>NC_041742.1:12856931-14056931 GCF_004115215.2 Ornithorhynchus anatinus | reverse complement strand
GGTCTAATCGGGGGAGACTGTTTTTGTTATATTGCGCTCTCCCAAGTGCTTAGGAGAGCGCTCGGCGCACGGTAAGCGCTCAGTAAATATAATTGACTGAGGACTGACCGACAAATAGAGATTGTACGCATGATCCAAACAGGGAATCGGTGGTATTTATTGAGCATCTACTTGATGCAGAGCATTACACAAAGTGGTGGAGGAGTACAGTGTATAGGCAAGATCCAGTGGAGCAATAGTAATAATAATAATAATAATAATAATGTTGGTATTTGTTAAGCGCTTACTGTGTGCAGAGCACTGTTCTAAGTGCTGAGGTACATACAGGGTCATCAGGTTGTCCCACCTGAGACTCACAGTCTGGGGAAGCGGCGTGGCTCAGTGGAAAAGAGCCCGGGCTTCGGAGTCGGAGGTCATGAGTTCGACCCCCGGCTCTGCCACTTGTCAGCCGGGTGACTGTGGGCGAGTCACTTCGCTTCTCTGGGCCTCAGTTCCCTCATCTGTAAAATGGGGATTAACCGTGAGCCTCACGTGGGACGACCCGATTACCCTGCGTCTCCCCCAGCGCTTAGAACAGTGCTCGGCACATAGTAAGCGCTTAACAGATACCGACATTATTATTATTATTATTATTCATCCCCATTTTTTACAGATGAGGTAACTGAGACCCAGAAAAGTTACGTGACTCGCCCACAGTCACCCGGCTGCCAAGTGGCAGAGCCGGGATTCGAACCCCTGACCTCTGACTGCCAAGCCCGGGCTCTTTCCACCGAGCCACGCTGCTCCTCTAGTACTTATTGGGCACCTAGTGTGTTCAGAGCATTGAACGAAACACTTTCTGCCCTCAAGGAGACTACCATCACTTAGTTATCCAAATTTGAAATCTTGATGAAACACCATTTTTCAAGTTTAATTTACACTTGTAAATTGCCACTTTGAAACAGCCGCTCGTGGACTCCATTCGTTCCCCTCGGTAGGAGAGTCGATATCTTCTCCGGCGTTAGCGTCCTAGAGAAGGGAGAGCGCGTCTCCTTTTAAGGATAAAAGTTTCTCTCTGTCGAGTTGAGTAAGTGCCTCATATTCCCCCTCAAGCATCCTTCATACTTGGAATTATAAATGGAGTGTTGCCTTCCCTTTGTGCTTATCTATCACTAGACCATAGGCCCACGTTTCCGTTTCCGCATCCAGTCTGCACTGATAGCAAATAGGACGGGGTGATTAATTATTGTAGGTTAGAACCTAAACCACAGTGGATTTTAAGTTGAAACGCATGCTAATTATAAGCAAAATTTGTCACTTTAAATATTTTCATCCATCATTTTAACTACACGTGGAACCCAACCCTAGACTCATAAATCGTCAGCCTCACGGAACGCGAGGCACTTCTTGAGCTCCCGAAGAATCTCGGGCGCGCGCGCGGTGAGTTCCCAGAAAATGAAATACGAGCGTTCCCGTTTCCAGGAACGCTCGGAGTTACGCGGCCTCCTGACGATTCCGTTTCCACAGAAAAGCTCCTTTTTGGCAGTTTGGGGGTGGGGAACCCGGGTGATCTTGTGGGATTCGGCAGTGAATCGGGACGATGTCGAAGGCCCAATCGCCGGGCCTCGGTCTCGTCTCTCTTGCCGCCGGCCTCTGCTCATCCTCTCCCTCCTCCCTAGAACTTCCTTCTCCTTCCCACCCGTCGGACCGCCGCTCTCCCCGTCTTCAAAGTCTTCAAAGTCCTTCCGAACTCGCCTCTCCTCCAGGAAGCCTTCCTGGATTAATGAGTCCTCTCCACACACCCTATTTCCTCCCCCCGCCGACCCCTGTAGCACCTCGAGAAGCAGCCCGGCGTAGTGGATAGAGCCCGGGTCATGGGTTCTGATCACGGCTCCGCCACGCGTCTGCCGTGTGACCTTGGGCAAGTCGCATCGCTTCTCTAGACCTCAGCCACCTCTTCTCTAAAATGAGGATTGAGATTCTGAGCCCCCCGTGGGACAGGGATTGGGTCCCACCCTATTTGCTTGTCTCCATCCCAGCACTTGCTCCAATGCCTGGCACATACTAAGCGCTTAACAAATACCGTAATTATTCTTATTATAGTTAGCGCTCAGTAAATAGCCGATAACCTTGTACTGACCCAGCGCTTAGAACAGTGCTCGGCGCATAGTAAGTGCTTGACAAATGCCACAGTTGTTATTGTTATTATCTATTTGTAATCCTTTGTATCATTTCGGGTGAAAGCTTTTTGAGGGCAGAGATTGTACCTTAATAATAAATTTGGTATCGGCTAAGCGCTTACTATGTGCCGAGCACTGTTCTAAGCGCTGGGGTGATGATGATGATGGTATTTGTTAAGCGCTTACTATGTGCAAAGCACTGTTCTAAGCGCTGGGGGGATACGAGGTAATCAGGTTGTCCCACATGGGGCTCACAGTTTTCATCCCCATTTTACAGATGAGGGAACTGAGGCACTGAGAAATTAAGTGACTTGCCCCAAGTCACACAGCTGATAAGCGGCGGAGCTGGGATTGGAACCCACGACCTGTGACTCCCAAGCCCGGGCTCTTTCCACTGAGCCACTCTGCCGGGATTAGAACCCACAACCTCTGACTCCCAAGCCCGGGCTCTTTCCACTAAGCCGCACAGCTTCTTCTGACTCTACTGCTCCTCTCTCGGGCGTTTAGTACAGTACTCTGCACACGATCGATAGACGATAAATGCTACTGGATGACTGATGGCAATATGGACGATCGATCGTATTTTTTTTCACGGTTTGTGCTGAGAGCTTATTAGGTGCCAGACCTGGGGTAGACACCAAGCAGTCAGTTTGGTGAGATGAGGGAGTTGAGGCCCAGAGAAGTGAAATGACCTGCCCGGGGTCACGCAGCAGACGAGGGGCGGAGCCGGGATTAGAAGCCACTTCCTTCCGACTCCCAGGCCCGAGCTCTCTCCCCTCGACTACACGCGCTTCCCTACACGTTGCAGTAAATTGGCGTCTCTCAACCAGGGAAGGATTTCCATTCCGTTTCCCCAGCCCCACTTAGAGAAGCAGCGTGGCTCAGTGGAAAGATCCCAGGCTCGCGAGTCAGAGGTCATGGGTTCGGATCCCGGCTCCGCCTCTTTTCAGCTGTGCGACTGTGGGCCGGTCACTTCACTTCGCTGGGCCTCAGTGACCTCCTCTGTAAAATGGGGATGAAGACTGGGAGCTTCGCATGGGACAACCTGATTCCCCTGTGTCTACCCCGGCGCTTGGAACGGTGCTCTGCACAGAGTAAGCGCTTAACAAATACCAGCATGATTATTATTAGAATTAGAAGCATAGCCAGAAGCAAACTAGTGCATAAACGGCAAAAGATCGAGGCTCAAACTGGGATCCACAAAGAGACCCAGAAATGAACACTCGCACGTGGCTCCTCTGTATCTCCCCCAGCGCTTAGAACAGTGTTCTGCACATAGTAAGCGCTTAACAAATACCAACCTTATTATTATTACACAAAGAAGAAAGAGACACTCTAGGGGAGCGGGTGAATTCCGGGTGAAGGATGAAATCAGCAGAGGCAGAACACCAAGGCGTTGAGAAGCAGGGTGGTCTAGTGGGAAGAGCACGGGCTGGGAGTCCGGGGACCCGGGTTCCGATCCCGGTTCCTCCCCCTTGACTGCTGTGTGACCTTTGGCAAGTCATTTCACTTCTCTGTCCCTCAGTTACTTCATCTTGAAAATGGGGATTAAGGCTTAGAGCCCCGTGTGCAACACAGTCTCTGCCCAATCTTTGTTTCTTTGTTTTATGGCATTCGTTAAGCACTTATTATACGTCAAACACTATTCTAAGCAATGAGGTAGATAGAAGTTAATTAAATGGGAGAAGCAGCGTGGCTCAGTGGAAAGAGCCCGGGCTTTGGAGTCAGCGGTCGTGGGTTTGAATCCCGGCTCTGCCACTTGTCAGCCGTGTGACTGTGGGCGAGTCACTTAACCTCTCTGTGCCTCAGTTCCCTCATCTGTCAAATGGGCATTGAGACTGTGAGCCCCACGTCGGACAACCCGATTCCCCTGTGTCTATCCCAGCGCTTAGAACAGTGCTCGGCACATAGTAAGCGCTTAACCAATACCAACATTATTATTATTATTGAATCAGACAAAGCCCGTGTCCCACTTGGGGCTCACAGTCTTAATGGCCATTTGACAGATGAGGTAACCGAGACCCAGAGAAGCAAAGCGACTTGCCCATGGTCACACAGCAGACGAGTGGAGGCGTCGGGATTGGAACCCAGGTCCTTTGGACTCCCAGGCCCTTGCCTTATCCACTAGACCGTGGCGAAAATCGAGGCAGAAAGGGAAAACGAAACGGGAAAAAGAAATGGAAGTGCGGTGACTCTACCACTCAGGCAGAGACCTGGGAGTTTCACCTAGGAAGCAAATTTACGACGGAATCTTTATTTATGGATAGGGCATAGAGACACCTCAGCTCGATGCAATCATAATTAGCCAGACTTCAATTTCTATGTCGGCGTATTTACACCTTCTGCCGTCCCACACACCGACGACGTTCGTATCGGTAATGAAAACTACAAAATGTAGCGATCGTTAAACGAACGGCACGTTTGTTTTCTAAAGCATTGGTTTATGAAAGTCACCCCTGGAGCAACGGAGCCGGCCTTGGCGCCGTCAGTCGGGCGGTTGTGTTTACTGAGCGCTCGCTGTGTGCAGAGCGCCGTACGAAGCAGTTGGGAGAGTATAAAATAGCAGCGTAACCCATACATCCCCTGCCCACAGAGACCTTACGGTCTAGACGGGGATTCGGACATTAAAATAAATTACAGGTAGAGGAAGTGGCAAAGTATAAAAGAATGTGTACAGAAGTGCGATGGGATGAGCCTTAAAGGTTTTGGGGTTTTTGGCTTTTTATTAACGGTATTTGTTACGCGCTTTCTAGGTCCCCGGCTAACTGTACCGCGTATTAGGGAAGATAAAAGCAAATCAGGTTGGACGCGGTCCATGTCTCCAGTGGGGCTCCCGTTCTTAATCCCGATTTTACAGTTGCGGCGACCGAGGCTCGGAGAAGTGAAGCGACTTGCCCGACGTCACACATCAGACATGTGGCGGAGCAAGGATTAGAACCCAGATCCCTCTCACTTCCGGGCCCGTGTTCTTTCCACTAGGCCGTGCTGCTTCTCCAAGTTTTTACGGTCCCTAATCTTTTTCTTATGGCATTTCCTAAGCGCTTACTGTGTGTCAGGCACTGTACTAACCACTCTCTGTGATCGCAGAACTCCCCATCTTTTTCATATTGCTTCACTTTCCCTTAGGAGTTCACTGTTTTGTGGTACATGTTAAGCGCTTACTTTGTGTCAAACACTGTCCTAAGCGCTGGGGTCGGGACAAGTCAGGTCCTAGGTTGGACTCTCCAATCGATAGTGATTATCGAGCGCTTACTACGTGGAGGGCACTGTAATGAGAGTTGGCTGTCGCGTTCCCTTCCCGGCATGAGCTTACGTTCTCAAGGATTGAGGAAACGTATGGATCCCCTGCACGCCCGGAGGCGGGTCGCAGCCAGGCAGTAGCAGATGAATCAATAACCTGATCGCCATCCGTGTGCTGACCACCGAAGAGCAGCGAGAGGCTGAAAATCATTTCTAACTTCTTGGAAATTGGAAATTCTTCATTGAGTTTTTGGTAGCCGGGCCCCCCCCGCCCCCGCTCGCTGAGAGAGAGGAGAGGCAGGGAATGTGTCTCTTATATCGTACCCTCCTGAGTGCTTAGTACAGGGCTCTGCCCACGGTAAGCGCTCAATAAATACGATGGACTGACTGAAATTCTCAGGGGCGTCGTGTTGGTGGTAGATGGTGGGGAGATAAGATAATCTTATCTCACGGATAAGATTTCCCAGGACTTGGTACCGGCTGCACGGAGGTTGGTCTCTCTACTAGGGATGGCAGGCATGGAGTTGTAGACCGAGAAGCAGCGTGGCTCAGTGAAAAGAGCGTGGCCTTCGGGAGCAGAGGTCATGGGTTCGACTCCCGGCTCTGCCACTTGGCAGCTGTGTGACTGTGGGCGAGTCACTTAACTTCTCTGGGCCTCAGTTACCTTATCTGTAAAATGGGGATTATCTGTGAGCCTCACGTGGGACAAACTGATTACCCTGTATCTGCCCCAGCGCTTAGAACAGTGCTCTGCACATAGTAAGCGCTTAACAAATACCGACATTATTATTAGACTGTAAGCTCCTTGTGAGCAGTGAAAAAGTCCTCCAACTTGAATGCATTCTATTTATCCTTTCTTTTCTTTCCTTTCCTTTCTTTTCTTTTCTTTCCTTTCATTATTTCTTCCTTCCCTTCCCTTCCCTTCCCTTCCCTTCCCTTCCCTTCCCTTCCCTTCCCTTCCCTTCCCTTCCCTTCCCTTCCCTTCCCTTCCCTTCCCTTCCCTTCCCTTCCCTTCCCTTCCCTTCCCTTCCCTTCCCTTCCCTTCCCTTCCCTTCCCTTCCCTTCCCTTCCCTTCCCTTCCCTTCCCTCCTTTCTTTCTTTCTTTCTTCTATTTATTGATCTTGATTCTATTTATTGCTATTGTCCTTGTCTGTCCGTCTCCCCCGATTAGACCGTAAGCCCGTCAAAGGGCAGGGACCGTCTCTATCTGTTACCGATTTGTACATTCCAAGCGCTTAGTACAGTGCTCTGCACATAGTAAGCGCTCAATAAATACTACTGAATGAATGCATCGTCTACTCTCCCCAAATCTTAGTGCAGTGTTTGACACACAGTAAGCCCTCAGTAAATACCATCGATCCTTTGACTTTATAGCATCAGCCGTGTGCTTACTGTGTTCAGAGCACTGTATTAAGTGCCTAGGAGAGTACAGTGTAACAATATAACAGTTGGTAGACACACTCCCTGCCCACAGTGCGCTTACAGTCTTAAGGAAAGTCCTCTTTATAATAATATCTTGTTTCCTAAAGCTTGCTTTTTTAGAGCAGATGCAGCGGGAGGAGGAAGGAGGTCAGGGCGGAGAGTCGGTAGACCCGGGTTCTAGTCCCGGCTCTGTCACCTGCCTGCTGTGTGACTTGGGCAAGTGACTTAACCTTTCTGGGCCTCAGCTTCATCATCAATATAGTGGGGACATGTTACCCTCTTAGACTGTGGGATCTGTGGGACACAGACTGCGTCTGACCCTCTTATTCATTCAATCGCATTTATTGAGCGCTTACCGTGTGCAGAGCACTGTACTAAGCGCTTATAATTGGCATTTGTTAAGCACTTACTACGTGGCAGGCTCTGTACTGAGTGCTGGGGTGGATACAAACAAATCTGGTTGGACACAGTAATCCACACTAATGTTAGCACAGTTCCTATTCCCTAGGAAGCCAAAAAATACCACCATCACTATTATTAGTACCTTTTTAAATTATGATTATTACTATTATATTTGCTTTGTCTAGCAAACTTACTGCCAGATTCCTTTCTAAATACACTTATTTACCTCTCTAGTGATAACCCTCACCTCCTCCTTCCATTTAACAATTCTATTTATCTTGATTCTATTTATTGCTATTGTTCTTGTCCGTCCGTCTCCCCCGATTAGACCGTAAGCCCGTCAAAGGGCGGGGACCGTCTCCATCTGTTACCGATTTGTCCATTCCAAGCGCTTAGTACAGTGCTCTGCACATAGTAAGCGCTCAATAAATACTATTGAATGAATGAACGCCACCCCCCACCAAGACTTTTCCAACTGCTTAATGGAGATCATGGCCATATATCAACCACAGGACTGTGGCTCTCCAAGATGAACAGACCGTATGACTTTTTTTAAATGGTGCTTATTAAGCGCCTACTAGATGCTCAATACTTTACTAAGCGCTGGGTCCGTACCAGGTAATCAGGTTGGACACAGTCGGTGTCCCACGTGGGGCTCGGCGTCTTTATCCCCATTTTGCAGAGGAGGGAACTGAGCCATAGAGAAGCAGAGTGACTCGCCTCGGGTCACACAGGGGCCGAGCGGGGATGAGATCCCAGATTCTTCTGCCTTCCCAGGGAGTTGCTCCCAGTGGGAGAAACGGTTGATCGATCAGTGGTATTTACTGAGCGCTTTCTGTGTGGGAGCACTGTACTGAGCACCGGGGAGAGTCCAAGCGCTTAGTACAGTGTTCTGCACACAGTAAGCGCTCAATAAGTACGACTGAATGAATACAGCACAAAAGAGTTGGCAGACACAAAGTGGCTCGATCCGGTGATATAATAATCATAATAATGTTGGTATTTGTTAAGCGCTTACTATGTGCAGAGCACTGTCCTAAGCGCTGGGGGAGATACGGGGTCATCAGGTCGTCCCACGTGAGGTTCGCAGTTAATCCCCATTTTACAGATGAGGGAACTGAGGCACAGAGAAGTTGTGACTTGCCCATATGAGCTCCTTGCAGGGTGTTGTGATCTTTATCAACAAGCTGGCAGTCTCCCTTCCCCAGACAGCCTCAGCTTCGACGTCGAGGGGAAATGGAAGTGTTTCTGAGCTGGCGCGGCCAAGAATTTAATGAAATGTCTCTGGGAAGGAGGTGGATGTTGGGGGGGGGGGGGCGTGTCTGAGTCCCGCCGGATTCCTTTCTCTAATAGAGTGTTCTCGGAAGACACGAGGTCCTATTTCATTGCTGCCCCAGCTCGGGTTCATCCACACTTTTAGATGAGGAGCCTGTTGGGGCGAACTTGGAAGCCCTTGAAAGAAAAGTAACTTCAGGAGTTCATCTGCTATCATTTCTCTTGTTTGCTCAAGGTTACCGTTGTATGAATTGGTAGCTGTCCCTCAAGGAAGCCATCCAATTCAGCCAGCTTTAAGGAAAGGGAAAAGCCAAGAGGGCTTTGGGGTTGAAGCGACTAGACGGGTGCGGATACGCGGATAGCCCGACCCCTCCCAGCGGAAATCCGCAGGGAAGCTTCAACGGGAAGGAGGTCGTCACGCGAATTAGAATACCGAGCGTCTTCTTTCACGTTCTTCGATCGGCCCGTCATTTTTACTGAGCTCAGCGCATCAGAAGCGGTCCATAAATACCATTCCTGGCTTGATTGAGCGCTGCCTGTGTGCGGGGCGCTGTACTGAGGGTTTGGGTTGTCCCGTTCCCAGCCCACGAAGATGCAGGTGGGAGAAGAGGAAATGAGGGCTTAGGCGGGGAAGGCCTCGTGGGGAAGATGTGCATTTAACAAGGTTTTAAAGGTGGGGCGAGTGATGGTCTGTCAGATATGCAGAGGGAAGGCGTTAATCCAGGCTCTCGTCCCGGCATCCACCGAGGAAGGCCTTTCTGGCTAAAAATCGAGGGGAATTCTGCAGCCACGAGAGGTCATCATAGCCTCGGCACATCTGTGTAATAATGCTGGTATTTGTTAAGCGCTTACTATGTGCAGAGCACTGTTCTACGCGCTGGGGTAGACGCAGGGGAATCAGGTTGTCCCACGTGGGGCTCACAGTCTTCATCCCCATTTTACAGATGAGGTAACTGAGGCACAGAGAAGTGAAGTGACTCGCCCACAGTCGCACAGCTGACAAGTGGCAGAGCTGGGATTCGAGCTCATGACCTCTGACTCCCAAGCCCGGGCTCTTTCCACTGAGCCACGCTGCTATATTTACCTTAGTCCGTGGCCCGTTTCCCTCTCATCTCTATTCAGAGTAGACTTTCCTCGCCCCCGGAGGCCTCCCGTATTTCGACTCCTAGCTGCCGCTCTAGATCCGCCGGCTGCTTCTGGCTGGTTTCGCCGGCCTCCTTCTGTGATAACAGTGATTTCGGTCGGCCTCTGCATCGTGAAAATGTCAGGCATATTTAGAAGATAAGGAACCTCCAGTCTGATATTTATCTGAGGAGAATCATTTCGCCAGTGGTACCCTGCGTAGCCCAAGCACCTGCCCAGGCCGAGATGAAAATAAATGTTCCCTGTGTCTTACACACACATTCCGAGTCCTAGCCCTTATTTACAGAGGCCGAAATTGTGCTCCTAATGGGCCGCGTGGCATTCGAAAAGTGAAATGACTCCTTCCTCGGGGTGAAAGAGAAGCAGCATGGCCTAGTGGACGGAACGCAGGCCTGGGAGTCAGAGGATCCGGGTTCTAATCGCGGCTTCGCCCCCCCGTCTGTCGCGTGTCCTCGAGCAAGTCCCGTCACTTCTCTGTGCCTCAGTTCCCTCATCTGCAAAGTGGAGGTTTTCCACTTTCTTCTCCCTCTTACTAAGACGGTGAGCCCCACGTGGGACCTGGTTTTCTTCTACTCCAGCATTTAATATAGTGCTTAATACATATAATAAGCACTTAGCAAATATGACAATCACTATTATTAGTAGGAGAAATAGTAGGAGTGGTAATAATAATAATAATTGGGGTATTTGTTAATCGTTTACAAAGTGCCACGCGCTGTTCTAAGCACTGGGGTAGATACCAGGTAATCAGGTTGGACCCAGTCCCTGTTCCACCTGGGGCCCCCTGTCTGGATCCCCATTTTACAGAGGAGGCCACTGAGGCACAGAGAAGTGAAGGGACTCGCCCGAGGCCACACGGCAGAAAGGTGGCGGAGCCGGGATTATTGCTAGTGGAAGGAATAATAGTTGCAGTAGTAAAAAAGAAAATGATGATGATGGCGATGATGGTGTTTAAGCGCTTACCGTGGGCCAGGCACTGTAGTAAGCGCTGCACGGTTCTAACGCCCGGATTCTGGAGCCACCTGGGCTCCTTCTAGAGACAAATTGTTGTCTTGGGTACCCCCTGGATCCTGAACACTGTGCTGGGCTCTTGTTGTGGGCTGTACTGAACGACCCCACCACCACTGCATGCAGAGGGCTGACCACTCAGTACAGAGCACCATGCCTTTGGGGAGTGGGCCTTGAGATGCGGGGTGATCTCGCTTCTGACCTCAGTTTGGGCAATTTTTTATGGTATCTGTAAAGTGCTTAGTACGTGCCAGGCACTGTACTAAGCGCTGGGATGGATACCAGATAATCAAGTTGGACACAGCCCCCGTACCGCATGGGGCTCACAGTCTTAATCCCCATTTTGCAGATAAGGTAATTGACTTGCCCAAGGTCGCGCAGCCGACAAGGGCCGAGGCCGGGATTAGAAGCCAGATCCTTCGGCCTCCCGGGTCCGGGCTCTACCCGCTAGGCCACGCTGCTTCTCAGCCCCCTCACCTTTGCTGAAGACACAAGGCTGGTCACCGTCGCCCCGGACGTCCGTAGTTCCCGTCTTCATTTTGACTCCCACGTCCCCCACATATTTGAGCGTTTTCGGCCGGGGATTCCTTCGGGTTCCGTGTCCCCGAGGCCAAGGAACAGACGTGGGAAAGAAGGGGCTCCTGTGACTTTTTGGACCCGTGTTTTCCCTTGAGGGCCTCCGTCTCCGGTCTCTGCGATTCCGGGCAACCTTTTAAAATGGACTTTCACTTGAATGGGGCCTGACTGAGATTTGCTGAAAATCAACTACAGGGAAGAACCCTCTGCAGGCTTCAGATGAGGCCGCAAGATATTTTATCTCATTCCTTTAATTCATAGGAGACCTGTAATCCGTATTGTTCCGTCTGGCACCCTTGCTAGATTTTAAGTTCATTATATTGGACACTCCCAAACTCTCTATACAGTCAGCGCTCAATAAATACCATCCATTAAACGATTGAAAGGGAGATTCGGGGTTAAAACGGAGTAAATTTACAGCCACTCTCTCTCTCCTCCCTGCTCCTCTTCCTCTTTTCCCACTCCCCACCCCTTCCGCTAGCCCAGATTTTTAAGACTTGTAAAAGTTTCAAACATTTTCTGCCATCTGTGACAGAAATTACAGCACACTGGACACTTATCGAATCCCCAAATCATTACTTAGTCATTCGTCTCTTACCGCACGTTCTAGATCGGGGCCGACGTAATCATCTTGCGTCCTTACGTGCGTTTAGCACGGTGTTCGATACCGGTGAATAGTATTAGCTGATGGGCGGTGGAAGGAGAATTCAGCGATCTTCTCTCTAGGTTGGATTTGGAGTCTCTAGTGGTATTTGCTGAGCACCTGCTGTGTGAGGAGCACTGTTCCGAGAGCACAGAAGAGCATCAGTAACTCAGTAGAATTTGAATGCTTACTGTCTGCGGAACGCTGTACTGAGCACTTGGGAGAGGACAATAAAAAGAATTGGTAGACACATTCCCTGCCCACAGAGAACTAACACTCTACAGGGTAGACAGATGTTAAAATAAATAAAAGAATTGGACGTGTAGCTAGGTGATGGGCTGAGGGAGGGCGAATACAGTGAGCAAATTCAAGTACGAGGGCGACGCAGAAGGGAGTGGGAGAAGAGGAAAGGAGGGCTTAGTCAGGAAAGGCCAGTCGGAGGAGATGGGCCTGCTATAAGGCTTTGAAGCGGGGCGGCGCGTGCACGTCTGTCAGATATGAAGAGGAAGGGCATTTCAGGCCAGGGGCAGAACATGGGTGAGGAGTCGGCAAGGAGAAAGATGAGTTCATTCATTCATTCAATAGTATTTATTGAGCGCTTACTGTGTGCAGAGCACTGTACTAAGCGCTTGGAATGTACAGTTTGGCAACCGACAGAGACAATCCCTGCCCATTGGCGGGCTCACAGTCTAAACAGGGGAGACAAAAGGCAGAGCAAAACAGAATGAAACATAAACAAGACAACATCATCAAGTAAGTTGGCATTAGAGGAGCGGAGTGCGCAGGCTGGATTGTAGTAGGAGCGCAGCTAGGTGAGCTAGGAGGGGCAAGGTGATTGAGGGCTTGAAAGTACGGTTGAGGAAGAGTTACAGACGAGCTGAGAGGGAGTTTAAAGTCTAAAGGGGGAGAGGGAGTGCTATAATCTGAAAACCTAGAAAAATCTTAAATAATTCATGGCAGGGGGAAGTCACCATATAATAATTGCTCTGTTAAAACAAATCTTACCAAATCAGTAAAGAAAAATCAGCAGCATGAAAATAAATATACAAAATCGAAAAACCATGACAAAATGATTAGGTTTACATTATACAGTTAATTACAGCAAATGAATACGGTACAATACCTTGTACGCTCCTCAGGGGTAGGGATCTTGACCCCCAACCAGTGCTCAGTGCTGCGCTCTGCGCGTAGTCGGCCGCGGATCAGTGTCGCCGATCGACGGTTTGATCGATCGGACTCTTTGCCCGTTGGAATATACGTGCATTTCACAAGCCTATTCCCACGTATAGCACGGGAGTCAAACAGGATCACATTTCCTGCGGAGCCAAAGTATTTTCTTCATTTAGGAATTCTGTCCGTCTCTAGAGCTCACGTTCAAATCTATTTCTCTTTTCTCTTCTCTGTAAGTTATTTCAGCATCTGTCACTCTGTAAATCCAGGCATCACATCTGTTTACTGTGTTGTTTGACAGGAAGCGTCTCCCAGTTCTGTTCGATTGTATTCTCCAAGGGTATGGTACAGTGCTGTTCACACAGTAAGCTTTCATTAAACACCATTAATGGATATGGCATTTGCTCAGGAAATAGTACCGGCCGGTTGTTCCTTCACCAGAAAAAGGAAGGAGGATTTTGCTCTTTTCTGCCTATGGCCCTATTTTTTTAAAAAATATGATTTGTTAAGAATGTTGGCATTTGGTAAGCGCTTACTACATGCACAGCACTGTTTTAAGCTCCGGCGTAGATACAGGGAAATGAGGTTGTCCCACGTGAGGCTTACCGTCTTAATCCCCATTTTCCAGATGAGGTAACCGAGGCACAGAGAAGTGAAGTAACTTGCCCACAGTCACACAGCTGACAAGCTGCAGAGCCGGGATTAGAACCCCTGACCTCTAACTCCCAAGCCCGGGCTCTTTCCACTGAGCCACTCTGCTTCAGATTAGTCATTGGAGAGAAAAGCACTAAAATAATTAAAAAGCGGGTGGAAGTTTATAGTGATTTAAAAAAAAAAAATACAGAGTATTGGCGAGAGGCTTTTGTTCAGACAGTCCTGACGTACGAGCTGATTTGAGGTTGTGTTGAAATTGAATTTATAAATTAGGGAAATATATGATGTATGGTTGGGTATTTATACATATGCCTAATTTATTTCTATTAATATCTGTGCCCTCCCCCCCAGACTGGAAGCTCACTGTGGGCAGGGAATGTGTCTGTTCGTTGTTATACTGTACTCTGCCAAGTGCTTACTGCGTTGCTCTGCCCACAGTAAGCGTTCAGTGAATATGATTGAATCAGTGGGCAAGTTACTTTGCTTTTCTGCGCCTCAGTTACCTCATCTGTAAAATAGGGCTGAAGACTGTGAGCCCCACGCCTGGCACAGAGTAAGCGCTTAACAAATACCGTTAAAAATAAAACAAAGAAACAGAAACACAAGAGAGGTAGAAAAGGTAATGGATGTCGTGAAATGTACCGAGCCCTTGGAAAAGTCTAACAGGAGCATCAGATAAACCAAATGATGTCAACATGGCTTAATAAGAAGAAGAAAGACAACAATAACTGTGGTATTTACTAAGTACTTACTGTGTGCCAGGCACTGTGCTAATCCCCAAGGTGGGTAACAAACAAATCGGGTTGGTCACAGTCCCTGCCCCGTGTGGGGCTCACGGTCTCAATGCGCATTTGACAGATGAGGTACCCGAGGCCCAGAGAAGTTACGTGTCTTGCCCCAGGTCACACAGCAGACAAGTGGCGGGGCCGGGTTTAGAACCCATGACCTTCTGACTCCCGGGCCCTTCCTCTATCCCAGCAGGCCACGCCGGCGGCCCGGAATCGGAGTCCTGGTGTCCGCTCGTGTTTCACCGTGCGTCTCTGTTCCTCCTTTTCCGCCTCCAGAAACTCCACCTACTGTATGAAGGTGTCCATCTCGCTCACGGTCGGGGAGAATGACACCGGCCTCTGCTACAACTCCAAGATGAAATACTTCGAAAAAGCAGAGCTCAGCAAAAGCAAGGAGATCTCCTGTCGCGACGTGGAGGATTTCTTCATGCCGTCGCGGGAGCCGGAGATCCTGTGGTATAAGGTGAGGGAGGAGAGGAGATGCGCTCGGCACGCGACAGCTCGCCTGCGTCCGAGCCTCCCCACACTCCCTTGGTGCTTCCCAGCCGGGCTTCCTTCCCTCTGAGCGACTCGACGGTGTGGAGGCCGCGGGAGGAGAAATGGAGTTCGCTGTGCTAAGCGCCGAGAAGCGGGGCGGCCCCGTGGTTAGAGCCCGGGCCTGGCGGTCAGGAGAACCTGGGTTCTAATCCTGCCTCGGCCAGTTGCTTGCTGTGGGACCTTGGGCAAGTCACTTTATTCCTCTGCACCTCGTTTCCTTAGCTGTAAAACGGAGATTAAATACCCGTTGTCCCTCCTACCTAAAATTTGAGCCCCGAGCGGCCGACGGGATTAACTTCCAACTACCCCAGCGCATAGAACGTTTCTTGACACGTAGCAGGCAATTAACAAATACCACAGAAATATTGAAAAGCACTGGGGAAAATATAAACAGGTGACAATTAGAGAGGTTCTCCCCTTTCCCCCCCGAATGGGGTCACAATCTAAGAATCAGGAGAAGAAGGGATTTGAGGAAGGCCCGTCATTAAAGGTGACAAAATAATCATCATCATCAGTGGTGTTTATTGAGCGCTTCTTGTGTGTAGAGCACTGTAGTAAGTGCTTACCGTCCGGAGAGGGAGAATGAGAACGGTAACACGACAACAGCACAAAAACAACACAAAAGACGAGGACGGCGGTAAGTACAGTAAGAGCTGTAGGTCTCTGTGGCCAGAGGAGCGGCATTCCTATCGCCTCAGAGCGGCGCGGTAGCCACAGCCCTGTGATGGTCTATTTTTAAATATGCTGTTTGTTAAGCCCTCACGGTGTGCCACTCACTGCACTAAGCGCTACGGTAGATAGAAGCTCCTCAGGTTGGACACAGGCCCTGTCCCACGTGGGGCTCACCGTCTTAATCCCCATCTGATAGATGAGATAACTGAGGCGCAGAAACGTGAAGTGACTCGCCTAAGGTCACACAGCATAGGAGTGGCGGAGGAGGGTTTAAAACGCAGGTCCTTTTGACTCCCAGGCACGGACCCTGTCCGTCACGCCACGCTTCTTTTCACCCTTCTCACCTTCTAGACGCGGCCTCTCGGGTACTGAGGTCTCTCCCTTCCCTGCTAGAGCAGAGAATGAAAGCTTCCCGTTTCCCAGTTAAAAGTAATCCCTAATTTGGGGGCGGGAGAGGTGGGCCCGAGCAGCTTTCTCCCTCCCACCTTTCCACGGCGCATCGGAGACCGCGATCGGAGGGCGTCACAAGCTCCTCGTCCTCTCCATCCTAGGAATGTCAGGCGAGGCCCTGGAGGCCCAGCATCGTGTTCAAAAGGAACGTCCTCCTCATCCGGGAAGTCCGGGAGGACGACATCGGAAACTACACCTGCGAGCTGAAGTCCGGAGGCTTTGTCGTCCGGAGGACCACCCACCTGACCGTCACAGGTAACGGCGGAGCCCGGCCCCCCGCGCCGTCGCCGCCCTGCCTCTGACGTCCGACCTCGCCTCGCCGCGGGGCGCGGGGAGACCAGCCGGGGGATCGGAGAGGTGCTCGGCCCGGGGATGGGAGAGAGGGTCGCTTGGGAAGGAAATGGGCTCCTTCGCCCTGGACGATGAGTCGCGCTTCTTCCCCTTCCCGAGGGTGCTCGAGAGGGATGTTGAGATCGTGGCGCGTCCACTGTTGGTGTTTCGATCCGCGCGGTCCCAGCACGGAGATGTCGAGGTGTCTGAGGGGAATGGCTGGCTTTTGGAAGCACTAGAAGACCTAGCTTTGCCTAGGCAGATCGGGTGGAGGGGTGTGTCCTTTGGAGGAATGGTGAAAAGAATTGGAATCGTCTTGCCCGGTATCCCTCGTTCCAACTGGAAGACGGCGGAAGTTTGATTTCCTCTTGCCTTTGGCGTCTCATCTCGTACCCGGGCGGTTTTTATCGCTCGTCTTAAACTGACGCGTGTCTCGGGAAAATTGACTGACGTGATTCCCCACAGAGTTTCGGTGGGCTGGGCTGCCTCCTTCGGAGGGATTTCGGGTGATTGGAAAGCAACGTCGCCACTCAGGAAACGCATGCCTTTGGAGCCGGTCCCGAAATGTATCGTGCTTACGGGCGCTTCGTCTGGAGGGTCTGGAAATTAGGTCTTGGCCTCTGGCTGGATTTAGGCTTAAGATCTGAACATCTTAATTTCATGATAGTGGCTTATCGAGCTGTACTTTTCTCTAGAGATGAGGACCCGGGGTGGAGGCTGAAGATGAGTAAGGATGTAATTAAGGCGGGATCTGGACAGACACGACCAGGAAGTGATGACCATTTGGCAGAAGCAGCACGGCCTCGCGGCAAGAACGCGGACTTGGGAGTCGGAGGACCTGGATTCTAACCTCGACTCGGCCGTTTGTCTGTTGTGTGACCTTGGGCGAGTCACTTAACTTCTCTGTGCTGCGGCTATCTCATCTCTAAAATGGGGATCAAGACCGTGAGTCCCACGCGGTACAGGGACCGTGTCCAACCTGATTACCTCGTCTCCACCCCAGCGGTGAGAACAGTACTTTGCACAGAGTGAGCGCCTAACCAATTCCATAATTATTATATTACTGTTATCACCCCTCCATAGGAGATGTTCGCCGTGTTATATTCCAGCTCAGGAAATGGACCAAAGGGGTAGCGTCGTATAAGGGTACTAGAAGAGCGAAGAGTTTTAGTTGTATGTAGATCCAGGGATGATAATAATGATAATGTTGGTATTTGTTAAGTGTTTACTAGGTGCAGAGCACTGTTCTAAGCGCTGGGATGTGGATACGTCGTTGGGGGAATTGGTCATTCATTCAGTCAGTCGTATTTATTGAGCGCTTACTGTGTGCAGAGCACTGCACTAAGCACTTGGAAAGTACAATTCAGCAATAGAGACTAAGTGGAAAAAGCCCGGACTTGGGAGTCAGAGGTCATGGGTTCTAATCCCGGCTCCGCCGCTTGCCAGCTGTGTGACTTTGGGCAAGTCACTTCACTTCTCTGTGCCTCAGTGACCTCATCTGGAAAATGGGGATTAAAACTGTGACCCCCCCACGTGGGACGATCTGATCACCTTGTATCCCCCAGTGCTTAGAACAGTGCTTTGCACATAGTAAGCACTTAACAAATACCACCATCATTAATAAGTGGGCTTACAGTCAATTACTGATGTGTGTGCATATGTGTACTCGTGATAGTGGGGTGTGGATGTGTGTAGTGGTAACATTTTTGGGCGTGTGTGTGTGTGGACATGCAGGTATGATTAGCACAATTTGGTTGTTAATAATAATAGTGATAACGTTGGTATTTGTTAAGCGCTTACTATGTGCCGAGCACTGTTCTAAGCGCTGGGGGAGATACAGGGGAATCAGGTCGTCCCACGGGAGGCTCACAGTTAATCCCCATTTTACAGATGAGGTAACTGAGGCACAGAGAAGTGAAGCGACTCGCCCACGGTCACACAGCTGCAGAGTGTGACAGAGTGGCAGAGCCAGGATTCGAACTCATCACCTCTGACTCCCAAGCCCGGGCTCTTTCCACTGAGCCACGCTGCTTCTCTGTTGCCTACTGACATTAGAATTCGGCGGCTTAGAATGTCCGCCTCCCTTAGCCTCTTCAGCGGTCCAGCTCATTATCTTACCTCTACCCTACCGCAGGAGAGAAATCATCTCTATTTCCCAATTCTGACCTTTCTTTTTTTCAATCTAATTGAGTTTTCTGTCATTTTGGAAGCAGCCAGTCATCAGTGAAGAGGTGTCACTGAGGTGCAGGCATTTTGAGGGGAGAATTTTAATCGCCAATGTAGTGGAAAATAGGAAAAAATGAGGATTGTTCCCAGAGCGAGAGAGACGGCAAAAGAGTAGTCTGTGACCTTCCCTGCCCGGGCATTCGGGGAAGGGAATCCCAGAGAGTGGGCTACTCCGAACGGGGGGACAGAAGCCCACCGGCTCTCTCGGTGGAGCTGGGGAAGCCCTGAGGAAAATATTAATAATGTCGGTATCTGTTAAGCGCTTACTGTGTGCAGAGCACTGTTCTAAGCGCTGGGGTAGATACAGGGTAATTAGGTCGTCCCACGTGAGGCTCACAGTCTTAGTCCCATTTTACAGATGAGGGAACCGAGGCACCGAGACGTGAAGTGACATGCCCCCACTCACACACTTGGGCCGGGGGAATGGAGTAGTACTGGGGCTGAGCCTTCTGTGCAGCTTGATGTGTTGAGGGACGCGCAACGACGCGACAGAATGACGCTTCAGCCGACGCTACATCCCCCCTGAAAACGGGGACCCAGTGGCCGCGGCTAGATGGACAGAGAGCCCCACCCTCCCGAAAGGAGCGAACGAGCGCTCAGTCAAGCGGTCGTGTTTATTGAGCGCTTTCTGTGCACAGAGTCCCGTTCGGAGCACTCGGAAGAGAACGGTATGACAGAGTTGGGAGACACGTTCCCCGCCCGCACAGACCTTACAGTCTAGATGGGGAGACGGACGTGAACAGAAATAAATTACGGACACAGGCATTAGACTCGGGGTAAGTAGTAGACAAGTGTAGAGTTCGAAGCCCTCGGTGAGTTTCCAGTCTCAACGGGGGAAGCCGACAAATTAATTTACGGAGAGGAGGCAGAAGCGAATGGGAAAATGGATACATGAATAAGCCTTTAAATAGCAGAGGATGTAAACGCAGGCATTCAAAAGTGCGGGAATAAGTGTTTAAAGCACTCGTCGGGAAGGTGAGACCCGGGGAGGAGAAAAATGAAAGCGTTCCAAAGGGCCTGAATAAAGGTTTAGGCTTTCGTTGGACGGAGGGGGTCGGAGGAGAGGAAAAATTAATCGGAGAAAGCCTCCTGGAGGAAGTGGATTTTCAGAAGGGCTGGGTGGAGTTCATGAAATCAGTAGTTTATGAGATGTTGCCTTGAATAAACATTAGAACAGGTCGTATGTGCGAGGAGAGAGTAGGGAGATTCTTTTCAAAGGCTTTTCGAGAAGCAGCGTGGCCTAGTGGGTAGAGCCGGGGCCTAGGAGTCGGAAGGACTTGGGTTCTGATTTCGGCTCTGACCCGTGTCTGCTGTGTGACCTCGGGCAAGTCATTTCACCTCAGCGATCTCATCCGTAAAATGGGGATCTGGACTGGGAGCCTCACGTGGGACGCGGACCGAATCCAACCTGATTACTTCGTAATAATAATGTCGGTATTTGTTAAGCGCTTACTATGTGCAGAGCACTGTTCTAAGCGCTGGGGGAGATACAGGGTAATCAGATCGTCCCACGTGAGGCCCACAGTTAATCCCCATTTTAAGATGAGGTAACTGAGGCACAGAGAAATCAAGCGACTTGCCTAAGGTCACACAGCTGACAAGTGGCAGAGCCGGGAGTCGAACCCGTGACCTCCGACTCCGAATCCCAGGCTCTTTCCACTGAGCCACGCTGCTTCTCTACCTCGTACCTACCCAGGCGACTAATAAAGTGCCTGGCACATAGTAAGGGCTTAGCAAATACCATTAAAAAAAAGGGGTTTGGATCCGTTTTGGGGTTGGCGCGACGGTTTGTGGTGTATCAGTCACCCCCACGATGACAAACGGGATTAGGTTGTCATGGTGATACTGATTGTCACTGGTCTTCCGTCGCTCAAGGATTCAGATCACCTCCCCTCGTCGGTGGTGAGGAAATCCGAAGAAAGGTAGCTCTCGCTCAGTGGCGACTGTTATGGGCAGGGAATATGTCTGTTGTATCGTGGTCTTGTACTCTCTTCCAGTCACTTAGTACAGTGCTCACAGTAAGCGCTCAATAAATACCATTGATTGATCCAAAGGAATGGTGCTGCCGCTTTATATGGGACTTGGACACCTCTCTTGGTTGGGTAAGAGGCCGCCAAAATGGAATCAAAACATAAGGAGGTTTTCCAGGATGCTTATTAATAACACTAGTAATAATAATGATTATTGTGGTATTTATTAATCGCTTAGTATGTGCCTGGAATATAGTAAGCACTTAAATAGCATTAAAGAAAGTCGGTAGACAAGTCCCCCGCCCACAAGAAGACCATCAACTCACTCTGGGCGGGGAGCGTGTCTCTTTATTGTTGTGTTGTACTCTCCGAAGCGCTAGCACGGTGCTTGGCACACAGTAAGTGCTCAATGAATACCACTGATTAATTGACCGAAAGGAATGGTGCTGGTGCTTTTTATGGGAGTTGGACACCTCTCTTGGTTGGATAAGAGGCCACCAAAATAGAATCAAACGAAACATAATGAGGTTTTCCAAGATGCTTATTAATAATAATAGTAATAACAATGATTGTGGTGGTGTGTATTAATCGCTTAGTATGGGCCTGGAATATAGTAAGCACTTAAGCATCATAAACGTAGACGAGCCCTCTGCCCGCAACATGACCGTAAGCTCACTGTGGGCAGGGAATATGTCTGTTGATTGTTGTATTGTCCCCTCCGAAGGGCTGAGCACAATGCTTTGCGCACGGTAAGCGCTCAATAAGTGCGATCGCCTGGCTGCCTGACAACAAGCTGATTGTCTGGAGGGTGAGATGAGCTGCCTGTCCTGTTGACCGGGGAAGGGAAACGATTGAGTTTGTTGAGACACATATTCTGGTCACAGAGCGGGCCATCTAGCCAATTGCTCCTCCTCCTTCGTATGCCCCGAGGACGTATTTAGCGGGAGGGTGTCTCATTTTTAGTCATTAACCTTCAAGCGTGGGGCCACGGCGAAGTTAATCATCCCATAAAGACACGTCACCGCGTTTCAGATTATCTTCGTTCCCTCGGTTCTAACGGTGCCATAGATGCCGCGTTATCGCCTCTCCCGAGAAAGCCGAGGGACGGGTTTCGGGGACGCCCCGATCGCGTTTTTAATTGGAATTCAACGATACGATGAGGCTCCTGAGCCTGGAAGGTATTGTTCAATCCGAAGGTGTTCACGGATAACACGGGGTTCTCACTGAATAATCCTTAGAATCGGATAAGAGCGCCTCGAGGGAGTGTCCGTTGGACCCCCGGGGGCGTGCCGGATGCTAATAGTAACGCTAATAATAATTATAACTCTGCTATTTAAGCGCTTACTATGTGTCAGGCCCTGAACTAAGCGCTTAGGTGGATACGAGCGCGTCGGGTTGGACGCCGTCTCTGTCCGACGTGGGGGGGTCTCAATCCCCGTTTTCCAGATGAGGGAACCGAGGCCCAGAGAAGTGAAGCGAGTTGTGCAAGCTCACACAGCGGACGATAGGTGGATCCAGAAGTAGAACCCGTGACCTCGCAAGCCTGGCGGTCCCGTGCCATACCCACTGCTCCGTGCTAGCAAATGCCACCGATTCTGGCCATGGGCCCCATCACCGCCTCCCTCCAGAGAGGGTGGCTTCCCGTCCCCGCTACGGCAGTCGGGGTATGTACTGAGGGTGACCGTGAGGCGATGGGGAAGCTTCAGGGGGGGAGGCTTATCGTGAGGCTACGAAGAGGCTTGAGGGGGGAGGCAGGTGGGGAAACCGACCGGAAGGTTATGAGGGAGACCGTCCGTGGGACGACGAGGAAGCCCGAGGAGGGAGGCCGACTCTCATGCCAGAGGGGAGGCCGACTTGGGGGCCGTCGGGGAGGCTGTGGGAGAGGCCGACTGGGAGGCTGTGGCGGAGGCCGAACGCGAGGCTGTGAGGGAGGATGACCGTGACATCACGGGGGAGGCCGACTCTGAGGTTGCGGGAGACCGAGCGTGGAGGAGTCCGTCTGTGAGGCCACGAGGAAGCCCGAGGAGGGAGGCTGGCCGTTCCTTCATTCAGTGGTATTTCTTGAGCGCTTCCTACGTGCAGAGCACCGTACCGAGCGCTTGGAGTGGACAGTTCGACAACAGATAGAGACCATCCCTGTCCAGTGACGGGCCCGCGGTCTAAACGTCATGCCGTGGGGGAGGCCAACTCGGAGGCCGTGGCCGAGGCTGACTGTGAGGCTGTGGGTGAGGCCCAGCGTGAGGTCGTGGGAGAGGCTGAGCGCGAGGCCGTGGCGGAGACGGTGAGGGAGGCCGAGAGGGAGGCCACGTATCCGTCGTGGGTGTTGCAGGGCCCGCGGAGATATCCCAGCCGCGGGGATCTGTGGGAGTCGGTGCCACCCCAGGAGAAGAAGCCTCTCGGGGCGACGCCGTGTCACCCCACGGAAAACATGGAGCAGTGATTTAAAAGCCCCAACACCTAGCCATATGGCAACTCATTCCATAATGTTTCCAGCACCATCTGTGAGTTTCATAATATTTTATTCAAAGCAACCATTTGATGTTACTCGATGTTTTCGTTCCGAAAGATCCCGTTCTTCGGTCTGAATCGATTCCCCCCGTCACCTTAGCTCTCCTTTCTGCCCTTCCCCCTCCGGGAGGTGGGCGAGCCCCCACCCCCGGTAAAGTTGACGGACGGGTGCCCCACGTAGCCGGGACAGGACCCCGTTGGCCAAAGTGCCTAAACCCTCCCCGTGGGGATTTTAATCGCTTACGCCCGCAAGACTGTCAGCTGCTTGCGGGCGGGGATCGAGTCCACGACCTCTATTTTACTCTCCCAAGCGCTCAGAGCCTTGCTCTGCACATACAAATAATAACGAGGGTATTTGTGAAGCGCTTACCGTGGGCCAGGCCCTGTTCTAAGCGCTGGGGTAGATACAGGGTCATCAGGTTGTCCCACGTGGGGCTCAGGGTCTTCATCCCCATTTCACAGATGATGTACCTAAGGCACAGAGAAGGTAAGGGACTTGCCCGAGTCACACAGCAGGCAAGCGGTGGAGTCGGGATTAGAACCCACAACCTCTAACTCCCCAGCTCAGGCTCGTGCCACTAGGCCGTACTGCTTCTCATAATGGGCACTCGGGCAGTGTAGCCTAACGGAAGAGCACGGGCCTGGGCGTCCAGAGACCGGGCTTCCTTCCCCGGCTGCCGCCACTTATCTGCTGTGTGACCGTGGGTGAATCGCTTCACTTCTCCGGGCCTCGGTTCCCGCATCTGGAAAATGGGGAATGAGACTGTGAGCTCCATTTGGTGTTCTTATTGTTCTTGTCTGTCCGTCTCCCCCGATTAGACCGTAAGCCCGTCAAAGGGCAGGGACTCTATCTGTTACCGATTTGTCCATTCCAAGCGCTTAGTACAGTGCTCTGCACATAGTAAGCGCTCAATAAATACAGTCGAACCAATGAATGAATGAATTTGGGACAGGGACTGTGCCCAGCCTGATTGCCTTGTATTTACCCCAGTGGCTAGCACATAGTAAGCTCATAACAGATATCATAATTATTAATAATAATGTTGGTATTTGTTAAGCGCTTACTAGGTGCAGAGCACCGTTCTAAGCGCTGGGGGAGATACAGGGTCATCGGGTCATCCCACGTGAGGCTCACAGTTAATCTCCATTTTCCAGATGAGGTAACTGAGGCCCGGAGAAGTGAAGTGACTCGCCCACGGTCACACAGCTGCCGAGTGGCAGAGCCGGGAGTCGAACCCATGACCTCTGACCCCGAAGCCCGGGCTCTTTCCACCGAGCCAACCGGGCAAATGGTGCTTGGGGTCAAATGCCAAAGCAGGATAACATCTCCCTCCAGGTAAAATCTACCGCTTGACCCCACTCCGGCGTGTGTCGGAGAATAATCGTAGCGACGATAATGACTATTATCAATAACGGAATCATCACGCTGTGGATTGGCCTGGTCCACACCACTTGCTAACAGTCTGCTCTAACCTTTCAGCTCTCAACACGGGACGTAGGGGACTTAATCCGTGGTATTTATTGAGCGCTTCCTAGATGCAGAGTACTGTATTAAGCACTGGGCAGATTTCAATACAACCCAATTGTCCTAACCCAGCACTTAGTACCTTGTTTTGCACTCAGGAAGCGCTCAGTAAATACGACTGAGTGAACCGAATGAGCCGACACGTTCCCTGCCCGTAACGAGCATTGAGTACTTCATCCCTGCCAAGCTTGGGGCAGGATCCACCGCACGTTCCCGCTCCCTGCCTCTTTTGGGAGGAAGGAGAGGGGAAGAGGGATCCCATTTCATAGATGAGGAAGCCAAGATCCACGGACGGTAAATTACTTGCCTTGAGGCCACTGACACAGATGAGATGATGATGATGATAATAATTGTGATATTTGTTAACGGTGCCCGGCACTGTACTGAGCACCCGGAGGGTTAGAAGATAATCAGTTGTACAGAGTCCCTGGCCCATATGGGACTCCTAGTCTTCATCCCCATTTTACAGGTGAGGTCACTGCGGCACAGAGAATGATAATAATAATGTTGGTATTTGTTAAGCGCTTACTATGTGCAGAGCACTGTTCTAAGCGCTGGGGGAGATACAGGGTAATCGGGTCGTCCCACGTGAGGCTCACAGTCTTAACCCCCATTGTACAGATGAGGGCACTGAGGCACAGAGAAGTTAAGTGACGTGAAGTGACTTGCCCAAGATCACACGCAGACAGGTGGCAGAGCCGGGATTAGAAGCAGCGTGGCGCAGTGGAAAGAGCACGGGCTTTGGAGTCAGGGCTCATGAGTTCGAATCCCAGCTCTGCCACTTGTCAGCTGTGGGACTGCGGGCGAGTCACTTAACTTCTCTGTGCCTCAGTTCCCTCATCTGTAAAATGGGGATTAAGACTGTGAGCCCCACGTGGGACGACCTGATTCCCCTGTGTTTACCCCAGCGCTTAGAACAGTGTTCTGCACATAGTAAGCGCTTAACAAATACCAACATTATTATTAGAACCCAGGTCCTTGTGGATCCCAGGCCCACGCGCTGAGATTGCAACCTCAGCGCTTAGGACGGTGCCTGGCACATGGTAAGCACTTAGCAAATACCGTAATCGTTGGTTGACGCTAAATTCGGGACATCTGCCTCGCCGTAGCGCTCGGTAGCCGATCTAAGACGACCCTGGCGAGCCTCTTGGCGGTTACTGAGAGGCCGGGGGCGCTTAGTGGAAAGAACGTGAGCCCCGGAGTCGGGGGACCGGTTGAGCCGATTGCCCGCTGTGCAACCACGGACAACTCGGCGAACCCCTCCGGGTGCCCATTTCCTCTAAGAATTGAAGATGAGATCCACGCTCACCGTCATTCCTAGCGCGGGTGGCTCCTGTGGGGTAGGTATCCAACCCATCTCGGACCCACTCCGTTACTCTGCATGTAGTAGGCACTTAATGCGTGCCATCATAAAAAAATGACTTTTTAAAAATGGTATCTGTTAAGCGCTGACTATATGCCAGGCACTGTACCAGTCGCTGGGTAGACACAAGATAATGGGGTTGGACCCCCAGGGCACCCGTAGTCTCAATCCCCCTCTCATAGATGAGGAAATGGAGGGGCAGAGGAGTTAAGTGACTTGCCCAAGGTCACCCGGCTTTCTCCCGTCACCCCCCGATGACGTCTTCGCAGTGCCACGACATTTCCTCCGCCTCCCACGTGCTTCCGACGGGAAACGAGCGGGCCTTCCCATCCTCTGTGACCCCTTCATCCGGCAACCCACCCTAGCCCGGGCGGGAGTGTCGTCTGTGGCTTCGATTCGGAAACCGCTCGATAATCCCCTCCAGCGAGATCGGGGGAAAAAAACACCCGCAAGCAAGCGTTGAATGTGTCACGGCAAGCATCTCTCTCCAGAAGGCCGGGTTATCTCACGTTTGGGAATCACGGGATGGATGGAGCGTTTGACTCGGGGGCGGGTGGGAATCTCGGCTGAATTCCTCTTTTGCCTTCTTGTTAACCCGAAAGGCTGGCTCTCGCTGTTTGGCAGGAATTTTAACTTCCCGAATCAGATACCCGTAAGAGCTTTGGCCGGAAGCCCCGAGTCCTTTAAGCCGTGCTGCTTTGCGTTCGATTCATCCGATCGTTCGTCCGGTCGGATTTACGGAGCGCTTACCGGGTGCGGAGCGCTGTCCCGAACGGACACATTCGCTGCCCACAGCGAGCTTACGGTTGAGAGGGGGACACGGACATTACCACAGATAAATAAAATGACAGATGTGTCCGTGAGTGCTGGAATGGGAGGGAAGAGCAAAGGGAACAAGCCAGGGTGACACAGAAGGGAGTGGGAGACGAGGAAAGGCGGGGCTTCATCCGGGAAGGCTTCTCGGAGGAGACGGGCCTTCAGTAAGCCTCTGAAGAGTGGGAGGGTCACTGTCGGATTTGAGAAGGGCCGGCGTTCCAGGCCGGGGTGAGGACGTGGGCCGGGGCTCGGCGGCGAGCTAGACGGGCTCGAGGGAAAGTGATCGCCGACCTCCTTGGCCGGTAGGTATCCGTTAAGCGCTTACTCTGTGCCAAGCACTCTTGTAAGAGCTGGGGTAGATGCCGGGTCATCGGGTTGTCCCGCGTGGGGCTCACAGTCTCAATCCCCATTTTCCAGAGGAGATCACCGAGGCACAGAGACGTGAAGTGACTCGCCCCGAGTCCCACAGCCGACGAGTGGCGGAGCCGGGATTAGAACCCTCGACTTCTGACTCCCGAGCCCGGGGTCTTGGCACTGAGTCACGCCGCTAAGCCGACTTTAACCTCTGTCGCTGTTAGGATTCCCCCGGCCCGGCCCCGGCTCACTCTTCCGGATTGGGTAGGACTGGGCACGTTACTCTGCGTCTTCTTAGCGGGCGGTGCCTCTATTTCATCCTTCCTTCCTTCCTTCGACTGGAAGCCCCCTGAGGGCAAGGAGGGTGTGTTTTGCTTTGGGGGTGTGCGCCCGAGCGGTCATCACATAGCTCTGCAAACAGTAGATGCCCAATAAATATCCATCAGTGGCATTTATTGGGTGCCCGATGCACGCAGAGTACTGTTCTGTGGTTTTTCTCGGGCGCTCACTATGTTCCAAGAACTGGACTAAGCGCCGGGGTAGAGACAGCCAGTCCGTTAACCGTACCTGTTGAACGCTCACTATAATAATAACGGTATCTGTTAAACGCTTGAGGGTTTGGTCTTCCAGTTCCCTAAATTGGAAGCTCTAAATGCGCGTTCTTTTCCAGTCCAATCTGGCAATTAAAGGGCCTCGACATCACCGCCTGAAGGGCAGAAGCAGGCATACCGTCGTTCTGCTTTAACTCCGTATCCTCGGTGGAATATACTGAGTGCCTCTTAGGTTCAGAGCACTGTACCGAGCGCTTCGGAGTGTATGACCGGAAGACACGTTCCCTGCCCAGCGCGAGCTTACGGTCTCGAGGAGGGAGGCAGACACTGATAGGCAACTGTGCGTCTTTGGCCTCTTCCGGAGGCTCGGCGCTCAGTACGTAGCGTTGATTGATTTCGGGTGCTCTTCCTTGGGCGTGTGGATGGGAGGCGGTTTTAACCCGACGGTCGAAATCCGCCCTTGACATTAAAGGAGCTCGTCTCGGGCAGGGAACGTGTCCGTTTATGTGTCCTTTACTCGTGTCGTTCTCTCCCAAGCGCTTAG
The DNA here is from genome assembly GCF_004115215.2 of Ornithorhynchus anatinus. Classification (NCBI taxonomy): domain Eukaryota; kingdom Metazoa; phylum Chordata; class Mammalia; order Monotremata; family Ornithorhynchidae; genus Ornithorhynchus; species Ornithorhynchus anatinus. Next base: position 14,028,605 of record NC_041742.1, on the reverse strand, counting down.
TAGAGCGCTGCGCACCCCGTAAGCGCTCGGTAAATACCGAGGAACCGAGTGAATGAGAAAGGAATCGTTCGCAGCGGGTTCCACGGAGATACCGATCGCCGCGGACTGCCGAAGGTCCCATTTCCAGAAAATTATCTTTAAGATCTGGAAAAGGAGTTCATCGTTACATGAGGGCGACCTCCATCACTGCCCAGTATTAATTTGCCTACATTTAATCTTAAATAAAATGGCGATAATCGTGGTTTTCATTGAGCGCTTACTATGTGCCTAGCACTGAGGGAGATCAAGAGCATTAGGTCCCACACGGTGCGGGCAGGGAATGTGTCTCAGCGTGGCTTAGTGGAAAGAGCATGGGCTTTGGAGTCAGAGGGCGTGAGTTCGAATCCCGGCTCTGCCACTTGTCAGCTGACTGTGGGCGAGTCACTTCACTTCTCTGTGCCTCAGCGACCTCATCTCTAAAATGGGGATTAAGACTGTGAGCCCCACGTGGGACAACCTGATTCCCCTGTGATTACCCCAGCGCTTAGAACAGTGCTCCGCACATAGTAAGCGCTTAACAAATATCTGGGGAAGAAGCGTAGCTCGGTGGAAGGAGGCTGGGCTTCGGAGTCAGAGGTCATGGGTTCGACTCCCGGCCCTGCCACTTGTCAGCTGTGTGACTGTGGGCGAGTCACTTGACTTCTCTGTGCCTCAGTTCCCTCATCTGTAAAATGGGGATTAACTGTGAGCCTCACATTGGACAACCTGATTCCCCTGTATCTACCCCAGCGCTTAGAACAGTGCTCTGCACATAGTAAGCGCTTAACAAATACCAACATTATCATTTATTGTTCTGTCGTATTCTCCCAAGAGCTTAGTACAGTGCTCCGCACACAGTAGGTGCTCAATAAATACCATCGACTGTCTGACAGGGCTCACGGCCTTAGGAAGGAGAGCAGGTATGGAATCCCCATTTTGCTCGTGAGGGACCTGAAGTGAAGTGATGATGATGATGATGGTATCTGTTAAGCGCGTACTATGTGCCAAGCACTGTTCTAAGCGCTGGGGGAGATACAAGGTAGTTATGTTGTCCCGCACGGGGCTCACAGTCTTAATCCCCATTTCACAGATGAGGTAACCGAGGCACAGAGAAGTTAAGTGACTCACCCAAGGTCACGCAGCGGACGAGAGGCAGAGCCGGAGTTAGAACCCAGGTCCTCTCACCCCCAGTCCGGGGCTCCTTCCCCTAGGCCTCGCTGCTTCATCCTCCGACAGTAATAATGAAGTTGAGCAGTCGAATGCCGTAACATATTACAACTGCGAAATGGGAGTTCTAACTGCTTTGAGCCTCTTAATGCCTATGTTTCATGACTTTTGTCTCTTTAAATTAGAAATTTCCCAGGGCATCGCCCTGGGGTTCTTGATTTAATTTCTTTCGGCAAAGTAATTTATTTTTGTCTCTTTTTTAAAAAATATGATTAGGCAAAAAAAAAAAAAAAACACCCCACAAAAAGCTGCAGAACAGTTGCGGAAAATTCCTCTCTGTCTCTTTGTTTTATAATGGTACATCTCATTACTTCTTCTTTTCCTTTTCACCACCTCACTTGAAACGGTGGTGGCGATGTGTCAAAATATGGATTCAGCGGCCAAGAAATCTCGCGTTGAAGAATGATAATGATAATGTTGGTATTTGTTAAGCGCTTACTCTGTGCAGAGCACTGTTCTAAGCGCTGGGGAAGTTACAGGGTCATCAGGTCGTCCCACGTGAGGCTCACAGTTAATCCCCATTTTACAGATGAGGGAACTGAGGCCCAGAGAAGTGAAATGACTCGCCCACAGTCACACAGCTGCCAAGTGGCCAGAGCCGGGCTTCTTTGGTGGCGACAGTAGGATCAGCGAAGCGACTCTGAGGCCGGACTCGGTTGCCGTGTCAGTGTTTCCTGAGCGCTTACTGTATGCGTGGCTCAGAGGGTAGATCCCAGGCCTGGGAGTCGGAAGGACCCGGGTTCTAATGTTGACTCCTTCACTCGTCGGCTGGGTGACCTTCGACGAGTCACTTCACTTCTCCGTGCCTCAGTTCCCTCATCTGTAAAATGGATTAGGACTGCGAGCTGCATGTGGGACAGAGCCTGTGTCCACTCTGATTATCTGGTATCTACCCCAGCGCTCGACAGGTAGGAAGCGCTTAAAAATACCGTTATTATTGAGAAGCACCGTGGCTTAGTGGGTGGAGCATGGACCTCAGAGTCGGGGGCTTGAGTTCTAATCCTGCTCCACCGCATGTCTCCCACGAGCTCAATACAGCGCTCTGCCCACGGTAAGCGCTAAATAAATACGATCGCCTAAGAGCGACTGTTGGAATGGAAGCAGCGTGGCACAGTGGATAGAGCACAGGCCTGGGAGTCAGAAGGACCTGGGTTCTCATCCCGGCTCCTCCACGTGTCTGCTGTGTGACCCCGGGCAGGCTTAACGTCTCTGTGCCTCCGTTACCTCATCTGTAAAATAATGGGGATTGAGAGCGTGAGCCCCATGTGGGACAGGGACCGTGTCCAATCTGATGAACTTGTATCTGCCCCAGGGCTTAGTGCAGTGCTTGACACACTTATCGAGCACCATAGTCAGAAGGAGAAGTAATATTGCAGAGCACTATTCTAAGCACTTGGGAGAATACAGTATAAGCGACGTTCCCCGCGTCCGCAACTCGCGGCGTATCCTTGGTGTGTCGGTCTCCTTGCTCACGGGGCGATGGCTCAGGAGAGGAAGTTGTTGGGAATATTTGGGTTGGAAAACGTCTTGCCTTCTCCGCAGACTAGCAAACCATTGTATACTTGTTTTGGAAAGACGTTTTAAAACCATCCTTTCGCCTATTTAAGAGCGGGGAGGCCCAACGGAAAGAGCCCGGGCTTGCGAGTATCGGGTTCTAGTCCGGGGCCCGTCGCTCGTTGGCCGTGTGACCTCGGGCGACTCACTTAACCTCCCCGGTCCTCAGCTTTCTCCTTTATGAACGTTAGATTTTAGCCACGTCGCGAAGATGGAATCGACGGGGATTCAGTGGCGGATTGAATGCGTGTTTTGAAAAGAGGGATTCATCTAGGAAAATGCCAACCTACAGGACAAGTAGGTAACTTGGCCACGTAAATGGAGAAAGAGCTAAAACGGGTACCGTTTTCCAGAGGAAGTCACGTCGACGTCATCATTTTGTCCCCAAGATCTCCAGAGTGGACCCCGAAACCTAACTACATTCACCGCGGCGATGACAAAACGATACGGGATCCGGTTTTTAGACCAATTCGATTTTTTCGGGGACAGGCGTAAGTGACGTCTCGTCTTCAGGGTGCTCTTTCGCCTCAGCCAAAAGGCAGCTTTGTACTCACTCGTCTGTCGTGTCCGTCTCTTCATCGAGTCGATGGAAATCCTTCAGAGGGCAAGGAAGGGCGGTATTGGAGCTTGGGCAAACCTCGCAGCCTCCTCTTCGGCCGAGAGGGGATTTTAGGAATATAGAGTCGTTTCGTACTGGCGTTGATTATGAAGCGTGTGCGGCGTGGCTCAGTGGAAAGAGCCCGGGCTTGGGAGTCAGAGGTGGTGGGTTCTAATCCCGGCTCCGCCACTTGGCAGCTGTGTGACTTTGGACGAGTCACTTCACTTCTCTGGGCCTCATTTACCTCATCTGTAAAATGGGGATGAAGACTGTGAGCCCCATGAGGGACACCCCGATCACCTTGTATCCCCCCAGCGCTTAGAACGGTGCTTTGCAAATAGTAAGCGCTTAATAAATACCAACATTATTATTAGGCCCCGTGGTTAAGTTCTACAAGCTAAGATGGGCACAGGATAATCGGATTGGACACAATCCCTATCCATCGGTGGCACCTCTGGGGGCTTCCTGGGTTGAGAGCATTGTACGGAAGTACAGTCCAACAGAGTTGGTCGATGTATTCCCTGCCCACGAAGCGCTTACGGTCTCTCTCAGATGGAGTTCCCATCCGAGAGGGAAGAAAAACAAGTAGCACGGTCCTTTTTCTCCCGAGGAAGTAACTGAGGAACAGGGAGGTTCCGTGACTTACCCGTGGTCACACAGCAGGCCGGAGGTAGAGCCGGGAGTAGAACATGGGTCTCGTGATTCCCATTCCTCTGCTCTGCCCATTGGGCCACACTGCCCTCCGAGGCTGGGGGAGAAATGGCCGAGAGGTAGAGGTGAAAGAAAGGGACTGACGGGTCAGTGGCATGACTTTGAGAGCTGAGGGAATGTGTCCTCTCTTTTTCCATTCTTATACCAGGTTGTAATAATAATAATAATAACAGTAATAATAATAATGCCTCCGGCTAAGTACTTCCTTTGTGCCGAGCATTGTACTAAACGGTCAGGGAGATGGAGGATGACCAGGTCCCACATGGGGCCCACTGTTTAAGAGGGAGGGAGAACAGGTATCGAATCCTCATTTTGCAGATGAGAATACTGGGACTCATTCATTCATTCAATAGTATTTATTGAGCGCTTACTCTGTGCAGAGCACTGTACTAAGCGCTTGGAATATACAAATCGGCCATAGATAGAGATAGTCCCCGCCCACTGACGGGCTTACAGTCTAATCAGGGGAGACAGACAGGCAAAAACAATAGCAATAAATAGAATACGATAGCAATAAATAGAATATAGCAATAAATTGCCCAAGATGACCCAGCAGGTATGGGGCAGAGCGGGGATGGGAACCCAGGTCCTCCAACTCCCAGGTCATTAGGCTTCACTGCTCCTTGCAGGGTCCGTGGGAAGTAGGCGGTGAGACGGGCCCGACGCCCCCAGAATCCTGCGTGAAACAAGCTGATTTTCCTCTTCGCGGTGTTCAGTGTGACGGGCCGCCTTAGCCGTTGAGTCAGTCGCTCGATTGTATTTATTGAGCGTTTGCTGTGGGCAGCACACTGTACTCAGCGCTTGGGAGAGGACGGTCTGGCAAGCCACAGTCGCATTCCCTGCCCACAGTGAGCCCACTGGCAATTCTGTCCGCAGAACGTACCATTCGGGTCGCTGCACCCCCAGTCGTGGCGGGCGGGCAGGGGCCGTGCTGATGGAGTGGATTTTCCCAAGTCATGGGTGGTGGGCTCTTTCGACGCTCCTCCGTACAGGCCGCCTGCTTCCGTGGGCTAGTTGGCCCTGGCCTCCTTTTCCATCCCGTTATCATTCCCTGCGCCATTCCTGGGAAAAAGCCGAGGACCTCATTCAGCCTCCCGGGGAATAATGATCATGTCGGTATTTGTTAAGCGTTTATTACGTGCAGAGCACCGTTCTAAGCGCTGGGATAGGTACGGGGGAATGAGGTTGTCCCACGTGAGGCTCACAGTCTTCATCCCCCTTTTACAGATGAGGGAACTGAGGCACAGAGAAGTGAAGTGACTTGCCCACAGTCACACCATTTCCAACTTTCGTGGTAGCCTCTCTGGACCCCAGGGGTCCCATCTTCAAGGGAGTGAGAATGGGGTGCTGTCTCCCGTCCCCCCCAAGCAACCGGAACGAAGTGGCCCGGGAGCCTAATGATAATATCTATGGTATTTGATAAGACCTTGCTGTGTGCCTGGCAGTGTACTACGCGCCGGGGTGGATATAAGCAAAGAGGATTGCACACAGTCCCTGTCCCGCATGGGCTCGCGGTCTTCATCCCCATTTTACAGATGGGGTAACGGAGGCCCAAAGAAGTGAGCGGCTTGCCCAAAGTCACACGGCAGACAAGTGACGCGGCGGAGATTAGAACCCAGGTCCTTCTGACTCTCAGGTCTGCGTTGTATCCACTAGGCCTGCTGCTTCTTGCCTGTTAATAACAAACAGCAGACGTGGTTTTTATTCACTGTCTATTAACTGCCCAGCGCCGTGCTCGTGGATTCTCTCTAGACAGATTAGAACCAGGCATCATCCCGCAGAGGCCTGAAAGAAAGGGGGTGGGATATTTCCTCCCCATCTGATGGATGAAGAAAGTGAGGCCTAGAAAAGTTCAGCGACACCCCATACCACGCCCAGCGGGGAGAAGCCCCAAAGCCGGGACTAGAACTCAGGTCTTCTGACTCTCGATCCCCTGCTCTGTCATCTAGGTTTCGCTGCCCTTGAGTCAGGGAGCCCCTCTAGGTCCCCCCTAACCCTGAGACCCCCTCTCCCCGACACCCCATCTCCCCGCTTGATACCGCGAAGCCGTGCTGGCGGCCGCAGAGAGATGAACTCCGGAAGCGGAGGGAAGGCGAGATGACTCCTCCGCCCCTGGAGAGATGAGGGAAGAGAGTAATTCAATTCACGTCTCCGGGTCGATATCCGAGAACATCCATCCGGCCCGGATCTTTCCCCCTGTCCAATACCGGGCGTCTGAGTGTTTGCACCTTTGGGATGAGGGCAGGGAGGTGGGACGGATTTATTCTCCTGTTCCAGCATCCTGACATCCACGCGATGCCGTAGCGATGTTTGTATCGTCGCACATCCTTCATCCTCGTCCGTAGCATGAGAGCGCAGTACACACCGAGGAGCAGAGAGGCCTAGTGGCTAGAGCACGGGCCGGGGAGTCAGAAGGACGTGGGTTCTAACCCCGGCTCTGCCCCATGTCTGCTCTTTGAACCTCACTTCTCTGTGCCTCAGTTACCTCATTGGTAAAACAGGGAGTCCCACGTGGGGCCTGAACCGTGTCCACCCTGATTATTTTGTCATTTAATTTCTCTGTGCCTCAGTTATTTCGTCTGTAAAATGGGGATTGAGACCGTGAGCCCCACATGGGACATGGACTGTGTCCAGCCTGATTCACTTATATCTATCCAAGCACTTAGTACAGTGCCCATCACGTAGGATGTGCTTAACAAATACCGCAAAATGCGTAAAACAAATAATGCCTCCACTCTTTGGGAAAATGGAGAAAATGACAGATGGTTTCAGCCTTTAATCTGAATTTCATATGGGTAGTAGTAAATCATGGTAATTAAAATATTTATTAGGCCTCCTTATCGTTATCCGCCTTTATAAGTGTAATGGAAAAAACCATCATCATCAGCAGGATTTATTGAGCACCCAGTGAATTCAGGGCACCGTACGCTCCTCAGAGAAATAGAAGAGTTCACCGGTGCCCCGGAGGGGTTTCTAAATTTAGGGGAGGAGCGTAGAATCTCGTAAGAATATTATTTTCCCATTTTCACAGTAGTACATATGGTCTTCGGCATTACGGTTCGTTTGAGTAGTGCGGCTTAGTGGAAAGGGCGAGGGCCTGGGAGTCTGACCCGGCTCCGCCACTTACCTCCTACGTGACCTCAGGCCAGTCACTTCTCTTGTGTCTCGGTTTCCTCTTTTGTCAAACGGGGATGAAATACCGGTTCTCCCTCCCTCTGAGACCCCGAGCCTCATGCAGCGATGACGTCCGACCCGATTATTCTGGATCTAGTCGGGTGCTTAGCACACCGTGCTTAACCGACAGCATCGTTAAAATCTATCTCGGAAAGCAGTGTGGGCTAACACTGTGACCCCCTTGTGGGACAGGGACTGGATCCAACCCGATTTGTTTGTTTCTATCCCAGTTCTCGGCACACACTAAAAACTTAACAAATACCACCCTTATTATGCGTGATTTAATTTGCAGGCTGCCATACGTTCCCTCCGGATAACCGCAGTTCCTAAACTCCGCTGCCTGCTTTGGGTGTTTTTTGTTGTTGTTGTTGTCGTTGTCGTCGGTGGTATTTTTTAAGCCCTTACTACCTGCTCGACACTATTTTAAGCACCGGGGCAGACACTAGTTGATCAGGTTGGACACAGCCCCTGTCCTCCAGGCGGCTCATAGTCTAAATAGGAGGGAGAACAGGTATTTAATCCCCATTTTACAGTTGAGGAACCTGAAGCACAGAGAAGTGAAGTGAAGGTCGCACAGCCAGCCCTGGGCCCAGAGAGGATTAGAAGCCAAGTCCTCCCACTCCCAGGCCCGGGCTCTTTTCACTAGGCCAAGAAGTTCTGCTGCTGCTGCTTTGGGAAATTTCATCCTCAGTGGAGTCTTCCTCCGCTTCAAGAAAGTGTGTCTGTTCCCGTAGTTACGTGTCTGTAAAATCGGAACGTCACAGGGCAAAAGTCAGCCGACAAGAAATGGCCATCGAGGCAAAGGCTAATGAGGAGGTCTCCCAAACGCTTCATTTCACACCTCACCCTCCGTGCCCTCCCCACTCCAACTGCATGATAATAATAATAAAAATAATAATTGTGGTATTTGTTAAGGCTTACTACGTGCCAGGCACTGAACCCGGCTCTGGGGTGGAGACAAGGAAATTGGGCTGGACAAAGTCTCTGTCCCACGTGGGGCTTACGGTCTTAATCCCCATTTCCAGCGAAGGAACCGAGGCCCAGAGTAGTTGGGTGTCTTGCCTAAAGTCGCAAAGATTAGGCCCAGGTTGTTCTGACTCCCAGGCCGGGGCTCTGCTCCGAGCCCACGCTGCTTCTCTATCCAAAGTGGGAACTCCACCGATCCTTTGCCTAGAAGATTTTTGAGGTCACTGATCACTCAGAGAAATTCTAGTGCCCTCTCCCAAGCCTTAGTCCCAACAAGAACTACTAGTGGTCGACACCGCCAGCCCGTCGTTAAGTCAGAGAGGCCTGGGAGTCTGAAGGACCTGGATTCGAATGCCGGCTCCGCCACTCGTCTGCTGTGTGACCTTGGGCAGCTCACTTCTCCGGGCCTCAGTTAGCATGGCCTTAATGGCTGGAGCCCGGGCCTGGGAGTCAGAGGGGCCTGGGTTCTAATCCCGGCTCCACCGTATGCCTGCCGTGTGACCGTGGGCGTGTCGCTTTACTTCTCTGGGCCTCAGTCCTCTCCTCTGTAAAATGGGGATTGAGACTGTGAGCCCCATGTGGGACCGGGACTGTGTCCAACCTGATTAGCTTGTATCTACCCCAGCTGCGTAAAGTGCCTTGGTACATAGTAAGCGCTTGGATACAGCGTGGCTCAGTGGAAAGAGCCTGGGCTTCGGAGTCAGAGGTCACGGGTTGGACTCCCGGCTCTGCCACCTGTCAGCTGTGTGACTGTGGGCAAGTCACTTCTCTGTGCCTCAGTTACCTCATCTGTAAAATGGGGATTAACTGTGAGCCTCACGTGGGATGACCTGATTACCCTGTATCTACCCCAGCGCTTAGAACAGTGCTCTGCACATAGTCAGTGCTTCACAAATACCAACATCATTATTATTATTTATTGTTCTCTTGTACTTTCCTAAGTGATTAGTAAATGGCTCTGCACACAGTAAGCGCTTAATAAGTACAGTTGATTGAATACCACAATCATTATTAATAATAACAATGGTATTTGTTAAGTGCTCCCTAAGTTCCAAGCACTGTTCTAAGCACTGGGGTAGATAAAGGGTAATCAGGTTGTCCCTTGTGAGGCTCACACTTCTAATCCCCATTTTACAGATGAGGTAACTGAGGAAATGACCTCATCCATAAAATGGGGATTAGGATTGTGAGCCCCACGTGGGAAATGGACTGGGTCCAACCTGATTAGCCCGGCACATAGTAAGTGCTTAGCAAATATGCTTATCATCATTATTATTATCATCTCATCCGTAAAAATGGAGATTAAGGTTGTGAGTTCCAGGTGAGACGTGGACTGTGTCCAACTTGATGAGCTTGTATCTACCCCAGTGCTTGGCTTAGTAGAAAGAGCCCAGGCCTGGGAGTCAGAGGTCACGGGTTCTAATTCTGGCTCCGCCACTTGTCAGCTGGGTGACTTTGGGCAAGTCACTTCACTTCTCTGTGCCTCAGTTACCTCATCTGTAAAATGGGCATTATGACTGTGAGCCCCACGTGGGACAACCCGATGATCTCGTGTCTACCCCGGCGCTTAGAACAGTGCTAGGCACATAGTAAGCACTTAAATACCATCATTATCATTAGTAGTAGTAGTACAGTGCTTGGCGCATATCACGCGCTCGACGAGTACCATGAAAAACAAGGTGGGATCGAGCGGGATACCCTCCGCCGTTTAACTGGGAGGAGCTCATCCTTTTTACCTGTGTCCCCAGATCCGATCGGAACACAACATCCTTAATTAAAGGAACTGCCGACGGCGGCCGTAGTAGACTGACGTGTTTGGCTCATTAAAAGTTTTGATTTCCTCACCTGTCGAGACAGTTGTGCTCAGAGTAGCAGCAGGAGTGCAGGAGGTAATTAATAATACGTTTGAAAGGACCGATTCCAGTGATATTAACATGTTTCCTGGGGGCTTGTGGTTTTTGTTTTCTCTGCCCCCACATGTGATGAAGCGCTTGATCTGCAGGATTCTTTTCACGCCCCATTTCTGACACTCGTCTGCCCTTTATTTCTAAGACAAGATAATAATAATAATGTTGGTATTTGTTAATTATTATTATTATTATGTTGGTATTTGTTAAGCGCTTACTATGTGCCGAGCACTGTTCTAAGCGCTGGGGTAGACATAGGGGAATCAGGTTGTCCCACGTGGGGCTCACAGTCTTAATCCCCATTTTACAGATGAGGGAACTGAGGCCCAGAGAAGTGAAGTGACTCGCCCACAGTCACACAGCCGACAAGTGGCAGAGCTGGGATTCGAACTCATGAGCCCTGACTCCAAAGCCCGTGCTCTTTCCACTGAGCCACGCTGCTTCTCAGTAACTAACTATAGTAAGTTAAGCGCTTACTATATGCAGAGCACTGTCCTAAGCGCTGGGGTAGATACACGGTAATCACTTGAGGCTCACAGTCTTAATCCCCATTTTACAGGTGAGGTAACTGAGGCACAGAGAAGTTAAGTGACTTGCCCACAGTCACACAGCTGACAAGGGGCAGAGCCAGTATTCGAACTCATGACCTCTGACTCCCAAACCCGGGCTCTTTCCACTGAACCACGAGAAGCAGTGTGGCGTAGAGGTGAGAGTATGGGCCTGGGAGTCGACCTGGGTTCTAATCCCGCCTCAGCCGCGCGTCTGTTGTGTGACCTGGGGCGAGTCACGTCAATTCTCTGGGCCTCACTTAGCTCGCCTGTTAAATGGGGATTAAGACTGTGAGGGTCGTGTGAGACATGGACGGTGTCCAACCTGATGAGCTTGTATCTAGAGAAGCGGCGTGGCCTGGTGGACGGAGTCCCGGCCTGACAATCGGAAGGACCCGGGTTCTAATTCCAGCTCCACCACTTGTCAGATGCCGTCGAATCGTTTCCGTTTCCCATAGCGACACCAGGGACCCCTCTCCCTCAGAGCGCCCCGCTCTCCATCCGCAATCGTTCCGGTAGCGGATCCAGAGAGTTTTCTTGGGAAAAATCCGGAAGTGGTTTACCACTGCTTCCTTCCGCGCGGTCAACGCGAGTCTCCGCCCTCGACTCTCTCCCGTGCCGCTGCTGCCCGGCCCGGGGGAGTTTTGATTTGTAGCAGACGGCCTTCCACTCGCTAGCCACTGCCCAAGCTAGGAATGGAACGGCTAGGCCTCTGCTCGACTCTCCCTCCCTTAGCCGAGACCGGTAGAGGACTGGAAACTCTCCGGGTGCGACCCTGAGAGGGTTGTGAACTTGCAGAAGTCACTTAAATTATCTCTGCCTCAGTTCTCTTATAAAATATTGATTAGGACTCTGAGCTCCCTGTGGGACAGGGACTGTGTCCATTCTGATTATCTTGCATCTTCCCCAGCGCTTAATACAGTGCCTGGCACACAGTAAATGCTTATCATGTACCTTAAAACAATAAATTAGTCTTGTGCTTAGTAGACTAAGCGCCTGCCACGTAGTAAGTGCTTAAACAATACCACACTAAAGTACCGTAAGTCCCACAGGTAGACAGTAGATGCCTGCCTACTTGTTTTGTTGTCTGGCTCCCCGCTTCGAGACTGAACCCGTGGTTGGGTAGGGATTGTCTCCATCTGTTGCCGAATTGTACTTTCCAAGCGCTTAGCACAGTGCTCTGCACGCAGTAAGCACCCACTAAATACGATTGAATGAATGAGTATAAAAAATGTTCCCTTTCCCCATCGCTTTACGCCGACACGTACATCATCACAAAATGGTGGCCGCTCTTCATGAGGAAAACGGAGTCGTGCATCTTGGGCTAATTTTCTGCTAAACGAAGTCAGTGTTATCAGACTGCGTGACACATGCGGTAAAGTAGCCCTGATCAACGGCTCGGGAGCAGCGGCCTGTCGTACGGCCTAATTGTCGTCTTCAATTCCGGGATTTCTCAGGTTAAGATCCTCCCCAGCACGTTTCAGCCATCTGTAAGATAAAATAACCTCTGTACCGAGAGAGTCGGAATGCATCGCGGTAGGTTGTCCAACCCGGCTGGATGAGACTTTTTGAAAAAGGAACAAAAACGCCTTTCATGAGAACTAGTTCACGTGAAAGAAGGGAAACCGAGTTGCCCCGAGCAGCTGTGGAATCCAGTCTGGTGTGCGGCTTCGATTAATCGGTGGTATTTATTGAGCGCTTGGGAGAGTACAATACAACGGAGGTGGCGGACGCGTTCCCCGCCCACAGGGAGCTCACGGTCAGAGCCACGAGGCCTAAAATACTAGGTCAGTAATGACGACGGCATTCATCACGTGCTTACTTGGTGCGAAGCGCCGAGGTAACAGCCCGCGTTCATATCGGACAAAGTCCACACCCCGCCACGCCCCAGCCACACTGATGACGCCGTGGCTCGGAGAAGTTACGTGACTCGCCCAAGGTCACACCGCTCTGCCCGAGCCGGTACTAAAACCCGGCTTTTCCCGAATTTTAGGGGATTTTCCTCTAGGCCACGCTGGGTAGAATGTAGATAAGCAGATGATACCACCTGTATGCTTTCTCCTTAAAAATGAGAGAAACCGACACGGGAAAGAGTAGCCAAACCTTATTTTGATGCTGATCCCTAAAAACAGTAAATCGAGAAATGATTCTTCGGTACATTTACAGAAAAAAAGGCAACTGTCAAGAGGTAGATATGGGGGGGTGACTCAGTCACAGACAGCAATTAATGTAGGCGTAGAGAAAATAAAAAAGAACTTGGTTTCTAATCCTGAGTAGAAAATGCCAGAAGATGGTCAAAGAGTCACACTTATATAACGTGATTTAGTTCCTTAAGATTCCACCCTGGCTTCTCCGGAGTCTGATGGCCGGTAAGAACTGTTGATTCCCATTAAAATTAAACGGTGAGAGTGGATAGCCTTGCTAGGGTGGTTGTGGTTACTTTGGATTTTGGAGGGTTTTTTCTTTTTATGGTATTTGCTAAGGGATTAACCAGGCCCCGTACTAAGCGCTGGAGTAGAAACAAGATAGACGCCCCTCTGGATCCAACTCCGTCACAGGAAGTGGGGCGAACGAAGTCCCTGTTTACATTTTGCCCTGGATTCCGAGAGGTTGTCCGGAGTTGCGCTCTCGTTCCGATAATGGTACACTCGGATAGATCCCAGTCCCAGGTCACGGTGAGCTCTGAAAGCGGGGGGGCACAAGTGTTCCGGCTAGGCCACTTTCAGCTGTGTGGCCTTGAGCAAGTCACTTCACTTCTCTGTGCCTCAGTTACCTCATCTGTAAAATGGGGATACAGACCCTGAGCCCCACGTGGGATAGGGACTGCGTCCAAGCCGATTTACTTGTATCCACCCCAGCGCTTAAAGTACTTTTTCTGGCACGTGACTTAACTAATACCTTAATAATTATTGTTATCGCTCCCATTAAGGGCCCAATAAATCTGACTGATTAATAGACACCCTGTTCCCTGCCCACAGGGAGCTTCCGGTCTAGTGAAGAAAACAGACACTATATTATCGTATGTATAGATTGAGCTAGACACACTATTGAATTTTTCATTTTTTTATTTGATTTCCCCGTTCTGTTGGTATTCCGGTTGCACGTAAGAGTCTCCGCTGCTTCTCACTGCAGATTTTCTATCTGTGTCTCCCCGACTAGAACGTAACCTTCCTGAGGGCAAGGCCCACGTCTCTTGCTTTCTTTTTTCTCATGGTACATATGTACATATCTGAGATTTTTTCTTTATATTATCGTCTGTCTTCCCCTCTAAACTCTCAGCTCATCACGGTCACAGCGAACGCGCCTCCCGGGTGCTTAGTGAAGCGCCCTGCAGACGGCAAGCGCTCAATAAATACCACCGAATGATTGCCTCTCTCCCGGATGCTCAGTGTAGTGCTCCGCACGCTGCAGATACTCAGTCGATACTATTTCACGAATACCAGACGCAAGTCCATCCGGAGGATTTCAGAAACGCACGGGTGGTGGGGAAATCCATCCGTGGCATTTTTTGAGGGCTTATTCTGTGCAGAGCACTGTAAACTCCTTGTGGGCAGGGAACTTGTCAGCCGGTTCCTATATTCTACTATCCCCGAGCACTTAATACAGTGCTGTGCACATAGTAAGTGCTCACTTAATACGAACGATTGACATATAAGCACTTTGGAGTGTAAAGAGAAGCAGCGGGGCTTAGTGGATAGAGCACGGGCCTGGGAGTCAGAAGGACCTGGGTTTTAATCCCGGCTCCACCACTTGTCTCCTGTTTGACCTTGAGCAAATCACTTCACTTCTCTGTGCTTTAGTTACCTCATCGGTAAAATGGGGATTGAGACTGAGAGCCCTATGTGAGACGTGGACTTTGTCCAACCCGATTATCTTGTATTTACCCCCGTGGTTAGTAAAGTATCTGGGGCCCAGTTAACACTTAAATGCCACAGTTATTATTAGCATTATTGTAATGCAACAGATTTAGCCCCGCCCGTAACGAGCTTAAAGTCAAGAGGGAGAGACGGGAAGATTCCCTCTTCACCTACCGTCATGGTTTTGGGTGAAACGTCACGAGCAGGGTCGTCGTAACAAGTCTGGTCTTGACTCCACGACTCACCTTTTATTATTCTATTTTAGAACCGTACCACCTGATGACCTACTACAACAGGACATTTTATTAGTCACCTGTGTTAAAAGCGGGCATTTTAGTTGGCATTTTTGACCGGAGTTCTGCATGCTCCAACACTCAGGATAAGAGATTCCACACTCCGTGGATCAGGAAAATCATCCAACTTTAATTGTAGCGATACTGATAGGATCTTTCTTTTAAATGGTAGTAAAACGGAACGTTTATGATGATTCTTTTTAATGCCGACTCTTTAGCCTGCAAGTAATTCCCCTGTAGGGGAAATTCCATGCGGCAAGCTGGTTTGCTGCATTCCGTGGCTCATGAAAAAGCATGTTTAAAATGAAAACATGGAGAACATTCCTAATAAAAGAAATCGTTCCCGTCAGTCATTCGTAACGGGGGCCGTTCGCGTTGTGTCCGACGGCTTCTCGCCACACGCACGCCTACTGTGGAGAGTGGCCTTGTATTAGCCGTGTGGCCTAGTGGACAGAGCAAGGGCCTGGGCGTCAGAAGGACCTGGGTTCTAATCCTGGCGCCGCCACTTCTCCGCTGCATCGCCTCGGGCGAGTCACTTGACTTCTCTGTGCCTCAGTCCCCTCATCTATAAAATGGGGATTAAGATTGTGAGCCCCCAGGTGGGACAGGGACCCTATCCAACCCGATTTGCTTGTATCCACCTCGGGCCTCAGTACAGTGCCTGGCACATAGTGAGCGCTTAACCAGTACCGCACTTATTACTGCTAAGCGCTTGGGAGAGCACAGTGGAAGAGATGTAGGGTTTCCCTGCCCACAGTAAATCATTCAGTGGTATTTACAGAGCACTGAACTAAGGGGTTGGGACAGTACAACAGAATTAGCAGACGTGTGTGCCACCCATAATGAGCCTACACTCTAGAGGGGGAGACAGACATTAATATCAATAAATAATTTATAATTACATCGTAAAAGGTTTGTACACAAGCACCGTGCGGTTGGGGCGAATATAAATGCCCAAAGGTCACAAATTCAAGTGCACAGATGGCGCAGAAGGGAGAGCTAGCCGGGGAAAAGATGGCTTAATCGGGGAGGCCCTCTCGGAGGAGATGTGTCCTTAGCAATGCTTTGAAGGTAGGAACAGTGTTGGTCTGGCGGATTTAGAGGAGGGAGAAGTTCCAGGCTAGGGGGAGGACGCGGGAAAGGAGTCGGCGGCGAGATAGACGACATGGGGCCCGGTGAGTAAACTGGCGCTGGAGGAGCGGACCGTGCGGGCTCGGCCGTAGCCGGAGATCAGTGAGGTGAAGTAGGATGGAGCGAGCCGATTGAGTGCTTAAAAGCCGACGGCAAGGCGTCCGTTTGATGCAGAGATGGATGGACGATCCCTGGAGGTTCTCGAGGAGTGCGGAAGATATGGGCTGAATGAATTGGTTGAAAAATGATCCGTGAAGCAAGGATGAGTTGGGAGAGACAGGAGGCCGGGAGGTCAGCGAGGAGGCAGATGCAGTAATCGAGGGGGGGATAGGAGAAGAACTTGGAGAGGAAAGGGCAGATTTTAGCACCGTTCAGAAGGTCGAACCGACGGGATTTGGTGACAGTTGAAATATGTGGGTGGAACGAGAGGGATGATTTGAGGGCCACCTCAAGGTTACGGGTTTGTGAGCTTGGAAGGATAGCGGTGCTGACTGCGCTGATGGGAAAGACACGGGAAGGAAAGGGTTTGGGTGGGAAAAGGAGGGATTCGGTTTTTGAGGTGACGGTGATAGGTCCGGATGTCCCCAAGCCAGGAGGAAATGCGAGATTGCAGGGAAGGAGAGATTTCAGGGCCGGAGAGGGAGATTGGGGAATCATCTGTGAAGGGATGGTAGTTGAAGCCATGGGAGCGGATGAGTTCTCCAAGGGAGTGGGTGGAGGCGGAGAATAGAATGGAACCCAGAACTGAACCAACTGAAGAGGGATCCCCACCGTCAGAGGAGCTTCCACTTGAAGGTACTAGACATAATCTGTGCAATTAGCCTCGGCTACTCGAAACATTTTTACAAGCCGCTTTTCCCTTTAATTCCGAAACAACTCAAGTCGAGGCAAGTTTGGACACTGAGGCTCAGAGAGGTTGAAGCCACGTGATCGGTATCTATTTCGGATCTCGCTTCTCCTTCTGCCTCACCACCTACAGAACACCGGTCCCCAAACTGCCAAACCCAACGGCCTCTACTGCCTACTAATTCTCCTTTGCCCTTTTCCCGGAAACGTCATCCCTCCTCGGCTTCGCTGACACGGCCTTCTCCTGGTTCTCCTTCTGGCTCCTCCTCAGTCTCTTTGACGACCTCCTCCTCCGTTTCCCACTCTTTAACTGTAAAAGTCCCTCAAGTTTCGCTTCAGGGTCCCCTCCTATTCTCCATCTACACCCACTCCCTTGGAGAACTCAGTCGATCCCTCAGCCTCCACTAACATCTATACATTGTACCTAGCAAATCTCACTCTCCAGTCTCGATCCCTCTCCGTCTCTTAGTACAGCGCTTAGTTCATTCTCTTAGTACAGCACTTAGTACGGTGCCTGAAACATAGTAAGCGCTTAACAAATATCATTATTATTATTATCTCTTTAGTCCTATCTTTCCTCTTGCCTTCGGGACATCTGTACTTGGGCATTCTACCCATACCTTAAGCTTAACACTTCCCCAAAAATAAACACCTCATCTTCCCACCCAAACCCTGTCCTCCCCGACTGACTTTCTCCTCACTGTAGAAAACAGCACTAATCTTCTGTCTCCCAAGCTCTTAACCTTAAGACTTCAACTCATCTCTCTCATTCAACCCAGATCTTTTATCTGCCATTAAATCCTGTCGGTTTCACTTTTACCCTTCCCTCTCCATCCAATCAGCTACTTACTCTGCTCTTCCAACCTGACTCGCCTCCCCTGCATCCTATCTCTCCCCACTGCAGTCCTTACTTCACTCTGCTGCCCGGTTCATTTTTTTCTGGAAAACTCTTCATCCCACACTTCTCCACCTCTCAAGAATCACTAGCGGTTACCCATCCACATCCTCCTCGAAGGGAAACTCCTTCCATCATCTTTATTTATTCATTCATCATCTTTATTGAGCACTTGCTGTGTGCAGAGCACTGTAGTAAGCACTTGGAAAGTACAGTTCAGCAACAGATAGAGGCAATCCCTACACGACAACAGGTTCCCAGTCTAGAAGGGGGGAGACAGACATCAAAATAAAGCATCGATCGCATCAACATAAATAAATAGAATTATAGATATATGCATATCGTTAATAAAATGAATAGAATAATGAATATGTACATATATACACAAGTGCTGTGGGAAAGGGAGGGGGTAGAGCAGAGGGAGTGAGTCGGGGCGATGGGGAGGGAAGGCGGAGGAGAGGAAAAGTGGGGCTTGTCTGGAAAGGCCTCCTGGAGGAGGTGAGCTTTCAGTAGGGCTTTGAACGGGGGGAAGTGTGCTAGTTTGGTAGATGTGAGGAGGGAGGCATTCCAGGCCAGAGGTAGGATGTGGGCCAGGAGTCAATGGTGGGACGGGCGAGAAGGAAGCCCCGTGAGAAGGTTAGCGGCCGAGGAGCGGAGTGTGCGGACTGGGATGGAGGAGAGAAGGGAGGTGAGGTGGGAGCGGGCAAGGTGATGGAGAGCTCCGAAGCCAACAGTGAAGAGTTTTTGCTTGATACGAAGGTTGATAGGCAACCACTGGAGATTTTTGAGGAGGGGAGTGACATGCCCAGAGCCTTTCTGTAGAAAGATAATCCGGGCAGCAGAGCGAAGTATAGACCGAAGTGGGGAGAGACGGGAAGTTGGGAGATCAGAAATAACCTCACTCAGCTCTCTCCCTCCTACCTCACCTCACTCATCTTCCGCTACAACCCAACCCGCACACTTTTCTCCTCAAACGTCAACCTGCTCACCGTTCCTCCGTCTCGCCTGTCTCACCCGACACCCCTCTCTCCTGGAGCCACGCTCCCCCTTCACATCCTATCGACCACCTCGCTACCCACCTCCAAAGCCATACTGAATTCTCCCTTCCTCCAAGGGGCCTTCCTTGACTAGGCCCTCATCACTCCTCTTGATCCTCCTGCTCAGATGTGTACCCCTGAGAACCCGATATTCACCGCACCCCCGATCCCAAAGCACCTAAGTATCCTCGTCCTCTCCCATTCCCCCATCGATAGTGCATTTTAATGTCTGCCTCCTCCTCTAGATTCTTAGCTCCCCGAACGCAGGGTACGCGACTACCAACTCCGCTGTATCGTTCTCTCCCACGGACCTGGTACGGTGCTCGGCTCCCAGTAGCTCTCGATAGATAATGAATAAGCTCTCGATAAAGAGCATCCGTTACCCGATCGACTGTTCCTGGAAAGCCCAAATCAACATTCTAAGCCTCTTACATCCTTCTGGAGGCAATCTTCCCCAGAGAACGGGGCTCCAAGGCAGAAGATCCGGGTTTTAATCCTACCTCTGCCTGGACCTGATGGGTGACTTTGTCGATAATAATGATGGTGACCGTGGTATCCGTTAAGCGCTTAATCTGTGCCGAGCACTGTACTGAACACTGCGGTGGGTTTGAGATGATCAGGTCAGACGGTCTCTGTCCCCCAAGGGGCTCATGCTCTAAGTAGGAGGGGGAGCAGAGATTTCATTCCCATTTTGCCAGTGAGGAAACTGAGGCCCACATAAGTTAAGTCACCCGCCTTTGATCGCACAGCAGATAGATTCATTCATTCGATAGTATTTATTGAGCGCTTACTATGCGCAGAGCACTGGACTAAGCGCTTGGATGGACAAATCGCTAACAGATAGAGACAGTGCCCGCCCTTTGACGGGCTTACGGTCTAATCGGGGGAGACGGACAGACAAGAACAATAGCAATAAATAGAATCAAGATAGATGGAAGAGCCAGACCTCGAACTCACATCCTCTGACGTCTAGGCCCGTGCACCACCCACTAGGCCGTGCTGCTTCCGCCTAAGGTGAGTGCCTATATCTCTCTGGGCCTGAGTCTTCAACCAGTGATATTTACTGAGCACTCACTGTGTGCGGAGCACTGCGATAAGTACTTGGGACCGTCCGAAATAACAGCCGGTCGACCCATTCCCTTGTCGTCGTCTGGTTAACGGAGCGAGAGCTGCTGCTTTTACCTTGGGGACAGGGACCGGAGGAGATCTCGTCAACCGGAAACGTTGGTCAGAAACTCCGAGCGTAGGCGACGTTTCAATCGATCCTTCCGTTGATTGGAAGTAGAGTCAGCCCTTCACCCTCTATGCAGTGAGCTGCTCAGTCGTCAGCTTGAAATGAAATATTCTGGGGTAGGTCTCGTCAAGAGAGAATTAATTCATTATGGTACTTCATAAGCGCTTAGTATATGCCGAGCACTTTTCTAAGCGCTGGGGTAGATACACGTTGTTCAGGTTGGACACGGTCCCTGTCCCCCGTGGGCTCACGCCCTCATCCCCATTTTACGGATGAGGGAACTGAGGGACAGAGAAGTGACGCGGCTTGCCCAAGGTCACACAGCGGACAGGTGGCAGAGCCGGGATTAGAACCCGGGTCCTTCTGACTCCTAGGCCCGGGCTCTGTCCGTTTATCCCCGCTGCGTTCACGAGACCCCTTCCGGCCCACCCTCATCGCTTCTGTCCTTCTGAGGAATCGGGACATACTCGCTCTCCCTCGGAGCCAAGGGACTGCTATTAATCTCTCCAGGGCAGAGATCTGGTCTACTACATCTACCGTATTGTCCTCTCCCAAGCGCTCAGTACAGCGTGGTTTAGTGGAAAGAGCATGGGCTTGGGAGTCAGAGGTCATGGGTTCTAATCCCGGCTCTGCCACCTGTCAGCTGGGTGACTGTGGGCAAGTCACGGTACTTCTCTGCGCCTCTGTTACCTCATCTGTGAAATGGGGATGAAGACTGAGCCCCACGTGGGACAACCTTTCATTCATTCATTCAATAGTATCTATTGAGCGCTTACTATGTGCAGAGCACTGGACTAAGCGCTTGGAATGAACAGGTCGGCAACGGATAGAGACGGTCCCTGCCGTTTGACGGGCTTACGGTCTGATCGGGGGAGACGGGCAGACGAGAGCGATGGCGATAAAACCTGATTACCTTGTATCTGCCCCAGCGCTTAGAACAGTGCTTGGCACATAGTAAGCCAACATTATTATTACAGTTCCACTTGGGCATTTGGAGCTCAATAACTACGGTCCGTGAGCACAGTGACTGGAGGCTTTGTAAGAGGTAGGAGAGTCCCGCGTTACTTATTGTCAGAAAACCATTTCTACAAGGAGCAAAATCCATCCCGAGAAACCGAAATCACCGGGCTGGATTTTATCTGGAGTCAAGGAAACGGCCCGCACCGGAAACCGGCCAGACCCAGTCGGCTTGTCCTCCACGGAAAGAAGTTGTCATTTTCTACCAGGCGGAGCATTTAATTGGGCTTCGGGGAGATGGGTCCAGAGAGCACATGGCAGTAGAGCCAGGGAAAAGACTCAGAGCAAAAAAGCTGTCACAGAGATCTGATTGCAGCTTCCCCCCCCCGGCCCCGGACAGATGGAGAAGCAGCGTGGCCTAGTGGGTAGCGCCCGGGCCTGAGAGTCAGAAGGCCCCGGGTTCCAGTCCCATCTCCCCCACTTGTCTGCTGTGTGACCTGACGCGAGTCATTTGACTCCTCCGGGCCTCAGTTCCCTCACCTGGAAAGTGGGGATTACATCTGTGAGCCCCACGTGGGACAGAGAACGCGTCCGACCCGACTGGCTCGTACCCACCCCCGGGACTCAGAACGGTGCCCGGCACATAGTCGGCGCTCAACAAATGCCGCACCTTTTGTCGTTATCGTTATTATTAGATGGAAAAAATGAGATGGCAGCTCGTCCGTTGAGAAGACCGCGGACGCACGCACATCCTCCGCGAGAGGAGGTTGTGTCGAATTAATTCTGGGGATGTGGAGGAGGCGGCGGGTTCGGCGTCTTGTGAATTCTTTCCGGGGGGGAATCCGGTAGTGCTCGTCGTGTTTATCCACGGCCCCCAACCCTCCGGTGGGTGCAAAGCCGAGCTCAGAAGCAGTGTTGCCTAAAGGATAGAGCACGGGCCTCGGTGTCTGAAGGACCTGAGTTCTGATCCCGGCCCCGCCACCTGTCTGTTGCGGGACCTCGGGCCTCAGTTCCCTCATCTGAAAAATGGAGGTTAAGACCGTAAGCTTCGGGTGGGACAGGGACCGTGTCCGATCGGATGAGCTTGAATCCGCCTCGGCATTTAGTGTAGTGCCTGGCACGTAGTACGTGGTTAACAAATACCGTTTAAAAAAAAAAAAGTGACACTTCTATCCGACAAGCTTACGGTTTTAGCAATCTGGGGTGTACGGAAAGAGAGGCAGCCCGGCCTAATAATTATAGTGGTATTTGTTAAGCGCTTACTATGTGCAGAGCACCGTTCTAAGCGCTGGGGTCGAGACAGGGTAATCAGATCGGCCCACGTGGGGCTCACATTTTTAAATCCCCATTTTTACAGATGAGGTAACTGAGGCACCGAGAAGTTAAGTGACTTGCCCAAGGTCACACAGCAGACAAGTGGCGGAGCCGGGATTAGAACCCACGACCTCTGACTCCCAAGCCCGGGCTCTTTCCACTGAGCCACGCTGCTTCTCTTGAGCCTAGTGGAAAGCACCCCGGGCTGGGAGTCCGGGATCCCAGTTCTAGAGTCCCGACTCGGCCCCTGACCTTCTGGGTGACCTCGGGAGAGTGGCTTGAAGCGTCCGGCCCGAGGTTTCCTCCTCTGTAAAATGGGTGTAACGACACCGGAGGGCGAGAGGATAAAATGAGATTTCTGACATTATCCCCAAATAAATGGCCAGCGTGGCTTCATGGAAAGAGCACGGGCTTGGGAGTCAGAGGTCGTGGGTTCTAATTCCGGCTCTGCCATTCAACAGCTGTGTGACTTTGGGCAAGTCACTCAACTTCTCGGTGCCTCAGTTACCTCATCTGTAATATGGGGATTAAGACTGTGAGCCCCACGTGGGGCAACCTGATTACCCTGTAACTACCCCAGCGCTTAGAACAGTGCTTGGCACACAGTAAGCACTGAACCAATACCATTATTATCATTATTACTGGGACCAGTCACAGCCCCAATCAATCAATTACGGAGGGAAGCAACGTGAGGTAATGGATCGAGCAAAGAGCTGGGAATCAGAGGGTCATGGGTTCTAATCCCTGCTCCACCACTTGACTGCTGTGTGGCCTTGGGCCAATAATAATGTTTGTATTTGTTCAGCGCCTACTATGTGCCGAGCACTGTTCTAAGCGCTGGGGTAGATACGGGGTGATCAGGTTGTCCCACATGAGGCTCACAGATCACTTCACGTCTTTGTGCCTCAGTTACCTCATCTTGAAAATGGGGATCGAGACTGTGAGCCCCACCCTGCCCGATGGGCCTGATTCCACCACAGTACTTAGTACGGTGCCTGGCGATACACTAGCCGCTTAGCAAATACCAAAATTATTAATTCTTGTAATTATCTGCTGAGTGCTTACTGTGTGCAGAGCACTGTACTGCGTGGGGGATTACAATTTAACAGAGTTGGTAGACCCATTCCCTACCAACAACAGCCTCTTATAGTCTAGAAGGGGAGAGAGATATTAATACAGATAATTGGATGGATGCTAATACAAATAAATGGATACTAAGGTATGGATGTGTACCTTAATATTGTGGGGTTGAGGGGAGGGGGGAATTAAAGGATGCGGGAGAAGAGGAAATTGGGGGATTAGGGAAGCCCTCCTAAGAAGCAGCATGGCTCAGTGGAAAGAGCACTGGCTTTGGAGTCAGGGCTCATGAGTTCGAATCCCAGCTCTACCACTTGTCGGCTGTGTGACTGTGGGCGAGTCGCTTAACTTCTCTGTGCCTCGGTTCCCTCATCTGTAAAATGGGGATGAAGACTGTGAGCCCCGCGTGGGACGACCTGATTCCCCTATGTCTACCCCAGCGCTTAGAACAGTGCTCGGCACATAGTAAGCGCTTAACAGATACCAACATTATTATTATTATTATTATTAGGGAATATGTAGCGAGGAGAAATTCTCCCTTCTGAAATCAAACCTCAACTTGGAGCTGTGACCGCCTGAGCCTGATTTGATTTATGAAAGTAAAAATCCTCCCTCCCTCCATTGCTAGCCGAGATCTAAACCTGTTCTACCTCAACCTTCAACACAGAGGTAGCGGGTCGAGGATCCTTTGCTAGGTTTCCCGGTAGAACGACTCCAATCCAACGGAAAATAATTTCCCTAACGGTCCCCGAGGGTGCGTAAGAGTCGGACGCGTTTCCGAACGCTGCCCGAACGTTTTTTAAAAACATCCCAACTTAATTCATTCCGGCTTAATTTGCAATGCGCCCTAGGTGTGAGACGAGGGATACTCTTCTTTTTTCTCATTAGCTACCGCGCGGTGGGATACGTACGAGATAATCAGCTCGGCTCACGGTCTGAGACAACGGGGAGGGCTTGGATCTGATCCCCGTTTACGGGCAAGGATTCCGTGGTCCAGAGAGGGGAAGGGAACCGGCCGAGGTCGCACGGCGGGCCGGAGGTAGACGAGAACCCCCGGTGACCGGGGCTCGGATATACAAGGGTGCCACTGTGACGGTCATTAAATCTTTTCACGGGGTTGGTTGCCCGTCGTCGTGTCACCCTGAACACCCCTGGGGCATCTCTGGGATCAGCCGGGTTCGGATATTCCTCCGGCCGGCCTGGGAGTCAGAGGACCTGGGTTCTAATCCCTGTGGTGCCGGTTTCCTGCTGAGTGAGCTTGGGCAAGTCACTTAACCTCTCTTTTTCCTCATCTCTAAATGGGGACTCGGTACCCGTTCTCCCTCCTGGACCGCGAGCCCCACGTGGGACGGGGACTTGGTCCGACCCGATTCTCTTCTACCTCCCTCGCGCTAAAAACCAGCGCTGGACGCCAATCAGCGTTTGCGTAGACGGAGTGCGGCTAGAGCACGGACAGTCCTGGGAGTCAGAAGGACCTGGGTTCTAATTCCGGCTTGGTCGCGAGTCTGCTGAGTGACTCTGGGCGAGTCATTTCAGTTCTCTGGGCCTCGGCTACGTCGTCTTTAATATGGGGATGGAGAATTTAAGTCCCATGCTTACCCTGTTCTAAGCGCCGGGGTGGATACAACGGGTTGGACGCGGTCCCCGTCCCACATGGGGCTCACGCTCTTATCCCCGTTTTACAGATGAGGTCACCGAGGCTCAGAGAAGTGAAGAAACTGGCCCAGGGTGACACAGCAGACGTGGGGCGGGGCGGGATTAGAATCCAGGTCCGTCTGCCTCCCAGGACCGTGTCCTATCCCCTCAGCCACGCTGCTCCAGTAAGGAAGCCGGGAACGCCAGTCTCGTTTTCTCACCCGCTTTGTCCTTGGGGGATTTATTGGGGGTCAGGCTGGAAGCCGTCCACCTTCGTTGAGGCCCTCTTTGACACTTCGGGGTGACAGAGTGGCAAAACACATGGCGGATTCTGACCCCAGTTCTTTCTCCGTCTGCTGCGCGACCCTGGGGAAACCGTTTCGTCTCCCAGGACCTCAACTTTATCATCTGTACAATGGGGATGAAAATTCCCACCACACAGAGATGTCGTGAGGATAAAAAGGTGATCACCGACGGGCGAGCGAATGAGGAAAATGAAAAAGCCCAACAACACATAGCCTATGGGAAAGAGCACGGGCCCGCGAGGCCGAGGACCTGGGTTCTGATCTCCGCTCCGCCCATCGCTTGCCGTGTGTGACCTTGGGCAAGTCACTTCACTTCTCCGGGCCTCAGTTGCCTCATTTGTAAAATGGGGATTAAGACTGTGAGTCCTATGTGGGACAGGAACTGTGTCCAATCTGATTAACTTGTAGCAACTCCAGTGCTCAGAGCAGTGACTAGCACGTAGTAAGCGCGCAGTAAGAAGGAGCCCGGCGTAGCGGGTAGAGCGCGGGCCTGGGAGTCAGAAGGTCATGGGTTCGAAACCCGGCTCCGCCACTTGTCTGCTCTGTGATCTTGGTTGAGTCACTTGACTTCTCTGGGCCTCGGTTACCTCATCTGTAAACTGGGGATCGAGACGGTGAGGCCCACGCGGGACGGGGACTGTGTCCAACCCGCTCTGCCTGTATCCATCCCAGCGCTCAGCAGCGTGGCTCAGCGGAAAGAGCCCGGGCTTCGGAGTCAGAGGTCATGGGTTCGACTGCCGGCTCCGCCACCTGTCAGCTGTGTGCCTGTGGGCAAGTCACTTCACTTCTCTGTGCCTCAGTCACGTCATCTGTAAAATGGGGACTAACTGTGAGCCTCACGTGGGACGGCCTGATTCCCCTGTATCTACCCCAGCGCTTAGAACGGTGCTCTGCCCCTAGTAAGCGTTTAACAGATACCAACATTATTATTATTATCGTTATCTTGTACCGATTTCAATACACAACCCCTTACCTTGTCTCCAGCGTGGCCCAGCCCTGACCTCATCTGTCACTTTCCTCCCGGGAAGCAGCGTGGCTCGGTGGAAAGAGCCAGGGCTCTGGAGTCAGAGGACATGGGTTCGAATCCCTGCTCTGCCACTTGTCAGCCGTGTGACCGTGGGCGAGTCACTTCACTTCTCTGGGCCTCAGTTCCCTCATCTGTCAAATGGGGATGAAGACTGGGAGCCTCCCGTGGGACAACCTCATTCCCCTGTATCTACCCCAGCACTTAGAACAGTGCTCTGCACGTAATAAACGCTTAACAAATACCAACATTATTACTGCCCGGCACAGAGTAAGCACGGAACAGATACCCCAATTATTACTGTTATTATTACGATAACAAATACCATAAAAACTTCTCTGCGCCTCAGTTTCCTCAGCTGTAAAATGGCCATTAAATCCTATTCGCCCCTCTATATCTACTGTGCGCCCCATGTCGGAGAGGGACTACGTCCAACCTGTTAAACATGGATCTCCCCCAGCCCGCAGAACAGTGTTTGACACACTGTGAGCGCTTAACAAATACCGTTAGAAAAAGTAAAGCGATACTATCGTAGCGTTTGATTTCTGGAACCCAGTCCTGCCTTTCGTATTTCAGTGGTGTGAGAGAGAGAGAGATCGCGTGTGTGTTAGCTGGGCTTCCTCGCCTCAGAGGAATTGATGGCATTAAAGTGTTTTTTCCACAGCTTCATAATTTAAGCTCCGAGGCACCGAAATGTGATAATTGCATAATACCAAGTAATTAATATTCCAAAAGCTCCCCACAACTCAAGCTTATTCAACTTTTTTAATGAGCTAGCTTTTCTGCCTTTCAACCGACGCATCTGCAGTTTCCAGTGCATTAATGGGTCGAGGAAGCCCCCTCCCGGTATGCGTTTGCTGATTTCAAACTTGGCCGTGCAAAATGCGCTTCCCCACGTCCCCTGCCGTCTCGGGCTGCCCAGATTTCTCACGGGCAGGGCGCCCCGGTGGGAGGTCTGTGGGATGGAGAGCCGTGAGGCCTCCCCGCTCCGCCTCTACGCCGCTGTGCGTCCCTGGGCGAAGTGACCGGGCCTCGGTTTTCTCCTCTGTCAAATGGGGACACGACATCCCCTCGCTCCGCCTCCTGGACCGGGAGCCCCGTTTCGGGAGCAGGGACTGTGCCGGAGGTGCATTCCCAGCGGCCACCCTCCAGGTGCCGGCCCGTCAAAGGACAGGGACTGTCTCTGTCTGTTACCCATTTGTCCATTCCAAGCGCTTAGTACAGTGCTCTGCACATAGCATGCGCTCAATAAATACTATCGAATGAATGAATGAAAGGGTCTAGTCTGTACCTTAACCAGTCGAGCAGTGTGGTCTAGTGGACAGAGGTGGATCTGGGATTCAGAAGACCCGGGTTCTAATCCCGGCTCTGCCAGTTGCTTGCTGTGCGGCTCGGGGCAAACAACTTCTCCTTGTCTCAGTTTCCTCACCTGTAAAATGGGGATTAAATACCCGTTCTCCCTCCTATGGCTTCCAACCTAATGATGGTGATGATGTTGATATTTGTTAAGCGCTTACTATGTGCCGAGCACCGTTCTAAGCGCTGGGGGAATAATGTTGGTGTTTGTTAAGCGCTTACTATGTGCAAAGCACCGTTCTAAGCGCTGGGGCAGATACAGGGTCATCAGGTTGTCCCACGTGAGGCTCACGGGCTTCATCCCCGTTTTACAGGTGAGGTAACCGAGGCACAGTGAAGTTAAGTGACTCGCCCACAGTCACACAGCTGACAAATGGCAGAGCTGGGATTCGAACTCATGACCTCTGACTCGCAAGCCCGGGCTCTTTCCACTAAGCCGCGCTGCTTTAATTGGGTTGTCCCACGTGGGGGCTCCCCGTCTTCATCCCCCTTGGACAGATGAGGGAACTGAGGCACAGAGAAGTGAAGTGACTTGCCCAAAGTCACACCGCTGACAAGGGGCGGAGCCGGGAGTGGAACCCATGACCTCTGACCCCTAAGCCCGGACTCTTTCCACTGAGCCACGCTGCTTCTCCATTAACCTGCACCTCCTCCGGCGCTTAGAACGGTGTCAGCCGTAATAATAAGAATAATTATAATCATGGTTTTTAAGTGCTTACTATTGGCCAGACTCTTTACTAAGCAGCGATATAGTAAGCGCTTAACAGATACCATAAAAATCCCCACTAACAATCCTGTGAGCTGTGGCTCCCAAAGAGCTTCCGACCAGTGGCGGGCAGGGAGGAATCAGCGAAGGTTCACGATGATGATGATGATGGTATTTGTTAAGCGCTTCCTACGTGCCAAACGCCGTTCTAAGCGCCGGGGTAGACACAGGGGAATCGGGTTGTCCCACGTGGGGCTCACCGTCTTCATCCCCGTTTTCCAGCTGGGGTAAACGAGGCACGGAGAAGTGAAGTGACTCGCCCCAAGTCGCCCAGCTGACAAGCGGCGGGGCCGGGATTAGAACTCCCGACCTCCGACTCCCAAGCCCGGGCTCTTTCCGCCGAGCCCCGCCGCTTCTCTGATAACAGAACGTGCATCCGAAATGGCGCGTCGAGCCGGGGGCGTTTTCGACTCCCGCCCCGGGTTTCAAATCCCGGTTCCCCTGAGTGGTTTTCCCAATCCCACTCGCGCCTCCCGTTATAAAAACGCAACGGGTGAGACCCGACCGCTTTGAAGTGCGTTTCGGTCGATAAGTGAATTCATCGCCCAGTGACTCTACCCCGGCCTGTGATATTCTAAATACGTGGCAGGAGTCAGGCCGCCCGCGTGGCTTCCGAATCCCGCCAGTGTTTGGGCGGCGGTCGGTTAGCGGACCGAGCGAGTCGTCAGCATCGTCCTCCGCGCGGTCGGGATGGCCGAGGCGGGAGGTGTTCCTCTTTTGGCTTGCCTTGTCCTGGGCTTTCGTCTCTCGGTTGGGCGGCCGGCGGGAGGGCGTCTTCCGCCGGGGAGTGGCTGCCTGGAGAACCATAAAAAAAAAAACGACGTCGGTATCTGTTAAGCGCTCACTAGGCGCAGAGCACTGTTCTAAGCGCTGGGGTAGAAACAGGGTCGTCAGCTTGTCCCCCGTGAGGCTCCCGGTCTTCTTCTCCACTTTCCAGATGGGGTCACTGAGGCACAGAGAAGCCAAGTGACTTGCCCACAGTCGACTAGTGGCAGAGCCGGGATTCGAACCCACGATCTCCGACTCCCGGGCCCGGGCTCCGTCCACTGAGCCGCGCTGCGTCCGTAGTGCAGGATGTGTTAGAGAAGCGGTGGGGCTCGGCGGCAAGAGCCCGGGCTTGGGAGTCAGAGGTCGTGGGTTCCAATCCTGGCTCCGCCGCTGATCGGCTGTGTGACTTCGGGCAAGTCGTTTAACTCCTCTGGGTCTCAGTCTCCTCCTCTGTAAAATGGGGATCAAGACTGTGAGCCCCATGTGGGACAACCTGATGACCTTGTATCTACCCCAGTGCTTAGAACAGTGTTAGAGCAGTGCGACTTAGAATTCTGCTTTCCAAGCACTTAATACGGTGCTCGCGCACGTGGCTCGGTGGAAAAGAGCCCGGGCTTCGGAGTCAGAGGTCATGAGTTCGACTCCCGGCTCTGCCACGCGTCGGCTGGGTGACTGTGGGCGGGTCACTTCACTTCTCTGTGCCTCGGTTCCCTCATCTGTAAAATGGGGATTAACCGTGAGTCTCACCTCAGCCCGATCACCCTGTCTTTACCCCGGCGCTTACAACAGTGCTCTGCGCGTAGTAAGCGCTTAACAGATACCAACGTCATTATTATTATTATTAAATGCTCAATAAATGAGATTGAATGAATGAGCAGTGCTTGGCCCATAGTAAGTGCTTAATAAATACCATCTTTATCATGATAAATACGTCCACGCTAAGCTGAGGAGGGTCTCGGCCTTCCACGAGGGGCTTGGAGGGTCCGGGGTGGGAAGAAGCGGCCTCGGAGAGGGACAGGCCGGAGAGGAGCCACCCGGGCCTCGAGGATCCCGGGAGGTGAACGAGGCCGGGGCGCCCAGCTCATCTCTGTCCATCGTGGGGATGTGGTGTGGGCCCCCGACCCGTCCCGCTCCCCTCGGGCTCCCGGGAGGGTGATCCTTCTTCTGTCCCACCGATGACCCAACGAAAGCTTTTTGGGCGCTCCCTCGCCGTGAGCCGACCTAGATCCTGCCGTCCTGTCGGGACCTTTTCGGATCTGGGTCATCGCGCCGCCTCAGCCGAAGGTGTCCAAATGCGTGCGATAACGGTAACAGTAGTAACGGTGGTGTCCGTTAAGCGCTTACTATGTGCCGAGCACCGTTCTAAGCGCCGGGATAGATACAGGGTGATCAGGTCGGCCCACGTGAGGCTCACGGTTAATCCCCATTTTACGGATGAGGGAACCGAGGCACAGAGAAGCGAAGGGACTCGCCCACGGTCACACGGCTGACGAGCGGCAGAGCCGGGAGTCGAACCCGTGACCTCTGACTCCCAAGCCCGTGCCCTTTCCACTGAGCCACGCCGTGCGGTGGCATCGCGGCCTCTGGAGCCAACGGCTCGGGGGGAGCCCCCTCCACGGTCTGGCCCCTCTGTCTCCCGGGGGGCCCCCCCCCGCCCTTCGAAAGAGGGGTCTAATGGGGATTCCTTCAAAGGCGTTTCCTCCCCCCGTCTCGTGGAGGGAGGAGACTTATCCGCCCCTCCGCCCGGCCCGACCGGCCCAGGGACCTGGGCCCCGTCAAATGGAAATAAACGACAGGACCCGAGCATCTGGCTTTCCCCTCCTCGGTCCGACTTAAAGTCCTTCTTGCTTTGTCTGTTAACTTTTGCTTCTCTGTGGCCCAGAGGAGCACTGAGGTCAAGCGGGTAGAGCACGGGCCTGGGAGTCAGAAGGACCCGCTTTCTAATCCCGGCTCTGCCCCTCGTCTGCCCCGTGAGCTTCACTTCTCTGTGCCTCAGTTCCCTCGGCTGTAAAATGGGGATTGTGACTGTGAGGCCCATGTGGGACTGGGGCTGCGTCCAACCTCACTGCTTTGTATCCACCCCAGCATTTAGGACAGTGTCTGGCACATAGTAAGGGCTTAAAAGCAGCGTGGCTCAGTGCAAAGAGCGCAGGCTTGGGAGTCAGAGATCACGGGTTCTAATCCGCCCCCCCCCCCCGCCGCCAGTCAGCTGTGCGACCTTGGGCAAGTCACTTAACTGCTCTGTGCCTCAGTTCCCTCATCTGTCAAATGGGGATTAAAACTGTGAGCCCCACGTGGGACAAACTGATGGCCTTCTATCCCCCAGCGCTTGGAACAGTGCTTAGCACATAGTAAGTGCTTAACAAATACCACAATTTATTTATTTTAAAAACCCGTTTTAAAAAATACACAGCGATTCTGAACACTCGACTTAGGACGTTCCACCAAGTGACTTTGCCCTGACACCCCACCTTCTCGCTCCGATCGGCAAACGATTGCTCCTTCACCATTCGCAGACTACTTCGAAGCGGCGTGGTTCGGTGGAGAGAGCCCGGGCTTGGGAGTCAGAGGTCAAGCGTTCGAATCCCGGCTCTGCCACTTGTCAGCTGTGGGACCGTCGGCAAGTCACTTCACTTCTCTGTGCCTCGGTCCTCTCATCTGTAAAATGGGGATTAACCGGGAGCCTCACGGGGGACAACCTGATTCCCCTGTATCTCCCCCAGCGCTTAGAACGGTGCTCTGCACATAGTAAGCGCTTAACAAATACCAACATTATTATTACTTCTTGTCCCCTGGGGTTCCAACTCAACCTCACCTCTCCTCCCAACATTTGTCTCACCTTCCCAAGCCCCTGCCCCTCTTCATCCTTCACTTTTAATAATAATAATAATGTTGGTATTTGTTAAGCGCTTACTATGTGCAGAGCACTGTTCTAAGCGCCGGGGGAGATATAGGGTAATCAGGTTCTCTCACGTGAGGCTCACAGTCTTAATCCCCATTTTACAGACCAGGTCACTGAGGCCCAGAGAAGTGAAGTGACTTGCCCAAAGTCACACAGCTGACAGGTGGCAGAGCTGGGATTCGAACCCGTAACCTCTGACTCCCAGGCCCGGGCTCTTTCCACTGAGCCACGCTGCTTCTCTGAAGCAGTGTGGCCGAATGGATAGAGCCCAGGCCTGGGTGTCAGAAAGTCACGGGCTCTAATCTTCCCCCCATCACCACCACCACTGGTCAGCCGTGTGACCTTGGTCAAGTCACTTGACTTCTCTTTGCCTCAGCTACCTCATCTCTAAAATGGGGATTGAGCCCGGGAGCCTCACGTGAGACAGGGACTGGGTCCATTCGGATTTGTTTGTTCCCACTCCAGAGTTCCTGGCACATAGTATGTGCTTAAATAGCAAAATTAGCATTATTATCATTATTATTATTGTGCATCTGCCCTCAGTGGTCCGAGGTGATATCTGTGACCGAGAGGTCCTATTTGCGAGAGACCGAGGGGAGCAGTATTTACCGAGCGCTCACTGCGTGCACTGCTTTTATTTGGGTGCTTGGGATCAGCTTGGGTACATGTCCGGTTTTCCTCCTCCTTCCCCTCTGTCAATTATTTCCGTTTCGGACCCCGACCGCTATTCCCCCGCTAAGAAGCAGCAGCGTGACCTAGTAGATAGAGCCTCCGCCTGGGAGTCAGAAGAATCTGGGTTCTAATCCTGACTCTTCCACTTGTCTGCTGTGTGACCTTGAGCAAGTCATTTCACTTCTCTGTACCTCAGTTCCCTCATCTCTAAAACGGGGCTTGAGAACGTGAGCCCCGTGTGGGCCGGGGAGTGTGTCCACTGTGATTATCTCGAATCTACCCCGGTGCTTAGTTTTGTGCCTGACACCAAGTAAGTAGTTTATAAATACCGGAATACCGAATGCCCAGAGCCGGCAGTGGAGGTGGAAACCCCGGAATGTCCACTGACTAGATCGGAAGCTCCTTGAGGTCCGGAGATAGAACGCACCCCTTGCTTCTCTTCGAGTCTCTAGAGGGGTTTCCGTTGAGCAGGTGATCGGTGCTGTCGATCGATCCGGGGGAGACTCTCCGAACGGGTTAGTACGGTGCTCTGCACCCGGTAAGCGCTCAACAAGTACGATCGAATGAGTGAATACGGACGCAGGGAAAGCTGGCCTCTGGGCCTGTTCACTTTACGGCAGCGCCCGAGCACTGTTGGAAGCAGAGAAACGCAATGGGCGAAACATTGAGGAATCCCAAGGGAGCGTGTGCGAACAGTCGTCGCAGCGGAACAGGCCTCGGTGTGGTCATCGTAGCCTCCTGCTTGATTTTTCCGTTAGCCTCGGTCTCCCCGGGTAGCTAGCGAGGTCCCCGAGGGCGTTACGAGAGCCGATCGTGATTCTTGCCTTCGGGCCTGTCTACCAGTTCCATTAGAGTTCCTCCCCCAGACGCTCGGTACGACGGCACAGGCGGAAGCGGCGTGGCCTAGTGGATTCGGCCTGGTCCCGGAGGTCCGAAGGACGTGAGTTCCAATCCTGCCCCTCCCAGTCGGCTCTGCGATCTCGGGCGAGTCACGTCACCTCTCTGGGCCTCGGTCACCTCATCTGTGAAAGGGGGCTGAAGGCTGAGCCCCATGTGGGACGGGGATTGTGTCCAACCCGATGAGCTCGTATCTACCCCGCTGCTTAGAACGATGCTTGGCACGTAGCGAGCGCTTATCGGGTACCGTGATTATCGCTACGATCGCCCAGTTGCCGCTCGGTAAATGCCCCCGAGCTATAGGTATCGGCGCATCGCATACTAACAAGTCGACCGGTGCAAATGAGTTTCGCTGCCAACGTTTTTTTGCTTACGTTTTTCGCTTGGGTGCGAGAGCCCAGTTCTGTACCCAATTTTACAGCTTCTGCTCCCACCCACTCCTTTCTCTGGATACATATCCATCCTCCGACACCCTTTCCTGCCAAACTATTTCCTCTTCGGGGAGGATTTGGAAAAATCCAGCTCGGTTGCTATGGCTCCTCATCCCCCACTCGCTGCATAAGCGCGCACGCACATATGAGCTCCTGGCCGATGAGGGGCAGGATCTGGATATTTACCCCCGTATACTAATGATTATAATTAATAATTGTGAGATTTGTTAAGTGCTCACTATGTGCCGGGCACTCTACAAAGCACTGGGGTGGATAACAATAATAATAATAATAATGTTGGTATTTGTTAAGCGCTTACTATGTGCAGAGCGCTGTTCTAAGCGCTGGGGGAGACACAGGGGAATCAGGTTGTCCCACGTGGGGCTCCCGCTCTTAATCCCCATTTTACAGATGAGGGAACTGAGGCACAGAGAAGTTAAGCGACTCGCCCAAAGTCACACAGCTGACAAGTGGCAGAGCCGAGATTCGAACCCATGACCCCCGACCCCAAAGCCCGTGCACTTTCCACTGCGCCACGCTGATCAGGTTGGGCACAGTCCCCGTCCCACCTAAGGCTCGCAGTCTCGGTCCCCATTTGACAGAAGAGAGAAACGAGGCCCAAAGAAGGGAAGTGACTTGTCCAAGATCACACGGTAGAGACGTGGCGGAGCCGGGATTAGAATCCGTGACCTTCTGACAACCGGGCCCCCGCTCTTTCCACTACGCCGTGCTGCGTGTCACTTACTGACTTGGCAGAATCTCAAACGTAGACCGACCTCCCCTGGTCCCTGCCTTGGATCCCTCTAGACCGTAGGCTAACCGTGGTCGGGGAATCTGTCTAATTGTTATGGCGTACTCTCCGAAGCGCTCAGTACGGTGCTCTGCACCCGGTTAGCCCTCAATAAATACGATTGAATGAGTGAATGTGGACGCAGGGCAAGCAGGCCTCTGGGCCCGTTTACGTCACGGCAGTGACCGAGCACTCTTTGAAGCAGAGAAACGGAATGGGTGAAACATGGAGGAATCCCAAGGAGACGTGTGCAATGGGACCCAAGACACGGCCGCCCGCCGACCCTTTTCCCACGTCCTTCCCCTCCCCTGGAACTCCCTCCCTCTTCAAATCCGACGGTGACTCTCCCCACCGTTATCTAAGCTCCTCTCCTCCGAGAGGCCTTCCCTGACTAAGCCCTCCTTTCCTCTTCCCTCGCTCCCTTCTGCGTCCCCGACTCGCTCCCGTTGTTCACCCCCCTCTCCCGGCCCCACGGCGATTCCGTCCGTATCTGTAATCGACTGATTTATGTTGTCCGTCTCCCCTTCTTAACTGTGAGCTCGTGGTGGGCGGGGAATGTGTCTGTTAAATTGTACTCTCCCAAGCACTTCGTGCTCTGCACAAGCTAAATGCTCAATAAATGCAATCGATGGATTGATAACTCCTCCTCCAAGAGGCCTTCCCGATTAAGCCCTCTCTTCCCCGGCTCGCTCCCCCTTCTGTGTCACCTGTACGCTTCCAGCCGTGACCTTTGTACACGTTTGCTCCGTTCCTAACCCCACGGCACTTACGTACGTGTCTTCGTATTATATCTTAGAAGATATTTGTTCATATTAACGTATGCTCGTGGTGGGCGGGGAATGTGTCTGCTAGTTCTTTTGTATTGTGCTCTCCCAAGCACTTAGTACAGTGGTCTGCACACAGCGAGCACCCGATCCCCTCGCCTTCTCCTACCTCGCCTCACCACTCTCCTACTACAACCCGGCCCGTACGGTTCGCTCTTCTAGCGCCAACCTTCTCACCACGCCTCAGTCTCATCTGTCTCACCGCCAACCTCTTGCCCACATCCTACACCTCTCCACCCCTTCATATCCGATAGACATTGACCCTCACCCGCTTCCGAGCCTTAGTGAAGGCCCACCTTCTCCAAGAGGCCTTCCCCGACTAAGCCCTCCTTTCCTCTTCTCCCACTCCTTCCGCACGGCCTCGATTTGCTCCCTTAATTTATCCCCCCTCCCAACCCCAAAGCGCTGATGTCCATATCTGCAGCTTTATTTTCTTATATTCATGTCCGTCTCCACCTCTAGACTGTAAGCTCCCCGTGGGCGGGGAATGTGTCTGTTGTATTGTTGTACTCTACTCTCCCGAACGGTTAGTACGACGCTCCGCACATAGTGAGCGCTAAATAAATACAACTGACTGACCGATTAACCATTCTCCCCCTTTACCCCCCATTTCCCTCTGCTCCTCCCCCTCTCCCTTCCCATCCCCTCGGCACTGTACTCGTCTGCTCAACTGTATATATTTTCAATACCCTATTTGTTTTGTTAATGAGATGTACATCGCCTCGATGCTACTTAGTCGCCATCGGTTTTTACGAGACGTTCTTCCCCTCGACTCTATCCATCGCCATCGTTCTCGTCCGTCCGTCTCCCCCGATCGGACCGTGAGCCCGTCGAACGGCAGGGACCGTCTCTATCCGTTGCCGACTCGTTCATTCCAAGCGGTCGGTACAGTGCCCTGCACATAGTAAGCGCTCAATAAATACTATTGAATGAATGAAGAGCCAGAAGGCTCGCCGTTCTTGGCAGCTGCGTTTTAAAGATTTCAAGAGTGGAGAAGCAAAGCCTGGTAGAGGCGCCTGTCTGCGAGCTGAGTGCCTAAGTGGTCTTCTTTAGGCCAAAAGGTATTTGACTTGGTCACGCGGCTTCTTTTCCATTTAAAATGACTATTTGAGGTGGAAAACGCCTTACCGGTGGTTTTAAATCGCTCGGTCATCTTGCTCCCTCCTATCTCGCCTGCCCTCCAACTACAACCCAACCCGGACATTTCAGTCCTCGAATGCCGGCCGTCTCACCGTGCCTCCGTTCTCCTCCATCTCACCGCTCTGACCTCTCGCCCACGTCCTACCTCCGACCTGGAACGCCCTCCCTCCTCATATCCGACGGACAGTGCCTCTCCCCACATTCCAAACTTTATTGAAGGCCCGTCTCCTCCAAGAGGTCTTCCCCGATGAAGTCCTCAGTGCCTCCTTCTTCCTCTCCCTTCTGTGTCACCCTTGCATTGAGATTTGCTGCCTTTATTCACCCCTCCCTCAGCCCCGCATCTCTTATGTCCCTATCCTTACCCTATCTATATTCAAGGCCATCTCTCCCTCTCGCCTGGCCGCTCGTTGTGGGCGGGGAACCGCCGAACCAACTCTGTTGCACGGTACTCTCCTAAGCGCTTAGTACAGTGTTCTGCAGTTGACGTCACTGGGCAGGGATGGTCTCTATCTGTTGCCGAACTGTACATTCCAAGCACTCAGTACAGTGCTCTGCACGTTGTAAGCGCTCGGTCAATAATACTGAATATTCATTCACTGAGAAGCAGCGAGGCTCAGTGGAAAGAACCCGGGCTCGGGAGTCAGAGGTCATGGGTTCAGATCCCGGCTCTGCCGCTTGTCAGCTGTGTGACTGTGGCCGAGTCCCTTCACTTCTCTGTGCCTCAGTTGCCTCAGCTGTAAAAGGGGGATTAAGACTGTGAACCCCGCGTGGGACAGCCTGATCACCTTGTATCCTCCCCAGCGCTTAGAACAGTGCTTGGCACGTAGTAAGCGCTTAACGAATGCCATCATTTATTTTTATTTTTATCGATTCATTCGATACACTGAAAAAGAAACACCATTAAGAAGTTTATTTTTCTCTACTGCCATCTGCTGTCTTTCAACAGGACAGAGGAGAGAGAAATTAACAGGATTTTATCACCGCAAATCCCCAACTCGGTTTTTAATGCACCAGATTTGTCACCATCCATAGGATTTGGTTTTGTTTTGGGTGTTTTTTTTTAAATAGCATTTAAATATTTCCCGTGTGTCGGGTACTGTCCTAAGCTCTGGTGTAGACACGCGCTCGTCGGGTCGGACGCAGCCCATGTCCCACAGGGGGGCTCCCGGTCTTGATCCCCATTTTACCGATGAGGGAACTGAGGCACAGAGATGAGACTCGCCTCGGGTCGCACAGCGCACAAGCGGCAGAGTAGGGATTAGAACCCAAGTCCTTCTGACCACGAGACACTCTAACTGTGGCTTAGACCATCCACTAGGCCACGTTGCTCTAAGTGCTCACTGAGTCCGTACTCGGTGCGCTCACCAAGCACTGTGCTAAGCTCTTGGTAGTAAGGTTAATGGAGAGAAATGCTCAATGGGTACTAGTACGCAGCACAGCGGAGTCCCACGGATGAGTCCCCAAAATCTTTTGAACGGGTAGCTGCGTGGACAGGCTGGGATTCATGAGAGTCGCATTTTAGTCACAACTTCCCTACTTGCTCGCCGTGTGTTTGTGGGTGATTCACTTGACCGCTCTGGATTTGCTCCTCCGTATGGAAATCTCAACTGTCTATATCTTCATCACCCCATTTATTTTGTTTAATGAGATGTACATCAACCCTGATTCTATTTATTTGCCATTGTTTTTATGAGATGTTCTTCCCCTCCACTCTGTTTATCGCCATCGCTCCCGTCTGTCCGTCCCCCCCGATTAGACCGTGAGCCCGTCAGAGGGCAGGGACCGTCTCTATCTGTTGCCGATTTGTACATTTCAAGCGCTTAGTACAGTGCTCTGCACATAGTAAGCGCTCAGTAAATACTATTGAATGAATGAATATGGAAATAGGGGGTGAGGAGAGATATTTCTATCCATCTTAGAATGGGTCTCATATAGGTTAGGGACCGTATGTGATCAGAGTAGTGTATTCCAGGGCTTACCACTTAAATGCTATTTGTTATCATCGCCATTATCAGTTATTATATCACTAACCTCTTCCCGCCTCTGAGTTTCCTCATATATGAATGAGGGAGTGTAAAAAATACGTTTATCCTACGTATATAGTCTCTTATAGATCAGGCCTGTGTCTGATCTGACTGTGTAGTATTTTCTCATTCTATCTGTTAAATATTTACTCTTTGGCAGGCACTGTACTAAGCACCGGGGTAGATACTGGGGTAGAGAAGCAATGTAGCTTTGTGGAAAGAGCCCCGGGCTTGGGAGTCAGAGGACATGGGCCCTTATCTCGGCTGTCCCACTTTTCAGCTGGGTGCCTTTGGGCGAGTCGTTTAACTGCTCTGTGCCTCACTTACCTCATCTGTAAAATGGGGATTAAGACCGTGAGCCCGACATGGGACACCCTGATTGCCTTGTATCTGCCCCGGCGCTTAGAATACTGCTTGGCGCATACTAAGCGCTTAACAAATACCTTTATTACTATTATTATACAAGGTAATTGGGTTGGACACAGGACTTAATGATAATAGGAATAATTGTGATATTTATTAGGTGCTAACTGTGGGCCAGACACTGAATTAAGCACTGGGATGGAGACAAGCAAACTGGGTTAGGCTCAGTTCCCGGCTCGGCAGCTCACACGCTTAATCTCCAGTTTACGGATGAGGTGACCGAGGCCCAGTGAAGTGACTTGCCCAAGGTCACACAGCAGACGAGTGGCGAAGCCGGGAATAGAACCCAGGACCTTCTGACTCCCAGGCTTGTGCTCTGTCCACTACGTCATGCTGCTTCTCCCACCACCTTAGTGCTAATTAAATTCTTATGGATAGTAAATCTTTTAAATGAGTGGCAGAGTCGACAGGCCTGAGATTCATGAGACTTTTATTTTAGTCACTACTTGCTCGCTGAGTGTTTGGGGGTGACACTGTTAACACTTAAACACCCCCACACACACCTTTAAAACCTTACTGAAGACACACCTCCTCCCAGAGGCCTTCCCCGACTAAACCTTCATCTCCAACCCCCTCTCCCTTCTTTGTCCTGTTTGCACTTGAATTTGTAACTTGTCTTGTATTCAAGACAACCTCAGCCCCACAG
The DNA here is from genome assembly GCF_004115215.2 of Ornithorhynchus anatinus. Taxonomy (NCBI): domain Eukaryota; kingdom Metazoa; phylum Chordata; class Mammalia; order Monotremata; family Ornithorhynchidae; genus Ornithorhynchus; species Ornithorhynchus anatinus. The sequence goes on along the minus strand of NC_041742.1, from coordinate 13,988,658 downwards.
TGCTCATGTACCTGGCTGTCATTTATTTATTTTTATTAACCTCAGTCTCTCCCCTAGACTCCTAATAGTGCTGATATTTGTTTAGCGCTTATTATGTGCCAAACGCTGTTTTAAGCGCTGGAGTAGATACGAGGTCATCAGGTTGCCCCACGTGGGGCTCACAGTATTAATCCCCATTTTACAGGTGAGGTAACTGAGGCACAGGGAAGTTAAATGATTTACCCAAAGTCACACAGCAGACAGGTGACGGAGCCAGGATTAGAACCCACGACCTCCGACTCCCAAGCCCGTCCTCTTTCCACTGAGCCAGGCTGAACCCACAACCTCCTAGACGGTCATTATCATCATCAGTATTCATTGAGCGTTTGGGAGAGTACAGTGCAACAGAGTTGGAAGTCGCATTCGCTGCCCTTAATGAATTTTATATGTGTCTATTCCCTTTTCTACTTGGCCCAGGGCTTGGTATAAAGCTCTGCTCAGAGTAAGCACACAATAAATGTGCTTGAGAGTGCACACACCTTCAAATGAGAGGGTTGTTAGCATTTAATAATAATAATAATGTTGGTATTTGTTAAAGTGCTTACAGTGTGCAGAGCACTGTTCTAAGCGCTGGGGTAGACACAGGGGAATCAGGTCGTCCCACGTGGGGCTCACAGTCTTCATCCTCATTTTACAGATGAGGTAACTGAGGCACAGAGAAGTCAAGTGACTCGCCCACAGTCACACAGCTGACAGGTGACAGGAGAAGCAGCGTGGCGCAGTGGAAAGAGCACGGGCTTCGGAGTCAGGGCTCATGAGTTCGAATCCCGGCTCTGCCACTTGTCAGCTGTGTGACTGTGGGCGAGTCACTTAACTTCTCTGTGCCTCAGTTCCCTCATCTGTAAAATGGGGATTAAGACTGTGAGCCCCACCTGGGACAACCTGATTCCCCTGTGTTTACCCCAGCGCTTAGAACAGTGCTCTGCACATAGTAAGCGCTTAACAAATACCAACATTATTAGGTGGCAGAGCTGGGATTCGAACTCGTGAGCTCTGACTCCAAAGCCCAGGCTCTTTCCACTGAGCCACGCTGCTTCTCTACATTTTACTGCGTTTCCAACTGCACTGAAAGGACTTACTATGTGTCGAATATTGTACCGAGGGCTGGGGTCCCTTCACGGTAGTGAGGTCCCGCAGAGGGGGTTCACAGTCTGAAAAGAAGGAACAACGGAAATTGAGCCCCGTTTTTTAAATGAGGGATCTAAGACACAGATAAGTGGTTTGCCCGAGGTCACCCAGCAGACAAGTGGCAGCGTCCGGATTAGAACCCGGATCCTCTGACTCTTTCCACAAAGCCGCACCGCAGTTCATTCATTCAGTAGTATTTATTGAGCGCTTACTATGTGCAGAGCACCGTACTAAGCGCTTGGAATGCACAAATCGTTAACAGATAGAGACGGTCCCTGCCCTTTGACGGGCTTACGGTCTAATCGGGGGAGACGGACAGACGATAGCAGTAAATACAATCGAGGGGATGAACATCTCACTAAAACAGTAGCAAATAAATAGAAGCGAGGTGATGTACATCTCATTAACAAAATAAATAGGGTGATGAAGATATATACAGTTGAGCGGACGAGTACGGTGCCGAGGGGAGGGGAAGGGACAGGGGGAGGAGCAGAGGGAAAGCGGGGAGAAGAGGGTTTAGCTGCGGAGAGGTCGGGGGAGGCGGGTAGAGGGAGCAGAGGGAAAAGGGGAGCTCATTCTGGGAAGGCCTCTTGGAGGAGGTGAGCTTTAAGTAGGGTTTTGAAGCGGGAAAGAGAATGAGTTTGGCGGAGGTGGGGAGGGAGGGCGTTGCGGGACCGCGGGAGGAACGTGGCCCGAGGGTCGACGGCGGGATGGGCCAAGAACGGGGGACGGTGAGGAGGTGGGCGGCGGAGGAGCGGAGCGTGCGGGGTGGGCGGTAGAAAGAGAGAAGGGAGGAGAGGTAGGAAGGGGCACTCTAAAGTGAGACCTTGAAGCCTAGAGTGAGACTTCCCTCTCAGGGTCACACCTGGAGGGTTTCCAGCACTCTAACAGTCTCGGCTGTGGGAAGGAGAGTCGAGCAGAGGCCTACCCGTTCCTTTCCTAGCTTGGCCAGTGGCTAGCGAGCGGGAGGCCGTCTGCTACGAGTCAAAACTCCCCCGTGCCGGGCAGCAGCGGCACGGGAGAGAGTCGAGGGCGGAGACTCGAGTTGACTGCGCGGAAGATGGCCGTGGTAAACCGCTTCCAGTTTTTTCCCAAGAAAGCTCTCTGGATCCGCCACCGGAAGGATCGCGGATGGAGAGCGGGACGTTCCGGGAGAGATGCGTCGGTGGTGTCGGTGTGGGTCGGACACGACCCGACGGCATGGGACGAGACACCGCAATACCTGCGCCGCAGCCCCTCCCAACTCCAGCTGTGAGACATTACCTCTGGGTCTCCGGGCCAGGCAGATTAACACACTGGCTCCAAATCCCTCTGTTATCCACCGCTCTAACTCCAGGAAAGATAGAGGAAAGGGTCCAGTGTCATTTTGAAACTCAAGTTTAGCCACTTAACAAATTATTGTTATTAGATAATTACAGCTGAAGAAATATGCCCAGTTATACCGAATAAGCTCTCTGCATACCGTTTTAAAGCTGTTTAACACACAGGGGATTACATTAACACCCTGAGGAAGGATTTGATACAATAATCACAGAAACTTGCCTTGCGCGAGAGCCACGCCTTCAGTTTTCCCTTTAGCTTTGTCTTCTTGGGAAAAAATTTGGACGCGGATCGTTCAGTGAAACACAGAGCGTGTGATGGAGGGGAAGGGGGAGACGGCGTTAAAGTGTCTGTCAGCTTCGTTGTCCTCTCCCGAGCACTTAGTACAGTGCTCTGCACCTAGGAAGCACGAAATAAATAGCAGGGCTGATGACAAATAATGGTGGTGTTTGTCAAGCGCACGTATGGTGTCAAATAAGGGCTAGGTTCAGGATAATCAAAGGAGGCGCAGTTTCAGTCTTTCATTCCCAAGGAGACAGGCAGTAGTTATTAAATCCCCTATTAGAGAAAAACAAGCTAAAAAATGGCAAGGTTGAGTGACTGATCCAGCCCAAAACGGCTGAACTGGTTCCCCTTAATACTGTGGGCCTCGGAGCCCTGTAAGAAGCCCCTCTTGGTTGGCAGCTTCCTGAAGGCAGGGACTCCATCTGTCAGCTCGTTTGGACTCAGTTTTCCTCAGTCATTCCTGTTTATTGAGTGTTCACTGTACTTAGCGCCTGGGAGAATGCAATAAAAAACCATCAGAGTCACATTCCCTGCCTACAGTGAGCTTAGAGTCTAGAGGGGGAGACAGACATTACTAGAAAGATTTGTACATAGGTGCTGTAGGGCTGGGATGGAGGGATGAATAAAGGGAATGAGTGAGGGTGACACAGAATGGAGTTGAAAAAAAGGAAGGTTAGGAACGGTCCCGCCGTCGACCCCTGGCCCACGTCCTCCCGCCGTCTTGAAACGCCCTCCCTCCTCACCTCCGCCAAACTCACTCTCTTCCCCTCTTCAAAGCCCCACTGAGAGCTCACCTCCTCCAAGAGGCCTTCCCACACTGAGCTTCCCCTTTTCCCTCTGCTCCCTCTCTGCCCCCCCCTTCACCTCCCCTCACCTAAGCCCCCTTTTCCCCGCCTTTCCCTCTGCTCCTCCCCCTCTCCCTTCCCCTCCCTTCAGCACTGTCCTCGTCCTCTCGTTTATATATATTTTTATCACCCTATCTATTTTGTTAATGAGATGTCCATCCCCTCGATTCTATTTATTGCTCTTGTTTTTGTCTGTCCGTCTCCCCCGATTAGATCGTAAGCCCGTCAGTGGGCAGGGATTGTCACTATCTGTTGCCCAATTGTACATTCCAAGCGCTTGGTACAGTACAGCTCTGCACATAGTAAGCGCTCGGTGAATACTATCGAATGAATGAATATTCGATAAGATGAGGAAGGAGGCCGGGGAGGAGAGTCATCGTCGGCTATGAGGAGGGAGGGTGTCGCAGACCAGAGGCAGGACGTGGACGAGCGGTCGATACAGTCTTCAGCGCACTGTCAGCACTCAAAAGACTGCATCGATTGAGTGTCCTTGGGGATTCCTGAGAAGGTGACGGTATTATCTGCGCATCCCCTGTCAGCAAAACACTTGTCCCAGCAGCTGGAGGAGGCGGCGGGGAAGTGAGAGGGTGAGGATTATGCCAAAGAACAGCTGGGCGTCTCCTGGTTTTAAAATGCCCTTTGATAGGCTCCCATTCCCAGGTGCTTCGGCAGAGTACGTGGGGATTAAGACTGTGAGCCCCATGTGGGGCATGGACCGGGTCCAACCAAGTACGGTGTTGAGCACATAGTAAGCATTGAACAGACTCCATTAAAAACAGCCATACGATACAAGGGCGTCGGGTGTCGAAGGTTGGGGCAGTGTGAGTTACCCCCCAGTGGAAATGTTGGAAACGTAGCCTCTCGGGGGGCTTTGTGGTTGAGTCTGTGGGGAGGGCTGTACGCTCCAGGGCTGCCTTCTGGTCTCCGCTGTCTGTCGACCAAATCGTGGTATTTATTGAGTGCTCGCTGTGGGCAGAGCATTGTACTAAGCGCTTGGGAGAGCAGGAAATAGTTGGTAGGCCCGATCTCTGCCCTCAAGGACCTTACTGCGTAGTGGGGGAGACGGACGTTTCAAGTAAATTACTGATAGGGGAAATGGGAGAGTGTAGGGACGTGTACATAAGTGCTGTGAGGCTGAGGATCTGTGAATATCAGGTATTTAAGGGTGGTGGATACAGAGAAGGGAGAGCAAATCGGAGAAATTAGGGCTTAGCCAGGGAAGGTATCCAGGGAGGATTTTGATTTTTTAGGAGGGTCCGATGGTGGGAGACTGGCGCTCTGGGGGGTACGAAGAGGAAGGGAGTCCCAGGCCAGAGACAGGATGTGTGCGAGGGTTGGGCGGCGAGATGGACGAGATGGCGGTCCACTGAGTAGGCTGGAGTGAGAGGAGAGAAGTGCGTGGGCTGCGTCCTAGCAGCCGAGCAGTGAGGTAGGAGGGAAAGATCGAGCGACTGCCTCAGAGGTAATGGTAAAGAGCTCGTTGGCGTCGGATGGGCGACCGCTGGAGATTTTTGAAGAGAGGGGAGACGTCCCCCAGACTTTATTTAGAAGACGATCCGAGTAACAGATCGAAACTGGAGAGGGGAGCGACAGGAGGCAGCGAGGTCGGCAGAGAGGCCGAGGTGGTATTGAAGGCTCTGTACGAAAAGGGCCTGGAAAAATTTGGATGGAGAGGAAAGGGATGGATCTGAGAGACGTTAAGGTAGAACCGAGAGGCTGTGGCGACAGTCTGGATATGAGGGTCGAATGAGAGTGAGGCGTCCGAGATGACGCCAAGGTAGAGGCTTAGGAAATGGGCGGATGGTGGTGTTGTCTGCGGTGATGGGCGAAGTCTGGAGGAGGATGGTGGTTGGCCTCCGGGCTTGACTTATCCTTCGGTCGGTTTGCTCTGATATGCTTTTCGTTTCTTTCGACGCCGGTCGTGTTCGCTAGATCCGCGTAAGATTAAGGCGGTGGGCCAGGATTAAACTCTGTTCTACTTCGGCCGTCTACGAAGAGTAGAGCTTATTTGTTTTTGAGACCCCTTTATGCCTATAGAATCCCGACCGGGTTTTGAGGCAGGAAAAGATACCAGGTTATCGCCTAGAAGGCAAGAACGGAGAGATCTGTAGGCATCACTGGAGAATTGGGGATTCGATACGAGAACGCTGGGCAAACTCTGATGTTATTGACTTTTTCAAGTTCTAAGAAATGAACTTTACTGGATGCCGTCACACCTTGCCGCTTTGAAAGATTCCGCTTGCGAACTAGATTAACTTCAGTCTTTCCACGGCTCACCCCTTAATCAAAGATGTGATCCTCGACAGCTTCCCAGATCCCAACTTGCTCCGGTGACCGGGCCTGCTTCCAAATGAACTGATTATATTAAAAATGTACTGTTATGCTGTAATAATGTATTCCTAGTAACAGAGAAGCGATGTGGCGTAGTGGATAGAGCGTGGGCCTAAGGAGGCAGAAGAACTAGACTTCTGATTCATTCATTAGTATTTATTGAGCGCTTACTATGTGCAGAGCACTGTTCTAAGCGCTTCTAATCCCGGCACCACCCCTTGTCTGCTGTGTTCCCTTGGACAAGTCATTTTACTTCTCCGGGCCTGAGTTACCACCTCTGTAAAATGAGGATCAAGACTATAAACTCTCTGCGGACTAGGGATTGTGTCCAGCCCGATGAACTTGTAGCTCCCGCAGTACTTAGTACAGTGTCTGGCACAGAGTAAGCGCTCAATAAGTAGCATCAAAATTAGTGATGGCATAAAGCGCTGGCAGCAGGTGGAGCGCTGTGCTAAGCACTTGAGTTGATGTGAGATAATCAGATCCGGCCCGAGTCCCACAGCCTGAGGAGGGACAGCAGGTGTTCTAGCTTCCTTTTACAGATGAGCGATAATAATGATAATGATAATAATTGTGGTGTTTGTTAAGCGCTTACTATGTGCCAAGCACTGTTCTAGGCGCTGGGGAAGATACAAGGTAATCAGGCTGGCCCATGTGGGGCTCCCCGTTTTACAGATGAGGGAACTGAGGCACAGAGAAGTTAAGTGACTTGCCCAAGGTCCCACAGCAGACAAGTGGCGGAACCGGGATCAGAATCTACGTCCTCAGACTCCCAAGCCCGGGCTCCCTCCACTACGCCAGCGCTCAATAAATGCCATTGATTGATTGAGGTGAAGTGACTTGTCCAAGGTCACAGAGCAGGCCATGGGGGGGCCAGGTCTCCAACCAGGGTCTCCCGACTCCCACCGGGAGCTCTCCCCGCTGGGCCAAACCTTCTCCCACCAGAGGACTCATCTCGGTCCGAGTTACCTCAGGCCACTGGGTAAACAAAATAGGGTACGTGTACTGAGCGCCTGTGGTCTGCCTGCGGTGCGCCGACGGACGAGACGGGGGTGTCGGCGTGGACCACGTTGCCCAGGTCTGGCCGGAGTCTCCTCCGCCTGACCCCGGCGGGAACCTGTTGGTCCGTTGTGAACCTTGAAGAAATCTTCTTGTGAATCGATCAACCCTATTTGTGAGCCCTCGTTGCGTGCAGAGAATTGTACTTCCCAAATCACCGTAATTCCAAAATCCCGGGAAAGCAGCAAGGCCTTTTGGTTAGAGCCCGGACCTGGGAGTCCGAAGGACCCGGTTTCTAATCCCGGATCCACCACTTGGTCTCCCGTGGGACCTTGGACAAGCCACTCCACTTCTCCGGGCCTCGGTTACCTTATCTGTAAAATGGGGATTTAGACCGGTTGCGGCAGGGACTGTTCCAACGGGATGATGCTGCATCCACCCCAGCTCTCAGTACAGCGCCGGACATACAGAAAGCGCTTAACAGCTAACATTTTTGAAAAAACCCAAAAACCATCAGCCGCAAAGAATAGCCGACCTAGAAACGAGGGAGCAGCTGGAGAAAGATGGTTTTCGTTATTCCAGAATATCACGGCGGAGAAGGAAGGGAGATATGGTTTTAAAGAAGTGTCTTCCTCGTGTGGGGCTTTGTTCCTCACAAAAGCCAAATGAAGTCTTTCTGTGTTGAGTCTGGGGTTAGACCTTTCCGTCGCCTCTCGGTCCCGGCCTCTCGTGCGTGAGCTAAAAAAGCTCGCTTCCTTGGAGCACCTACTTTAGACCCTGAGCCCGGCAAACGGCAGGGACCGTCTCTATCTGTTGCCGACTTGTTCATTCCAAGCGCTTAGTACAGTGCTCTGCACATAGTAAGCGCTCAATAAATGCTATTGAATGAATGAATGAATACTCTCCAGAGCGGAACCTTAAATGAAAATTAGCTGCGAGCAATCTGACACTCACTCCGTGCGTCCTGACCTTTCGTAGGAAACATCTGGACGGCCTGGCCCAGCAACAGGTTCGACGGGAGGAGGCCATCTCTGCTTTCTCTCTCGGTCTCTGTCTTTCCTTCTCTGTCTGCTTCTGTCTCTCTTTGTCCTTGTCTGTCTCCGGCTTTCCCTTTCTGTCTCTCTCCCTCTTTCTTTCCCACCCTTTCCTCTCTGTCCCTCTTTCTTTCGCTCTCTCTTTCTCCTCTCTTTCCCTCTCTGTCCTTCCCTCTCTCTCTCCGGGTGATGAGTAAGTGGTCACTACAGCTTCACGTAAGGGTTTTGTAATGATAATGATAATTTGGGTATTCGTTAAGCGCTTACTACGTGCCGAGCACCGTTCTAAGCGCTGGGGTGGATACAGGGGAATCAGGTTGTGCTACGTGAGGCTCACGGTTCATCCCCATTTTACAGATGAGGTAACTGAGGGACAGAGAAGTTAAGTGACTCGCCCACAGTCACCCAGCCGACAAGTGGCAGAGCTGGGAGTCGAACCCAAGACCTCTGACTCCGAAGCCCAGGCTCTTTCCACCGAGCCACGCTGCTTCTTATTGAAGAACCAGTATAGATTTATGAGAAACACTGTGGCCTAGCGCAAGAGCACGGGTCTCCGAGACAGGCGACCTGGGTCCTATTCCTGGCTCTGCCACTAGCCTGCCACACAGCGAGTGGCTTAACTTCTCGGTGCCTCAGTTTCCTTATCTGTAAAATGGGGATTCAAACCTGTTCTCCTTCCCCCTTGGACTGTGAGCCCCATGTGGGACAGGGACTGTGTCCAACCTGATGACCTTGTGTCATCCCCAACATTTAGTAAAAGTACTAGGCACGTAGTACCTAGATGATGAGGATGACTATCATCCCATCGCTTGGAACAGTGCTTGGCACGAGGGAAGCGCTTAACGAATAATAATAATAATAACGATGATGTTGGTTAAGTGCTTACTATGTGCCAAGCCTTGTTCTAAGCGCGGGGGTAGAAACAAGGTAATCAGGTTCTCCCATGTGGGGCTCACAGTCTTAATCCCCATTTTACAGATGAGGTAACTGAGGCACAGAGAAGTTAAGTGACTTGCCCAAGGTCACACAGCAGACAGGCGGTGGAGGCGGAATTAGAAACCAGGACCTCTGACTCCGAAGCCCGCGCTCTTGCCACTAAGCCATGCTGCTGCTCTTAACAAGTACCGTCATTATCAATATTATTCTTCGTAGATCCAGATCATCAGAATTAGAGACAATGAGAGCATTTGTTTAGACAACGTTGAATAGTAGCATTCCTAAATTTTTCTAGCAATCGATGGTATTTATTGAGCACTGACTGTGCAGAGCACTCTACAAAGTTCCCCACCCTGGCTGATAAATCGTGCCCTCTCGCTTGTCGTCACCTCACTGATCTCCTGCAGTCCGGCCTTCACCCATCACTCGTCTAACAGCAACCAGCTCACGGTACCTCGATCTCGTCCGTCTCGCCGACGACCCCTTGCCCTCATCCTGCCTCTGGCCCGGAACACCCTCCCTCCTCAAATGCGACGGACGATGGCTCTCCCCACCTTCCAAGCCTTCCTGAAGGCCCATCTCCCCCGAGGGGCCTTCCCTGACTGAGCCCGCGCATATCAAGAGCTCAGTAAATGCCACGGTTTGAGGAAGCTCCAGCCCAGAGTCGGCTCCCTTGACCCCGAGGCTGAATCGGGGGGGGGGGGGGGGGGTGTCTTTGTCTGGGGGAGTGGCCCCCTCGCCTTTCCCGGTATCCCCACAGTCTCTGTCCCGAGCCTCTCTGGTCAGAGGGGTGACCAGCAACCCCTTCCGCGAAGATTGCGGCTTAGCCTAGCCGACGGGGCCCGGGTCGAGGAGCCAGAGGGACCTGGGCTCTAATCCCGGCTCTGCCACTTGCCCGCTGTGCGTCCTTGGGCGGTAATAATGTTCGTATTTGTTAAGCGCTTACTCTGTGCAGAGCACTGTTGTGAGCGCTGGGATAGACACGGGGGAATCGGGTCGTCCCACGTGGGGCTCACAGTCTTAATCCCCATTTTCCAGATGAGGTCACTGAGGCACAGAGTAGTGAAGTGACTCGCCCACACTCACACAGCTGCCGAGTGGCAGAGCTGGGATTGGAACTCATGACCTCTGACTCCGAAGGTCGTGCTCTTTCCACCGAGCCGCACTGCTTCTCTAATAATGAGAGTAATTATGGTTCAGTAATAATAATGAGACTAATTCTGGTGCCTGTTAAGCGCTTCCTATGGGCGAAACACTGTTCTAAGCACTTGGGTAGAAACAAGTTAATCGGGTGGGACACAATCCCTGTCTCACATGAGACTCACACTCTTAGTCTCCGTTTTACAGATGAGGGAACTGAGGCCCAGAGAAGTGAAGTGGTTGGCTCAAGGTCACCAAGCAGACAGGTGGAAGAGCCAGGGACAGAACCCGGGTCATTCTGACTTGCAGGCCCGTGCTCTATCCACTAGAGAAGTAGCGTGGCTCAGTGGAAAGAGCCCGGGCCCTGGAATCAGGGCTCATGAGTTCGAATCCCAGCTCTGCCACTTGTCGGCTGTGTGACTGTCGGCAGGTCACTTCACTTCCCTGTGCCTCGGTTCCCTCATCTGGAAAATGGGGATTAAGACTGTGAGCCCCACGTGGGACAACCTGATTCCCCTATGTCTACCCCAGCGCTTAGAACGGTGCTCGGCACATAGTAAGCGCTTAACAAATGCCAACATCATTATTATTATTAAGCCATGGCAAATCATTTCACTTCTCCGTGCCTCAGTTTCCTCATCCGTAAAATGGGGATTAAGTCTGTGAGTCCCATGTGGGACAGGGACAAGGCCTAACCTAATTAAGCCTTCCCTGACTAAGCCCTCATTTCTTCTTCTCCTACTCCCTTCTGCATCACTCAGGCACTTGGATTTGTCCCTTTTATTCCGCCCCACCTCAGCCCCACGGCCCTAATGTGCGTATCCGTAAATTTTCAGTTTATATAAATGTCTCTCTCCCCTGCTAGACTGTAAGTTTGTTGTGGGCGGAGATGATGTCTACCAACTCTGTTCGATGGTAATCTCCCAAGCACTTAGTAGAGTCCTCTGTGCACGGTATGTGTTCAGTGAATGCGAGTGATCGATTAGCTTGTATCTACCCAGCGCTTAGTACAGCACCTGGCACGTAGTGAGCGTTTACCAGATGCCATAAAACAACAAGAAAACCAGATGGCCAGTTTCTGGCTCACACCCCAGCTCATCCTGTTGGATATGTTGAGAAGCAGCGTGGCTCAGTGGAAAGAGCACGGGCTTTGGAGTCAGGGCTCATGAGTTCGAATCCCAGCTCTGCCACTTGTCGGCTGTGTGACTGTGGGCAAGTCACTTAACTTCTCCGTGCCTCAGTTCCCTCATCTGTAAAATGGGGATTAAGACTGTGAGCCCCACCTGGGACAACCTGATTCCCCCATGTCTACCCCAGCGCTTAGAACAGTGCTCGGCACATAGTAAGCGCTTAACAAATACCAACATTATTATATTTGCTTCCGTTGCGTCGATTGACCCCCAACCCACAAGCGGTCTTCATTAGCAACAAAAGAGGACATGAAATTCCTACTGGGGAGTCCTGGGGAGACGTGAGGTATCGTCTCTGCAGAAAAGGAAGGTGATGACCCTGATTCCTTTCTTAGCCACCCCGAGACATCTCCTGACGTCTCTTTCCGTCTCTCTCCGGCCCGGGGTAGGGAACGTGTCCGCACTCAATCGCCGACGCCGCTACGTTATCGGAAAGATGCACGGGGACCGGAGCTTAAGGATTAAAGGCGAGCTTTCTGGCGGTGGTTGGTTTGTTCCCTTTTTAAATCAGGCTCATTTTCTTTTTCTTTCCAAGAACTGCCAAGGGTGTTCTGCGCCACCGAGAATACGTTCGCAGTCTTCTGCCCGTTCCATCTAGTAGGCTTTGCCGCGAAGGAAGTGATCCGACGACTCATGTCATCGCGTTGCCAGGTTACTCTGGGAGATGGGCTGATAGCAAAAGTAATATCGCAGAATTTGCAGCATTAATTAGATTTCTATAGCAAGTTTTATTTAAAGGATGCCACATCTAATTGCTCTTCGACATGGCGGTTTTGAAATCGTGTTGCTTAATAACCACTTTTTAATGTACGAGGATAGGCTTCCATTTTAAGAAATAACTCAGGTCTTCCACGGGGACGGGAGGGGAGATGGGATACATGTCACAGTCAGATTTGGGGAGGGGAGAAGTCATCAGGGAGGGGAAAATCCTTTCTGACGCGAGGAAACTGCTGCGGTGTTTTAAAATCCGGGCTTCAGTGGTGGCACTTAAAGAATTTCTGATCCATCAGGAAAACTGAGAGATGAAAAACAGATGAGGAATAATTATAAACTGATAGGGTGGGGAATGGGGTCCAATAATCCTCCCAGAAATTGACAATCCCCAGGAGCTTTCAATTAACCTAAGTAAATATTTCTAATTTACTTCGTTTTCGTGCTTACCCAGGCTCACTGTGAAATGGGTCTCCGATTCGCCGCTCTTGATTTTTTCCTCTTAATTTTCTTTGGTCCATCTTTATTAAAATGAGGCCCCGGGGGTTACTTGGATCAAAATAAATGACGCACACGGAGGGGCATGGTGCGTATCGGGAAAGAGGCCGAATCTGAGAGGCAAAAAAAACCAGGCTCTGAGCTCGGCTTGCCTGCTGGCCTGGGTATGTGTCTGTCTGTTGTTGTGTCTTACTCGCCCAAGCGCTTAGTCCAGTGCTTTGCACACAGAAGGCACTCAGTAATTCATTCAATTGGTTCAGTCGTATTTACTGAAGGGCGTACTGTGTGCAGAGCACTGTAGTAAGCGCTTGGACCGCTGAATGCATGAACGGGTGACCCTGGGCAAGTCACAGTCTCTCTGGATCTAAGTTCCCTCTTTGCAAAATAACTGTGGAATTGGTTAAGCTCTTAGGCCGCACCAAGCATCGCGCCAAGCGCTGGCATGGATACGCTATAACCCCATGAGACGCGGCCCCCGTCTCACAGTCGAAGAGGGAGGGAGAGCACGTATCCGATGCTTGTTTAGGGATGGGGGAACTGGGGACCAGAGAAATCGAGTGGCTTCCGCAAGGTCACACAGCATCGGTGAGCCACCGGCTCTCCTTCCCGCCTAGAGTGGACTGTGATCCGCGCCAATATCCCCTCTCTTCTCGGACGCTAACTGGAGGAATATTTTGCAGGTGGTGTGTAGGGTAACGCTTTAGTCACATCGTGAGGTGGAGCGAGGGCATTCCGGCATGACTTGGCTTCCGTCCCCCAGGGGAGGGTGGTTTGAAATAGAATCCCGCCTTTCCGCCGAGGGAGTCGACACTTACTGCGGAAAAGTACCGAGTTGAAACACAACGCGCCTCCTCCCCTCACAAGCTTCCATCGGACCCAAGGGGAATTTCAAGCCATCGGAATGGAGGCGCCGGGGTCCTTCCTCGGTCGAACTTCCAGGGTGTCCCCCCAAATCCCAGTCTTCCCACCGGCTCCCGGGACCCTCTTTGGCCCAGGCCAGGGAAAGGAAAACCTGCTCATGGATCTGAAGGGACGCAAACCAGAGTCGGGGGCAGAAAAAGATGCGGGCCTAGTTTTGTTCCCATCTCTCCAGCTGCTCCATAGGAACCCCCGTCGCTCTGCTCCCAACCTCTGGCTTCGAGGTCCTCTCGACCTCTCTTCTCCCACAACACCCCGGCTTGCACTCTTCTTTCTTCTCGAGCCAGTCAGTTCTACTCAATCTCCTTGTTCTCTTGTCCCAGCCCTCCTGGGACACTCTTCGCCTTCCCAGCCGACAGTTAGCTGCTCTCTCCGACCCTTTGGAAATCTCATCTCCTCCGGGATGACTTTCCCAGTTATTTTTTTCTTATTAAGAAGTGCGGCCTAGTGGAAAGGGGCCAGGCCTGGGTTCTAATCTCGGCTCCGCCAGGCGTCTGCTGTGTGACCTTGGACAAGTCATTTCACTTCTCTGGGCTTCAGTTCCCTCACCTGCAAGATGGGGATTCAATACCTGTCCTCCCTCCTACTTAAAATATGAGCCCTATGTGGGACCCGACCATCTCGTATGCCCCCCGGCGCTTAGTACAGTGCTTGGCACATCGTACTTACCAAATAGCGAAATTGTTATTATTTTTATTACTCTGGGATTTAGGATTATGGTGTCGCAGGCTCCTATGCTGAAGTGACAAAATTCCGGAAGACATCTCAATATGGGGACCTGCGTTTCTTAATTGAAATTATTCATCTTCTAATGGTATTTGTTAAGAGTTTACTCGATACCGGGCACCGTAGGAAGCGCTGGGATAGATAAAAGACCGGACACAGTCCGTGCCCAGGTGGACTCACGGTCTTAATCCCCATTTTACAGACGAGGGAACTGAGCCACGGACAAGTAAAGCGATTTGCCCAGGGGCAGACCGAAGATAGGTGGAGGAGCTGGGATTAGAACTCAGGTCTTGAGACTCCCAGGCCCCAGCTCTCTCACCAGGACTGCTGTTGGTTGGTCTGTGGGTATGTGTGTGTGAGAGAGAGAAAGAAAGAGAGAAAGAGAATATGTATGTTCCCTTCTGCTCGCTACAGACCACCCAAAACCAGAGGAAAGGTGACTTGAAAAGACACACAGTAAAGAAAGCACAATTGAAATGTAATTCTGATGCTCTCTCTCCCCCATGGGGGATCCAGGCCGCGTCCCTGTGAAATCCTGGGGTTGGCAATTGGCATTAAGCTGCCTTAAATAAAACATACCCGGGCAGGGAGACGTGTCGGAGAGATTACCAGAAGGAAATTTGTTTTTCAGAAGCACAACCCGCACCTAAGGCCTTCTGTGTCAGTTTCATCTACTTAGGATGACTCTTGAAGGGGTCCGTGCTTGTTAGTGGATTGAGTTGCTTTTAGAAGGAATTATCTTTCTGAAGTCCCGACTACTGTCAGCTCTGAGGAGAAGCAAGTAAATCAAGAAAATGCAGCTTAAATTCCCGCCTCCCGGCTCTTCCTTCTAAATTCCATCCGGGGGCCGGTGCCCAGATTATAGTCTCCTTCTCGACAGTGTCCTTAGCAACCGTGGAAGAGGCGCGGAGACCTAATCCGGCGCACGTCTCGAGAGAGAGCTTTCCTAAAAACGACGTTTTGTGAAAGGATCGTGGGGTGCCTTCAATCTCAAGAACACCAGTAGTGCCTTTTTATATGGAATTTTTAGATCTTAGGAAGGAGCTTCTATTGCGGGGGAGAACGGGATAAAATAGTCGGTAGGAAGCAGGCCCGTGGAAACGTCTTGGATGCTTTGAAAAGGGGGTTCGAATGGCGACTTGGAAGGTAATAATATTAATGTCGGTATTTCTTAAGCGCTTACTACGTGCAGAGCACTGTTCTCAGCGCTGGGGGAGATTACTACGGGGTCATCGGGTCGTCCCACGTGAGGCTCACGGTTAATCCCCATTTTCCAGATGAGGTAATTGAGTCACAGAGAAGTAAAGTGACTCGCCCACAGTCACACAGCTGACGAGTGGCAGAGGAGGGAGTCGAACTCGTGACCTCTGACTCCGAAGCCCAGGCTCTAGAGGGATGAGGCGGAGGCCGGCATCTCTCCGCGGTCTCCTTCGTCTCCTCTCTCCCTCCCTCTCCGCCTCCATTTTCTGGCCTCCTGCCCCACCACTTGCTCCGGGCCTCTCCTCGCCATCGTCCTCCTCCGTCTTCGGGCCTCTCTTTCCTTGGGCAGGCTCCGTCCGTCCACCTCTCCCGCGGCTCCTTCTGCTCTGCGAGGCTGCCCTACCCCCCCGACCACCTCCCCACCTCCCGCCCTGCCCCGGGCTGAGGTGTCAAGGGGACCATCCGGCGTCTTCACCACCAGCAGCGGCAGCCGGAGGCGGAGGCCGGGAGCAGACGCGGGAGAGCCGCACCGGGATGGCCCGAGCGGCGCGGTGTCTGCCGACGCTCGCCTTGACGAACGCGATGCGGCGAACCGTGGGAGGCAGCCCCGTCGCCTCAGGCGGCGGGGCCGGCCCAGAGGACGGCCGCCCGAGCGTTGGGTGACACGGCTTCCGGCCTCGGCGCTGCCCCCGGGCCCGCCGCCGGACCCCGCCCTGTTCCTTAACCTCCCCGGGTGTCCGTCTCCCCCTCTGGGAGCATTCGGGCTCCGTAGTCAGCCGGGCCTGAGGGAAAGCAGGACATGGGGTGCCAGGTGGCTGGGGAATCACAGAATAAAGGACATAGCGGTGTGGCCTAGTGGATAGAGCCCGGCCTGGGACCCCAGGACCTGAGCTCTCATCCCGGCCTCGCCACTTGTCCGCTACGTGAGAAGCTTAGAGAAGCTGCTCGGAGAAACAGTGTGGCTCAGTGGAAGGAACCCCGGCGTGGGAGTCAGAGGTCGTGGGTTCTAATCCCGGCTCCGCCGCCTGTCAGCCGTGTGACTTTGGGCAAGTCACTTCACTTCTCTGGGCCTCAGTTACCTCAGCTGTAAGAGGGGGACGAAGACTGTGAGCCCCATGAGGGGCAACCCGATCACCTTGTATCCCCCCAGCGCTTAGAACAGTGCTTTAATAATAATGTTGGTATTCGTTAAGCGCTTACTACGTGCAGAGCACTGTTCTAAGCGCTGGGGTAGACACAAGGGACTCGGGTTGTCCCCCGTGGGGCTCACGGTCTTAATCCCCATTTTACAGATGAGGGAACTGAGGCACAGAGAAGCGAAGTGACTCGCCCACAGTCACACAGCCGACAAGTGGCGGAGCCGGGATTCGAACCCATGACCTCTGACTCCAAAGCCCGTGCTCGTTCCACTGAGCCACGCTGCTTTGCACATAATAAGCGCTTAACGAATACCAAGATCATTATTAATATTATTATTACGTGACCTTGGATAAGTCGTTTAACTCTTGTGGGCCTCAGTTACCTCACCTGCAAAATGGGGATTAAGACTGTCAGCCCCACGTGGGACAGGGAATATGTCCAACCTAATATGCTTTTATCTATCCCAGGACTTAGTAGGGTGCCTGGCACATAGTAAGCGCTTAGCAAATAGCATAGATTATGAATAGGATGCCCCCGACAAGGGGGTAAGGTGAGTCAGGGAGAGCCTATAATGCCGAGAAATGGATTGATCTGAAAAGCCTGGAATGTAAAAGCGTTGAGAAGCAGCGTGGCTCAGTGGAAAGAGCCCGGGCTTTGGAGTCAGAGGTCATGGGTTCGAATCCCGGCTGCGCCACTTGTCGGCTGTGTGACTGTGGGCGAGTCACTTGGCTACTCTGGGCCTCAGTTAGCTCATCTGTAAAATAGGGATTAAGACCGTGAGCCCCACGTGGGACAACCCGATCCCCTTGTGTCTACCCCAGCGCTTAGAACAGTGCTCTGCGCGTAGTAAGCGCTTAACAAATACCGACATTATTATTATTCAAATAACATGACGCTTTTTCATCCAAATGACTGAATCCTCTGGACTGTACACTGTGGGCAGAGAATGCGTCTACCAACTCTCCCAAGAACTTACTACGGTGCTATGCACCAAGTAAGTGCTCAGTAAATATGACTGATTTCCCTTAGGTCTTGTACCTACTTGTACCTACCTACCTACCTAACACCATTTCTTAATCTGATGGCCCTGTCAGGACTCGGGTTAACGGACGATTGACTCAGTCATTCGATTGCTTCCCGTGGGCCGGGACAAGCGACGTGGTGTAGTGGATAGAGCCTGGGCCCGGCAGTCAGAAGGTCCTGGGTTCTAATCCCAACCCTACCACTTTTCTGTTTTGTGACATTGAGCGAGTCACTTCACTTCTCTGGGCCTCAGTTCCCTCACCTGTTAAAGGCTCTATCCATGGGTTCGAATTCCGGCTCCGCCACTTGTCAGCCGTGTGACCGTGGGCGAGTCGCTTCACTTCTCTGGGCCTCAGTTCCCTCATCTGCAAAATGGGGATGAACTGTGACTGTCTCACGTGGGACGACCCGATTCCCCTGTATCTCCCCCAGCGCTTAGAACAGTGCCTGGCGCGTAGTAAGCGCTTAATAAATACCGACATCATCATTATTGAACTGTGATGACGGCATTTCTCGAGTTCTTCTGATGTGACCGAGCCCCGTGGTGACCGCCGGGGTCGATTACAAGGAGAACGGAGCTGAGGCAGTCCCCTCGACCTCTCGGGGCTCACGGTCCAAGGCGGAGGGAGTGCGGAGATCCGATCCCCGCTCTCCGGAAAAGGCCGCTGAGGCCTGGAGGGGACAAGGGACTTGTCCTGTGTTACGCCGGGCCTTTTCTGGTAGGTCGAGCGGCCCCTCTCCCCACTCCTGAAGAAGGTCCAGTGGTTGATCATCCACTTCCACATCCAACAGAAACTCCTCACCACGGGCTTTAAAGCCCTCAGTCCCCTCGCCCCCTCCCACCTCACCTCGCTTCTCTCCTGCTCCAAAGCTTCCCTCAGCCTGGGCTTCTCCAGTGCCATCCCACTCACTGCACCCCGGTCTCGTCTCTCTCGCCGCCGACCTCTCGTTGGTGTCCCGCCTCTAGCTGGAGCGTTCTTCCTCCTCATATCCGCCGGGCAGTGACTCTCCCCGCCGTTCGAAGCCTTAGTGAAGGCCCATCTCCTCCAAGAGGCCTTCCCTCGTGTCCTCTTCTCCCACTCCCTTCTGCGTCATCCTGATTTGCTCCCTTTATTCATCCCCCCTCCCAGCCCCACAGCACTTGTGTCCGGATCTGTCATTGGATTTATTTCCATTAACGCCTTTCTCTCCCTCGAGACCGTAAGCTCACCGCGGGCAGGGAATGCGTCTGTTATATCGTGCTCTCCCGCGTGCTTCGTACGGTGCTCGGCACACCGTAAGCATTCGATAAATACGGTTGACCGACTGATCGACTCTCCGGCCACGCTCCCGGGGGGAGGTGCTGGACGAGCAGCAGGGAAACAGACCAACGCCCAGCGGATCCGTCATCGTAACGGCGAGTCTCTGTTCCTTTCTTCCAGCGCCGCTGACGGACCGGCCCCCGAAGCTCCTGCATCCGCTGGAGAGTAAACTGACCGTCCAAGAGATCCAGCTTGGTGAGTCCAGCCGCCGGACGGCCGGTGGCCCGGGGGGCTTGGGGGGTGCTCGGCCGGACGTGCGGAAGGACACGTCTCCGTGTGGGAATACCGTCGGGGTGGAATGACGGGGTCATCCCGGGGGCCCAGTGGACTGTGGGCCTCTGGCGGCGGGAGATATTCCGGCGAAACCACCCCCGCCGCCCTGGGTGATCGGGCCCTCCCTCCCGGTTGCCGTCCGTCCGCGTGCCCCGGAGCCGGCGGGCGGAAGGGGCTCCGTGGCTCTTTGCACTTAGGTTGTGGCTAGGAGAGGCCTAGTCTGCCCGCTTGGTCGTGCGCTTTCATTTCCCTCAGTTCGGTTTGAAGCCCACGAGCTTTGCGGTGAATCGTGACCGGCTTGATTGTCCGTCCGTGGTGTCCCGTTGTGGGACCGATCCGCTCGGGGACGTTCACGATTCTCGTTCCCGGTGGGTCTCGGGAGGAGCAGGCGGGGCTGACGTGAGGTGGGATTTTCAGGGGTCGCCGAGGCCCCTGAGCCACTCTGAGAGCCCGCCGGATGGAAAGGGATCCAGTACTGACCGGGGATGTAATCGCCCTCGCTCGTGGGCGTCGGGGTCCCGGAGGGCCCGCGTGGCCCCCTCTGTGGGCCTGGAGGGTGGCCCCTCTCTCTGACGGGGTTCTGGGCTCGAGGCATGGGGGGAGTGTGATAGCGGCCGGGGAGGCGGCCCGAAGCCACCCCTGAGGACGAGGCCAGAGCCCGGCCCGCCCCCAGGAGTCTGGGGTCAAATGAGAGGCCCACCAAGAGCCCTCAAAACTAGTCCCGTCTCCCCATTGGACCGGGCTCTCGGCCCCGCGCTGCCCATCTGCCCCTTGCCCATGCCAGGGGGCAGAGCTGCGGTGCCCTGAAGGGGTCAGGACTCAGGAGCAGAGACCTGACAGCCTCCGTCTCTTCACCGTCTGCTCGGTCTTCCCCACCGGGCCTAGGACCCCGGCATCCAGCTAGCCAATCAGGGGTGTTTACTGAGCGCTCACTATGTGCGGAGCCTTGTACTAAGCATCCGGATGAAGCGTGGGCCTGGGAGTCAGGAGGACCTGAGTTCTAATCCCAGTCCTGCCACTTGTCTGGTGTGCGACCTTGGCCAAGTCACTTCACTTCTCCGGGCCTCGGTTCCCTCATCTGTCAGATGGGGGTTAAGGCCGTGAGCTTCATGCGGGACCGGGACCGTGTCGGACCCCGCCGCCTTTAGAACGGTGCCTAGCACGTAGTGAGCACGGAACAAATAACGCAATAACAGTAATAATTGCAGGCCCATTTCCCGCCCACACCCAGGCTACCGGCTAGAGGGGGGAGACCTAGAGAAGCAGCGTGGCTCAGCGGAAAGAGCCCGGGCTTGGGAGTCAGAGGTCATGGGTTCGAGTCCCGGCTCTGCCGCTTGGCAGCTGTGTGACTGTGGGCGAGTCACTTCACTCCTCTGTGCCTCGGCTCCCTCATCTGTAAAGCGGGGATTAAAAAACTGTGAGCCCCACGTGGGGCAACCTGATCCCCTTGTGTCTACCCCAGCGCTTAAAACAGTGGTCTGCACGTAGTAAGCGCTTAACAAATGCCAACATTATTATTATTATCATCTGTCTGACGGGTTTGCTCTCGGAGGACCTTGGGAAGCTGTATGGCTTAGTGGAAAGAGCATCTAGCCCATCGGAGGTATTTACTGAGCGCTCATTGGGTGTAGGTCACTATACTGAGTGCCTGAGAGAGTACGGTAGAAGAGAATTGCAGACCCATCCCCTGCCCCTAATGAATCTAGAGGGAGGGACATCTTTCTGACCGGTTTGTTCACCGAGGACCTTGCAAGCATCGCGGCCTAGGGGAAAGAGCCCAGGCCTGGGGGTCAGAGGTCCTGGGTTCTAATCCCGGCTCCGCCGCTTGTCTGCTTTGGGATTTGGGGCAAGTCATCTCACTTCTCTGTGCCTCGGTTTCCTCATCTGGAAAATGGGGAGGAAGACTGTGAGCCCCCCGTGGCACAGGGACTGTGTCCAACCTGATGTCCTCGTATCTACCCCGGCGCATAGAACGGTGCCTGGCACGTAGTAAAGCACTTGACAAATTCCGTAAAAAACAAAACACACCTACGGTCAGGCTAATTTACAGTCCAGAGGTTCAGCGCAGGAACCTGGCCACGAAAGAGAGGGTGGGGAGACGGAAGGGAGTCGGGGGGATGTGTATCCGCCAGTCGGTTCGGTCTCCGATCCGCGTTTCCCGGTGGAATGATGTTCCCGCTTCCCCGGAGAAACGCTTGGGTCCGAAGCGAGTTGGAATGTTGGTATTTTGTTAAGCGCTTACTATGTGCCGAGCACTGTTCTAAGCGCTGGGGTAGACATAGGGGAATCAGGTTGTCCCACGTGGGGCTCACAGTCTTAATCCCCATTTTACAGATGAGGGAACTGAGGCCCAGAGAAGTTAAGTGACTCGCCCACAGTCACACAGCCGACAAGTGGCAGAGCTGGGATTCGAACTCATGAGCCCTGACTCCAAAGCCCGTGCTCTTTCCACTGAGCCACGCTGCTTCTCCAATAAATCAGTGGAGATGCCGGGGATCGAACCCGGGGCCTCATACATGCGAAGCATGCGCTCTACCACTGAGCTACATCCCTCTGGCGGCCCGCTAGTCTGCTTGGGAGCCATCCGGCCCTCGAGTGTTTACGCTCCCTTCAGTGTCACCCGCCACCCATTCTAGTTGACGGATGAAGTCCATTCTGTTGACTTGACATGACAGCGTAATTGTGGAGAACCCGGAAGATAACGGCTACCCGGCGTCTCTCTTCTCTAAGTACGGGACGAATCAGATGAGAATCTACCTCCCACACGTTTAATGAAGCGGAATGAGTACTTCGTCAAGTACTCGGTAAAGGAAAAAAGAAGAGAGTCATTTTCCCCAGCAGAGATAGCCGAGGAGGACTAAGTATAAAATCCTAAATTTCATCCTAACGCTGCTAGTTTCGACCCTGTATTCTGCCGATGTAATGTCAGCTCGTCTTCTATCCGGGACGTTACGGGAAATTCCCCATCGGAGGCTTTGCGCTGAAGCACAGAGCGCAAACGCGAAAGATATGAGGAGACCACAGGGTGGTCTCTGGGAGAGAGCACGAATCGGGGAATCGAGGATCGTCCGGTTTCCGACCCCGGTTCCGCTGGGTGACCTTGGGAGAGTCGCTTTACCACTCTGAGCCCGTGTGCCGCTCTGCAAACATGGGGTCCAAATGTCTGTTCTCCCCGCCTTCGACCGTGATTCCCGGTGGGGCAGGGCAGTGACCGCGTCCGACCGAATTAGCCTGCACCCACCCCGGCGCTCAGCACGGTGCTGGGCACGTGGGAGGCAGTCAGGAAAAACCACCTCCGTTTCAGCTGGTAGACGACTCCGAACCTTGCATTGGAAGTTGACGGGGAAGGGGCACTGGATTAAGGATCCGGCCCAATAATAATAATAATGTTGGTGTCGGTTAAGCGCTTACTCTGTGCAGAGCACTGTTCTAAGTGCCGGGGTAGAAACGGGGTAATCAGGTCGTCCCAAGTGAGGCTCACAGTTAATCCCCATTTTACACATGAGGTAACCGAGGCACAGAGAGGTGAAGTGACTCGCCCACAGTCACACAGCTGGCAAGTGGCAGAGCCGGGAGTCGAACCCACCACCTCTGACTCCGAAGCCCGGGCTCTTTCCGCTGAGCGGCGCTGCTTCCCAGGAAGTTCGCCGAAAACAGCATGGAGATGAGGGGAAAGAAGAAGCGACCGCAAAGGCGAGTCACCTGCTCCGAGGAAAATCGGAGAGACTTAATGACAGTGTTGACCCAGGGCTCACTGTGTCCCAAGCCCTGTGCGGTGCGCTGTGGTAGACCTCGAGAAACACCGTGGCCTACCGGTACTTTTCCAAGCGGTTAGTACAGTGCTTCTAATCGAAGGGATGAATGTTAAAGCGTTGGCCTGGGAGTCCTTAGAACCCGCGTTCTAATCCTGTCTCTTCCACCTGTCTGCTGTGTTGACCGTGGACAAGTCACTTCACCGGGCCCCAGTTTCCTCATCTGTGAAATGGGGATAAAGGTTGAGCGCCCCATGTGGGACGGGGACTGTGCCCAACCTGATTAGCTTGGATTTACCTTAGCAGTTAGCACAGTGCCTGACACATAGTCAGGTGCTTAACTTATACCGTCAAAAGAGATAATCGCTCAGGATGCAAACGGTAACCTCAGCTCCTTATTCGTGCTCTTAAGAGTGGCATTTAGGGACCCTTTATTCTACCAACATGGACTTTGACCTGGGTGGTTATTCTCAGATGGTCCCTTGGGATTTTTTTCCTCAGTGTATTTTATTTTTAATGGTATTTGTTAAGCGCTTATTATGTACCATCCCTATTTTAAGTACCGGGGTAGATATAAGCTCATCAGGTTGGACAAAATTCATGTCCCACGTATGGCTCACATTGCCAGTCCCCGTTTAACAAATGAGGTAACAGTCAGAATGATATGTGCTTGCTATGATTCTATTTATTACCGTTGTTCTTGTCTGTCCGTCTCCCCCGGTTAATAATAATAATAACGTCGGTATTTGTTAAGCGCTTACTATGTGCCGAGCACTGTTCTAAGCCCTGGGGTAGATCCGGGGTAATCAGGTCGTCCCACGTGAGGCTCACAGTTAATCCCCATCTTACAGATGAGGTCACTGAGGCACGGAGAAGCTAAGTGACTCGCCCACAGTCACACAGCTGACAAGTGGCAGAGCCGGGAGTCGAACCCACGACCTCTGACCCCGAAGCCCGGGCTCTTTCCTCTGAGCCACGCTGCTTACCGTAAGCCCATCGAAGGGCAGGGACCGTCTCTATCTGTTACCGATCTGTCCATTCCAAGCGCTTAGTACAGTGCTCTGCACATAGTAAGCGCTCAATAAATACTATTGACGGGAATGAAAAACCACTCTGCTCAGCGCCGGGGTGGATACAAGCAAATCGGGTTGGACACAGTCCCTGTCCTACATGGGACTCTCTGTCTCCTTCCCCATTTTCCAGATGAGATAACCGAGGCACAGAGAAGCGAAGTGGCTTGCCCAAGGCCACGCAGCGGACAAGTAGTGACTTTGCCAAGGTCACCCAGAAGACCCGAGGTGGTGCTGGAATTAGAACCCAAGTCCTGCCTCCCAGACCTGTGCTCTACCTAGTAATAATAATGTTGGTTTTTGTTAAGCGCTTCCTATGTGCGGAGCACCATTCTAAGCGCTGGGGTAGATACAGGGTCATCGGGTCGTCCCACGTGAGGCTCACCGTTAAACCCTATTTTCCAGATGAGGTCACTGCGGCACAGAGAAGTGAAGCGACTCGCCCACGGTCACACGGCTGACGAGTGGCAGAGCCGGGAGTCGAACCCATGACCTCTGCCGCCGAAGCCCGGGCTCTTTCCACTGAGCCACGCCGCCGGCTACAATCTTAATCCCCATTTTCAGATGAGGGAACTGAGGCCCGGAGAAATGAAGTGACTTACCCAAGGTCACCCGGCAGACAAGTGGCGGATCCAGGATTAGAACGCGGACCCTTGTGACCTCCAGCCCCGTGCTCTTTCTGCTAGGCGACGCTGTTTCTAAAGATCGAAAGCCTCGGGCGAGGCTGAAAATTGAGAGCTTGGTGGACCGGCATTCCTGAAACAAGGAGGTCACTGTGAAGAGGGGACCTGACAAGCCACATCCAGAGCACCGTGGCTTAGTGGCTAGGTCATGGGTTCTAATCCCACCCGCCTCTTGTCTGCCGTGGGACCCTGGGCAAGACCCTTCATTTCTCTGGGCCTCAGCTTGCTCATCTGTAACAGGGGGATTGAGACTGTGAGCCCCACATGGGACAGGGACCGGGTCCCACCCGATTGGCTCGTATCCACCCCAGCGCTTAGTACAGTGCCTAGCATATAATAAGCACTTAATCTTCTAGACTGCGAGCCCGTAGTTGGATGGGGATCGTCTCTATCTGTTGCCGAGCTGTACGTTCCCAGCGCTTGGTAGAGTGCTCTGCACACAGTAAGCGCTCAATAAATACCATTGAATGAATGAATTACCCTAATTGATTCCACACAACAGACCCACCGGGGCAGCGTAGGAATGGGATTTATCTAGCGCCCCGATGATGCACTTCCAGGAGGCCTTCCCAGATTGAACTCCCCTTTTCCTCCACTCCCCCTTCCCTCCCCATTGCTCCGACTCGCTCCCTTTCATCTCCTCCCCTCCCCTCCGCGCTCGTGTATAATAAAGACGGTATTTGTTAAGCGCTTACTATCTGCCAAGCACCGTTCTAAGTGCTGGTGGATATACGTACGTCTTTATAATTCTATTTACTTTTATTAATGATGTGCATATATCTATAATTCTTTTCATTTATAATGACGCCACTGATGCCTGTTTACTCGTTTTGATGTCTCTCTCCCCCCTTCTAGACTGTGAACCCGTCGTAGGCAGGGATTGTCTCTATTTGTTGTTGAACTGTACTTCCCAGGTGCTTAGTACGGTAGTCTGCACATAGTAAGCGCTCAGTAAATATGAATGAATGAAGCGGAAGGAAGGAAGGAAGGGAAGGAGGGAGGGAGGGAGGGAAGGAGGGAAGGAGGGAAGGAGGGAAGGAGGGAAGGAGGGAAAGGGAAGGAGGGAAGGAAGGAAGGAGGGAAGGAGGGAAGGAGGGAAGGAGGGAGGAAAGGAAGGGGGGAATGAAAGGAAGGAAGGAAGGAAGGAAGGAAGGAAGGAAGGAAAAGGGGAAGGAAGGAAGGAAGGAAGGAAGGAAGGAAGGAAGGAAGGAAGGAGCCAAGTGTGGACTGGGTAGAGGGGCAGCGAAGCAAGACTGGAGAGGGCAAGGTAATTGAGTGCTTCGAAGCGACGATGAGGAGTTTCTGTTTGATGCAGAGGTGGATGGGCAAACACTGGAAGTTCTTGAGGAGCGGGAAGATGTGGCCTGAACGTTTTTGCAGAAGAGTGATCCGGACAGCAGAGCGAAGGGTGGACTGGAGTGGGAAGAGAGAGGAGGCAGAGAGATCAGCAGGAAGAAGAGCCCGTTTGGCCGCCGGGGAGATCGAACTCCGGACCGGACGGAAAAGGGAGAATTTGGAATTGCCTCCCATGAAGGGGGCTAGAAATCTGGCAGAAGACCCTCGCGGTGGCGTGGGTAGTTTCTGGGTAGTTTTCACCTGGCCAAAGTCAGAGGCTCGCCCACCATCACCCACCAAATGATATTTCCTCCGGCGGTGAAAGAGATTGGAGAGAAATGAGAAAAAGAAAGACAAATGTTGACAATTACTGAAACGGCTGATGTGATCACCCCTTAAAATGATATTACCACAGCTAGACTTGGAGTCAAACCAAACGGGAAAGGCTGATTGATCACTGTCATATGTTTTCAGTCCTAATGTCTGAGAATTTTATCCCCAAATAAACTGTAAATAGCCGCAAGACTTTGTCATAAACAACTCGGGTACTTTTTGTCAGAATTTTCTCCTCCTCTACTCAGGGTGAGTACATGTGCCCTGAAGTATAATTTGGGCAACTTTGAATTTTTTTTTCCTAAGAAAACTTTTAGACGCTTTCATCTTGGGAGAAATATATTTTAACCATCCCCTTGATCAACAGCAGCTCGTCATCATCTACAAATAGTAAATGTTACCAGGGAGATCTGAAACTCGCTGCTTAGACGGATCGCGTATTCCCAGTAACAGTCGGAAAGCCACTGGTTGGACAGATTTGGAAATAGACAAGGAGCTCACGGAACCGAGAGGTCAGGCCCGGGAGTGAACGAGACCCTCCTGTCAGCGCTGCCGGACAGGAAACTAGAGCGGCAGAGGGTCACCTCTGACCTGGGAGGGAACGGTGTCCGCGAAGCCTTCTGATCCCGGTTCCGCCTCTCGTCTGCTGTTCGGCACTGGGCAAGTTCCTTCACTCTTCTGTGCCTCCCTTCCCTCATCTGGAAAATGGGGATTCACTCACTGAATCGGTCGTATCTATTAAGTGCTTACTGGGTTCAGAGAACTGTAATAAGCGCTTGGGAGAGTACAATACAAGCAGCAGTCGCTGCCCACGGTGAAACTGTGAGCCTTATGTGAGCATTGTGGGCAGGGACTGTGCCTGTTTATTGTTCTCTTGTCCTTCCCAAGGCCTTAGTACAGTGCTCTGCGCACATTAAGCACTCAGTAAATACTATCGAATGAATGAGTGAATGAATGCAGGGACAGTGTCCAACCCAATTACCTCCTATCTGCCCCAGCAGATAGGACAGTGGTTGGCCCGTAGTAAGCGTTGAACAAATATCACTATTATTATTATTATAATAAAGGGTTGAAATGGACGGGGGCCTGCCCACCTCAGGGGAAGATTTGGGAAGACTTGTCTTGATGGAGTGGGATTTGTACTAATAAAAGGGAAGTGATCGTTGGGTGGGGAGATCTGTCTGCCTTCCGGATGGGGTCACACGGGGGAAGCCTATGTGCATCAGAGCCTCATTCGAGTTTCAAGAATGGACGCCGAGCTTCTAGGGTCGGTTCTTTGTCACGGCTGGGATCCGAGGAGGTCGGAGGACTGCAGTAGTAGGAGCTGGGCCGAGTGGAAAAGATCTGGGGCCTGGGAGTCAGAGGACTTGGGTTCTAATCCTTTCTCTGCCACTTGTCTCCTCCTCGACAGGTCACTTCACTGTATCTCAGTTCCCTCATCTGCAAAATGGGGATGAAATACCTGTTCTTCCTCCTATTTAGACCTCGGGTCCCTTGTGTGACCTGATCATCTTGTCTCTAACCCAGCACTTAGTACGGTGCGTGGGACATAGTAAGCACCTCGTCCCCTTTATAGGATGGTCAAAACTCGGGACAATTGAAGCAAGGATGTCGGAAGAGAAGCGCGTAAGTCCAGAATTCACTTATATTTCAGCCAAGGAGCCTGGGTCTGGCTTCTGTTGCACCCTCTCGAGGGATCGGTGTCTTGCACCCAAGAGGCGCTCAGTAAATATCACCGACAGATCGAAGGCTGGGATGTTTAAAAGATAAACAGAGAGTAGAGAAATAAAATGGCGACGCACCGTGGCCTGGTGGATAGAGTGAGGACCTGTGTTCTTGTCCCCGCTCTGCTACTTGTTTGGCTTATGGCCTTGGGCAAGTCACTCAACTTCTCTGTTCCTCACTTCCCTCATCTGTAAAATGGGGATTAAGAGTCTGAGCCCCATGTGGGAAAGGGACCGCGTCCAACCGGATTGTATCTAATCCCACCGCTTAGTACAGTGCCCGGTACTCGGTAAGTGTTTAACAAATGCCACTAAGAATGAATATGTACAGTTAAAAGAAATCAAGGGCTAAGAACGGTGAATAACTCCAGGGTCGCGGATGGGATTTGGGAAGGTTCTGTGGGAAAAGATTCCCTTCCGATAGAGTTCACAATGGCCCGAGATAGCTCATGACAGATAAGTGATCGAAGGAGGTTCTCCTCGGGCGGAAGCTGCCGAGCTCAAGAAAGGCTCAAAATTTTTCTCTGACCTTCAGCTATAAGAAGCAGACAATGTGAGGACAAGCTCAGTGTCAGGAGGAGTCCGTGGAGATGCGAAGCTGTTGGCATTTGCTCTGCGTGTGTCAGGGAACACGAGATCCATCCTCAACAGCTGGAGAGGCAAAAGAAGGCTTCCTTTTTGTTCCTGACGTCGTAAGCACGGACGAGCAAGGTAGTCGCCACTGGATTTTCTCCTGCTTTTTCTCGTCTGTTCCCAGAAAGATATAGAGGACCGACAGAAAGCACTCGATAGCTTAGAGACACTAACTGGAAGAAATGGGTGGCAGGCCGCCGGTGATTAATTTACTCTGGACTCTAAGATCATCGTGGGCAGAGAATGTGTGGACCGACCCTGTCGAATCATACCGTTTTAAGCGCTTAGGGTGGCGTTGGCTCAATAAATACCATCGACCGATTGCAGGACAGTGGAAACCGCATGGAGAAAATAAACCCCTGGAGGAAGACGAATTGGGATTTAGGGCAAAAACCTATCAAAGCAGTGTGGTGAGATGGAAAGAGCACAGAGCTGGAAGTGCGAGAACATGGGTTCTAATCCTGACGTTGCCCGTTGCCTGCCGTGTGACCTTGTGCAAGACACTTAACTTCTGTGAGACTCCATTTCCACATCTGTAAATTGGGCATACAGTACTTATTCTCCCTCCTACTTAGACCGCGAGCCCCATGTCGGGGGACTGTGTCCCATCTGATTAACTGGTATCTACCACAGCACGTAGAACGGTGCTTGACGTATAGTAAGCGTTTAGCGCATACCACAAATAATAATGGGGAAAAATTGAAAAAATGTCAGTCGGCGAGATCGGTATCTGTAAAGTGCGACCACTCACCGGATCGGGAGACTGTAATAATAATGTTGGTATTTGTTAAGCGCTTACTATGTGCCTAGCACTGTTCTAAGCGCTGGGGTAGATACGGGATAATCAGGTCGTCCCCCGTGAGGCTCGCGGTCTTATTCCCCATTTTACAGATGGGGGACCTGAGGCACCGAGAAGTTAAGTGACTTGCCCAAAGTCACACAGCAGACAGGTGGCGGAACCGGGATTAGAACCCATGACCTCGGACTCCTAAGCCCGTGTTCTTTCCACCGAGCCACGCTGCTCCTCACCGAGCCACGCTGCTCTGTGATGGCGTTAGGAGGTGATTCTGCCGGCGATGTAATAGTGTGTTTGTGCCAACGAGTCTTTCCGTGGTCTCTTCCCGGAGAATAATGAAAACACTAATAATCATGGTACTCGTTAAGTGCTTCCTATGTGCCGAGCACCGTTCTAAGCACTGGGATAGATACAGTCAGGTTGGATACGGTCCCTGTCCCCCATGGGGCTCACACTGGCATCCGCGTGAAGTGAAGTGACTTGCCCAAGGTGACCCAACCGACAAGTGGCGGAGCCGAGTAGAACCCAGGTCCGTCTGACGCCCAGGCTCTAGCCGCTAAGCCACACCGCTCCTCAGGCCGTCCTCTTCGGGTCAGGGTGTTGGGGCCGATGGACGGCTCGGTGGAGCCCCTCCCACCTTCTCTGGGTTCCAGAGCAAGACTGCCGCGAGACCCGTCGATAAACGTTCCGACCCTGTCAACTCGGGCCTCGTAGAGCGGGCCGGGAGAACCGTCAGCCCGCCCCTCGATGAGGACTGCTCTCCCCTTAGAGGCTTCGGGTGGAAAAGGCTTTTCGCTCCTCCACATCTGCAGCTTTTCCTAAGCGCTCAATAAACACCGCTGGTGGATGGCCGCGTACCCAACCGGCTGTGGAAATAGCTGTCAGAGGGGTCCCCAGTCCGGCCGGTGGGGCCTGCGATCAACCTGTCAGTTCAAGGAGGAGAAACCTGTTCACGGCCCCCGCCTGACGCGCACCCACCGCGTACTCTTTTCTCGGAAAAGAAGCCAGGCTCTTCACGGACAGATTATTCGGCCGGCCTGACCGGTGATGATAATCGTGATAATCACTGTAATTTGGATAAGAGCATGTCGTAGAGGAGAGAGCACGGGCCTGGAAGAAAGAAGAACCTGGTTCTAATCCCGGCTCCGCCAGTCGTCTGCTGTGGGACATTGGGCAAGTCACTTTGCTTCTCTGGACCTAGAAGAAGAAGAAGAACGTTGGTATAGGTTAAGCGTTTACTATGTGCAGAGCACTGTTCTAAGCGCTGGGGTGGATACGGGGTAATCAGATTGCCCCACGTGAGGCTCACAGTCTTCATCCCCGTTTTACAGATGAGGGAACTGAGGCCCGGAGAAGTTAAGTGACTTGCCCACAGCCACACAGCTGACAAGTGGCACAGCCAGAATTTGAACCCATGACCTCTGACTCCCAAGCCCGGGCTCTTTCCACTGAGCCACGCTGCTTCTCAGCCCCCTGTAGAACGTGGACTCTGTCCAACCCGATGAGCTCGTATCTACCCCAGCGCTTAGAAGAGCGCCCGGAACCTAGTAAGCCCACGCCAAATACCATTTAAAATAATAATGATGGTATCTGAGCGCATTCTATGGGTCGAGCACTGTGCTAAGCGCTGGGGCAGATATAAGATAATCACGTTGGTCACAGTCCCGGTCCCACACGGGGCTCGGTCTTAATCCCCGTTTTACGGATGAGGGAGCTGAGATGGGGGGGGGGGGAAATGAAGGGCCTCGCCCGAGGTCACGCAGCAGACAAGCGGCCGAGCCGGTGTTAGAACCTATGTCCTCCGACTCCTAGGCCCGGGCGCTATCCACTAGGCAACACCGCTCGGCGTCCCGTTCCCACAACCCCCCCGGTCGGCTGGTGGAGGCCGGACTGACGCGTGACCTTCTCTGTCCAATGGCCTGGGGCAGAGTTCAATAGTTCCAGGCGCGAACGGGCCCAGACGAACTCCTTCGTCAGCTCCTTCTTGACTGTAAGCTCGTTGTGGGCCCGGAATGTCGGTTTATGGTTGTATCGTACTCTCCCAAGAGCTTAGTACAGTGTTCTGCGCCCAATAAGCAGTTCAGTAAATGCCATCGACTTACTGAGAGGTGATTCTCCGCCGAAGCGGAAGCCTTCCCATCGAGGGCAAAAGTCGCCTTTCCGCTTCGCTTGCCTCGAACGACCCGGGCTCCCGAAAAAGTCCCGATTCTGTCCCCAAGTAAGGGGAACCAGTCTAAGGTTAAGGGAGTTTGATTTGGTGGTGGTTGATGGGAAACCTTGGCTTCCGATCCCAGTTCTGTCCTTGGACGGAGCTCAGCCCAGCCAGCTGTAAACGGTGAAGAAGCCTTCCCGCCCTTCCCTTCCTCCTCCCACGGTGGTTATGAGAAGCAGTGAGGCGGGGGATGAGGAAACGATCTGGAAAATGAAAGCTCTAGAGACATTTGCAGAATTAAGTGGACCTCCTTCCCCCTCCGACCACCTGATTGTGCTGCCCTTCAGCCGCGGTCACTCACCTAAGTGTTCGCGTCGGACAGAATCTCCTTCCTAGCGGCTTCAGGGTGCTCAGTCAGCTCGCCCCCTCCTCCTCTACCTCACAGCTCTCTTACTCCAGCCCAGGCGGCACACTCTGCTCATCTAGCGCCGAAGCAGCGTGGCTTAGTGGAAAGGGCCTGGGCTTCGGAGTCAGAGGTCGTGGGTTCGACTCCCGGCTCTGCCACTCGTCAGCTGTGTGACTGTGGGCGAGTCACTTAACTTCTCTGTGCCTCAGTTACCTCATCTGTACAATGGGGATTAACTGTGAGCCTCACGTGGGACGACCCGATTACCCTGTATCTCCCCCAGCGCTTAGAACAGTGCTCGGCACATAGTAAGCGCTTAACGAATACCAACATTATTATTATTATTATTATCTCCTCTGTCTCGCCAGCGACCCTTTGCCCGCATCCTCCCTCTGGCCCGGAGTTCTCTCTCCCTCCGTATCTGCCAGACCACCGCTCTCCCCACCTCCAAAGCCTTATGAAGAGCCAAGAGGCCTTCTCGGACGCCTTCCCCGACTTAAGCCTTCTTCTCTCCGTTTTCCTCTGCGTCATCCGTGCATTTGGATCTCTGTCCTTCGGGCATTTGGTAGTTGCCCTAGGCCCAGAGTACCCGCGTACGTGTTTATAACTTATTTGTCAGTCAGTCAATCAGTCGGTCATCATATTTATCGAGTGCTTACTATGGGCAGAGCACTTGGGGGAGTACAATCCAACAGAATTAGCACATTCCCTGCCCATAACGAGCTCACGGTCTAGACGGGGAGACGGACGTTCATCTGTTAATGCCCGTCCCCCCATCTAGACTGTAAGCGCACTGTGGGCAGGGAACATATCTGGCACCTCTGTTGGATTGTACTTGTCCAGGCGCTTAGTACAGTGCTAGACACGTAACAGGGGCTCAGTAAATACCATTTAACGGTCGAATGATTGAACGACTTGGGCTCCGGAAGATCAGGGCGGCTTCGATCTCGCAGAATTCACTCTTCCCAAGCATCCCACACCCGAGTTGGAGTCCGACAATCACAGATACGACGCAGGGAGAGGAGGTTTAAAAAAAAAAAAAATCACCCTCCCCACTGAGTCAGACGGAGCAGCACGGTTCTTAGTGGATGCCGGTCGTCTCTCTCTCTCCCGTGGTGGTTAATGGGAGCCGTCAGACCTCGGTTCTGAAGGCAAAACCATTTCCATTTCTTTATAATAGTGCACCTTTAATTATTCCGGGACATACGTTGCCATCATCCCGGCCAACGGACCACCCTGGGAAACTTGATCGTATTTGTACGTTAACTACCGCGTCGGCGGGTTTCTAGCCTCAGATTTCAAAACGGAGTCGTTTCCCGTGGCCCCTGGCTCGTCTTGTATTCCGCTTTTGAAAAATGGCATTTTAAAAATCCTAGCATAAAAAAGCAATCGAGAAATAATGAGCCGAAAGCCCTTTGTTTATTCTGTGGCGTGGGATGGCCTGAGGTCAACTTGACCGTCTTGGACTTGGACGCGACAGTGATTCTCGGGGGTTGGCTCCTAGGGCGCTGTCTGTGTGTAGAGCACCACGGAGCGCCCTGGAGGGTGTAGAAACGAGGGATGCGGTCCCTGGCCTGGAGGCCTCGGAAGGAGAGGCAAGGGATGTACCCGGAAGGGTGTGTGCGTCCGTGGGCCCGGTGGACGCCACGCGGGCACTCAGATCAGTCTTCCTCTAGACCGGCAGCTCCTGGTGGGCTGGGATCGCGTCTACCGTTTCTATTGGATTGTATTCTCCAAAGCGATCAGTACAGTGCCCTACACGCAGTCGGCGCTCAGCGAATACCGTCACGTGATGGATTGATTTTTCCCCGCGCGGGGTTGGGTGAGCCCGCCACCCGGTTTGGTGACCACGCTCGGGAGTCTGGTCTGCTCCGGGCCCATTTCCCATGGGGGCTGCCGAGATCCCGACCGCTGGGCTCCGTTTTGGGGCCATCCTGCGGCTTTCTGAGAGAGCTTGGTTGGCGGTAGTTCTCAGGAAGCTTCTCGGAAAGCCGGGGTCCAGAGGTCCGTCCGCCACGGTGACCGGTTTCTCTTGTTTTTTACGGCATTTGCTAAGCACTTAAAATGTACCGGGCCCGGTACTAAGCACCGGGGTAGACTCGAGCCAAATCAGGTTGGACGCTGTCCCTCTGTAACATGGGGCTCGCATTCTGAATCCCCATTTTACAGAGGGGGTAATTGAGGCCCAGAGAAGTAAAGTGACTTGCCCAAGGTCACAGAGCAGACAAGTGGCAGAAGCGGGTTTAGAACCCGGGCCCTCCGACTCCCAGGCCCGCGCTTTAGCCACTAGGCCACGTTCAACCCCCTCGGTCAATCAGTGGGATACAATGATGTGGGCGGAGCACTGTAGTGAGCGTACAGTCCCGAAGAATTGGTAGAGCTTCCAGTCCAGAGCCTTGCGGTGTGGCAGCCCCCCGACGCTTTTTTCTTTTTATATTTGTCTAAAAAGAAAAACGGTCCAGTCCCCTGTCTCCCCACTCCTCGGGAACCTCCGGTGCTTGTCCCTCCCCCTCCGCATTAAACAGAAGCGACGTAGTGTCGGCTTCAAAGCGCTCAGTCTCATCTCACCCATCTCTCAGTCCAGCCCGGAAGGTACACTCTGCTCCTCTATCACCATCTTGTCGGTTGGGCCCCGATCTCGTCCGTCTTGCCGCCGACACCTCTCCCCCATCCCTCCTCTGGTCCGGAACTCCCTCGTCCTCCGTAGACGCCGGTCCACCACTCTTCCCACTTTCCGTGCTTTTTTAAGGACACTACTCCAAGATCAAGTCCCCTTTTCCCCTACTTGCTCCCTTCTGCGTTGTCTATCCCCTTGGATCCCTGACCTTGGGCCTTTGGTATTCTCCCCTCCCTCAGCCACACGGAACTTAAGTATATATTTATGTATTACATGTTATAAATTATTTACGTTAATGGCGGTATCACCTTTCTAGGCTGTTCTCCTTGAACGGGGAACCCGTCTTCCACCTTGGACTCTCCCAAGTGCTTAATATTCATTCATTCAATCCATCGTATGGATTGAGCACTTACTGTGAACAGAGCACTATAGTAAGCGCTTGGGGGAGTACAATACGACAATAAATAGACGCATTCATTGCCCACGGCCAACCAATACGGTTCTCTGTGCACACAATAAGCGCTCCACAAATACCGTTGTTTAGCACAGCCCTCGCGTTGCAGAGGAACCGGGTGAAAAACGCAAGTCCAGACGGACGGACGCGGTACCAAAGATGACAGAAGGCTGGTGGAACTTGAAATGCCACTTGTGTGTGTTTGCGGCGATGGTTGTTCCTCAAGGGATCGGGGTTTGGCCGGAGAGGGGGTCGAGTGGATAAAATACGCCAAGAGCCTGGACTCCTTCTCTTCCTCGGCTGGGGAACCGTCTCCTGCGTGACGAACTCCAAGGTCTTCACCCTGAATGTGGCAGCTTAGAAGAAGGGACCCAGAACTAGAGGAGCAGAGTGGCGTAGTGGATCGAGCCCGGGCCTGGGAGTCAGAAGGGCCTAATCCCTGCTTAGTGACCCCGGGCGAGTCCCTAAATTTCCCTCTGCCTCAGTTCCCTCATCTGTAAAATGGGGATTCAGACTGTGAGCCCCATCTGGTACCGGGACTGTGTCCCTCCCTATTTGTCTGTATCCACCCTAGCGCTTAGTTCAGTGTCTGGCACGTGGTAAGTGCTTAACACATACCACAACAATTATCATCATTAGAACATTTAAATAATGTTTTCATACCACATTGCTCAATATTAGCCTGCACATTTTACCTGCAATCTGTGAACCAACACACTGATGAAGTAGATCGTGTAGGAATGCGTGAATAACAAGACTCACGGTATATACGTCGCTTGATCTTCTGAAACCACCGGTAGTTCATGTGCGATTAACCCATTTGTACGATCGGCCTGGATATTCTTGTTTCCTCCGGTAACAACATGGCTTAATTTTAATTCATATCCTTTGCAAACAGATTTATGCCCCACCGTCTGTTCCCAGGTGGGCAGACGATCTTTTCAAAATCGACGTCACCGTGTGGTTAAGGCGGGAACGGGCTGAGGTTTCTCAATAAGCACTTACTCGTGGCTAGAGAAAACTCTTTCTGTGCTCGAGTGTGGAGCCCGGGTGGAAAGGAGGACTGCTTTCTAGTTAAATTGGGTTCTGTAAATTAGCCAAATGCGATTCGTGAGCCTTTTCGGGTGATTCGGCAAGCATCCGAACAGTAGAGTCTTCCGGTCAGTTCATCTTGTCATTGGACGACACGGATTGCCCTGCCAAACTGAGTCTTGACCTGTTCCCCTTATTCACCCCCCGTCCCAGCCCGACACCACTTCTGTCCACATCCGTCATTTATTGATTTCTATTCATGTCTGTCTTCCCCCTTCTAGACTATAAGCCCCGTGTGGGCGGGGCTTGTCTCTCTTAATTGCTGAATTGTACTTTCCAGGCACTTAGTACAGTACTCTGTCCCCAGTAAGCGCTCAATAAATACATTTGAATCAATGATATCCAGGAGCGAGGTCGTTCCGGGCTAGCTCTGCAAAACCTGCTCTCCCTCAACCCATGGCTTAGGGGAAAGAGCCAGGGCTTGGGAGTCAGAGGACCTGGGTTCTAATCCCTGCTCCACCACTCGTCTGCATTGTGAGCTTCACTTCACTTCTCTGTGCCTCAGTTACCTCATCTGTAAAATGGGGATTAGGACTGTGAGCGCCGTGAAGGACATGGACTGTGTCCAACCTAATTAGCTTGTTTGTGACCCCATGCTTAGTACAGTGCCTGTCATATAATCAGCACTTGACAAATATCATTAAAAAAAAAACCACGGTGGGGCTCGGTGAATATTTTATTCCGATTGAATGGTTGGAAATCAAAAATCGACCCAAATGACAACTGACAATTCCTCCTCATCCCTGCCGCTTTTCAAAAGAAATGTTATTTGTTAAGCATCTACTATGTATCGGGCAGTATACTAAGTGCTGGGGTAGATACAAGCTCATCAGGCTGGACAGAGTCCCTTTCCAACACGGGGCTCACAGTCTTAATCCCCATTTTACAGATGAGGTGACTGAGGCCTAGGGAAGTGAAACGACTTGCCCAAGATCACGTGGCAGACCCGCGGCAGAGCCAGGATTATAACCCAGGTCTTTCTGACTACTAGTTGGTGCTCTATCCCCTGGGTCACTGGTGTCTGTTACCGGCACTGTGCTAACCCCCGGGGTGGATACAGGCCCTGTCCCACATGGGGCTCCCAGTCTCCATCCTCATTTTCCAGATGAGGTGACTGAGGCCCAGAGAAGTGAAGTGACTTGCCCAAGGTCACACAGCAGACGCGTGGAGGAGCCAGGTCCTTCCGGCTCCGAGTCCCGAGCTCGGTCCACCAGGCCACGCTCCTTCCCTCAAACGTTTTCTGGGAGCCTCTGCCTGAATAGCTACTTCCCAGGGAAACGCAGGCCGGAGCAGCTCCTTGGATTAGCGAGCGGTTGGCCGAGAGTGAAATCAGAAGCGAAGAAATGAACTACCGTCGACTCTCCTCTGTCGCGGATAAGAGGCGACGTATTATATACCCTGCTTGAGACGTACGTGGCGTGCTAAATAAGGAAAGACGCTCGAGAAGAAAAGGCCCGCGACCCGGGTTTTAAAAGGAGGCCTTTAAATATTTTCCCAAAGGGTTATTTTTCTCTCTGCGGAGGAATAATTGATAGATGATTATGAAATGGGCTGAGCCCAAAGGATTGCAGGGGCCTTTTCCATCCGGCACAGTGGACTCCGTGTAGTGTTTGGGAGAAACAATCTATCATTTCCTTGGTGGTAATTGCCGGTTCTTTTTCCAAAGAAACGGCTCGCGGTCCTCTGGCGACAGTATCCCCGCTTCCCTCGTGCGAGAGCCGGGTTCGGAGCCGTTTGGCTTCGGCCCTTGGAAGACGTCGGGGGATGAGGAGTTGGCCGTGGTCCACCATCTGGCCCAGCGGCCTTTGGGAGCCCAAATGAATCGCGGGCCGTGGGCGAGAAGCAGCGTGGCCCAACGGAAGGAGCACGGACCCTGGTGTCGGAAGGATCTGGGTTCTCATCCCGGCTCCGTCACTGGTCCGCTGTGTGATCCTGGGCGAGTCACTTCACTTCTCTGGGCCGCAGTTCCCCCTACTTATAAAATGGGGATTAAGACAGCGAGGCCCATGTGGGACAGGGACTCGGTCCAATCCATTTTGCTTGTAACCAAGCCAGTGCTTAGTACAGTGGGTGCGGGGTCTTCAGAACGCGGGGAGTCTGCCGTGAGGATCTGGGGTCCGGAGCCCCCAGAGAAGCAGTCCGTCATTCAGTGGAATTTATTAAGTGATTAGTGTGTGCAGAGCACCCTGCTAAGCGCTTGGGAGAGTAGAGTACAACAGTATAACGGACACATTCCCTGCCCCAGTGAGCTTATAGGGGGAGACAGACATTAATAGGAATAAATCAAATGACAGATCTGGACATAAGTGGTGTGGGGCTGGGAGGGGGGGATGAATAAAGGGAGTAAGTCAGGATGACACAGAAGAAGGAAAGAAAAGGAAAGGAGGGCTCAGTCAGGGAAGGCCTCTTGGAGGAGACGTGCCCTCAATAAGGCTCTGATGCGGGGGAAGCGAGTCATTTTCCGTCGGATTCGAGGAGGGAGGACGTTCCAGGCCAGAGGCAGGATGCGGGCGAGAGAGTGGCTGTGAGATTGATGAGATGGAGAGACGGCGAGCTTATAGTCTAGAGATGATCTTACGAACCCTCGGAAGGGAAAAGCCCTGTTTTCATGAAAAAACACTTTAGAGATAAGTGTCCTGAACTGCTTTGGGGGGGGGAGGGGGGGGTACCGTTCTCAGAATGTACCCCGGGAGTCTGCTAAGGATAACTATAAAATAACTGTGGCATTGGGCAGGAGCTTACTGACTGACGAACGCTGTTTTAAGACCACTGGGTGGGTGCTCAATAAATACCACCAGCACTATTAGTTTCCAAGTGCTCCGTCGTCGTAATCATAATAATAATTATGGTATCCGTTAAGCACTTACTATGTGCCAAGCACCGTGCTAAGCACTGGAGTAGATACAAGAGAGTCAGGTTGTCCCACGTGGGGCTCACAGGCTTAATCCCCGTTTGACAGATGAGGTAACCGAGGCCCAGAGAACGATAATAATAATAATAATAATAATGTTGGTTCTAAGCGCTGGGGTAGATACAGGGTAATCAGATTGTCTCACATGAGGCTCACAGTTAATGCCCATTTTACCGATGAGGTAACTGAGGCACCGAGAAGTGAAGTGACTTGCCCACAGTCCCACAGCTGACAAGTGGCAGAGCTGGGATTCGAACCCATGACCTCCGACTCCAAAGCCCAGGCTCTTTCCACTAAGCCACGCTGCTTCTTCGAGAAGTGAAGTGAATTGCCCAAGGTCACAGAGCAGACAAGTGGGGGAGCCGGAATTAGAACCCGTGACCTTCTGACTCCCAGGCTCACGCTCCGTCCGCTACGCCGTGCTGCTTCCGATCCGGTGAACCTGGTGTCCGCCCCAGCGCTTAGCCCAGTGCTGCGCAGGTGAAAAAGTACCCTCACGGTTATTACTGGTTCTACTGGGGTGATGACGGTGGTCATCGTCGCATCACATTCACCGTGAAAGTTTGTTTTTACTCCTTAGTGTCAGGGTTTTCCTTCTTCACAAGTATAACTCGGTCTTCAATACTTCTTAAGGTGTAATGTTAATAGGAGTGATTATATGCCCCTTTATCGACATCTCTGCGATTGTCACCCGCAGCTATTTACATATGAATGCGGAAACCCCATCTTCCGAACCGCCGGGAGGTTCGAACAATGTCACTTGCATAATTCATAACGCGCCTAATGAAAATGAATCCGCTTGCCGTAATGCGCCTGGTGCTATTTGTGGGGTGGAAGTTATTATAATATTCACACAGCAACAGTAAACTCCATTGCAAAGTAATAATAACCAGGCGTATTTAATTACGTCTTTAATACCCTTTTGGACAGCGATGAGACATTTGGAAAACTGCTTAGAATCGGCACAAATTCTTTACGCTCAGAATGATCCAAGAGCGTATCTTGAACGGGTTTGGCCGGGTGACTTTTCAGTGTTATCGGGCTCCAGGGCTGTAAAGAATGCCCAGGGCGCGTCCATTTCTGCCCGGCTTAGATGCGTAATGTGTCGGTGGTTCTCCCTTCCAGAGGACGGCCGCTAACACAGCTGTAATTTATTTATGTTAATGTCCGTCCCCCCCCCCCACCCCCGTCTAGACTGTGTCCGTCTGTTGTCGTATCACTGTTGTATCGCTCTCTCCCGAACGCTCAGTACAGTCCTCTGCACACGTTAAGCGCTTAATAAATAAGTCCGAATGAAGATATCTGTCACTGAACGCTTAAGCGCTCATTTTGATCCTTCCTCAGCATTTTCGGATAAAAAGCTGTGGTGTTTGTTGAGCGCTTACTATGTGCAAAGCCCTGTTCTAAGCGCTGGGGGATACAAGGTGATGAGGTGGTCCCACGTGGGGCTCACGGTCTGAATCCCCATTTGACAGATGAGGGAACTGAGGCACAGAGAAGTTAAGCGACCTGCCCGAGGTCACACAGCTGACCAGCGGCAGAGTCGGGATTCGAACGCGTGACCTCTGACTCCCAAGCCCGCGCTCTCGCCACTGAGCCGCGCTGCTCCTACGCTGCACGCGTAGATACGCTATGTGTTTACCGTCCACCCAAATACTTTACATCTACACAGACTATTACGTCCTTCTCCCCCATGACAGTGTAAGCTACGTGAAGACCGGGCAAGTTTTGTCATAGAAATTGTGGTATTTGCCAAGCACTTAGCATGTGCCAGGCATTGTACTAAACCCTGGGGCGGATGCAGGCAAATCAGGTTGGACACAGTCCCGGTCCCGTGTGGGGCTCCCAGTCGCAATCCCCATTTTCCAGATGAGGTCCCTGAGGCCCAGAGAAGTGAAGTGACTTGCCCGGAGTCTCACAGCAGACGAGAAGTGAAGCGGGATTAGAACCCTTGACCTTCTGACTCCCCGCCCCTTGCTCTAGCCATTAGGCCTTTTATACTTTCCCCAGAGCCCCTAGTACAGTTTCGGGACACCCGCCGCTCGATGAGTAAATGCCATCGCCGCCAAGACCTACTGACTTCCTGAATTATGGACTTGTAGACCGTGGTGTCCATTTTGTCCGCTTTCTAGAATTTATGATCTCGTTTGTTTCGCTGTGGAGAAATCTTTAGATGTGAGTTTTTAAACACCCTCTAAAATGGCATTACAACCATGGCCCTTCTCCTTCTCCACCCCCCTCCACCCCTGCCCTGAGACTGTAAGATCACCGTGGGCAGAGAGCGAGTCTACCGGTTCTGTGGAGCTGAACTCTCCCAAGCTCTGGCGCTCGATAAATACCACTGAGTGATGATGATCGGGGTCGGGATCCCAGTGCCATATCCCGGGGCAGATTTCTGGACACTTAATAATATCATAATTGCAGGCATCGTACTGAGCGCTGGGATCTGGCAAAGGCCCTGTCCCACATAGGGCTCATCGTAGAAAGGGGAGGGAGAACAGGTCTTGAATCCCCAGTTTGCAGGAGGAAACTGAGGCACAGAAAAATGCAATGAATTGTACACGGTCGCCCAGCAGACGTAGGGCGGAGCAAGGATTAGAACCCAGTTCCTCCGACTCCCAGGTCCAAGCTCCTTCCACTAGGCCGCGTTGCTTCTCTGGCACGCTTGGAAAGCCCAGTGTCTAACTTTATGTTTACGTTATTGTTAAGTTTATGTTTAAGTTATTTTTGTATTTTAGGAGGTAAGGTGAACATCGCCGATGAACGATGTAAAATTTGGAAAGCCATTGTTCTTTCTGATCAATAATAGAGAAGCGGCGTGGCCTTGTGAATAGATCGTGGAGCTTGAAGTCAGAAGGACCCGGGTTCTAATTCCGGGCTCTGTTGCCTGTCTTCTCCGTGACCTTGGGCAAGTCATTTCAATTCTCTGTGCCTCAGTTCCCTCATCTGGAAAATGAGATAAAGATATCAATTCTGTTGAACTGTACCCTCATGAGCACTTAGAAGAGCGTTCCGCACACAGGTACTCAAGAAACACCACCGATCAAGGTGTACACAGCCGAGCGCACAGTCGACGGCGAGGGGAGGGTGGCTGGGAAAATGAGGACTGAGTCACGGAAGGCCTCTTGGAGCCTTCTGTTGATTAAAAACTGAAGAAACAGATTTAAATTTAATTATCGTTCAGGGTCACCACCTTTAAAATGAGGGCACTTTTTTTCATCTAAAGGGAAAGTGCTTTGGTGTGGCAGATTTCTGTAGCGGGGTATCGTCGGCCGCCAGTGCCGCGTACGGGACCGATGACGAACCCGTCCCGTTGAACTTGGGAAACCGCCCGGCAACAGGAGAACGGCCTAGCGCCTGTTATTTTCGGAGCTATAATCATAATAATAATAATAATAATAATGTTGGTATTTGTTAAGCGCTTACTATGTGCAGAGCACCGTTCTAAGCACCGGGGTAGATACAGGGTAGTCAGGTCGTCCCACGTGAGGCTCACGGTTAATCCCCATTTTACAGACCAGGTAACCGAGACACAGAGAAGTGAAGCGACTCGCTCACAGTCACACGGCTGCCAGGTGGCAGAGCCGGGAGTCGAACTCATGACCTCTGACTCCGAAGCCCAGGCTCTTTCCACTGGGCCACGCCGCTTCCCGGAGCTGCACGTCACTGGGGCTGTACTGGATGACTCTGACCTTCTTGAGTGTGTTTTGGAAGGTTTGCAAACCAGCCTAGTGGAGAGAGCACGGGCCCAGGAGTCCGAAGGACCTGGGTTCCAATCCCGGTGCTGCCAGTTGCTTGCCCAGCAAGTGGGCCGGTCACTTCGCTTCTCTGTGCTTCGGGTTCCTCGAGTGTAAAATGGGGTTACCCCTTCTCCCTTCTGCTGATACCCGTGAGCTCCATGAGGGACAGGGACTGTATCAAACACCTAATTAACTTCTACCTACCCCAGCACTCATAAGGGTGTTTGATACGTAGCGAGCGTCTAACAGATGCCATGAAAAAAACCAAGTGACCGCTTATGAGAATGCACCAGGGGGGAGACTGTCTGCTAATTCTGTTGTATTGTACGCTCCCACGCGCTTAGTACAGTTCTCTGCACATAGTAAGCTCTCACTAGTAAGCTCCAGGCACTGTAATAATAATGTTGGTATTTGTTAAGCGCTTAGTATGTGCAGAGCACTGTTCTAAGCGCTGGGGTACACACAGGGTCATCAGGTTGTCCCAAGTGGGGCTCACAGTCTTCATCCCCATTTTACAGACGAGGTAACTGAGGCACAGAGAAGTTAAGGGACCTGCCCACGGTCCCACAGCTGATCACGCAGCTGACAAGTGGCAGAGCCGGGAATCGAACCCATGACCTCT
Source organism: Ornithorhynchus anatinus (assembly GCF_004115215.2). Taxonomy (NCBI): domain Eukaryota; kingdom Metazoa; phylum Chordata; class Mammalia; order Monotremata; family Ornithorhynchidae; genus Ornithorhynchus; species Ornithorhynchus anatinus. The sequence continues at coordinate 13,945,301 of NC_041742.1, read as the reverse complement.
GACTCCCAAGCCCGTGCTCTTTCCACCCAACCACGCTGCTTGGGATGGATACAAGCAAATCGATCGATCAAGTAAGGGGATTTGCTCCTAGCTGTGCTTTCCCGAGCGCTTAGTAAAGACCACTGGGTGGGTGCCCAATCAATACCACCAACCGTTACTGCTCCTTTCCAAGTGCTTCGTCATAATTAATAATAATTACGGTATTTGCTAAGCGCTTACTGTGTTCTAAGCACCGGGGCAGACACGAGATAGGTTGTCCCACGTGGGGCTCCCAGTCTTAATCCCCATTTTACAGATGAGGGAACTGAGGCCCAGAGAAGCGAAGTGACTTGCCCAACCAAGGTCACACAACAGACACGTGGGGGAGCCGGGCTTAGAACCCAGGACCTTCTGACTCCCAGGCCCGCGCTCACTCCTCTACGCCGTGCTGCTCGTCCTTAGCGGTGCGCAGACTTCAGTGGGTGCTCAATAAATGGCATCGCTCTTACTGCTCAGCCCAGTGCATTGCGCTTATTAGGTTCTCAATAAATGCCATCACTGCTATTTTGTTACCAGAGTTTGAACATAAAAACCCCAACTGATACAAAGTTGGCATGAGGCCATTTTGTGTTTGTCTTTTTTTAAAAATCCAAATCCAAATGAAAAGGGAGAGAACAGTATTGCTTATTTCCTCTGAGCAGCGAAGTTCTTTTAAACTGCAGAAGCTGCTCGCTCATCCTTAATTCCACCACAGATCAACGCCTAAGAACATCAGGGAGCGGGGTTAGAGAATTCCTTTTGGATACCAAGGGAAACAGAGTGGCCAAGTGAAAAGAAAACAGGCGCGGGAGTCAGAGGACCTGGGTTCTAATCCCGAGTCTGCCACTTACCCGCTGTGTGGCGTTGGGCGGGTCACCCAGCTTCTCTGTGCTTCAGATCCGTCGTCTGTAAAATGGGGATTCGATACCTGTCCTTCCTACTTAGCCGGAGGGTTCTCAGTGGGACCTGACGGGGTTGTATCTACCCCAGTGCTTGGCACATAGTGAGCACTTTACAAATACCACAGTTATTATACAAAATCCCAACTGGTCTTTGCCCTGGGTTCATCTCACCGAGTGCCCTTTCTTAACACTGAGAGTTGATGTGTCTGTGCGGGAAGTCAAGTGAATACCAATACAAATGTCATAAGAAACATGCGCTGTTCTCTCAGGGCAGGTACTTAGTCGCCTGTCAAGCCGGTCCTCAAGCATCCGGCCCAACCTGGATTTTCCACGGAGCCGTGACGTTTCCATAGTTACTTCAAGGAGCTGATTGTTACCGTCTCCAAATTGTTATTTCCTTGGGAGGGCCGACAGCAGACGTTGGAATTCTCGCAAAGAACGAATCGAGTCACCCACCCCGCGTACGCAGAGGCGAATTCGTTATGCGTCGTTCCTGATTCGACCCCAGTGAATAATAGTCGCGGTACTGGTCAAACGCTTACCGGTTACCGGGCACTGTACTGAGCACCGGGGTGGATACAAGCAAATCGAGTTGGAAACAGTCCCTGTCCCGCGTGGGGCTCGCGGTCTTAATCCCCATTTTACAGATGAGGTCACTGAGGCCCAGAGAATGCAAGTTCATTCATTCATTTATCGAGCGCTTACTATGCGCAGAGCACTGTACCGTGCGCTTGGAATGTACAAATCGGTAAAGACGGAGACAGTCCCTGCCCTCTGACAGGCTTACGGTCTAATCGGGGGAGACGGACAGACGAGAACGATGGCGATAAATAGAGTCGAGGGGATGAACGTCTCATTAAGACAATAGCAAATAAAAAGAATCAAGGTGATGTACGTCTCATTAACAAAATAAATAGGGTAATGAAAATGCATACAGTTGGATCACACAGCAGACAAGTGGCAGAGGTGGGATTGGAACCCATGACCCTCTGATTCCCTGGCCCGTGTGCTGTCGGATATATCATGCTGCTTCTCTATTAGCGGTCTGCAGAAGAGGCTGGGAGCTCCAAACCTTACTGACTTCCTGAAAAGGGAGTTCCACCCGTCTTGGCCACTTCACGCGTCCACTCCAATCCTCCCTCCCGGGGAACCGGAGAACCGCCTTTCCCCCTGGGAAAGACCACACGGGAGGCGTCAGACCCGGTTAGTCGTGCAGTGAGACTTCTCCTGAATTCATTCATTCATTCAGACGTATTGATTGAGCGCTGACTGTGCGCTCGGTGCTCTGCTAAGAGCCTGGGAGAGGACACATTCCCCGCCCACGAGAGCTTAAGATCTAGAGGGGGAGACGGACATTGATTGAGGTGAATGAATCACGGGGGCTCCGGGAGAATGTGGCTTTCGCAAAGCGGGGCCAAAGAGGATTTACCCGAAGGTTTCTCATCACTTCCGCCTCTCTCCCCGATATCCAAACGTTTCCCATCACCTCCACGTCTCTACATCCGGTCCCGCTTCCCAAAGGTTCCCTGTCATTTCCACGTCTCTGCAACTGCCTAGTACACGAATATTTCCCATCATTTCCGCATCTGTACAACCATCCTGGTATCCAGAGTCTTCTCATCACTCTCACGTCTCTACAACCATCCTGGTACCGAAGGTTTCGCCGTTGCTTCCGCATCTCTACAACTGTCCTGGTATCCAAAGGTTTCTCCTCACTCCCGCATTACCTAGCGCCAACCCAGTAGCCGAAGGTTTCCCCTAACTCCCACGTTGCTACCGTCAGTCCAGGTACGGGGCCTGGCACGTAGTAAGCACTTAATACCACAGTTATTATCATTATCATTACTGTCAAGCGGAGGGTCTGCCGACCTCTCCCGCCCGTCGCCTTCTGTAACACCGTCGTCATCATCCCCACCCCCATCCAAGTGGGAATACTGGGATGGAACTCAGGAGCAGAGTGCCAAGACAACAGTCTCTTGGGAAAATCATTTAAAATAGTACCTGTGCTATTTGTTCATCGCTTACTCTGTGCCAGGCGCTGTACTAAGCGCTGGGGAGGATTCGAGCGGATCGGGTCGGACACGGTCCCTGTCCCACGTGGGGCTCATAGTCTCACTCCCCATTTTCCACCTAAAGTCGCTGAGGACCAGTGAAATGCCTTGCCTAAAGTCACCCAGCAGACAAGCGACAGAGCCGGGATTAGAACCCAGGTCCTGGTGACATCCGGGGCCAGGCTCTGTCTACTAAGCCGTGCTGTTTTTCCCTCTGGGAGTTGACATCAAACGCCCAAACCGGTTTCCCCCAAGTCGCATATCACCACGGAATGGGGTTCCAGAAATACGATGCTCCTTGCTTGGGACATCTCTGACGGTGGGTCTCGTTCCCTAAGGGCTCAGAAACCTGTCTAGTCACGCGTGGCATCCGCTGGCATTCTCACTCCCGGGCTACGGTTAGTGCATCTTCCCGACAACAAGAATACTCCCCCCTTTTAATAATAATGTTGGTATTTAAGCACTTACTACGTGCAGAGCACTTTTCTAAGCGCTGGGGTGGAGGGTCATCAGGTGGTCTCACGGGAGGCTCACAGGCTTCATCCCCATTGTACAGATGAGGCCGCTGAGGCACAGAGCAGCGAAGGGACTTGCCCACAGTCATACGGCTGACAAGTGGCGGGGGCGGGATTCGAACCCGTGACCCCTGACTCCCCAGCCTGGGCTCTTTCTGTCACCTTGATGAAAATTAATCCAAAAACTCATTTGAGAAGCAGCGTGGCCTAGTCGATAGAGCTTGGGCCTAAGAGTCAGAAAGACCTGGGTTCTAAACCTGACCCGCCCCCACTTGTCTGCCGTGCGATCTGGGGCAAATCACTTCACTCCTCCGGACCTCAGTTCCCTCATCTGGAAAATGGGGATTAAGACCGTTGAGCCCCATGACTGGGTCCAAATTGATTGTTTTCTATCTACCCCAGCGCTTAGTACAGTGTCTGGCACAGAATAAGGCCTTAACAATTACCACAAAAAACAAACAAGCAAAAAAGTAAGCAGTTGGAATTCTTAAGGAAGCTGGATGAGTTTGTCGCTCACCAATCATTCGTACGAAACTGGGCCCGAGGTCATTAAAGATGGGAAAATCCTGACCCTCGGGTTCCATATTTTCTCGTTATCTTTTTTGCAAAACATAGAGCGGGGAGGCGGGGGTTCCGTCGGAGAGCAAAAGTTGAGAAAAACATTTTACCGGCGTCATTCACTTTTTCCCTGTGTGGGTTCTCGTCGCAGAATCCATTCTGGGACACAGTGAAGCGTTTCTTTTTCGTCTAGCAACCCCAGTTCTGGCTGGGACCGTTTTAAATTAAACGTCTCTCCGTGGAAATACGGTTTGCTAATCTCGGTTTTTATTTTCACATTCGAAGATGAATGAGAAAAGAGATCGGGGTGGAGTGCATGGCGGGAGGAAGCCGGCAGCGAGAACGGTGTCGTGAGACATTTGCGTTTTGAAGCATATGGTACTGCAAATAGGTTTGAGATTAGAAATCAGCGCAGGGATGCGTTCTCTCGTGGACATCCGGCATCTACGCCGTACTCCGGAGACACTCGCTCGCAAACACGGTAATGAGGGTCACCTTTCCGTCACTTGGTTTTGGATAGTGCGAGAGGAGGTCAGAAGGCTCAACCGAAGAAGGGAAGGGGCCTTTTGTCGGTCTTCTATCCGGCTCGTAGCGATCTTCCTCACCTCTGGAATTAAGGCTCCCGAGTCATGCCCCCGATCTACACATCTCAGACGTACTTTGTAGTTCCTGCCCTCCTAACGCTAATATTCGGAAACAACCTGCGGCGTTCCATTCCTTATTACCAAGCGAAAAGCAGTAATAGATGGAAGAAAATAGGCTGGAGTCTTTCCTTACTCAGTTTGGATTTTTTCTAATGGTATTTGTCACGCGTTTACTATGTACCGGGCCCCGTTCTGAGCACTGGGATGGATACAAGAAAATTGGGTTGAATAAAATCCGTGTCCCACGTGGGGCTCACACTGAACTGAGGTAACAGAGGAGCAGAGCGAGTTGGTCAGGATGACGTGGCGACCAAGTGGCGGCGGCGGAGTTAGAACGCAGGTCCTTCTGACTTCCACACCCGGGCTCTATTCGCTAGGCCACACCGCTTCTCAGCAGCATCCGGGTTTCAAACGAAACTTAGGAAGCTCGGCTTCCCGCCAGCGCAGGTCAGTCGGTACACAAGTTGAGGAGGCAGACAAGAGCGGGGAGAAACAGTCCAGGTGAAAATGAAAACACCCACGAGATCAGTTGGTTCGATTAGCGGGTACCCAATTCCACTGGAAAGCCGCTGTCGACTTTATCCTGATCGAGCCGTGTGATTGACGGGTGTGACGAAGCTGAAGTTTCATCCGTTCATCTTCTTGTCACGTTGAGAACGCTTATTTAAGTGCCAGATGTTGAGACACCGAATGGAAGGTTTCCCTTGGGGTAAAAAAGCAGGACGGCGTGGAAGACCTATACCCACTTGGCTTCGCGGATGTAATGGGTTCAAACAGTAATCAGTCAGTCAGTTGTAGTTATTTGAGTGCTTGCTTTGTGCAGAGAGCTGTCCTAAGCGCTTGGGAAAGTACAGCGTAACCAAGTCGTTACTAATTATACTAATAATGATGATTATAATTATAGCATTTATTAATCACGTACTATGTGCCAAGCACTATGCTAAGCACTGGGTAGATGCGGGTTAGCAGGTCGCTCTCACTCCCCTGTCCCACGTGAGACTCACGGGCTCACAGTAGGAAGGTATTGAATCCCATTTTACGGTTGAGGAAACTGAACCACAGAGAAGTGAAGTGACTTGCCCACCAGCGTACGGCAAGCCAGTGGTGGAGCCGGGATTAGGACCCAGGTCCTCTGAATTCCAGGCTCGTGTCTTTTCCGCTAGGCCATGCTGCGTGGTAGACACGTCCCTTGCCCACAGGGAGCTTAGGGCAGAGCTAAAGCCCTAAAACCAAATAGAACGTAATGGACTTTAGCATAAGGAAAATGATCACCTCTTCCTTGTCCCTCTTTTCTCCTTTTAGTTCTTTCTCCCCAAGTCCCACTCCTCTGCCTCATTTCCACCTCCTCTTCCTTCATCTCCCCCTCCCCCTTTCCTTCCTCTCCCACCTCCTCCTTCCCTTCCTCCTCCTCCTCCCTTGCATCTCCTTCCCCCCGTCCGCTTGGCCCCGTTCCTTGTGCATCTCCATCCTGAGCCCAGCGCTCACGGGAGCTGGCGCTCCAGTAGCGGCTTTTCCAGGAGCCCATAGACCAAGGCACCTGCCGGATCGTCCATTCATTCAGACGTGTTTAACGAGCCCTTACTGCGTGCAGGGCGCTGAACCGAGCGATTGGAAGGTCAAGTACGGCACTAAGGAGAGACGATCCCTGGCCACGGTGGGCTCACAGTCCACAGGGGGAGAGTCTCGCGAGAGCGCTTACTCTGCGCAGAGCACTATACTGAGTGCTTGGGAGAGGACAACACGACGTCGGTCTCGGGTCCCGGACGCGGGGAGGTGGAGCGGCCGAGGTGTTCGGGGGTCGGTTCTGATCCCGAAGCGGGGTTAGAGGAGCAGCGTGGCTCCCTGGAAAGAGCACGGGCTTTGGAGTCGGAGGTCATGAGTTCGAGTCCCAGCTCTGCCACTGGTCAGCCGTGTGACTGTGGGCCAGTCACTTCACTTCTCTGGGCCTCAGTTACCTCATCTGTAAAATGGGGATTAAGACTGTGAGCCCCACGTGGGACAACCCGATTCCCCTGTGTCTACCCCAGCGCTTAGAACAGTGCTCTGCACATAGTAAGCGCTTAACAAATACCAACATTATTGTTATTATTATTATCCCGAAGACCCCCCGGATGCTTTCTCCTCACCGGTCCGGGTGAGCGGTCAGGACCGACGAGCCCCCGCCCTCCGCCCGGCGCTGCACTGGCTGTGAGGTCTCCCCAGTCAATAAATCATTCCTATCTATCGAAAGGGACGGGGCGTCCGGTAGGCGGTGGCCAGTAATAATAATGTTGGTATTTGTTAAGCGCCTACTACGTGCAGAGCACTGTTCTAAGCGCTGGAGTAGATACAGGGGAATGAGGTCGTCCCACGTGAGGCTCCCAGTCTTCATCCCCCTATTACAGGTGAGGGAACTGAGGCCCAGAGAAGTGAAGTGACTCGCCCACAGTCACCCAGCTGACAAGGGGCAGAGTCGGAATTCGAACCCATGACCTCCGACTCCCAAGCCCGGGCTCTTTCCACTGAGCCACGCTGCTAGGCCCGGGAGAGGCCGGTCTTGGCACAGGCCCCCCCGTCTCCGTGTGCCAACCGACACATGAGGGAGACCCCCACCCAACCCTGTATCTTACCCGTCTGAACATGAAACATTGATGATGGTATTTGATGACGGTGGTATTTGTGAAGCGCTTACTATGTGTCAAGCGCCGTTCTAAGCTCTGGGGTAGATACAAGCTTATTCATGCGTTCATTCATTCACTCTTATTTATTAATAATGTTGGTATTTGTTAAGCGCTTACTATGTGCAGAGCACTGTTCTAAGCGCTGGGGGAGATACAGGGTAATCGGGTTGTCCCACGTGAGGCTCACAGTTAATGCCCATTTTACAGATGAGGGAACTGAGGCACGGAGAAGTGAAGTGACTCGCTCACAGTCACACAGCTGACGAGTGGCAGAGCCGGGAGTCGAACTCATGACCTCTGACTCCGAAGCCCGGGCTCTTTCCACTGAGCCACGCTGCTTCCTGTTTAAGTGTTTATGAAGTTATTTTAAGTTAAGTTATTGATTAAGTTTATTTTAAGTTATTAAGTTCTTCCCCTCGACGCTGTTTATTGCCATCGTTCTCGTCTGTCCGTCTCCCCCGATTAGACCGTAAGCCCGTCAGAGGGCAGGGACCGTCTCTATCTGTTGCCGACTTGTTCATCCCAAGCGCTTAGTACAGTGCTCTGCACATAGTAAGCGCTCAATAAATACTATTGAATGAATGAATGAAAGTGTTTACTGTGCGCGGAGCACTGTATTAAGTGCTTGGGAGAGGACAATAAAATTATAAGCGGACATATTCCCTGCCCACAATGAGCTCACAGTCTGTGGGAAGGGGCGGGGGGGGGGGAGAGAGACATAAATATATATATGTGTATATATATATATTTATAAGTGTTGTGTGGCTGGGACTGGGGGGGAGAGCAAAGGCAGCAAGTCAGGTTGGACACAGTCCCTGTCCCACATGGGGCTCATGGCCTTAATCGCCATTTTACAAATGAGGTAACTGAGGTACAGAGAATAATGATAATAATGGTACTTGTTAAGCACTTACTAGGTGCCATTCACTAAGTGCTGGGGTAGATACAAGGTAGTCAGGTTGGACACAGTTCCTGTCCCACGTAGAGCTCACAGACTTAATCCCCGTTTTGCAGATGAGGTATGTGAGGCCCAGAGAAGTAGAGTGACTTGACCAAGATCACACAGAGGGCAAGTGGCAGAGCGGGAATTAGAACCTGGGTCCTTTTGACTGCCAGGCCCGGGTTCCAGCCACTAGACCGTGCTGTCTAGTAGTCATCGTGATAGAAATATATCAGCCAGTCAATGAATGGCATTTATTGAGTGCTTACTCTGGGCAGAGCACTGTACCGAGCGCTCGGGAGAGTACAATCCAACAGAATCAGCAGACGCGTTCCGTGCCCGTAATGAGTTGGCAGTCTAGAAGGGGAGGAAGTATGGATAGATAGTTTATAATTATAGTAATTATAAGTATGGATAAGTATGGATAAATAATTTATAATTTAAAGATACGTACATAAGGGCTGTGGAGTTGGAGATGGAGTGAATCAGATGTCCGGAGATCACAGATACAAGTACACAGATCAGTGCGATGAGTTTACGTCTTTTATGTTCTACGGATTTCCGATGGGCACGTTCTAAAACGTGAGTTCATTTGGCTTTCCGGGGACTTGCCCGAGGTCACGCAGCAGACAGGTGACGGAGCCCGAATCCAGATCCGTCTCACTCCCAGGCCCGTGCTTTAAGTGGGGCGGGGACCGCGTCCAACCTGATCAACCCGTAGCTACCTCTGCGCTTAGAACAGTACTTGACGCATCAAAAGAGCGTAACAAATATAATAATAGAGCAGTGATAATAATGGAAAACTGCCACCAAGCAAAAAGCCGCCATGTTTGGAGTGAGTTGCCGGAGGGAAAAGTTGCCGTGTTTGCCCCATGCTCCCGTCCAGAACCGAGTTCCGTACCCGGGATCCGTCACTTATTAAAAAGGCATCGTGGGGTTCACGGCATCATGATGGCGGCCCCCCGATCTCGCCACGACCGACCACGGCCCGCCAACACAATACCGGGATTAGGTCTTCGGCGAGGTCGGAGGACTGACATTTCTCTTCGAGAAAATGATTGCAAGAAAAGAAACGATAAGGATTAACTGTCTGTTTGTGTGGATATAATTATAAGCCAAACACAAGGGGCCACTTTATTTCCGGGAGAATACCGCTGAGCGTTATTAATGATATTTTCAGGTCACGCCTGTTCGCACTCATCATTTTGCAGTGGTGAGGAAGGAGAGTTGAGACATCAAATTATGAATGAAACTCAATATTGAGAGAAAAATGCAAGTAATTTATCGTGCTGGGGGTAAATCTAAAGAACAAAGGGCAGGAGACAATCCGGTTTCGGGAAAGCCCTGAGAAACACGTTCACGTTAGCTTGCCGTTCGTGCCAGGTGATCTCCGATTTCACGTTCTCCCGCCTTTCTGGCGGCTCTTTCTTTCTCCCGCTAATATCCTAACTTCGGTGCGTGGGAGATCAAACTAGGGATCGCTCTCCAACAGCAATAGCATAATGATAATAATCATAATGATGATAATTGTGGTATTTTTAAGCCCTTACTCTGTGCCACGCACTGTACCAAGCCCCGGGGTAGGTTCGAGATCATCAGGTCCCACGTGAGGCTCGCAGTCTAAGTAGGATGGAGAAGAGGTATTGAGTCCCCATTTTTCAGATGAGGGAACTGAGGCACAGGGAAGTGAAGTGACTTAGCCGGGGTCACCCGGCAGACAAGGGGTGGAGCGAGAAGTAGAATCCCGATGCTTCTGATGCCCAGGCCTGTGCTCTAGCCACTAGCCCATGCTGCTATATTGTACTCTCTCAAGTGTGTAGCACAGTGCTCTACGCACAGTAAATAATAAATATGATAAATTGATTAATATCTGGGATGGGTAAATATTTCCCCACTCTCCCCGAGTAGTTCTGCTAGGCCAATTAGCTCCCAATGCTAATAATAATAATTATGGGATTTGTTAAGCGCGTACTCTGGACCGAGCACCGTTCTAAGCGCTGGGGTAGATAGGGGGTAAGCAGCTTGTCCCACGTCTTCATCCCCATTTTACAGATGAGGTAAGAGAGGCAAAGAGAAGTCATGTGGCTTGCCCAAGCTCACACAGCAGACAAGCGGCGGAGCCGGGATTAGAACCCAGGTCCTCTGACTCCCAAGCCCGTCCTCTTCCGACTGAGCCACGCTGCTTCTCTGAGAGTCGAAGCAACTCCTCCAGCCGCCTCCGATTCTGATAGATTAATTTCCAACTGTCCTCAGCATGCGTCTCAATTCGTTTCTAGGTACAACCACTCATTCGGGTGAATTCTGATAGTCTATCCTGGCATTTCCATTCAGTCTGATCCTCGTTCTTCCTTTTTTTTTTTATAGTATTTGCGTGCCAAGCGTATTCTAAGCACCGAGGTAGATTCACGTTAATCAGATCAGAAATAATCCCTCTACCCCACAGGACCCGCAGTCTAAATACGCCTGAGAACCGGGGTTGAATCCTCATTTTGCAGTTGAGTAAACCGAAGCACAGAAAGGTTAAATGACTTGCTCAAGGTCGCACAACGGGCAAATGGCAGAACTGGGATCCGAAGCTGGGTTTTTTGGCTCCCGGTACCGTGCTCTATCCATTAGGCCACGCTGCCTAGCAGCGCGGCTCAGTGGAAAGTGCCTGGCCTTCGGAGTCAGAGGTCATGGGTTCGACTCCCCGCTCTGCCACTTGTCAGCTGTGTGACTGCGGGCGGGTCACTTAACTTCTCTGTGCCTCAGTTACCTCATCTGTAAAATGAGGATTAACCTTGAGCCTCACGTGGGACGACCTGATTACCCTTTATCTCCCCCAGCGCTTAGAACAGTGCTCTGCACATAATAAGCACTTAACAAATACCAACATTATTATTATTATTATCCATAAAGTTGTCCCTCTCCCCCATTAGATGGTGAGTTCCCTGTGGGCTCGGGATGGCCTTCTTACTGCCCACGCACTCGTCTCAGCGCTCAGTACTGTGCTTTGCTCTCCTTACGCGCTCCATAAATATCGTCACTCCACCAGACCCTAAACTCCTTGAGACCAGGGATTGTGCCAGCCTCCTCGATTGTATTCTGCCTGTCATTTAGCACAGTGCTCTCCACTCAATCCCCTCGCCCCCTCCTACCTCACCTCGCTACTCTCCGACTCCAGTCCCTCCGGCGCACTTTGCTCCTGTAATGCCGACCTTCTCCGCGTACCCCCATCTCGTCTCGTCGCTGACCCCCGGCCCCCGTGCTCCCTCCGGCCCGGAACGCCCTCCCTCCTCATATCCGACAGACGACTCTCCCCGCCATTCAAAGCCTTCTTGAAGGCCCGTCTCCTCCAAGAGGCCTTCCCTCGTTTCCTCTTCTCCCACTCCCTTCCGCGTCATCCTGATTTGCTCCCTTTATTCATCCCCACTTCCAGCCCCACAGCACTTCTATCCGGACCTGTCATTTGATTTATTTCTCTTAATGCCCTTCTCTCTCTCGAGCCCGTGAGCTCACTGTGGGCAGGGAATGTCTCTGTTTATTGTCATGTAGTACTCCTCCAAGAGCTTAGTACAGCGCTCTGCACACGTTAAGCGTTCAGTAAATATGACTGACAAGAGAAGTGCCCAACAAATACAGTCGATTGATTTTGTTGCTTCAACTGCTGCTATTATTACTGCATTTCTCCAGCGCTATGATTTGCCCATCATAAACACCATGTAAAAAACCCCTTCCCGCGTCTCGATCGATCGGCGTTTGAACGTTCCGTTGCGTGGGGCCGTCTCCCTTAAAGTCAACCACTAGGCTGGTTCCGACGGGCGTCTTCGTGATAAGGATATTTGCTCCTTAATTAAAACCCGAATCATTAAAAACAGATTTCACCGAATAAGGGTGTTGAACAGCTTGTTCAAGAGAACTGCAATAAGCCTCCAGACAGTCGTTGTCTCTGCCTAAATCCATTCCTTGTATTTTGTCAATAATCCTTAATGCGGTGCCTTTGTCTGAGTAGTCGGCCGTTTTTTTATTGGCTGCAAGCGGAATTTTAACGGTTCGTATTTTTTCCCGCACATATAAAACTCTGTGGCAAATTACAGCATCCTTTATCCATAAAATCGAGAAAAAAGATATCGTTAGCGCTACTGTGGAACCTCTATTATATTCTTTTAGAATTAGCTACCTCCTTGGGAAGTGACCGAGATGGTTACTAATGAATCCAAATGAACAAAACTGAGAAAAACCCAGATTTCTTTTCGTATGCGAACCGTCTGTTGTAATTTCTCTAAGTACCCTACCTAGCATTTTACCGAGAAAGTTGGGTGAAAAAAAATGATCATTTTCCCATCGTCCAAGGCCGGTGAAGATTTTTAATCTGGATCGGACGGGCATCCTCGACAGATTCAGAGTTGCATAGACGGCTTGGGAAGATTGTAAATTGTAAGCGCATCTTCTAGACGATAAGCTCGTTGTGGGCCGGGAATGTATCTACCGACTCTGTTGTACTCGCCCCAGCGCTTAATACAGTGCTCTGCACTTCGTTAGTGCTCAATAAATGCCATCGATGATGGATGATGATGGGCTTTAGTGAGCTGACGGCTTTCCCCCCCCCCCCCGCCAACTTTTTTAAAAAGGATTTATCTTAGACTCTTGTTCTGACAAATCAGTGGAGTGCAATGCACATCCCCGACATTCAGAAATGACTCTGTGTGTATCTTGAGATTCCTCGGTGAGGTTATCGGCGTATTCTCGTGTTCGACTGGGTTAACGAAATGAATCGATCGATCATCTGTATTTATTGAGTCCTTACCGTGTGCAGAGGACTGTAACAGGAGCCTGGGAAAGTTCAGTATAACAATGTAGCAGATGCATTCCCTGCCCACAATGAGCTCACAGTCTAAGTAGGAGGGAGAACAGGTACTGAATCCTCGTTTTCCATTGGAAGAAACTGAGGCACAGAGAAGTTAGTGATTTGCCCAAGGTCACGCAGCAGACAAGCAGAGGTGGGATTAGAAACCGGGTCCTCTGACTTCCAGGCCCAGGATCTTTCCACTAGGCCATATTGCTTCTGAAATTGGAGTCGGAGATCATGGGTTCGAATCCCGGCTCCGCCACTTGTCAGCTGTGTGACTGTGGGCAAGTCACTTCACTTCTCTGTGCCTCAGTTACCTCATCTGTAAAATGGGGATGAAGACTGTGAGCCCAGCGTGGGACAACCTGATTCCCTTGTGTCTGCCCCAGCGCTTAGAACAGTGCTTGGCACATAGTAAGCGCTTAACAAATGCCAACATTAAACGGCTATTCCCCTGATGATGAGTCCTCTAAAGAACAGTCTTCAATTTGGATATGTTCATCACACGATGTAATGGGGAAGAAACCGTGTCGTTCAACTCTGTTGTATTATACTCTCCGGTGTGCTTAGTACAGTGCTCTGCACACAGTAAGCACTCAGTAAATAACATCAGTCTGTGGAGTATCCATCAGCAAGAGAGCATTCGAATCAGTCGATCAATCAATCAGTAATAGTCTGTTCGTTTTTTTCAATCCTATTGTTTAGCACTTTCTCCGTGTGAGGCACTGAACTAAATGCTGGGCTAGGTACAACTTAATCAGATTGAACACAGTCCCTGTCCCACACGGGGCTCACTGTCTTAATCCTCATTTTATAGACGTGATAACCGAGGCCCAGAGAAGTGAAGTGACTTGCCGAAGGTCACACAGCAGGCGGAATTAGAACCCATGACCTTCTGACTGCCGGGCCCAGACTCTAGCCACTAAGCCACGCTGCTTCTCTGTGATACCATGAGGACCAACGGGTACTTTTAGGGAGGCGGGGGCCACTGAACTAGGTCATTTCCCAGGCACTTACTTTGAAACAGATTCCCAGGATTCCGGCTTTGAGCCCCCGGGCTCTTGCCTCTCGTCAAAAACAGGAACAGCCTTTCGAAAGGAACCGAATGCGATCCATCCCGAACGGATTTTCCTTTTCTCTTTCAAGTGAATCATTTAAGGAAAGTTCCGCTCACACGGAGTATGGCCGTCACGACTTAGCCGCTGCTTGCCACTCCTAGGCATCCCGCAGCCGAAGGTGACATGGTTATCTTGCAACCATTTATATTCGCTATTAACGTTTTGCTATTGCTGGCTCCGCTCTGAACTAGCTGATCGGAATTCATTAGACCTGGGTAAATAAAAAGGTGATGTGGTTTGTGTGTTTTTTTAATTAACAAAATGGCACCCCTCCGTGATGAATTTTCTAAATCACTTTCCGGTCATACGGTCGTCTCTGAGAATTCAGTCATCATTGTCATGAAAAAGCTCCTTTTTATAGACAACCTTTCCCCATTTTTCAGAGCTTAATTTAACCGTAAAGCTGTTAACATCATATTTAAAAGCCGATGATGGATTGCTTTTTAATCTTCCTGAAATCTTGCAGATGAGATGTTCTAATATTTACATCCGTAAGCTAAATGGAGGAGGAGAAAAGCTGAAAACATAGATGAGATTGGGTCCATCAAATGTTGGGGGCGGAGGGGGCTTCAAGGCACAGCTCCTCCAAGAGGCCTTCCCTGACTACGCCCTCATTTCCTCTTTTCATTCAATAGTATTTATTGAGCGCTTACTATGTGCAGAGCACCGTACTAAGCGCTTGGAACGTACAAATCGGCAACAGATAGAGACGGTCCCTGCCCTTTGACGGGCTCACGGTCTAATCGGGCGAGTCGGGCAGACGAGAACGATGGCGATAAATAGAGTCGAGGGGAAGAACGTCTCATAAAAACGATGGCAAATAAATAGAATCAGGGTGATGTACATCTCATTAAGCAAAATAAATAGGGTGATGAAGCTATAGACAGTTTTTCTGCTCCCTTTCTTCATCCTCCCTCCCAGCTCCACACCACCTACGTACACGTCCGTAATTTATGGGAACGTCCGTCTCCCCTTCTAGACTGTAAACTCCCTGTGGGCGGGAAATGTGTCTGCCATATTGTTCTTTTGTCCTCTCCCAAGCGCATAGTACAGTGCTACGCACACAGTAAGTGCGCAGTAAATACCACTGATGGATTATTTGGTTGATTCGGGGGAGGCAGGGAGTTTGCTCTGGACTAGCCGGTTCTCTGAGATTCCCAAGCACAGGGCCGACTGTATGTTTTCCTAAAGTGGCTAGCTGTTTAAGAAACTTGCTAGGAATGCACAGACCAGGTACACGAAGGATAGTTCCCTCATCAAAGTATGTTTTCCATAATGATCATTATTATTCATAATAATAAAAAATGCTAAGTGCTTACTACGAGAAGCAGCGTGGCTCAGTGGAAAGAGCACGGGCTTGGGAGTCAGGGGTCATGAGTCCGAATCCCGGCTCTGCCACTAGTCGGCTGTGTGACTGTGGGCAAGTCACTTCACTGGGCCTCAGTGACCTCATCTGTAAAATGGGGATTAACTGTGAGCCTCACGTGGGACAACCTGATTACCCTGTATCTACCCCAGCGCTCAGAACAGTGCTTGGCACATAGTAAGCGCTTCACACATACCAACGTTATTATTATTATTATTATTATTATTATTAATCCCGGCTCCCCACTTGTCTGCTTTGTGACAAGTCACTTCACTTCTCTGGGCCTCAGTTACCTCAGCGGTAAAACGGGGATTGAGACTGGGGGCCCTGTGTGGTACAAGGATGGTGTCCAACCCGATTATTTTATATCTCCCCCACTGCTTAGTACAGTGTCTGGCACATAGTAAGCGCTTAGCAAGCACCTCGGTTACTATTATTACTACTAAGATCTGAGACAGATGCAAGATAATCAGGTTGGACACAGACCCTGTCCTACACGGGGCTCAGGGTGTTAATCTCCATTTTGCAGATGAGGTAACCGAGGCCCAGAGAAGTGAAGCGACTTCCCTTACATCACACAATAGGCAAATGGTGAAGGTGGGATTAGAACCCAGGTCCTTCTGTCTTCCAGGCCCGTGGCCTAGCCACCTGTCGGTTAGTTTTCAGGCGGTCGTATTTATCGGTTGCTTACTGTGTGGAGAGGCCTGCACTAAGAGCTTTGGAGAGAAGAATGTAACAGATACATTCCCTGCCCGCAACGAGTTTACAGCCTAAAAAGGGCAAGTTTCCCATCCAGAGGGCCACGCTGCTTCCTTGTCGGTGGAGAACGTGTCTACCAACCCTCGTGTCATGGGTTTTCCCAAGCGTTTAGTACAGTGCTCTGCACCTAGTTCAATAAATACGATCGATTGATTAGTGAAGCAGCGTGGCCTAGTGGATAGAACACAGGCCTGGGAGTCAGAGGTTCATGGGTTTTAATCCCGGCTCCGCCGCTTGTCCGCTGCGTGACCTTGGGCAAGTCACTTCACTTCTCGGGCCTCAGTTCCCTCATCTGTAAAATGGGGATTAAGATTGTGAGCCCCGTGTGGGACAGGGACTGCGTCCACCTTGATTTGCTTGTATCCACCCCAGTGCTTAGTACAGTGCCTGGCACTTAATAAGCCCTTAACCAATCCCACAATTAGTATTACTATTATTTTTAGTATTATTGTTAAAGGATCGGTGGTCCTAAAGCCGAAGGCGCCAGCAGACTTTATTCCCTGTGGTCATTCCTTCGTATTGAGCACTCACTGTGTGCAGAGCACTGTACTAAGCGCTTGACCGAGCGCTTCTTTGGCCATTTCCTGGATTGTTCTCCAGTGGGAAGGAAAGGAGTTGGAGAGATTTGCGGAGGAACTGCGAGCTCCCGAGCTTACAATAACCTCGTGCTGTAGACTGTCAACTCGTGTGGTCAGGGTATGTGTTTAATGTTGTGCTGGACGCTCCCAAGCGCTTAGTAAAGTGCCCTGCACACAGTAAGCGCTCGGTACATACTACTGACTGACTGTCATCACTCTAAAGCCATACTTAAGGAATCCCGGCTCTGCTTCTTGTCAGCTGCGTGACTGTGGGTAAGTCACTTCACTTGTCTGTGCCTCAGTTACCTCATCTGTCAAATGGGGATGAAGACTGTGAGCCTCACGTGGGACAACGTGATGACCCAGCGCTTAGAACAGTGCCCTGCACATAGTAAGCGCTGACCAAATACCAACATTATTATTATCCGCTACTCACCCGTTTCTCCCGGAGCCGGTAAAAGAGCCAGCCGTGGTTAGAATGCTGAAAGGCAGCGGGTATGAACCGCGTATTAGGTCACAGGAGACAATTATCCGCAGAGTTGAACGTGAAGTGCCGATCCGCCAGGCCTCGTTTTCATTTGGTAATTAAACTCAAGAGCTTCATTTTCCCAGTTAGCTCGTCGTTGACACCGGAAAATGAACAGTCGGAAAAAGGAATATTGCATTTCTCCAGAGAGTGGACTTGCAAAAGCCATGTGTGGGGAACCGACTAAGTGGCAAGTAGGCCAAATCGGGTCTGTTAGATATGGACGGGGTTCGGTAGCGTGGCTCAGTGGAAAGAACCCGGGCTTGGGAGTCGGAGGTCGTGGGTTCGAATTCCGGCTCCGCCACTTATCAGCCGTGTGACTCTGGGCGAGTCGCTTAACTTCTCTGTCCTCAGTTTCCTCATCTGTAAAACGGGGATTAAAACGGTGAGCCATTTGTTCTTCTCCGCCTGTCTCCCCCGATTAGAGTGTAAGCCCGTCAGTGGGCGGGGATCGTCTCTATCTGTTGCCGAATTGTACATTCCAAGCGCTTAGTACAGTGCTCTGCACATAGTAAGCGCTCAATAAATACTGTTGAATGAATGAAAAGTGAGCCCCAATGATGACCTGATTACTTTGTATCCACCCCAGCACTTAGAACAGTGCTTGGCACATAGTAAGCGCTTAAATACCAGCATTATTAGTAGGACTATGGCAACACGCCCACCAACTCTGTTCTCTTGTTCTCTCCCAAACTCTTAGAACAGTGCTTTGCACATGGTGAGCACTCCATAAATACCGTTGATTGATTCATTGGGTTGCCCTGAGGCAGCTTGGCTCAGTGGAAAGAGCCTGGGCTTCAGAGTCAGAGGTCATGGGTTCGATTCCCAGCTCTGCCGCTTGTCAGCTGTGTGACTGTGGGCAAGTCACTTCACTTCTCTGTGCCTCAGTTACCTCATCTGTAAAATGGGGATTAACTGTGAGCCTCACCTGGGACAACCTAATTAACCTGTATCTACCCCAGCACTGGGAAGAGTGCTCTGCACATAGTAAGCGCTTAACAAATACCAACATTATTAAAACTCCCACTTTGTCCTTACACTGTTAAGGCCCCTCCCCGTTTCACTACCGTTGTAGATTTTTCCCTCCCTGGCTAAGTCATTTAACACGGAGAGTCTAATGAACACCGGATTAGGTAGTCAACGCTAAACAGGTAAAGAATACCGGGGTCAGGTGGTTAATGCTAAATACTTTAATGAACACTAGATTAGGTATTTAACATGGAGGCTGAAATTAACACTAGAGCTAAATAGGTTTAAAAAAACCCACCAGAATAGTTATTTAACAAAGATGGAAGAATGACCGCCAGAGTGGGTATTTTACAATAAATGCTTAATAAAAACCAGATTAGGCATTTAACATGGAAGATGTAATGAACAGGGGAGCTAAATAGGTAAAAAAAAACCCCACCAGATTAGGTATTTACCATAGATGGTATAATGACTACCAGAGTGGGTATTTTACACTAAATGCTTAATGAAAACCAGATTAGGTATTTAACATGGAGGATGTAATGAACACTGGAGCTAAATGGGTAAAAAAACAAAACCCACCAGATTTGGTTTTTAGCATAGAGTGCATAATGACCCCAAGAGCAGCTATTTATACTCAACACTTAATGAACACCAGATTAGGTATTTAACATGGAAGGTGTAATGAACACTGCAGCAAAACAGGTAAAAAAAAAAATCCACCAGATTAGGTATTTTACAGAGATTGTAGAACCATCGCCAGAATAAGTATTTACATGAAATACTTCATGAACACCAGATTAGGTATTTAACATTAAATACTTCACAGACACCACATTTGTTATTTAAAGTGAAATATGCGGTGAGTCCTGGATTAGGTATTTAATGCTAAATGGGCAAAGAACCCCAGATCGGGTACTTAACATAGACTGTGTCAATATCAGTCAATCAGTTGTATTTATTGAGCACTTAGTATCTGCAGAACACTTTACTAGGCGCTCTGAAGAGGACAGTATAACAGAATTAGCAGACACGGTCCCCGCCGATTACAAGCAGGTTACCAGGTGAGGTAGTTAGCATTAAGTTTTTAATACAGTGCTCTGCACACGGTAAGCGCTCGGTAAATGCCATTACAAAACAAAGTAGGTAATGAACCCTGGATCGGACAGCTAATATTGGAATGTGCAGTATATATGCCGGTCCAGTCAATCTCAAAGACTCCGTGAAGTTACAGCATAAGGAAACCCCAGATGACTTGTGTCACAGTCACGTAACGGGGATGGACTCTCGGTCAGTCGATGGTATTTACGGAGCGCTTACTGCGTGCGGAGCACTGTATTAAGCGCTTGGGAGAGTACAGTACAGCAATATAACCGACACATTCTCCGCCCACGTCGACCGTACTGTCACTCTCACTCAGTAGTATTTATTGAGCGCTTACTATGTGCAGAGCACTGTACTAAGCGCTTGGAATGGATAATTCGGCAACACACAGAGACAATCCCTGCCCCATAACGGGCTCACGGTCTAAACGGGGGAGAAAGACGGCCAAGCGAAACAGAACAAAACAAAACAAGACAACATCATCAAGACTAAGCGCTAGGAGGGAATACAGAGGTGGGAATTAGACACGGTCCCTGCCTCTCATGCGGCTCACGGTCTAATATTAAGAATGGTATCTCTTAAGCACTTACTATGTGCCATGCACTGTTTTACGGAGTGGGGTAGGTACAGGATAATCAGGTTGGACACAATTCTTGTCCCTAATGGGGCTCGCAGTATTGAGCCCCATTTTGCAGATGAGGTCAGTGAGGCACAGGGAAGTTAAATGACTTGCCTAAGCAGACTCACGGCACAGCAGGGATAAGAACCCGCAACCCCTGACTCCCGGGCCCGGGCTCCTTCCACTAGACCATGATGCTTCTCCGGAAGAAAAATTCCCCGGCAGCGTGTGGCTTGGACACTAAGTTCAAATCACTGGAAAACGTTGAGCGGGTAGCTGGAGGAAGTGCGGGGAAGAAGAGTTATTTCTAATGTTCAGAGCGCGAGCGACGTTAGTAAAAATAAATGAACGAAATGCTCCCTATAAGGATGGTATTGGAGGCTCGGCGCAGATGTGGAGGATTCCAGGGTGAGCCCCTGGGTGGAGGAATCGCCATTATAGATTCTCCCTCTCCGGTCCTTGCCCGTCTTGGACCCGCTGGGGTACCGCGCGCAGTTTGCCAGTAGATGGGCAGGGCTGCAGCACTTGGAGCGGAAGGCCAAGACCGAGGGAGAGAGCGAGGCGAGAACGGAAGGAGCGGCGGAGATGGACGGGGGCAAAATGACCAAGCTGCAGCTATGCTCTAAAACCTTCCCCGCTGGCCTGCTCAGGCCATTTTTCTTGGAGGAGGAAAATGAGTTTTCTCTCCAGTACCCAAACCAGACCTATGCTCTGTCTCCATTATTTCACTTCAAGAATGGGGCGACTTTAAATCATCCCACATTGGCAAGGTAATATATCGGCTCCTCTCCCTCCAACCTTACCACGCTGATCTCCTACTGCGACCCAGCCTGCGTATTCAATCCGTCAGTCGATCGTATTTATTGAGTGCTTACTGTTTGCAGAGCCCCGGACTAAGCGTTTCGGAGGGAACTGTGTAAGACTATAACAGACACATTCCCTGTCCATAATCAGCTTCTCTCACGCCGACCTGATCGCCGTACCTCGAGCTTATTTATCTCCTCACCGACCGCTCGCCCACATCCCCCCTCCGGCCTGGAACGCCGTCCCCTTTCATTCGTTCATTCAGTCATATTTACGGAGGGTTTACTGTGTGCAAAGCAGTGTACTAAACATTTGGGAGAGTACAATATAACAATAAACAGACACATTCCCTGCCCACAACAGGTTCACTGGCTAATAATAATAATGATTATTGTATTTGTTAAGCACTTTGATAGCTGGGAGAGCAATGTCCTCTCCACCTTAGAAACCCTCCCAAAACCACATCTCTTCGGAAAGGCCTTCCCCGACAGCCTCTCTCACTCACCGCTTGAAATATCTTTTTCATAGAAATTGCAATACCGGGCCCAATCTGATAAAAAAAGTAATGAGGCTCTGGGGAAGAGAATATCTGTGTGTCCGCCCTCTCTTCCTACTCCAAAATGGAGTGCGGGAGAATTTCCCTGGAAAAAATGCTAAGAAAGTACGAGGTGTTTATCATAACAGAGGAAGTCAAATCCTGCATTGATAGTTGGGGGGTTTTTTAATGGTATTTGTTAAGCATTTACTATGTGCCAGGCCCCGTACTGAGCACCGGGTAGATACGAGCTGATGGGGTCGGACACGGACCCTGTCCCGCCCGGGCCTCACGGACTCAATCCCCATTTTCCAGATGAGGTCACTGAGGCCCAGAGAAGTGAAGTGACTTGCCCAAGGTCACAGCCCAGACAAGTGTCAGAGTCGGGATCAGAACCCACGTCCTTCTGAGTCCCAGGCCCAGGCTCTGTCCGCTAGCCCATGCCACTCACGTGTCAGTCCGTCAGTCATAGTTCTTGAGCATTTACTGCGTGCAGAGCACTGTACTCAACACTCGGAAGACTGTAATAGAGCATTATATCAGACAAAATCCCTTCCCTCAGTGAGTTTACAGGCTAGAGACCCGTCTTCCCAGTGGTGGCATGGGAAAATCCCCGTCTTGGAAATTACTCAGGCCCTGGGGCTGCCTCCGGAAGCAGATGGTGGATCCCACGAGCAGGCCTCACTCTCAGAATGCTCCACATTGTTCACGGCCACCGGAGGAAGGCGTGGGAGGCCAAGAAGGAGACCGACCTCCCTCCCAAATCCGAAGGATTGACGGGCAGAATGCAGAATTGACTTCCATAGGCTGGGGAGTTTCCCCACGGTCTTACGACTCGCAGGCTCCTGTGTCTCGCCACTTGACCACGCTGCCTTAGCTAATAATGAGAAGAAGAGGAATGATTGAATGAAGATAGACGGTATAAATTCCAGACGGCACAGAATTTCCTTAAATAATTACGCCCTGTGCTATATGGTTACTTGGTGCAATTAGAAGGAGCCTGTGTTCCCTTAATTAGATAGTTGATTAGATTGTGACCTCCTTTTATGTTTCATTGGCTCGGGCTGAAGGAAGGAAGTCATTTACCAAGCCCACACCCCACGGGAGGGAGATGAAATTCAGCCGAGAATTCAAGGACCCGGGAAGGGTTGGCAAGCCCCCCTCGCCCCGGTTTACTCACCGGGCCCCGATCTCGTCTGTCCCGCCGCCGGCTCCTTTCCCACGTCCTCCCCCTGGCCTGGAATTCCCTCCCGCTCCGTATCCGCCGGGCCGCCACCCTCTCCCCCTTCAAACCATTCCTGAGGTCCCAGCTCCTCCCAGAAGCCTTCCCCGATTAAGCCTTCTTCTCCCCGGCTCGCTCTCCCTTCTGTGCCAGCAATGCGCTTGGATCTGTGATCTTTGGATATTTGATATTCTCCCCAACCCCACAGCCCTTATGTACCTAGCTCTAAATCATATACGATAAACGACTCGTTTATTCATATTAACGTCTGTCTCTCCCTCAAGACTGTAAGCTCGCTGGGGGCCGGGAAAGGGTCTTGCTAAATTCTGTTGGACTGTGTTCTCCCAAGGGCTTAATACAGTGCTCTGCCCACAGTAAGCGTTCAATAAATGCCATCAGGTGATTGATTGATCGGTAGACCAGCCAGACGATGGGGAGAAGCTTGTGCCCAAGCAGATGGACGCATTCCTGCTCATCGTGGAAAAGGGGATGGAAATCTCATGAATGGAGGAACACATCCCTCCAAACAAAGGAAACTGTCAGTTTATGGTGGTATTTTTTTGAGCAGTTGAAACGTAACAAGCGCTGTTCTAAGCAATGGGGTAGATACCAGTTAATCACATTAGACATAGTGCAGGTCCTATAGAATAATAGTTAATCATAAGTATGGTATTCACTTAAGCGCTTATTATGTGCCAGGGACTCTTCTAAGCACTGGGGTGGATACAAGATAATCGGGTTGGACTCATCGGGACGACTCCAAGCCCCATCAGTGGCTGTTTCAACGGTCAGTCGCATTTATTGAGTGCCTAAGGCTACCACTAATAATAATACTATGGTACTTGGTAAGTGCTTACTTTGTGTCAAGCCCTGTTCTGAGCGCTGGAGGAGATGCAGGTGAACCAGGTTGGACGCAGTCCCCGTCCCACATGGGGCTCCCACTCCTAGTCCCCATTTTACAGATGAGGGTTCTGAGGCCCAGAGAAGTTAAGTGCGTAACCCAAGGTTAAACAGCAGACAGGTGGCGGAGCTCGGATTAGAACCCAGGTCCTTTTAACTCCCAGGTCCGGGCTCTATCCGCCGGGCCACACTGCTACTCCTGCGTTTAGAGCACAGTACTAAACACTAGAGCACTAGAGAAGCAGCGTGGCTCCGTGGAAAGAGCCCGGGCTTGGGAGTCAGAGGTCATGGGTTCGAATCCCAGCTCTGCCACTCGTCAGCTGTGTGACTCTGGGCGAGTCGCTTCACTTCTCTGGACCTCAGTGACCTCATCTGGAAAATGGGGATGAAGACTGTGAGCCTCACTTGGGACAACCCGATGACCCTGTATCTGCCCCAGCGCTTAAAACGGTGCTCTGCACATAGTAAGCGCTTAACAAATACCAACATTATTATCATTATTACTCAGAAGAATACGATAGAACAACAGACACTTTTCCTGACCACACTGAGCTTTCCGTCTGGCGCGCGGTGGGGAGGACAGACGTTAATATCTAAAATCACTTAATACAAGGAACAAATTAGGTCATGTGGTAACGGTACCTGGGTAGTATATGAAGATTTTGAGTATTACGTACAGTTGCACTTAGGAGATGAAGCAAAATGCGCCATAAAAGTTAATCAAATTACTGCAGCGATTCCATGCCCGAAGGAGGCTCTCTCTCTCAGTTTGCCATTGGTTCTTCCATCTCCGTTTCATTTGGGAGTCCGAGCTCCCTCTCCCAGAGAGCTCATTATATGCTATTAGGCTGCAAAAGCGGGAGGGTTGATGTGCCCGTAATTAATTTAGAATATTGAATTAATACGGAATCGAGTTTCCGCGGCCCGAGCCCCAAATGACGCATCTTGAATTTCCAGATGAACAGCGGAGACGGGAAGGGCCGGTCACCTGCCTTTCTCCCGGGCAGGGCGGGGTGGGGTCATCTCTCACGCCACGAATCGCACTTCAGCGCTCACCCCGGGGGCTCCGGGAGACCCCCCGGCTTTTCCGGGTGAACAGACGATGCTTCAGACCCTTCCCCTCCGCGGTCTTTGCTCTTCGGAATCTTTGTTTCCTCATGCTTACTTTGTGGCGAACGCTGTTCTAAGTGCCGGGGAAGGTACGCGTAAATTAGATCGGACACTGTCCCTGTCCCGTATGGGGTACACTTGCTTCCTCTAGCGCTGACCTTCTCACTGTGCCTCGGTCTCCCCGCCGACCCTTAGCCCACGTCCTGCCTCTGGCCCGGAACGTCCTCCCTCCTCGTATCAGACCGACAGTTACCCTCTCCCCCGCTTCGTAGCCTTATCGAAGGCCCATCTCCTCCAAGAGGCCTTCCCCGACTAAGCCCTCCTTACCTCTTCTCCCATTCCCTTCTGGGCCACCCTGATTTTTTTCCCCATAGCACTTCTCTGTGGTATTTGTTAAGCGCATACTGTTTGTCAGGCAGTGATACGAGCTAATCAAAGTGGATCCAGTCCCTGTCCCACATGGAGCTCAAGCTCTTAAGATGAGGGAACTGAGGCACAGAGAAGCGAAGTGACCAGCCCAAGGTCACAGAGCCGACTAGCGGGAGCTGAGATTGGAACTCGGGTCGTTTTGACTCCCAGGCCCGAGCTGTATCCACTGGGCTACGCTGCTTCGTATGTACGGATATGCCCATATTGGTAATTAATTGATTAATATTGATATCCGTCTCCCCCTCTGTACCGTAAGCTCGCTGTGGGCAGGGAATGTGTCTGTTATATTGTCATTCCATACTCTCCCAAGAGCAGAGAAGCAGCGTGGCCCAGTGGCAAGAGTCCGGCCTCTGGAGTTAAAGGACGTGGGTTCTAATCCCGGCTCCGCCTCTTGTCCGCTCTCTGACCTTGGACAAGTCACTTCACTTCTCTGTGCCTCAGTTACCTCATCTGTAAAATGAGGATTAAGAACTGTGATCACCTTGTGGGTCAACCTGATGTTCTTATATCTACTTCAGCGCTTAGAACAGTGCTTGTCACATAGTAACTGCTTAACAAATACTATCATTATTAGTAGTAGTAGTACAGTGCTCTGCACACAGTAAGCACTCAGTAAATTCGATTGATTGATTGTTGGAAAGAAAAGGGGAGAGGGACCGTAGCCCTCCAAAAGGGAGGCTCCCGGGACAGTTCAGATGCACCCACACACACCCCCGGCCTCCACACCCACAGTGGTGCTCAGTACAGAGCTCAAGCGCTTAATAGAGTGCCAAGCACTTAGTACAGTGCTCTGCACACAGTGAGCAGTTAATAAATATGATTGAATAAATACGGATGAATGGTGTGAAAACTGCTAACCCCCCGCCCCCGTTCTTGGGTTAAGACAAGGCCGAGGAGACAACGGCCTTTAGGGAAAAGAGTCCCCGCTCTGCTTTGCTTTCTATAACCCGAATGTAAGCTCCCGGCGGGCAGGGGCTCAGGTCCAACTCCACTGTATCGATATGTCCATCAGTAGTATTTCTTGACTGTTTTCTTTGCACAAAGCACAGCCTAGTGGTTAGAGCCTGGGCCTGGAAGTCAGAAGGACCTGGCTTCTAATCCCAGCTCCATCACTGGTCTGCTGGGTGACCTTCCCTTCTCTGGGCCTCGGTTCCCTCATCTGTAAAAATGGGAACAAGACCGTGAACCCTCTGTGGGACAGGGACTGTGACCAACCCGATTATCTTCTAACTATGCCAGCGCTTAGAACGGTGCCTGGCGTATAATAAGTACTGTCTGTTAAATACCGCAGTTTTTATTATTAAATTGGGAATGTACAATATAATAGAATCAGTCAACGCAATTCCTGCCCGCAAGGAGTTTAAAATTTTCCAGGGGAGATGGACATTAAAATAAATTACGGAGAGGAGAATTAGAAGAGCATTAGGATCTTTACATAAGCGCTAGAGGCTGGAATGTACAATCCCCAGTTCTCGGTATGGGCTCTGCGCACGCCGTGCTCTCGGTCGATACAGTTCCATCGATCGATCGATCGCTAGAAAGGGTACGCCATCGCCTGCCGTCGACACGGCCCCTTTGACCGACCGCAGTGAATGGGTGTCGCGGCAGTTTTCCGGTTAACTCGATTCACAGAAGCAAAGCCCAAATGGATAACCGACAGAATTGACAGTAGGGGTCTTGATCTATCAGGGTGAGATATCGACGTGGATCAAATTAATTGGACGGATGCCTGTTTTCCAGTTGGTTTTATGTCGGGTTGAGTCGGTCTGAGAGGGGCAATTAAATGCTAAGTAGGAAAGAGAAGTTGAAAAATGATGACAGGATCCTTTCTCTCCGGGAAGTGCAGGACCACTCCTTAACGTCAACTTTAAAGCACTCAATCCCCTCGCCCCCTCTGACCTCACCTCGCTGTTCTCCTACTACACTCCAGCCGTTTCCCTCCTCGAATGCCAGGCTTCTCCCTGGCCCTCGATCTCGTCCATCTCGCCGCCGACCGCTCGCCCACCTTCTCCCTCTGGCTTGGAACGCCCTCCTTCCACAGATCTGACAGACAGTTACTGTCCCCCCGCTTCAAAGCCTTATTGAAGGCAAATCTCCTCCGAGAGGCCTTCCCTGACTAAGCCCTCCTTTCCTTTCCTTCCACTCCCTTCTGCGTCGCCCTGATTTGTCTGCTGTGTGATCTTGGTCAAGCCACTTCACTTCTCTGGGCCTCAGTGCCCCCACCTGCAAAAATGGGGATCCAATCCCTGTTCTCCCTCCTACTTAGACTGTGAGCCCCACATGGAACCTGATTATCTTGTGTCGGCCCTAGAGCTTAGTACGGGTCTTGACACATCGTAAGTGCTTAGCAAGAACCAAACATTATCATTATGATCACTTTTGTTATCGATATCATACCTTCATTGCTAGGAGACTGACAACGTCCCAGAACTTCATC
The DNA here is from genome assembly GCF_004115215.2 of Ornithorhynchus anatinus. Taxonomy (NCBI): domain Eukaryota; kingdom Metazoa; phylum Chordata; class Mammalia; order Monotremata; family Ornithorhynchidae; genus Ornithorhynchus; species Ornithorhynchus anatinus. Next base: position 13,917,709 of record NC_041742.1, on the reverse strand, counting down.
TCCCTAAACACAGGAGGGTTAAATTTGGCCCTCATCTGGGGTTATATGGCTGAACGGCCCACAGTTCGATATCATGAAGGGAGAGCTTCGAAGACTAATGAAATCCAACACAATTATATGTTTCCCTAGACCCGGAAAATGCAACCCAACTGTCATCTCAGTTTCGGGTCAAGATCCTGATATTTCACATTTTTCTTCATTGAACAGAAAGTAGGATTTGGCAGGTGGAAAAATGCAGGCAGTAAAAAATTGTTGGTTTTGCAGTTCTGTGCATAAATTGTAGCTTTCAACCTACATTTTCTGCTCTCAGCTGGAAATTCCAGGGCAGATAGGGTTTTTTTTTTGGTTTTTTTTTTGTTTTGTTTTTTAATGGAAACAAAAATGAAAAGAACACTGACAATATCCAATGCCTTTACATTTTCCATATACAATTGGAAAGAGGCCCACGCCAATCTTTACCTTTCCCCACTGTACTCGCTGGGTTTTTTTGGTTTTGGTTTTGGTTTTCCTTTTTTATGGTATTTGTTAAGTGCTTACTATGTACCAGGCACTGTACTTAAGCGCTAGGGGAGATTCCAGCTAATGAGGTTAGACACGGTCCATGTCCCACATGGGGCTCTGAACCCCCATTTTACAGATGAGGTAGCTGAGGCCCAGAGAAATAAAGTGACTTGCCCAAGGTCACACGGCAGACCGGTGGCAGAGCTGGGATTAGAAACCCAGATCCTCCTGACTCCCAGGTCTCTGCTCTCTCCATTAGGCCATGTTGCTTCTTCTCTGCTAAGTAAGAGAATGAGAAAGAAAAAGAGGAAGAAGGGGAGAAAAGGGAGGAGTAGCACAAGAAGGAGAGAGAGGGGAGGGGGAGGAAGGAAGAGGGAAAGACAAGTCAGGCAACTTTTTAATGAACTTCCATCGACTCCAGACCCGGCTTGTCAGCCTGGAGGAAGAGCAGAAGTCTGAGGAGGAGGTAGCTTGGAGCTGGGCAGGTTCCCATCTTGGATTGGTGCCCCTTCCCCTTCCCCCCGTCAACACACTTCTCCGGAATGTTCTCCGACGGGATGCAGCTGTGCTCGGCGGCAGCCGACAGACACAACCTTCCTACCCCACGTCGTTCCGTAGTAACGAGCCCGATGAGGCTCCCCGGTTGACGATGTTCATCCTGTTAGAGCAGGAGAACTCCCGCTCTCCCGCCCGGCCTTCCGCTCGCGTCGACATCGTTAGCGCTGGCAACGGGGAGGGAGGTTGTCAGCGGGTTGTCAGCGGGCCCGGCTCTGTCCGCCCCGCTTGGGGGGGGCCTGCGATCTGTCCACGCCAATGAGCTGGCGGCTGAGTCGCCAGGCCGGAGGACGGAGAGCCCGTGGATCTTTCACGCGGGGGCGTTGGCCGTGGTCGTCCCGGGCCGCCCTCTCCGGTATCTCCGTCCCGCGGACGGCCCCGGCCCGGATGACCCCTGCCGGGGATGAATTCTGGGGTTGTCCCAGCAGCCCGACTTGGGGTGTGGTCTACCCCTGCCGGGGACGAGTTCTGCGAACCGTCCCCAAATCCCTATTTTGCAAATGGGGGAATTGAGGCCCAGAAAAGTGAAATAGCTGGTCCAAGGTCACCCAGCAGGCAAGCGGCAGAGCGGGGATTAGAACCCCGGTCCCCCGACTCCCGGGTCCGTGAAAGAGAGCGCTGTGGCCTAGAGGGTAGGCCATGGGCCTGGGAGCCAGAAGGACCTGAGTTCTAATCCCAGCTCCGCCACTTGTCTGCTGCGTGAGCTCTGGCAAGTCCCTTCATTTCTCTCTGGTTCAGTTCCCTCATCCGTAAAATGGGCGTTAAGGCTGTGAATCCCGTGCGGGTCAAGGATTGTGTCCAACCTGGTTTGCTCGTATCCACTCCAGTGCTCGGTACAATGCCTGGCACATAGTAAGCGCTTAATAAATATCAACATTATTATTGTTATTGTGTGTAGAGTGCTGTACAAGCCCTTGGGAGAGTAGGACAGAGACAAAACACAGCACCCCTACCCTCAGAGAGTTTACACGAACCTAAGAACTACTCTGGCTTTTGAAGCAAGCCAGGGATACCCCCACTTTTCAGGTGATTGTACTGAGTGTAAGGCGATAGAGAAATCAGAGATGGAGCTTTAGAATAAACATCCTCTCTTCCAAGCAAGGTGTTCACGGTCCAGATGCAGCCTTCCGGGATAGGTAATAATAATAATAATAATAATGTTGGTATTTGTTAAGCGCTTACTAGGTGCCGAGCACTGTTCTAAGCGCTGGGGTAGACACAGGGGAATCAGGATGGCCCACGTGAGGCTCACAGTCTTCATCCCCATTTTCCAGATGAGGTCACTGAGGCACAGAGAAGTGAAGTGACTCGCCCACACTCACACAGCTGACAAGTGGCAGAGCTGGGATTCGATCTCATGACCTCTGACTCCAAAAGGATTCCAAAGCCAGCTGGGCAGGCTGGGGTCGAGTCTGGGAGGACACGAGAAGCAGCGGGGCCTAGTGGCTAGAGCACGGGCCTGGGAGTCAGGAGGACCTGGGTTCTGATCCTGGCTCTGCCACTGGTCTGCTGTGTGACCTCGCTCAAGTCCCTTCACTTCTCTGGGTCCCATTTACCCCATCGCTAATAGGAGATGCAGACTGTGAGCCCTAGGTGGGACATTGATTTTGTTCATCCTGATCTGATTGTATCTACCCCACACTTGGTACGGTGCCAGGCCCGTACAAAGTGCTCAAGAGATAGCATAAAAAAAAAAAAGCACACAGCGTAGGCTTCACGGACGAGCGTGGTCATAGCGCTGCTTTGGCACCGGCTCCATCAGACATTTGCAAGGATGCCTTTCCCATCATCAAGGGTACAGACAGAACATTCCACTAGGAATGTTCGAGGATCTGAGATTCCTAATCATTCAGTCTATAGAATTTATTGAGTACCTACTAGGTGCAGAGCACTGTACTAAGCACTTGGGAGAGTACAGTATCTCAATATAACAGACACGTTCCCAGCCCTCAACGAGCTTACAGGCTAGAGAGGGAGACTGATAACAGTATAAAGATATAAGATTCTAGATATGTTCAAAAGTGCTGTGACTTTGGAACGGGGATGAATAAAGGGAGCCCGGTCCCTGACTGACACCTCATTTCCCCCATCTATTTGCCCTCCCTTCTGCACCGCTGATGCTTTTGTGTTTTTACCCCGTAAAAATTCTGATACTCCTCCAACAGCACCAGAGGTCTTATGTCCATATTGTTACACCCATTTGCTATTCCTATCTGTAATTCATTTTAATGGCTCTCTCCTCCTGTAGACTGTAAACTCCTTGAAGGTAGGGGTCCGTGTCTTGTCTACCGACCGTCGTATCGTACTCTCCTAAGCGCTTTGTACGGAGTTGAGGGTCTTCTGTATTCACAGCACTGTACTGAGCGTCTGGGAGGGGACAGCGGAGTTAGGAGAGGCCATCTCTGCCCTCAGACTTGACAATCCAGTGAGGCGCTCGAGAACACCAGACACCCCTTTTCTGACCCAGAAGCACAGAACGCGTTGGGAATGTTCCATTCGTAGCGGTCGTTCCATCCCCCAGCACCACGAGGACACACGGGTGTCTGCGGATTCGCCGACTGCCATTCCCCAACCGAGGAGCGGAGAGAATCTGTAAGTTCCCAGCAAACCGTGGAGAAGGGGGACAACGTAGCAGAAAACTCTCGCTAGAAAATTATATTCAGAGGTCTCAGCGAGGCGCGATGGCCCGTGCTATTTTAGCAACGTGCGACAGGGCTGTTGGGAAACATTCTGTTACCGTTTCAAGTCTCATTTACTCATTTTTCACCTTTGATTCTCGTGTGGAGGCCGAGCTGGAAAAGCCCTGATAATTAAGGGTGTGAGGCTGATAAGATCGAGGGGTTAACGAATGTTTTCGTGAACTCTGGGTAATGGAAGGATTGCAATTCACAAGGCAGGAGCCACCGCATTTTCACATTAGGGAGCACCTCTTCGTGTCAGCGGGTCAGAATTCTTCAACGGCAGGAAGTTAATGGAAGCGGTCATGGTTTTTTATGAAGCACTCACTGTGTGCAGAGCACTGTACGGAGCACTGGGAGAGAATACGAAGATGGGAATTAGACATGACTCCTGTCACTCGGGGACCTCACAACCTAATATTAATAATAGCGATTGTGGTGTTAAGCACCTAGTGTGTGCCAGGCACTGTACTAACTGCTGGGGTAGATAAAAGATAATGGGGTCAGACAGAGTCCCTGTCCCACAAAGGGCTCACGGTCCTAATCCCCATTTTACAGATGAGGGAACTGAGGCACAAAACAGTGAAGTGAATGGCCCAAGGTCACACAGCAGACAAGCGGCGGAACCGGGATTAGAACCCAGGTCCTCCGACTCCCAAGCCTGTGCTCCGTGGGGACTAGAATCACTGAGGATGCGTAAATTTCTTCACTGCCCTTCTCAACTCTCACAGAGCGAGACGAGGGCTCTGGTAGTCACTCTCTCCCGGAAGAGGCTGTCTCCAGTGAATTCTACAACTCGGTGTACCTCATTTTGAGAAGATACCGTGCGCCCTGTGATTTGATAAAATGTGAAAGTACAAGTAAGAATGAAGCGCTTATTCCTAGAACCGCTGGTTGCCCACCTGCACAGTCACTCTAGGCACAGTGAGGAAACAAGATCATCTCTCGTCTTCGGGTCGTGGGTTTCCTTCGAAAGCGGAAACCGGAGAGGGGAGAGGAATCTTGTCATCGGTCCTTTGGAACAAGGTCTCCAATGTCTCCTGGAAAACTATTCCGGCGTTTCCCCCGTCACTGAGGCTGGAGTCCCCCTGCCTAGGTGAAATCTCTCTGGCCGCAGTTTATGTCCGAAGGGTTTACAGCTCATTCGATCGTATTTATGGAGCGATTACTCTGTCGGAGCACTGGACTAAGCGCTTGGAGGAGTACAACATAACGGAGTTGGGAGTCACATTCCCTGCCCACGACAAGATCGAAGTCTAGAGGGGGAGAGAGACGTTCATATAAATAAATAAATGACGGATATGGACATTAGTGCTGTGGGACTGAGGGGGAGGTGAATAAAGGGTGCAGAGCCAAGTGTAAGCCTGCTGCGGAAGAGGAAATTCATTCGGTCGTATTTATTGAGCGCTTACCGTGTGTAAAGCGCTGTGCTAAGCTCTTGGGAGAGTACAATATAACAATAAACAGATACAGTGAGTTTACAGTCTAGAGATGGGAGACTGACGTTAATATAAATAAATAAATGACAGATCTGGACAGAAGTGCTGTGGGGCTGGGAGGGGGGGTGAATAAACGGTGGAAATCAGGGAGATGCAGAAGGGAGTGGGAGAAGAGAAAAGGAGGGTGTAGTCGGAGAAGGCCTCTTGGAGGAGACGGGCTTTCAAGTGGGGGAGAGTCATCGTCTGTCGGAGGGAGGGCGTTCCAGGCCAGAGACAGGACGTGGGTGAGACGTCCGTGGCGAGATGGATGAGACCGAGTGAGAAGGTTGGCGTTAGAGCAGCAAAGTGCGCGGTCCGGGTTGCAGCAGGAGAGCGAGGTGAGGTAGGAGGGGCCGAGGGGATTGAGGGCTTTAAAGCTCATGGTGAGGACTTTTTGCTTGATGGAGAGGTGGATGGACAACCACTGGAGCGTCTTGAGGGGTGGGGAAACATACCCCGAATGTCTCTGTAGAAAATGAGAGCTTAGCTGGGGAACGAGGAGATGCGCTTTCAGTAAGGCTTCGAAGAGGAGAGGGAGGGCGTGTCAGACATGAAGAGGGAGGGAGTGCCGGGCCAGAGGCGGGACGTGGACGAGAGGTCTGCGTGAGATGGTTCTAGAATAACACGGGGTAAGATTATTGGGATTGGGAATGCACCTGCTTCGGTTCCTAAGTACCCGTTCTCCCTCCTACTTCTTATTATCGTTATTATTTTCATTATCGTCACCGTATTTACGGAGCAAACCCAGTTCTAAGCACTGAGGTGGATCCAAGGTCATCGGTTTGGGCCCAGTCCCTGTCCCACGTGGGGCTCACAGTCTAGGTAGGAGGGAGGAGGATTTAATCCCCATTTTACAGATGAGGAAACTGAGGCCAGAGAAGTGAAGTGACTCGCTCGACATCCCACGGCAAGTAAGTTGTGGAGCCAGTTCTCCTGACTCCCAGGCCCATGCTCTTATCTGCTAGACTCTTAAACCGGGAGCCCCGTGTGGGATAGGAACTCTGTCCAACCTGATGATTTCTCTCTACCCCAGCGCGGCGCTTGGCACATAATGAACGCTTAACAGTTATCATAAAAGAAAAAGAAATCAGTCGACCAGTGAATCGGTGATATTTCTTGGGCACTTTTTGTGTGCAGAGCATGGTACTAAGTGCTTAAAAGGGTATAATCCAACAGACTGGGGAGGTACATTCCCTGCCCACAACGAGCTGGAAGATAAAGAAAGTTGGGACATCTCTCGAGGTCCCCGACGCTTGGCGGGGGGCCGACTGGACGGTTGAGATTTAAAACAATCAAGGCGGAACTGGGCTGAAGATCAGGATCCAGCCTGGGCGGCTCCTCGGGCCAGCGGAAAGTCTCAGACACTTTAATCGAGGCCCTTCCTCCCGCCCCAGCCTCCCCTCCGCCCCATCACGTTCCGACGCGAAGGCAAAGGCTTTTTCTGGTGACTTTCCAAGCGGTTCCCTTCCAGACTGACTGTGTGGAGCGGACAAGACACCGCACCCCGGAAAGGAGAGGGGTTGGGGGTCGGGGGGGGGCGGCTTGTTAGCATTTACGGATCCCACGGCGGGGAGCGGGCAGAGGGGATGTCCCCAGGGTCCTCCAGGCTCTGGGTGACGTAGGCCTCGGCTGCTGGCTCCCGTCTGGGGAGACGACGAGGCGCCTTTCCGGGACGATGATCAAGAAATCAACTAGGGGGAGAATTTGAAGGTGCTCGACAAAATAGACCGCTCGCTTCCAGATCAGCCAGGGTGTGAGGTTCTTTGAAACTCGAAGCTCGTGTGGGACAAGCCCTTGGGCCTCTGGGCTGAAAGCTCCTCCTCGAGACCCTAAGCTCCCCTTCTAGGCTATGAGCTCATCCTCTAGGCCGTAAACTCAACCTCCTGACTGTAGACTCGTCCTCTAGACCGTAGCAAGGTCTAATGGGAAGAGCACAGGCCTGGGAGTCAGAGGAACTGGCCTTTAATCCTGGTTCTGCCACAAGTCTGCTGGGTGACCTTGGGTAAGTCATTTCACTTCTCGGGGTTTTTATTGAGGATGAAGACTGTGAGGCCCATGTGGGACAGGGACTGTGCCCAGCCTGATTGAGAAGCAGCATGGCTCAGTGGAAAGAGCCTGGGCTTGGGAGTCCGAGGTCATGGGTTCGAATCCCGGCTCCGCCGCTTGCCAGCTGCGCGACGTTGGGCAAGTCACTTAACTTCTCTGTGCCTCCAAGTCACTCAACTTCTCTGTGCCTGTTACCTCATCTGTAAAATGGGGATTAAGACTGTGAGCCCCCCGTGGGACAACCTGATCACCTTGTATCCCCCCAGCGCTTAGAACAGTGCTTTGCACGTAGTAAGCGCTTAACAAATACCACCATTATCGTTATTACTAGCTCGCATCTATCCCGGCTCTCAGAGCAGTGCTTGACACATAGTAAGCGCTTCGCAAATGGCATCATTATGAGATCATAAGCTCGTTGCGGTCAGGGAATGTGCCTGTTCTTTTGTTATATTTGTACTCTCCCAAGTGCCTAGTACAGTGTTCTGCACACAGTAAGCGCTCAATACATATGACTGGCTAACTGACGAAGCCCTAGAGGCATTCCCTTGAGTCTCCGAGGGGAGGAGAGGGACATGGGGAGTGCTTGCTTATTATTTCCATATCTAGAAATTCTTCATTTCTATTCATAGCTGCCTCCCCCCTCTAGACTGCAAGCTCACAGTGGGCAGGGAGCGTGTCCACCCCCGACTCCGTCGTGTTTTACTCTCCCAAGAGCCCAGCGAGGTGTTCCGCAGACGCTCGGGGTTCAGTAAACACCACGGGTCAAGTGATTGCTCGCTCTGTTGGGGAAGACTAGAGAACCTCTTGATGAGACAGAAATCGGGGCTCTGCACTGCAGAACCCCCAGTGCGCCACCCCCATTCTCACCCACAGGGCGGCGACGCGGGCCTGGGAGTCAGGAGACCTGGGTTCTAGTCTCAGCCTTGTTTTTGGCCTGCGGTGCGACCTTGGGGATGTCATACAACCTCTCTGGGCCTCACTTTCCTCATCTGTAAAAGAGGGACGATAATGACAAGCAGCGTGGCTCAGTGGAAAGAGCCCGGGCTTGAGAGTCAGAGGTCGTCGGTTCTAATCCCGGCTCTGCTGCTTGTCTGCTGTGCGGCCTTGTGCAAGTCACTTCACTTCTCTGTGCCTCAGTTACCTCATCTGGAAAATGGGATTGAAACTGTGAACCCCACGTGGGACAACCCCATTACCTTGTATCTACCCAGAGCTTAGAGCAGTGTTTGGCACATAGTAAGTGCTTAACAGATACCAAATTATCATTATTATTAGTATTATTATTAGTATTATTATTACCCGCTCTCCCTCCCCTCCAAGACCGGTGAGCCTTGTGTGCAGTGGACACTGTGTCCAGTATGATCATCTTGCCTTCACCCCAGCACACTTTTTTTTAAAAAAACAAGGGTATTTGTTAATTGCTTACAATGTGCCAGTCACTGCTGTAGTACACGCTAATCGGGTTTGACCCAATCCCTGTCCCACATAATAATAATAATCTTGGTATCTTTTAAGCCCCTACTATGTGCAGAGCACTGTTCTAAGCGCTGGGGCAGATACAGAGTAATCGGGTTGTCCCACGTGAGGCTCACAGTCTTCATCCCCATTTTACCGATGAGGTAACTGAGGCACAGAGAAGTGAAGTGACTTGCCCACAGCCACACAGCTGACAAGGGGCGGGGGCGGGATTCGAACCCATGACTTCTGACTCCCAAGCCGGGGCTCTTTCCACTGATCCAAGCTGGGACTCCCCCTCTCGATCCCCATTTTACAGCTGAGGTAGCTGAGGCTCCGAGAAGCAAAGCGACTTGCCCGAGGTCACACAGCAGACAAGTGGCAGATCCGGGATTAGAACCCAAGACCCTCTGACTCCCAGGCCCGGACTCTAGCCGTCAGAAAACATTCGGGAGCGTCTGCTCAGATTGAACTCTTCCCGAAATTCTCTCTCAGTCATTACTCTTTCATTACGACCCAATGTCTTTGGAGTTGGGTTTTTTTTTTTTTGGAGCGGGAGGGGAGGGCTTGATTCTAAAAATGGACGTCACTTGATGTAACCGTTATTCTAGTTTTCTGGAAAATTTCGGTTTAAATAAGACACCTTTTGTTCCTTCTCCATCTGGCGTGGTCAGATCTGCCGCGTTGTCTCTCCTTTCAAATGATTCGAAAAATCATTCCACCGAGTTTATTCCCGGATTAGATAAGTAATTCAGCCCCCAAAATTCATTCCGTCCTGTTAACAATGATGAAAAATTAGGTGTGGGAAAACCACGATTGTGAAGTTTAATGATATTCCATCAAATTAGCATAAGTGATCAAAGCCTTTTCTTCCTAGCTTGTCCGAAACTTTTCAAAGATTGCGATTTTTCAAACACTTCATTCTCTTTAATTCTTTGTAACAGGAAATTCTGCGAATCTAACCTGCAGGGCTTTCTTTGGCTACAGTGGGGAAGTCAGTCCTCTCATTTACTGGATGAAAGGAGAGAAGTTTATTGAAGATCTGGATGAAAATCGAGTCTGGGAAAGTGATATTAGGTAAGAAAAGTTTTGCTCTCTTGGTTCGAGAAGGGTGTTGGTGTGGAGCGTGGGTAGGGCCCGAGGAGAGGAAAGGGCTTTAGAAACAGTCGTAACGTGAGCAGAGACTGCACCTACCAACTCTGTCGTACTGGCCTCTCTCAAGCGCTTAGTACAGTGCTCTGCACCGAGGAAGCGCTCAATAAATACCTTCTATAGATTGGAGACCCTTGAAAGTTCAGAACGGCGTCGCGGCATGCTGGAAGATGGCGAAGAACCGACGGAAACGTTTAAGGAAAAGGCAGTTTGGAGGTTAAATGCACCAAGAAACGGTCCTCGATGGGAAATACTACTTTGGAGAGCAAAGATAGAAAAAGAATTTGTGAGGGAAAGAGGGGGCTTTTCCATCAAAACGTTCTCCTTATCTTGAGGAAAGCAAGGACACACCATAATAACGTTAATATTATGGGGCGTTTGTTAAGTGCTTACTATGTGCCAGGCGCTGTGCTGAGCGAGCGTGGCCCAGCGGAAGAGCCCGGGCCTGGGAGTCAGAAGAACCTGGATCCCGACCCCGGCTCCGCCACTCGTCGGCTGTGTGACCTTGAGCGAATCGCTTCACTTCTCTGTGCCTCTGTTACCTCACCTGTAAAATGGGGATCAAGACTGCGAGCCCCATGTGGGATAAGGAGTGTGTCTGACCCGGTTTGTTTGTATCCACCCCAGCGCTTAGTACAGTGCCTGGCACATAGTAAGTACTTAACAAATACCACAATTACTATTATTAATATTATGCAAGACAATCAGGTTGGACCGAGTCCCCGTCCCTCACAGGGCTCGGAGCCTTAATCCCCAGTTTACAGACGAGGGAACTGAGGCACAGAGAAGTGAAGCGACTTACCAAAGGTCACAAAGAAGACCTTTGGGAGAGAGCTGAATTAGAACCCAGGTCCTTCTGATTCCCTATCCACCGGGCCAAGCTAGCGTGAGAGTCGGCGGTAATATCCCAGCATTCTCCGCTCGCACATCGCTTCTAAATTCCAGCCCCTCCCAGGGCTGCAAGGGAAGAGGGCGGACAACCGTTTCATCACTCGAAACGCCGTCGCTCCGTTCGATTTTAAGGGCGAGAATTTAGGGGCTCAGGCCGATGGAGGGAAAATAATAATGTTGGTATCGTTAATGTTGGTATTTGTTAAGCGCTTACTATGTGCCGAGCACTGTTCTAAGCGCTGGGGTAGACATAGGGGAATCAGGTTGTCCCACGTGGGGCTCACAGTCTTAATCCCCATTTTACAGATGAGGGAACTGAGGCACAGAGAAGTTAAGTGACTTGCCCACGGTCACACAGCCGACAAGTGGCAGAGCTGGGATTCGAACTCATGAGCCCTGACTCCAAAGCCCGTGCTCTTTTCCACTGAGCCACGCTGCTTCTCACTAATCGTTAAGCGCTTACTATGTGCAGAGCGCTGTTCTAAGCGCTGGGGGAGATATAGGGTAATCAGGTGGTCCCACGTGAGGCTCACGGTTAATCCCCATTTTACAGTTGAGGTAACGGAGGCCCAGAGAAGTGAAGTGACTCGCCCACGGTCACACAGCTGACAAGCGGCAGAGCCGGGAGTCGAACCCATGACCTCTGACTCCGAAGGCCGGGCTCTTTCCGCTGAGCCACGCGCCTCTAAAAAGCCCTCCCAAGGTATCGGGAGGTGGGGAGGGGGTCCCAGCCCCCAGCACCCCAACCCGCCGGAAAGGCACGGGCCACCCGCTCCGTCCCCGGCCTGTCCCCCTCCGCTTCCCAGCCAGCCACGACCCTAGATGGTGTGTCGATGCCCCGCCACTCTTTCTCTCGAGACTCGGGCCAGCGAGAGCTTACGTGCCGCCACCCTCCCGACATCGTTGAGTTTTGTCAGCGCCCGCCCCCGGCCCTCGGGGAGTTCTCTGGCATCCGTCGGAGACGGAGAGGCCCGGCGAGTGAAAGGAATGGTTGACGGGCCCCAGCCTGGCCGCGGCGGAGAGGGCAGGGGGCAGGACCCTCCCACGCTTTCCCCACCCGTCGTCAGGTCACAGAGATTCACCCGGGAGGCCGCTGCCGTAGTGACAGCCCCGATAATAACTGTGGTATTTTTTAAGCGCTTACTAAGTCCCGGGCCTTGTCCTAAGCACCGGGGTCGATGCGTGATAATCGTATCGTTCCCTACTCCTCGTGGGCCCCCGGTCTTCATCTCCACTTTACAGAGGAGAGAACTGAGGCACAGGGAAGCGACTGGCCCAGGATCGCACCGCAGACCAATATCGGAGCCGGGACTAGAACTCGGATCCTTTCTGACTCCCGGGCCCGGGCTCTAGCCACCGGGCCACCCGGCCCAGGCGGGTGGCCAGTCCCAGCCCCTGCAGACCCCCAGAGTCGGCATCCCCGGCAACCACCGCCCACCTTCCGGACCGAAGGCAGGGGTCACTGGGAAACCTTCCCTCAAGGCCTCCTTCGCCTGCCTATTAGACCGCGCAAGGCCCTCCTAGGGAAGATAATTAACTGCCGCTCTCGTTAGCCTCCACAAAGACAATCCCGCTCATTACGAATGAGGAAGAGAAGGGCACGAAATAATTTAATTAAGATCGCATCGGTCCGAGGCCCGGTTGGAAGGCAGGGCGGGGTGGGGTGGGACCGGCTCTGCTCTATCGAGATGATCTAATTTGCTGACACCGCGGGCACGTGTGTGTGTGCGTGTGTGCCTGCGTGTCTGTGCTTTTTTAAGAGTTCTTAAGGAGCATCTCGGGGAACAGGAAGTTTCCATCTCCTTGATCGTCGACTCGGTAGAGGAAGGGGATCTGGGAAATTACTCGTGCTACGTCGAGAACGGGAATGGGCGGCGGCAGGCCAGCGTGCTGCTTCACAAGAGGGGTAAGTAAGGCCCGCCCAGCGGCTGACCAGAGCCCAGACCCCCGGCGGGTTGACGGCGGCGGGGGAGAGCGCACCCTCCAACCAACGCCAGGGCCCGTGTCTATCGCCGCCCGGTCGGAGGCCTCGGGCCCGACCCCCAAAACCGCCCCCCACCTCCAGCCCGCCGCCACGCTCCCCGCACGCTTGCAGCAGGACAGTGTCATGCCTCCCTCGGGCATCCCAGCCTCCTCGGAGGTTCCCGGGCCCACAGATTCTCCGACAGCAAGAATCGCGCTTCTCCTACGCCCTCAGAGGACGTGCTGGACCGTTTGGTACCGTGGGCGCCTCTTTGCTGGCAAAGTCAAGCGTTAAAAACCCCCACGGGCACAATAATAATCGTTATCATCCTTATTATTACGGCGTTTCTCCGGCACTCACCGCGTGCCGGGCAACGAGCTACGCGCTGGGGCGGACACGGTCCGGTCATTCCGGACGCGATTCTTGCCCCGCGCGGGACTGACGTGATCTGATTGGGAGGTAGATTAGGTCCTGAACCCCCCCCCCCCTTCTGCAGATGAAGAAAGTGAGGCCCAGAGAAGCTGAGTCACTTGCCTAAGGTCACACAGGAGGCAGGTGGTCCTTTAGACCGTAAGCTCAGCGTGGGCGAGGAGCGTGTCCGTTATTTTGTCGTGTCGTACTCTCCCAAGCACCGAGTAGAGGGCTCTGCACACAGTAAGCGCTCGATAAATACCGCTGATCGATTGACCGATTAGCTAGAGAAACAGAAATGCCGCATCCCATGATGCGAGATGGAGTCATTGGTATCGCACGATGACAACTAGGTCAGAGAAATGAAAAATTAACCGGGACGTGTAAAAATAACATCTATCCTTACAAGGCGGTTTTACCCAGGAAAAGCTCGCAATCCTTGCATGGTCCCGGACGGATCGCCATGGCAACATTCTGATTTTCGCTTCCAGTTTTAGAGTTTTATTTACCGTGTTAGGGAAGCTTTCCGCTGCCGAGCCCGTCCATTTGACCCTCAATATTTACAACACACGCCAGGCTAAATGACAGTGCGAGATGGAGACCGCCGAAATAAATGCGCCCGCTACAAATTAATAAACGAGGCTTCGTCTTTAACCCGGTTGGTTCAGGGGGTTAAATTAGAGATAGCGACTCTGGGGTCGGTCCAACCCCGAGTCTAGCCTCGTTCCCGGAAGCCTTCTGCCATCTGCAACTGCCTGAATGATGGGAAGAAAAAGCAGCGCGGCCTGGTGGCTAGAGCCCGGGTCCAGGAGTCAGGAGGGCCTGGGTTCTAATCCTGGCTACCCCACTTGTCTGCTGGGGGACCTGGGGCAAGTCGCTTCACTTCTCTGGGCCTCAGTTATCTCAGCTGTAAGACGAGGGTGAAGACTCTGAGCCCCACGTGGGGCGGGGAATGCGTCCGATCTATTTACCTCGGATCTGCCCAGCCCTTTAGTACGGTGCCTGGCACGTAGTAAGCGCCTAATAGATACTACATAAAAAATTGTTGGAAAAAAAGGGAAGCTGCCACTCGTGGCTGATAGTTGGCTAATTTGATGGATTGACTGCAATATTTACGTGTCTCCCTGTCCCCGTTGGATGAGGCAAAATGGCACCTTGGGCTCCTCTCCACAGGGAGGGGCTTCAATCAAATGGCCTCAGGGAATGGGTTCTACCCCCTCTGTTGTACTGTGCCCCCCTCGCGCTTAGGACAGTGCTCTGCACACCCTGAGCCCTCAGTGAATCCCACTGATTGGGTGATTGTCCGAAGAGGATTTTCCCAGGTAACATTTGGGTGTGGAACGAGGTCATGTTGGGCAGTGAGGTGAGGTCAGAGAGTGTGGACAGGGTTTCGCGCCGAGTCCCTCTGTCCCGGTCAGGTCTCTTCAGCGACTCTGGGAACCCCAACGTCCGACCGCCCAGCGAGTCAATGAGCAGCATCCCCGTCTCCCCTCCCGGCCTCCGGCAGGCCTGAGGGAAGGGCCCGGAGTCGTCAGTAACAATAAGAATTGTGGCAATTGTTCATAACTGTGCCAATAATAATAGTAATGTTGGTATTTATTAAGCATTTACTATGTGACAAGCACCGTTCTGAGCGCTGGGGTGGATATGTGGTAATCAGGTTGTCCCACGTGGGGCTCACAGTCTTAATCCCCATTGTACAGATGAGGGAACTGAGGCCCAGAGAAGTGAAGTGACTTACCCAAAGTCACCCAGCTGATGTGAGGGAGCCGGGATGAGAACCCATGACCTCTGACTCTCAAGCCCGTGCTCTAACCGCTAAGCCACGCTGCTTCTCTATAGTAATAATGATGCTATTTGATAAGCGCTTAGCATGTGCCAAGCGCTGTTCTGAGCGCTGGGGTAGATACAAGGTAATCGGGTTGTCCCATTTAGGGGTCACAGTCTCAATCCCCATTTTGCACATGAGGGAACTGAGGCCCAGAGGAGTGAAGTGATTTGCCCCGAGGTCAAACAAGTGGCAGAGCAGGGATTAGAACTCATGACCTTCTGACTCCCAGGCCCGTGCTCTTTCCGGTACGCCATGCCGAACACTGCGTTAAGCACTCGGGTAGACCGGAGATAATCAAGCCTTTCATGGGCTCACCGTCGAAATAGGAGGGAGAACGGCAATCGAATCCCCCTTTTGCCGACGAGGGAGCTGAGGCCCTGCGACGTCAAATGACTGTCCCGGGGTCACACCGCAGGCAAGTGGCGGAGCGGGGATTAGAACCCCGGTCTCCTGACACCCAGGCTCGCCCTCCTTCCACCGAGCCACGCCGTCTCTCACTCCTCCGGGTCCAGTCCGGCGGCAAGAGCTGAGATAGGACCGATCCTTCGACACTGGGTGCGGAGCACTGTACCGAGCTCTCGATTGAGCTCAGTAGAGCTGGTAATGAGTAGAAACCAGTCCCCGTCCTCGAGGAGCTGACGGTCTAGAAGACCAAGAGGTCTAATGGAAAATCCACTTGGCCCTACCCGGCTACCGTATTAGGTGGCATCGGGGCCGTTAAAATGCCGGAGGTTTCCGTGGGTTTCATCTGTTGGCTCTGAGGGATGATCTCAAGAAGGGATGTCAAAAAAAGAACTGTCCGCCTCAAAATGTCTCAGAGGGGAGTTAGAGAAGAGATTTTGATCCGTGCCCGTGACGAGAGGGGCACCGGAAATCACCCCCAGGCTCCTGGGGCAATGTCTACCACTGATACAATAATAATAATGTTGGTATTTGTTAAGCGCTTACTATGTGCAGAGCACTGTTCTAGGCGCTGGGGTAGAGACAGGGTGATCAGGTTGTCCCACGTGAGGCTCACAGTCTTAATCCGTATTTTACAGATGAGGTAACTGAGGCACGGAGAAGTTAAGTGACTTGCCCACAGTCACACAGCTGACAGGCATCAGAGCTGGGATTTGAACCCTTGACCTCTGACCTCCAAGCCCGGGCTATTGCCATTGAGCCACGCTGCTGCTGGACTGAGGGGAGGGAGGTAGAAGAAGATCTGTTTAATATTTCTGGGGCATTAAGGAAGCAGGATGGCCTAGTGGACAGGACCTGGGCCTGAGAGTCATAAGGACATGGGTTTTCATCCCAGCTCCGCCACTTGTTGCCTCGAGGTTTCTTTCGGCCCCGACGACTGCCAGCTGCATTCATTCAATCGTATTTGTTGAGCGTTTACTGTGTGCAGAGCACTGTACTATAAGCGCTTGGAAAGTACAATTCGGCAACAGATAGAGACAATCCCTACCCAACGACGGGCTCCCAGCCCGAGTCACACCCCGTTATTAAAAGACGAAGAACCTCCCCAAAGTCAGAACTGCTAAATCGCCGCACGGCGCCGTGAGGCCGGATGGCCTAGTGAAAAGATCCCGGGAAGGGGCGTCGGGGGAACCGCTGGACTGCTGCGTGACCTCGGGCAGGTCGCTGAACCTCTCCGGGCCCCTGGGCAAACCGGGGAGGATAATTCCCGCTCTCTCCACCTCACGGAGACGTGGTGAGGATGACTGCGAGCCATGTCCTGCGGAAGGATAAGACTGTTCATTTATCATATAAATGATCTCCGGTGCGGCACGATCGATCGACACTCGTGAACTTCTCCCTCGCCCCACTCCGAATAGACTGCAACTAACCTTACCCCTCTTTTAAGAAGAATGAAAGGTCGCTGGGGAAGACACAGCTATTTCGCTGATTATCTGGGCGGGCCAGCTGTTGGGTGTTTGTCCGCCAATCCTCAGATTTCCCGGCGGAAGCCCGAGTTGTTCTAGCCTGACGATTCATCTGGCGGGGCGGAGAAGGCTTACACCACCACCGGAGCCTCCCCAAACAATGCAGAGGAAGAAAGGAACGGCGCTTCATTCTCTGCCAACTTCCTCCCTGGAGGCGTCTCCTCGACATCCCCGTCTCTTCCCTGCCTCTTTCCGAGATTCCCGCTAGGGAAGCCCGCTCGGTCAGTCGGTCGCATTTATTGAGCACTGACCGTGTAAAGAACATTGTACTGGTTGCCTGGGAGAGTACGATCTAACGTACAGGCTCCTACGCCAACAGGCCATTTTTGCGGGTGTATTTTCTCCGATCCCAGTTTTCGTCGTTTTGAACGCTTGGTTAATTCCCGCACTGGACCCATACCTATAATTGAGGAGAAAATACGATCCATAGGCTTTTCTTCAATTGGCTGACTGTTCACACAAAATGGATCCTTTACCTCTCAGAGAGGTATTTGGAGTTAGATCAATGGTATCTGCGTAAACCCATGTTAAACGTAGGGATTTTGAGCAGAGAAGCGGGCTTGGGATTCTTTGCCCTCAACCTCAAAAATCCTGATCTTAAACACGTTAAACTTCTCTAGACTGCAAACTCCTTGTGGGCAGGAGATTTGTCTACCCACTCTGTTGTATTATACTCTCCCAAGTCCTTAATACGGCGCTCTGCACACAGTAAGCGTTCAGTAAATACGACCGATTGATTGATTTCCCCCACAGGCGAGGCAGATGGTCACCCGAGCAACCGTGTACCATCAGATCAGAAAAGAGATGGCTCGCGGCTACTCTTACAAAGCCCTTTCTGGAGCCCGTGTTTTTTTTGTTTGGGTTTCGTTTGCTTTTTTTAGCGGTATTTGTTTAGCACTTACTATGTGCGAGGCATTATACTGAGCGCTGGGGTAGATACCAGCAAATCGGGTTGGACGCAGTCCTTGTCCCACATGGGGCTCCCACTCTCAGTCCCCATTTTACAGGTGAAGGAACTGAGGCCCAGAGAAGTGAAGTGACTTGCCCAAGGTCACACAGCAGGCGAGCGGCGGAGCCGGGATTAGAACCCAGGTCTTTCTGACTCCCAGGCCTGTGCTCCATCCGCTAGGCCGTGCACTTCGCACAGTGCTTGGCACGTAAGGGCTTAACAAATACCAAAATCGTTACCATTATTACATAAGCGTGCATTTTTTTCCGTTGCTGAGTGAGTTTCATCAGCTTTTCAACTGAGCTGATGGTGGAGAAACGAGATCAGGCATCAGTATTATCAGAATGGGAATAGGCAAATTCCAGGGTTCAGGCAAAACAAATATTCCTGCTGGAAGAAATGGCCCGTTAGGGAGGCCATTATAGGAGGGCCTATAATCCTAAGATTATATTATTCCAAATACAATATATTAGGAATATGTACAATTATATATAATATAATATGTTATATTCTGTATTCATAATATATTAGGACTATATTATATTAATGATGGTAATAATCCCGTTATTAAGGGATTATGATCCGATAATCCTATTTTTACGATTTTAAAGAAAATCCTATTCAAATTTAATTTTAAATAAAATAGGATATTTTAATCCTATTTTTTAAATGGCCTATTTTTTCAAAAAAGGGCGGAGGAAAAATTGGCGTGGGACAGATGGGCAGTGTCTCGATCAAACACTTGGACTCCTCTGACCACGTAGCCCCGTTTTAGGTTAAAGCACACTGGATTGTCACCCTAAGGCTCGAAATGTAACTTGGGGGGAAGAAGTGCGTCGAAAATACGAGGAACAGGGGCGTCTGCAAACTTCATTACCGTTCTGCCAGACGCCGTATTAATTAGAAAGTAAAGATAAATTGGCAGGGACAGATTTGACAGACCTCAGAGGTGGACCGAGGAACTGTTTCCTGGGCAGCTGGGAGTTGCTGAAGGGGCGGTGGGAGGGGAGGTGTTAGCCCAGCGCGTTCACTCTTTCGGTGTAATTGAATATTCTTGGGTGGCATGTGCTTTGTTTTAATTAGTCACTGTCTTTAAGAGGGTTGGTTGGTCCAGCTGTCCTGATAGGAAAGAAGCCTTGCCGTAGCTCATCTCCCAGTGCCTGAGGCAAAGCGTGTTCCACTTTAATGGGGTTTTTTTCTTTTTCTGTGAATGGTCTCTGTTAAGCGCTCACTATGTGCTAGGCCCCGTACTGAGCGGTGGGATAGGTACAAGATAATCAGGTTGGACCCAGTCCCTGGCCCACGTGGGGCTCACAGTCCTGATCCTCATTTTATAGAGGAGGAAACTGAGGCACAGAGAAGTGAAGGGACTCGCCCGAGGTCACGCAGCCGACAGGTGGCGGAGCAGGAATTCGAACCTAGGTCCCTCCGACTCCCAGGCCTGGGCTCTATCCACCAGGTCACGCCGCTTCTCGGTGAAGCCGCTGTCCAGAAACTAAACCGGACCACGATGACCCCGGGGTGACCTCGCCGCCTTCCGTCAGTCAATCAATCCGTGGTGTTTATCGACCGCTTACTCTGGAATCATGGCGTAGTGGACAGAGCCCTGGTTCTGGGAGTCAGAAAGTCTTGGGTTCTAATCCTGGCTCTGCCACTTGTCTGCTGTGTGACCTGGGGCAAGTCCCTTCACTTGTCTGTGACTCAGTTACCTCATCTGGAAAACAGGGATGGAGACTGTGAGCCCCACGTGGGACAGGGACCGTGTCCAACCCGATTTGCTCGTTTTCTACCCCAGCACTTGGTACGGTGCCCGGCGTGTAATAAGCGCTTAACAAATACCACAATAGTAATTATTATCATTAGAACTGGTAGATGCAGTCCCTGCCCACAAGAAACTTACGGTCTAGAGGGAGAGGCAGGAATTAACCTAAATTACGGATGGAAAGATGGCAGAGTCCAAGTTGTTTGCAGCTGGGAGGGGGGTGACTATCAAGTGCTAGTGGGGTATACATCGGAGCGCCTCAGGTGACCAGAGAGGCGGGAGGGTAGAGGAAATGGGGGCTTAGTCTGGGAAGGCCTCTTAGAGGAGGTGATAATAATAATAATAGCGGTATTTGTCAAGTGCTTACTATGTGCCAGGAACCGTACTGAGCGCCGGGGTAGATAACGAACAAATCGGGTTGGACACGTACCCTGTTCTTCACAGGGCTCACGGTCTTAATCCCCATTTTACAGCCGAGGTAACTGAGGCAAGGAGAATAATAGTAGTATTCGTTAAGTGTTTACTATGCATTCAGCACTGTTCTTAAGCGCTGGAGTAGATAAAAAGCTAATCAGGTTGGACCCAGTCCCTCTCCCACATGGAGCTCATTTTACCGCCATTTTACAGAGGAGGCAACCGAGCCACAGAGAAGCGAAGGGACTTGCCAGAGGTCGCAGAGCGGGCCAGTGGCGGAGGTGGGAGTAGAACCCAGGTCCTTCTGACTCCCAGTCCGTGCTCCATCCAAAAGACCATTCGGCTTCTCGCGTGAGGAGATGTGATTTGTGAGGGGCTTGGATGGTGCGGAGAGCGGTGGAATGTCAATTATGAAGCGGGAGGGAGCTCCGGGCCAGAGGGTGGACGTGGGCGAGAGGTCGGCGACGAGGTGGAAGGGATCGGGGCACGGTGAGGAGGTTGGCCTTTGAGTAGCCAAGTCTGAGGAGGGGTCGAGGCGGGAAACTGAGGCCCGGGGAAGTGAAGTGACTTCCCCAGAGTCACGCAGCAGATAAGTGGCGGGGTTGGGATGAGAGCCCAGGTCTTTCTGAGGCCCAGGCCCGTGCTCTTTTCACTAGGCCACGCTACTTCGTAGCGACAGGAGTAAGAATGGCGTTGGCGATAGCAATCACTGCCTCCCTGCCGTGTGCAAAGCTCTGTACTAAGCACTTGGGAAGTAGAAATCCAAACAGAGGCACAGCCCCTGTCCAGAAGGAGCTTATACTCTCCAAAGGACTCACACGCAAAGACCTTGCAGAACACGTTTCGGGCAAAGACACCTCTACAGGCCCGTAGGCGAGCACACGGACCCCCACCGGACCTGGACGCCATTAGACTGACCCCCGTCCAGACCGGCCACCCTCCCAGAGAGGGGCCGCGGATCCTGCTTTATCCTGGCGACCGAGAGCCCCGCTCGGCGTCCGGGAACCAACCCAGATCCCCAAACCACGACCCTTTCGGTTCTGGATCCCAGCCCCTCGTTTCTTTTCCCCTCCTCCGGGAGAACGGGCAGGAGAAGGCTCTCGAGGCGGGTCGGGAATTTCCGATCCCTGTCGTCGCCTGTTCCGGCCCGACCGCGATCCGTTCTGTTACTTCCTACTTGTTGTCTGAGCGGCGGATTTGGAGTTTCACCTTTTGTAATTCTTTGCAGAGCTGATGTATACGGTTGAACTAGCCGGTGGGCTCGGTGCTATACTGCTGCTGTTGATTTGTTTAGTGACTGTCTACAAGTGTTACAAGATTGAGATTATGCTCTTCTACAGGAATCATTTTGGAGCCGAGGAGCTGGACGCAGGTAAGGCGGAGTCCCCCGCTCCCTCGCCTCTTTCATTCGCGACTTTCCTTGGGTCTCGAGGGTCTCATCCGGGGTCCACTGGGGCTTGGGCGAGCACCACGGAATCCCCCTCCTGCTCCGGGGCCCGCCCCCTCTCCCTCCCCAGACTGCCGACGGATGGAAGGACGGATGGATAGAGAGACGGATGGGGGGGACGGACGGATGGATGGAGAAGCGACTTAGTTTAGTGGATAGAGCACGGGCCGGGGAGTCAGAAGGACTCGCGTTCTAATTCTCTCTCCGTCACACGTCTGCCGCGTGACCTTGGGCTGATCGCTTCACTTCTCTGGGCCCCGGTCACCTCATCTCTCAAACGGGGATCGAGTGTGGGACGGGGACTGTGTCCAACCTGATTAGCCCAGCGCTTAGAACAGTGCTTGGCACATAGTAAGTGCTTAACCGGCACCGTAATTATTATTGATTATCATTATCGTTATGGACAGATGGATGAACGGACGGATGGATGGATGGACGGACAGATGGATGAATGGACAGAGGGATGGATGAACAGATAGATGGATGGATGGATGGATGGATGGACAG
Organism: Ornithorhynchus anatinus; assembly: GCF_004115215.2. Classification (NCBI taxonomy): domain Eukaryota; kingdom Metazoa; phylum Chordata; class Mammalia; order Monotremata; family Ornithorhynchidae; genus Ornithorhynchus; species Ornithorhynchus anatinus. The sequence continues at coordinate 13,895,741 of NC_041742.1, read as the reverse complement.
ATGGATGGACAGATGGAAGGGCGGACAGACGGATGGATTGACGGGTGGACAGACGGACGGATGCGGGAAAGGCCCGAACTGTGGTCCTCGTGAGCCGGCTCCACCCGAGCCCCGAAGTGGGCAGCGGGGCCTCGGCCTCCGCCCGCCAGGATTTTCCATAGGTAGCTCTCCCCACGAGCCGGCCCGTCAGCGGCCCGGACGCTCCGACGCCACCCCACCCCCGACACTCTCCGAGTTCGCTTGGGAGGAGAAAGCAGAAGGGAGCAGGCAGAAGGGAGGGAGGCCCACAGAACAGATCACTTGCCCCCAGAGAAATCCGAAAGGCGCCCGGACTGTGGAAACAGCCTGGGTGGAAGATCCATAGCAAGCGAGACACCTGCCCACGTTTCCGGCTCCCGAGTAGTGGACCTCCCCCCCGACCCGTCCAGAGAGCGGAGGCCCTCTGTCCAGGCTGCAAGTCACGTCCGTGGTTCTTGGACACGGCGTCTCTGGTTAGGGGATGAGCGGCGACAGGGAACCACCCACCTGCTTCCAGTTGGACAGTATTTTTCGTGCCTACCCAGAGAAAAGCCACCACCCCCCCGTAGCCTCCAGCCACGGCTAACTGAAAGGGTACCCCCCCCAACCACGGGAAGGTCTGCCGGATGTTTCTATCCCGAGGGCATTCAGCCGGGACCAAGCGAGCCCATCGCCCCCCATCGGGTCAGGGGCGGAAACTGAGGCCGCTTCCCTGTGCGCTCTGAAGAAACGGATGGGCTCCCATGGTGTTGGCCATTGTGGAGTTTTCCAGCGAGCCCCCAGACCCAAACAAACGCCCCTGTCGTTGCTGGCTTAGATGCGGGTGGTGCGGGCCCACGTTTGCTCTGTGGGAATTCCGCTCCATTGTTTTGGGCCCTGGTCTCACAGGTAACTAACCGATCCTCTTTCCCAATTGCTTCGCCCATTCACATGGCAAGCAGCTGAGCCCCGTGGGCTGGTATTCCGCAGGAAGCCTGCTTGCGTGAACGTGTGCGTAGCTCAGTGTTTAAAATGATCGACCCAAGAGAGAAGAGTTCAGAGGCTGTTCCGGCACTGCTTTTCCAAAAATCCACCATATAGCAGGAGTTTAAGCAGAACTAGACTTCACACACACACACCTCCGCCCCACAGAAAGCCCCCAGAAAATTATTCCAAGTGCCCAGGAATCGGCCCTATTGCGCTTGTGTACATATCCGTAAATTATTCATTTATATTAACGTCCGTCTGCCGCTCGAGACAAGAATGATAATGACGGTGGTATTTGTTGGGCACTTACTATGTGCCAGGCACTCTTCTAAGCGCTGGGGTGGATACGAGCGAATCAGATTGGACAAAGTCCCTGTCCCATGGGGGGCTCAACCTCCATTTTACAGGTGAAGTAACTGAGGTCCAGAGAAGTGAAGCGACTTGCCCCAGGTCCCACAGCAGACAAGTGGCAGGGCCGGGAGTAAAACCCATGACCTTCCGACTCCCGGTCCCGGGCTCTCTCCGCTACGGCACGCTGCTTCTCTGTAGACTGAAAGCTCACTGTGGGCAGGGAATGTAACTACCAACTCTGTTCTACTGTACTCTCCCAAGCCCTTAGCACAGTGCTCTGCACACCGTAAGCATTCAGGAAATACCTTTGACTGATTGCTTAATCTCCCCTTCACCCCCAAAGTGCAGGACCGGTGCTTAAGCCTTGAGAGGCGATTTCTTATACACACTGACCCGCTGACCAGAACTTCAGAGCAGCCCTCACCGTGGGTCCGACTATTGGAAGAGTCGAGGCCAGAGAGGAAAGGGGTCAGGCGACGAACGTCAGAAGCCCCAGTGGCTTCGGCAGCGGCCCGTGGTGCAGGCGGGAATACGGGGTTCGGACGACAGCTCCCCTCGCTTGGTTCCCGCTCCGTGTCCTCCCGCGGCCGGGGGAGGCGGTTCACGATCATTTACCGTGTTCGTTGCCGGTTCGCGTGATAAACTGAGGCGGGGCCGCGTCCGTTCCAGAGCGTTAGGCGCTTCCCCTCGGGTTGATCCACGAACACGTCCGTAAAAAGAACCGAACCGGTGGCCTTCGCCACCGTCGGTGAGCCGAGCCCGAGGTTTCTCGCGGCCCGACGATCCTTCTAACCTCCGTCTCCTCTTCCGGGCAGAAAATAAGGATTATGACGCCTACCTGTCGTATACCAAAGTGGATCCCGACCAGTGGAATCAAGAAACGGGGGAAGAGGAGAGGTTTGCTCTGGAGGTCCTTCCGGACATGCTCGAAAAGCATTATGGCTATAAGTTGTTCATCCCGGACAGAGATCTCATCCCAACCGGAAGTAAGTCAGGGATGGCGTCCTTATCCGTGTGTGTGTCTGTTTGGCCGCGTGAATCTGTCGGTGCAGCTCTGTGTGTCTGCAGGTGGCCATGACATCCTTTAATCACCCCTGCGGATGCTGTCGGTACTTTTCCCGAGGGAGAAAGGAAACAAAATCCAAAGCTTTTACATGCCACTGATCCACACGGAGTGTTGCCCTAAAGGGGACGTTCCTTTCCGTGATCTATTAAAGGACTACTGTGGTCAGGGTCATTCCCATGACCGCGGAAACCAGCCCCGGGGGGGAACAGTCTTTTTTTTGAAGGTATGCGGTAAGCACTTACTATGTGCCAGGCGCTGTGCTGCACGGCTCTACTGCCCCGGCCTCAAGCCAGTTAGTGCCAGCATGGTGTAGGGGATAGACCGTGAGCGGCGTGGCCCAGCGGAACGAGCCAGGGGTTGGGAGTCAGAGGTCATGGGTTTGAATCCCGGCTCTGTCGCTTGTCAGCTGTGTGACAGTGGGCGAGTCACTTCACTTCTCTGGGCCTCGGTTACCTCATCTGTAAAATGGGGATTAACTGTGAGCCTCACGTGGGACCACCTGATGACCCTGTATCCCCCCCAGCGCTTAGAACAGTGCTCTGCACGTAGTAAGAGCTTAACAAATACCAACACTCTCACGCCTATCCCGCCGTCGACCTCTGGCCCACGTCCTCCCGCTGTCCCGGAACGCCCTCCCACCTCGCCTCCGCCAAACTAACCCTCTTCCCCTCTTCAAGGCCCTAATGAGAGCTCACCTCCTCCGAGAGGCCTTCCCAGACTGAGCTTCCCCTTTTCCCTCTGCTCCCGCTGCTCCCTCTCTGCCCCCCCCCCCGCCCTCTGCTCCCTTCCCCCCTTCACCTCCCCTCAGCTAAACCCCCTTTCCCTCTGCTCCTCCCCTCTCCCTTCCCCTCCCCTCAGCACTGTGCTCATCTGTATAGATTTTTATTACCCTATTTATTTTGTTGACGAGCTGTATATCCCCTCGATTCTATTTATCGCGATTCTGTTGTCTTGTTTTTGTCCATCTGTCTCCCCCGATTAGACTGCGAGCCCGTCACTGGGCAGGGCTGGTCTCTCTCTGTTGCCGAATTGTCCATTCCAAGCGCTTCGTACAGTGCTCTGCACATAGTAAGCGCTCAATAAATACTATTGAATGAATGAATGAACCGTGGGGCGAAGAGTCAGAAGGTCATGGGTTCTAATCCCTACTTCGCCAGTTGTCTGCTGTGTGGCTTTGGGCAAGTCACTTCACTTCTCCGTGCTCCAGTCACCTCGTCTGTAAAATGGAGATTGAGACTGTGAGCCTGTGTCCAACCCGATTTGCCTGTACCCACTGGGTGACACAGAGAAAGCACTTAAGTACCACAGTTATGATCATTAATATTACTGTTAGCTGCCCTCAGAACACGTTTCCATTGCCCCACTGGGAGAGAAAATGGCAGGCGGGTTAGGTAACATTTTTTTTTTTTTTTTAATGTCACTCGTTAAGTGCTTACAGTGTGCCGGGCGCTGTACGAAGTGCTGGGAGAGACACGAGATAGTCACGTGGGACACAGTCCCTGTCCCACCTGGGCTTCGCATTCATTCATTCATTCAATAGTATTTATTGAGCGCTTACTATGTGCAGAGCACTGTACCGAGCGCTTGGAATGAACAAGTCGGCAACAGATAGAGACGGTCCCTGCCGTTTGCCGGGCTTACGGTCCGATCGGGGGAGACGGGCGGACGAGAACAGTGGCAGTAAATAGAGTCGAGTCTAAGTCTAAGTTGACGGGAGGAGGGCTGATCTTATTGGCCGGCCCGTGGTAGACACTCGAGGCAGCGTGGGTCAGCGGTCAGAGCCCGGGCTTGGGAGTCGGAGGTCGTGGGTTCGAATCCCATCTCTGCCACTTGTCGGCTGTGTGACTGTGGGCGAGTCACTCGACCTCCCTGTGCCTCAGCCCCCTCGTCTGTAAAATGGGGATTAAGACCGAACCTCACGTGGGACACCCCGATGACCCTCTGCCTACCCAGCGCTCAGAACGGCGCTCGGCACGTCGTGAGCGCCTGACGAATACCGACGTCATCATTATTATCATTATCGTTAAGAAATACCCGCTTTGAAGCGGAAGGGCCTAGAGAATCCCAGGACAGACGCGGCCGCGCGCCGCGATCCCGGCCGAGGGGCGGGGGGGTCCGGGCCGCGGCCCCGCGCCGGGTCCCGAAGGCGGTCTCTGTGCCGTTGCAGCCTACATCGAGGACGTGGCCCGCTGCGTGGACCAGAGCAAGAGGCTGATCATCGTCCTGACGCCCAGCTACGTGGTGCGTAGGGGCTGGAGCCTCTTCGAGCTGGAGACCCGTCTGCGGACCATGCTGGTCACCGGCGAGATCAAGGTCATCCTCATCGAGTGCAGCCGGCTCAGCGGGCTGGTCAACTACCAGGAGGTGGAGGCCCTGAAGCACACCATCAAACTGCTGACCGTGGTCAAGTGGCGCGGCCCGCGCAGCAACCGCCTCAACTCCCGCTTCTGGAAACGCTTGCGCTACGAGATGCCTTTCAAGCGGGCCGAGCCGGCCCGCCACGAGCCGGTGCTGGACGCCAGCGAGCGAGGGCCCTTCGGGGAGCTGCAGACCGTGTCCGCCATCTCCATGGCCGCCGCCACCTCCACCGCTCTGGCCCCCGCCCACCCGGACCTGCGCCCCCCTTTCCCCAACACCTACCACCCCCAGATGCGCCAGAAACACTATTACCGGAGCTACGAGTACGACGTGCCCCCGGCCGGGCCCCTGGCCCTGCCCCTGCCCGCCGTCGCCCACCAGCACACCTACTGCAACATCCCCATGACCCTGCTCAACGGGCAGCGGGCCCAGACCAAGCCCGCCCGGGACCAGACCCCGGACGAGGCCCACACGAACAGCGCCGTCCTGCCGCTCTTGCCCAGGGAGACCAGCGTCTCCAGCGTCATCTGGTGACGGGGACCCCCTCCCTCCCCGACCCGCCCACCCGCCCACCGTCCCCGGGCCCGGCGCCGCCCTCCCCTCCCCCGCCGCTGCTGCTGCCCCCCCACCCCGTCGTGACACGCTCTCCCCCCACACGAGGAAAACAGGGTCTTGCCCCATCCGTTCCGGCGATTCCTTCGGAGCGTCGGCGTCTTCCGGTTTCACCGGCGCCTCCCGCCACCCCGCCCCTCCAGACTTGGTTTTCTAGGTCACTGGAATTTGTATCTCTGCCTTTATTTTATTTTGGTTGGTTTTCGGTTTTTGGTTTTTAACCGAGGGACCGACGTCGAGGGGAGGAAGACCCCTCCCCTTTCACGAGCGGAGTCTTCTGGGGCCGGGGGGCCGCCCGGGTCACTCCGGTCCGTCGACCGAGCCTCCGGGGGAGGGAGAGCTCCACGCGGCCTCGCCGAGGCCCCGGCGGCCCCCTTTCCCGCCGGACCCTTCCAGCGACGGCACGTCGGGGCGTTGGGGTGGGGGCGCGGGCCGACCGTCTGACCCTCGACTCGCCCCCCACGGTCCCCGCGCCCGGTACCCGACGGGCACTCGGCGGCCCCGTCTGTGGGGGACGCTCCGGAGACGCCGACCCGAGGAGGGAGGCCGGGGGAGAGTGTGCCATTTTGTTTATCAGATGATTTGATGTACCTTTTCTATATAGAGAGAGATATATATGAAAAAAAAAATCGACCCTATATTTGATCACTTCCTGGAAAGGCATGAATGTGTTTGTGGCTGTTTTCGTTTAATATTAAACTCCCCCTCTCACACCCACACACACACACACACACACACACACACACCTCCCCCCAACCCTTAATTTCGCCGACGCGATTCCGTGTCGCTTCCGGGTGACTGAGTCGGAGAGGCCCGACGAGGTGAGGAGAGGACGAGGGTCTCGGCCGGCCTGTTCTGGCCCTCTGTCCTTAGAGAGAGGGAGAGGAATCTTCTACACCGTCAGGACAAAACCACAACCCATTCCCCACCCACCCCCGCCTGGTACCGAAACGTTTAATCGACTGTATTTCCTTTTGAGACGATCCATTCCCAGCCGAGTATTCTCATTTCCTTTGTTTCCGTTTGTAACCAGAAGAAAAACTTCCTTTTCAGTTTCAAGGTGATTTAAAAGAGAACTCAGGAGGTTCAGAACACGAACACAAACGAACATCAATGTTTTAAAAAAAAAAAATTAATGTTATTTATACTAAAGCACTATTTAAATCAGACCTGAAAGTGTCAAAAGAAATACTTTTACTGAATAAAGGATCAGTTCTATTTTCAACGTACAATTTTATCTTTGAGGAGTGCAGAAAGGTCTGCTGCTGTTGGTCCCAGAGAAGGCCCACCCCTAGTCCAGCCACGTTTTAAGTCGGTGACACAGGCCCCTCTTCTGGCTCTCTGGTTTGGGTTCAAAGCCTTCCCAGCCAGATCTGTGGTTGCGTGCTCGTCGGAGGGCTCTGATAAGAGGGGTCGCGGACGGGGTGCGGGGCCGGGGGGCTGGACGCGGACGGAAACGGTGGGAGAAGAGAGAGGCAGTGACAGAAGTGAGAAAGAGCGGAGAGAAAATGAGAGAAACAGAAAAAATGCGAGAAAGTCAGAGAGAGAAGCGAGAGAAAAGCAATAAAAGGATGAAAGAGAAAGTATGAGCAACACTGAGACCGTATGAGAGAGGGAAAGTATGAGAGAGACACTGAGAGGAACGGAAAAAATGTGAGAAAGTGAAACAATGAGAGAGAAAAACAATGAGAGACAGTAAAGTGGGAGAGGGAAAATGAGAGAAACAATGAGAACGTTTGAGAGAGGGAAAGTGTGAGAGAGATTGACAGAAAGAATGAGAGAGAGAATGAGAGAAATTATTGAAGTATGAGATGAGAGAAAGTATGAGAGAGAATGAGAGAGAAAGTATGAGGGGGTCGGGGATGGGGAGAAGGGAGCGGAGGACGGGGTTGGGGCGGGTCCCGGGCCGGCGAGGGCGGGCAGAGGGTGTGCCCGCGTCCTCTCGGGCCCGGTCAGGCCCCGGGTGACCTTAGGGACCTCAGGCTCGCCCAGTGAGGACGGCCAGGGGACCCTCCCATCCCAGCAGGACCCTCGTGGACGCAGCGCTTCCATTTATGGGTCGGGACCCGCCCGGCCGCGGGACGTGACCTCCGGCTGGTTTGCGAAGAAGAAAAACCCTTCGGCTGTCCAGGGCGGGTAATTAATCATTGTCCTTCTGCGCTTGAACCTGCCGACACTTTTCTTTTATTTAATTTTCTCCCCAGCTCGCACCCGATTGCCTCTTACAGCACCCGTTTTGTTTGCGGAGCCAACAGCTTCGACCCAAAGCCTGGCATTGCCCCAACAAGACCACACACCCCCTCACCCAGCTCCTCCGCACCCCCAGTACCAACCGTCCCTCACCCCCCACCCCTAGCGCTCGGTCGTACCCTCAGCGCTCACCTACGGGTCGATTCAGTTGACCCTCCAGTTCTAGACTCGGATTACCCTGAAAATGGGTTTACGTCTGTCTCCGCCGTTAGGTCGGAAGCCCCCGCCGGCCAGGGAACGGGTCACGTCTTTGCTCTGTGCTTCCTAAGCGTCCAGGACGGAGCATGGCACCAAGCGGATGGGCCAGGGGAGAAGCAGCGTGGCTTAGTGGATGGAGCACGGGGCTGGGAGTCAGAAGGACCTGGGTTCTAATCCCTGTTGTGCCATTTGTCCGCTGTGTGACCTAGGGCGAGTCGCTTCACTTCTCTGGGCCTCAGTTATCCCATCTGTAAAATGGGGATTGAGACTTTGAACCCCATGTGGGATGTTCTGATGAGCAGCATGGCTGGAGAAGCCGCATGCCTTAGAGGGTAGAGCCCGGGCCCGAGAGTCAGAAGGACCTGGGTTCTAATCCCAGCTCTACCACGTGTCTGCTGGGTGACCTTGGGTAAGTCATTTAACTACCTCTTTACCTCAGTTCCCTCATCTGTAAAATGGGGATTAAGAGTGTGAGCCCCACACAGCTCAGGGACTGTGTCCAAGCCGATGGACTTGTAACTAACCCCCTGCCTGGAATAGTGCTTCGCACATAGTAAGCGCTTAACAGGTGTCATAGTCATCACTGACTTGTATCTATCCCCGAACTTAACAGACACCATAAAATTTCTAAAAAGCCGATGCTCGATACGGACGGCCATCACCCCGCTGCCCACGTGTTGTCCCAGCGTCCCCGCCGCCCGGCACGACCCCCGTGAGGCCCGGCCTGACCGCCGTGAGGTCCGGCGGCCCGAGGACGGGGCGGCCGGGGGGAGAGGCGTGCGATGGGTCAGCCAGGTGGGGAGGAAAGAGTGGGAAGACCGTCGGTGGCCTCCAACCCTCCCGGGAACCTCCGCGACCAGGCCCAGATGTGAGGTTGGCTCTCGCTGGACGGTGCCCTGGCGCCCGGCCAGAGATCATTGGTAGAGCTGGTGTTTCACCTGGTGGTCACCTCTCCACACGTGGAGATCACAGGGCCGGAGGTTTGAAAGCGAGGTTTTGTGTCGGTGAATATGTCTGACTGAGAAGGTCAGACCTGGGTTCTAATTCTGACTCTGCCACTTGTCCGCTGTGTGACTCTGGGCGAGTCACTTAACTTCTCTGGGCCTCAGTTACCTCATCTGGAAAATGGAGATTAAGACTGAGAGCGTGGACTGTGCCCGATCTGCTTGCCTTGTATCTACCTCCGTGCTTAGTACAGTGCCTGGCACAGAGTAAGCGCTTAACAAATACCATTAAAAAAAAAACAAAAACGGGGACACCAGAGAGGGAGGAGATCAGGAGAGGATGGAAGGTGTCAGTGTGGCCTAGGGGAGAGAGGACGGGCCTAGAATTCAGGAGGACTTGGGTTCTTATTCCAGCTCTGCCATTTGTCTGCTGTGGGACCTTGGGCGAGTTACTTCACTTCTCTGAACCTCAGTTCCCTCATCTGTAAAATGGGGATTGAGACTGTAAGCATGGACTGTATCCAACCTGATAATCTTGTATCTACCCCAGCGCTTAGTGACGTGCCTGGCACGTGGTAAGTTCTTAACAAATTGCGTTTTTAAAAAAAAAAGAGAGAATCACTCCCACCGAGGCAGCACAAACAATTCTGTCCATACTGATTACCGGCTCAGAGGTGAGGCAATTTCTGTCCGTGCCCCTTGAGCCTCCGAGCTCTGGAGGTAACGAAGAGAAAACAAGACCCCGCTGTGGCGCTCTCTGTGGGAACAGATCCTGATGGCTATTGGTTTTGACAGGTCTGCTTCTAATAGCATCGGCTCTGATATTGGGAGAAAATAGTTCCGGGTTCTTGGAAAAGATGTGCGTTAGGCAACAAGGCACAAGCATACGTGTGCACACACACACACACACACACACAGAGCACCACCCTCCCTCGTTTCCAAATCAGAACTCCTTATCTTCCCTCCCAAACCGTGCCCTCCCTGTGACTTTCCCATCACTCTAGACGGAACTCCATCCCTCCTGTATCACAAGGCCACAACCTAGGCCCCATCCTTGACTCACCTCTCTCATTCAACACACATATTCAATCTGTTACCAAATCCTGCCTGTTCAGTCCCCTCAACATCACTAAAATCGACCCTTTCCTCTCCATTCATTCGTTCGGTCGTATTCATGTTAATGAAATGTACGTCGCCTCGATTCTATTTCGTTGCCATTGTTTTTACGAGATGTTCTTCCCCTCGACTCTATTTATTGCCACTGTTCTCGTCCGCCTGCCTCCCCCGATTAGACCGTGAGCCCGTCAGACGGCAGGGACTGTCTCTATCTGTTGCCGACTTGTTCATTCCAAGAGCTTTAGTACAGTGCTCTGCACAGAGTAAGCGCTCAATAAATACTATTGAATGAATTCACTGTGTACCTACTGTGTGCCGAGCACTGTACTAAGCACTTGGGAACATATCCAAACTGCTCCTGTGTTAATCCAAGCATTTACTCATTCAATCGTATTTCGTTCCATCGTATTTATTAAGCACGTACTGTGTGCAGAGCACTTCTCCTCTCCCAACTCGATTACTGCGTCAGCCTTGTGATTTTAGTGATGTCATGAAGGCAGAATCACCGGCCCCGAACGCAGGCCTATAGAAACCCACGTCGAGATGAGAGACTGGAAGGGAACCAGACGCCCAGACAACCAAGGGTTTGGATTCATCACCCACATGAAAGCCCTTCACCCTTGAAGGGGGAGATTGGACCCACACCCTCCCCGCCTCCTGCCTCTCCCCACTCCAGGCCATGCTTTACTCTGCCGCCCGGATCATTTTTCTACCCTCAAGAACCTCCACTGGTGGTTGCCCACCCACCTCCCCACCAAGCAGAAATTCCTTCCCGTCGGCTTTAAAGCACTCAATCACCTTGTCCTGTTCTCTCCAACTTCACCTCACTATTCTCTTACTACGTCCCAGCCCGCGCACTTCGCTCCTCTAATGCCAAGCTTCTCACTGCACCTCGACCTCGTCTATCTCACCACCGACTTCTCACTCATGTCCTGCCTCTGGCCTGGAATGTCCTTCCACTTCATATTCTACAGATAATTTCTCTCCCCACTTTCAAAGCCTTATTGAAGGCAAGTCACCTCCAAGAGGCCTTCCCACCTAAGCCTTCACTTTCTCCTCTCCCACTCCCTTCTGCGTCACCCTGATTTGCTCCCTTTATTCTCCACCCACCCCCCTCAGCCACATAGCACATGTCCATATCCGTAATTTATTTCCTGATTTTGCATGTCTGTCTCCTCCTCTAGACTGTACGTTTGTGGTGGCAGGGAACGTGCCTACCAGCTGAGTTATACTGTACTCTAATAAGCGCTTAGCACAGTGCTCTGCACTGAATGATCGAATGCTCAATGAGTACGATTAATTGATGGATAGGAGCCTTCTCCAGCTGTCCACATCCTCCCTCCCCGAACTCTGAGTACAACTCTCACCTCCTAAAGCCCCTCCCTCTCCAACAGACCGTCCCTGATCGATTCCAAGTATCCTTCGGCGTACCAGCCCACTAGCACTTAGGAACGAAGCGCGAATCCTCCTTCGGACTGTTATAGGTACATTTCTTCTAATGCGCAGTCCATTATTTATTCTGACTACTCATGTAAAGATTTTTTATGTCCGTCTCCCCGGTCAGAGAGTCATTGTCTGTCGGGTCTGAGGAGGGAGGGCGTTCCAGGCCAGAGGTGGGACGTGAGTGAGGGGTCGGCGGCCAGGTAGATGAGATCCAGGCAGAGTGAGAAGTTCAGCCTGAGAGGAGCGAAGTGTGCGGTCTGCGTTGTAATAGGAGAGCAGTGAGGTGAGGTGGGGGGGGGGCAAAGGGATGGAGGGCTTTAAAGTTGACGGTGAGGAGTTTCTGTTTGATGTGGAGGTGGATGGGAAACCACTGGAGGTTCTTGAGGAGTAGGGAAACGTGGCCTGAACGGTACTGTAGAAAAATGATCCGGGCAGCAGAGTGAAGTCTGGACTGGAGTGGGGAGAGACAGGAGGCTGACAGGAGGTCAGCAGGCAGCTTCGTACAATAATCAAGGAGGGACGGGATTAGTGTTTCGATCAATGTGGTCACAGGATGCAGAGGAAGGGGTGAATTTTACTGATGTCATGAAGGCAGAATCATCGGCCCAGAACGGAGGCCTGTGGAAACCCGTGACGATACGGACCCAAAGTAAGACTGGAGCGGGGCCAGATGCCCAGATAACCAGGGGTTTGGATTCATCACCCCCATGAAAGCCCTTCACCCTTGAAGAAGGAGATTGGACCCGCACCCTCATCGCTCACAGTGAAGGAACATGGCAGCGGCGCTCACTGAATTTCACTGACTGGCCCGAGAGTTGAATCCCACGCACGAACGAAAAAATTTGCCTTGGGGGCAGAGGGTCAAATCCAAGCGACACCGGGACGGGCATCCAAACCTTTCGGGACAAGCTTTTGGGAGCCGATCTGCCACAGGAGCCAGGGGCATCACCAGAGGAAAGATTGGCATTTGGCCAAGAGCACCCGCCCTTCAGGTTGGTTAAGTAACCCTCCTGAGGTGCAATGACCGAATGTAAGAGGCGGTTTCATGCCCGGCTCCCAACAGTTTCATCCCAGAATATTTTCATAAATGCTCACTGAACTAGCCCCATTGGCATCCAGAAATTGACTCCACCCCAGCGCTTAATACAGTTCCTGGCATACGGTAAGTGCTTAACAAATCCTACTATTATTATTATTATTATTTACTCAGAATTTCACAAGAGTCCAGGTTACGCTGGGGAGAATCCGAGTAAGCAGGGAGAGTTCAGAGGAGCCAGAAGTGGAAAGTAAGAATAAGGCATAATTTATCTAATAATAATAATAATGTCGGTATTTGTTAAGCGCTTACTATGTGCCGAGCACCGTTCTAAGCGCTGGGGTAGACACAGGGGAATCAGGTTGTCCCACGTGGGGCTCACAGTCTTAATCCCCATTTTACAGATGAGGGAACTGAGGCACAGAGAAGTGAAGTGACTTGCCCAAAATCACACAGCTGACAAGTGGCCGAGCCGGGATTCGAACCCATGACCTCTGACTCCAGAGCCCGTGCTCTTTCCACTGAGCCACGCTGCTTCTCTCTGGATGGACATCCGCAAGCCCTACGAGGAAGGGGAGCAGAGGAAACCTTTTAAGGACCCAGTATAACCAAGGTTCAGACAATACCGCATCCCAGAGGAAAAGTGGGTGTCGCCTGCCGGGGACGGACTGGCTCGGTGTCCGACATTTAACAGAAGAGAGGAACTTTAGCAGCAAGAAACGGCACGCACCGAAAAGCGAGAGAGAAAACGGCGTCGGGCGCAACAAATGTCAAAGATGACAATATAACAGGAGACGACCTTCTGGGGTGCACCATGTGACCAGGACCGAAGGCCCCAGCTTTGGCCTTTCTGTCCAGTCACCGTCAGTGGGGTCTTCTTCAAATACTAAAGGCAACAGTACCGTTCTCGCTTACACGAACACAAACACATACACGTGTATACACGCACACCCAGCCCGAGGTTGCTACGCCAGCATGGCACTGACCTGTTCGGCGAAGACGTCGGCCCAACCAGGGGATTTGGTGAGAGTGGACGGAGACTGGAGTCCCGGTGAAGACATCTCCCGCTGGGAAGCTCGATTCCATCGCGATGCCGTGATGGTGGGGCCTCCTTTCTTACCCCAGGTTTCGTTTGGCCCCCGAGTCGGGGGGAGGCCTGCGTGTGTCCGTCGGCTTGGGGGAGGCCCATTCGTCCCTCGGCCTGGAGGGTGGCCCGCGTTTCCCTCGGCCCGAGGGGAGTCCCACGTGTCCCTCGGCCTGGGGCTGTGTTTTTCCTAAGGGGGAAAGAGACGGAGTCATAGCCCAACACGAGAGTGGCCGCCCGGGTCTCCCTGGGGTTTCTATCACGGGAGGCGGGGCCTCCAGGGGAAACGTCCTTCCCCTCAGGATTTTCTCCCTCAACAGGGCTTCACCTCCTCTGATTTCTGGCGACGGATGAGAAAGCTCCAGTGGGCGCGTGGCCGGGGCGGGCATCGCCGCCTCCTCTCACCATCCTCGGCGACCTTGGGCCCGGGAGGCCTCCGCCAGGGAGCGGCGGTGCCCAGGAAGATGCCCCGGTTGGTAGTTGCACGGTCAGACCCTGAGGAGAGACAGACGAGAGATTCATTTTTCCACAGAGAAGAAAAGAGGGAGAGGCGCAACCCAGTGAGCCGCCCCTCGCTTCTTAGGCGATGCCGCCGTCGGCGAGGTTGAACGTTCGGCGAGTGTCGCCGCCGCCAGGTGAGCGTGTATGTAGATGTGAGGCTGTTCATGTATGTAGATGTGGGTGTGCGTGGACTTAGATGTGTGGATGTGCGTGGATGTAGATGTGTTTGTGTAGATGTATCTGTGTAGATGGGTGTGTTTGTGTGTGCTTGTGCCCGTTAATGTAAAAAAAAAATGATGGTGTTAAGCGGTTAACTCTATGACGACGATGATGCTATTTGTTAAGAGCTCACTACGTATCCTCTGTTCTAAGCGCTCGGACACAGTCCCTGTCCCATGTGGGGCTCACCGTCTCAATCCCCATTTTACAGATGAGACAACTGAGGCCCAGAGAAGTGAAGAGATTTCTCCAAGGTCACACAGAAGACAAGTGGTGGAGTAGGATTAGAACCCACGACCCTCTGACTCATAGTCCCGGGCTCTCTCCACTAAGTCATGCCGCTTCTCGTGTAGATATGTGGGAGCACGTATGTAGATGTGCGTGTGTGTGTAGATGCGCTCGTGTAGATGTGTGGGTGTAAATGTGTGGTTGTGTGTATATGTAGATATGTGGGTGTTCATGTATGTAGAGGTGAGTGCATGTAGATGTGTGTGTATGTAGATGTGTGCATGTGTACAGGTAGGTGTGTGCTTATGTGTGTAGATGTGTGTGTGTGTTCATAGGTTTGTGCACGAGTATTTTAGATGTGTGAGTTTATTTAATGTGTGTGTGCGGATGTGAGTCTGCGTTGTTGTAGATGTACATGTATGTGCAGGCGTGTTTGTAGATGTGCGAGCATTGGGATGGGGGAAGGTTGCCGCCAGGACCAAGTACCGGAGAAATCCAACGCTGGATTCCCCGCAGTTGGATTCCCCTCAGTTGGATTCTCTGCAGTTGGATTCCACGCAGTTGGATTCCCTGCAGTTGGGTAGCAGAGCCAAGGGACTGAAATGAAGCACGGCTAATTACTCCCTCCCCCTTCCTACATTTTTAATATCCGGGAGAAACGAGATCGACCGTTCTCCTCCTCCTCTTCCGTACATCCCAGAGAAATCACGACAACGGGACAGCCGGGACTCTAGTCACCCTCACTGCCCCAGAGTTCAAGAATCCGAAGAGGGACGTAGCCAAGTTGACCCCAGGGGTCGAGGGAGATGACACGGCGGCCGATAGGCAGAGATTTGTTCCGCGGTCGCTTCTTTTACCTCCGGCGGCATTAGGAAGAGACCTCTGCTGAGAGAGCCGGAGACGAGTGGAAGGACGGCACAGATCATTTATTTCTGTAATTTTGTTAATCACTTACCTGTTCCAGGCACTGTACTAAGCGCTGGGGTTGGACCCGGTTAATCGGGTTGGACGCGGTCCCTGTGCCACAGGGGGCTCACAATCTTAATCTCCATTTTACAGATGAGGGAACCGAGGCCCAGAGAATCTAAGTGACTTGTCCAAGGTCACACAAGAGACAAGTGGCAGAGCTGGGTTCAGAACCCAGATCTTTTTGAATCCATTCATTCATTCATAATCGTATTTACTGAGCGCTTACTGTGTGCAGAGCACTGTACTAAGCACTTGGAGAGTACAGTTCGCTAACAGATAGAGACAATCCCTACCTAACAACGGGCTCAGAGTCTAGAAGGGGGAGACAGACAGCAAAACGAAACAAGTAAACAGGCATTAATAGCCTCAAAATCCCTGGCCCATACTCTATCCACGAGACTGACGCTCTCCATAATGTAGCCATCATATATAAACAGTGATAATAATTGTGGCATTTGTTAAGCGCTTACTATGTGCCAGCCACTGTACTAAGCCCCGGGGTGGGTGCAAGCAAGTCAGGTTGGACATAGTCCCCGTCCCACACGGGCCTCACAGTCTTAATCCCCATTTGACAGATGAGGTAACCGAGACCCAGAGAAGTGAAATGACTTGCTCGAGGTCACCCAGCAGACAAGTGGCAGAGCCGGGATTAGAATCCGGGTCCTTCTGACTCCTAGGACCTGGCTTTATCCACCAGGCCATGCTGCTTCTTTAATATACATTACTGCCTGCCTCCTCTGCTTGATCATAGGCTCCTTGACAGCAGAAATCATTTTTCCGCTGGCTCACACTCCCTCCCTCTTCCTGATCCTTCCCCTTTCTCCCCCCGACCTCACCCTCACTTTGTATTCCTTGACAGAAACACGCACGTCTTCAAGTGTGAATCGGACCCATATGCTTTTGCACGGAGCTCCGAATTTGCTTCTCTTCTCATTCCCCGACAATATGGCTGTCACAAAGTCATGGTCTGGGCGAGGAAGGTGGGAAGATCAACGGGAAGAATTAGGCCCTTAATAGGACCGCGTTGTCGGGGAGACCGAAAGTCGCCCGTCTCCTCTCCCTCAGTCACAGGGATAACGGTTTTTTGGCGTCTTTTCTTCTCTCGAAGGAGGAGAAGTGCTTTTAACCCCGATGTCTCGAGGCTACCAAAACTCTGGGAATAATGGAGTTCATTCTTTCAGTTGTATTCATTGAGCGCTTACTATGTGCAGAGCACTGAACGAAGCGCTTAATTGTACCGCTCCATCCAGCATCTGCAGGAACGATTGCATCGCGGATGTGGCCCGTGGCCCCCGGTCTTTCCATCTCCCTGCCCACCTACTCGCTCGTTCTTGCCACCCGTGGTCCCAGGAGTGGCCGGCTTTCCATCGGTCAATCAGTGGTATTTACTGAGTGCAGAACACTGTCCTAAGCACAGTGGAGACTGTGATACAACAGAATTGGTAGACATGTTCCCTACCCACTACAGGCTTAATTTTCCAGGGAGAACTCATCCTCAACTCTGGGGCAGACAGAAAGCCCTAACCTTAATGATAATAACAGTCACGGTTTTTGTTACGCGCTTCCTATGTGTCAAGCACTGTTCTAAGCGCTGGGCTAGATATAAGCTTATCAGGTTGGAGGCAGTCACTGTCGTCCATGGGACTCACGCTCGTAATCCCCACTTTACAGAAGAGGGAACTGAGGCACGGAGAGGTGACACAGCAGACAAGTGGCGGAGCCCGGGATTAGAACCCGGGTCGCTCTGACTTCCAGGCCTGTGCTCTATCCACTGAGCCACGCTGCTTCCGCGTTCAGAGCCCTGTACTAAGTGCTTGGAAGAGTCCAAAACAACAGAGTTGGTAGACGCGATCCCAGAGTCAAGCCGTGGTATTCACTGAACATTTAGAGCTCTGCGCTAACCGCTTGGAAGAGTGCGACAGAGTGGCCCTCACAGAAGGCCAACTCTGAAAGATTTCTAATTT
Organism: Ornithorhynchus anatinus; assembly: GCF_004115215.2. Classification (NCBI taxonomy): domain Eukaryota; kingdom Metazoa; phylum Chordata; class Mammalia; order Monotremata; family Ornithorhynchidae; genus Ornithorhynchus; species Ornithorhynchus anatinus. The sequence goes on along the minus strand of NC_041742.1, from coordinate 13,878,418 downwards.
CAGAGAGAAGCCCAAGAGGAATCCCTCAAAACCAAACAGCTGTGAGGGATAACGGCTCAGAGAATGTCAGCAGGAAAAGAAACTATCTTGCCGTTTGGCATCGACTGGATTAATAACAATAGAATCTCTCCGGATACTGTCAGCAGCATCCCGAACCCTTAGGGACAATGAATAAGCTGTCTGGAGTCGTGATGTGTCTGATATGGACACTGAACTCTACCCAAGATCTTGTCCTTTCTATCATTATTAATCAGTAATAATTATTATTATTTGTTAAGCGCTTACTATGTGCCAGGTACCGTTCTAAGAGCCGCGGTGGACGCAAGTGAGTCAGGTAGGATACCGCCCGGGTCCCACGTGGGGCTCGCAGTCTTAATCCTGATTTTACAAGTGAGGTGCCTGAGGCCCAGAGAAGTGAAGTGACTCGCCCAAGGTCACACAGCAGACAAGGGGGGGAGCCGGGATTAGAATCCAGGTACTTCTGACTCCCATCTGTGCTGTATCCACTAGGCCACGCTGACCCTCTTTGGAAGATTGTCACATGAGTGTGAATTTGGTTTATTCATCCACGGACCAAAACCAAGACCAGAAGGGCGAACCTTCCTCCACTTGCAGGATATTCTATTTCTTCCATTCATGAATAATTTGGTACTAAATTAATCTTGCTCCCTCACCGACCTGACGATAACTAGGCAGTTTAATTAGTGCAAATCGCTTTTAGCCAACAGCAATGTAATTGAGGACTTGGGCTGTTCTGCCTGTGTGGCTTTAAGGGATCAGATTCTGTTTTTACATTTCGTTTTCACCCCAAACTGCTAGTTGGTTGAGATACAAATGGAACCGGGGAGTGTTTGTGCTGTTTCTCTGTCAGTGGGGTTTAGATAAATCCATATCCAGGAGAGAGAAAGTGCTTTTTTCTCCCCCTTCCTCAAAATACAACATATCGCAGGTCACCTATTTTAGTTCTAATTTGCTGACTTGTCACTCTTGGGCCAGTACTGTTGGATATGAAGCTATGAATGTTTCTCCTTCTTAGATGAAGGGGCTGGGGGATGGAGGGAAGGGTTGAGAAGACCGAGAGAAGGCCGTCCCTATTCCCTTAGGGGTCCTCCCAGTCTCGCTAAGAGGGAGTAGGAGTCAATCCCCATTTTACAGTTCTGGAAACTGAGGCCCAGATCATTTAAGACACTTGCCCGAGGCCATACAACAGGTAAGTAGTGGAGTTGGGATTAGAGCCCAGAAATTTTATTCTGGGTTCTAATATACATATTAAACTCATAGTGGGCAGAGAAATTGTCCATTTATTATTACACTGTACTCTCCCAAGAGTTTAGTTCAGTGCTCTGCGCATAGTAAGTGCTCAATAGATACAACTGGATGAATGAATAAATACATAGTATGTATATACATGTATACATTCACACATATATCTGTGGATAGGTAGATATAGATACAGATGAAATATAGATATAGATATGCATAATAATAATGTTGGTATCTGTTAAGCGCTTACTATGTGCCGAGCACCGTTCTAAGCGCTGGGGTAGACATAGGGGAATCGGGTTGTCCCACGTGGGGCTCACAGTCTTAATCCCCATTTTACAGATGAGGGAACTGAGGCACAGAGAAGTGAAGTGACATGCCCACAGTCACACAGCCGACAAGTGGCAGAGCTGGGATTTGAACTCATGAGCCCTGACTCCAAAGCCCGTGCTCTTTCCACTGAGCCACGCTGATGAAGCAGCACGGTCTCGGGGATAGAGCACGGGCCTGACCGTCGGAGGGCCTGGATGCTAATCCCAGCTCTTGCCACTTATCTCCTCTGTGATCTGGGGCAAGTCACTTCACTTCTCTGTGCCTCCATTTCCTTGTCTGGAAAACGGGGATTCAAAACCTGCTCTCCCTCCTACTTCTACAGTGAGCCCTATGTGGAACGGGGACTGGGTCCACCCTGATTACTTTGTACCAACCCTAGGGCTTAGAACAGTGTTTGGCACATAGTAAGCATTTAACAAATACCATGAAAAAAATTAAAAAAAGTGGAGAGAGGTGCATACGAGGTCCTGGGGGACAGAGGGTGGAGCTGAGGGTGGTGGGGAGCTGGTGGGCACGACTCAGAAATGGACGACTGTGAGGTGGGCACACAAAGTCCCCAGTTCCGGCCCAATACTACCTGGAAGGCATCTCTGAATACTTCCCGCAGTTTGAATATGTGTGTGTGTGTTTGTGTGTGTAATGGACCCAGCCATGAATCAGTATGACAATGAATCAATAGCAGAGACACCGAAAAAATGACTGGGAAGAGTTCCATATTTAGGACCGATTCCTTCCCAGATCTCATTTACACCGAGAAGAAAAAACTGCGGAACACAGAAACGCCGCCACCCCGCTCCCCGCGCGCACCCCCACCCACCCCCACCCCCACACACACCCCCGCGGCCCGTGACGGCCACGTCTGGCTCCGGCCTCACGGGATGGCGGCCATCTCGTTCACCGGGATCTTTGCCGTCATTTTCTCTCCAGGCCCGGGGCGGCCTCCTCCTCCTCCTCCTCCCCATCTCCATAAAAGGGTGGTTATCTTCCCCGCTCCCTGGTCGTGGGTTCGTATCCCGACTCTGCCCCTTGTCAGCTCTGTGACTGAGGGCAAGTCACTTCACTTCTCTGTGCCTCAGTCTCCTCCTCTGTAAAATGAGGATAAAGACTGTGAGCCTCACGTGGGACAACCTCATTCCCCTGTATCTAAGCCAGCGCTTAGAACAGTGCTCTGCACGTAGTAAGCGCTTAACAAATACCAACATTATTATCATCATTATTCTCTGCCTTAAAACCTAATTGAAGGCCCTTCTCCTCCAAGAAGCCTTCCCTGACTAAACCCCCCTTTCCTCTTCTCCCACTCCCTTCTGCGTCACCCTGACTTGCTCCCCGTCTCCCAGCCCCTCATCACTTCTGTCCGTATCTCCCGTTTATTTCTTTCCATTCCCGTCTCCCCCTCTAGCCTGTAAACTCATCGTGGGCCGGGAACGTGTCCGCTAATTCTGTTGGATTGTACACTCCCAAGTGCTTAGTAGAGTGTTCTGCACACAGTAAATGCTCAAGAAGTACCCCTGCGTGATTGATTAAGTGATTGATTGCCTGAGGGTCCAATCGTAAGTCTCCGGAAGGCTGAAAAGAGCAGGATCTAGGATCCAGAGAAGTCCAGGAGGGGAATACCGTGATGGGGTGGGTGGGATGAAGATGGAAGGAGTTGGAGATGAAGGGAGCATACTCCCTGCAGGTTGCTCTTTTGCCAGATACTAGACAGCAAGCTCTTTACGGACAGGGAATGTGTCCTCCGATTCCGCTTTAGGTCATTCTCCCAAGTGCTTGGAACAGTGTGCTGCACACAGTAAGGGCTCAATAAATTCAATTGATTGATTGATTGATTGAAATGAATGAGAAGTTTCTTGACCAGGGCACTTCATCTGCCCCAGGCTGCCTTCTATCCTAATATGGTTTGTTTGTTCTGTGGTACTTGTTAAGCGCTTCGTATCTGTTAAATACTGTTCTATGCACTGGGGTAAGTGTTGGATAATAATAATTATGATATTTGTTAAATGCTTTCTATGTGCCAGGCACTGGACTAAGTGCTGGGGTGGATACAAGTCAGTTGGATTTGAGACAGTCCCTGTCCCACGTGGGGGTCACCGTCGCAATCCCCATTTTACAGATGAGGTCGCTGAGGTACAGAGGAGTGAAGTGACTTGGCTAAGGTCACGCAGCAGACAAGTGGCAGAGCCAGAATTAGAACCCATGACCCTCTGATTCCCAGACCTGTGCTCTATCCACTAGGCCATGCTGCTTCTCTATGTACATAGTGCTGGGAGGCTGAGGGAAAGTTGAATGGAAGGAGCAAATCCATGTGCCGGGGGCAAAAGGGAGTGGGAGAAGAGGAAATAAGGACTTCACACCCAATGTGAACCCCCCCTTTTCATAGTATTTGTTATGTGCTTACTCTATGTCAAACACTGTTCTGTGCGCTGGGATAGATACAAGTCACTGAGGTTGGTCCCAGTATCTGTCCTGCAAGGGACTCACGGGCTAAATAATGATAATAATAGTAACTGTGGTATTTGTTCAGCACTTAATCTATGTCAAGCACTGTTCTAAGTGCCGGGGTAGTTACAAGATAATCAGGTTAGGCATAATCCCTGTCCCAAACAGGTCTCACAGCCTAAGTAATAACAATAATAATGATAATGACAATAAATGGGGTATGTGTTGAGCATTTACTATGTGCCAAGCACTCTTCTAAACGCAGGGTAGAAACACGGTAATGAGGCCCGACACAGGGCCTGACCCAAGCAGGGTTCACAACCTAAGTAGGAGGGAGAACCGGGACTGAATGCCCACTTTACGGATGAGGAAACTGAGGTACCGAAGAGTTAAGTGATCTGTCCAAGGCCACGCAACAGGCAAACGGAAGAGAAGGGGTTAGAACCCAGGTCCACGGACTCCCAGCGCTCTTTCCACTGAGCCGCTCGAATTTACGAGGGGCAAGGAGAAGACTTCTTCCCCTAGAACACCCGGGCAACCTTCTCACACATACCTGTCCCTCTTGGAGACGCCTAGTTCCTCTCAGGGCACAGACATTCACCCCTACTTGGTTTGCAAGCCCCAGGGCTAGCAAGTTTAGACCCCCAAGGCTGGAGGCTACAGACAGTCACTGATGTTCCTTCCCCTGAACGGTGCTCTGGTCTTTAATTACCTTTGCCCCCATTGATACCAACTGCAAGGCCTATTTCAAACTCTTCCTTCTCCCCTCAACTGCCCTTCCTCGCTCCTTCCATTGTCACTCACCAACTCTGGTCAGTGTCCCTTCGGCCTGCTCGTTGGAAGCTGGGTCGGTCCACCTCTCCCCGTACGCTTGCACGCGTGCATGGTTGTACACGTGTCTGTGTCTCTCCTAGGGAGGCTTAGCCGAACAAAGAAATCTTTTGTCCTCCCTGCTAATTAGCCTCAGAGTGGTCTCGCCTGGTCTTGTTTTAACAATAATATTCCCTCCAAGTGTGGACGGCTACCTGTTTGTTGTTTATTGTCCCCGCTGTCAGTCATTTGTATTTATTGAACGCTTACTGCGTGCAGAGCACTTTATCAAGAGGTTTGAAGAGGACCGTATAACAGATATATTCCCTAGCCACAAAGAGCTTACAGTCTAGAGGGGGAGACAGACATTAATTTAAATAAATACAATTACAGATATGGATATAAGTGCTGTGGGGCTGGGAGGGGGTGTGACTCAGAATGATGGAGAAGGGAGAGGGAGAAGAGGAAAGGAGGGTTTAGTCAGGGAAGGCCTCTTGGAGGAGATGGGCCTTGAATAAGGCTATGAAGGAGGGGAGAGCGATCATCAGTCGGATATGAAGAGGGAGGGCGTTCCGGGCCAGAGGCGGGACGTGGGTGAGAGGTCGGCGGCCAGATAGATGAGTTTGAGGTTCAGTGAGGAGGTTGGCATTAGAGGAGCGAAGTGTGCGGGCTGGGTTGTCACCCTCTCCTGACAACCGGAGAAGCAGCACGGCCTGCCGGGAAGAGCACAGGCCTGGAAGTCGGGGGACCCGGGTTCTAATCCCAGCCCCGCCGCTCGTCTGCTGCGTGACCCTGGCTGAGTCACTTCACTTCTCTGTGCCTCGGTGCCCTCATCTGGAAAACGGGGATGAAGACCGTGAGCCTCCCGTGGGACGGGGACTGCGCCCTCCCGATCCTCACGGATCAGCCCCGGCGCTTAGGATGGGGCCCGGCGGGTCGGCAGCGTTGAGCGAAAACCGTGGGAGACAAAAAACGAAGAAACCTCTCAGGGAGGGGGGCGGGTGTCCCGTCCTCGCCGTCGTCCGGCGAGCTGTGGTTTCTGAGAGTCGTGTCCGGGTTTCACCCGAGGGATTTTGATGTCTCTGCTTGCTGTGTCAGGGAGCACATGGAGATGCAGCAGAGTCTGGCTTGGAGCCTCGGGTTCACTTGGAGGAAGAGCGGGCATAGGGCGCCATCTTCCAGCCGGCTCCGGCACCATCAACCTCCGCAGCATCGATGCCCTTGCAGACGAAACTCTCTCTCCTCCTCACTTTCCTTCCTTCCCTCCCTCCTGTTTACCGGGTACAGGCCTCAGTTTCCCTCCGCTCCCCCGACCTGCTGAGAGTCGGTCAGTCAGTCGTATTTATCGAAGGCTTACTGTCTGCAGAGCACTCTAAGCCCTTGGGAGAGTCCACTTTTCATTCGTTCAATCGTATTTATTGAGCGCTTACTACTACTAATGATGGTATTTGTGAAGTGCTTACTATGCGCCAAGCACTGTTCAGAGCGCTGGGATTGAGAAGCGGCGTGGCTCAGTGGAAAGAGCACGGGTTTAGGAGTCAGAGGTCATGGGTTCTAATCCCGGCTCCGCCACCCGTCAGCTGTGTGACTTTGGGCGAGTCTCTTCACTTCTAGGTGCCTCAGTTACCTCATCTGTAAAAGGGGGATGAAGACTGTGGACCTCACGTGGGACAACCTCATTAGCCTGTATCGACCGCAGTGTTTAGAACAATCCTCGGCACGTAGTAAGCGTTTACCAAGTGCCAACATTATCATTATTAAAAGGTCATCAGGTTGGCCCACGTGGGGCTCACAGTCTTAATCCCCATTTTACGGATGAGGGAACTGAGGCCCAGAGACGTGAAGTGCCCAAAGTCACACAGCTGACAAGTGGCAGAGCTGGGATTAGAACCCATGACCTTCTGGATCCCAAGCCCGGGCTCCATCCACTATGCCATGCTGCTTCCCATATGACAGACAAGTTCCCTGCCCGCAACACCCTTACGGTCTAGATGTGAATATAAATAGATAAATGACAGAGGGACTTAAGCGCGGTGAGGCTGGGAGGGGGGGATGGATAAGGGGAGCAAGTCACGGCGGTGCGGAAGGAAGAGGAGGAAAGGAGGGCTTAGGGAAGGCTTCTTGGAGGAGAAGGACCTTCAATAAGGCTTTGAAGAGAGTCAGTCGGATATGAGGAAGGAGGGCGGAGAGAGGCCAGTGACCGAGTCCCGGGTGATAAACTGGACCAGAGCCAGGCCCCTCATTTCCTTAAAAATACAGTCTCCCCGTCTCCATCCCGTTTCTCCCTCCCTCAGCCCCACACCACTTATGCCCTTATCCCTAAAGTACTGATTTCTGATAACGTCCCTCTCCCCCTCTGGACTGGAAGCTCGTTATGGGCAGGGAATGGGTCTGTTTAGTATTATAGCGGGGCCGGGGGAGAGCAGTGTGGTGTGATGGAAGAGCTGTGGGCCGGAAAGCTGGAGGTCCCGGGTTCGAGTCCCGGCTCTGACACCCGCGCCCTCTGTGGCCTTGGGCAAGTTACTTCGCCTCCCCTTGCCTCAGTTTCCCCAGATGTAAATTGGAGATAATAATACCTACACCCTACCTCGCAGGGGTGTTTTGAGAAATAAATAGGTTAGGTGCTTTGGTAATAAAAGTACCAACTAGAAACACTAGAGAAGCAGCGTGGCTCAATGGAAAGAACACGGGCATGGGAGTCAAAGGTCATGGGTTCTAATCCCCGCTCCGCCATTTGTCAGCTGTATGACTTTGGGCAATTCACTTCACTTCTCTGGGCCTCAGTTACCTTATCTGAAAAATGGGGATTAAGACTGTGAGTCCCATGTGGGACAAACTGATTACCTTGAATTCCCCGCCCTCCCCACCAGGGCTTAGAACAGTGTTTGGCACATAATAAGCGTTTAACAAATACCACTATTATCATTATTATTACTATTACCTGTACCATTATACTCTTCCAAGTACTAATTGGGGTGCTCTGCCCACAGTAGATGCTCAGTAAACACCGCTGATGGATCCATCAATTGATAGCCCTGCTTCCTTTCCTTCAGGTGGCCTTTAAAGTGTGAAGAGCTCCATGGCCAGGAACCTTTTTTCGATTATCCGTCGATGCCGTGGCCACGATCGATGCTTCCGAAACACGGCGGGCCCTTTTGTTCCTCCAATCCGATCATTAATACGCTGTTTCCTTCCGTGCCGCTCATTCAGCGATGAAACGTAAAATGGTGGTGGTGTCTGAAAAGGGAGACGGGAAGCACGACAACCCCTTGTTTAGCCACAATGGCTGCATTCTACCCTCTAGTTAGCGCCTTTATGTTTGTCAGGGGGCGGGGGGGGGGGGAGAAATTCAGCTCAAAGAAGAGCGTGCTATCTAGAAAAATCATTCCTACATAATTTCCTCCTTCCATTGAACGCTCCCGGGCCTTTGTTTACAAGTAGGGTTTGGCTTGAGTTGTTGACAGCGACGTTTCTTCTCAAAAGAATCCTGTGGTGAGAATGGGGGAGAAAAAAAAAACCATCACAGAGGCTTTCCGAAGGGTTCGAAGAAAGGGAAAGCGAAACTCGGGACCCCAATTCCTACCCCTAGCATTGTCAAGACGTCGCCTTTAAGTCACTGTACGCTTCCTTGCGTGGGGTTTAAGGGAGAACACGGCAATTTCACTCTCTCCAGCTTCAGCGCCTTCAATCAGTTGTGTTGATCGAACGCTTATTGTACGGAGAGAACGCTGACTGGGAGGGAACGATACAACCGAGTTGACGGACACGTTCCGTCTTTGTTTTCGTCCGGAAAGCGCCGCGAAAATGGGTCGGATGTTCTCCGTGGTAGCTTCGGAAGCTCAGTCGCTGGGCCGCCCTTGAGGCGTCTGTGTCCTTTCACCTCTCAGTGGTTGCTGGTCCGTGAGAGGGTGAGTGTGAGGTTTCGGTCTGTGGGTCTCTTTGCTTGGAGGTCAGCGAGGTTGCATGCGTACCTGTATGTTAAGGTGTTGTCCCCCCGATCTGGCTGGCTGTGAGATTGTGGGTGTGTGGAGGGAAGGGAGGTGGTGTTAGCGAGTTGGGTTTATCTTGGAGAATTTCTCTCCTGCAGCGGGAGAGAGAAGGGAGGGAGGAAGGGAAGGAAGGAGGAAATAAGGAAAAAAGGGAGGGAAGGAGAAAAGGGGAAAGGATAATAATAGTAACAATAATAATAATGCTCGTTAAGTTCTATGTGCCGTTCCTGTGTGCGGACTAGGCACTGAGGATCTGTTGCGTGCGCCGAGCTGTACTGAGCACCTCTCGGGTGCAGACTGCGTAAGAAGAACTTAATGTGTGCAGGTCACCGGACTGAGCACCTCCGGTGTGCAGAGCACGGACCGAGCATCGGCTGTGGGCGTCCGCTGCGTTCCCTGTCCACAAGGAGCTTGGAGTCTAGAGGAGGACACGGACGTTGAAAGAAATTATGGATACGGACATAAGCGCCGCGGGGCCGAGGGAGGAGTGCGTATGAACGCACGAATCAATGAATGAGTGAATGTCCAAGCATTTAAAGGTACAAATCTAAGTGCAATAGGTGAGGGAGAAGGGAGAGGGAGCAGAGGACACGAGGGTTTAGTCGGGGAAGGCCTCTTGGACTTTATTAAGACTCTGAAGGTGGGGAGAGTGGTGGTCTGTTGCGACGGTGGAGTTCCGGAATAATAATCAACCACTGCGGTATTTATCGAAGGTGTACTGTGTGTGTGTCAAGTCCTCTTCAAAGCACTGGGGAAGGTAATCAGGTCAGACACAGCCCCGTCCCGCACGGGGCACACAGTCTAAGGAGGAAGGAGAACGGTTATTGAATCCCCGTTCCACAGATGTGGAAACTGAGGCAAAGAGAAGTGAAGGGACTTGCCCGAGTCACACAGCGGGAGCGTGGTGGAGCCGGGATCAGAACTCAGGTTCTCTGCCTCCCAGGCCCGGTCGTTATCCATCAGGCAGTGCTGCTCCCAAAAATTTGGGTTTGCTGTTCTGAGTGTCCGACTCAGCCCGCCTCAAGCACAGTGGGGAATGACCGCTGACCCGGCCTCCCGGGCCCTGACCGAATGCCTCATTTCTTCCCCTTAGGCTGATGGGGTTGGGAAGCAGCACGGCCTAGTGGATAGAACCCAGACCCGGGCGTCAGAGGACCTGGGTTCTAACCTCGGCTCTGCCACTCGCCCGCTGTGTGGCCTTGGGTAAATCACTTCCCTTCTCCGGGCCTCATTTACCTCATCTGCAAAATGGGGATGAAGAAGGTGAGGCCCAAGTGGGAGAGGGACTGCGTCCAACCCGACGAGCTTCTGTAGACAAGGTAGCTTTTATCCTGTATCTACTCCAGCCCTTAGTACCGTGCCTGGCCCAAAGTAAGCGCTTAGCAAATACCATTTTAGTATTGCCACTACTAGTAAATCGCTACTATTACTATTATCATAGTCGGTTCCATCTCGAAGGAAAGGACCTGTGAAATGCAGGATGTGAGAGGCCCTGATGCAGTATCAAAGACGTCCACTGGATGACACGCTTCCCTTTCCTTTGGTAGCATCCCCAGAAACGCTTCGGAACACCTTTCTGGCATCTTTCCGGCCAAGGTGGCATCTTTCCGGCTGCAGGGAGGGAGGAGATATCCCGGCTTCTTAGGTTTCTTGGGAAACGATCCCCTTCACACGCATCCCAGAAACGCTCTCTCGGAAATCCACGCCCTGTCTCCCTAGCGGAGGCTTCGTCGGGGGAATTCTCCCAGCGGAAAAACCCATCATCCTAACGACGGCGGCAGGTCCGAGAGGAGGCACTAGGGAGCTGAGAAAAACAATAGCCTCTTCAACTCTTTAATGCGGCGTGGATGTAATTAAACAGCTCAAGTGGCTTTTTAAACGGCAGAATCCACATCGCAATTACCGTTCCGGAGTGAGGAGTAAAATGTGGCTTCCAAAGTATTTAGCTGCAGGGGGAATTAAGGCCACGTGTGTTTGTGGAAAGACTCGAGTCAAGCCCGGGGAATGGCTCTAGCTCTAAAATATGAGATCAGACCCTGAGAGGTATGGTCTAGAACAGTGCTTAGCCTAGTAAGCGATTAACAAGTACCATCATTTACCATTATTATCATATAACCCTCCCGGCAACCCGGAATCACTATAAACGTCCCATTTTACAGATGGGAAACTGAGGCCGACGTCACCCAGCAAGCCGGCTTCGGAGAACCCAGATCTACCAAAGTCCAAGGCTTTACCCTTTCCATCTGAAGGAATCAAAGATGCAAAAGAAGATTTGAAGATAACCGCTAGCATAGACCGGAGGACAGCTGCGGTTTGTAAGATAACCGTCCGTGACGGATCCCACCACAGTTCGAGGAGACACTCACATCTGGTCCTGTTGTCCCCTGGAGGATATTTCCCGCTCCGGCCACTTCAGGAGAGTCTGTCAATCGTTCGATCGGCGATGTTCCCTGGTCACCTGCTGTCTGCACGACACTGTCGGTGCTAAGCACCAGGAATGGGTGAACGGAGAAGCCGCGTGGAGAAGCTAGAGCACAGGGCTGTAAGTCAGAAGGACCTGGGTTCTAATCCCACCTCTGCCAGTTGTCCGCTGGGTGACCTTGAGCAAGTCTCTTCACTTCTCTGTGACTCAGGTATCTAATCTGGAAACTGGGGATTAATTAAAACTGTGAGCCTTATGTAGGACAGGGACTGTGTCCGACCCAGTTACCTTGTACGTTCCCCAGCGCTTAGTACAAGGCCTGGCATTTAGTCAGCATTTAACAAATACCATTACTATCATTATTATCAATAATAATAATAATCAATCGGTCACTAATCTATAGTGAGAATTTACAGTAGCAAGACACGTGTTCCCTTCCCTCAAGGAGCTTCCACTCTAACAGATGAAGAAATCCCCCCTCCACATGGGATGTGGGGGGTGGTAAGAGGGTGAGGGGAGGGAGGAAGTTTCTCAGCTTCCCTTAAGGGGGTGCAACACCACAGAGTATGTCATAATAATAATAACAATAATAATAATTCTGTCCCCTTCCACCTCCAGCAAGGCCGCATCCAAGACGTTGGGCGTAATTCTCCCCGGCAGTTGGCATCTGATCCTCAGAGGCAAAAATCTCAGGAACTCAGCAGGAGCACGAAGCCGTGTCCATTCACAACATCGCCATTTCACAGATGGGAAGACTGAGCTTCTCCATCCCCCGACCTCCCCGCCCCACACGTTCTCCCGTCTCCCTCTCCCCACATCCTTTTTTCCGGCTCCGGCCTCCTCTCCCCCCGAAGCGGGGAGACCCGACGCCAGTTTCGGGAAGGCCGAGTTACAGCAGACAAGGCCAGAGCCTCCCCAGGTGACACTCTCAGCGGGCCACCGGTTCTAATCAATCAATCGTATTTATTGAGCGCTTACTGTGTGCACAGCACTGCACTGTGCCTTGGGCGTATAACGTATAACAGTGTTGCAGAGTCGGTAGACACATTCCCTGCCCCACAATGAGCTTACAGTCTCTTATCAATCACTCGCATTTACCGAACGCTTAGTGTGCGCAGAACACTGTACTGTGTGCTTGGGAAAGTGAAGTATAAGGGTATAACAGAGCCGGTAGATACGTTCCCTGCCCACGAAGAACTTACAGCCTCGTATCGGTTAATCGTATTTATTGAAAGCTTACTTTGTGCAGAGCACTGCACTATGCGTTTGGGAGAGTACAATATAACAATATTAGAGAGTTGTAGACACTTCCCCCCGCCCACAACGAGCTTAGGCTCCCCTTATCAATCAATCGGTCAATCAACAGGATTCATCAAGCATCTAACCGTTACGGCGTGCCCGACGGGAGCTTGGTGCAACAAGGGTCGGAAGACACAGTCTCTGTCCTGAAGGAACTTACAGTCCCCCGTGTGCTGAGCACTGTGCTAGGCCCTTGGGAGAGTACAATAGAGTTAGAAAATATCGTCCCCGCCCTCAGGGAGCTTATAATCTAGCGGGTAGCTTAGTTTCGACGACTGCCCGCTGTCGGCCCGACGGCTCCCCAGAAGCCCGTTGCTCTGGGCGTGCGTGTGTCCGCTCGGGGCGGAATTTGGGATATTCGTTTTATTCAGAATAAACACACGGCTAGGTCTCCTAAACGTTATCTGGACTCTCCTCAGCATGCCCGTACACATGTGTACTGCATGATTAATTCTGGCCACACAAGTTGGAAATGCCGATCAGTCAGTGGCTTTGACCGAGCACTCACTGCGTGCAGAGCACTGAATTAAATGCTCGGACAAGTACGACGACGCAGTACAAACGCTCTCAGCTCCCAGGGAGCTCACAGTCTACGGGAAATACTATTCATTCAATCTTATTTATTGAGCACTTAGTGTGTGTGGAGCGCCATACTAAGTGCTTGGGAGAGTTATGAGTGTTACAACATAACAATAATCAGACACATTCCCTGCTCACAAGGAGTTTACAGTCTAATAGTTTAGCATCTGTTCTCCCCATTAGAGTGGAGGCTCCTTCCGGGCAGGGATCATGTCATTTTTAACGGTGTCCCTCCCCGGGCCCCAGAACGGTTCACTGAGCCAACTGGGCGCTCAATAAATGCTAACACCGTGACTACCGTTACAACAATTACTCCTAATACACTGAAAAAAAAATTCAGGGGGTGAAGAACGGTTTTATTTCTAAATACAAAAATACCATCCGTTTACAAATGAGCGAGTTCATCTTCCAGGTCTGCAGAGCCGGCGGGGGAGGGTCCGCCGCGGGGCGGAGGCCCCCGCCCCTCACGCTTGGCGCAGACCGTCTCCAGGAGCACGTCGTCCACGGCGACCGCCCCGACGACGGGGCGGAAGAAGAGTTCGGCCACGGCGTGGGCGGGGATGGCCGTCAGCAGGCCCAGTGCGGCGTTCAGCTGGGCGACCCTCGCGTGGTCCCCCCGATGGACCGACCTGACCTGCTCGTCCAGGGCTCGCCGGGCCTCCAGGTGCAGGCCCCGGACGTACCGGACACTCCGCAGCCCGGGGAGGTCTGCAAGACAAGCACAGAAGGGTGGAGCGACCGCCCAGGGTAGCGACCTCCCGGGAGACCCGGGGGCCTAAGTCTCCCCGGGGAGATTGGCTGAGGGTAGAAGCCGCGTGGCTCAGTGGAAAGAGCCCGGGCTTGGGAGTCGGAGGTCGTGGGTCCTAATCCCGGCTCCGCCGCTCGTCAGCTGTGTGACTCTGGGCAAGTCACTTCACTTCTCTGGGCCTCAGTTCCCTCATCTGGAAAATGGGGACGAAGACTGTGAGCTCCACGCGGGTCAACCCGATCACCCCGTATCCCCCCCCCAGCGCTTAGAACAGTGCTTTGCACATAGTAAGCCCTTAACGAATGCCGTTATTATTTTTTCTCACTGCGATGGCCCGACCCAGTCTATCCATCAGTGCTATTTACTGAGCTCCTCCCGAGAGCCCAGGACCGTACCGAGCCCTGGGAAGAGCACAAAAGAAGCAAGACTCCCGGTCCTACGCTAAGGCTGGAAAGCCGGAGCCGGGGCCGACGCACCTCGTTAGCCCGCTGAAGCGCCCGTGGGAAGAAGGCAACGGATTGACCGCCGCCCAGCTCGGACCGTGGAGGGTGGCGATGGAGGTGAGCGGAGTGATCTTTGTTCATTCGTATCTATCGAGCACTTACCGTTTGCAGAGCACCCTACGAAGCACTTGGATTTCCCCAGAGCAAGCGGCCGGGCGGCCCGGCGGCCAAAGGCAACAGAAGCAGTATATGCCAGAGGATAGACCGTGGGTCTGGGAGTCAGAAGGACTCCGCCGCTTCTCTGCCGTGTGACCTCGGGCGGGTCATCTCACTTGTCTGGGTTTCAGTCACCTCGGCTGCAAAATGGGGACGGAGACCGTGAGCCCCGTGCGGGACGTGGACCGGGTGCGAACCGATTAGCTTGCGCCGAACCCAGTGCTAAGTTCGGGGCCCGGCACAGAGCGAGCCCTTAAAAGAACGCCGTTGAAAAAGCGAACGGCTGGCCGACCGGTCGACCGAATGCTCATTATCGTTATTATTCTCTGTGCCTCGGTTACCTCACCCGTAAAATGAGGATAAAGACGGTGAGCCCCACGGGGGACAACCTGATCAGCTCACCCACAACCACTCCGGGCACCTAGTAAACGCTTAACAGATACCGTGATGATAACAGTAGAAATTATGATTATCATTCCCTCCGCCCGTCACCTCGCCCGTAAAACGAAGATTGAGAAGGCGAGCCCCGCGCGGGACGGCCGGATGGGCCCGTCTCCACCCGGCGCCTCGCGCACGGTGGGCGCTCGACAGATACCGTCACTATCGTAGGTATCGTCATCCCCCGCGCCCCGGTCACCTCACACCCCACGTGGGGACGCGGACCGCGAGCCCCACGCGGGACGTCCCGACTAGCCCGTCCGCGGCCCGGCGCTCGGTACGGTGCCGGGCACCCGGTCGGCGCTGGATGAGCGCCGCCGGTCAAGAGTACGACCGGCCTCAGCGGCGGTCGGGGAAGCGGCAGCGGCGGCGGGCGCCCGGGCCTCGGGGTCAGAGGTCACGGGTTCGCCTCCCGGCTCCTTCGGCCGCGGGACCGTGGGCGACTCACTTCTCTGGGCCTCGGTGACCTCCACTGGAAAATGGGGCTTAACGGCCGCTATGTCTATGTCCCCCGGCCGTGCTCCTCACGGAGCGAGCGCTCAACGGACAGCAACCTCAGTAGAAGCGGGATGGCGGTCGTCAGGGTTATTTACCGGGGTTGAAGAGGACGGTCCCCTTGAGGTAGGCGTACTCCCGGCTGGTGACGCCCAGGGTCCAGCAGTGCGCCAGGAAGGCCTCGACGGCCCGGAGGTGGCGGGGGGCGGCGGGGGGCGGGCGGCGGGTGAGGATGCTGCGCAGCACGCTGCTTCGGGGGGCCTGGAGGCCGCCGGGGACCACGCCGTCCTGCGCCAGGCCGAGGGCCAGCAGGGGCGTCCAGGCGGCGCGCAGCAGGACCAGCCGGTCGGCCGGGGGCAGCGCCAGGAAGCAGGGGACGCCCTGCACGAAGCGCTGCGTCTTCAGCAGCACGGCCCGGGCCCGGGCCCGGGCTCCGGCCCTGCCGCCCGGCCCGTCGTCGGGGTCCGGGTCCGCGCCGTTGAGGAGGCGGTAGAGGATGGTCCCGGGTGGCCGGCGCCCCGCGCAACAGCCCCCCACCCGGGCCATGGGCCGCCTGCCCCCCGGCCCTCCGCCCGCCGGCTCCGGCTCCGGCTCCGGCTCCCCGGGGGTCCGCGCCCGCCCGCGGCACCGTCCGCGGTGTGGGCGGGATGGTCTAGTCTCCGTGCCGGCCCGCTGCCCGCCGAGCTCCTCCTCCTCCTCCTCCTCCTCCTCCTCCTCCTCGTCGTCGTCGTCGTCGTCGTCTTCTCCCCTCCCTCTCCTCGCCGCCCGGCTGCCAAGGGGAGACCGAGCGGCCGGCAAGACCGGCGGAGCCTCTCGGCGCCCTCCGCCTCGGCTCCTCCCCATCCAGACCCCCTGCCCCCGGACCCCTCCTCTTCCTCCTCCTCTCCTGCCCTTCTTCTTCCTCCTCCTCTCCCTCTTCTCCCCTTGCTCTTCCTCCTCTTCTCCGCTTCCTCTTCTCCCCTTCCTTTTCCTCCTCTTGTCCCCTTCCTCTTCTCCCCTTCCTCTTCCTCCTCGTGTCCCTTTCCTCTTCCTTCTCTTCTCCCCTTCCTTTTCCTCCTCTTGTCCCCTTCCTCTTCTCCCCTTCCTCTTCCTCCTCGTTTCCCTTTCCTCTTCCTTCTCTTCTCCTCTTCCTCCTCCTCCTCCTCTTCTCCCCTTCCTCTTCCTCCTCCTCTTCGTCCTCTTCTTCCCTTCCTCTTCCTCCTCGTTTCCCCTTCCTCTTCCTCCTCTTCTCCCCTTCCTCCTCCTCCTCCTCTTCTCCCCTTCTTCCTCCTCCTCTTCTCCCCTTCCCCCTCCCCCTCCTCCTCCCCCTCTTCTCCTCGTCCTTTTCCTCCTCCTCCTCCTCCTCCTCCTCCTCCTCCTCCTCCTCCTCGTCCTCCTCCTCCTCCTCCTCCTCCTCCTCCTCCTCTTCTCCCCTTTCTTTTCCTCCTCCTCCTGCTCTTCTTCTCCCCTTCTCTTCCTCTTCTCCCCCTCCTCTTCCTCCTCTTTCTCCTCTTTCTCCTCCTCCCCCTTATCCAGAGCCCTCTGTGTCCTTCTCTTTCTCCCCCTCTCCTCTTTCTTATCCCCACTCTCACACCCCAGGCCCCCCTCTTCCTGCCCTCCCCCTACATCTCCTCTCCCCGAAAACGCACACACATGCACACACACACACACACACTCATGCGCGCGCCCACACACACACACACACACACACACACACACGGAATGTTTTCTGGACCCCCCGGCCGATGGATTCCTGTCTAGTGAACTGTTTTCCCGGCAGACAGACAGTCACTTGGTGATTCTTCCTGCATCTCCCTTGGAAATTCCAGCTGCTGGCCGAAGCAGCCCCCCGCCCCCAATTATGATCCCAACAGGATTACCAGACACGTTCCCTGCCCCTTAGCGAGATTATGAAGGAGGGAATAAGTTGTAAGAGGGCAGAGTTGTCAAGTAGGACTCCCAGGTGCAGAGGCTGGCATTTTGGGGGCTCCTCCAGCGTAACCTCCCAATCTGCAATTGGGTAAAAGTTCCCCGGCTCTCCTCTCTCCGTGGTCCTGGGAGAAAACAGGCAGGAGCGAAGACGGGACGGAAGAATCTTGGCCCCTCTCCTTCGTACCACGGCCCCCGTCGAAAGAAAATCCCTAAAGATAGAGCTTTAGGAAGCGCCACTAAGAAGGGTATCTCAGCGAAGCACCAGGTTCGGGCTGGTCCGGGAGCGACCGGGGTGGAATGTGGAGCCGCCTCGGGGTCCCAAAGCCCACGTTCACCGGGTCCAGGGGTTCGGGACTGAACGGGGCGAGGGGTGGGGAGGAGCGACGGCATCCCCAAGGGGGTCTGGGCCCGGGGAGAGGTCAGTTGGACACGTCCCCGTCCCGTGTGGGGCTCACAGACTCAGTCCCCGTTTTACAGATGAGGACACCGAGGCCCAGAGAAGCGAAGTGACTTGCTCCAGGTCACCCAGCCGACAAGCGGCGGAGCCGGGATTATCCGTTGTATGTGTGCGTCACACTGTTCTCCTTCACTTGGGTTCTACCCCATTGTGTTGTGTTCCGTTGTGTTCTGTCAGACGGTCCATTTAATCCAACCTCTCCAGATTCAAATCTTCCGGTAATCGGCTACTAACGGTGCGGTCGTGCCCATTAATTTAATTATCGTGTTAATTTCTTGGAAAAATACTGTGGAACCAGCACACCTACGCTTTGCCGGGATTCACCTCGTTCTACTGGCTAACCTTTCCCCTCTAGACTGTCAGCTCGTTGCGGGCAGGGACATCCAATTCTGTTAAATCGTACTCTTCCAAGTGCTTAGGACAGTGCTCTGCCCAAAATCAGCGCTCAGTAAATACCACCGATTGACCGATGTAGACGGCATCCCCCACAGTCAATATCAGTGATCGCGGCAACGTTTTAAAAATCAATCTTGATGGCCCTATTTCTCTTCACCGTTTTCTACATTTTGCAAATAGGCACCAATTTGGTTTAGAATTAGGATGATAAAGTAATACATGTATCCCTTTCATCTGTTACTTTTACTAGCTTTTGCCTTAAAATCGGAAGCTAGGGCTTCATCTTCGTGAGATCTTAAATGCCAAAGCTGTCAGCGCCTAAATTGCATTTCACTGAACGGCCCGTTTGAACTGACATTTCCTTAAATCTGGCTCTCTGCAGTACCGTGCTCTGCACAGTAAGCGCCCAGTAAATACCATTGATTGACTGGTTGCCCCTCCTGGCTCCTGCGATGCGAGTTGTGTCTGCGCTGACGGAGATTTTTCTACCGGGGCTCTGCGGGTCAACGGAAGGTAAGCGATGGGAATCGTGTCAGGCCCCGTCTGACCCACCGGCCTAAGGACTTGGGAGGATGATTAAGGGGTGCGGGAAGAGAATGGGGGGGCATCCTGGCTGAGCAACGGGTACACACCCTCGCAATTCCTCCTCCAGCACCTGCCCGAAAGGATGCGGGATCCTTGGGGAAACGGAAGGAGCGGATGGGGCAAGGCAGACAAGCCGGACGTTTAGGCCAAGCGGGACGAGCGATGGGACAACGAGGCTGTGAGAAACAAAATCAGAAACCAGAGAAACGGCGTGGTCCAGTGGTTTGATCGCGGGCCTAGAGTCAGAAGGACTTGGTCCTCATCCCGTCTCCGCCACTTACCTGCTGTGGGACCTTGGGGAAATCACCGCACTTCTCTGGGCCTCAGTTCCTTCATCTGTAAAATGGGGATTAACCCCATCCCGCAAAGGGCTCAAAGTCCTAATCCCCATTTTACATCTGAGTTAACTGAGGCCCAGAGAAGTGAAGTCACTTCTCCCAAGTGCTCGATCATGTTGATTGAGCACTTAGTGTGTGCAGAGCATGTACTAAACTCTGGCTAACATGCACGCTAGAGGGGCTCACACTGGGGGAGAGAGCTCTGTGTGTCAACTGAAAGGTGGACAAAGCAGTTGCCTTGAAGGGGAGTGGGTTCTTTTATGAATAATAATAATAATAATTGCGGTTTTTTGTCAAGTGCTGACTATGTGCCAGGCACTGTACTAAACCCTGGACTAGATCCAAAATAACCAGTTCATACCCAATCCCTGTCCTACATGCTTCTGACATTGTAAGTAGGTAGGAAAAAATGTATTAAATCTCCATCTTACAGATGAGGAAACTGAGGTCCACAGAGGTCACCTCCCCAAGGTCACACAGCCGTTTGTTTCACCATTCAAAACATTCCTCATTAGAAAAGGGCTTGGTCCACCCATAATCTCAGGTTTATTTAATCACACTGACACACTCGCTCTAAATCACTCTCGTCACTTATGGGTTTTCTTAGCGAAGCAGCGTGGCTCAGTGGAAAGAGCCCGGGCTTGGGAGTTAGAGGTTGTGGATTCTAATCCCGGCTCCACCATTTGCCTGCTGTGTGATTTGGGGCAAGTCACTTAACTTCTCTGTGCTTCAGTAACCTCATCTGTAAAATGAGGATTAAGAAGATGAGCCCCACTTGGGACAACCCGATCACCTTGTATCCCCCCCAGTGCTCAGAACAGTGCTTTGCACATAGTAAGCGCTTAATAAATACCGCCATTATCATTGTTTTCTTCACTACTTGTGCAAATGTTCTTTTCCATTTCCAATGCTAGGTTGCCAACACCGTCCTTCTCCATCTCTCTCTCCTCCCTCCCTCTCTCAGTCTCCCCCTTCCCCTGCTTTCCCTCTCTCTATCCCCTTCTCTTCCCCTTCTCTCCCTCTTCCCATCTCTCCATCTCCCCATCTCTCTCTCCCTTGTCTCCATCTCTCTCTCTCCCCCCTCCTTTTCTTACCCTCAGTCTTCCCGTCTCTCTCTCTTTTTTGACTATCTCTTTCCCTCTCAGTGCCTCTCTCTCCCTCTTCCCCTCTCTCTGGCCCCTTCTTCCCCATCTCTCCCTCCCTCTTCCTCTATCCTTCTCCCCATCTCTCTCCTTCCTTCCCTCTTTCTCTCCCTCAATCCTCTCTCTGTCTCTGTCCCTCTCCGGCACACCAAGTGACTGGGCCTTGACTTGGATAAGGTTTTTCTTCCGGTTCAAGGAGACCACACAGAGGCACACGTGAACTGAGCCACCCAAATAACAGCAACTCAAATCTTTGAAAGGGATTTTTATGGCACAGATTTATTTTTTTTTAATTCTTCCTGAACTGGAGTTTCCTGTCATCATTTTTAAACAGTGGTATTTATTAAGCACTTATTCTGAGCCAGGAACTGTACTAAGCGCTGAGGTAGTTACAAGCTAATCAGGCTGTACACAGTCCCTGCCTGCCCTGGAGCTCATAGTATCGATCCCCATTTTACAGATGATGCACAGAGAAGTTAAGTGACTCGCCCAAGATCACACAGCAGACAGGGTGCAGAGCCCGGACAGATATGTTCATAAGTGGTGAGAGACTGATTGGGGGGTGATGAATCAAGGGAGTGAGTCAGGGTGACGCAGAAGGGAGTGGGAGAAGAGGAAAGGCGGGCTTAGTCCGGGAAGGCCTCTTGGAGGAGGTGGGCCTTCGTCAAGGTTTGAAGTGGGAAGAGCGCTCCTCGGCCAATAAGCACTAGGACTGATCCCCGCGGAGGCCATCTCTTTCAGCCTCGGTACTTCTGTGTCGCTCCAGGGTAGAAGACGAACGCTACCGTCCCAGTCTATCCCTTAGATGGAATTTTTTCATTTCCTCCCTTCCCCCCCCCCGTCAAAGGGCCCCATAACGGGTCCCCGGGTTCCGGCAAGGGGCAGGTAGTGCCCCTCGCTCGCTCCGCTCTTACGGCGGCCTTTTGTCGGGACGTGGACGACCCGGGAGGAGAACAGATTTGTGGCCTTGGTCATGTAATATCGGAGGGCGATGCAAAGGCAGGAGAGCGGAATGAACATTCCGCATCCCATTTCAGTGAATTATTCGAAAACAGGGCCATTAGCCTTGAGGCTCATTTTGCATAGTTATTGGGTGGCCTTAATGCTGACAGGCAAGTGGTCAGCGAGGACACCTCTCCCATAGGCGAAGACTTATTGATCTGGGGGCTGTCCCAGCTCCCCCCGGCAAAGAGTCATGGCTGCTGCTTCAGAGGAAGGGGATTGGGTCTTGAAATTGGTCTTATTTTACGGTGGGGCCTTAAACGCTTGCTCTGTGCCGGGCACTGGTCTAAGCGCTGGGGTAGACACATGGTAATCGGGTTGGACGCGGTCCCTGTCCCACGTAGGGATCCCGGTCTACACCCCCATTTTACACGTGAGGCCACAGACGTCCAGAGAAGTGAACTGACCTGCCCAAGGTTACGCAGCAGACCAGGGGGCAGAGCCGGGATCAGAGCTCGAGTCTTCCTGACCCCCAGGCCCGGGCTCTGTCCGCTAAATCTGATGATGATGGTATTTCTTAAGGGCTTACTATGTGCCAAGCACTAAGTGCTGGGGTAGATACAAGCTAATCAGGTTGGACACAATCCCTGTACCACGTGGGGCTCACAGTCTTAATTCCCATTTTACAGGGGAGGTGACTGAGGCCCAGAGAAGTGAAATGACTTGCCCAAGGTTACACAGCAGGCCAGTGGCAAGTCACTCGACTTATTTGTTCTTCAGCTTCCTCAACTGTAAAATGGGGATTAAATTCCTGTTCTCCCTTCTACTTATACTGGGAAGCCCATGTGGGACAGGGAGTGTGTCCAATCCGATTAACCTGTCTCTACCCCAGCATTTAGAACAGTGCTTGGCACATAACAGATACCATTTTAAAAGTAAAAAAATAAATAACACTGATTGGGAAGCAGCGCTTAGGGCAGTGTTGCGCATACACTAAGGGCTCGAGAAAAGCAGCATGGCCAAGTGGAAAGAGCATAGGCCTGGGGCTCAGAGGACCTGAGTTCTAATGCCACCTCTGCTACTCGAAGCTTTGAGCATGTCACTTCACTTCTCTGTGCCTGTTTCCTTAAATGTAAAATGGGGATTCAATACCTGTTCTCCCTCCTATTTCATCTGTGAGCCCTGTGTGGGACCTGATAAACTTGTCTCTTCCCAGCACTTAGAACAGTGCCTGACACATAGTAAGCGCTTAACCAATACCAGACATTAAATTTTCACATTTCTTTTAGGTTGATTGTAGCTCTGGTCAAAGAGCCGGGGCAGGAAGAACTCCCCGGGGTACAGGGATGACATTCCAGTGTCATCTACGAGCGAGCCATGAGGAAACTTTTCGTTGACAAGCAGGGGGTCCCCGAAGATTCATTCGTTCAATTAATCGTATTTATTCAGCGATTGCTGAGTGCAAAGCACTGTACTAAGCGCTTGGGAGAGTACAGTAGAACAATGAACGGACGCACGAAGCTTGGGTCGACGCCTCTCCGGCACTCCCAGGGCAAACCCTCTGACGGGCAGGTGCCGTCGGAGAGGATGCGGCAGAGAGCCGGGAGGGACGGCTCGTGACATAAGTTCTGAGCCCCAGTGAATTCCAACCCTCCGTTCCCACCGAGCCTTCCCCATTATCCGATACGTCTTCTTTGATTTCCGATTCCGAGGCAGGCCAAGAGCCCAGGGGTGGTTGCTGGTGTCAGGAGCTAATTTTCAGAGAGCTAATCTAATTGGAAATGTTCTGCTCTTTTAGCTTGGCAAGTAGAAATTCACATTTTCTGATTAATGTGATCCATTTCTATTACGTGGGACTTGACAGAGTGACAACACATAATATGCAAGGCAAGGTTCACAAGCCCTCTGTCTCCTCTCCCGCCTCGCTTTTTATAAATGACCGTGGCAAGGTTGGGTCCTTGGCGCCTTCTCTAGAAAGTTGATCGATTCTCAACTGCCTCAATTTATTTTTGTTTTTTAAGATACTTGTTAAGCGTTCACTATGTGCCGGGCACTGTGCTAAGCACTGAGGGAAATACAAGCTGATCAGGTTGGGGACAGTACACGTCCCATGTGGGGTTCACAGTTATTATTATCATCAACAAATAATAAGGTGTGGTATTAGTTAGGCACTTACTATGTGTCA
Organism: Ornithorhynchus anatinus; assembly: GCF_004115215.2. Lineage (NCBI taxonomy): Eukaryota > Metazoa > Chordata > Mammalia > Monotremata > Ornithorhynchidae > Ornithorhynchus > Ornithorhynchus anatinus. Next base: position 13,854,991 of record NC_041742.1, on the reverse strand, counting down.
AGCATCGTTCTAAACACTGGGGTAGATACAAAGTGATCATGTCAGATACGGTCCGTGTCCCGCATGGGGCTCACCTTCTAAGAAGGAGGGAGAACAGGTATCGAGTCTCCATTTTACAGAGGAGGGAACTGAGGGACAGAGAAGATAAATGGTTTATCCGAGGTCACGCGGCGGACGAGTGGCAGAGCCAGGATTAGAACACAGGTCCTTCCGACTCTCAGGCCCTTGCTGTGTCCAGGGTGTCCCAGGAGGTTTTGCCCTTCTGGAAAAGAAGCCCTTTGGACTAGCTCCTGACCCTCCTCCTCTGAACAGAAATAGAATCATCATCATAATAGGAATTGTGGTGTTTGTTAATGCCCTCACTTAGGCACTGAACACTCTGCTAAGTGCTGGGGAAGATATTGGATAGTCAGGTGGGACACAGTCCCTGCCTCACTGAGGTTCACAGTCTAAGGAGAGGCTAGAACAGGTATCTTATCCCCACTTGACAACTGAAGGAATCAGCCCCACGGCACTGAAGACCGTATCTGTCATTTATTTATTTCTATTAATGTCTGTGTCCCCTCTAGACGGTAAGCTCGTTGTGGGCAAGGAATGGGTCTGTTTATTGTTCTGTTGAACTCTCCCAAGCGCTTAGTACAGTGCTCTGCGCTCAGTAAGCGCTCAATAAATACGACCGACAGACTGAAGCAGAAAAAAGCGAAGCGCCTTTCCCAAGGTCGCATGGCAGGCAATCGGCAGAGCCGGGATCGGGGTCAGGACCCTACTTTGTTTCTAGAATCCACCATTTCGTCTCCGTCCAGCGCAGGAACGTGTCTTCTAATTCTGCTGAATCGTCCTCTCCCGAGCTCTCACTACGGTGCTCTGCCCATAGTAAGTGCTCGGTAAATACCGTTGATTGATGGATCCAAATTACTACCCCACCGATCCAAGCACTTCTCCGTATCTCGCCTTGACTACTGCGTCGGCGTCCTCGCTGACCTCCCGGCCTCCTGTTTCTTCCCGTTCCAATCCAGATTTCACTCTGCTGCCCCGATCACTTTTCTACAAAAGTAGTCAGTCCACGTCTCCTCTAAAATCTCCGGGGGTTGCCCATCCGCCTCCGTTTTAAGGCACTTGGTCAGCTCTCGTGCTCCTCGCCTTCCTTGCTAATTTCCTCCTGAGACCTAACCCGCACACTCTGCTCTTCTAACGCCAACCCCCTCCCTCTGCCTTCCACCCCGTCTATCTCACTGCCAACTCCTTGCTCCCTCGGGCCTGGAACTCCTTCCCTCTTCATTGTGGACAGACCACTACTCTCCCCATCCTCAAAGCCTTATGAAAATCCCATCTCCTCCAAGAGGTCTTTCCCGAATAAGCCCTCATTTTCTTTACGCTGGCTCCCTTCTCCGTCACCCCTGCACTTAGATCTATAGAACATTAAGGTCTTGATGTTCACCCCACCGCACTTTTGTACATATCTTTATACTCCGTCATTTCCCTTATCTGTAACTTCTTTGCCTCCCTACGTAGACGGCAAGCTCCTTGTGGACAAGGGTCACATCTCCCAGAGAAGCAGCTGGGATTAGTAGCAAGAGCCCGGGCCTGGATTTAGAGGACGTGGGTTCTGATCCCAGCTCCGCCACTTGTCTGCTGTGTGACCGTGGGCAAGCCACTTAACTTCTCTGTGCCTCTATTACCTCATCTGTCAAATGGGATTGAGTGTGAGCCCCACGTGGGACAACCTGATTACCTCGTGTCTACCCCGGGGCTTAGAACAGTGCTGGGCACATAGTAAGCGCTTTACAAATACCATAATTACTTATTATTTATTTACCAATTTCAAGCTAACGTATGGGGAAGCAGCGTGGTCTAGTGGATAGAGGACGGGCCTGGGAGTCAGAAGGATCGGGATTCTAATCCCGAGAGAAGCAGCGTGGCTCAGTGGAAAGAGCCCGGGCTTTGGAGTCAGAGGTCATGAGTTCAAATTCCGGCTCTGCCACTTGCCAGCTGTGTGACTGTGGGCAAGTCGCTTCACTTCTCTGTGCCTCAGTTACCTCATCTGTAAAATGGGGATGAAGTCTGTGAGCCCCACGTGGGACAACCTGATTCCCCTGTGTCTACCCCAGCGCTTAGAACAGTGCTCTGCACATAGTAAGCGCTTAACAAATACCATCATTATTATTATCCCGGCTCTGCCACGTCTGCTGCGTGACCTAGCGCAAGTCACTTTACTTCTCTGGGTCTCAATTCCCTCATCTGTAAAATGGGGATTAAGATTGCGATTCCGTTGCTTAGTACAGTGCCTGGCACAAAGTAAGTGCTTAATAAATACCATAATTATTATTATTACTGTGCTCTGCACACAGTGAGCGCTCAGTAAATACAATGGAGCAATAGATTTTGCCACCCCAGGTGCTGGACAATAAGGGTACAGGAGGGGAACAGGCCAACTCCATACGACCTAAAAATGACTCCCTTCCACTTAGTGGAGCTAAATAGTTTTCCCCTTTCCCCGGTCACTAAATCCGCACAAGGCTTCTCGCTGCTAGTTACTACGGTAACCCGGAGCTTGGGTAGGGGGGTGACGAGGAGAAGAGGGAGAGCGCAGGCTCACATTCTCTCAAGGCCAGTGGTTTTTATAGGATTTAATAGATAATGTCACAATAACCTCAAACTTGTCCCCTTTGCAGGAGAACAAGAGCTGATGGAATAAAAGAGGGATTCTGCGCTCTGGGCGGAGGCAGGTTCCCTTTTGCAGGGGCTTCATTCCCCACCCTCTCCTGGAGATCCAAATTTAAATGACTTAGACTGACTTGTGTGAGCCCCGGACTGATGACATCTGCCTAAATGGCGTGACCTAGTGGATAGAACACAGACCTGGGAATCAGAAGGACCTGGGTTCCAATCCCAGCTCCGCTACTAGTCTGCCGTGTGGCCTTGGACAAGTCATTTGACTTCTCTGGGCCTCAGTTCCCTCATCTGGAAAATGGGGATTAAGACTGTGAGCCCCATGAGGGACATACTGTTTCCAACCTGATTAACCTGTATCTACCCCAGCACTTGATACGGTGCCTGGCACATAGTAAGTGCTTAACGGATACCATTTAAAACACAACAAATCACTATCATTGACAGACGGATTATTCTTTCCGTTTTACAGATGAGGAAACCGAAGTCCAGGGAGGGTAAGTAACTGGTCGTCATCACACAGCAGGCCGGGAGCAGTGGCAGGATTAGAACTTGGGTCTCCTGACTCCAGACTCGCGCCCAGAAGAGCCAGGGCATGCTTTCGGGTCACAAAGCAGTGCTGGCTGGGTATTTATTTTGGCGGATTCGTTTCCCTGGGCTCCTGCGGGAGCCCCTGGCAGGGAAGGGAGGGAAGGAAGAGTCCGGCTGGGTTGCCCTTTCTGTCCTGAATGACCTCCAGCCGGCAGTAGGCTGCTGAAATATCTGTCCTCTCTCTGTCTGCCCCTTGCTGGCCACCATCAAAAATCCCCTCACCGCTCCGTTTGACCTTCCCAACATCGCTAAAATCCGCCCTTTCCTCTCCATCCAAACGGCTGCCACGTTAATCCGATCTCTCATCCTATCCCCCCTTGATTACTGTTTCAGCCTCCTTGCTGACCTCCCCGCCTCCTGTCTCTCCCCACTTTCCATACTTCCAACTGCTGCCCGGGTCACTTTTCTACAAAAATGTTCAGTCCGGGTTTCACCACTCCTCAAGAAACTCCAGTGGTTGCCCCTCCACCTCTGCATGAAACAGACACTCCTCACCATTGGCTTCACCTCGCCCTCTCCTACCTCACCTCACTACTGTCCCACGACAACCCGGCTGCACATTTCGCTCCTCTAATGCCAACCTACTCTCTATACCTCGATCTCCTCTACCTCACCGCCCAACTCTCTCCCTCGTCCTGCCGCTGGCCCGGAAAGCCCTCCCTCCTCTTACCCGACAGATGGTTACTCTCCCCCCGCTTCAGAGCCTTATCGAAGGCCCATCTCCTCCAAGGAGCCTTCCCTGACTAAGCCCTCCTTTCCTCTTCTCCCACTCCCTTCTGTGTCGCCCTGACTTTCCCCTTTTATTCATCCCCGCCCCCCCAGCCCCGCATCACTTACCTCCAGATTCATCATTTATTTTTTTCCATTAATGTCTTTCATCTCCTCTAGACTGTAAACTAGTGGGTAAGGGATGTGTCTGTTATGTTGCTCTGTGGTACTCTCCCAAGCACTTAGTACAGTGCTCTACACCCAGTAGGCGCTCAGTATGTACGATTGACCGGCTGGCTGACTTTGCCAACCCCTCACAGGTGGACGAAACGTGACATCACGGTGTCACGGCGAGCCCAGAAATCTTCTCCGCAGAAACTGACCCAACCCATTGCCATCACAGTGGGATCCCAGACGTCCCCACCCACCCCAGCCTTCACCCTCCATCCCAGCCCAAGCCACGGCTCCGTCATCTCCCTCTCGGGGCCTCGAGAGGCGGAGCGGAAACCTCAGATACCGAGGTAGGGTGCGCAGGCCGGACTTGGCCGATACGCACGGCCGGACCTGCGGCCCTCCTCCCTCCTCTCCTCAGCCGGACAGGGGATCCTGTCCTTCGGTTCTCGCTTAAGAGGAGATTCGGGCTGGTGGCCTGAATCGCTCGGAGGGAGGAAACTCCGTCTCCTCTCCCGCGATGAGCCATCTTGACCTGTGACTTGAGTAAGAGAGGCTCCACTTGATGAGAGGCAGTCGATGATATTTATTAACAATCAAGGCCACCGATGAGCAGACCGGGAGAGTGACGACCGAACTCTTTCGTGACAGGAATCTCCCTGCCACAGATTAAGAGGGGCAACGAGGCTCACCCGAGTTCTTTCTTTTGGCTGCGGCTTTTCCCGGACTAGAGGTAACAGTGATGATTATGATGATGTTGTTTGTTAAGCGCTTACTTGTGCCAGGTCCTGTACTAAGCCCTGGGGTGGATCCAAGCAAATCGAGTTGGACTCAGTCCCTGTCCCACGTGGGGCTCGCAGTCCCGATCCCCATTTTGCAGATGAAGTCACTGAGGAACAGAGAAATGAAGTGACGTATACCAGGTCACAGAGCAGACAAGTGGAGGAGTCGGGATTAGAACCCAGGGCCTTCTGATTCCCAGGCTATTGCTCCATCCACTATGCCATGCTGCTTCCCGATGGGGCTAATTGGACCCTATCATTTCCAGATGTGCAGTAACCTTGGCTGCGGCCCCACAAAACGATGGGCTTGTCAGTCGATCGTATTTACTGAGTGTTTACTGAGTGTGGAGGCTGTACTAAGCGCTCAGTAAGTCAATCAATCATATTTATCGAGTGCTACTGTGTGCAGAGGACTGTCCTAAGCCTTTGGAAGAATACAAGAGAATAATAAGCGGAAACATTCCCTGCTCGAAATGGGCTTACATTCCATAGGGGGGTACAGACATTAATAGAAATAAATCAAATTACAGGTATTCGTTTGTTCTTTCAGTCGTATTCGTTGAGTGCTTATTGTGTGCACAGCACTGTGCTAAGCACTTGAGAGAGTCCAGTGCAACAATAGACACAGTCCCTGCCCATAACGACTTCACAGCACCCGGGGCCTGTTCCCTGCAGCCCAGAAAATCCCAACAGAACAACAGTCATCTAGTTTGATAACCTTGTTCGCCCAATCAGAGCTCCTAACGAGTCAGAGAGGTTACCGAAGGGGAATAAAATTAATCCAGTGCTTGGATTTGCTAAGGCAACCTTTCGGTTCTATCTTTAAGGAAAAAAAAAAGAATCATTTCTTGCGATTTTTTATGATTAAGACTGAACCCAAGGACACAGAGCTAAGCAACGTGTACAAGGGTAAGGTTAACTTAAAGAAGATTGGAACCTGAAATGAGTGTACAGATTCCATCAACTTTTGCCAATAAGAAAGAGGTCAACGTGACTTGGGTTGGCAGCACTTCACAGGGAGGAGGAGGAGGAGGGGAAGGAGGAGAAAGAGGAGGAGAGGAGGAAGCAACATGGCCTAGTCTGGGAGTCAGAAGGACCTGGGTTCCAATTCCATTTCCGCCACGTGTCTGCTGTGTGACCTCGGGCAAGTTACTTTCCTACTCGTGGCTCCTAATCCCGGCTCCGCCTCTGATCAGCCGTGTGACCTTGGGCAAGTCACTTGACTTCTCTGAGCCTCATCTGTAAAATGGGGATTAAGACTGTGATCACCACGTGGGACACCCTGATTACCTTATAACTACCCCAGCGCTTAGAACAATGCGCGGCACATAGTAAGCGCTTAACCAATACCATCGTTATTATTATTACTGTTATAATGCTGGGTCTCAGGTATCTCACCTGTAAAATGGGGATGGAGAGCCCCATGTGAAACGGGGACGGTGTCCAACCTGATGAGCATGTATCCCAGCGCTTAGAACAGTGCTTGACACATAATAAGCACGCAACAAATGCCATCATCATTATTATTATTATCATTATCATTCTAATCCTGGCTCTGCCACTTGTCTGCTGGGTGACCCTGGGCAAGTCACTTCACTTCTCTGGGCCCCAGTCACCTCATCTGGAAAACGGGGATGAAGACTGTGAGCCCCATGTGGGACAGGGACTGTGTCCGACACGATTAACCTGTGGCTACCCCGGCGATACAGTGTACGTCTTTAAATGATATGATATAAATTATTCACTGATAACAATGTCGGTCTCCCCCTCTAAACTGTAAGCTTGCTTTGGGCAGGGAATTTGCCTGCCAACTCTGTTGTACTGTACTCTCCCAGGGCTTAGTACGGTGCTCTGCACCCATTAATTGCTCAGGAAATACCATTGATGACATTACAGTGCCTGGCACTTAAGAAATACCATAAAAAAGATAGATACCCCCCGCTGGCCTCGACCCCCAGGACCTCACAAAAGCTTACTGAGTCAGGGATTAGATAGTTTGAGGTTTTTTTATGGACTTTGTTAAGCACCCACTCTATGCCAAGCTCTGTACTAAGCCTTGGGGTAGATATAAACTAATCAGGCTGGACACAGTCCCTGTCCCACATGGGGCTCACAATCTCAATCCCCATTTCCAGATGAGCTAACTGAGGCCCAGAGAAATGAAGTGATTTGCCCAAGGTCACACAGGAGACAAGTGGCGGAGCCAGGAATAGAGCCCAGGTCTTTCCGGTTCCCCAGCCCCTGCTCTATCCACTAGGCCACGCTGCTTTTCTGTTTTAAAACTATGGAAGCACTTCAAAAGCCTTGAGCAGTAATTTCGGCTTTTAAGTATAAATCACTGATGCTGCTAATAAGGTAGGTCCACTCTGATGATCAAAACCTAGATCCACTCGGATGCTCTTCAGGCCACGACAGGAATAATGCGATTTGAGCTGGAGCCAGACAGAGGTATTACATCACAATTTACTACTCCCTGCAAAATTCCCGCAACCTTGGACGGAACAATGGTAAGCAAGACTATTACTCCTCACAGAACTGCTTAACTTTGGGGGTCAGGGCTGCCCGGGGAAAGGTCTGCCGCTTTGCATTTTGAACACGATCATCAACAGCAACAAGAATAATAATAACACGGATGATAATGCTAATGGCTTGGTCTTTGTAGGGCGCTTTTTATTTCTCCAAAGTCCTTTCACGTCACTGATGTCACTTTGTCTTCTTTCTCCTCTCAACATCCCCGTGAGGAAGGGAGAGGCGGGTATCTGCGTCTTCGTTTAATAGGTGAGGAAGCCGAGGGCCCAGAGAGGTAGAGTGACCCGCCGAGGACACGCAGAAGTCCGGCTGGGATGCACCTGTAGGGGGTGGGTGGGACCTTAGACCCCCAGACCACTGTCCTCTCCACTCCTCCCCATCCCGCCCGGTGGTCCCCACCCCTCCGCCGCAGCTACCAGAGACAGGAACGCTCCATCGATCCAAGTGAGAAGCAGTTTGGCCTAGTGGAGGGAGCACGGGCCCGGAAGTCAGAAGTCCCTGGGTTCCAATCCCAGCTCCGCCTCTCGTCCGCTGGGTGACCGTGGGTAACTTCACCGCTCAGAGCCTCAGTTATCTCGTCTGTAAAATGGGGATTGAGACACTGAACCCCATGTGGGACGTGGACTTCGGCCAACCTGATTCATTTATATCTAGACCGGGAGCCCGTTGTAGGCAGGAATTGTCTCTGTTGCTGAACTGTACTTTCCATGCACCAAGTACAGTGCTCAGCACATAGTAAGTGCTCAATAAATATGATAAAATGAGTGAATGAATATCTACCACAGTGCTTACTTAGTATAATGCCTGGCACATAGTAAGCACTTAAGAAACAGAAAAAAATCAATCAACTATATTCATTGAGCGCTTACTGTGAGTAGGGTCCTGTAATAAGTGCTTGGGAGAGCACAGCATAACCAAGTCGGTAGACACGCTGCCCGCCCACAGCGAGCTGACAGTCTAGAAGGGGAGACAGACGTTAAGATCAATCAATGATGGCTATGGGCATAAGTGCTGTAGGGTGAAATAAAGGGGTCCGATCGAATGATGGGGTCCTCCTCGGATGGCTTTTGCTAATCAAGCCTTTCGAGTCTCACTTTTAAGGAACTTTGAGATCCTACGTTGACTTAGTGAGAATGTCGTAAATTGTTATCTCCTCCGGCCGGAGCTGGGGGATGGAAGGGGAAACGCAAGGCGGGAGAGGTGGAGGGGAAAAAGCCGGGGGTGGTGGGGAAAGCCTGGGGGCAACAGGGAAAGTCGAGGGGCTGCGGTGTAAACGGGGGGATAGAGGGTAGCAGCCCATTCCCACTCTTTCCCAGTGGAGCGATGGTTCTCCCTTCCAACCCCGATCCACCGGCAATTCCGTGCTGCAAATCTGTCCTCCGAGAGGCCAGCAGTCGGTGAACCGTCCAAATTTCCCCTGAGGCAAAGTGACGGCCTGAGGTCCGGAATCACTGCAGGGTTTCTTCAGCACTCACTCTGTGGGGGCCCCTATACAGTGCTTGGCACATAGTAAGCGCTAAACAAATACCATCGTTATTATACTGAGTCCTGAAACAGAATAATCATTGTGGTATTGGTTAATTCTTCTATGTGCCAGGCCCTATACTAAGCACTAGAGTAGATGCAAAATATTTGGGTTGGACACGGTTCCTGTCCCACGTAGGGTTCACGGTCTCGATCTCCATTTTACACATGAGGAAAGTGAGGCACAGAGGAGTAAAGTGACTTGTCCAAGGTCGCGGCAGCGGCGGGATTAGAATCCCGGTCCTCTGACCCCCAGGCCTGTGCTCTTTCTAGGCCTTGCTGCTTCTCAGTTATAAAACAATGAGATCAGACACAATCCCTGCCCCACGTGGGGCTCACGGTCTGAGGGAAAAGAAGGAAGAATGGGTATCTTATCTGCATTTTTACAGATAAGGAAACTGAGGCACCAAAAAGTGAAGGGCCACGCCCCAGGTCCACGGCAGGCAAGGGGCAGAGCCGGGATTAGAGTCCGGGTTTCTTGGCCCAATGTCTACTACACCTGGCTGCTTCTCCCTGCTTCCGGAAGGAAGCTTGGGCAGAGAAGGGGTCCGTTATTTTGTCCTCCCCCAAGTGCTCAGTACAGAGCTCTGCACACAAGAAGCACTCAGTAAATACCATCGATCGAGTGATTGACTGAGCTCGAGTTTAAGACAAAGCTAGCCGGCTTATTGTGTTCCGGGCACTCTACTAAGCGCTGGGGAGATATAAACAAATTGGGTTGGACACAGTCCTTCTCATTCATTCATTCGTTGTATTTATTGAGCACTTGGAATGTACAGTTTGGCAACAGATAGAGACAAGCCCTGCCCAACAACGGGCTCACACTCTAAAAGGAGGGGCTCACAAGTCTCCCACGTGGCGCTCACAGTCTCAATCCCCATTTTACAGATGAGGTAACCGAGGCCTAGAGACGTTAAGTGATTTGCCCAAGGTCACAGAGCAGACACGTGGCAGAGTCAGGATTAGAACCCAGGACCTTCTCACTCCCAAGCAGCCATGCTGCTTCGCCCCATGTGGGACAAGGGACTGGATCCAACCTGATTAACTAGTATCTACCCCAGCCCTCAGAACAGGGCTTTGCACATAGTAAATGCTTAACAGGTGCCATTGGCTCTGCCACTTGTCAGCTGTGTGACTGTGGGCAAGTCACTTCACTTCTCTGGGCCTCAGTTACCTCATCTGTAAAATGGGGATTAACCGTGAGCCTCACGTGGGACGACCTGATTACCCTGTATCTACCCCAGCGCTTAAAACAGTGCTCTGCACGTAGTAAGCGCTTAACAAATACCAACATTATTATTATTAGTATTATGGCCCTTGAGCACCAGGTCACGTGCCATAGGTTATGCCACTCCTCCCATTCACCCCTTCAGTCAGTCGTATTTATTGAGCGCTTACTGTGTGCAGAGCACTATACTAAGCGCATGGCAGAGGACAATAGAACAGGCGCCATTCCCTGCCCACAGTGAGCTTACAGTCTAGAGGAGGGTCCAGCAGCTGAAATTAATAATAGTAGTATTTGTTACACCCTCGCAACGTCAGTCGGTGGGGCGGGGGAGAGAATGCCGCCTGGGCGTCACGAAGGACATCTCAGTCGCTAAATGGTCGGGAAGCCCAAGGGTCCCAAAACTCCCAAATTCCGGTGGATTTCTCTCTGTTATCCTGCACCCTGTCTCCGCCGGCTCCCTATGAATCTTGTAGATCCCAGTTTCAAGGCTTCCACTTTGGTGTTTTTATGCCAAGGTCAAGCAAAGAAGCAGCACAGAGGCCTTGAGAATGTCATTGCATTGGAGCCCACAGGCTTTATCATTCCTTTGCTAATTATTTGTCATTTACAAGGAGAGACAGAGAGAGAGAGAGAGAGGTAGACATCATCTTATAGATGCTTCTTTCCCTAGCCCAAGGTGAATTGGGTACGTACGTGGAGATCTGCAGCAGCCGACACATAGATACGCAAATCCCCGATGAGCGTGTGCATCCGAACCGTGTGGTTACACCCACACGAAGATAAACACTCTAGGAAGCCACTGGACGGGGGAGAAAATCGAATTTAACAAAGCTCTCTGTATAATGTTACAAACTCCTCGTGTTCTCAAGGCTACCGATCCTGTTGTAAGTGCAAATCTTTTCTATCGCCCGTTTCAATTAAACTCGAGTCCTTGAAATGAATGTCTTTCACGTGAGAAAATTACACAGAAGCGTCTCGACTTCATGCAGAACACAGAGGGTTTTTATGTGTGCCCGCTTTGCTTTTGGTTTTTTTGTAAAACTCAAGGCGCACATTGGGCTGCTTGCTTGCTTTCCCAATCTTGGTACAAAATGGGCAGATTCGATTCATTAATTATTGGTCCAAAAGATAGCCCTTGAAGTCTCGATGTTTTCTGTTGTGTAAACACATCCTTTTCTCCGTTGCCGTAGCTTTAACATACAAGTCAGGTATTAACACACCCTCCCACTGACAGAAAACTTCTACCCGATGCCCAAAGTAGGCATTATTAATAATAATAATGTTGGTATTTGTTAAGCGCTTACTATGTGCAGGGCACTGTTTTAAGCGCTGGGGTAGATACAGGGTAATCAGGTCGTCCCACGTGAGGCTCACAGTTAATCCCCATTTTACAGATGAGGTAACTGAGGCACAGAGAAGTGAAGTGACTTGCCCACAGTCACACAGCTGACAAGTGGCAGAGTTGGGAATCCAACTCATGACCTCTGACTCCAAAGCCCAGGCTCTTTCCACTGAGCCACGCCATTATTATTAGGCATTATTAGGCATGATCAGTTTTAGCATTATTAATGCCAAAAGTAGCATTATTATTATTACGTGTTATTAGGCATTATTATGATTAGGAATTATTGGCATTTCATTCTCAATACATGGGCTTACATGCCACTCATTTCCATTTATTACTCCTTATTTACTTCGAATATGGAACTTTTTCTCCTTTTCCACGTGGAAGGATTATTATTTTTTTTAACTCAGAGGGTTGACGGAGTGGTTCGTGCCACAGCCTGGTGGGTGAAGACTATTTGATTCCAAAAGCCGATCTGCATTTTCCAGCTTCACAGGTGCATTTAACCCCCTCGGAGAATCCTGAGGACTTTTCAGAAGCCAGTCGCTGTCGGGACCCACCTGCCAGCCAACCGCAGCCTGGGATCATGCTGCCAGCCTGTCAAAGCTCTCCGCAGTGACTCAAATGGCTACTCTTCTGCTCCTTTATATAGAGAGAAAAATGCCACTATTGTTTCCAGAATGGACTTGCATTTCCAATCCGATTATCTGGCATCCACCCCACCGCTTATTTCTTGGCCAACAGCATTTTAATCCCACCATTATCCTCCTGCTGATTAATTTTGTTCCTGGCGTGCAAAGTAGAAAGAAAATCTCCTCTTGAACTGTTCATTTTAGAGTTTAGTACCGAAGGGCGTCCGGGGGGGGGAGGCGGGGGAGCGGGATGGCAAGTAGGGATGGGAATTCGATGCCGAGATCTGCTGCGACAAATTCCCCACCCCATAAATCATCACTAATGAAGTCTTCTCAACAACATGGTCTAACAATGATTTCAGCTATCCACAGAATGCAGATGCAATAGGCTCCTCTTTAGGGAGGAAAGACTGAGACGGACTTAGCAAACCTGGTTTTCCTTTCTTTTCAAATGAGTAAACCTTGTCATATTGGCCATTGGAAAAGAAGGGAATGTGGATCCTATTTAGGAAGCCCCTACATCTTGAGAGGGATCAAGGACAGACAGCTGAACCGTTGGGAAGAAAGGAGAGAGGCAGCATGGCCTAGTGGATAGAGCATGGGCCCGGGCGCCGAAGGAACTGGGTTCTAGTCCCGGGGACTGTCTCCAACCTGATTATCTTGCGTCTACCCCAGCGCATGGTACAGTACCTGGAATATAGTTAGCACTTAATAAATACCATTACAAAAAATCATCTGACCAGAGAGGAGGATCATGGAAACTGGAGGAGCGGGAAGTCGATGCGTGAACTTCCGAATGGAGGTGAGGAAAGAGTGGGGAATACCCGGCGGTGGAGGAGAGGAGGGAAGCAGCTCTAGGAGGGCGGCGGGGAAGGGAGGGAACCTCCCGTTATTCTCCCGGGGAGCGATTGTCCTCCCCCTGACTTTCCCATCACTGTAGACGGCACCACCGTCCTTCCTGTCTCACAAGCCCCCAATCTTGGCTTTACCTTTGATTCGTCTCATTCAACCCACATGTTCCATCCATCACTAAATCCTGTCGGTTCCACCTGCCCAGAGCTAAAATCCACTCTTCCCTGTCCAGCCCAACTGCTCCCATGTTAATTTAAGCGTTTATCCTCTCCCGCCTCGATTACTGTAGCAGCCTCCTTGCTGACCTCCCCGTCTCCCATCTCTCCCCACTCCAGGCCCTACTTCACTCCGCTGCCCGCATCATCCGCGCCCTAGGGTGACACGGAAGGGAATGGAAGAAGAGGAAAAGAAGGCTAAGTCGGGTAAGTCCCGTGCGCTCTTTAATAGGTCACGCCGCTTCTCCTTTATTCGGAACGATCGGAGGGGCCCCCCAGTCTGAGAATGAGAACGGAGACCTGTTGGTCCCCATTTTACAGATGGAGAAATTGAGGCCCAGAGAGGTTAGGTGACTTGTCCCGGGCCAATTGCAGAGCTGGGACTAGAATTCCCATCTCCCGTCCCTTCATCTTGCGCTCTTTCTTTTGAGCTGTTAAACACCCGTCGGCATAACTCACCAGAGCGAACTGCAGATCAATCAGTGGCATGTCTGAGCACTCACTGGATAGAGTACTGGGCCAAGGGCTTGGGAGAGTGGCTCCAGGACACCTCTACTCACATGTCCCGCCAACATCTCGAACCTAACGTGTCCCAAACAGAAGTCTTCACCTTCCCACCCAAACCCTGTCCTCCCCCGACTCTCCCGTCGCAGCACCCGACACCTGTGTCACAGGCCCGTAGCCTGGACTCCTCGCTCTCATTTAACCCACATATTCAATCTGTCACCCAATCCTGTCAGTCTGACCTTGATGACATCGCCAAAATCCACCCTTTCCTCTGCATCCAAACCGCTACCACGTTAATCCAAGCACTTATCCTATCCCGTCTGCATTCCCGCAACACTTTCCTCGCCGACCTCCCTGCCTCCTGTCTCTCCTCGCTCCGGTCCACAGTTCACTCTGGTGCCCGGAACATTCTTCTACAAAAACGTTCGGTCGACGTCTCCCCGTTCCTCAAGAACCCCCGATACTTGCCCGTCCACCTCCGCGTCCGACAGAAACTCCTTACCGTCGGCTTTAAAGCCCTCGATGCCCTTGCCCCCTCCTGCCTCACCTCGCCGCTCCCCTACTCTAACCCAGTTGACGGACTTCACTCCTCTCATGCCAATTTACTCCCAGTGTCTTAATCTCACCTATCTCGCCGCGGGCCACTCGCCCACATCCTGCCTCTGTCCCGGAACGCCTTCCTTCTTCCTATGTGGAGGACGGTCCTTCCCCCCACCGCCAAAGCCTTCCAGAAGGCCCGCTGCCTCCGAGAGATCTTCCCTGACCAGATCCTCATTTCCCCTTTTCCCGCTCACTTCTGCAATCCTTTTTGCCTGACGATTCGCACCCTTTATTTATCCCTCCCTCAGCCCTGATTGCGCTGATGTACATATCTGTAATTTAATGTAGTTACTTATATTAATGTCCGTCTCACTCTCCGGACTGTAAACTCATCGTGAACAGGGAACGTCTCCACCAACTCTGTTATACTGTACTCTCCTCCTCCAAGAGGTCTTCCCTGACTAAACCCTCATTTCCTTTTCTCCCGCTCCCTCCTGCGTCTCCCTGACTTGCTCCCTTTATTCACCCCACCCACCCCACGGCCCTTATGTCCACATCCATAATTTATTTGTTTCTGTGAACGTCTGTCTCCCCGTTAATACGGCAAGTTTGTTGTGGGCAGGGAATGTGTCTCATATAGTTGTGTTGTACTCTCCTAAGTGTTTAGCACAGTGTTCCACACACTCTAAGCGCTCGATAAATGCTATTGACCGATTGGTTGACTGATACTTTCCGAAGCGCTAAGGACGGTTCGCACACAGTAAGCGCTCAATGAATGCAGTGGCTCGTTACGGGCAGGGAGCGGGTCTACTAATTCTGTTTTACCTCTCCCAAGCATTTAGTACGGTGTTCTGTACATAGTAAGTGCTCGATAAATGTGATTGATTGATTAAGCAGACTTAGTAGACACGATCCCTTCCTCAAGGAGCTGAGTGTATTGATTTGTTTTCGGAACTCTGACCCGTCTCCTTCCCCATAAAGACATGTAATGACTGAAGCTTTCACTACCTGTCTGCTAATTCTGTTGTACCGTACTCTCCCAAGTGCACAGTACAGTGTTCTGCACATCGTAAGCGCTCAATAAATACCACTGATAGACTGAAAAAAAAATACCTTCACTAAGCAAACAGAGATAATAATTACAATGTGGGTGTTTTAGGAAGTTATTACAAGATGAGCAAAGGAAAGTGTCAGGGAAGTAGTGACATCTTGTGGAGCCGATCCCTGGTGGAATCCCTAAAGTGAAAAATGGGCCAGGGCCAGTAGCAATCCACGTCTGGGAGAGGAGTCGCATCCACGGGGGCAATTCCTTGGATTCTTGGATGGAGGCAGGGGGAAGGACGGTATGGTGTTTGACCCTTGAGTCTGAGCCCCTTTGACCTTTGAGCCCCTGTCCCACATGGAGCTCACACTCTTAATCCCCATTTTACAGATGCATTAAGTATGCACTTAGTACATAGCAGCATGTCCGTGGCCTAGAGGCCCCTCTACATCGTAAGCCCGCCGTGGGCAGGAACCATGCCTACCAACTCTGTTGGAAGGCTCTCTCCCCAGAATCTAGTACAGTGCTCTGAACACAATCAGTGCTCAATATATAGAATTGACTGATGGAGGGCATTCACGACAGGTAGGCCGTGGCTCCTCGGGGCCCCGAGGGTTCCCAATGCCAAGCCGATGTTTTCCCACTTTTCGGCTTGGGCCACATCCATTTCTGGGCCTGTTGAGCTGGCCACGGCCCCCTGGGCTGGGGGTGACAAGCTGGCTATTCGGAGGATGCCCCAGACACCACCCCTCCCCTCCTTCTCGCTCTTTCCCTCTCTCTGTTTCCCTTTGCATTTCTCTCTATATATCTGTTTCTCTCCTTACTTTGTTCTCTCTTTACCTTGTTTTCTCTCCCTCTCTGTTTTTCTCCTCTCTCTGTATTTCTCCCCCCCGCCTTTCTGTTTCTACCTCATTCTATCTCTTCTTCTCTCTCCATTTCTCTCTACCTCATTCTCTCTGTTTCTCTCTCTACCTCATTCTTTCTCTCTGCTTCTCTCCCTTTCCCCCTCCATCTCTTTGTTTCTTTCCCTCAGTCACTGTTTCTCTCCACGTCATTCTTTCTTCCTCTCTCCGCTTCTCGCCTTCTCCCTGTCTCTGTCTCCCTCCCTCCCTCTCCCTATCTCTCTCCCTCTCTTTGTCTCTCTCCCTCACTCACTCTGTTTCTCTCCCCATCTCTCTCTCCCTCTGTTTCTCTCTACCTCATTCTTTCTCCCTCTCTCTGCTTCTCTCCCTCTCCATCTTTCCCTCCCTCTCTCTGTTTCTCTCCCTCTCTCCTGTTTCTCTCTACCTCCTTCTCCCTTTTCTCTCTCCCTCATTCTCTCTCTACCTTATTCTTTCTCCTTCTCTGCTCTTCTCCCTCTCCCTGTCTGTCTCTCTCTCTCTCCTTCCCTCTCTCTGTTTCTCTCCGTCCCTGTCTCTGTTTCTCTCTCCCTCTCTCTCTCTGTGTCTCCCTCTGTCTCTCCGTCTCTCTCCCCCACTCGTCTTTCTCCTCCTCTCTCTGGGTCAGCCATCCGGAGTCTCCATTTGCCACCGGCCAGGAGCAAGGGCATCGCCCAGAGACAGGCTACCGGTAGGCCCCAGAAGTGCACGGAGAGGACCACTACCCCCAACTCGTTCAACCTGGGGAACCCAAACAGGCCGGCTGGACCCCACTGTAATAATAATAATGTTGGTATTTGTTAAGCGCTTACTATGTGCAGAGCACTGTTCTAAGTGCTGAGGTAGACACAGAGGAATCAGGTTGTCCCACGTGTCCCATTGGCTGAGTTAGTTTGGCCCTCTCACCTTCGCATCTTCTCTAGCTTTCCTGAAGCCTCTGAACCTTCACTTCCTCCAGCCCACAACTTTCCCCAACCTCAGATGGATCGATCGATGGCAGTGTTGCGAGCGCTTACCGCGTACGGGGTGCCGTACTGGGCGCTTGGGAGAGTACAACAGATTAGTGGACACTATCCCTCCGCTCAAGGGTCTTACGATCTAGCTCCCCCTCAATTCTGTCTCCTTAGAATTTACAATCAGAGCCCTGCTTGGGAAAGCCCACCTCCTCCAAGAAACCTTCTCGGATTAACTCCCTACACCCCAAAGGTAGATCTTAGCTACCTGTATGCAACTTTTACCCTCATGCAGCGTTAATTCCTCTCTTCTGTCCCAGCATATCCGAGCTGCTAAATCCTCATTCTTTCCCTTGCACTCTCTATTTGTAAATCTTTTCTCCATTCCTGTCTCCCTCACCTAAGCGTGTCCTTGCCTAAGAGAATCCGTCTTTTGCTCCTGGATCATTCTTCCAAGCCGTCAGTCTAGTGCTGTCACCACAGTTAGCGCTCAGTAAATACCTAAACGGACTGCTCCGTTGGCCTGTGAGGATTTCCGAAAGAAGGTTCCATATACCGGGAATCCTACAAAGTTGTCAGCCTCCTTGAATAATGAATTAGGTTCAGGCAGAACCAGAATTTATCCTGTTCCCTGACATCAGGTTTGATACCCTATCTCCCAAAGGGTAATTAAGATACTTAAAGTCAACACGGTTATATATTAAAATAAACAGAGGTGTTATCAATAGGCTCACCGGTAAAACCTGATTGCAGAAATCAGTAACACCTGCAGCATTCTTCTTTCTTCTGCTCCAACTCCTCCTAAACAGTTTGTACCTGTCTCTGACTAGGATTTCAGCTCCTGGTAAGTAAGTACTTCGGAACCCACTCAACCTTTTCCTTCTCTTTTTCCTCCTTATCCGTAATGACTTTTCTGTCCCTCTCTCCTGCTAAACTGTAAGCTCTTTGAGGACAGGGATCGTGTACTCTAGTGTATTCTAGTGTAGCGTATTCTAGTGTACTCTGCCAAGTCTTCAGTCCAGTGCCCCGGACAGAGTAGGTGCTCGATAAATACTAGTGGTTGATGGATGGATTGATAGGCACTTCTGTCCCAGTCCATATGCTCTGTTGTTCTCATTCATTCATTCATTCATTCATTCATTCATTCAATCATATTTATTGTGTGCTTACACCACGTGCTTAGGAGAGTACAGAAGCCACGTGGCTCATTGGAAAGAGCCTGGGCTTGGGTGTCGGAATGCCATGGGTTCTAATCCCGGCTCCTCCACTTGCCTGCTGTGTGACCTTTCATTCATTCATTCATTCAATAGTATTTATTGAGTGCTTACTATGTGCAGAGCACTGTACTAAACGCTTGGAATAAACAAGTTGGCAACAGATAGAGACAGTCCCTGCCATTCGACGGGCTTACAGTCTAATCGGGGGAGACGGACAGACAGACTCCTCACTCTAGGCTTCAAGGCTCTCCATCACCTCGCCCCTTCCTACCTCTCCACCCTTCTCTCTTTCTACCACCCACCCCGCACGCTCCGCTCCTCTGCCGCACACCTCCTCGCCGTCCCTCCGTCTCGCCTATCCCGCCGTCGACCCCTGGGCCACGTCCTCCCGCGGTCCTGGAACGCCCTCCCTCCTCACCTCCGCCAAACTGATTCTCTTTCCCTCTTCAAAACCTTACTTAAAACTCACCTCCTCCGAGAGGCCTTCCCAGACTGAGCTCCTCTTCTCCCTCTACTCCCTCCGCCATCCCCCCTTCACCTCTCCGCAGCTAAACCCTCTTTTTCCCCGTTTCCCTCTGCTCCTCCACCTCTCCCTTCCCATCCCCACGGCACCGTACTCGTCCGCTCGACTGTATATATTTTCATTACCGTATTTATTTTGTTAATGAATTGTACATCGCCTCGATTCTATTTAGTTGCCATCGGTTTTTATGAGATGTTCTTCCCCTCGACTCTATTTATCGCCATCGTTCTCGTCTGTCCGTCTCCCCCGATTAGACCGTAAGCCCGTCAAACGGCAAGGACTGTCTCTATCTGTTGCCGACTTGTTCATCCCAAGCGCTTAGTACAGTGCTCTGCATATAGTAAGCGCTCAATAAATACTATTGAATGAATAAATACTATTGAATGAGACAAGAACAATGACCTCGGGCCAGCCGCTTAATTTCTCTGTGCCTCGATTACCTCATCAGTAAAATGGGGATTAAAACTGTGAGTCCCCCCCGTGGGACAACTGATCCAGCACTTGGCGTACTACCTGGCACATAGTAAGCACTTAACAAATACCATAATTATTAATTGTCATTATTATTATTACAATATAAGAATAAACCGACACATTCCCTGACTACAGCAAGCTTACAGTCTAGAGGGAGATTTTAATAGTAACCACATAATTTACTTGAAAAATAACTGGGATATCCGTTACGTGCTTACTACGTGCCAGGAAGTATACTAAGCCCCGGGTTAGATACAAGCAAATCAGGCTGGACGCAGTCCCCGTCCCACATGGGCTCACAATCTTAATCCCCATTTTGCCGATGAGGGAACTGAGGCCCAGAGAAGTGAGGTGACTTGCCCAAGGCCACACAGCAGACAAGTGTACTTCTCTAATGTCTCTAATGTCTTTAATGTCTTCTAACGTCTCTAACGTCTGTCTCTCCCTCTTGACCGTAAGCTCCTTGAAGACGGGGATGTTGTACTGTACCCTCCCAAGTGCTTAGTACAGTCCTCTGGGCACAGTAGGTGCCCAAGCAATACCACGAATGGATTCCCAGCGACCGTTGGTGTCGAAGCGTCCCGACAGCGGCGCTCAACGGGGGTGTGCGCGGAGAGTGGTGGGATGACACGGGAGCTGACGCTCTACCTCAGGCATCTATCAAACATGATGGCATTTATTAAGCGTCCGCTGTGAGCCAAGCACTGTGCTCAATTGTCCCACATGAGGATCACAATCTCAGTAGGAGGGAGGACAGGTGTTGAATCCGCATTTTACAGGAGGAAAGAGAGGCCCAGGGAGAGGTTATTAAGCGACTCGCCCAAGGTCACATAGCAGGTAAGTGGCAGAACCGGAAGGAAGGAAGTCAGGGAAGGAGGAAGGCGAGAAGGGAAGAAAGGGAACAGGAAGAAAGGAAGGAATGAGGAAGGAAGGGATGGGGGGACGGGGAGGTGGGAGGAAGGAGGGGTCGGCGGCCACGGGGGGCGGCTCAGGGCCTCCCGTCGCCGTCCGGGGAGATGCAGAGATTGGGGGTGCTGATGTCGGAGGACACGAGGCGCAGGAGGCAGTTCATGACCATGTCCTTGGCCCGGGCGGAATCGAGGCGCTGGCCGCGGGACAGCTGCAGGCTGAGCTGGTCCACGCCGGCCAGCAGGGCCTCGGAGGCCAGGAGCCGGGGCGGGGAGCCGGGCCCCACCCCGCCGCCCCCCATCAGGTGGTCCCGGTACAGCTCCGACACCTTGAGCTCCAGGTAGTCGTTGAGCAGCGAGTTGGACAGGGGCCGCCGGGCCTGGGCCAGGCTCCTGGCGCGCTCGCCGGACGCCCGCCGGCCGGACCGGCCCCTGCGGGCGGGCGGGCCGGGGTCGCCGGGGTCCTCCTCGGGGGCCGGCGGGAGGTCGCAGGAGCTGAGCAGCGGGCCCGGGCCCGGGCCGGGCCCGCCGGGGAAGGCGGCCAGCACCGGGCCCCCCGCGATCTGCAGGTCGCTGTAGTTCTTGCAGATGCTCCGGCAGGACGGGGGCACCAGGTAGGTGTCCCGGCCTTGGGGGGCGTCTCCCCCGCCCACCGGGGCCGGCCTCGTGCTGGGACTCCCGCCGGGCCTCGTGCTAGGCCATGCGCTAGGCGTCGCGCTGGGCCTCGCGCTAGGCGTCGCGCTGGGCGTCGCACTGGGCGTCGCGCTGGGTGTCGTGCTGGGCGTCGTGCTGGGACTCGCGCTGGGTGTCGCGCTAGGCGTCGCGCTAGGCCATGTGCTAGGCGTCGCGCTGGGCCTCGCGCTAGGTGTCTTGCTAGGTGTCGTGCTAGGCGTGGTGCTAGGCCTTGCGCTAGGCGTGGTGCTAGAAATCGGTCCCGCCTCCTGCCCCCGATCGCAGGCCGGGGGAGGCTGCGGCTCCCAGCCCCCACGGCAGGGGGCGCCGGCGGGGCCGGAGGACAGCGGCAGTCCCCAGGCTGGCCAGCAGGGGGCGTCGCCCTCCGCCTTCCGCTCCTCCCGCTGTCCCGAGCCCGCCCAGCGGGGGGCGCCCCCGGCCCCGTCGTCGTCCTCGCCTGCGCGGTGCGGCCGCTCCAGCGACGGGTCCCGGGCCCCCTGCGGAACCGAGCCTGCCCGGCAGGGGGCGACGCTCTCTACCTCCCGGGTCGCCTGCGGTGTCGAGCCTTCCCGGCAGGGGGCGCCGCTCTGCATTTCCCCGGCCGCCTGCGGTCTCGAGTCTTCCCGGCAGGGGGCGCCGCTCTGCGTCTCCCGGGCTGCCTGCGATTCCGAGGCTTCCCGGCAGGGGGCGCTGCTCTGCATCGCCAGGGCCGCCTGCGGTCCCGAGGCGGTCCGGCAGGGGGCGCCGCCCTGCCTCTTCCGGGCCGCCTGCGGTTTCGAGGCTGTCCGGCAGGGGGCGCCGCTCTGCATCGCCAGGGTCGCCTGCGGTCTCGAGGCTGCCCGGCAGGGGGCGACGCTCTCTATCTCCCGGGCCTCCTGCGGCCTCGAGGCTTCCCGGCAGGGGGCGCCGCTCTGCATCTCCCGGGCCGCCTGCGGTCTCGAGGCGGTCCGGCAGGGGGCGACGCTCTCTATCTCCCGGGCCTCCTGCGGCTTCGAGGCTTCCCGGCAGGGGGCGCCGCTCTGCCTCTCCCGGGCCGCCTGCGATTCCGAGGCTTCCCGGCAGGGGGCGCCGCTCTGCATCGCCAGGGCCGCCTGCGGTCCCGAGGCGGTCCGGCAGGGGGCGCCGCTCTGCCTCTCCCGGGCCGCCTGCGGTCTCGAGGCTGCCCGGCAGGGGGCGACGCTCTCTATCTCCCGGGCCTCCTGCGGCCTCGAGGCTTCCCGGCAGGGGGCGCCGCTCTGCATCTCCCCGGCCGCCTGCGGTCTCGAGGCTGGCCGGCAGGGGGCGCCGTTCTGCATCTCCAGGGCCGCCTGCGGTCCCGAGGTTTCCCGGCAGGGGGCGCGGCCGTCCCCGTCCCCGTCCCCGTCCCGACGGCGCCGCCGCGGCTCCAGCGTCAGGTCCCGGTCGGGGCGCGGTCCCCGGGGCGCCCGCCAGGGGGCGCGGGGGAGGCGCAGCAGTGCCCTCGGCGGCCAGCGGGGGGCGCCCCGGGCCCCGCGCCGCCCCGGGCCCGGCCCCTGGGCGGGGGGCTGCCCGGAGGGCTGCCCGGAGGAGGCGGCGGGCCGGTAGGGGAGGCCGCACAGGTAGCCGAAGGACAGCATCCTGCGGGGAGAAGGGAGCCCTCGGGTCACGCAAAACCGCGCCCCGGCCACCGAGGGGGCCTTATCGCCGGTGAATCGTACACCCCCGGCGCTTAGCGCAGCGCTCTGCACGTAGTAAGCGTTTAACAAATACCCTCATCATTGTTAGTATTATTATTGAGCCCTTACTCTGTGCGCTAGAGCGGGGCACTAACGGCTCAGGAGAGTACAATACAACCTTCATTCCTTCAGTCGTATTTATTGAGCGCCTACTGGGTGCGGAGCACTGTACTAAGCGCTTACATTCATTCGATTCGGTAGTATTTATCGAGCACTTACTATGTGCAGAGCACTGTACTAAGCGTCAGACATGTGAAGCAGCGTGGCTCGGTGGAAAGAGCACGGGCTTTGGAGTCAGGGCTCATGAGTTCGAATCCCAGCTCTGCCCCTTGTCGGCTGTGTGACTGTGGGCGAGTCACTTCACTTCTCTGGGCCTCAGTTCCCTCATCTGTAAAATGGGGATGAAGACTGTGAGCCCCACGTGGGACAAGCTGATTCCCCTATGTCTACCCCAGCGCTTAGAACAGTGCTCGGCACATAGTAAGCGCTTAACAAATACCAACATTATTACATGTACCCGATCCACAGAGAGCTTCCAGTGCAGAGGCCCGTTCCCCTCTAGAAAATTCCACTGTGGGCCTTGTCTTTTCAACCAACTTCTA
The DNA here is from genome assembly GCF_004115215.2 of Ornithorhynchus anatinus. Classification (NCBI taxonomy): domain Eukaryota; kingdom Metazoa; phylum Chordata; class Mammalia; order Monotremata; family Ornithorhynchidae; genus Ornithorhynchus; species Ornithorhynchus anatinus. The sequence continues at coordinate 13,831,734 of NC_041742.1, read as the reverse complement.
TTCCGGGAGCCCGTCGTGGGCAGGGATCATCACCCTCTCTCTTCCCGGATGGTAGCCTCCAAGGGCGTAGCCCAGCGCTCCGCACACGGTAAGCGCTCAATAAATGCGAATGACTGAACGAACCACCTCGGCGAGTAAAACTGATTGGCGGGGCCTCTGATCTGGGGGGATTTTTGTTCCGATCGCCCCTAATCGCCCGAGGAGGTGCCAGCCTCCTGCTTTCGTCCCCCCAGCGATGAGCAGTTACCTGAGCACGACCTGGGATGCCGCAAGCCGCTCCTCCTCCCCGCAGTCTGGGTCCCGATCACCACAACGCCTCGCACGGGACGGCTCCTTCCCGAGAACCAAGAGAGGGGAGAGTTATTACTACTAATAATCATAATAATGGTGGTATTTGTTAAGCGCGCTTGCTATATGCAGAGCGCTGTTCTAAGCGCTGGGGGAGATACCGGGTAGTCAGGTCGTCCCACGAGAGGCTCCCAGTTAATCGCCGTTTTACAGATGAGGTGACTGAGGCCCAGAGAAGTGAAGTGACTCGCCCGCAGTCACACAGCGGACAGGTGGCGGAGCCGGGATTCGAACCCCTGACCTCCGACTCCCAAGCCCGGGCTCTTTCCACTGATCCATGCCGCTTCTCTAATACCGTTAATAATGACAGTATCTGTTCAGTACTTACTTTGTGCCAGGCACTGTTCTGAGCCCTGGGGTAGAGTCAAGAGAGTCGAGTTGGACACGGGCCCTGTCCCAGGTGAGGCTCCCAGTCTTCATCTCCATTTTCCAGATGAGGGAACTGAGGCCCAGAGAAGTGAAGGGACTTGCCTCGGGTCACAAAGCAGATGTGACAGAGCCCGATATTAGAACCCAAATCCTTCTGACATCCAGGCCCCTGTTCTGTGTCCTCTCTCCTCTCCAAAGCCCTGCTGAAAGGTGCGCCTTCATTCAGTAGTATTTATTGAGCGCTTACTTCATGCAGAGCACTGTACTAAGCGCTTGGGATGTACAATTCGACAACAGCTAGAAACGATCCCTGCCCGGTGACGGGCTCGCGATCTCCTCCAGGAGGCCTTCCCAGACTAAACCCCCTCTTTCTCAGCTCCCCCTTCCCGCCCCATCCCCCCCGACTCGCTCCCTTTGCTCTCCCCCCCCGACCCCTCGGCACTTATAATAATAATAATAATAATAAAAATAATAATGTTGGTATCTGTTAAGTGCTTACTATGTGCCAAGCACTGTTCTGAGCGCCGGGGGAGATACAAGGTAATCACGTTGTCCGGCGTAGGGATCACAGTCTTCATCCCCATTTTACAGATGAGGTAACTGAGGCACAGAGAAGTTAAATGACTTGCCGAAGATCACACAGCTGACCCACGGCGCAGCCGGGATTAGAACCCACGACCTCTGGCTCTCACACCGGGTTTCCTTCCCCTAAACCACGCTGTTTCTCTAATGTACAGGTGTATGTAGCCCTACTTCTGTTTCTTTAAATTCATGACTGTTAACTTCTTTTTATATCTGTCCCCCCCTCCCAGACTGTGAGCCCGGCTTGGGCGGGGGTTGTCTCTCCTTATTGCTGTATTGTACCTTCCCGAGCGCTTAGTATTATTATGTTGGTATTTGTTGGTATTTGTTAAGCGCTTACTATGTGCCGAGCACTGTTCTAAGCGCTGGGGTAGACATAGGGGAATCAGGTCGTCCCACGTGGGGCTCACAGTCTTCATCCCCATTTTACAGATGAGGGAACCGAGGCACAGAGAAGTTAAGTGACTCGCCCACAGTCACACAGCTGACAAGTGGCAGAGCTGGGATTCGAACTCATGAGCCCTGACTCCAAAGCCCGTGCTCTTTCCACCGAGCCACACTGCTTCTCAGTGCTGTGCACGCGGTAAGCGCTCAGTAAATAGGATTGAATGAGTGAATTGGATGAATTACCAAGGAGGACACCGGAAAATCAATGGAGGGCATTTACGGAGCGCCTCCCGCGCGAAGAGCACCGCGGTAAGCGCCGGGGAGAGGAGAGCGGACCGAGGGAGCGCGGGGCCGACGGTGACCCGCCCCGCGCCCTGGTGCGCGCCCCGCCGTCGGGGTGGGCCCGGGGGTTCGGGGGCGGGACGGGCCCCGTGAGGCCAATTCCTCGGGCCGCTTGCTCAAGCCTGGCTTGGCCCACTTGGCCCAAGCCACCCCGCTCCGCCCCGCGGGGCCCGGACGGGAGACCCGGCCGGCCGAGGCCGGGGGCCTGGGTTCGGATCTCCGCCTCCACCCCCCGCCCGCCGTGTCACCCCGGGGAAACTCACTCCACCTCTCCGGGCCTCCGTTTCCGTCCCGGGAAACGGAGGCCCAGAAGTCTGTATTGAGGCCTGTGGGCGTCGGTTTATGTCATGTCCGTCTCCCTCCCTCTAGACTGAGAGCTCGTTGTGGGCAGAGATCGTCTCCCTCTATTGCCATACCGTACTTTCCCGAGCGCTTAGTACGGTCCTCCGCACGCAGTCAGTGCTCGATAAATACGACTGAATGCGTGAATGCCCTCCGTCTCTCTCCGCTCAGACCGAGAGGCGCCTAGTGGGCCGCCGACTGGTCCCCGTCCGATTGCAAGACGAGGAGAATACTGATGATAATCGCACGCGTCAAATGCTTGCTGTGTGCCCAGCGCTGTTCTAAGCACCGGGGCAGATCCTAGTTCATCGGGATGGACACGGTCCCCGTCCCAGGTGGGGCTCACAGTCTCGATCTTCATTTTACAGATGCGGTCGCTGAGGCCCGGGGAAGTGAAGTGACTTGCCCGGGGTCACACAGCAGACACGCGGCAGAGCCGGGATGAGAAGACCCGGATGAGAAGACCCCACCCCCAGCCCCTCGCTCTCTCTCCTCGGACCGTGAGTCTCGCGTGCGCCGGGGACCGGCCCCAATCCGAGTGCAAGACGGGGAGGACGACAGTAGTGATAATAATTAATAATGACAATAGTACTTCTCAAGCACTTACAAAGTACCAAGCACTGTTCTGAGCGCCGGGGTCGATAGAAGACCTTCGGGTTGGACGCAGATGCCTGTCCCAGGAGGGCCTCCCAGCCTAAATCCACATCTTCCAGGTGAGGTCCCCGAGGCCCAGAGGAGTGGAGTGACTCGTCCGAGGTCACCCAGCGGACACGTGGCAGAGGCGGGTCGAGAGGACGCCCCCCCCGGCCTCCCCCCCCGGTGGTGGCGGGCTTTGGCTCTTACCCGCCGCGGAGGGTCCGAGGAGGCAGGCCGGGCCTCGGCCCGACCCCCGGACGCACGTGCCCCGTCCCCGGCGGTGCCGGCCGACCCGGCGGGGCCGGGCAGTGCCCTCGGAGGACGGCCCCGGGCCCCCCCGGCCGCTCGCCTCTCCTCGTGGAGGCGGATGGCCCGGCGCGGCCCGGGCGGGAAGTCCCCGGGAAGTAGGAGGGGCCGCGGCCACGGCCCGACGACCCCGGGCCGACCGCCGTCCGCGGCTCCTTCTGCTTTTCCGGAGGGCGAAACCCGCCCCCTAAAATAGCAGGTGGCCCGGGGGGGGCAGAGGCGTCTCCCCCACCCCGGCCCCGCCCACCGCGCCCGCCCGCCCGGCCACCCTTGCCACGGCCCCCGCTGCCCGCGGGCAGCCAGCGATCGAGCCGTCGGTCGATCGACGGCCTTCCCTGGGCTCCCGTTGCCCACCTGGTCGGCCGGTCGCTGGGACTCCCCCAGGCACGGATTGTGTGCGGAGATCGACCCGTAAGTAGTGCTTAATGAGCGCTGAATAAATGCGTAGATCCATCCATCAGTAGTACTTAGCGCAGAAGGCGTGTAGGCATCCATCCATCAGTAGTACTTACTGAGCGCTGAAGGCGTGCAGAGATCCATCGATCGGTAGTACTAACTGAGCGCTGAAGGCGTGCAGAGATCCATCGATCAGTAGTACTTAATAAGCGCTGAACGTGTACAATGATCAATCCATCAGTGGTACTTACTGAGCTCCGAAGGCGCGCAGAAATCGATCCATCAGTAGTTCTTACTGAGCGCTGAAGGCGTGCAGAGATCAATCAATCAGTAGTACTTACTGAGCACTGTAATTGTCCAAATCTGAGCAAAAGAATGGGTGTCATCTCTCATCGCGATTCTTCAAGACTATAAGTTCATCGTGGGCGGGGATTGTGTCTGCTGACCCCGGTCTCTGTCTCCTGTGTCTGCCTCACACGGTAAGCGCCCAATAAATAGGACTGAATGAATACTATTAGACTGATTCGACTAAGGGCAGGGACTGTCTCTATCTGTTACCGATTTGTCCATTCCAAGCGCTTAGTACAGTGCTCTGCACATAGGAAGTGCTCAATAAATACTATCGAATGAATGAATGAATACTAACCCCCTCGGACTCTCCCGAGCGCTCCGTACAGTGCTCTGCACGTCACCGACTCATCGAGAGCGGGGTTTGGGTCCTCTCAACGCTCCCAAGTGCTCGGTACAGTGCCCTGCTCCCCCCATCCATCAATCAGTGCTCTGCCACACGTCGGCTGGGTGACCTTGGGCGAGTCACTTCATTCCTCTGGGCCTCTGTAAAATGGCGCCTGGGACCGTGAGCCCCACGTGGGACGGGGACTGAGTCCAACCTGATTAGCTTGTATCTATCCCCGTTATTAGAACGGTTTCTGGCACATAGTAAGTGCTTAGCAAATACCTTTTTTTTTTTAAAGGGATTACTATGTGTCAAACACCGTGCCGGAGGAGGTATGGGATCGTCGGTTCTTTTCGTCCGTCTCGCCTGTAGCCCGTGAGCCCCACGTGGGACAGGGACCGTGTCCAGCCTGCTGGGCTTCTGTCGATCCCAGCGTTTAGAGCAGCGCCTCGCACGTAGGTAGCGCTTGACAAATGACCGACAGAGGACACCGAATGTGGGAGGCAGAGATGGGGACGGAGGCGCCGAGGTTAAAGACGGGGCGCGGGCGGGGGCGGGCTGACCGGTATCGGCGGTCGTGCTGGTCCCGCCACGTCCCACAGAGGATCTAACGGGCACGGGCGCCTGAGCCAATATGAGGGCAAAGGTGAGGGCTCCTCCACGGTAATAATAATAATGATAATGTTGGCATTCGTTAAACCCTTGCTATGTGCAGAGCCCTGGTCGAAGCCCTGGGGTAAATACAGGGGAATCAGGTTGTCCCACGTGAGGCTCAGCGTCTTCATCCCCATTTTACAGATGAGGGAACTGAGGCCCAGAGAAGTGAAGTGACTTGCCCGCAGTCACACGGCTGACGGGCGGCAGAGCCGGGATTCGAACCCATGACCGCTGACTCCCAAGCCCCTGCTCTTTCCACTGAGCCACGCTTGTATCTACCCCAGTGCTTAGAACTGTGCTTGGCACATTGTAAGTGCCTAAGAAATACCATTGTTTTATTATTATTTTATTATTACAATATAACACTAGAATAGACCCGGTCCCTGCCCACAACAAGGTTACAGGCTAGAGGGGGAGACAGACGTAAATAGGAATAAAGAAATGCCAGGTATGCCCATAGGGCAGTGGGGCTGGGAAGGGGGGATGAGTCCGATTAGCTTTGCTCCACAGCAGCGCTTAGTACAGTGCCTGGCACATAGTAAGCGCTTAACAAATACCACAGTTTTTATTGTTATTATTATAAAAGGGAGCAAGACTAGGCAACACGGAAGCAGTGCGGCTCCGTGCCAAGAGCCCGGGCTTGGGAGTCAGAGGTCATGGGTTCGAATCCCGGCTCTGCCGCCCGTCAGCCGTGTGACTGCGGGCAAGTCACTTCACTTCTCTGGGCCTCAGTTCCCTCATCTGTACAATGGGGATGAAGACTGTGAGCCTCGCGTGGGACAACCCGATGACCCTGTATCTACCCCAGAGCTTAGAACAGTGCTCTGCACAGAGTAAGTGCTTGACAAATGCCAACATTATCGTTATTAACACAGAAGGGAGTTGAAGAAAAGGGAAAGAGGTCTTAGGGAAGGATTCTTGGAGGGGACTTGCCAACGTCTGACATCCCAAGCTCCCCTCCTCGCCTCACCTCACTCTCGACTTTCCTACCTCCAAAGCCCTGCTCCGCACTCAAGAGGCATCCAGTACAGAGCTCTACACACAGTGAGCACCCGGAACGGCGCTCTGCACACAGCAGGTGCTCAGTCACGGACGGTGACGACGACGAAGACCCATCGAAGCCCAGCTAGGAGAGTGAATATTGATAATGGTACTAGGTGAGCGCTCACAATGTGCCAGGCACAGTTCTAAGCGCTGGGGGAGGTGCAAGTTAATCGCACTGGACACAGTCCCCGTCCCACACGGGGCTCACGCTCTTAATCCCCATTTTGCAGATGAGGGAAATCCAGAGAAGTGAAGACACTGGCCCAAGATCACACGGGAGACAGGTGGCGGAGCCAGGATTAGAACCCAGGTCCCTCTGGTTCCTCTGCGGGGAACGCAGCGATTCCAGAGGAGTGAATGGGCTGAGGGATGGATGATTGACAGTTGCCAGGCCACTTCTCCTCTTTCACAGCCTTGGCCACATTGTGTTCACCAAGGTTTTTGCCTCAGCGGCAGCTCCCTCGGCATGCCGGATAACCCAACTCCCGCCGGCGCGACTGCTCCCTCGGGGCTCTTGGAGAGTAGCGCCTCTCCCTCGGGCCTTAGAACGGTTTTAGGGTCTCTCTTTCTTTGCTCTCTCTAACTTCAAAAGAGAAATAAACTAGATTCCCAATTCGGGAAGAGATCCTCGACACCGATGTGCCACTTAAAGGTCGTCGGACCAGAGCACCGATGGCGAAGCGGCTACGCCCCCGAAATGTCAGGGGCATCAAATTCCAGCCTTCCGTCAGCTGACGGCGGTGATTTTTTTGGAACGCGTGATGGAATAGTCATTCGTGTGTTCCATCCTTAACAAAGTACAAAAGGAAATTTCATTTAAACCTACTTGGGGTCTAGTTTAAATCGAGGGGATCATCTTTGTTGTATTTCACCCGTTAAAAAAAAAAAGGTGATGTAGCCTTTACTTGTTATCATGGCTTTAAGTTTACAGAATTTGACACAGTTTGGTCCAGAGCGCTGGATTTTACCCAACAAAGCCTGATCTGTGGCGACTACATGTGATTCTTTATTGGAAACTTTGAGAAAGGAAAAATGGGGGAGGGGGGTTTTTTTGTTTCCAATAACTCATGGAGAATATAACAATGTTAGTATTTGTTAAGCGCTTACTATGTGCAGAGCACCGTTCTAAGCGCTGGGGTGGATACAGGGTCATCAGGTTGTACCACGTGAGGCTCACGGTTAATCCCCATTTTACAGATGAGGTAACTGAGGCACAGAGAAGGCAAGTGACTTGCCCACGGTCACACAGCCGACAAACGGCATGTGGAGAAATGCTCCCGATTCCAAACGTAGCAAACATCCTAGGCTGTGTAAGTGGTTCGCGCGCGGCTCAGTGGGTAGAGCCCGGGCCTGGGAGTCAGGCAGACCTGGGTTCTAATCCCGGCTCTGCCACAGGTCTGCTGAGTGACCTTCGGGAAGTCACTTCACATCATCATAAAAATAATAATTATAACTGTGGGATTTGTTAAGACTCACAAAGACATGGGCGAAAAGGTCACCGCAAGAATCAGTCAATGGACGGTATTGATTGAGCGCTCGCTTTGTACAGAGCACTGTACTAAGCACTTGGGAGAGTTTTTTGTGATTCTGCTCTATTGGTATTTGTTAAGCACTTACTACGTTCCAGGCACCGTACTAAGCGCCGGGGTAGATACAAGGAAATCAGGTTGGTCACGGTCCGTGTCCCCACACGGGGCTCACGGTCTTCATCCCCGTTTTACAGAGGAGGGAAGGGGGGCACAGAGAAGTGAAGCGACTTGTCCCCGGGTCCCGCAGCAGACAAGCGGCCGAGCCGGGATTCGAACCCGGGTCCGTCTGACTCCCGGGCCCGGGCTCTAGCCACTGAGCCCGGCTGCGTCTCACGGTACGACGCCGTGGAGTTGGCAGACGTGTTCCCTCCCTTGAGGGAATCTTACAGCCTAGAGAAGAGTTCCCTTCAGGGGAGAATCCCAAGAAATAGAATTGTTTCCAGGTCTGAGAATGTGCCCGACCAGATTTCGGTGAAACTGTTTCTGTTCTCTGTTTGATTCGTTTTCTATTCAGGGAACTCTCTTCCTCTTTCTGAAAAGCCCAGACTGGCAGGTTTCTAAATCCCCAAGTTGTCATTTCCATCAGCTGTTAAAACAGATGTTACTTGGTTAAGCTAAACTGTACGAAGGCAGTCGCCGAGAGGGGCCTCGGAGACGACACCCCGCCATTTGTTTGAAATGGTATTTCACGGTAACGACGTGCAAAGCGCTGCTCTAAGCGCTGGGGAGGACGCAAGGTGATCAGGCGGTCCCACGGGGGGCTCACCGTCTTCATCCCCATTTGACGGTTGAGGTCACCGAGGCCCGGAGAAGTGAAGTGACTTGCCCAGAGTCACCCAGCTGACAAGCGGAAGAGTCGGGATTTGAACCCATAACCTCTGACTCCCCAGCCCGGGCTCTTTCCACCGAGTCACGCCGCTCTTACCGTGTGCTCAACACTCCACTTTAGCACTGGGACAGATACAGGCCAATCAGGTTGGACTCGGTCCCTGTCCCACGCGGGGCTCGCAGTCTTCATCCCCAATTTCCAGCTGAGGGAACTGAAGCACTGGGAAGTGAAGTGATTCGCACAAGGTCACGCAGCAGACAAGCGGGGGAGCGGGATTGGAACCCAGGTCCTTCCGACTCCCGGGCCCGGGCTCCTCCCAGTAGGCCGCACTGCTTCTGGATTGATGGATCCAGGTTTCTTTATGGTGTTTCATTCATTTAGTCAGTTTTATTTTATTGAGCCCTTCCTGTGCGCAGAGCGCCGTACTAAGCGCTTGGAAAGTCGGATTCAGCGAGAGAGAGAGAGAGACGATCCCTGCCCACACCGGGCTCACAGTCTAGGAAGGGGGAGACAGACATCGAAACAAGCGCACCGGCGTCAACGTAAATAAATAGAATTATAGCCTGGCTCAGCGGAAAGAGTCCGGGCTTGGGAGTCGGAGGTCGTGGGTTCTAATGCCGGCTCCGCCGCTTGTCAGCCGTGTGACCTAGGGCGAGTCACTTCACTTCTCTGACTCTCAGGGGTCACGGGTTCGAATCCCGGCTCAGCCACTTGTCAGCTGTGTGACTTTGGGCGAGTCACTTAACTTCTCGGTGCCTCGGTGACCTCATCTGTAAAATGGGGATCAAGACTGTGAGCCCCACGTGGGACAACCTGATTCCCCTGTGTCTACCCCAGCGCTTAGAACGGTGCCTGGCACATAGTAAGCGCTTAATAAATACCAACATTATTCTCAGTGACCTCCTCTGTAAAATGGGGATGGAGAGAGTGAGCCCCAACTGGGACAACCTGATCACCTTGTACCTACCCCGGCGCTTAGAACAGCGCTCGGCACATAGTAGGCGCTTAACAAATACCATCGTCATAATGATTATTATCCCAACGAGTAAACAGGGAAAACTCTGGTCAGGTGCCACGAAGAAGGTCGTCAGTGCCTTAACCAGATATGTGTTGTAAAGGTCACTAGGACCTCTTCCATCCTTCTGCAGGGGAGTGCTAACCGGCCGTCACCCACGTTACAGACACCCTTCGAAGCGCTGGGGTGGATACAAGGCGAGCAGGTTGGACCCCGTCCATTTTACAGATGAGGCGACTGAGGCACGGGGAAGTGAAGCGAGTCACGCGAAATCCCACCCAGCAGACAAGCGGCGGAGCCGGGACTCGAACCCAGGGCCTCCCGATTTCCGGGCCGGCGCTCCGGCCGCTCGGCCGCGCTCCTTCCCAGCGGGACCCGTCGACGGATGGGCCGATTCCGGCCCTGGGCCCGCGTCTCCCCCGGCCACGCCGGACTCGGACTCGGGGACAGAGCCGACTCGGGAGCGGAATTCGTATTGATTGAGCGTTTACTGTGTGCAGAGCACTGTATTAAGCGCTTGGGGGAGCACAGCATAACTACCACCGGACACATTCCCCGCCCACACCAATCTGACGTCCTAGAGGGAGAGCCTGCATTCCATAAGGGAACTTGGCCGTTCATTTATTCGTTCGGTCGTATTTATTGAGCGCTGACTGTGTGCAGAGCACTGTACTGGGTGCTTAGTCATGCAGTCGTATTTATCGAGCTCTTACTGAGTGCAAAGCCCTGTATTAAGCGCTTGGGAGAGTACTGTGTAACAACAAAAGGACACATTCCTGCCCACAGTGACCTCGCAGCCTGGAGCGGGAGCCATGACGTTCATATGAAGGTATACATAAATTCCAGATATAAACAGATGTATGCACGTGTGCTATGGGGACGGGAGGGAGGATGGAGGCTCCCGGTTTCGGGCTGACGACGACCAGCGGGCGTCTACTCCACTCCCCCCGTCCCCGCCTAACATCCGGAGGGAGGAAGGTTACGCAAACCCCAGTTGTGTTTCAGTTCTGGTATTTCGTCGACCCGTGGCATTTCCCCAGAGCCTCTCGGGTGCCAAGCTCTGGCCTAGGGTGTCGGGACAATGCCACGCAATTCGTTCGTTCGTTCGCGCCGAGCCCTCGCCCCGTGCAGGGCACTGTACGAAGCGCCTGGGAGAGCACGAAAGAACGCTGAGCAGACACATCTCCCCCCACGGCAAGCTCACGGAAGCGGTGTGGCCTAGTGGAAAGAGCGCGGGCCTGGGAGCCAGGGGGCCTGGGATCTAATCCCGGCTCTGCCGATTAATAATAATAACTACGGTACTTGTTAGGCGCTTACTACGGGCCCAGGACTTTTCTAAGCACTTGGGTAGAAGCAAGTTAATTAGGTCGGACACGGTCCCTGTCCCGCATGGGGCTCACGGTCTTAATCCTTATTTTACAGATGAGGTAACCGAGGCACATCAGTGGCCCAAGGTCACGCAGCTGACAAGCGGCGGAGCCGGGATTAGAACCCGTGACCTCTGACTCCCAGACTCTTTCCACTAAGCCACGCTGCTTCTCCAGCTACCCCGGCTCTCAGAAGAGGGCTCGCCACAGAGTGAGCGCTTAACCGATGCCATTAAGAAGAGTGCTCTCTGCCGCTCACGACGCGGAGAGGAAGGGAGACGCTAAAATGAATCAGAAGTTCGAGAGAGGAGAAACGGGCTGTCCGCGACCTTGGGGGTGTGACCTCGATGAAAGAGGATCTCCGGTTTCTAATTCTGGCTCTGCCATCGAGGAGCCGGACAACCTCTCCCGCCGGCCTGGAATTCAGCGGCCTTATCTCCTGACCTGAAAACCCGAGGCAGCGTCCAACTCCCTCCCCACACCCACTCGCCCATTTTCTCATCGGGGATTAAGCGCTTACTAGGTGCCGGGTACCGTCCTAAACCCTGGGATAGGGACAGGTTAATCGTGTTGGACGCGGTCCCTGTCCCGCATGGGGCTCACAGGCTTAGTCCCAGATTTACGGATGAGGACACTGAGGCACAGAGCGGTCAGGCGACTCGCCCGAGGTCACGCCGCAGACGAGCGGCGGGGCCGGGATTAGACCCACGTAGGCCTCACGGTCTGAGTCTCAGGGAGAACAGGCACTGATTGAATCCCCACTTTGCAGATGAGGACACTGAGGCACAGCGGTCAGGTGACTTGCCCAAGGTCACCCGGCAGGCAGTCAGCCAGCCGGTCACTAGTATTTATAGAGCGCTTACTGTGCGCAGAACACTGTACTAAGAGTTCGGGAGAGGGCAGTAGAACGGTAGAAAGGAGGAGCGGCATGGCCTAGGGGCAAGAGCACGGGCTTGGGAGTCAGGGGTCGTGCGTTCGAATCCCGGTTCTGCCGCTTGTCTGCTGGGTGATCTCGGGCAAGTCACTTCCCCTCTCTGGGCCTCCGTTCCCTCATCTGTAAAATGGAGGTGTAGACCGTGAGCCCCACCTAGGCCGGGGACAGCATCCGACCCGCTTTGCTTGTGGCTCCCCCCCGGCCACGCTCAGCACAGCGGTTAGAGAAGCAGCGTGGCTCAGTGGAACGAGCCCGGGCTTGGGAGTCAGAGGTCATGGATTCGAATTCCGGCTATGCCACTTGTCAGCTGTGTGACTGTGAGCAAGTCCCTTCACTTCTCTGTGTCTGTCACCTCATCTGTAAAATGGGGATGAAGACTGTGAGGGACAAACCGATGATCCTGTATCTCCCCCAGCGCTTAGACCAGTGCTCTGCACATAGTAAGCGCTTAACAAATACCAACATTCTTATTAAAATGCCACAGTCATTATTATTACCGGGTGACTCGGGGGGCTTCTTTTCCACTTTGGGGTACCTCTCCCGGTCCCCCCGCAACGGACGGACGCACCTCGACCGCTGCCCTAGGATATCAGGGGCCACATAGGTGTGCAACGACCCACACCTGCACACGGTGAGCGCTCCATAAATACCGCCGAAGGAACGCAAACATCCAAGCGGGCGAACGCACAATTGCACACAGACACACACAACGCCTAGACCCAGCGGCTGCCCTCGAATCCAAGCCCCCTCCCCCCACCACCGCGCAGCCCCTTTGCCCTCCTCTTTAGCCACAGCGAAGGGAGCCAAAGGGGAAGGGTGAGGCAACGGAGCGCGGGCAAAGGGCCGGCCGAGGCCGGGCCACGGGTGCCAGGGCCGGCTCCCTCGGCGCTGAGCAGGCCAGCCCCACGGGCACTGACCAACTGGATGTCTCCCGGCGCTCAGCGTAGCGCTCGGCACGTATTCAGCGCTTCGTCCTAATAATAATAATGTTGGTATTTGTTAAGCGCTTACTATGTGCCGAGCACTGTTCTAAGCGCTGGGGTAGACACAGGGGAATCAGGTTGTCCCACGTGGGGCTCACGGTCTTAATCCCCATTTTACAGATGAGGGAACTGAGGCACAGAGAAGTTAAGTGACTCGCCCACGGTCACACAGCTGACAAGTGGCAGAGCTGGGATTCGAACTCATGAGCCCTGACTCCAAAGCCCGTGCTCTAATACTTAAATACCACCGGCGGCAGCATCGTCCTTATTGATTATCACTTGAACATATTTCTTGAGAAGCAGCGTGGCTCGGTGGAAAGAGCCCGGGCTTGCGAGTCAGAGGCCGTGGGTTCGAATCCCGGCTCGGCCACTTGCCAGCTGTGTGACTGTGGGCAAATCGCTTCACTTCCCTGTGCCTCAGTTCTCTCAACTGTAAAATGGGGATTAACTGCGAGCCTCACGTGGGACAACCTGATTACCCTGAATCTACCCCAGCGCTTAGAATAGTGCTTTGCACATAGCAAGTGCTTAACAAGTACCAACATTATTAGTAGTAGTATTATTCTTATTACAAAGACGATGCTATCTGGGAAACGCTTTACCAGGAGCCTGGCACTATAGGAAGCGCTGGGGTAGAAAGAAAGCGCTTAACAAATACCAACCTTATTATTATTAAAGAAGCCCGTCGGGTTGGACAGAGTGCCCGTCCCACACGGGGCTCACCGCCTCAATCTTCTTTTTACAGATGACGGCACTGAGGCTCAGAGAAGTGAGGTGACTTCTGCAAGGTCACACAGCCGTCCAGGGGCAGAGGCGGGATTAGAAGCCAGGTCCTCTGACTCCCAGGCCCGGGCTCTTTCCCCTAGGCCACGCCGCTTCTCAAAACGAGTAGAAAGAGCTAGGTGGAAAGAGCACGGGCTGGCGAGTCAGAGGTCACGGGTTTGAATCCCGGCTCTGCCGCTTGTCAGCTGTGTGTCTCTGGGCTAGTCACTTGACTTCTCTGGGCCTCAGTTCCCTCAACTGTGAAATGGGGATTAAGACCGTGAGCCCCATGCAAACTGATCACCTTGTATCATCCCCAGCGCTTAGAACAGTGCTTTGCACATAGTAAGCGCTTCACAGATGCCATTATAATAATAATAGTAATAACGAGCCCCAAGCCTGGCCCCGGTCCGGACTGGAAATGGTGGCCTCCCCCAGTGGGAAAGAAACTCAGGAGGAGACACTGGGGTCTGGGGGCAAAGGGGAGGGCACAGAGCCATGCCCGCCCCCGCCCCACGCCCCGGTGCCGAGGGGAGGGAATGCCCGGGGGAGGAGAAACCTCTCCCGAAGTTGGGGCCCGTGGGACGGCTACCGTCCACCCCCTAACTGGGCCTTAAGTCAGCGAGCGTTGCACAAAACGGGACGTTTTCTGGACATTTCAAAATCGCCGGAACCATTTTTCTCAGAGGTAACACAACTCCCACGGGGAGACGACGGGCCACGAAAATCCTTCCATCCAGATGGCCCTCGGTCTCGCGGCCTCCCTTATCGCACTTCCTATCACAGAAGCAGCGAGGCTCAGTGGAAAGAGCCCGGGCTTGGGAGGCAGAGGTCGTGGGTTCTAATCCCGGCTCCGCCGCTTGTCGGCTGTGTGACGTTGGGCAAGTCACTTCGCTTCTCGGTGCCTCAGTTCCCTCATCTGTCAAATGGGGATTAAAACCGTGAGCCCCACGTGGCTCGACCCGATGGCCTTGTATCTTCCCAGCGCTCGGCACGGTGCTTTGCACGTAGTAAGCGCTTAAGAAATGCCGTTATTATCATTATCTATTCCCGCCTCTGGGAAAAGTGTCAGCGGGCCAGGGTCCCGGCAGGCTGGCGAGGCCGGCAAGGCGGGCCCCGGGCCGGCTTGCCCACGTGTTTCGGGTCGATTCCCTCGGACCCCAGAGGGAGGGGACGATGTGGCGGCTCCAGCCCGGGCCTGGGAGTCACAGGGTCGCGGGTTCTCATCCCGGTTCTGACACTCGTCTGCCGGGTGACCTTGGACAAGTCCCATCTGTAACGAGGGCGTTAAGTCTGCGAGCCCCGTGTGGGTCAGGATATGTTTCCCACCCGATCATCTTGTGTCTGTCTACCTCGGCACTTAGAACAGTGCCTGGCACTTACCAAATACTATCGTTTTGTTATTATGACTATCACTATTTTTATTTTTAAGAAGGGAGCCCGCCCCTGGTCGGGAATGCCCTCCCTCTTCAAATTGGACAGACGATTCGTCTCCCCACCTTCAAAGTCTTTCTGAATCGACATCTCCTCCGAGAAGCCTTCCCAGACTAAGCTCCCCCTTTTCCTCATCTCCCACTCCCTTCTGCGCCGTCCTGCCTTGCCGCCTTTGCTCCTCCCCTCTCCCAGCTCGGCACTTGGGTCCGTAGCTGTCATTTTATTTCTCTGTATCAACGTCTGTCTCCCCTCCTCTGGACTGGGAGCCTGTTGCGGGCAGGGAACGTGTCTGTTTATTGTTGCATTCTACTCTCCCAAGCCCTTAGTACAGAGCTCCGCACCCAGTAAGCGCTCAATAAATGAGATTGAGCGAACGAATGCATCCCCGTTTTACAGATCGGGAAACTGGGGCCCCGTTTACCTTTTTCCAGATCCCCAGTTAGACTGTCTCTCCGTCGAGACTGGAAGCCCCTTTTGAGGGGGGAATGTGACTTCCGACTCTGTTGCGTTGGGCTCGCTCGAGCGCTTAGTACGGTGCTAATCACTCAGTCAATGCCATGGATCATTTCTCGGCCGCGTCCCCCACAGCCTCCGCTCAACCGGCCCGGGAAGCCCACCCCCGACCCCCAGTGTACCTCACGCTGGCGCTTCGCTCCCAGCCCGTCGCCACCTTGGAGGGAAGGCACGCGGCCACCGCCGCCACCTCGAGAAGGACCTCGGAGGAGGGTCGGGATGGTCCCGGGACAAGTGGCATCTCGAAGATGGGCCGCGGGGCCTTCGTCTTTGGACGATCTCACCCAGCTTGCCTCCCCTGCAGAAGATGACTGTGGCTGTGGAGAGGGACCGCGTAGCACAATTCACACTGCGCAGGGACGAGCGGCAGAACGGCCTAGTGGATGGAGCCCGCGCCCGAGAGACGGCATAATAATCACGACGGCGTTTAAGCGCTTCCTATGTGCCAAGCCCCGTTCTAAGCGCTGGGGGAGATTCAGCGTGCAGCGTTCAGAGAAGCAGCGTGGCTCAGTGGAAAGAGCACGGGCTTTGGAGTCGGGGCTCATGAGTTCGAATCCCAGCTCTGCCACTTGTCGGCTGTGTGACTGTGGGCGAGTCACTTAACTTCTCTGCGCCTCGGTTCCCTCATCTGTAAAATGGGGATGAAGACTGTGAGCCCCACGTGGGACAACCTGATTCCCCTATGTCTACCCCAGCGCTTAGAACGGTGCTCGGCACATAGTAAGCGCTTAACAAATACCAACATTATTATTATTATTATTATTCAAGGTAGTCCGGTTGTCCCACGAGGGGCTCACAGTCTTCATCTCCATTTTACAGGTGGGGGTCACTGAGGCCCAGAGAAGTGAAGTGCCCCAGCTCACCCACCCAAGGGGATTCGAACCCGTGACCTCCGACGCCCGAGCCTGTGCGCTTTCCACCGAGCCACGCTGCTTCTCTAGGACCTGGGTTCTAATCCCCACTCTGCCACTGGTCTGCCGCGTGACCACGGGCCGGTCATTTCACTTCTCTGTGCCTCAGTTACCTCCTCTGTAAAGTGGGGATGAAGACTGAGCGGCCCATGGGGGACGGGGACGGTGGCCAACCTGATTGGGTGGGCGCCTAGTACGGTGTTTGGCACATGGTAAGCGCCTCTGGGAAGTGGGGGAGGGACAGAAGCAGGGGCGGGGCCCCGCGCCGCCCCCTGCTGGCCGCCCCGCGCCCTGCACCCCCGTCCCGCCGCCCCCTGCTGGTCGCCCCGCGCCCTGCACCCTCGTCCCGCCGCCCCGCGCCGCCCCCTGTTGGCCGCCCCGCGCCCTGCACCCCCGTCCCGCCGCCCCCTGCTGGTCGCCCCGCGCCGCCCCCTGCTGGCCGCCCCCTGCTGCTGCTGCTGCTGCTGCTGCTGCTGCTGCTGCTGCTGCTGCTGCTGCTGCTGCTGCTGCGTAGAGATTGTCTGTATGTGTTGGCGAATGGCACTTTCCAAGCGCTCTGTGCAGAGCACAGTGCTCTGCATAAGGGAAGCGCTCCGTAAATACCATTGAATGAAGGAATGCTGCTGGTGGCCGCCCCCTGCTGGCCGCCCCGGGAACGGGCCGAGGGAGACCCGCCCTCCCTCCGCCCCGCCCCGCCCCCCCGGGTCCCCCCTGGACCCTCCCACCCCGCACCCCCAAGCTCTGCTCAGCTGATCCTCGGGCCTGGGGACAAGCGGCCGTCCTTGCCCTCGCCCTCCACCTCCTTCCCCCCCTCCTCCTCCTCTTCCTCCTCCTTTTCTTCCTCCTCTTCCTTCTCCTCTTCCTCCTCCTTTTCCTCCCTTCTTTTCCTTCTCCTCCTCCTCCTGCTTTCCCTCCTCCTTTCCGTCCTTCTCCTTTTCCTCCTCCTTTTCCTCCCTTCTTTTCCTTCTCCTCCTTTTCCTCCGTTCTTTTCCTTCTCCTCCTCCTTCTCTTCCTTTCCCTTCTTCTCCTCCTCCAACTTTCCTCCTCCTTTTCCTCCGTTCTTTTCCTTCTCCTCCTTTTCCTCCCTTCTTTTCCTTCTCCTCTTACTTCTCCTCCTTTCCCTCCTTCTCCTCTTCCTCCTCCTTTCCCTCCCTTCTTTTCCTCTTCCTCCACCTTCCCTCCTTCTCCTCCTCCTTTCCCTCCTCTTCCTCCTCCTCTTCCTCCTTTCCCTCCTCCTCCTCCTCCTCCTCTTTCTTCTTCTCTTCTTCCTCCTCCTCCTCTGGCCAGGGGCAAGCGGTTGCCCTCGCCCCTTCCTCCTCCTGCAGCCAGCGGCAAGCGGCTGCCCTCGCTCTCTCCATCGGTGGTATTTATCGAGGGCTTACTATGGGCAAACTCTGAGCTTGGGAGAGGACAATACAACAGAGTAGGTAGACACATTCCCTGCCTGCCCTTGCTCTATTCTCTTGCTCTTCTGGCCTGGGACAGACGGTATCCCACCCCCCCTTCCTCCTCCTCCTCCTCCTCGTCCACCCGCGGCCTCGGGCGAGCGTCGGCGGGTGCCCTGACCTCGTCTGTGGGCAGGCCGCCCTGCGGTGGAGCAGGTGGGCGCCGGCCAGGAGAGCGACTGGAGGTCGTCGGGAGCCGAACACCGTGAGGAATCAGCGTGGAGGAGACGGGGACCCTGAGGACAGGGTGGAAAGGAGCGGGGGACGCCGAGGAAAACTCCTCCACTCCCGTGGCTTCGACTACCACCTCTACACAGATCACGCAAATCTCCCTCTCCTCCCCCGATCTCTGTCCCTCTCTGCGGTCTTGCGTTGCCTCCTGCCTTCGAGACACCTCCGCTTGGCTGTCCTCCCGCCGCCTCGAGTTTACCACGTCCAAAACTGAACTCGTGAGCCGTTCACCCAAACCCCGTCCCCTCCCCCCCAGTGACTCTCCCGTCACCGTAGACGGCGCCGCCGTCCCTCCTGTCTCACGAGCCCGTAACCTTGGCGTCATCCTTGATTCCTCTCTCTCCTTCAACCCGCACATTCAGTCCTGTCGGTCCCATCTTCACAGCGTCGCTAAAATCCGCCATTTCCTCTCCATCCAAACTGCCACCGCGTCAGTCTAGGCTGCAGCGGCCTCCTTGCTGAGCTCCCGGCCTCCCGTCTCTCCCCATTCCGGTCCGTGTTCCTCTCCGCTGCCCGGATCGCTTTTCCACAGAAACGTTCGGGCCGTATCATTTCCCCACTCCTCAGGAAACTCCAGCCTTCGCCCATCCGCATCTAACAGAAACTCACATCCACATCCGTCATTTTATTTATTTATTCATTTATTTATATTAGCGTCTGCCTTGCCTTCTGGACTGTAAGCTCTCTGTGAGCACGGGATGTGACTGTTCATTGCTCTACTTTAATAATAATTGTGGTATGTGTTAAGCGCTTACTATGTGTCCAGCATTGTTCTAAGCGCTGGAGTAGATAGACGTTAATAATAATGTGGGTATCTGTTAAGCGCTTACTATGTGCAGAGCACTGTCCTAAGCGCTGGGTAGCTACAGGGTCCTCAGGTTGTCCCACGTGGGGCTCACAGTCTTCATCCCCATTTTACAGATGAGGGAACTGAGGCCCAGAGAAGTGAAGTGACTTGCCCACGGTCACAGAGCTGACAAGTGGCGGAGCCTGGATTCGAAACCGTGACCTCCGACTCCCAAACCCAGGCCCTTTCCCCTGAGCCTCGCTGCTTCCCTTAATCCGTGAATTAACGGATTCACGTTAATCCGGTTGGACTCGGTCCCTGCCCCACGTGGGGCTCACAGTCCCAATCCCCATTTTACAGATGAGGGAACTGCGGCCCAGAGAAGCGAAGTGACTCATCCAAGGTCACACAGCAGACCAGTGGTTAGAACCCAGGTCTTTTTGACCCCCCCCTCCCCCCGGCCCGTACTCTAACCACTAGCCCATGCTGTACTCTCCCTAGTTCTTCGTTCAGTGCTCTGCACACATTAACCCATTGAGAAGCGGCATGGCTCAGTGGCAAGAGCCCGGGCTTGGGAGTCAGAAGTCATGGGTTCAAATCCCGGCTCTGCCACTTGTCAGCTGGGTCACTTTGGGTGAGTCACTTCACTTCTCTGCACCTCAGTTCCCTCATCTGGAAAATGGGGATTAAGACTGTGAGCCCCACGTGGGTCACCCTGATTCCCCTGTATCTACCCCAGCGCTTAGAACAGTGCTCGGCACCTAGTAAGCCCTTAACAACTACCAACATTATTATTATTATTATTATTATTATTATTAGTGCTCAATCACTGTGAATGACTGAATGAAAGTAAGGAGATGGCGAGGAGGAGACAGCCCGGGGAGATGCTTAGTACAGTGCTCTGTCCACAGTGATCTCTCAATAAATATGATTGAACGAATGAGCTCTATTTTATTAATGATGTGTATATATCTATAAATCTATCTATTTCAGTGGTAGTGATGCCCGTCTACTTGTTTTGTTTTGTTGTCTGTCTCCTCCCTTCTAGACCGTGAACCTGTTGTCGGGCAGGGATTGTCCCTTTCTGTTGCGTGATTGTACTTTCCAAGCGCTTAGTACAGTGCTCTGCACACAGCAAGTGCTCAATAAATATGATTGAACGAACGAATGAATCAATATGATTGAATGAATGGATAAATAAATACAATCGAATGAATCATTAAATACGACTGATTGATTGGACGAATGAATGAATACGATTGCATGAATGATTAAATACGATTGATCGATTGAATGGATGAATGCATAAGTAAGATTGAATGAATGAATTGAATGAAGGAAGGAATAAATACGATTGAATGAATGAATAAATACGAATGAATACGATTGAATGAATGAATAAATGCGAATGAATGAATACGATTGAATGAGTGAATAAATACGAATGAATAAATGCGATTGGATGGATGAATGAATGAATGAATGAATACGATTGAATGAATACGAATAAAGGAATACGACCGAATGAATAAATACGAACGAATGACTATTTATGGCTGGATGAATGAATACGATCGAATGAAGACATGCGAATGAATGAATGAATGAACATGAACGGACGAATGAATGAATGCGATCGAATGAAGACATACGAAGGAATATTTATGGCTGGATGAATGAATACGATGGAATGAATCAATACGAACGAATGAATGAATACTAACGGACGAACGAATGAATGAATACGATCGAATGAATAAATACCAACGAATGAATGTTAACGGCTGAATAGGACTGAACGAACGGCGGAATAAATGGGGCGGAATGAAGGCAGGCCGGGGCCGGGGCCGGGGCCAAGGCGGAGGGGGGCGGAGGGCAGGGGAGCGGAGGGCAGGGGAGGGGAGGGGAGGGGAGGGGAGGGGAGGGGAGGGGAGGGGAGGGGAGGCGGGCCCCGCCCTCCCTTGTGACGTCAGAGGCGCGGGGGCCGCGGATGGGGCGCGGCGGGGCCCCGCCTCGGCCGCCCATTGGCGGGCGCGGGGGCGGCGGCGCGTGCGGAGGGGCCGCGGGGCCGCGCTCAAGGCCAGTCGGACGGCGGCGGCGCCCAGGGGAGGCAGGTGGCCGCGCGCCCTCCCGTACGCGCGCCCTCCCGTCCGCGCCTGCGCCCTGCCTGCCCGCCTGCCGCCCGCGCGCCCTCGCGCCCGGCCTCGCGCCCGGCCTCGCGCCCGGCCTCGCGCCCGGCCTCGCGCCCGGGCCTCGCGCCCGGCCTCGCGCCCGGCCTCGCGCCCGGCCTCGCGCCGCCGGCTCCCCGGCCGGCCGGCGGGGGCGGCGGCGGCGGGCGGCGGGGGCGGCGGCGGCGCGTCGGTCTCCCGGGGGCAACGCGGGGGCGGGCCCGGAGCCATGGCCGCCGCCAAGAGGACCGAGCTGGGCCCGCTCGTCGGCGCCGTCGACCAGGGCACCAGCTCCACCAGGTTTCTGGTGAGGACCCGCCCCCCTCCTCCTCCTCCCCCTCCTCTCCCCCCCTCCTCCTCCTCCTCCTCCTCCCGCGCCCACCGCCGGGCTGGGGCCCGTCGCCCTCCCCCTCCTCCAGAGGGGCTTTGCGAAGCCCTTCTGGGCTGCACAGCACCGGGCCAAGCGCCGGGCTCATTGGCATCCTCATCCTCAGGGTATTTGGGAAGCGCCTCTAGTGTGCCCAGCACCGGCGCTCATTGTCGTCCTCATTGTGAGGGTATTTGGGAAACGCTTCTGGTGTGCCCGGCACCGGGCGAAGCATTGGGCTCATTGGCATCCTCGTCCTCAGGGTATTTGGGAAGCGCCTCTAGTGTGCCCAGCACCGGGCGAAGCGCCGGGCTCATTGTCATCCTCATCGTGAGGGTATTGGGGAAGCACGTGTGGTGCCCAGCACCGGGCGAAGCGCCGGGCTCATAGCCATCCTCATCCTCAGAGTATTTGGGAAGCGCTTCTGGTGTGCCCAGCACCGGCCCAAGCGCCGGGCTCATTGTCATCCTCATCCTTAGGCTATTTGGGAAGCGCCTCTAGCGTGCCCAACACCGGGCGAAGCGCCGGGCTCGTTGTCATCAGCATCATCCTCCTCGCGAGGGTGTTTGCGAAGCCCTTCTACTGTGCCAAGCGCTGTCGGAAAGACGGGGGTCGCAGGCGCCGGCGCCGGCCTCGTCGTGAGGGCCCTCGGGAAGGGCCTCCGGTGCGCCCGGCGCCGTGCGGAGCGCTGGGGTCACGGTCGTCGGCCTCGTGATGCTATTTGGGAAGCGCTTCTAGTGTGCCTGGCACCGTTCGAAGGGCCCCGGGATCGCAGTCGTCCTCGTCGGCCTCGTGGCGAGGGCATTTGCGAAGGGCCTCCGGGGTGCCGAGCCCTGTTCTTAGCGCCGGGGTAATGATAACGGTTTTGCCGAGCGCTTCCTACGTGCCAGGCGCTGGGGGAGATACAGGATCGTCAGGTGGTCCCACGTGCGGCTCGCGCTTGTAACCCCCGTTGTGCGGACGAGGGAACCGAGGCCCAGGGAAGTTAAGCGACTCGCCCGAGGTCGCACGGCAGACGAGGGGCGGAGGCGGGATTAGAACCCGCGTCCCCCGACTCCCCGGCCCGGGCCCTTGCCACGGGAATGCTTTTGGGACTTGGGCAAAAGGAGCGGCTCCAACCCCCGGCCCCCAAATCAGAGCCCAGAGGTGACGGGGACCAGTCGAAGGGCCGGACCCGCAGCATTTATGCCCACGTCTGTTACTCGTTTATTTTTAATATTAGTAAATAGCGGTGGTATCTGTTAGACGCTTACTATATGCCGAGCCCCGTCCTCAACCGCAGGGGTTAGGTAGAAGGTCGTCGGTTCGGGGCTCCTGAGACACGGGAGAAGCGAAGCGACCCGCCCGAGGTCACGCAGGGGACGGGTGGCGCGGCCGGGATCGGGACCCGCGTCTTCCGACTCCCGAGCCCGTGCTCTTTCCACGGGAATGCTTTTTGGAGTTGGGCGAGAGGAGCTCAAAAAGCGACCCCCCCCCCCCCAAATCAAAGCCCCAAGGGGTTGGGGGTGAATCGAAGGTCCGACGACGCCATAGCGCTAATGTCCTTGACCGGGAGCCCGTGGTCGGGTAGGGATTGTCTCTGTCTGTTGCCGAAGCGTACCTTCCTAGCGCTCGGTACAGTGCTCTGCGCACGCTAAGCGCTCAGTAAATACGATCGAATGAACGTATGAGTAAGAGCGGAGGGCAGCGCGCTCCAACTCCTGAACCGACGGCCGCTTGGGCCCGCGTCTGGTCCTTGCTGCCCCCGTGCCCGCCGTGGGCACGCTTAACCCCCCACCCCGACCCGCCCCCCCGCCCGTGTCGCGGTCGTCCGTCGTCCGTGTTTACCGAGCAGCAGGTGCGGGCAGAGCCTTGTCCCGAGAGCTCGCTGGCCCCGGGGTCACCTGGCGGGAGGCGGTTCCCCCACCCCCGGAGGCACCGGGTTAGGGGAGACGGGCCGTATGAGCCGCCCCCGCAGGCAGCGGGGGCAGCGGCCTGGCTCTGTGCAAAGAGCCCGGGTTTGGGAGTCAGAGGACGTGGGTTCTGATCCGCCCCTCGTCTGCTGGGTGACCTTGGGCGAGCCGCCGCACCTCTCTGGGCCTCGGTGACCTCATCTGTAAAATGGGAAGCAGCGCGGCTCACTGGAAAGAGCCCGAGCTGGGGAGTCGGAGGTCATGGGTTCTAATCCCAGCTCCGCCGCTTGTCGGCCGGGTGACTTTGGGCAAGTCACTTCGCTCCTCTGGGCCTCAGTGACCTCATCCCCCCGTGGAGGACAACCTGATGACCTTCTATTCCCCCCGCACCCAGCGCGTAGAACGGTGCTCTGAACATGGTAAGCGCTTGTCCGATGCCATCATTAAAATGGGGATGAAGACCGTGAGCCCCACGTGGGGCAACCCCATCACCTTGTATCTATCCCGGCGCTTAGAACGGTGCCTGACACATAATAAGCGCTTAACACATATCATCCTCGTGATGATTCTTAAAGGGCAGGAGGTGGCCCCCGCCCGCCTTCCTCTGAGCCCGCGGGTTAGGGTCCGCCGCGTCCCGGCCCCCCGGGGAGGACCGCCGGCAGAGCGGGAGCCTCCGGGGCGGACGCTTCCAGGCCGGCCGTCGGGCCGGTTGGGACGCCGGCTCCCCACGACCTCCGGGCCCTTCCCGATTCTCTGCGGTCGGCTCCCTCGGGGGCGACGTGACGACCCGGCTGTCGCTCCCCGTCCCTCCCTCCCTCCCTCGCCCGTCATCGGCGGGCCGGGCCCCGTTGGGCGTCGGCGGGCGGGTGGGGGGAGGGGGCGGCGGCGGCGAGTGGGCCAGAGGAGGGGGGGAAAGGCCATCCGGGCGCTTGGCACCGAGACCGTACCCTAGAAAGTGCGACCGGGGGTTGACTGACGGCGGAGGACGCAGATGGTCAGACTCCGAAGCCCGATAACGGACGGACGGGCCGTTAAACCTTCACCGACACGCTTCGGGGAGACTGCAAATCACTCCCGACTCCGGGTCCAAAGATTAGCCGATTATCCGTCCGCTCGACTTCCAGGGAAGGAGACAAGCCATTAAAGCTCTCTCGGGTGGTGTTTGGCAGAGATAGGGGTGTGGGCCCGCCTGCCGGGGAAGGCAGGGCCAGAGTTCATCTAGGGCGGGGGGGGGGGGGGGGAGGGGGGGCGGTTATGGGGCAAGAGGGCAAAGGGTGGGCGTGTGGCGGAGGCCCTCCGGGCCGGAGCAGAAGAGGGCGGAGAGGGTCGTCGTCCTCCTCCGTCTCCGCCTGCCCCCTTCCAGGGGTTGCCCCCCTTAGGGGGATGGCGGCACGGCTCTGACGGCGCCCCTTGGGCCTCCCCGCCGCCACTCCGGCCTGCCGGCGGGCTCCCGGGCCGGGGGCGGGGGGGGGGGGCGTTTCGGGCTTAGGCCTGGCCGGGAACGGGGTCCGACCCCCCCATCCTCCCTCTGCTTGCGTCGCTGTGCAGCCTCCAGGCGGCTGCCCCCCCCCCCCCCCCCCAGCCACCCGCCCCCGCCCCGCCCGGCTTGGGGCTTCATTCGGTCATATTTCTTAATAATAATAATGTTGGTATTTGTTAAGCGCTTACTATGTGCAGAGCACTAAGCGCTGGGGTTGATACAGGGTAATCAGGTTGTCCCCCGTGAAGCTCCCAGTTGATCCCCATTTTACAGATGAGGCCACCGAGGCACAGAGAAGTGAAGGGACTCGCCCACAATCACACCGCTGACAAGTGGCAGAGCCGGGATTCGAACCCCTGACCTCTGACTCCCAAGCCCGGGCTCCTTCCACCGAGCCACGCTGCTTCTCTAAGCGCTTAGGATTTCCCGAGCGCTTCCTGAAGATTTCTTGAGCGCTTGGGATGTGCAGAGCACTGTACTAAGCGCTTGGAAAGTACAATACGGCAAAAAAGAGAGTCGACCCCCACCCCCAACGGGCTTACAGTCTGCGTCCGGGGGGAGACAGTTATCCAAACAAGTGAAGAGACATCACCGGCTCTGCCCTCCTGCCTTTTCCGGGAAAAGACTCGTCGGGCCTTCCCGGGATCTGGGGAGGAACCTCCACCCCAAAGCAAGCGTTTGCGCAAATGACGCTTCCATTTCCAGTCGGACCGCTTTCGTAGCCGGGTTGGACCCGGGGCGTTACGATGCGCCCGACTTGCCCCGTATCGGCCGCCGAACGGAGAGCCGGGTGTGGGGACGGCCTCCGGAGCCGGGCCGAGATCTTTCATTCGTCCAGTTCGCTCGATCGTATTTATCGAGCGCTTACCGCGTGCGGAGCGCTGTACTGAGCGCTTGGGAGAGTACGGTTCAACCATCGGCAGTGGCATGACCCAGCCGCAGTGAGCTATTCCGCCCCCACCCCCCCACCTCTAGGCCAGCCGTCGTTCTGGGGGCGAGTCGGTGGGTGTGGCGGGCTGGACCCGGTGAATGGCGTACCCCCCTCCCCCCCTTTTCCCTCCCTCGGTCTCCCCCTCCCCAATCCGTCCCCCCTCGAGCCTCCTTGGCTGGCTCCGCGGTTCCGCTGGGGCCGGGGGCGTCTCTAGGCTTTCGGGAGAGAGGCCGTGGGCCGGGGTTTTTTCCCCTGCCCCGACGCCTCGGCCGACGTTCGGGTGCCCGGCCGCCCGCCCCGACCCCCGCCCCCCGGCCCCCGGGGTGAACTGAGAAGGAGCACAGGTCCCCGTCCCCGGCTGGTGCCGGCGAGGGGGTCCAGGGGCGGCAGGTCGACCCCGCCGTCCAAGGCGCGAGGATGAGCTCCCCCACCCCCTTCCATCCTCCCTCTCTCCCTCCCCGGGGCTCTTGCAGCTCCCGACGGGCCGAGAACGGGTTGGGGGAGGCGGCTCAGCCTGGGGCCTCTCCGGCCTCCCCTCCTCGTGTCTCGTGAGTAACGGGGGAGCTAGGCGGTGACTTCCCAAACCCTCCTTCGCTCTGCGACGGCGGAAAACCGTCCCGTGTCCCTCGGACTGGATGACGGCGGGGGGGGGGGGGGGGCGGGGCCGCCCGGCGAGGGGGCCGTCCGGCCCGGGGGGTTCGGCAGAGGGACGTGAGGGCCGCCGGCTCGGCTCCGCCGGGCTCGCCTCCGACCCTCGGAGGGGAGTTGGGTGACGGGTGGCCGCCGGGGCCGTCGGTACGGAAGGCTCCGTTCCCCTGGGTGAAGACCGTGACGATCGTGGCGGAAAACCCGGCCTCGACCGAGTCGGCCCCACCGGACGGACTTGCGCAACGGCTCTCCGTGTCGGTCAGCCCTGTGATTCCCCGGGGCGGGGTGGTGGCGGAAGAGGGGGAGGCCGTGGGTCAGGAAGGCTGACCTGTAGGCCCTGCTCTGCTCCTGGCCTGCTCCGTGACCCGGGGCGACTCCCTTAACGGCTGCGTGCCTCAGTTGCCTCATCGGCCACGTGGGCGGGGAACGTGTCCGTCTGTTGCCGTACTGGACTCTCCCAAGCAGTCCGTGCCGTGCTCGGCACACGGTAAGATCTCGGCGGATACGGCCGACTGACGGGTCGCCTGCAGATTCGGTACCCGTTCTCTTTCACAGACTGTGAGCCCCGTGTGGGACGGGGACCTTGTCCAACCTCGTTAGCTTGCATCTACCCCAGCGCTTAGTGCCACGGCTGGCACACGGTAAACACTCTGCAAATATCATTAAAAAAAGAATTAAAACCCGGCCAGAGTAGGTTTAGCGATGATCATGAAAAAGGAATCTGTTAAACGCTCACTGTATGTCAAGCACCGTTCTAAGCGCCGGGATAGGTACCGTTTAGTCGGGTTGGGCCCAGGCCTTGCCCCCTCTGTGGGGCCCAGTCCTTGCCCCACAGAGGGCTCACGCTCTTAATCCCCATTTTACAGATGAGGTAACCGAGGCACAGGGAAGTGAAGTGACTTGCCCCGGGTCCCGCGGCAGACCGGCGGCGGAGCCGGGATCGGAACCCGGATCCTTCTAACTCCCAGGCCCCGGTCTATCCACTAGACGACGCTGCTCCCACCGAAGCGATTTAAGGCGATCTTAGCTCTATCGTGTGAATCTCAAATGCGCCGTACGGTGCCCCGGGATGCTTCCGAGGGACGGGTGTCCAGTGGTTGCGGGCTGGAGCTCCGGAGCGTCGGAGCAGACGGGCGGGCCTCCTCCGTTGTACCTGGCCTTCGTAGCTGGCCAAGTCCAAGCCACTCGGTGTCTTCAGCAACCTTCAGGCAGAGCTTCCGCCCTCCGGAAGTAAGAGATTTGCTTCGTCTAGGGTGTGACTGGCCGAGGCTCAGAGAAGGGCGAGGGAGAAGGTTTGTTCCGGAAGGCAGCCGACGGGCCCAAGACAGGTCCCGCTGGGCATCCTCGAGGGTGGGCTTCTGGGAGTCGAGCTCTACGCTCGGTTTTCCTCCCCCTTCAACCGTCCGTCCAAACGATTAGGTCAAGAGGTGGTGATCTCTTCCTCGCTCCCGCGCCGGTCTCGGTCCAGCGGTAGCCCACGGAGCCGAGTCCTAGCCGTCGGGCCCAAGGCCGACGGTTCTCCCGAAGATCACCGGCCAGGAGTTGGTCACAGCCGCGGGGAAGCTCGTTTGTGGTGGGGATTGTGTCTGGTTTTTTTTTTTTCCTCCCGCCCAGGACAGTGCTCTAAACACAGCGCTCGATAGATGCCACTGACTGCCCGACCGACCGGTCGCGGGCCACGTGCCGAGCGGGGGCTGGTGGAGGCGGCGAAGGCGGACTGACCTTCGAGATGTCCGAGCAACCGAGTGCGGGACCGCGGGCGGGCCAGGCCCGCTTCCTCGGTGGGCCCGCTGGACGGAACGGGCGTCAGACGGGGCACCGTAAACCGCTCGGCTCTGAGGAGCCTCCCTTTTCAGGGCACCCGTGGCGAGAGCGGGCTAGCCGTGGGGGAAGGGGGAGCCGGTCGTCCGGACCGTCCTCGCCGTCTGCACGTTCACTTCCTCTTTCCGGAGGCGACGTCCACGGCCGCCTGTCCGCTTCCCGGAGGGGGTCGCGTCTGGCCTGCCGAGGGCCAGCGAGGGGACGGGCAGCGAGTCACCTGGAAGGGGAAGTGAATTTGCAGACCGTTCCCCCCAGCCGAGCGAGTCACGGGACAGGAGAAGGTCGACTTTAGGGCCCGCTCCTCGGCCACCGCGGTCGGGGAGACGCCGGCCCAGATCGAGGTGCTCTTTCCGATCGCCCCCCCCGTCCCCTCCCGTTTCAACTGACTCTTCCGGAGACCCCCCGAAGGGCGTCTGGCCTAAGCTTCCAGCCGAAGAAAGCCTTTGAGATTTGTAATTCCAGCCCTGCCTCTCGACTGCCCCACGCCTCAGTGTTTTCGAGACAGTGCCCTTCCCCGGATGGCAGGAGCGGCCGGCACCGCTGCCCGGGATCGACCCGCGGCGATCAAGGTCACAGTGACCTTTGCAGAAACGGTTCTCGTTCATACCTGCGGTCATCCGTTCGGTCGTATTTACTGAGCGCTTACCGCGCGCAAAGCACTGTGCTGAGAGCTTGGGAGAATGCAGCGCACCAACCAGCGGATTCATTCCCTGTCCACAACGCGCTCCCATTCTAGAGGGGTTTTCCCAAAAGCTCTGGGATCCACCGTTGATGTCACTCTGTGGAAACCGTGGACTGGCTCGGTTTCCCAAGTATCACCGTCGAGGCGGATCTACGCTTTTAAGCCCCTAACCGTTCCCCGCCCCGAGTATTTAGCGAAGGTCACCTAACAGGAGCCGTCCCAAGACCGAAACTCAAAGAGCTGCTCCAGATGCATTTGGATCATTTCCCAGAAGCGAGTCGAGTGGGTGTTTTAAGGACGGGTTCCCGGCCGGGCGGGGCGGCGGAGCCCACTGGCGGAGGCCCCCGAGTCCGGTTTGGGGTTTGGGGGGCGGTGGGGGGTGACCGTGCGGTCTCTCGAGGCCGGAGCTGTGACCCGGCTTGCTCGCATCCAGCCCCGCCGTCCACACCCCCTCCCGCTTCTCTTGTTCCCGGAAAACCCGCAGGACCGGATCGGGGTGAGCGCGGGGCCGAGTGAGGCACCCGGCTGGCCCGGCCTCAACTTCTTGTGCCTCTCACAATCCTTTACCTCCCACATCAAGAGGCCGAGCTTGGAAACTCCCAGATGTACTGATTATTATTGGATTTAAGCCGTTTTGAATGATAGGAATTCCATTCACTGGCTCCGGGATCCCACCCCGCCCCGCCCTGGCGAGGAGAAAGGCAGCGTGGACTGTAAATCTCCTCTCCTTGGCCTTGGAAAGATCCCTGGGGGGGGCTCATCCTCCCTTCCCTTTTGTGTGTGTGTTTCTCTCCGCTCCCCATGCATTCATTCAGTTGTATTTGTCTGAGCGCAAATGTATGCTGAGCACCCTACTAAGCACTTGGGAGAGTACAGTATAACACAGACACACTCCCTGCCCACAATCACCTTAGAGCTTGACTCTGGTCTGTAAGCTCACTGTGGGCAGGGAATGTGTCTGCTAACTCTGTTACACTGAACTCTCCCAAGTGCCTGTAGTACAGCGCACATAGTAAGCGCTCAGTAAATGTCATCGGTCGATCTGTTCCCCCGCCACCCGCTCCCGTCGCGGCCCCAGATCCAGGGCAGGGGTCGGACGGGGCCTCTGTCCTGGCGTCGCTTACGCTGTTGCCGCAACGGCTGCCGAACCTGACCCGGGATAGCTCTCCCCACCGCCTCCGCCGAAGGGGAATCTGAGGAGCCTCGGGGTCGCCGTGACCTCCAGGAACTCCGGGTAGCCTCGGATCCGCTCCGGGCTGGGGAACGGGGCTAGGGAGGCTCCCCGGTCGGAAACTGCCTCCGGGCTGGTCCCCAAATTTCCTACCGCCCGGACTCCGCCCGCCCCGGAAGGCTCTGAAGCCCGGGGACTCCGTCGGGGGCCTCCCCGGGCACCCCATCGCCGTGGCTCCCCTGACTTGGCCAGCGGGCATCCGCTTCCAACTGAGACCCGGAGAAAGGGTCAACCGGCTCGATTCCCCCCTCAGGGGATTCTGAGATAGGGTCGGGGGGATGGTAGCCCTCGGAGGATCCCGGCGGAGCGTTCCGTGAAGGTGGGATAGTCCGGGTTCGGTGCTGTCTGATTAGAATTTTCAAAGAGGCCCGGTGGGCTCCGGGTCCTGGCCTTCCGGCTGGGAGTCCAAACGGGGGAACGGAGGACTTGGCTCCCGGGTGAGCCTCCGCCCTCCTTGGCCCGCAGGGGCGGACGGGGTAGCCCCTGGGACCGGGACCGCTCACGGTAGCCGCGGAGTTTCACCCGGGCTCTCCTAGGGGCGCCCGCTCCTTAGGTGGCGGGCGGGCCCTAGCCGCACAGTCCCGGCTTCCCCCGCTGCCTCCCCGGACCGGACTCTAAGCTCGTCGTAGACAGGGAATCTGTCTGCTTACTGGTATACTGTCCTCTCCCAAGCACTTAGTACAGTGCTCTGCACAGAGTGAGCACTTAAAAAATGTGATGGACTGACCGAGTGGCCTCCCCGTGCTCCTGTGACCCGAGGGGACAACGGGAGCTGAGAATCATGATGATGGTGTTTGTTAAGCGCCTACAGTGTGCCAGGCACTGTACTGAGCGGGAGTACAGCGAGGGTGTCTACAGCACGTTCCCCGCACGCGTTCTCCGCCAGTGATGGCTCTGCCCCGAGGCGGACCCTTCCCCAGTCCTCGCCGCCACCGAAGAAGGTCCGTGAGCGTGAGTGAGTGCCTGTGTGTGTTCACGTGTCTGAGCGCGTGTGCGTGTTCACATTTGTGTGTGCAACTCCCTAGTTAGCTGGATTTGGCGGGGGAGTTCGCTGAGCGTTTCTCGCTCGAGAAGTCTCCCTCTGACTCGGTCCCTTCCAGTCAGTCTAAAAATTGAGCCAAATTTCACACAAAGAGCAAATGCCCCCCCGTACGTCGTCTCCTTCTCTCCCCCCCCCCCCCCCCGCAAGCTGACCCCCAGTTCTGCCACCTGTGCCTTGCCGGAGCGCCGCGCGCGTTTCTCCCGGCGTCCGGGCAGCTCGTAGGAGGAACCGAAGGTGGTTAACGGATCAGTTGAGGGTAGTTTCCTTGCAACCCCCAGACCTCCCGGCCCGTCGGCGTGGAGAGGAGTGGATGGGACGGGGCGGACCAGGCTCGGGCGGAAACGGGTGACCCGGAAGCGGTACGGGGAGCAGGACCCCGAACCCTCGGCGGAGAGGCTGGCGAGGGCTGGGAGGAGAGCAGAAGAGAACGAGGACCGCCGTCGCGTACTGGCTAGACGGCTCGGTGACCTCCGGCCTCCTGTGCTAAGCCGCGGCGGCGACAGGGCCCCTCCACAGGGCGGGCGGTTCGGGAGAAGCGAACGCGCCCGAGGTCGGGTCAGTGCGCAGACGGGGTGGGAGGACCGAACCTTGGCTCCGCCGCTCCCTCCCCCGACTTAAGCCCTTGTGTGGGAAGGGGCTATGGGCCGTTGGCTCCAAGGGGCTCCCCGCACCCAGCCCCCCCCAGCTGCCCGCGCCCTCCGTTCCCGGACTCGGCCGGTCCCTCCGTACAATGCCCGAGTGCCCGGCTGACCCTCAGGTGCTGCCGCTGATGGACTCGGCCCTGTCTTGGTCACCATCCACGGTATTTATGGAGGTTGTGTTGGTCCCGCCACTCACCGTGACCGTTCTACCCGCACAACGCTCGATCCGGGCCACCATGCCGGCTTTAGGATTTGCCCACTTCCCTTCACCACTTTTACTCTTTTATCGCTTCCTGTTTGCCCTCTTGGCCCGGGCCTTGGCCAGACCGCCCTCAGCAGTACTCGTCAGACAGGCCCGGGCCTGTTCCCTCCGACCCAAGCAATCAAACAAGAGACTCATCTGCCCCCAGAGCGTCTCAGCCCCGACGCCCTCGGAGAGAAACGCGTCTGCGCTTCGGGAGTGTCGCGGTCGTACCGGAGCGACGTCGGCCCCCGCCGATGGCCTTTCTCCACTTGTTGCAAGACGTCTCCTTCCGAGACGTCATTGCGCAAGATTACGAACTCTCCCCCACCGTCTCCCTGGCCAGATTTTTGACCGACTCTTGGGAGCTGGTCGGCTCCACCCTCTGCTTTAGTTTCGTAAGAGTCCAGAGGTTCCCGCTTTGACTTTCAGAGGAGTGCCGAAGGAAAGCTACGTGGCCGAAGGCCGAATCGCTAAAGGAATACAAAAACCTTTAAGCGTTCGACTCCTTCAGACGGTTCCCGGCGAAGCATTAATAATCTGTCGGCTCTAAGGGAAGAGTTTAAATGAGCTCTTGCCCGTCCTTTTCCGGCCCTGAATCTCCAAGTCCATTCAGTGGCATCGTTCTCGTAGATAAGCATTTGTTTTAAGGAGCATTCCAGTGATCCTCGGGTCCATTTCACTTAATCCAAGCACGGGATGGGAAATCCTGCTCCCTCGCCCTTGGCGTGCAGCCAGACGTTCTCCACGGAGGCCCCGCGGGTGTGCAGGGGTGTAGTTCTAGGCGGTTGTCTGCCATTTTCCCTGGCGATTCCCATGGCCGAGTTGACGTTCCCAACTTGTCGGTTTTCAGCGCGGGCTTCCTCTGTGTAAGAAGCTTCCGGCGTGTGGATGACCTGCCCCCAGGCCGGTGTTGTAGACGCACGAGGGGTCCGGTCTGATGGTGGGGTGGAGGGGCATTGTGGCGGAGTGGCTAGAGTCCGGGCCTGGGAGTCAGAAGGTCGTGGCTTCTCGTCTCGGCTCAGCCGCTTGTCTGCTGTGTGACCTGGGGCATTTCGCTTCACTTCTCTGAGCCTCTGTTCCCTCATCCGTAAAATGAGGATTGAGACTGTGAGTCCCACGTGGAAAGGGGACTGTGGCCAACCCAGTTTGCTTGTGTTCTCCCCACTGCTTAGAACAATGCCTGGCACATAGTAAGCATCCATCTCAGAGCTCAGAACGATGCCTGGCACATTGTAAGCGCTTAATCAATGTCATTATTATTATTATTATTATTATTATTCTGGCCCTCCGAGCAGTAAAGTTCCTGAGCCTTTGGCATTCTGTGTTTTTTCTTTACAGGTTTTCAATGCAAAAACAGCAGAACTCCTTAGCCATCATCAAGTGGAACTGAAACAGGAGTTTCCGAAAGAAGGGTATGTCATTCCCCTGGAAAGTTTCAAGAGGCACGAAGCAGACGTCTCCCTTATACCAGTTGTCGACGGTGAAGTTTTAGACCCCCAAGTCTTTGCTCCCCCGAGTTTTATCAGGAGAATTGTCCTGGGCCGATCGTGCCGGGAGCCCCAGTGAAGAGAAGCGGCACCGTTCGGTGGCTAGAGCCTGGGCCTGGGGGTCAGAAGGACCTGGGTTCTAATCCTGGCTCTGCCACGTGTCAGCCGTGTGGCCTTGGGCAAGGCACTTCACTCCTTTGGGCCTCAGTTCCCTCATCTGGAAAAGGGGATTAAGACTACGAGCCCCATGTGGGAAAGGGACCGGGTCCAACCTGATGAACCTGTGTCTATCCCAGAGTTTAGAACGGCGCTTGGCACATAGTAAGCGCTTACCAAGGACGATAATTAATTAGAAATCTCTCGATCGATCAACTAGTGGTTTTTATCAGGCACCTACCGTGTGCCAAGCACTGTACCGTGTGCTCGTCAGAGGACGGTAAGTAGAGTCGATAGATACGACCCCTGCTCTCGAGCGGCATTTTCTAGGATCAGAATGGTCCCGGCGAGAGACCGCGCGAAGCCTTAGTCGTCGATGCCGGCAACGTATTAGGGCTTGCATCGACCAGCTGGGACATCCCGATTCGGTGAGAGAGGGGCGATCCGGTCCTCTTCCCGGAGCACGTAGGCACGTGTCGTGGTGCTGTGACCGCCTCCTCCTGTTAGACCCCTGAGCGTCACTCTCCGCCGCTGGGCGGTGAACTCCTGGAGGGCAAGGATCGTGTCCCCGAGCTCCCCCGTCCTCCGTGAGGTGCTTAGAAAAGTCCTCCGGACACCGTAAGGACTCAGTAGGTACCATCGGGTGATTGGGAACAGCGAGACCCCCTTCCCCTCACCCCGTCGCGCGTGCCGTGGAGTCCGACTCGAGCCGTGTTCCCGGGAGTCGACGTCTCTGGGCCGGGCGCTCCCGGGACCGTCGTGCCCGTCTGGGCACGGAGCGACCGCGGTCCATCGGGGTGGGAGGCCGGGGACCCCTCCCCGGAGAGGCCGGCAGCGCCCCCCTCGCTCTGCGAATCGGCGCCCGACCCGGTCCCCCCAGAGCGTCTGCCGCCGGCCAGTTCTGAGGGACTCTCTCCGGAAGAGGTCGGACCTCTGACCTCTGTTTCCCGGAGAGAAACAAACGCAAAAGGCTCTCGGCTGCTGTAAGCGCGCTCGGGTGACCTTTGGGGCTGCCCGTCGGGTCGTTCGCCGTTTCCTATGGGGCTAACGAGATGTTTCGCTGTGTTTAAAGATGGGTGGAGCAAGATCCGAAGGAGATTCTGCAGTCTGTCTATGAGTGTATAGAGAAAACCTGTGAGAAACTTGTCCAGCTCAATATCGACATCTCCAACATCAAAGGTAGGCGCCGCCCGTTCCCGTTCTCGGAAGGAAGGCAAGGAAGAGAGGAAGGGAGGGCCAAGATTCCCATCTGGTTGGCATCAGGGTGACGGCGTGGAGCCTCAGGCTGGATGAGGGGCATCTCCGAGCACGCCGTGCCACCCCGCCCCTGCCCCTGGCCTGCTGGGCACCCCGGGTGACTCACCCTCCCGGATGGAGCCCGGGCCTGGGAATCAGAAAGACCTGGGTTCTAATCCCTGCTCTGCCACTCGTCTGCTGAGTGATCGTGGGCAGGGCACCTAACTTCCCTGTGCCTCGCTTCCCTCACCTGTAAAATGGGGGGTGAGACTGTGAGCCCCAGGTGGCACAGGGACTGTGCCCAACCTCATGAGCTTACTTCTTCCTACCCCAGTGCTCGGAATAAGAGCACAGTAGAGAAGCAGCATGGCGTAGTGGATAGAGCACGGGCCCGGGAGTCAGAAGGTCACGGGTTCTGACCCCGGCGCTGCCCCTTGTCTGCTGTGCGACCTTGGGCGAGTCACTTCACTTCCCTGCGCCTCGGTTACCTCATCTGTAAAATGGGGCTCGAGGCCGCGAGCCCCACGTGGGACGAGGGACCGCGTTCAGCCTGAACTCCTTCTGTCCACCCCGGTGACCGTGTGCAGAGCCCTGCTTGTATCCCCCCCAGCGTTAAGTACAGTGCCTGGCACGTAGTTAAGCGCTTAACGAATGCCATGGTTATTATTATTATTTCGGTTCCTGGCGCGGAGTAAAAGCTTAACAAATAGTGACTGACGGGGCTTATTGTTACTATCGTTATTGTTCCCCGGGCCTCGGGTTCTCCGTCAGTAAGTCAACACGATCGGGCGCTTATCGTCCGGAGAGCAGTCTGCCAAGCGCTTGGGAGGGTACGATCCAACAGAGTTGATAGGCAGGGAACGTACCCGTAAAGTGGGGTTAAGGAAGAGAGTGAGGAGCAGGGATTGCCTCTGATCTGATAATTTTCTCCCCCGGGGCCCGGTACAGCCCGAGCCTTTAGTAAATGCCGTTGTACTTTAATGGTCACGGGGAGTCTTGTTTGGCTCTTTGAAGGAGGTAGAAATGTTTGAATCCCTCTCACACGGTTGAGTATTTCTGGAGGGCATTACCCGGAACTGAAATATGGGAAATATTTGAATCCCCCTCTGGTGGGTAAAGCCTTTCTTGAGGGCGTTACTCGGAATTTCAGGATCCTCTGATTAGCCCTCAGTTTCCACCTGTGTCATCTTTGAGGGTGCGGTCCGTCAGTTCTTCCGAAGCCCCTCCCTTCAGGCCAGGCAACCTCTGGCTGCTCTGAGTGGGGCGGGGTTTGCTGAGCCGCTGAACTTCGGGTGCCCAGTGGAAAGAGCCAGAGCCCGGCGGTCAGGAGATCTGGGTTCTGATCCCCGTTTCATCCCCTTGCCTGCTGGGTGACCTTGAGCAAGTCACTTCATTTCGCCGTACTTGAGTTCAGATGGGAATTAAATCCCAGTTCTCCTTCCCACTTGAGAGTGTGAGGCTCATGTGGGGCAGGGGCTGTCCTGATTATCTCACTTTTACCCCCGGTCTTGGTACAGCGCTTGGCACATCGTGGGCATGACATGCACCCCACCGTTATTTGCGGTGAGTTCTCTCCCTCCGACAGAGCTTCAGTCGGAGGTGATCTCTGATCGGCAAACAGGCCTTTGAGCGCCAACTCCTCCGTCGCTCGATCCGTGGTATCTATTGGGCAGGTACTGTGGGCGGAGCCCTGCACTAAGCACTTGGGAGAGTACAATATAACAGAGTTGGTGGACGCATTCCCTCCCGACAGTGAAGCCCCTCCAGGGCCCCGGGACTGCGGAACTTCTCCTCCGTGGCGAGCCACCTCTGAATTCCCCAGGATCTCTGACCCTTCCCAACACGGCACAAGGCAGCCGAGGTGCAGCCCGTTAATGGCGCCAGCGGACTTTGACTTGGCCAGCGGGCAGAGTGTGCGTGTTACTCGTTTGGCTCAGTACCGAAACTCCATTAAACAGCGACTTCGGTCTCTCACTCCGAGGCTCTTAGTTAATGAATAGCGGGTGAAGGGAGGTGGAAAAGGGACTGCCGAGAGAGTGTCTGGTTGGGCGCTAATCACGCTGGTATTTATCGAGCACCGACTATGTGCAAAGCACTGGATCGAGCGCAGCCCTAGTCTCACGGGGGGGTTTCCAGCCAAAGAGGGAGGGACAACTGCAATCTATTTTCAGGGTAGTGATGCCTGTTTACTTGTTCTGTTTTGTTGTCTGTCTCCCCCTTCTAGACCGTGAGCCCTTAGTTGGGTGGGGATTGTCTCTGTGTGTTGCTAAATTATACTTTCCGAGCGTTTAGTAGAGTGCTCTGCACTGAGTAAGCGCGCTCAATAAATCCGATTGAATGAGTGAATCTTTCCCCCTTTTTACAGAGGGAGAAACTGAGGCCCAGAGAGTTCAAGGGCCTTACCCCATTTCCCACGAGAGAGGAGCGAGGATGCTGGGACCAGCGTTGGCCTGGTGGAAAGAGCAGGGCTCCGGGTGTCAGAGGATCTGGGTTCTCATCCCGGCTCCACCACAGGAGTGCTCTGTGACCTTGGGCAAGTCCTTTCAGTTCTTTGGGTCTCAGATCCTGTGTCAAATGAGATTCGATACCTATTCTCTCTCCCCCTTAGAATGTGAGCCTCATGTGGGACAGGGACTGTGTCCAACCTGATTATCTCGTCTCTATCCTAGCGCTTAGTACAAATGCTTGGCACTAGTAAGCAGTTACAGATACCACAGTTATTATTATTCAAGTCCCATCCCCTTTTTTTTCCCCAGTGGTAATTGTTAAGTGCTTCCTCGTGCCAGGCGCTGTACTTATGCACTAGGGAAGGAACAAGCTAATCAGGTTGGACGCAGTCCCTGTCCCACAGAGGGCTCAAAATCTTGATCCCCTTTTTACAGATGAGGTAATTGCGGCCCAGAGAAGGGAAATGACTTGCCCGAGATCACACAGTAGACAAGTAGCAGAATCGGGTTTGGAACCCAGGTCCCCCGATTCCTAGGCCCACGTTCCATCCACTGGGCCACGCTGCCATCATTCTGGCTTGTTCATGACCTTGTTTAAGTGGTCGGAGGGGTTAAAAGCATTTTGTCTTGCAGAAATTTATGTTTACCTCTCTGCCATCTCAGCACGTCAGTTCTCTGTAAGCACCGGTATCCCAGCTCTCTGGATCCCATTCAGACAGATAATTTAGACACCCCTGTCACTTTCGCAACAGCTCACGTACATATCCCCGTTTCCTTCTTCCTCCTGCCCGCAAATCACTGTCACGTCTGTCTCCTCGGCTAGACTGTGAGCTCCTTGAGGGCAGGAATCGTGGCTACCGACTCGGTCGTGTCCTCCCAAGCCTTTAGCGC
The DNA here is from genome assembly GCF_004115215.2 of Ornithorhynchus anatinus. Taxonomy (NCBI): domain Eukaryota; kingdom Metazoa; phylum Chordata; class Mammalia; order Monotremata; family Ornithorhynchidae; genus Ornithorhynchus; species Ornithorhynchus anatinus. The sequence goes on along the minus strand of NC_041742.1, from coordinate 13,793,545 downwards.
AGTGCTCTGCCCACAAGCCGTACTCAGTGAGTAAAAGCCGTCCAGCGGAAAATGGCCAAGAACCGCAACGTGTCCCGATTGCTTTTTGGATCTCTCAACAATCTCTTCTCTTCCCTTGTTCAACTCTCTTTTAAAGCCATCGGTGTCAGCAATCAGCGGGAAACCACCGTGGTCTGGGACAAGTTCACCGGAGAGCCTCTCTACAATGCCGTCGGTAAGCGGCCGCTGGTCCGACGGGTGTTGGTTTGGGCGTTTTCGGTGGACTTGTCGATCGTTTATTACCGTTCCTCTGAGCTCCTACGGATATGTACGTTCTAGCGCTACTCAGTCCACCGGTACTAAGTGTGTGCCCCGTGATCCTCGGTATTTGAGCGACAGTAGGCCTTAGCCTATCCGCAGACCAACGAGGTCACACGACTATCCCTGTGACCGCCAGTTGACTTGATTGTAGCTTCCTGTCGTCTGTGAGCTCGTTCGATAACTGTATTCTAGGGAGGTCCTGTAGCTGAGCATCATTTGAACTCCACTCCAGAGTCAGTTAAGGTCAGATTTGGCACCTCTCCTCATGTCAGTCGGTTGCCCCGCCCGACCCAGTTGTAACCAGGTCTTGTGATGTCGAGCACATCCTCGGTACAGATTTACTCCTCTTTCACCCCGAGGTTCGGGCCGTTGAATGTGCTCCGGAACCTGAACTCTGCCTTTAATGAGGAGAAATCTCAACCCGGCTCTTGGGCGGTGAATGCTTAAGCAAGCAGTGGCCGGTCCGTCAGGTCCACGCCTTTGACTTTTCCATGTCTTTAGAGGGAGACGGTCACCTGAAGCAGAAACAGGCAGTGCCTGGTCCTTGCCCTCCACTGGTAGCCACTTCCCCTAAGCGGGGGCAGCTGCTGAAACAGCCCCCTTCCGGGGCAGACGCCCAGCCCGGACAGACCTCTTCTCCTCGCCGGAACCTGGGCCGTACGACCCCTCTGCTCCTCGGGGAACGGATGGGACCATTTTATTATTAATTATTATTAACAATCGTATTTATTGAGCGCTTACTGTGTGCAAAGCACCGTACTAAGTTCTTGGGAGAGTACGATATACCGTCAGACACATTCCCTGCCCACGATGAGCTCCCAGTCTAGAAGGGGAGGCAGTCTCAAATATAAATAGATGAATCAATCAATAAATTACAGATATTACAGATCCGTACATATGTGCGATGGGGAAGGGAGAGAGGATGAATGAAAGAGCGAGTACGAGCGGCACAGGAGGGAGTGGGAGGAGAGGAGGGCTCAGTCGGGGAAGGCTTCCTGGAGGAGATGTGCCGTCAATAAGGCTTCGAAGTGGGGGAGAGCAGTTAAGCGTCTTAAGGTACCTCAAGCCGGTCTGCAGGCCCGAGCCTTAAGAGATGAAAGCAATCGTCTTCTACCACTCAGTTGGCCCCGAGTGATTCTCGCTATGTTCCTCGGTATTTTCCAAGTCCCTTTGTCCGGCGTTCGGCCCAGGAGAAATCTCTTGCTTTTGTATCGTGGGTCCGGTCCAGTCCCCCCACACCACTTCCCCCGCCATCTCCACCTGCGCCAGGCCCAGCGGAGAGGCCCCGCGAAGTCTCAGTCTGGTCCCCGAGGCCACCTCCGTTTGAACCAGTCACGGGACGGGCGTAGGTCATCGTTCAACTTGAGCTTCCCGGCGGGTGGCCCGTTCAGGGTCGTGGCTGCCCAAGTCCACCGGCCTTTCTGAACGTGCGCCCTTCTTGAATCCAGAGATGCCCACTGGACCGAGCCCTCCTGACCGGAGGGTGTGGCCCGGGCATGCCTGTTCTTGTCCTGCAGCGTGGCCCCGGAGACCTAGATTTCCCCCCTCCCCTGCTCCGGCTCCCACCCGAGTTCCTTCTTGCCCTCTCACACGTTCTCACGCAGCCGGTGAGCGGCGCTGCCATCAGGACCGAGGTTTCTTTCAGGTTTTTCCCTTTTCACGCACGGCTCGATTGCACCTTGACCGTAGCCGGTCCCGAGCAAGGAAGGGCGAGTGACGGTTCGGGGCCGTACCCCAGGTCAAAAGCGCCATCCTCCCCGGGTTCACCCGGGGATGGACAAGACGGATGGAGATCCTGTTACGCTCCTCCAAGTACACCGGCTCCCGGGGATCGTCTAGTCCTCTTTGGTCCGCCAGAATAAGTTCCCCGAGGCTCGCTCTTCCGTTCTTTTCCACCCGTCCAGGTTTTATGACAGGGAGTGTCTTTCCTGCAGTTTTTACTAGACGAGAGTCCCAGAGGTAGTCGATCCGAGTCTGTTCTTTTGCCTCTATCCTGTCCTGGAGTTCTTTTTCTCTAGCTTCCTTTCCCTCATCTGCTCTGGGCTCTGTTTCCTCGGGGGCTCAGAGAGAGGCCCCCAGCCCTCATGGGCTTTGCATCCTCTCCCAGGTGCAAATGCCTTCCTTGGCCCAACGGTGGGCACTGCCCGGCTCCCGTCTCCTTCCCGATACCCATCTTGTCTCCAACCCGCCCGTGACCCATCCTGACACCTCATAATGTCACATCCCCATCATCCCCGGCTTGCTCCCGTCCTGTGGGTGGGTAAGATCATTTCCCGGTCTCCCCACGGTGACTGCCGAGGGAGAGAGAGTGGCAGAGAGAGAGGGAGAAGGAGAGGGGGAATGAGGCCACCGTGGCCGGCGTAGAGAATCCGATCCCGGTGCCAGTCCTGGTCCGAGAGGGGCTCCGGTGGTCGTCGTCTTCGCCTTTTCCCAGCCGTGTGAGAGAGGCCCTAGGCTCACACGCTCCACACACGCTCCGGGGGTCGGGGGTCGGGCGGGGGAAGCTACCGGTGACGCTCCGGGGAAGCTACCGGAACCCGCTTAAGCCTTCGGTCTTGCCGCCTCCGGTCTCGACCCCGCCGTTGTTTCTCCCGACGCTCCAGCTGCTCCCGTCTCTGGTGGTTTTCCCGTTCCAGCTGCCGGTGCTCCGTCCGGTTCTCCCTCAGGTATTGGGGCTCGAGCGGTGGTGGTTTTCCGGGGTCTCCGGCTCGAAGACCCCAGCGACGGCTCCCACGGGCGGGAGGTCTCAGCCGGCTCCGCGGCCGGCGCCGCCCTCGGCCCGGTCGGCCTCGTCGTCTTCTCCCGCGGGTCTTTCCTCCGGCTTGCCGCGTGCTTCTTTCGGCCCACCTGATTCTGCCAAATCTCATCTCCTCTGTGGTTGTGGGTTCTGAATATCTGTGATTGTCTTAATTCCCCTTCTCCGATCCTCCTAGTCTCTTCCTAGGCGCAAACCCCGCCAACGAGCCGGGGCTCCGTGCGCTCCTCCCCTCCCTGGGACCGTCCTCTAGGGTCAGCGAGAGATTCCGGCCCCTCGATCCGGGCCTCTGGTGGTGCCTGCCCCGGGTACCTGCTGGTTCCCCGAGCGGGTGCCACTGCCTCCCCGCTTCCGGACTGTCACGGAGGGGTCGGGCTGAGCCGGGCAGATTCGCCTGGAGTCGGAGAGTCCCCTGGGTTCAGTCCCCCCTCGCCCCCCGGTCAGGCTCTGAGGCAACGAGGACCGTTCCCTCAGAGGTGAAGAAGGAGGCGAAGGACGCGATGGGGCCAGGCGAGCCGAGGCGAACGCTTATCACCACAGACTCAGGTCGCGGCGCAGCCCGCTGCCGCCTATTGCCGATGGACCGTATTCCCGGACCCCACCCCCGAATCATCACTCTGGCCCCCAAGGGGACTTTCCCTCTCAGCGAGCGAAACGGCAAATCAGTAGAGTCATTCAAGGCCTAGAACGTTTCACGTAGAAACGGGGAGCACGTTCTCTTACTCAGAATCCGGCCCATTGCTTCTCCCCTGCAATAGGTTCATCCGGGGGCTCTGGGGATCTGAGTTCGTGACCTTTAGGTCCCCCAGTATTTTGAACGGACTTTGAGCTTGCCGTGGTACCGGAGGTGAGTTTCTTCCAAAGTTTCGAGGCTTTATATACGCATCCAAGGATACGTTTCCGATTTCTTTCCGTCAGGAAAGTTGTAACGCGATGAACCCCGAGGTTCTCTCCGAGATCCTCTCCTTTCGGAAAAGCACCTTCTCCTTTCACCGTCTCAAAAAATGTTTTCGTGATTACCCTTCGAAATCGAATCTTAGTTTCAGCTGCCTTATGAGGGCTAAGTGATTTCCCCCTCCCCGCCGCCCTCTCCGGCCCTGGTAATTTTCAGTTAGGCCCCGATGATTGCCGGTGTCGTAAACCCGTACCGCTCTGTTTTGGTTTGTAGTGTGGCTCGACCTAAGGACTCAATCCACAGTCGAAGCTCTTGCCCAGAAAATTCCAGGAAATAATAACTTTGTCAAGGTAAGCGATCCCTCCCCGAGAACCGCCCGGGAATCCAGCGACTGTAGCCGCCACCCGCCCTCGTCGTCCGGGCCTCACTGGGGCCAAGGGAGGCGGGGGGCTGAATCCTCAGCCCTCGGCCCCGGCCGCCCTCGCTCCCGGGGATCCGGCCCTCGCCCCGGACGTTTCTCGCCGCAGCGGGATGGCGGGGCGTGGGGAGGTGGGACGGGACCAGGCCCGCTCTCCAGGAGCTCATACTGTACCGAGCGAAGAAGGACACTGAACTCATTTATAGGCAAGAGGAAGCAGGAAGAGCGGAGAGCCGGATGAACGAGTGCATAGAAAACTTAGAAATAGAACTTTTCCAAGGAAATGGTCCTTTTTTGCACGCGGGTTCAGCGACCGCGCCGACAGGGCCAACACCGGCTCCCTGAGCACCCACGGCATTCCTTCGGGAAACTCGACGTTTCCCCTTTCTAGGAACTGGCCCTCCTTGAGAGGAAAAGGACAATTATAACTTTTATCAGGCTGTCCTCTTTCCTTTGGGTATGTCTGCTCTCCTCGCTCTCCACTATAAAAAGAGATTTTATAGGCTTTTTCACGGAACCTTGGGTTAACGAGGCGGTTATGGGGAACGGTTCCCGTTTTTCAAACCTTTCTCGAGTAGCCCGGGGGAGGTTGGGTGACTGATCTCACGTCTCGCCCCACCTCCTCTTTGACCCTCAAAGTGATCGTAGGACTCGGATCCTAAGGACGCCAACAGCTCTCGGGGTGATGAACTTACGAGACAAGTTAAATATAACCCAAAGGTCATTTTCACGGAACACCAGCGAAAGCGGGTTAAGGAGCAAGTAACTGAGTAAAAGAGAGGGTGTGGTTTTTCTAATCTTGGTCTGTCATTTCTTCTTTAGAAAAACCACCCTCTGACCGGCCGTTTACCGTCCAGATTATTCAAGGCTAATGTCGCTTTATTTTCATTTTATCTTGATCTGTGGCTGGTCTCTGAACTGCAAGCGCATCGTAGCCTTTGCGCAGACGCACGCTTAACCTCTGTGCAGAGTAGGAAAGAATCGTGCTTGGGTTACGATCGGCAGGGCGTGGGAGGTTTCTCGGTGTGTTTCTTGACATCTACGGTGGACCCGCTCTGTCCCGTCCCAGGACGTCACCGGTAGCGTGCCGAATCGATCCTTAAACTGTCGACGTAGTAACCCCTTGATCGACTCTCTCTCTCGCCAGTCTAAGACGGGTCTCCCCATCAGCACTTACTTCAGTGCCGTGAAACTGCGCTGGCTCCTTGACAACGTGGAAGAAATCCGAAAAGCCGTCGAAGACGATCGAGCTATGTTTGGTACCATCGACTCCTGGCTCATTTGGGTATGCTCATTTGAACTTGCGTTGTTTTCCATTCGTTGAAAATGTCCCGCTCGTCATCCGTCGAATCACTGTATTTATTGAGCACTTAGTGTGCGCGAAGCGCCGTAGAAGCGCTCGGGAGAGCACGATACAACCGAGTCGGTCAACCCGTTTCCTGCCCACAGCGAGCTTTCAGTCTAGAGCGGGAGTCGGACCTTAATACGAAGAAACGTTACAGATACGGTGGGGCTGAGGGGATCCGTATCGATTGCCGACACCAAGTGGCAATGGAGAGACAGCTTCTTGTTAAGCGGTGCCTTCACTTCCCACCTCCCGTCCCAGGAGAGTTCAAGTCGGAGGGCTCCCGGTTGAAAGCGGTCGTCTGGAGCCCCCGTCAATACTATCCTGCCCTTCCCCTTGGGGGCGCGTTCCGTCGGCTTCACCGCTAGCCCCTCGGTCGAGAAGGTAGCCGCCTAAGCCTTCTGAGAGTGCCGCGGTTGCCCTCTCCTGGTCGCTACAGAGGAGGCCCGGTAAACCAAGGAGTTGCTCAATCTTTCCGATGAGCAACCTCTGGCCATCCAGGGCCGGGCGAGGATCGGATAAGCATCTGGTGTCCGTGCGCTTTACGGTCACACAGATCAGGTGAGTTGCACGAGAGAACGGCGAGGGCAGGGAAAATGGATCCCGCCATTCCGGCTGGGGAGCGTGGAGGAGACGACCCTTTCTACTTGGTCCCGGTTCGGCCCCGGTTGAGGTCCACTGGAATTTCGGACGGTGTGCATTTTTGTTACCTGGCCGTATCCGTTACAGCTACCTCTTTATAAAAGTGGGCTTTTTTCTCACGTCAGTCGGTCAGTCGCTCGTATTTATTGAGCGCTTACTCTGCGCCGAGCCTCGTACTACGTTTTTGGGAGAGTCCAGTTTAACAATATGACGGATTCATTCCCTGCCTACATTGAGCTTACAGTCTGGAGGGGGAAACAGACATTTATTTAAATAAATGACAGAAGAATATGGAAAGCTTCCCTCAATGTCAAAGTTTTTTTAAAATTTTCTACAGGTGAAAATGGAAGCTTTCAGTTACTCTGGAGGAAATGTATTTCCGACGTGGGGGCATTTCTTTGAACATAAACCCGGTAGCTTCTCGAAGAAAGACATTACATACGTCTCTGTCTTCCCCCCGGCCCCCGTTGTCTTTCGACGAGGCTCCGGGTCCAGTAAGGTGAACGTTGACCGGCAGATGTTCCGTGATCCGCCCCCCTCCCCCCCCCCCGCCCCCGGTGGCGTCAGTCGATCAATAAATCATTCTTATTTATTGAGCGCTTACTGCGTGTGCGGAGCACTGTATTAAGCCTTTGCGAGAGAACACTGTAACAGACGTATTCCCTTCCTACAGTGAGCTTACAGTCTAGAGGGGGAGACAGACACTGATATCGAGTGCAGATATGCGCATAAGTGCAGTGGTCCTGAGGCGGGGTGCGGGATCCCAATAAAGGGAGAAAATCCGGTTTTTGCCGAAGGGAGTGGGGAAAAAAGGAATTGTGGGCGTAGTCAGGGAAGGCCCCTTGGAGGACGTGGGCTTTCGATAAGTGAAGCGGGGGCAGAGTGCTGTCTGTCGGATACGGAGAGGGAGGGCGTTCCGAGCCAGTGGCGGGAGGTGGGTGAGAGGTCAGCAGCGAGATAGATGAGACGGAGGAACAGTGAGGAGGTTGGCGTTAGAGGAGCCCCGTGTGCGGGCTGGGTTGTAGTAGGACAGCAGTGAGATGAGGTAAGAGAGGACGAGGGGATTAGAGGAGCAGCCTGGCTTAGTGGAAAGGGCAGGGGCTTGGGAGTCAGAGGTCGTGGGTTCTAATCCCGGCTCTGCCACTTATCTGCTGTGACCTTGGGCAAGTCACTTAAACTTCTCTGTGCCTCAGTTACCTCATCTGTACAAATGGGGATCAAAAAATGTGAGCCCCACAAGGGACAATCTGATTACCCTGTATCTATCCCAGTGCTTAGAACGGTGCTCTGCACATAGTAAGCGCATAACTGATACCATAATTATTATTATTAGGAGAGGGCAAGGGGATTAGGAGAGGGCAGAGAGATGGAGTGTCCAAGCCGAAGCACGGAGCAAAAGCGTACGGTCCGGCGGAACCGAGTGAATACGAATCCCGTCCGTCCCCGTGCGGAAATGGTGCCCGTTACTCCCGGCACCGACCAAGAAGCATGCTTTTCTCTCTTCGGGTTGGCAGAGTATGACCGGCGGGAAGAACGGAGGCGTCCACTGCACGGATGTGACCAACGCCAGCCGGACCATGCTGTTCAATATCCACACCCTGGAATGGGATCCCGAGCTCTGCCAGTACGTCCTCTTCCTTACCGTCCTCCTCCTTGCCCATTTCAGCTCAAGCCCCCGCCCCCCCGAAACACCCTTTCCTCCCAAGTCCCGTTTATGGTGGGATTTCTTCAAAGGGTGACAGTGTTGTTTAAGCGCTTACCGCGTGCTAAGCGCTTGGGGTAGATACAAGCTAATCGGGTCGGACACAGTCCCCGTCCCACATTTTCCCTTCACGCCTTCCGGTGGGAATGAATTCCCTCGTGGCCAGCGCCTGCCGCGGGAAGGATGGATGCGTGCGGTCAGCATTTCTGTCCGTCGGACCGAGAGGCAGCACGGCCTCCTGGAAAGTCGGAGGCCGGCTTTCTCATCCCGGCTCTGCCACTTGCCTGCCGTGCGACCTCTGTGCCTCGGTTTCCTCATCTGTACAGTAGGCATTCAATACTGTTCCCTCACGTGCCTAGACCCCCAAGTGGGATAAGGAACTGGGTCCAACCCGATGATTTTGTATCGGTGCTTGGCACCTGACGAACATTTAACAAACCTCACTCATCGTTTCTATTATTATTTATAGTCGTAATTGTTACCGTTACTATTTCCATCATCCAACCGTTGGGTAGATACCCAACCGCACGAGCATGTTGGGCCGACCGATTGAATCAGTCCATCGGTGGTGTCTGTTGAGCGCTTACTGGGTGCGGAGCACTGTACTGAGTGCTTGGGGGAGAACAAAACCAAAGAGTTGGAAGACCCGCTCCTTGCCCGCGTGAGCTTACGGTCTAGAGGATTCAGTACTGGGTTTCTAGCCCGTGTTGTACAGCGCATGCTAGGACCCGAAAGATGGTCGGCTACGCCTGGGCAGGGCGAAGCCAGAGGGAACTCGGGCGGAGGTCCGTAGCCGCCCCGACGCGCAGACACGTCCTCCCAGTAGCGACGCCGTCTTCTCATTTCCCCCGCACCATGGCTTAGATTCTCCTGTCGTAGATTAATGTCGGAACGTTTTCGGTGTCGACGTGGCCGATGTTGTCTTTTTGTCTTTAGGTTTTTCGAAATCCCTATGGAAATACTTCCGAGCATCAGGAGTTCCTCAGAGATCTACGGCTTGATGGTAAAAAAGAAAAAATAGAAAAAAAATTCTCAACTTTTTGCATTTTCAAGGAGTCGGCCACCGTCTCTTGAGTAGCTGGCAGAATAAAATGAGGCTTAGAGAGTCTTACCAAGCTTCCCCGTTCCGGAGAGTAGAATCGCATTGTTTTCCGATATTGAAACGGGCAGGCGAAGTCATTCAGAATATCTACAGCGTCGGGTGGCTTTAAGGCTTATTCGGCAAAGCGTTCGATCGACCGAGTTACTCTTCGGCGCACAGTTCCTAAACATTAAGAGGTTCTGTTCTACTCAAATCGTGACTCCATCCCTTACCTTCTTAGAGAAGCAGCGTGGCTCAGTGGAAGGAGCCTGGGCTTGGGGGTCAGAGGTCATGGGTTCGAAGCCCGGCTCTGCCACTTGTCAGCGGTGTGACTGTGGGCGAGTCACTTCACTTCTCTGGGCCTCAGTTACCTCATCTGTAGAATGGGGATTAACTGTGAGCCTCACGTGGGACGACCTGATTACCCTGAATCTCCCCCAGCGCTTAGAACGGTGCTCTGCACATGGTAAGCGCTTAACCAATACCAACATTATTATTATCATTACCTGCTGGGTAGCCTTGGGCAAGTCTTAATAATAATTGTGATACCGGTTTGCTGTTTATTAGGTGCCAAGTCTGGTTGTTAAGCGCGGCGGTGGTTACAAGATAATCAGGCCAGAAACTGTCCTACGGTGCTCTTACCGTCTGGAGGCCGTAGAGCCGGTGTTGAATAAACTGAGGCACAGAGAAGTTTAGGTGACTTACCCACTGTCACCCAGCAGGCATGTGGCCTGCGGCGGAGTCGGGATTGGAACCCAGCCCCCTGGCTCCCCAGGCCTGGGCTCTTTCCGCTAGGCCACACTGCTTTCCGAGGCCCTCCTCTGGGAGGATGAAAGTGAGTGTGAAATAGCTGTTCTCCCTCTCCCTCAGTCTGAGCCCCAAGTCGGCCGGGGGCTGTAGTATAGGGCCGGGCACGTAGTAAGCGTTCAGCGGGTACCGTTGTCGTTAATCCAGTCCACTGCTAAACCTTCTTCACACATCAGGGGCTCGGTCGGTATTTTCGATAGAAACGGATGGATCGAGGCCTTTATGATTTGACAGTGAGTCTCCTCAGGTCCAGACAGTTAAATATCTCAGAAATTTCTTAGGTTCGGCCAACTCGGGTCAGGTATTCTGAGCTAGACTCAAGCAGGGCGCTTCTCAAGCTCCCTTGCGTGACGTGAGAGCCGAAGAGTCGGTATTTTTTTTCCTCTGGAATTTGAATTGTCTTCTGTCTGTCCCCTTTCTCCCCTCCTTGCCGACTCTAGAAAATCTCTCGTAGCCTGGTGAGTAAGCTTTCCGCCAAATGCGCGTTCCTTCTCGTGTGAAGATACGGTGCATTTCCACTTGCTTGAGACTCCCCTCCCCGAGGCACTCTTGTGAAAGTAGGATCGACGGTGTCTCGAAAAACGCAGGCCGGCCCCCCCGCCGCCCTCAGCCGGGTCCCGCAGTCGATTGGGTACCTTCTTTTGTCCCAGATTTGGGGGCCGGCGAGTGATATTTCCAACGGCTCGCTGCGCAGCTGAAAGCGTGAACGCATACTGTGTTTGAGAGAACCCGGTAGCCGAACACTTGTGTCTTCGGAACGGAATGAAGACTTTAACCGAGCCGTGTCCTGCCTCGCCCGGCGTGGCTATTTAACACGCTCAACATCCCAGACCTCCCTGCCGTGACGGTTTTCGGTAGCCTGCCCCGCCCCGCCCCATCCCCCGTCCCGGCGTGCCAGACTTCCTGGTTGGAAATGCACTGTTACTGTGTCTGCATGGCTTGGCCTCAGCGGCCCCCCCCCCCCCCCCCCCCCCAGGACCCTCAGCGAGCCTCCTCGGTGCCCGGGAGCAGAGCTGCGACACCAGTCGTGTCGGGCGGGCGCCCGTGGGGCGAATGGATGAGTTAGCAGGTCGTCTCCTCCTGGAGCCACCGTCCCGGGGTGTGTCGGGAAGCCACTGGACGCTCTCGGCCAACTCGCTGAACAAGTAGTTGTCCTCTCCCCTCCCTTACTCCCCCGTCCCTTTTACTTCCCCGTCTCTCCCCGAGAAGATAAGTGTGCTTTTTTCAGCAGGCAGGGAGGAGACGGGGCCCTAGGGAACGTATCCTCTCCACGTATTAAGCCGTGGCGCCCCCGTGAGGGGCGGAATTCGGAGGGAAGCGTATCGAAATGGACGGCGGTTCATTTTGAGTTGGCTCACCAACCCCGCCACGGGAAATCTTGCTCCTCCTCGGTGTTGCATTTTCGATCCTGTCTGGTGAGGATAAGAGCCCCGAATGGGTTGCAGACGCCTCGCCCTCTCACGGCATCCGGACCTTCTCCCGGGAGATCCCCGCTTGCCCCGTGGTCTCGGGGTCGCGGGATCGGGAAAGTAGCAGCGGTTTGGGGGGCGGCAGGCCTCGTGGCCGAGACCTTTGGCCTGTAGCCCCCGACCGAAACGTGGCCCGCCTCGGGACCTGGGTCTTTTTCTGGCGGACGGATGGAGAGTGTGGACACCCCTTTAGTTGCAGCATGTCGCTAGCGTCTCCCAATCGGCAGTGCCGTTCTCGGGGCTGTCGCTCGGGAGGCCGTGCCTCGTGTAGCCGGAAAACCGCTCTGTGTGTCGTCTGTCTGCGCCTCGGAGCATGTCACTCCCCTCAGCACCTCCACGCCCTTTTCCCGTGTTCAGCGCCGAGTCCTCTTAGCGCAGGGTCAGCTGGTGACCGGTCCCGCGTGACCCCTTGTTCTCTCTCTCTCTCTCTCTCTCCCGTTCAGAAAGCCGGAGCCTTGGATGGAGTGCCGATCTCCGGGGTGAGTCTCTTCCCCGAGCGCATTTGGGGAAGGGGGAGCCCTGTGGCTACTCTTGAGCCAGAGGGACTTCAGAGTGAGGGTTCGAGGGGGTCTCCCTTTAGGGGCCACCACGGGGGACGTGGCAGTGACCCTCTTTGGCCCCGAACCACTGAGTTAGGAAGGCCTGCGAGAGACCCTCTAGACTCTAAGCTCGTTGCGGGCAGGGAGCGCGTCTGCCAACTCTGGTTTCTTTGCACACTCTCAAGCGCTTTAGTACAGGACTGCACACAGTAAGCACTCAAGAAATGTGGTTGATTCAAGGGAAAAGGATTAAAAAGCCTCGTCATTTCCTTCCTGAAAAATGCGAGGCTGCCGCCCTTGCGGTTTAAAAACCCTCACCGGAACGTAGTCGGACTCTCCGAAAAGCCGCCTTTGCATCGAAACTTCCTCCGGAAGACGGATGGCGTTTATCGGGTGGGCTTTCTCCGAAGGTTGGCGCTACTGTCTGACCTCCCCCGCCCTCCACCAACCCAAGAGAGGAGGGGACCGCCGGCAGGTTCCGCACCCCCCTCGGTGTCCGTGTTCTCAGAGCTGTCCCGGCCAGGGGTCCACGTGTCTGCCGGCCGGACGGAGAGGACACGGACGTCCTTTTCTCTTCTGCTCCAGATTCCGGGACTCTCCCCGGCACCACCCCCTTCCGTCAATCAATTGATCGGTCATTCATTGGTATTTATTGAGTGCTTATTGGGTGGAGAGCACTGTCCTAAGCGTTCGGGAGAGTCCACCGCAACAGAGCTGGTAGAGACATTCCCTGCCCACAGGCGGCCGGGTGGGGGGCGGTCGTAGAGGGGTTCCGGCCCCCGGGTCCGCCTCTGACCCCACGCGACGCCAGCCTCTCACGTCTCTTGTGCTTTCAGTGTCTGGGGGACCAGTCGGCCGCTCTTGTCGGACAGATGTGTTTCCAGAACGGACAAGCCAAAAATACGTAAGTCCAAGGCACGGTCCCGGCTCCCAACCGTTAGGCCGGGTCGGGATTTTTGGCGCGTGGATGTGCAACAGGTTTGGATTTCAGGCCTGAAGTAGGCAGCCAGGGGAGGGCCGGAACGTAGGAGCCGAAAGGCCTCGGGTCTCCAAACGTCTCCGTCTGCTCCTTCCGGTCTCTTTCCCTCCCCAAAACCCACCGCATCCCGTGGGCTTTCCAAGAGACGCGAACAAGGCCCACTGAGGTCTCTGTCTCGACCCCTCGCCTCTCATCTTCCTCCTTCCGAATGGGTCTCATTCGGGACCTCCCAGGGACGTCGCCGCTTTCCAAAAGACGGCCCTGGAAATGAGGGTGGGGGTTCCCCGGACTGTGGGCAATCTGTTGCCCTTCTCCAGGTGGGGGGCAGGGTTGGCTTCAGCCCCTGCCCCTAGGGAGCTCCCCTGGCCTGTGTCCATTTCTCCCCGAGATTCCTAGGCTCCCCTCCCGTCCCCCAAAGGAACGAGGTACTGTAAGAACGGCGGCAGGTAGAAGGAAGAAACTGGGCCCCAAAGAATAACGCAATGTCTTTTCCTTCAAATCTCCTTGTAACTCACAGATACGGAGCTTGTTACAGACTACCGTATGTTTGTGGAATCCCTGCACTGGCATGACTTTTGGTTTGAATTTGAATTTTCATCATTAATAGCTTCCTCTAAACGCACTCTTTACGCATGGTCGGAACACTCTTCCTTACCGATTCTTCCTTTTCGAAAGCACCTGAGAAAACCTCAGATTTTCGTGGGTGAAGTTGGCCATTTTTTCGCTTTCCCCTCTTGAACCAGAGAAAACTTAAGCGCGCTCGTCTCCGTCTTCGAGACCGAGGGAGCGTCGGGGACCTAGAACGTGCGTCGGGGCTCTCGGCTGGCTGTTTTTTGCCTTTCTTTTTGTCCTTCCGCTCGAGCCCAAGGTGGAGAGGACTTTTTAGAATGGGCTACAGAACCCTTGTCTCCTGGTTAATTCTCTCAGTCTGGTTCAGAAGGAACATGGAAACACCGGGGAATCTCGCACTCGAGCCTCGGCACACCGGGTAGCCTAGAAGGACGTCGGAATGATCCCGTGCTTAGCCGCTCCCAGCCGGGGGGCTTGGTCTGGGATGGGTCGGGGAGGTGGCGGGCTCGAGGGAGAACCCGGAGGGCGCCTGGGGTAACCCCCGTTGTGTCGCCACCCCCCACCCACCCATGCCTGAGTCTCTCCCCAGCCCTCCTGCCCAACTTGAACATCTCTGGCTCCTGAAGGGAAGGAACAGGGTGGATGTCGGCCAGCCCTGTGCTGCCTTTCCGGGAGAGAGCTCCTCGTGTACTTCCCTCCGCCGTGGTCACCGGGCCCCGGCCTTAGTCCGGGCAAGATGTTCTTTCTGCTTTAAATCCCCCGGCCCTCTCGGGGCTGCTTCGGACCGGCTTCCCGTCGGCCTCTGTTGGCTCGAATGCCAGTTTTCCCCCTCGAACCCCGGAACTCTGTAAGCAGAGTGAGGCTCGGGGAGGCCGAAAGGGGAAGGGACCGGGCGGTCTCCGCCGGCCGTCCCAGGCGAGCTCCGGCGGTCGGAGCCTCCGCCGTCGTGGGCGAGGAGCCCGGGTGGGCCGTGCTCTGACAGCGGGGTTTTTACGCTTTGGCCTAGAAACCGTCCTCGGGTTCACAAGCCCGCTGACCGAGGCGAGGGAAGAGGAGATGGGTTTTTCCCAGGTTGAGCTGGGAATGGGGAGATTTGTCTGCTGCGTGTCTCCGTGAGCGAGTACCATCTAGACAGGGAGTCCTGGAACCTAAGCGTGGCCCCGTTCTGGATCTGAGGGCCCGACCGCTCCGGACAACTCGTGGCATCGATTAGCCGATGCCCACCCGGTGCCTGCTGAATGCGGGACGAGGGCACGGGCGTTTCCGTAATGATAATGTTTCTTTAAGCGCCTGTTATGTCCCGGACGTACCAAGTGCTGGGGTAAATACAAGATAATCGGGTCAGACACAGTCCCTGTCCCACAGAGGGCTCCCAGTCTCGGTCCCCCATTGTATAGATGAGGTAACTGAGGCCCAGAGAAGTTAAATGACTTGTCCAAGATCCCACAGCAGACAAGTGGCAGAGCGGAGTTTAGATCTCAGGTCCTTCTGACTCCCAGGCCCGTGCTCTTTCCCACTAGGTCACGCCGCTCCTTCAGGGCCCGAGCCTGCTGGTCCTCTCGGAGTGAGCGAGCGAGTTGGCTTTGTAGGTGTTGGGATTTTTTTCTTTTTTGGTTCCCCCCCGACCCCGGCTCAGCTAGCCAGGTCATCGTCCCAGAAAAGCTGACCGAGACTGGCGCTCTCCTTCTCCGTCGACCGCTCTCGGGCTTTGGCTCAACCCGTTACGTCTTGCATGATTCGTCTCTTGCTCTCTCCTTGACTCTTGTCTTCTAAACCGATTTTCCAGACAGTCTAAGCTAAAGAATACACGACGCTTATTAACCCGAGCAATGAGCTGAAGCTCTGAGGGGGAGGTTTCACAAATGTATCCTCTCTTATGCCAGAATACCGTTTTGAGCGAAACATGCCTTTTGCGGAGAGACTGTCTTAAATTTTCTCCTCCTCAACTGCAGGTATGGGACAGGCTGTTTCTTGCTGTGTAACACAGGCCAAAAGGTTGGTTCCTTCATTCAGTGGTTTTCAGTTTCTCCTTTTCCCGATTAGGCAATGGTATTTCTTGAGTGCTTACTGTGTGCTGAGCACTGGACTAAGCATTTGAGGAAAGTAGACACGGTCTCAGCCCACACAGAAGTTATTGCTAAGCAGGATTTGCTCCAAAACCCTTCGGCTTCTTGCCTAGGCGTCATAAAGTGACCGAATTGATGCACGTGAGCGCCACGCTACTCCGTCATGAAGCTGATGTTTATTCTGATGTGGACTACTGTGATGGAAAGAGTCCACGCCACTTGGATTTTCCTTGGGAGCCGTTGACATTTCCATTTGGAGTGACTCGTGGGTAGAAACCTGAGAATCGAGCTAAAAGATTCGCCCGTCTAAGCTCAAATGTGACCTTCATTTGAGCAACAAATAGACACGTTTCTATTAACGTCCGTCTCCCCTCCTAGACTGCGAGCTCAGTGTGGGTAGGGAATGTGTCTACCCGCTCTGTTGTACGGTACCCTCCCAAGAGCCGAGTACCGTGCGCTGGACAGAGCGAGAGGTCAACAGGTACGACTGACTGACCGATCGATCTCTACGTGATAATGAAATTCCAGGAAACGTCTCCTGTGAATTAAGGCATGGCGATCCATTATCAACCACTCATTCCGTGGTATTTATTGGAATAAATACTTAGCGTGTGCAGAGACCGGGAGCTTACAGCCTACAGATCCATTCGCGATATGGATTGCCCCCGTCTTTCGAGTACAGTGTTCTGTACCTAGCTAAGATTCACTGACTCGTAGCTTCTAGTCTGATGACAAGTGTCTGACCTCCCCTCCGCTCTCCCTTGAACCCTCTTGTCTGTTTCGATGCAGTCGGTGTTTTCCGATCATGGCCTGCTAACCACGGTGGCTTACAAACTGGGCAGAGACAAGCCAGTATGCTACGCGTTGGAAGTAAGTCTCCTCCCTGGTAAATCCATCTCGGCTATTGCGGGACAGGCGTCGCGACCATTTTCAGTGGCCAGGACCCGTGGCGATTTCCAGAATCCCCATCAGCAGGAACGTTCTGAAAATACGGAGCCCGCGCCTGGGCCTTTTGGATTGTAGATGGGGAGCCGGGGTGTTGGGTTCCCTGGTGAAGTGGGGGTGAGAGGGGAAGAAGAAGGGAATGGGAAGAAGTACGATCCTGTGGGAAGAGAGGTGGGCCAGAAGGGAACGAAGGTGGACTGGTTCTGGTGTGGGTAGCTGGACCTATTGCCTGCCCTCGAGGAAGTCACCTGGGCTTCCACACAAGTCACAAGTAGGCTTGTTCTGGGCGGGCCATGTGTCTGTTATACTGTTCTATTGGACCCTTCCAAGCACTTAATACAGTTTTCTGGACCCAGTAAAGCGCTGAATGAATACAATTAACTAACCCTTTCAGAGGAGGCCATGAGCCCGAAATCGGATCCCAGGAGGTCAAGGGTGTGAAGGAGGCCTTCTCAGTTGAGGAACACGGTCTCGAGGTAGGGGGTGGCCCCAGCGCCTTGAGGATGAGGAGGATGGAGAAGATTTCAATGTTCTGGGCTTCCTGCTGGAAGGCATCAGGTTCTTGTCTCGATCACAGCCCCGCTAGACGGTAATGGGTGTCTGTGATGGCTTCCCCGCACGAGGACGGAGAAATCGTGCCGTCACCGTCCCGTCATCTTCAGTTGCCGGGGGACGGGGCTGGGGGAGGCGACGTCTGCCGACACATAACCAAACCACCGTGGGAGGTAGAGAGAGGTATTTGGGTCAGAGTTTATGTCGGGCCTTCTAAAATAGTTATTCAGGCTGCTGAGTGGCAGCCGGCCCTCTGCCCTTCACTGACCCATCCCAGCTTTCGAGTGCGGCTGTCTCGGGCCCGACCCCGGCCCCTGCTCGTCACCGACGGGTTCTCGTACCTCAAGACTCGACTCCTTTGTGCTTTGGGCTCTTTCTGCCACCTTGAAATAGCACGGTGCTCTGCCCGCAGTAAGCGCTCGATCGATAGGATCGACCGATCGCGATGGAAACGGACTCGTTTACCCTCCTGCCCTCTTCTCCTTTGTTCGGTTTTTCTCCTCCTCGTTCACCTCCTCACCTTCATCATCACCGTTAGTATCTACCGGGTGTCCACCGTGTGCGGGGCAGTGTGCCGGGCGCTTGGGAGAGTGCAGATAGCGGTCGGGGCCACGGCGCCCGCCTGCCTCGCTGGGGTAGATTCCGCAGAAGAGATTCCATTGGAGGTTCCGCTCTTCCACAGGGATCGGTCGCGATAGCCGGCGCTGTGATTCGCTGGCTGAGAGACAACCTCGGCATCGCCAAGTCGTCCGACGAGATCGGTGAGTACGAGCGTCCCCCGGGTGACGAGGGGCCTGTAAGGGGTTGGGTTGGGAAACGCTCTCTCTGAAATCGGTCAACGAAGAAGATCTCAGCGAGAGTTCCGGGAAACCCCCCGATAGAAACCCACTGTGCGAATTTGACTCCGACTATTGCGAGGGGAAACGGTATGTGGAAATAAAAAGAGAACAGAGCCACTCCTGACTGGAACAGACCGGAGGTCCACCCAGCCCTAACTTGGGGAACCACGATGGCGGACCTTCTGGTGGACCTTGCCGGTGGATGTCGGAAAGACCGTCCAACATCTCCAGCTTTCCCTTCTACGGACCCAAGTTGACTATCTAAAACCACAGGCTCTTGACCGCCGCCGGAAAATACCTCGTTGGACTGCCTGCCTGTCCCTGAGCTCTTTGTGTCACTACTCCGCTGGGCCTCAGAACCGTTAGCGAGGACAACTAGAAGTTAGAACCCGAGTCGGCCGTCAATAATAATAACAATGGTGGTATTTGTTAAGCGCTTCCTATGTGCAGAGCACTGTTCTGAGCACTGGGGAAGATACGGGGTCGTCCCACGTGAGGCTCACAGTTAATCCCCATTTTTACAGATGAGGTAACCGAGGCACAGAGAAGCGAAGTGACTCGCCCACAGTCACACAGTTGACAAGCGGCTGAGCCGGGATTCGAACCCATGACCTCTGACTCCCAAGCCCGGGCTCTCTCCACCGAGCCGCGCTGCTTCTCCAAGAGTCTGGGCCTCATTTTATATCAAGAAGTCAACTTTGGGTTGGCAGCGGCGGGGCCCCCGTGGACTCGGGACATCTGTTCTGGCCTCCTCTGGGACCTTGGGCGACTCACTGCACCGTGCCGTGCTATAGTTAGATTCTGTCAACTGAGAATGAGGTACCTGCTCGCCCTCCCTTTTAGATGGCGAACCCGGAGATAGAAATGTCTGCCAAAGTGCCTTCTGGGTGCAAAGCTCCCTTCTTGCTGTTTTCCCCCGCCATTTTTGACTGGTTGATGGGAAAACCGGGGGTGGGGGGAGGATTTGACGGGAAAGACCCGGAACCCCACTGGCGTAGGCTGAGGGGCTCCGGCTGGGACTGGGCAAGGAGCATTCTAGTTCCACCTCTGGAACTAGTGTTCTTCTCACAGTGTTCTCTCAGCCTCCACCGAGGCATGGGTGACTCCGGATCAGATGTGGCAGAGAGGATTCGCGAAGGTCACCCAAAACCTAGAGTCCTCTAGTTGAGGTCCCCCACAGATCTCCCCACTCCAAACCTCCTTTCTCCCTGGAGGTTACGCTTGGCTCAGGAAACGGCTCGGTCCTTAGCACGGAGTTTGTTCTGTCCATCGAAAACAATAATACCGTGTAGTAATAGTATTAAGCACCTGTTGTGTGCAGAGCACTGAACTGAGTGCCGAGAACCGGCACACGAGTGGAAATAAATCACAGACCCCTGAGGGGTGACCTCTTTTCTTCGGGGGCGGCGTGAACCTTTACTGGGTGCTGTGCCGAGGTGCGTCACGACCTAGTGGAAACAGCACGGTCCCGGGAGTCGGAGGTCCTGGGTTCTAATCCCAGATCCTTCACCTGTCTGCTGTGTGACTTCGGGCAAGCCGCTTCACTTCTCTGTGCCTCCGTTCTGTCATCTGCAGAACGGGGATTCACTTCCTCACCTCCATCCCAATTAGACTGTGAGCCCCACGTGGGACCTAATGATCCTGTATCCACCCTAGAGCTCAGTACAGTGGTTGGCACGTAGTCGGCGCTTCACAGATACCACAGCTGTAGTTATTGTTTTGTGCCCTTGTAAGCCCTTTCTTGTGTCTTCTTTCGGCCGGCAGAAAAACTGGCTCAAGAAGTGGGGACGTCTTACGGCTGCTATTTCGTCCCGGCCTTCTCCGGACTGTACGCACCCTACTGGGAACCCAGTGCCAGGGGGTAAGGACCGGGCCGGCCGCCGGGCCGGCTTCCGGCCCTCGTCCGCGTCGCTTTGGGCGCCGGGTCCCGTCGCCGGCGTCTCTCGTCTGCGTCTCGGGGAACCCGCTCGGTCTGCCGAGGCCGGCCCCGGGGGAGCCGTGGGCGGCGCACGGGGTGGGACCGCTCTCCCCAGCCAGGAAGTAGTCAGGGCGTTGCCCGGGGAGCGAAGGGGCCCTAGGGTGGCCGCCCGGTCTGGCCTCCGTCCCACCCCTCACTCGCCCTGTGACTTCTCTGTCGAGGCGTAGATAGAGTTAGTTCCCCTGCCCGCTACTGCCCAAAGTGGGGGCCTCCTGGAGTCGTTTCCCGCCCCCCCCTCCCCCCCCCCCCCGGTCGGAGCCGTGGCATCTCCTTTCGATTTCCTCTCTGATTCTGCCTCTTATCTGCCACTTCTCTGACCTTGGGCAAGTGGCTTCACTTCTCTGTGCCCGTTACCTCATCTGTAAAATGGGAATGAAGCCTGCGAGCCCCCAGTGTGGGGCAGGGACTGTGCCCGACGCGATTAGCTCGGAGCTGCCTCGGTGCTCAGTACAGTGCCTGGCACATAGTAAGCGCTTAATAACACTAAAAAAACCCCAAAAAACACCCCCAAAGCCGAGTGGGATCGCTCCTTGCCGGGCTCAGCCATCGTGAGGAGCGTCAGGCCGCTCTGACGGGCGCCTCCGTGTCTCTGGCAGGATCATCTGCGGCCTGACCCAGTTCACCAACAAGAACCACATCGCCTTTGCCGCCTTGGAAGCGGTCTGCTTCCAAACCCGAGAGGTAACGGTCACCCCGAGGCCACCCCCTCGGTCCGTTGCCGGCCGGGCTTCTCGTGAGGACGGGGCTCAGTCCTACGCCCCCGGGTTTAGAGAAGCGGAGGAAGGCGACTGCCGCAAATCACGAACCTCTGCTCTAGCCCTTCCTCCTGTCACGGAGACCACCTTCCGGCACCTATACGACCAGCACTCCTGTCCCCAGGCGGCCCCTTGGCCGTCGAAGGGGCCGGACGGCGGGCCGTGGGCTTGGGTTGTGTCTGCGGCAGTAACGATGGTGGGCACGGAGCCGTCCGCACTCTCTCTCGCTCAGCTCCCCCGTGCCCGGCAGCGGGCCCCGGGAGGCGGGTGTCGGGGGGGCGGACCGCGAGCGGAGAACGGTCGGCATCTCCGGGGGCCCTCGTCCGGTTTGTCGGCCGCAGCTCTGGGAGACGCCCAACCCCGTCTCACCAACTGGACGCCGAAAAAACCCTCCGTCTGAGCCGGTTCTTAACGGGATCGGCTGCCCTTGGAAGGAGATCTGTCGCACGGGTCTCTTCGGTGAGACACGCGTCTCCTGACGACGAAAGTAGTGGACGACAGCAAAGCAGACGCGCCTAGCCTCTGGCTTGCTATCCTGCCTCTGCTTGGCGTCATCGTTGCTTTATTTTCGGCAACTTTTATCTCACCCGATGATCTCGTATCCGTGCCAGCGCTTAATCCGGTGCTTAACACGTAATAAGTGTTAGTACGGTGTTTTGCACGTGGAAGCGTTGGATACCTATCGCTGATGGATTAACCGATCCTCTAAATATTATTCTCTTGAAGGGGCTGGGGCGGTCGTAGTGGTGGGCGGTCATTAGCCTCTGGGCGGTCGTGAGCCTCCCAGCGGATTTTCCCCCGATCCTCCGAACCTGGTCGTGTGTCATCACCGAACTGAGCCCCGGCCCCCGCCCCAAAATGTCGAACCACCGGCCCCGCGTCCCGCCGCTCGTCACGGGACGTGTTGTTTGGTTGAAGATTTTAGATGCTATGAACAAAGATTGTGGAATTCCCCTGAGCCACTTGCAAGTCGACGGCGGGATGACCAACAACAAAATCCTCATGCAACTTCAGGCCGACATCCTCTGCATTCCAGTGGGTGAGCCGCTCCGGGGCCCCACGGCACGGCTCCGGGTAGACCGTCCGTCCGCCCGTCCCTCCGTCCCCCGCCGGGGCTGACGGGGACCTCGGGGGACCTCTGGTTTTGTGGGGGGGAGGGGGGGAGTCTCCCGGGCTGACGGGCCTCTGTGACCTTTCTCTCCTCCCCCGCTCAGTCAAGCCCTCCATGCCCGAGACCACGGCCCTGGGGGCCGCCATGGCCGCCGGCTCGGCGGAAGGAGTGGCCGTCTGGAGCCTGGACCCCGAGGACCTGTCGGCCGTCACCATGGAGCGCTTCGAGCCTCAGATAAACGAAGAGGGTGAGGGGCTCCGCCCGCGTCCCCCGGGTTTTTCCCTGGGGATATTCCCGGGTCCGGAGGCTTCCCCAGAAGACCGACGGGGCGCCGTCGGGAACCCGACGGGATCTCCTCGGTACTCTTCGCCGTCTGGTTTCCCCGGCACCCGCGGCTCGAGTCCTGCGAGAGACGGAGGGTTATCGGGGTTCAGGGACCGCGGCGTCCCTGGGATCCCCCCGGGTTTCCGGGCTGTGGAGAACCCCGCGCTCGATGGGTCCTGGAGGGATGGGGAAGGTGACGGAGGTTTGGGAGAGAGAGGACGAGTCTCCTGGGCTCGTGCGGCCCCCTTCCCGGCAGGCTCGGGTCCCCAGCGGAAGGGACCGGGTGGGAGGGCTCGCTTGGAGGAAGCCGGCTCTCGCCTGAGAGGTGGCCCGGAAACCGGTCCGTCCTTCACTGCCAAATTTTGGCTGCGCTAGGTCCCCACCTTCACTCACCTGGGAGAGAAGGGTTCCGTCCGCGTTCCAGCGCGCCAAACGTGGGAGCTTCAGGTTTTCTGAGGACGGGCGTCCGGACGTCTTGGGCCTCTCCACGCCGTGGGGGTGGGGGCGGTCCACCCCGGAACCCCCCGGCGAGGCTGTCCTGCCGTCCCTGGAACGGTAGTAGAGGAGGGCCAGGCTCTCTGGCCGCCCCCCGCCCCCGGTCCTCTTGGGCTCCGGGTCTAGCCGTTCCTGCCACTCACCCGCCCTGCCTTTCCCAGGATAAGGATATTCATTCAGTAGTATTTATTGAGCGTTTATAATGTGGACATCCGGATGGTGCTCTCAAAAGGTGCCTGAGGGGCAGTGTCGGGGGGGGGGCGGGGGGAGGCGGTGGCGGTTGCCAAGCTGATGCTGACAGAAGAGTCGGAGGGCCGCCTGCCTTGTCCTCGCCCCTGTGCTCCGAGGCTCAAGGAGAGCTGATCCTCTCTGGGATTGGGTGCCTGTGTCCCCGCCCCTCCCTCCCCCCCCCCCACCCTTTTCACAGAGGGCATCACCAAGCGGGCACTCGTCGGGGCCTGGCAGCGGTAAGAGCGATCTGTCTGTTCCTTTGCAGAGAGCGAAGTCCGCTACGCCACGTGGAAGAAGGCGGTGGCGAAGTCGATGGGCTGGGCCACCGCTCAGACGAGCTCGCAGGGTAAATGTCCTCTCGCGGATGCCGCTCGCTAGGGCTTCGGGGGGAGCCGGGTCGGACCGGATAGCTCGCTTTTTACGGGGTGGGGGTTGTGGAGAGCAGAGATGTGTGGCTTCCTTCCTTGGAAAAGGGGAAGCCACCGATACTGAGGTCTGTGCTCTTCGTTTAAAATAGCGTAAAACTGAATTTCTCCTTGAACTGAGGAAGCGCAAATTCAGCCGCCGGTTCGTTCCATTCGGAAAGCGGGCGGGCACCTCGCCCGGCCGTCCGCGGCCGCCGCGACTGTGTTCCCCGTGCCGCGGCGGCACGCTCGGGCCTCGGGGCAGAATCCATTCTAGGTTCCCCCTGAAGAGAAAGACGAGAAAAGTCGGCCGAGACCGTTTTGTATTTCCCTCTTAGGCTTCGGAAAATAACCCTTGACCTGTCGGGTGGGTCCGTCGGTCGGGAATCCGATGCGAGCTTCACCGACCGGGGCCTATTTTCAAGACCGAGGGCGAGACGGTGCAGATGTGACGGTTGACCCCTTTCTTTGCAAAATGACTTTCTTCCTGACCCCCCAGAGGCATTTCAGAGGGGAAAATCCAGAGAGCCACGTTAGGCCTGGCTGGCTGCCGGGAAGGGACGGGGAACGGCGAGGGAAGCGGGCCCCTCCGGGGGACCAGTTCCCCTTATAGTCTAACCCTAAGAGAATGTCCCCCCGGGCACGAAATCCTTTCACGGGGCTAGTGAACAACAGCTCTCCTGTTAATCTGGAGACGCGGCCAACGAAACGCCTCCCCCAAACTGACGTTCTAGGGGGAAGCTCTGGAAGGGGCAGGCTTGCACGCACACACACACTCAGTCACTCACGTACCCGTCCCGCCCGGGTCCTGGCAGTTGGGGCCCGACCGAGGTCTAGCCCGAGGTTTCCAGTGCTGGCGGGAGCCCCTCGGCCTCCCCCTCCGCCTCCCCGTAGCGGCTGCGGGCCGAGCCCTTGGATCAGTCGGTCAGAACCTCCAGGAGGTCCGTCTTTCCCGCGATCGTCCTAGAAGCTGCTTGGCGGAATGATCTCCTTCTCCTCTAAATGACTTTCCTTTCCCTCTCCGTTAATCGCACGTTCTAGAAGCGAGCTTCTCCTTTCAGGGTGGCGGCGGTGGCGGCCGGGTCCCGGGGCGGGCGTTTCTCCCGGCCCCGTGGACGCTCCTTGAGGCTTAGTGGCCTCTCGCGGGGTTTTGTGGTCTCTTGGCTCACGTCTCTCGTTGCCCCGAGGCCTCCCCTTCACCCCCGCCCCTGCTTCGTCTCCCAAGGGTCCTTGACTGGCAAGAGAGAAAGAAATCCGAGGTAAAAAGGCATAGGAAGCCGATTGGAATGAATCCGTCTGCTCCCGCGGACGGAATAGAAGGGGATTTCCTTCCGGTATTCGGTCCTCCGAGAAAGAACGGGACACGGGCGCTCCCGTCCGTCCGAGCTGTCGATTTGAGCATCCGACATGCGCAGAGCGCTATACTCGGGGCTTGGGAGAAGACAGTGGACTCGGTTGACCCGGTCCCTCCCTTTGAGGAGTTCTGAGGCTGGCCGGGTGTCGGGTGGGCCGTACCTGGGTGTTAGGGCCCACCGGTATGGTAGAGTGGCATTCGGGCAACAGAATTCTGAAACGACCCGTTGGTCCATGGCAGGGGCGGGGGCCCCTCCCCTCCGGTGGGAAGCCGGGAGCGCCAGCCGCATCGTCCTCCACCCTGAAGGGAAAAGCGCTTCCTCTCTGGAGGCGGAGAAACTTCCCACGGGGAAGCTCCGTCCGGGAGCGAGGCCCCTGCCGGCTCCAGCTCGTTGCCAACGTTCCCGCCTCATCCGTTGGGCCGGATTTCTTGGAGAAAGCACCTTGATGGCTTTAAGGTGCCTGGGGGCGCGGGACTTGGGAAAGCCGGGGGAAAAATGCCATCTTTAGACACACACACCAGATCTGACCAGCTGATGTCAAACAGCTGGGGCGACTGCGGGGACCTTCAGGGAAGGGTCGGGTTGTGGGACGGCCCTTGCGGTGGGCAGAGGGAAACCGAGGTCTCTCCCGGGGACCTCTCTCGGCCCCCCCCGCCTCTGTTCCCGTGCCATGTGCCGGGTCGGAGAGCCGCCCGCCTCCTTGGCACGGCGGGGGCCCAGGCGGCCTCCCCGGGGAAACCCCACCCGTAATGGTGAGCGGTAGGGTATCTGGTAAGCGCCCACCATGTGCCGAGCACTGCACTCGGCGCCGGGTAGGTACGCGGTCATCTGCCGTGATCTCCAGCAAAAATCGGGTTCCTTTTCAGGGGGCCGATACCAATCCCCGTGCTAGAGAGACGTCTCGAGCGAGCGACGCCGTGGGGTCCCCAGCCCCGCGTTCTGGGTCTGCGTGCCCGGCCCCCCGCCCCTTTCTGGCCCCCGCCTCAAAGCCCGCACCGTCACCGCCCCTCGGGGGCCGTCCGACGCTTCGCTAGCTCTGGTGCGATAGACTTTTCTGTTCGTGTAGCTTGTTGTGTCATATTGGATGTGATTCCTAACACCGATTTATGCAATTTACGTATCTCTCTTTTGTTTGCTTGCCTGGAAATCCTTGGCGCTGGATGGCTTCAGGTGACCCTAGTATCTTCTGTAGTCTTCCCCTGGGCTTTTTTATAGTGAGTAGCATGATAATGTTAATCGGAGCAAGGCACATCTCAGGTCAGTTCCTATTTCCGTTAGCCGATGTTACGAGGTAGCCGAACGTGCTCGTGTGTGCGTGTGTGTTTACGTGCGGGTGTGGGCCCCGGCGGGGGCACGGGAGACGCCTCCTCCGACTCCCGAGGTCCCCGAGGCCGGCGCAGCGGCGCCCCCCTCTCGGAGGGTTGGCCCGGTGGGCCCCTCTGCCCACGCCCGGGCCCGGCTGCCTGGCTTAGAATGCCCCGAGGGTCGGCACCCCCGACCCACGAACCTCTACGAGTCCAAGAACCGACGATCCCGGATCGGGCGTGGTGGCCCGTCTAGGCTCAGGTCCACCGGGCTTCCCCGTTGTGGACCTTGGGGCGGGGGAGCGAAGGGGGTAATGCCAAAATACTCCGGGGGGGTGCCCTCGAGGTGTTGGATCTGTGCTCCCATTCTCCCCCCTACCTCCATCCGTCCCTCCCTTCTGGCACCATCGCTGGTCTCTCCGGCCGTTCGCCCGCTCCGAATGGTCGCCCGAACTGCCCGCGGTCGCGAGTGTCAGCCTGGTGGGTGGAACGAATCCCCTTTGCCCACGGTGAGCAAGCCGAGCCTCTGAAGACCCTGGCGGGCAGTGCGACTGTTAAAAAAAAAAAAAAAAAAAAAATACCTATCATCCGGACCGCTGGCAGAAACGCAGCCCTTTTCCCCACTGTTTCCCCCCAAATCATCGAAAGCCTTTCCTCTTTGGAAACATCATCTGCCCCCTTTCTTGTTCAGCAAATGACCACCCGGCAGGTTCCTGGGCTTCCCCCAAGTGGAACTCGAAATACGGGCAGGGTTGAATATAAAAGGAGCCATTTCGCTATGTTCTCGATTCAGCTGACGGGAGGACGGAAGGAGGTACACGAGCGAGCGCCAACCGGGCAGCCGGTCTCCCGGTAGCCAGTCTCGGGCCTCTGAGTGCCCCGGCTACCGCAGTCCCGGGGCTCTCGCCCGTTGGGGCCGGACAGGCACAGGGGGTCCCGGGAGCCATAGGTGGGCCCCGGCGTCGCCGAGGGAGATGCCCCGGTGCAACGCCCCCCCCCCCCCCGCCCTTTTTGATTTTGGGGCTTGGGCGGTGCCGCTCAGGCTCCCCTTGGGCCTCGGTACAACCGGAGGAAAGCCCTCCCACGGGGGATGCTAGAAACGGCCACCAGCTTGGCCGCCGGCCCCCAACCCGGCGACCCCGCAGCCCAGCCCAGGGGGCAGAGCGAGGCCGATGGCGGCCGTGGGGGGAGGGGGGTTGGAGGGTGGTGCCTCTCCCTGCCCGGCTGCCCCCCGGGTCCTCCCTCGCGAGGGGCGGGGCCGTCCGGGGTCCCCCGGCTCCCCTCGTCCTCTGCCGTCCCGGCCCCGGCCGGGAGCCCCAGGGGACGACGAGGGACCCCTGCCCTTGGGTGGGATGGGACCAGCAGCCCGGTGAACTCTTCCTGTCGAAATGGCCTCCGGCGGTCTCTCCGGACGAGGCGCCGGGAGGCCGCCTCCGCTCACGGAGAGCGAGGAGGGGTGGGATGAGGCGACCGAGTCCGGAGCCCCGGGTCCCCGGCGTTCCCCGGCCCCCGAAACGGGGAGAGCCTCTCTCGGTCGCGCCCCTCCCGCCCCTCCCGACCTGCGGCAGGCTGTCCGGTCGTGACGTCTGTGTCGGCTTCTCCGATGGGTTCCTCCGGTGGTTCCGGCTCTCGCCTCCCCGGGCACCCCGAGAGACGGATCCCCGGAAAGTCGGGCTCGGGTCCCCCGTCTCAGTCGCCTCTTGGATGGCGAGCCCCCTCGAGGGATGGGGACCCACCCGCGTGTTGATCGCCGGCCCTCGGCACGGTGCCTTACACACGGTAAGCGCCTAACGCTATCACGACTGTAATTATTACCGAACCCGTCTCCCCTCGGTCACCCTGTCCTGACCGGAGAGTGTCGGTGAACGTCCGAGGCCCGATCCGACGGCTCCCTCTCCTCAAACCCCGAATTCCCTCCGGCCCAGAACTCAGATCTGAGGGCCACTTGGCACTTAGCACAGTCGCCCAAACGTGGGGCCCGGGGGGACCCGGCCACGGCCCCCAGAGCGGTTAACCTCGCGTGTATTAAGCGCTCAGTAGAGCGCCCCGCACACGGCAAGCGCTCAGTACGTACCGTCGGTGGATCGACTGTATCGGGCCGGAGGCAACCCTGTCCTCGGGCAGTTGCCCGAAGCCCGAGCCGACCGTACAGCCGCGGCTTCAGGCGACTCTGCCGTTCTAACGGGCCTCTCTTCCGTCTAGGGGTTCCGTAAAGCGGCGCTCCTCCACGGCTCCGGGATGCGGGCATTCGGACGCGCCTGGCCGATCCAGCGATTCCGTCTCGTCCGCGTCAGGGCGACGTTACCCGTAGGACTCTGTTTTATTTCTAAGCTGCTGCTCTCAGAGCCCGCGAGGACCTGGCGGGTAGACCTGTCCTTTGAAATAAAGCAAGTGCAGCTGAAAGAACAGCGTGAACACACAGTATGTTTTGGCTTTTGGCTTCTCGGTCCGTTTGGATGTTTTTTGGTCGGGTTTTTTTTTCTCCCGAGGCGATGGGCAGCGAAGATAGGGCCGGCCTCAGACGGGCCCTGCCCCCCGTTCCCCGCGGCCCGTCCGCCCCCTCCCAGGAACTCGGATCTCACCCACCGCCTCGTGGGACGGACGGCCCGCGTCCGCCGAGGGGCCTGGATGTCGATGGGGGGCCGCGGGCCCTTGGTTGAGAGAGGGGAGTCCACGCGGGTAAGAAGGCGAGGGTGGCGTCGAGCCCCCTGGCCCTCCCTCTCCCCCGAGGGTCCCTTCCTCGATTCCAGCCGGGAGCCCGGCGCCGTCCCCCGCGCCGCCCGTAGCTCCGACGAGACGTCACCCGGAACGGAGGGAGAATAATAATGTTGGTATTTGTTAAGCGCTTACTATGTGCCGAGCACTGTTCTAAGCGCTGGGGTAGACATAGGGGAATCAGGCTGTCCCACGTGGGGCTCACCGTCTTAATCCCCATTTTACAGATGAGGGAACCGAGGCACAGAGAAGTTAAGTGACTCGCCCACAGTCACACAGCCGACAAGTGGCAGAGCTGGGATTCGAACCCATGAGCCCTGACTCCAAAGCCCGGGCTCTTTCCACTGAGCCACGCTGCTTCTCCAAAACGGGGGCCCGAGCGGTAGAGTTCAGACCAAACCCGAGCCCGCCGCCGGTTCCCCTCCACCTAAATCCCTCCGCGATGGAATGCCAATCTGGAACCCGTGTCCCCTGAACCTCCAGGGGCAAACGAGGGGGGGAGAGAGAGAAGCGGGGAGAGAGGCGCTCTCCCCTCCCCCTTTCCCCATGGCCGTCGACGTTCCGGGTCGGGAGAGCGGTCGAGCCCGCGTCGCCCGTCCGCGGGGGGTCCCGGGCGACCTCTGGCCCGTCGCCACGGCCGGCCCGCCGGGTCCGCGGGGGGAGGCCGCGGGCCCGCTAACGTGCCGCCGGGGGAGGCCGCCCGCACGGAGGAGCCGCGGAGGCCCCCGCTCCGGGCTCGCGGGTCGCCTGCCCGGCCGGCCGCCGCCGGGCTCTGAGTCTGGGGGAGTAGCTCCCCGCTCGACAGTCCTCCCTGTCTTCCCACGCTACCGGCCCCCCGACCCCCCGCGCCGGGATCCCGGCGGAGGATGGAAGAGCGTGCCCGGAATCGAAACCTCAGCCCCGACGGGAAAGGAAACCCGGCGGGGCCGAGAGCCGGACGTCGGCCGCGTCCGGATGGATCACCAAAAGAGGAAGATGAACCTATTAAATAACCTCTCGCCGCTTCAGAGGATGGAGAATCCCTCCCGGCGACGAGAAGGATCACCAGAGGGGGACCGGGCTTAGGAGCGTCCAGCGGTACGGAGAACCGTTCGGAGGGTCCCGGCGGGGGTCTCGGGGCAAACCTGGGTCTCCGAGAGCCGGCGCCCTCCCGAGACGTGAGCCAACGGGAACGGGACCGTTCCACCGGTCAGCCGAGCGCGGAGCTCCCGGGACGCCGCGGAAGCGGAACTCGTAAGCGACGCTCGGGACTCGGCCTCCTTTCCGCAGAGCGTGCCCGTCGAGTATTTCAGCAGCGGCGGACGATCCCCCCCCGCCCCCGCCCCCCGCTTCTCACACGCGTCCCTGTCCCGCCGACGCGCCCGGTGAGACGGATGAGGACGTGGCCTCCCGTGGCCCGGGGCGGGGGGAAGGGAGGAGGAGTGACAGCGAGGTCGGCCCCAACCGTGGGCGGCCCTTAGGATTCCGGGTCGTCCTCCGGGCCAGAGGCCCTGCCCGGCCACGGTGCCCGGCGCCCCTGGCCGAGACGGGCCGCTGACCTCCCGTTGGCACCGACCTCTGGGCCCAGATGTCAACGGGGGGGGGTCGAGGCCGGCTTCCGTCACGGGACGCCCGCGGCGAGTCGTCCCTCTTCCAACTCCGGCTCGGCCCGCTGCTGCCAGCCCTTCGCTTTGGGGCGTTTTGGCCCGAGGGTTGGCACGGACCCCTCCGGGCTGGTTTCGGGGTACCTCTGTCGCCCCGGCTCCACCGCGGCGACTTCTGCGGTCGAGGCGGAAGATGAGGCCCGGGGCGGCTGCCCCGGGGGAATTCCTCGGTTCTGCCACCGTGGCCTCGTGTCGATCGGTCGAGGGTATTTATCGAGCGCTGACTGTGTGCGGAGCACTGCACTAGGCACTTGGCAGAGCACACTGTAACGGAGTGGGTAGATGGAGAAGCAGCGTGGCTCAGTGGAAGGAGCACGGGCTTTGGAGTCAGGGCTCATGAGTTCGAATCCCAGCTCTGCCACTTGTCGGCTGTGTGACCGTGGGCGAGTCACTTAACTTCTCCGTGCCTCAGTTCCCTCATCTGTAAAATGGGGATTAAGACTGTGAGCCCCACGTGGGACGACCTGATTCCCCTGTGTCTACCCCAGCGCTTAGAACGGTGCTCGGCACATAGTAAGCGCTTAACAAATACCAACATTATTATAACGTTCCCTGCCCGCAAGGAGCTTAGAACCTAGAGGAGTAGACAGATTATCGATGAGGAAATCTACGTGTTCACGGTGGCCTTTCCGTTTCGATTTTGCTGCCTTCTCGCCTGTGGAGCCTGTAGCCGCGATTCCCTCATCCCTCACGCCGGGTGATGATGGCAGAATCTTTTTTGGTCAAGTCAATCCGGGAGAACCGGGGACAACGCTTCTAACGCGTCGGGGTCGTTACCACGGCGGGTTGGATCGATCGGTAAGTCATTTTGACAGACACTGTCGAAATTTTGAGTATGCTGTGAAATCATTTTCTCGAAATGGCACAACGTATGCGTTGTCTTACTTGGAATTGTACCTCTCCACGGCGAGTGAGGCGAATAAATCCATTTAAATCAGTCGCCCCGTCGGTTATTGGACGCTCGTCTCTCGGAGCCCGGCGGAGAACGAGGGTCCGGGGGCCGGTCGGAAGCCGCGACGGGCACCGTCCATCGGGTGTGGCGGGCCGCCCTGGGTTACGGCGCTTCCCCCGCGTGATACCCTCTGCTCTCTCGCCTCTCTGTGCCCCGAGACGGCTTCCTGAGACACTCCGGGCTCCTGGGACTCCTCACCCCCGGAACTGCCGCCGAACCACTCCCCTGCGCCCTCCGCGCTTCCAGGCCTTTCGATGGGTCGATCGGCGGTTTTTACTGAGCACCGACTACGTGCAGAGCACCAAACCTGAGCGCTTGGGAGAGTTCACTCCAGCAGAATTTGACGACGCTTCCTCTGCCCATCTTCTCCCTAAGACCCGAGCGCGGACCCGGCCTGCGAGCCAGCCGCACCGTTCTCCGTCTGCCAGGGAGTCGATGCGGCCTGCTGAGGACCTGCCCGCCTTGACCCCTCGGGAATGATAATCATAATGATAACGGTCTTTTTTAAGTGCTTACCGTGTGCCAGGCACTGTATGAAGCTCTGGGGTGGATACGAGCAAATAGGGTCGGACGCCGTCCCTGTCCCGCGTAGGGGTCGGTCTTGATCCCCGTTTTACAGATGAGGTAACTGAGGCCCAGAGAAGTCACCCGCCTAAGGCCGCACAGCAGACGGATGACGGAGCCGTGACGGGAATCCATGATCTTCCGACTCCTAGGCCCTCGCTCTGTCCGCTACGCCGTACCCCACTTGGGGAACAGAAGCAGCGTGGCCTAGTGGCTGGAGCCCAGGCCCGGGCGTCAGGAGGACCCGAGTTCTAATTTCGGCTCCGCCGCCTGCCTGCTGAGGGACCTTGGGCGAGTCGCTTCACTGGTGGGCCTCGGTTCTCTCGAATGTAAAATAAAAAAAATAAAATAAATTGTGGTATCGGTTAAGCGCTTACTATGTGCAAAGCACTGTTCTGAGGGCTGGGGGATACAAGACGATCAGGCTGTCCCACGCGGGGCTCACGGTTTTAATCCCCATTTGACAGATGAGGTCACTGAGGCACAGAGAAGTGACGTGACTCGCCCACAGTCCCACAGCTGACAAGTGGCAGAGCCGGGATTCGAACCCATCATCTCTGACTCCAAAGCCCGGGCTCTTTCCACTGAGCCACGCCGCTTCTCAGCTTCTCTTAAAATGGGGATTAAGACTGTGAGTCCCAGGTGGGAGAGGGACCGGGTCCGACCCGATTACCTTGTACCCACCCCAGCGCTTAGTACAGTGCGAGGCACATAGTAAGCGCTTAACCAATATCAAAATCTTTAAAAACTGAATTAATTTGAATGTGAGCCACGGTGGAGAGCAAGGGGCTAAGTGATCCCTCCTGATGGACAGCCGGGAAATGCAGATTGGGCCTGTGCGCAGGGAATGTATCAGTTACCTTGTCTTGCCTCACTCTCCCAGCCGCTCGGTACAGTGCCCTGCACGCGGCGAGCGCTCAGTAAATACCTTTGATTGATTGCGGAAGTGGCCTGGGGCTCTCCTCCCCGCTGCCATCCCGTTCCCTCCGGCGACTTGCTTCCTTTCCCAAGACCAAATCTGGTTTCCCTGCTTCCCGGCGCCGCCCCGTCCTCGGAAGGGCGTCGCTCCGAGCCGGGCCCTGCCTCGTCGGGGCCCGGCCGGGCTCGCCGGGCTTCACCCCGTTGCCCGCGGCCGGCTTGCAGAACGCCGGGAGGACTCGCTTCCGGCGAAGGTGGGCGGCCAGAGCCCCTTTAGACCCATTCTCCGGTTGTCCCGACCACGTCCCTGGCCTCGGCGCCTTGCGTCGTGTTGTATTATTCCCTCCCAGGTGCTTAGTGCAGTGCTTGGCGCGCAGGAAGCGCTCAATAAATAGGATTTGAACGAATGCCCGCCTCTCCCCGCCAACCCAACGCTGACCGGTACGCGGCGTAAACCCACGGGGCGCCTCTCTCCGGTCGCGACCGCCGGCGGCGATTAGAGCCCGTCGGGAGCGTCGTGGAGGCAGGGCGGCCGGTAGGTAGTCGGAGAGCAGGAAGGCGGGAGGGGTGCCCGCCTGACTGAGGAGCGTCGGGTCCCTGGACCCATGGAGGAAAAGGACGAAACGGCCTTTGAGCCTCTCCCCGTCTCGGCGTGAAAAGAGGCGCGCCTCAAGGAGGCCGCGGTGGATCTGGACCGCTGGCTTGCTCTGGTCAGGGGAACCAGAGGCCCCTGGGCCATTTGGCCCGGTTTTGGGGGGGGTCAGTCGGCCGGGGGGTCCCCAAAACTGTGCCCACCTGCAGTGGGTCTGGCCGGGGCCTCCAAGGAGGTGACCCTCAAACCGGGGAAATTCAGATTTCGGCGCTCCGCACCTCGTAAGCACTCAATAGATACTATTGAATGAATGAATTGGAAGTGAGAGCGGTTCCGGCCTCTTGCTTTGAAGCGGAGTTGACATCTTTATCCCGCCTCCATCTGCGCCTTGAGTTCACAGCCATCTAAGGGAGATCCCGTCAACCATGACGATAATAACGAAGACGATAACGATAATGATAGTATTCGGTGCTTATCAGGTGCCAAGCGCTGGGGTGATAATTCTGGTCCTCGTTAAGCCCCTGAATACGTCCCGAGCGCCGTTCTGAACCCTGCGGTAGATGCAAGTTCATCGATCTGGACACGGTCCCTGTCCCACGTGGGGCTCACGCTCTTCACCTCCGTTTCCCAGGTGAGGAAACCGAGGCCCAGAGAAGTGAAGCGACTCGCCCGAGGTCACACGGCAGATGCGTCGGAGCTGGACTTGGAACCCGTACACTTTCCGGCTCCCAGGCCCAGGCTCCGTCTTCTCGAGTGAGACTCGGTCCCTGTCCCGGATGGTCTCACTGTCTCGGGGGGAGGAAGGGCAGGTATGTTATCCCCCTTTGACCGATGAGGAAACGGAGGCACGGAGCGTTCACCGCTTTACCCGAGGCCCCCCCCACCAGGCGAGCGGCAGAGCCGGGATCAGAACCCGGAGCCCCCGACCCCCGGGCCCACCTCCTGCCGGGAGACCAGGCCGCTTCCAGGCGCGGACGTTGCTTCACGGCGAGTCGACGCAGCCCGATGAATCGCATCCTGCTTCCGGAGCAAGGGGAGGTCCAAAACCGGTCAGCGGCGCGGTCTGAGAAGCAACGGCCGGGACGCCGCCTTCGGGCCGCCGGGCCTTTCGACGGCCCGGAAGGAAATCGGAGTCCCGTCGCTAGCCACCTGCGGCTCAGCCACGTGGCCTAGTGGCCAGGGCGCGGGCCCGAGAGTCAGGAGGAGCCGGCTTTCATTCATTCATTCATTCATTCATTCAGTAGTATTTATCGAGCGCTTACTATGTGCGGAGCACTGTACTAAGCGCTTGGAACGTACAGTTGGGCGACAGACAGAGACGATCCCC
This sequence comes from Ornithorhynchus anatinus, assembly GCF_004115215.2. NCBI lineage: Eukaryota > Metazoa > Chordata > Mammalia > Monotremata > Ornithorhynchidae > Ornithorhynchus > Ornithorhynchus anatinus. The sequence goes on along the minus strand of NC_041742.1, from coordinate 13,758,973 downwards.
GCCCGCTGACGGGCTCACGGTCTCACCGGGGGAGACGGGCGGACGAAAACAATAGCAATGAATAGAAGCGAGGGGACGGACATCTCATTAACAAAATAGTGTAATAAAAATATATACGAATGAGCTTCTAATCTCAGCTCTGCCACTTGCCTGCTGGGTGACCTTGGCCCGGTCACTTGGCTCAGAGAAGCAGCGCGGCTCAGTGGAAAGACCGGGGCTCGGGAGTCGGGGGTCGGGGGTTCTAGTCCCCGGCTCCGCCACTCGTCAGCTGTGGGACTTGGGGCGGGTCACTTCACTTCTCCGGGCCTCAGTGACCTCATCTGGAAAACGGGGATGAAGGCCGCGAGCCCCAGGTGGGACAACCCGATGACCTTGCATCCCCCCCCCCGGCGCTTTGCACATAGTAAGCGCTTCACCAATACCAACATGACGATTGTTCTCTGAGCTTCAGCCCCGTGGGGGACGTGGACCGTGTCACTTAGGCAGCCAACTGGATTCAGCACTTAGAAGAGTGCTTGGCACGTAGTAAGCGCTTCACCAATACCATTATAATTTATTTATTGAGCACTTACTTGGTACAGAGCACTCTACTAAGCGGTTGGAAGAGTACACTACAGCAACAGACAGACACATTCCCTGCCCACAGTGAGCCGACCGTCTAGACTCGAAAACTCCACCTGACTAGCTTGCATGTTCCCCAGCGCTTAGCATAGTGCCTAGTACGGAGTAAGTGCTCGACAAATAAAGCTCACCTCCTCCAAGAGGCCTTCCCAGACTGAGCTCCCCTTTTCCCTCTGCTCCCTCTACCCCCCCCTTCACCTCTCCGCAGCTAAACCCTCTCCCCCCCGCCCCCTTTCCCTCCGCTCCTCCCCCCTCCCGTCCCATCCCCTCGGCACCGTACTCGTCCGCTCGACCGTATCTATCTTGGTCACCCTATTTATTTTGTTTAATGAGATGTACATCACCCCGATTCTATTCATCTGCCATCGTTTTCATGAGATGTTCTTCCCCTCGACTCTATCGCCATCGTTCTCGTCCGCCCGTCTCCCCCGCTCGGACCGTGAGCCCGTCGAAGGGCAGGGCCCGTCTCTATCTGTTGCCGATTTGTACGTTCCCAGCGCTCAGTACGGTGCTCTGCACAGAGTAAGCGCTTAACAAACACCATTAATATTATTAGTATTATCATCATCATCTGGACCTCATCTATAAAATGGGGATTAAGACTACGAGCCCCATGCGGGACAGGGACGGCGTCCAACCCGATTTGCTCGTATCCTCCCCGGCGCTTAGCGCGGTGCTTGGCGCGGAGTAAGTGCTTACCGAAGACCTTAATTATTATTATTATGACAATTAGGATTTCTTGTGAGTAGGATGCAAATGAGCTGAGAGGGTCCTGGCAGTCAGGCCCAGCCCCTCCCGGGGAAGGGCTTCACCTTCTGTCAAGCCAAGGGTCTATTTCCCCCGACTCCTCCGCCGGGCTTGGCACAGCCCTCGGGCCCGGGTGGGCACCTGCGGTCAGACGGTCTCTGTGCTCCTTCCCGGCCGGGACCCGCTGCTCCCTGGCCGACGATGTGATCGCGATAACGACGGTATCGGTTAAGCGCTTGCCGTGTGCCAAGCGCTGTCCTAAGCGCCGGGGTAGATACGAGGTCAGCCGACTGTCCCCCGTGGGGCTCGCGGTCCTCGTCCCCATTTTACAGCTGAGGCGACCAGAGAAGTGAAGCGACCGGCCCGGAGTCACCCAGCTGACGAGTGGCGGAGCCGGGATTAGGACCCACGACCCCTGACGACGACGGTGGCCGAGGTAAGGGGAGGCGAGGCCGGGCCGGGGTCCCGGGGGCTCCGAGGCTCCGTCGGTGTTTGTCGCTTTCTTTTAACGGTATTTGCGAAGAGCTTATTAGGGGCCGGGCAGCGTGCTAAGTGCCGGGTCAGACACGGGGTCGGACGCCGTCCCGGGCCCACGGTTTTCATCCCCGTTTTCCCGACGAGGCGACTGAGGCGCAGGGGAAGAGGAGTGACTTGCACGAGGTCACGCAGCAGAGTCGCGGCCGAGTGGGGATGAGGACCCAGGTCCCTCCGGCTCCCGGGCCCCGGCTCTCCCCGTCAGGCCGGGCTGCTTCCCCACGCTGGTCGGAGGGTCTCTCGCCCGGACGGTCGGAGTGTGAGTGTGAGCGGGAGCTCATGGAGAGACCGCGCGCCCCGTCGCGGATTTAGGCTTCCCCGCCGAGGTTCGTTCATTCAATTCATTCAATAATCTTTATTGAGCACTAATTATGTGCAGAGCACTGTACTAAGCGCTTGGAATGTACAAATCGGCAACAGATAGAGACAGTCCCTGCCCTTGGACGGGCTTACGGTCTAATCGGGGGTTCCCATGGAAAGTGGTCGCCGGATAATAATAATAATGTTGGTATTTGTTAGGCGCTTACTACTACTAATAATAATGTTGGTATTGGTTAGGCGCTTACTATGTGCAGACCACTCTTCTAAGCGCTGGGGGAGATGCAAGGTGATCAGGTTGTCCCGGGGGGGCTCGCAGTCTTCAGCCCCATTTTACAGATGAGGTCCAGGGCAGTCAAGTGACTCGCCCAAAGTCACCCAGCTGACAAGCGGCGGGGGGGGGGGGATTCGAACCCACGACCTCCGTCTCCCAGGCCCGGGCTCTTTCCACCGCCCCCCGCCGCTGCTCGTCCGAGAAGCAGATGAGGGCCGGAACCGAGCCGAGGAATTCCGCGACAGGCTGCGGCCGGGAGCGGGAAATCCCACCTCCGCACGCGGATGCGCCCCGGGCCCGGGACCCGGCCTGAAAACTAAATGGAAAGCAGTTGTACTAGAGGAGCTGTGGCGGGGCGGGGCTGGGGGGGGGGTGTCTAGTGGATAGAGCACGGGCCTGGGAGTCGGAAAGACCCGGGTTCTAATCCTCCACCCGTCTGTTCATTCGATGAGTTATGGGTTCGAATCCCGGCTCCGCCACTTGTCGGCTGTGTGACCGTGGGCAAGTCACTTCACTCCTCTGGGCCTCAGGCACCTCGGCCGTAAAACGGGGACTGAGAGTGTGAGCCCCGCGCGGGACAACCCGATGACCTTGAATCTATCCCAGGGTTTAGAACAGCGCTTAGAGTAAGCGCTAAGCAAATACCATCGTCATTGTTATCACGTGCTTGTATCCACCCCAGCGCTTAGTGTGAGAAGCAGCGTGGCTCGGTGGAAAGAGCCCGGGCTTGGGGGTCACGGGTCATGGGTTCTAATCCCGGCCCTGCCGCCGGTCAGCCGTGTGACCGTGGGCGAGTCACTTCCCTCCTCTGGGCCTCGGTGACCTCATCTGTCAAATGGGGGATTAAGGGTGAGCCTCACGTGGGACAAGCTGACGACCCCGTATCTCCCCCGCAGCGCTTAGAACAGCGCCGGGCACGTAGGAAGCGCTTAGCAAATACCGACGTTGTTATTAATCCCGGCTCTGCCGCCGGTCAGCTGTGTGACTGGGGACGAGTCACTTCCCTTCTCTGGGCCTCAGTCACCTCGTCTGTCAAATGGGGATGAAGACGGGGAGCCCCGCGTGGGGCAACCTGATCACCTCGTCTCCCCCCAGTGCTTGGCGCAGAGGAAGCGCTTAACAAATACCAACGTGGATCATTCAAGAAGCGGCGGGGCTCAGCCAGGGGTCGTGAGTTCGAATCCCCGCCCTGCCGCTCGTCAGCTGGGTGACTGGGGGGCGAGTCACTTCCCTTCTCTGGGCCTCAGTCACCTCATCTGGAAAATGGGGATGAAGACGGGGAGCCCCACGCGGGCCCACCCCGTGACCCCGTGTCTCTCCCCCCCGGCGCTTAGAACAGTGCTCCGCACAGAGTAAGCGCTTAGCAGCCAGCAACCTCATTACAGCGAGCGCTCGATAGATCCGATGGAGAAGCAGCGTGGCTCAGTGGCAAGAGCACGGGCTTTGGGGTCAGAGGTCGTGAGTTCGAATCCCCGCTCCGCCACTTGTCAGCTGGGTGACTGTGGGCGAGTCACTTCCCTTGTCTGGGCCTCGGTTCCCTCGTCTGGAAAATGGGGATTCAGACTGTGAGCCCCCACGTGGGCCAACCTGATTACCCAGCGCTTAGCACGGCGCTCTGCACGTAGGAAGCGCTTAACAAACACCAACATTATCGCCATTGTTTTTAGGAGATGTTCTTCCCCTCGAACCCTCGACTCTATTGACCGCCACTGTTCTCGTCCGTCCGTCTCCCCCGATCGGCCCGTGAGCCCGTCAAAGGGCGGGGACCGTCTCTATCTGTTGCCGATTCGTCCGTTCCAAGCGCTTGGTCTAGTGCTCTGCACGTAGTAAGCGTTCAATAAATACGAATGAATGAATGAATGAATGAATGAATGAATGAATAAATGGCATCCTCAGCCGTTATTATTCCCGCCCGCTCCCGGCCCCGCCCCCCGCCCCCCTCCCTCGGGGCTGCCCCGGCGTCGGGCGGCCCTGCGCCTGCGCGGGGAGGGAGGGGTGGGGGGGGCCCCTGCGCGTGCGCGGCGCGCGTCCCGCGTCCCCGCCCCTCCCCGCGCGGCCGCGCCGGTCTCGCGAGAGCGGCCCCCTCCCCCCCCCCTCCCCCGGCTCCGCCGCCGCCATCTTTGTCGCGGGCGCGCGGGCGCGGGGAGGAGCGACCCGGCCTCTCCGCCGCCGCCGCGGCCGCCTCCTCCCCGTCCGCGCCCTCCTTCCCTCCCTCCCTCCCTCTTTCCCTCCTTCCCTCCTTCCTTCCCTCCCTCCCTCCCTCCCTCCCGTCCGGCCCGGCCCGGCCCGGCCCGGCCGAGCAGAGCAGAGCAGCCCTTAGGCCGTCCGTCGGGGCGGCGCGGCCGGGGCAGGCCCGGCCCGAAGGTAGGAGGAGGAGGAGGAAGGGGAGGGGGGAGGGGGGCGGGGGCGCGCGCCGGGGAGGGTCTGGGGGACACACTCACACACACACACACACACCCCACCCCCCCACTTCCCTCCCCCCCCCCCTCCTCCCCCCAATCCTTCCCCCTTCGAGCGTCTCCCCTCCTCGCTCCAGCCCCCCATTCTCATCCCCTACCCCTTACCCCCCCCCACCCCTCCCTCCAGTCCTCCCCCCTCCCACTCCCTTCTTCCCCCCACTCCCCCCCCCACCCCTCCACCACCTCTCCCCCGCCTCCTCCCTTCATCCCCCCACTCTCAGCCCCTTCCCACCCCTTTCTGCCTCCCTCCACCCCTCCCTCCAACCCTCCCCCCACTCTCACCCCCATCCCGCCTCCCCCTCTCACCCCTTCCTCCAGCTCCCGCCCCTTCCTCCATCCCCCCGCCCCTTCCTCCATCCCCCCGCCCCTTCCTCCATCCCCCCGCCCCTTCCTCCATCCCCCCGCCCCTTCCTCCATCCCCCCGCCCCTTCCTCCATCCCCCCACCCCTCCCTTTATCCCCCCACTCTCACCCCTTCCTCCACTTCCCGTCCCTCCCTCCTTCCCCCCACTCCCACCCCTCCCTCCACCTCCCACCCCTCCCTCCATTCCTCCCCCCCATCCCTCCCTTCATCCCCCCACTCTCATCCCCCCTGCCATCTTCACCTCCTCCTCACCCCCGCTCTCTCCACCCTCTCACACCCTTCCCTCCACCTCCCATCCCCCCAACCCTCCCCCCCCCTCCGCCCTTCCACCTCCTCCCTGCCTCCCTCTGCTGGGGTCCCCATCCATCCCTCATTTCTGTCAACGCCTCTGACCCCCCCCCCTCATTCCCCCCCCTTGCCCCCCCCCCCAAGACTCCAGCCTCCCCGTGGGCGGGGAACGGGGCCGCCGACTCTCTTACGCCGGCCTCTCCCAACCGCCCGGTTGGGGACCCCGCACCCGCTAGACAATCATCGTGACGACGACGACGGCGGCGGTATCGGTGGAGCGCTTCCTAGGCGGCGGGCCGGCCACCGGCCGGTTACGGGGTCGGACGCGGCCCCGGGCCCCACGTGGGGTTCACGGTCTCGATCCCCGTTTTCCGGAGGGGGCGACCGAGGCCCAGAGTGGGGCAGCGCCTCGGCCGAGGTCACGCGGCGGGCGGCTGGCGGGTAGACGGGAACCCGGGACCCGGCGACTCGCTCCCGAGCCCGGGCCCTTTCCGCCGAGCGGCACCGCTGCCCTCCCTCTGCCGTGTCGTCAGAGGGGAGGCTCCTCGGCTGCACGGGAGGTGCCTCTTGGGCTTCGGCCGGGCGCCCGAAGCGCAGGGTACGGTGCCCCGGAGGCGGTGGGCGCCCGGCACCCTCCTCCGTCGCCGCCCCTGCCGCGAGGGGTCAGTGGGCAGAAAGAGGCGGGTGAGGGTCGGAGGGCCCTTGCTCGGACAGCTCCTCCGTTCCCCTCGCCCCCCCTCACGAGAAAAAAGGAAGTGCTTATTTAACGCTTCTCAAGCCAGTGCCCGTTCCGTGGCCCAAGGACCCGTAGTAATCGTCGTCGTCATGAGAACGGCGGCGTTTGCTCAGCGCTCGCTCGGTGCCGGGCACGGGACGATCGGGTCGGCCCCAGGCCCCGTCTCGCGTGGGGTTCGCGGTCCCGCTCCCCGTTTCCCGGTCGAGGAGACCGAGGCCCAGAGAAATGAGGCGACTTGCCCCGAGCCACCTCGCGGACCGCCGGCGGGGCCGGGATCGGAACTCGGGTCCGCGCCCTCTCCGCCCGGCCGCGCCGCCTCACGCGACCCCGGCGGCTCGGCCGCGCGTCCGACGGCCCCGCCGGACCCCGGGGTCTGTTCGTCTCTTTCCTCGGCTCGAAATTGAGAAGGCGGTCTTGGCGGGAAGCGCCGATCGAATCGAATCCGAAGGAAGTTGGTCGACGGGGCGCCTCGTTCCGCGGCCGTCGCCCGTCGTGACGGACGGGCTCCGCCGCCGGGCAGTTAGTGGGGAATGACTCGTGTTTTTCGTCCCCTCTGGCCTCACCCGGGGGGGGGGGGGTAGGAAAAGCTGACGGCGTGGGCGATGGGTCGCCGTCTCCGCCCTCGGCTTTTTATCTTGCGAGGAGGCAGGAGACGCTTTTTTGCTTCGGAAATTAAATATTTATCCCACGGCGAATCTGCGGTGAGTAGTGGAGAAAATATTAGCCAAGAGGGGCCCGGGAAGTTAAAAGCTTTAAAGGTTTTGTGAATTAAAGCCTGTCACAGCTTCTTCTCTCGTCTCGAAACCCTTGTGGATTCCGCTTGGCTCTGCGTCGCGGAAGATGGAGAAAGGGCCCCGTCGGGTTGCGCTGAGGCCCCTTGCGGGATGTTTTCGTTTAGGACCCACAGCCGCCTTGAAAGTGACGCGTTGAAACCGCGCGAGAGGAAACGGCTTCGGAACTCGCCGGCCGGTTCCAACTCTTGGGGGCCTTCGCAGGTGTCGCGCGCGCGACCGGGCTCCGCACGCGGCGGCGACGGTCGAGGACGTCGCGGCGACCTCGGCTTCCCTCGCCCGGACCCGTCGGGGGACCCCGTCCGGATCCCCATGCCGCCGAATGACGACGAGGTGAGGAGGTGATCTGTGTACAGGCTCCGTAGGGAATCCTCGAGGGCTCCCTACGGGGAGAACTCGTCGAGGGCCGTGACGGCGCTCGGCGAAAAGCGTAGCTTTTCTGACGGGGGCCCGGGGCACTTGGGTGAAGGGTTGTACTCGTGTTGGCTCCACTCCCCCGCGGGCCACCCGTCCGGTCTGCCGGCCGCCCGGTTCTCTTTCGGGTATTCAAAACAAATCCCCGAGGCCACGGACTCCTAGATCCGCCCCCCCCCCCCCCCGAGCGCTCAGGTTTTCGTATCGTTCGGCGCCTGCCGGCTGGGGGAGAGGAACAGAGTCCAAGTCTCCCTCGCTCTACTGGGCAGCGGGTTGAAACGGCATTCCCGAGAGCCCGGCCCTTTGAAGTCGGGAGGGAATTTCGGAGCCCCGGGACCTTTCGGTAGAAGGGCACTGATTTATTGGAGAGGGCGGAATGCCGGGGGTCACTGAACGAGTACGGAACGACAGCGAATAATCCGGGCCCGAGTTGCGAAGGATGCCGCCGGAGGATGAGTTCCCGGAACCCGTCGGCCGTCCTCCGCGGCAGAGGAGAGGGCCGCGACCGACCGCGCCCGGAACCGGCTCCACCCCCACGGCCCGGGCCCCTTGGAAGCCGACCTCCGGGTCGGCCTTCCCGGCGGATCCCGGGAGGCGGAAGGCGGTCGCGTCTCCGCCGGACGTTGTTGGATCTGGCTGTCGGCTCTCTCCCCCCCGTCGACGGAAGGCAGCGGAGGGTCCCGTTGGACTGCTTAAGACGCCAAGTCATCCCAGTCTTAACTGCGGGCCCGCACCCTGGAAGCATCGCCCTCCAGCAGTCAGAAGACTTGGGAGTCCCCCAGGGGCGGCAGACCAGGGGAGGAGTGACCGTCGAAGCCCACTGGGTTGTGGACCACCGGGGTCCCGCACCTGCCCGGGCCCCTCTAGCCTTCCAGCTCGGACGGCGGCCGCCGCCGCCCGGACCGACTGGCCGTGGCGGGAGACGGTCCCCCGGGTCCCGGGAGGCCCGGGCCGCCGCGTTCTCGGTATCCTCCCTCAAGCCCCTCCGAGGCCTCTCGGTCACCCGGGGGCCGGTCGGGCTTGGGCCGCGGGTTTCTTCTTGATCGGTTTTGGGTAAGGAAAAGCTGGTCTCGAGTTGGAGAGAAAAGGCACAGTGAGGAAGAGAGGAGCGGGCAAGGAGAGGTTGGGGGTTGGCCGGGCGGGCGGCCAGGCGGGCAGAGGCTCCTATCGCCAGCCCCGTCTGGACGCTGACGGGGCCGTGGCACCGGCCCAGCCCGACCTGGCCCACCTCCAAATCAAATTGCCACCCCGCCGGCAGCGCAACCACCGACACCTTTTGGAAGCGTTTTAACCCCAGGCCAGCCGGGGGACGCCCGAGGCCCAGAAAAACGCCTTTTTCTAAAATGCCCCGTCTCTGATGCGGAGGCGGGGTCGATCCGAGCGGTTCGGAAGAGGGTTAAAGACGCCGTCCCGTGTCTCACCCCACCTCCTTCCCCAGCACGGGGACCGACTCCTGACTTGTCTCGACACCTTTCGGTATAACCGGGCCGTTCTTCGCGCTTGCCACGTGAAATCTGCGTCGGGGTGACACGGGCGACCCTATTGGGCTCGGCGAGCCGTGGCTTTGGTGTTTGGCTACTAAGCTTTTCTGCCAGAATCCCCTAAATGTCCATACCCAACCTAACGCTCGGTACAGAGACTGGCACACGGTAAACGCTTAACAGATGCCACTATCATCGTTATCTTTATTAATGATAATAATGATACCCGTATCCAGAAGGGTGACAGAAGTGACTCGCCCGGCCGATCGAGTTCTGCCCCCGGTTAGGACTTGGAAGGGTGACCAGTTAGTTCATTCTCCACTTAACCACGGCCAGCGGGGGCCGGAGTCTTTTGCAGGATGTCTTTTGCCAGCCCGGAGGTTACAGATGACTTTTCGGTGTCCCGTAGGTTGATGGTATAGCACGCGGGCTGTCGACGTTAGGACTGAGGTTACCTTGGGAGAATTTGCTAGCGGCCAGAAGATGGCCTCGAGCCAGATCGGCCTCCCCCTTTATACTTCTCTTCGCAGCGGCAAAGTACCGAGGGTTTTCAGGGGTCCTGAAAGTCGGGGAAACGGCGCGGGTGCCCCGGTGTTTGCTCAGAGATCGTTAATGCTGCTTCGATAAAAGCCATCAGCGTTACCCTGCTGTCCTGCGCTCGAAACTCCTCATCTCGCTTACCCAGAAGGATCCGGGCCGTCGTGCTTATCGGGTTCTTCAGCGGCGCCCTTATCTCGAGCCCTCCACCGGCGGCGCGTGGCCTCAACGAGGTCGGCGAGGCGCTTGGCGGGCCGCGATGGGCCGCCCGGGCCCGTCGGGCCGCCAGGAGAAGCCGCAGGTAGCCGAGCTTCCTTCCCGTGGGTCGGGAAGACGCCTGTGGCAGGAGCGAGATGGAGTTTGGAAAGTTTGGCCAAAGTTACGTTTCTAAGACGGAGGGATCTTTCCGTCACGAACCCAAACGGGCCTGTCGAAGCATCGTTCTCCACGTCCCAGAGACGTCCGCCGGTCACCCTCTGCCGCAAGCAGCAGCTGTCGAAGGTCGGCCGGGGGGGGGGCCCAGCCCCAGCTCACCCCATCGGACGCATCCGCTCCCGGCACCCGCTCCTCCCGGCTCGGGCCCTTCCCGGCCCTTCCTGAGCTCGTCTGCCTCCTGTACCTAGCTCTGGGCCGGGGCTCTCCTCCAGCTCTGACAGGCCCCGACCGCGCCCTCTTCAGAGCCCGCCTGAAAACCCACCTCCTCCAGGAGACCTCCCACCCCACCCCCGGTTTTCGGCCCCACGGCCCCCCCCCGAGCCCTGCCGTGGATGTCGCTTCGGGGACCCCCGTCGATGAGTTGGTTTGTCTCTTCCGTCGTTTCGCTATCGTAACTCTCTCTTTTTCCTTCTGTTCCCTCTGTAGGTCTGCGGTTTCTCCCCGCGAGGCATCCTCATGAACTTGTGAGTCCCGTGAGGGCAGGGGTGGATCTCTCATTTCGGTTGGGGCGGTCGTAAAAATGGTATTCGAATACCTCCCGGGGGCAGCGCTCTCGGAAAAATACGACCGATGCCTGTTCCTTGGCCACGCGGAGCTGGTGCCGTAGTGGGGGAGACGGTCATAGAAATAGAACGAGGAAGGGTACTCGCGCTAAAACCTGGGAGCTACGCACACCTCGGGAACGGGTAAAAGTCAGTACGTCGGCACTGAGGGTGGCTGGCGGCCTCTTTAGAGGCGGGGGGGTTTGGAGTTTATCGCGGAAGACGTCTCGCTGGGCCAGGTGGGATTTCAGGAGGGTCGCGGATGGGAGATGGGCTGTGAACTGTTGGATACGTGGGGCGGGGGAGGGAGTCCCGGGCGGGAGAGTCGGGGAGGAGAGGGAGATGATGATAATAATAATAATCATAACTTTAAAAGGTTGGATCACGCGGAGCAGCGAGAGCTGGTTGGGTAGCAGTTGCTCCATTGCTCTGAATGGTGTCGATTTTTGCCGTCAGTGCTCTCTTCTTGGACTACAAAGGACAACTCGTTCTATCCTATTTATAGATTGAGTTGTCCTATACATATATATATATATATATATATATTTATTTATACCCACACACCCGGTTGCTGCGTGAATGAACGAATGAACGAGTGGCAGTGTGTCTGTCAGGGTGGAAGTGGGGATATACTCGATGAAAGCGGTAGCCATCTCTGCCGTAACACGGATCGTCACGATGCTTTTCGGCTAGAGCGCGGCGGAGGCGGAATTCGGGCCCGGCCTTCTGACGACTCCCGCCCGTCCGGAACAAGGTGTCGCGTAGTGGAGCGCCGCATCGGGGGCGAGGTGAGTGCTTCCGAGCTCCCCGTGGGTGCGGAGAGACTCCTCGATCGATCGGTCCGTCGGCGATACGTACCGAGCGCCTTCCGTGTGCGGAGCAGCGGACTGAGCGCTGGAGAGAGTTCAGTGCAGCAGAATGGGTAGACCCGTTTCCTGCCCACGAGGAACGGAGAGTCTAGAGAGGGAAGGTGCGATTCCCCCAGTTCAGGGGAGGAGGAAGGAAGAAGCGTGTGGGGACCGGGAACCTTGTTTCTGACTATTTGGCGGCTTCTTCACGGTCCTCTGGACCGTGAGCTCGTCCCGGCCGGGGAACGTGACGACCGGCTCCGTGATAGTGAACTCTCCTAGGCGCCTAGTACGGTATCCCGTACCCAGTGGGCGTTCGATAGATACGATCGATCGGATCCTTTGAGTTCTGAATTGTCCCCGCCACCGCTTACTCTGGAGAGCTCTATGGCCTTGCCGTCTTTCCACCACCATTAACGGCTCGGGAGAAGAATCAGTCATTGGGTCACCCGGGTTTTCAAACGAAAATGCTGGGGGCTCTGAGACCAAGGGAAATCTGAAATCTGCTGCCTAATAGCGAGGGGGGCGGGGATATAGGTCGCTGAGAAAATCATGCTGTGAGCGTTCCAGCTAATAAGTGGTTCATCTTTAATGCACGGAGATAAATAAAACGGGTTCTGGGAACCCCTGGCTCCTACGCTCCGGGGGAAAGGTTTAATTCCTCTCGGATCCGAACGCACGAACGACGTTCGTGTCGTCCGGAAAGGCCGAGACCGGTAGCGTCGGGGCGTCGAGCGGCCACAGCCGCCGCCCCTCTCCCTTAGCCGGCGTCCCGGAAGACCCGGTCTCTCGGGTCCCGGACCCAGTGTCAGTCGATGGTCCGAATTCACTGGGCAGTAAGCGTTAGAAGACGTGACCCTTGCCCGCGAGGAACGGACGATCCAACGGGGAACGCACAGAGAGGAGGAAGTAGGGGAGCACCGTAGGGTTAGAAAATGCTCCCGGGGAGGGGACGGGATGGGAAGAGCCGACCAGGGAATCGAAGGGGCCGGGGGGGGAGGTGAGCCGAGCTTCAGCGGCCCCCGCCACTGCCCCCGAGCCTCTCGGGCCTGGAGCGGCCAGAGAGTGGCCGCCGCCGCTCGGGCCGGGGGAGGGCGGGCGGGCAGGTGGTCTCGCGGGCCGCCGGGTGGGCCCGCGGGAAGGCTGAGCCAGCGATCCGGTGGCTCTGCGGGACGGAGCCGCGCGAACCCCGTTGGCTGCCGCCCCTTAGTTCCGATCTCCTTTTGGAGACCAGCCAAGCCGCTGGGCTTTCTGAACCGCCGGAGAGAGCCCCCGCCCTTAGCCGGAGGGCAGTTGACGGGGGGGCTCGTGCAGGTTCCCACATTTCCGGGGCTCGGCGGGTCGCGGGTTCCAGGAGGGCGTCCCGGGGCGGGGAGCGGCGGCGGCGGAGGCGGCGCAGCCGGAGAGCTCGGCCCAGCGGTACGGACGGACCGCCAAGACTGTTGAGACCCCGGGCGGGTCCCGATCTCACCCCCCGAAAATGTCGTCCGGAGACCCTCCCCCCTCAGGCCCCCCGGGGCGGTCGCCGGCGGAAATACAAGTATCAGGACCTCAGTTGCCCGTGAGCCCGCCGGTCACCGTGGAGATGATTTTCCGTGCGTGCTCCCTCTGCCGAGCCCACGCCCAGGCGACGTGGGCTTACCGGAAACCTTTTTCCCAGCAGGTAGGAGTGGGGCGTGTCCCTCCGTCGGCGTGGCCCGCGGTCACGTGACCGGGCGTGTAGCGTCGGGTTAGAGCAGAGGGCGTCGGAGAGAACCGTGCCCCCTCTTTTAGGAGCTGGGGGGTTTTCCCTGTACTTGGACTGAGGCGGAACGGGCCCGAGTCACCCGACGCTCTTCCCGACGGATAAACGGCCCCGGGAACGGCAGGCGAGCCGGAACTTTCCGCCCGCTGACCCCTCATCGGTCGGTCCCCCGGAGCTGTCGAGGGCTTACCGCGTGCGGAGCCCCGCACGAAGCACTGGGGAGGGTCCGCCCGGGCCATCTGACAGACGCATTCCTTCGTCAGTCCGGGCGGGGGGCGGGGCCCCCTGGCAGCCCGTCTCAGCCCCCGCCACCCGCCAGAAATAGAGACTCCGAAAGCGTTCCGTCCGGCGAGATGCCCTGACGGGGCGGCGTGCCGGTCGTCGGGGGCGGCGGCCGCGCGGCCGGCCGCCGGCGCGGTGACGGCGCCGGCTGTCTGTCTGGAGACCGTGTCCCCCCCCCCCCCCAAACTGTCATCTCCTCGTGGGCGGCGAAGGGGTCCGTTTATTGTCGTGTCGTACTCTGCCGAGCGCTCGGTACAGGCTCGGTACAGAGTCTCCGTTGTCTTTCTCATGCTTTCCGTTGAGCGCCCGCCAGGTGACGAACCCCGTCCTGAACGGCGGTGTGGGTACCGGCGCATTAGGTCGGACACAGTCACCGTCCTTCTTGGGGCTCACGGTCCCGGCAGGAGGGGGAACGGGCGTCGAATCCCCCTTTTTGCAGTTGAGGAAACGGAGGCCCGGAGAAGTGAAGCGACCCGCCCCAGGTCGCCCGGCAGACGAGTGGCAGAGCCGGGATCGGTAGTCCGGTCCTCCGACTCGCCGGCCCGGGCCCTTTCCACCAGGCCCCCGCCGGCGGCGGCGAGGTGGCGGCGGGCGACGGGGTGGAGAGGGCGGCGGTCGCCCCTCGCTCTGCCATTCCCTTCTCTCTGCAGAAAATGGTGTCGGCGGCGCCAGAAGACCCCTTCCGCCGGAAGGCCGATTGACGTCCCCCCCCCGCCCCCCGACCCCTCGAGGTGGCCGGCCGGCATGGCGCAGAGCGGCCCGCAGCTGGACGGCCAAGTGCTCCACAATCTCCGGCAGCGTTTCCCCGAGATCCCCGAGGGCGTGGTGTCCCAGTGCATGCTGCAGGTACGTGCCCTCCTCCGGCGCCCGCTCGGAGGTCGCTTCCGCCTCCGCCGGGCCCGGGCCGGGCCGGCTCTCGCCGCTCCGCCGGCCGGCGGAGGAGACCCGGGGAAGGGAGGGAACTGGAAAAGCCCCCCCACGGACCCTCCCGACGGTCCCCTCTCTGGGCCAGAATCCGAGACGGCAGAGAACGCGGTCCTTCACGTGGCCGTTCGTTCCTCGTTCGCGTCCGAGCACGCATTCGGTGGGATTTACTGAGTCCTCGCCGAGCGCGGAGCACTCCAGTGAGCACTTGGGAGAGGGCAATAGGATCAGCCGATCGATCGGCGATATCTGTGGAGGGGATAAGGTGTGCGGGGCCCCGGAGCGCGCTCGGAAGACGGCCGTACGGTCGGTAGGCCCGCTCCCCGCCCTTGGGGGAGTTCGACGGGCCGGTGGGGGAAACGGACGGTAGACCCTTGGTTAGCGGGAGCCAGGGTGGGACACGACCGCGGATGAAACGTCACGGTCCCGCGCGAAGGATTGACGGTCCATCGGACAGCTGCGGATAGATGAGGGCCGAGGAGGTGGGTAGGAAGGCCCGAGTGGCTGCTCTCCCCTCCTCCCAAACTCCCCTCCTCCTTGCCACCCGTTGGCCTCTCCGGCCCCCGACGCTCTTGGAGATCTCCTCCCCGCCCCCTATACGACGGATCCCGGCCGCGTCCCCCCGGCGAGGTGGGCCGAGGGTCAGTCGCCAGAGACGGCCCTGGGTGGGTGGAGATGTCCATCCGGTAGTGGGGAGAGTGAGGCGGGAGGTCCCGGATCTTCCGCCGCCGGGAACGCGAGTCCGTTCCTGCTTGCGCTGCCCTCCGTCCCGCTCCCGAGACCCCGCCGGCCTTCCTCCTCCTCGGCCCCGGGAGCCTCCTTCCCCGGAACCCTGCCTGTAGGCCCCCTCTCGCTCCCAAGTGGCCGCCTCGTGGGGCGTCGGGGAGGCCCCCGCCGGATCCCGGGACCACCGTTAGCCGTGCGGTGCGCTCCGCCGCCCTCGCGGCCTGGCTTGGATTCTCGGACGGACTTTTTCGGATCGTCCCTCCGTTCGGTTCTGCCGTCAGACAGCCGCGGGTGCGGACGGCCCGTCGAGAGTTGGAGGTTCACCCCGGTCCAATCCCGTTTTCTCCGACGCTCCCCGAGCTCCCTCAGAGCCTTTCCGGTGTGCGCGGAGCGCTCTGCTGAGCGCCGGGGGGAGGTCAGTGTGACAGAGTTGCCGGACCCGTTCCCCGCCCACGACGGACGTACAGTGTGGAGAGGGAGACGGACGTTAATGGGAAAAAATGACTGCCGTGTACGTGAGCGCCGTGGGTCTGAGGGAGGGGCGGAGGAAGACCGCGAGTCAGGACGATGCAGAAGGGAGTGGGAGAAGAGGGCGAGTCGGGGAAGGCCTCTTGGAGGAGATGGGCCTTCGTTGAGGCTTCGAAAGCGGGGAGAGTCATTGTCTGTCGGATACCAAGAGGGAGGGAGGGAGGGCGTTCCAGGCCGGAGACAGGACGTGGGCGGGAGTTGGGCGGCGAGAGAGACGAGGTCGAGGTACGGTGAGTAGGTTGGCCTTAGAGGTGTGAAGCGTGTGGGCTGGCTTGTTGCAGTAGAGCTGCGAGGCGAGGTCGGGGGGGGGTGGCGGAGCGAGTGCTTCAAAGTTGACGGTGAGGAGTTCCTTTCGGTCTTAAAGTCGAAAAGAAGTTGAAAAGTTGAGGCGGAGGGGGATGGGCCACCCCCGGAGGTTCTCGAGGAGCGAGGGGTCACGGACCGAAGGTCTTTGTCCGAGAACGATCCGGGCACAGAGCGAAGCGCGGACTGGAGTGGGGAGAGGCGGGAGGCGGGGCGGCCGGCCAGGAGGCCGCCGCGTCAGTCGGAGCGGGACGGGCCGAGGGTCGGGTCTCGAACGGTAGCAGTCCGGACAGGGGGGAGAGGGCGGATTTTAGCGGCGTGGTGAAGGTCCAGCCGACAGACGGTGTCCGCGGGCTCGCCGAGAGAGACGAGTCGAGGCCGACGCCGAGGTTACGGGCCCGCGAGACGGGAGGGACGGAGGCGCCGTTTGCGCTGACGGGAAAGTCGGGGGGGGGAGAGCCCGCGTCCGTACATCCGGGACGGAGTCGGGGTGTCCCCCCCAGCCGGGGCGGAGAGCCGCCCAGGTGAGGCCGCGGGGAGGCTTCCCACCCGTCCCGGGTGTTTCGAATTCGGAGCCCCTCTGTCGGGTGCCGGCGAACGCACCCTACGTGGGATAGGAGACTCTTCCTTCTCGCGAGTCGTGAAGGAGGCGATTCTTCGCTCCTCCCGGGCTGCGCTCTTTGCTCCCGGCTCTTTCCCCTCTGACCTCTCGCTGACACCCGTCCCCCCCCCGGCTGGGAGTCCTGGGCCCGGGACTCCCCGGGCCCCAGCTTTCTCCGACTTCAGATCCCTTCCGAAACCCCACCTCTACCAGGAAGCCTTCCCTGATTAAGCGCCCCCACCGCCCCCCCCCCCCCCAGATCTCGAGGGTGGGAACCCAACAGCCCCCCCACCCCGCGCCTCCGTCCGTTTTGGCTTACGAACGCCTTTTCTCGACAGAATTTGTGCTTTTTATCTCCCTTGAACTTACTACCCATTGTGGGTGTCCGTTTTCCCGGTCGCTCCCCTTCTCTGTAAGTAGTTTAGGTCTCCCCGATTCTCGCGGTAGAGGCCGGGGCCCCCTAACGCCACCGTACACGGCGCTCAGTCGTCCGGCAGAGACCCTCGATGGGAGGATCGCGGGGAAAGAAACAGGGACCGCCGTGGCTTTCGGAGAATCTTGGATCTCCCGTGATGGGGCCCTTTCTCGAGTCCCCCAGTCGCGTTTCGGAGTAACGCATCAGGTCGCCGGGGCCTTCCCGCGTCTTGGGGGCCCCGAGGCTCCTTCAGATCGCGCGGCCGACCGTCGCCGTCCCCCGCGGCCTCCGTCGGAGACCGGTTCCGCGCGGGGAGGTGTGAGGGTCCGCCGGGCGGGTGACCGCAGAGCGTCCGTCGTCCCTCTCCCGGCAGAACAACAACAATCTGGCGGCCTGTTGCCGGGCCCTGACGCAGGAGAGCGGTAAGTACCTGTACGGGGAGTACCACGGCCCGGAGGACGGCCGCGTCAGCCGCAACCGCCTGCTGCACATCAACCTGGGCATCCACCCGGCGGGCGGCTACCCCTCGGTGGACGGCGCCCAGCTGAACGGCGGCCGGACGCTGGTCCACGGCTCCGGCGAGGGGCACGTGGAGCCCCCGGGGCCGGGCCCGGGGAAGCAGCTCATCTGCCTGGTGCAGGAACCGCGCTCGGCCCCGGCCCTGGGGGCCGCCGCCGCCGCCGCCGCCCCCGGCTACAACCCGTTTTTCACGAACGAGCAGAACCGGAAGGCGGCCGCCACCCCGCCGCCGCAGCCGGCCGCGGCGGCCCCGCAGCCCGGCCTCCCCGGGCCCTCGCCCCCGCCGGCCCCGCCGCCGCCGCCGCCGCCCCCCTACGCCCACGCGCCTCGCTACGGCACGAACCCCATCACGGTGACCGTGTCCCAGAACGTCGCGGCCGGGCAGGGCGGCGCCCGGGCCGTGCAGATCCGGCCCCCGATCCCCAGCAGCCTCTACGGGGCCCCCGGCTCCATCTACATCCGGCAGGCGTCCCAGGGCTCCCCGGCCCGGCAGGGGCCCCAGGCCGGCCCCTGGCAGCCCTCCCCGCCGGGCCCCCTCCCCCACTACGGCCCCCGCCCGCTGCCGCCCCTCTACCCGCACCCGGCCGGCTTCCAGCCTCCGCAGTACCCCCCCAAGCAGCCCCCGCTGGCGCAGTCGGCCTACCGGTCCCCGCCCTCCTCCCAGTGCCCGTCGCCCTTCGGCTCTCCCCAGCACCAGGGGCAGCCGGCGGCGCTGGGCCACCAGGGCGCCCACGTCTTCGTGCCCCCCGGGCCCGGCCCGGCGGCCCCGGCCCCCCCGTACCAGCCGCCGCCGCCGCCGCCGCCGCCGCCCCCGGCCGGCTACCAGAAGCAGGGGGCCCACTCGGTCTCCTACGTCCCGTACGCCGTGGCGGGGCTGGGCAAGGGCTCCATGAAGAAGATCGAGATCACGGTGGAGCCGTCGGGCCGGGCCGGGGCGGGCGCCAACCGGAGCCCGTCGCCCAGCGGCGCCCAGCCCGCCCCGCGGACCCCGCACCCGCTCTACGGGGCCGCCCCGTCCCCGGCCGGCTCCCCGTCGCGGGCCGCGGCCGGCCCGCCCAAGCCCCCCTTCGGGCCCAGCCCCGTCTACATCACCTACACGCCGCAGCCCCCCGGGCCCGCCCCCCTGCCCCGCGCCCCGCCCAACCCCACGGCCGTCTTCAAGATCACCGTGGGCCGCGCCGCGCCCGAGAACCTCCTCAATCTGGTGGACCAAGAGGAGCGCTCGGCGGCGCCGGAGCCCATCCAGCCCATCTCCGTGGGCCCGCGGCCCGGCGGCGAGCCCGGCGCCCACAGGTACCAGAGGACCTGCAGCTCCGGCTCGGACGACTACGCCTACACGCAAGGTGAGGGGCCGGGCCGGCCCGGAGGGCCCCGCGTCCCCCGGGCTCCCCTCCCCGCTCCGCGCCCCTCCGCGGCGGCCGGGGCCGGGCCGGTCCCCCGAGGAGACCGGCCCCCCGGGTCGGGGCCCGGCGGCCGGACCCGGCCCGTGGCCTCCGCGGCCCCCTCGGCCACGGGACACCCCCGCCCCCCCCCCCCCGGCCCCTCGCGCCCGAAATCGAGCGTTGCTTATCCCGTTGGTTTTTCGCTTGAAGCGGCTCGGTCGAAGAGGCCAGACGCGCGAGGCGGATCGCTCAATCACTGGTGTTTTCTGAGCGTTCTCTGTGTGCGGAGCACTGTGCCGGGCGCTTCCGAGAGAACGGCGTAACGGAGCCGGGCGCGCCGCGAAGCCTAGCGGATAGAGTACGGGCCCGGGAGTCCGAAGGATCTGGGTTCTGGTTCCGGCTTCGCCGCCTGTCCAGTGGGGTGACTTGGGGCGGGTCATTTCACTCCTCTGGGTCTCAGTCACCCCATCTGTAAAACGGGGGTTAAGATTCAATAGTATTTATTGAGCGCTTACTACGTGCAGAGCACTGTACTAAGCGCTTGGGATGAACAAGTCGGCAACCGATAGAGACAATCCCTGCCGTTTGACGGGCTTACAGTCTGTGAACCCCATGTGGGACAGGGACTGCGTCCCGCCCGATTTGCCTCTGCCTGCCCCATCGCTTAGTAGAGCGCCTGGCAGTTAGCAAGCGTCTAACGGATCCCGGTAAAAAAATGAAAAAGGTCGGTAGTCACGTTCCTTGCCCCTAAGGACTTCACCGTCTTGAGGGGAGGGGAAGTGGGATGGCGTCGAAGAGCCGGGGTCAGGCTGCGGGTGCGTGCCCGGTGCGGGAGCCCTCCCTGAGAGGGGGAATGCGCCGAGGAAACCTAAAGGACAGGCCCCTGGTAGCCGTGAAGGCGGGGAGGAAGCTCTCGGCTCGCTCGAGGAAACACGGCCGGTCTGGGCGTCAGAGAGCCCAGCGGCTCCCCGGGGGGCGGGCCCGTTTCGGCCCCTCTCTGGCGAGGCCCGGCCGCCTTCGGTCGATCGACGCGTCGTCCGTCCGCCCTCTAGCTCTGCTGTTGCATCAGCGAGCCCGCATGGAGAGGTTGGCCAAGCAGCTGAAGCTGGAGAAGGAGGAGCTGGAGCGGCTGAAGGCGGAGGTCAACGGTATGGAGCACCACCTGATGCAGAGGCGCCTCAGGAGGGTCAGCTGCACCACCGCCATCCCCACGGTAAGGCCGGCGCCCGGCGGGCCCGCCAGCCCCCGACCCTCCTCCCGCTCCGTCCTCTCCTCTCCCCCCGCCCCCGCCTTCCTTCCGTCCCGGTGGGCGCCACCCCGCGCGTCTGTCCGCCGAGACGCTTCCCGGGCCTGGGAGATCGCGCCGGAGGAGGAGGCGGGGGCGCGGCTCGGGCCCCGCTCCGCCGGACTCGAGGCGAGTCCGCCCCCGGTCCCTCGGATGCGTCCCTGAAGGGAAGGCTTCTCGTCCACGCCGAGAGGCCCCGCGTGACGCCGGAGAGATCTTCGGGAATTGTGGATTCTTCTTTGGACCCGAAGTCGATCGGTCCGCTTAGCGCTTACCTTCCTCCCGACTGAATTCCCACCCCGGGAAGGTGACCCCAGCCCTCCTCTCAGCTTCCGATTCAAGTGTCGGGGGCCGTTGCTTGAAGCCCATTTCCGAATCCCCGGTCCCCCTCCTGCGGGCGGGACTGAACGGGGAGCGGAGAAGCCGGAGTTGTAGTCCCGTAACTAGAGGCGCGTCGGAGCTCGCCTCGAGCGCCGGGGAGCGCCGGGGACCGTGCGGCGGCCCGGCGAGCACGTCGGGGTCCCCGGGTGGGGAGCGAGGTCGGGGCCGGCGCTCGTCCGGGAGACGCGGGTCGGTTCCGGACCGGGCTGGGTTCTCGGCGGGGAGGGGGGAGGAGAGAGAGCAGCGACGTTGACAGAGATGGTCGAGGGTGGCGTGGGCGAGCGCGGGATGAGTCTTCTCCGGCAGGATCTGGGAGGCCAGGGACGGGGCGGAAGACGTTGCCCAAACGGGACCGGTGGGCAAGTCCCGCCCGGAAGGCCGCGGGCCGTGGGGGTTGTGATTTTGAGGTTCCCGGACCCGGGGAAGGGTTGGCGGTGGGTGCGGCCGACGCTCCCACCCCTCGTCTCGCCACCGCGGGACTAGGTCAGGGACGGACACCCGCTGGCCCTGGGAGGTGGCGGGGAGCTAAACCGAGTGCAAGAGTCCACGAAGGACCGAGGGGCGAGGAGGGCGGCCTCAGAGGGAGTGGTACGGCGGGTTTAGGGAAAGAGGTGGTCCCTCAGGATGGGTAGATGCTGTGTGAGAGGGGAGCGGAGGGCCGGTTGGGCCCTTCTGAGGATTCCTCTCGCCCCCACTCTCCTCTCCGTAGTTGGGACGCGTAGCAGGGAGGGCCTCCCACGCCATCCCCCCGATCCTCCGGCCGGGCGGACGGGCGGTCCGACGTAAGAGCGGCTTCCCTTGAGTTAGCACGTTCCCTCTGCGGAGGTGGGAGGCGGCGGGCCACGGACGTCCCAGCTTCTCTGGTCCCCGGAGTTGCCGGAGACCTTCCTCCGTACGCGTCAGTCAGAGGCCGCCGGGCGCTCTTGGAGCCTTCCGAAAAGGCTGAGCCCGCTAAGCTAGAGAAGCGGACGGATGCGTCGGCGAAAGCGATTTGAAGAAACGAATGGTTGCCGACCCACTGGTCGTCTTCTGGGTTTTCCGAGACTGCTGGACACGGGACGGAGGGCCAGCCCTTGCGTGGGCCGGGACTTGGTCGGAAGGTTCTCAGAGTGCCGCTCCATCCCATCCCCCCGTACCTCCTCAGTTAGGAGAGTTCTTGGGAAAAAACAGGGTTTCTTCAGAGCCGTTTCCTAACGAAACCGGTCAAAACCGGGGACCGTCCACCGGGGAAAAGGGGGACGGACCCACCGCCCCGAGTCTGGACGTTGCCGTGGGCGTGGCCGAGGGGAGCGTCGTCTCTGACGTGCGATGGATCCGGGGGAGAGGAGAGATGGCCCCGCGGGAATGGCCGGATTCCTCTGTGAAGAAGGGAAGCTGGAGCGGACCGTGCCCGGTCACGCGATGGAAGGGACTCGCCGTTTCTCGACCCCCGCCTGGGCCGTCCCGTGTGCAACCCAAGTCTCTGTCCTCCCTCGGGATTCCTCACGGCCCCCGCCCCCGCGGTCCGGGCCCGTCGCTCCTCCCACCAGGGCTTCTCCCCGGCCCGTGGCTCTCCACAAGCCTCGAGTCCCTTCTGCCCCCGTGACGCCCCGAGCCTTCCTCGCCCGCCGGCCGGGACGGGTCCCGGCACCCGCCGGAGAGAGGGCGGAAGTCCTCGCTGGTGGCCGGGGGCGCCCCGGCCACAGAGCCAGAGGAGGAAGTGTTTCACTTGGCTCTGCCGAAGAAGAAAAGCAGTTCGGTTCCTACCGAAGACCAAGAAGCCACAGTCGGCTGCCGCCGGAAAAACCAGGAAACCTAATCCGGAACTCGGGTCAGGGGACGGCCAGAGGCCGTTGGGGCGGACTAAGCCAAGGGAGCCAGGCCGGGTTCTGGCCAGCCCGGTCCTCTCCGCGTCCATCCCTTTCCTCCCCGCCCCGTCTGAAAAAGGCCGCGTGGTAAGTGCCGGTCACGTCGTGTTGCGTTTCTCTTTGACGGTCGGAACTCACCTTTCGATTTTTTCTTCCGGGTGCTTTTCTCTGTCTCGTGTATCCTTGGTCTGACTTTGTGTTTTTTAGTCTCTCTCCTGGCTCTTCAGTCCTCCTTCTCCCTTTCCTCGTTAGGCCAGGGTGATTCTCCTGCACCTGAACTGGCCAGAGGGTTTCCCTGGGCCCTCGGAATCCGCCCCAGCAGTTTGAACTCTAGAGAAGGCTTCACGTGAAGGAGGAGTCTCGTCCAAAGCGACGCTCCCTGCCCGGTTATCGTCTCGGAATTCGGAAGGTAGAGGAGAAGGACTACGTGAATTCTTCCCGAGTGGAAAATGTCACCTTCCATTTAGGCTTTCACCGGGTGGCCCTCCTCCATCCGTCCGTGCTTCGGTCCCACCTCCCGTGTCCGGCAGAGGACGCCGGGCGTCCTCGGCGTGTTCCGAACGAGATCCGAAAATTGGCTCCCGTGGAAAGGAAGGTGGGGAGAAACCTTCCCAGCGGATCAGGCACCTTCTCTTCCCCTTCCCGTGGAGCTCCGGTCCGGGCTAGGGCCGCCGGGCCGGGCTGGAAGAGGAGGCGACGGGACGGCACCGAGGCGGGAAGAGGAGGTCAGGGGCACGGGTCGGCCAGGCGGAGACGGCCCGTACCGCGCTGCGTTGGGAAGATACCCCGGCCCTGTGGCACGGACAACAGCAACAGGGACGGACAGGGTCATTTCCAGGGTTTCTGTTAGCCTGTATTGGATGCGGGGACCCCCTCCCTACCCTGCGGCGATGGGACGAGCTCTATTGGAAACATGGGATTTTAGCCGTCTCCTTTAAAAGACGTCTTGGACAAGAACGGGTCCCGGATCGGAGCGCAGGGGAGTTACAAGTCGCGCACACAGACTCTAGCAGCCCCCCAAGTCCATCCGTCCGTCATTTCAAAAGATGTCTTTGTCCCCCGGCATTTCCAGAGAGCTCCCCTCGAGACGGGGATTGGGTCTTCCCCTCCTATAGAGGTTTTCCTTTTAAGACTTCATTCCCTGTTAGGTTTTTTTTTTTTTGGTCGCCATCGTTGCTTTTAGTGATGCCTAGTTAGGGGTGTGAGTGCTTCTCTCCGATTAGGGTTTTCCAGTCTCCCTCCACGATCCAAGAAGAAGGTTAGGGGTGAAATAGAAATCCGTCCTTTTAGAGAAGCAGCGTGGCCTAGTGGGACGAGCACAGGCCTGGGAGTCAGAGGACTTGGGTTCTAATCCCAGATCTGCCCCTCACCCGCTGGAGCAACCTTAGGCGAGTCACTTCGCTTCTCTGTGCCTAAGTCAATCAGCCGTGTCTGTTGAGCGCTTTCTGTGTGCAGAACTCTGTAGTAAGCGCTTGGGAGGGTACAGTCCAACAGAGTTGATAGACGTGTTCTCTGCCCACGAAGAACTTACATTCTGGAGGGAGAGACGTGACGGAACAGTAATAACAATAATTAATAATGGTATTCGTGAAGCGTTTACTACGTGCTGGGCACCGCTCTACGCGCTGGGGTAGATGCAGGGTGATCAGATTGTCCCACGTGGGGCTCACGTGTTTTAATCCCCATTTTTGCAGATGGGGTAACTGAGGCCCAGAGAAGTTAAAAGCGACTTGCCCAAGGTCACACAGCAGACAGGTGGCGGAGCCGGGATTAGAACCCACGACCTCTGACTCCCAAGCCCGGGCTCTTTCCGCTAAGCCACACTGCTTCCCGACTATAAGTAAGTGAGGTGACGAGCTCATCTCAGGCAGCAGTCTGAGGTTTACACTGATCTGAGGGATTCGCTATTAATGCTCTCTTTGGATTTCAAGCCCTGACGACGTTTTCCGTGCGCTAAAAACGGGAGCCTTCGATTGGGTCACTCTGCTCACGTTGGAGAAAGCGACAGTACCCCGCGCCGGATCCCTCGGTCTGCAGTAGGGGTTGGCTGTTGCCTTAGGTTATGGGGGAGGAGTAGGGAGAGGGGAAACGGCAGGAGCAGTGGAAAAGGGATGATCAGTCCATCAATCAAGACATGGGTTCTAATCCCGGCTCCGCCACTTGTCTGCTGTGTGACCTTGAGCAAGCCTCTTAACTCTCTGCGCCTCACTTAGCTCATCCGTAAAATGAGGATTAAGAACGTGAGCCCCGCCTGGGGCTACCTGCTTACCTAACATCTACCCCAGCACTTAGACGGTGCTCGGCACGTAGTAAGCGCTTAACAAATACCGTAACTATCATCGTCGTCGTCATTATTATCAGTCTGTATCGTTTACTGAGTTTTTATTCTCTGTCGAGCCCCTAACACTCGGCATTCGAGAGATTACGATCGGTCGACGCAACCTAGTAGGGGAGGTGGGCGCTCAGATCGGTGACGGGAGTGCGGAGAAGCAGCCTGGTTACCCGAAAGTGTGCCTGGGGTGGACAGGGAGTGCCCGAGGACCCAAACGCTCAGGTGCCGACAGAGTGCCCCGGGGGCAGTAGATGGGGCAAGTAGCGTGGTGAGATGGGAGGCGAATAGGGGGAGATCTTCCAGAGGAGACGGGGTTTCAGAAAGTCTTCAGATGCGGGGAGGGTAGTGGTCTGCCAAGGAGCTTCTGGGCAAGAGGGCGGACCGGAGCAGGAGGTCGCCCGGGAGCGAGAAGAGAGTGAGGCCCAGTGAGAAGTTGGCCCAGAGGGCAAGGAAGCGGGCTGGGTCGTGGCGAGAGGGAAACCAGGGTAAGTCGACCCCCGAGAGAGGGTTGATCGACTTAAAGCCGACGGTGGGGAATTTTGGCTTGCGGCGGAAAGGCACGGACAGCCGTTGGAGGTCTGGGAGGGGCGCGGAGACCTCCCCGCCCGACGATCCGGGCAGCGGAATCTGGACTGGAGAGGGGAGGGGCCGGAGGCACGGGGAGGACCCGTGAGGTGGACTTGTGCGGGATTCGGATCCGGATCCGGCAAGCGCTCAGACCACCGTGGCTGGCGGCAGCGGGGGTGGAGACCAGAGGGTGGTTTCTGGACAGGTTGGAAGATAGAAGCAACGGGGCTTAGTGGATAGGGCACAGGCCTGGGAGTCAGAAGGTTCTGGGAGGGAAAAGAAGAGGAGTGGAGTTAAGGAGGCCCAGAGGAAGTGCGGGTGTCCCAGCCTTCCTACACCTCTACTAAACGAGGCGAGGAAGAGTTTCACTTGGAGAAGCTTCGCTGACCTCGACGGGTTGGAGGAACTCGGTGATTCCCAAAGCTCGGAGCATCGGGTCTGACTCCACGTGTCGGGGAAAAGAAAAAAACGTCCGGGCGAGACCCCGTACTGAGCTCTAGCCGTTTAATGCCCGGGAGACTTTACGCGAGCGTCGTTTGCCGTTGTCCTCTTCGCGGATCCTCAGCGACTTTGAAAAACAAAACCCCCCACGACTTTCCGCCCCGCCCATGCCCCGACCCGGGCCGAAGCCCAGCGGGACGAAGGACGTGCGGCTCGAGGCGGTCTGTGTGAGAGCCATTCCCATCCTTGGACCTGACGCTAATGTTCCCCCGTTGCTTTGCGGGTTCTCTCTTCCCAGCCGGAGGAGATGACCAGATTGAGAAGCGTTAACAGACAACTCCAGATAAACGTTGACTGTACCCTGAAAGAAGTGGACCTCCTACAGTCTCGAGGTACATTCTTCGATTTCTCCCAAGCGACGACGGTGGGGATCGTCGATGACGACGATGGCATTTAAAGCGCTCACTATGTGCCAAGCACTGTTCTGAGCGCTGGGCTAGATACAGGGTAATCAGGTTGCCTCACAGTCTCAATCCCCGTTTTCCAGACGAGGTAACTGAGGCACAGAGAAGTTATAAGATTTCCTCAGCGGCACGGCTGATAAGCGGCGGAGCCGGGAGTGGAACCCGCAACCTTGGACTCCCAAGCCCGGGCCCTTTCCACTAAGCCTCGCCGCTTCTCTGTCCTCCCAGTGTTCTGTTCAGGGCCCTTACCCTCAACTTGAGAGATCGTCCTTTTCTACTGGAAGTTACAGGTCTCTCGGGGAAATGTGATGTTCCGTTTGGAGCCGTGTCAGAACTCGGTCTGGGTTCAGGCGACGTTTTCCCGAAGCCATCCCCCTCATTTTGGACTCGGTGGCGATAGTACGTTGTATGTGCCGGGCACGGGGCTGAATGCTGGGGACAGAGGGAGGGGGCGGCAGAATTGGTTTCCCCATGTTCTCTCTGGGAACCGTTGATGGTTCTGCAAGTCCTCCGTAGAGTCGGAAGAAGGGAAGTGACCTTTAAGCTCACCGTGGGCAGGGAATGTGTTGGTTGACTGTTGTTCTGTCCTTTCCCAAGCGCCTAGTACAGTGCTGTGCACCTAGTAAGCGCTCAATAAATGCGATCGAATGAATGAGCCAGCCCCTTGTACTGGGGGATTTCGTGCCCGTGGTCCGGATGGAACCGCATCCCGGCTGAGGGTGGACATGAGTGACCAGAGGCTCGGTTGCAAATATCCCACCTCCTTTTCGCGGACCGGTCCCCGCGGATCCTGGTGAAGGGAAGCGGGAAACAAGAAGGTCGATGAACTCCCCCAAGGTTTTACGGACAGCCTAGGGGAGGGCCGGCCGTCGAGATTCAGAAGAGTCGCTTCCAGTCCGGGGAACGTTCAGCTACTGTCTCCGGCCCGGGAGTGGGTGGGCTTGCCCCGGGTCCTTTTTAAGGGACGGATGACCGAAGGTCGTCCGTTTGGTCGGTCTAGAGGCGGGATCGTTCGAGTTTGGGAAGGCGTGTGTTGGGGAGGTGTGGTATCTGGGCTTGATCTCGTGAGGTAGGTCGCTTTTCCTCTTCATCCTTCCTTCTGATGCTGTTCTGTAGCTTGAGACGAGTTCAGTCCAAGTACTTCAGTCTTCCCTGTGCTAGGCTCATTTTAGTTTTCCGGACCCTCCGCGACCGTGGTGAGGGGGAATATTTTTCACCGTCTTTGCTTTCCACATGATGTCCATTTGGGTTGTCTTGACCGAAGCCGTCAAGCGTCACGGGGCCACGGAGTCCGGCTGTTTCCGTCAAGCCTTTCTGCATTCAGAGCCCGGGCTGAGGCCCGACGGGGTGCCGGGCTCTGAATTCGGGGTTCACAGAGCAGCGAGGCCGGAGCCTGGGGCCACAGCCGACTCAGGTCCCACGGGCGGGCGGAGGCGAGGAGGAGGCGGAGGCTTAGCCGTTCCCGTCCGTCGTGATAATTAGAGACCCCCACGAGGGCCGAGAGGGACCCCGTCTATTCCCGGGCTTGCGACACTCGCCTCTTGCCCGCCCGCGTTGGATCGGGTTCGGTCACGCGCTTGCCTCCGCGGGAGGTTCGTTTCTGCCCGTGCCGGGTCTCGGGGCCCTCTTGGAGGTGTTTCCGTGGCGTGCGCTTGACGGGATGCAGGAAACGAGAGCGTCTTTCCGTGGGAGTTTCATCGCCGGCTTTATTTCTTCTTTACGACTAGGCGGCAGGCTAGTGATCCTCAAATATTGGGTTTGTTCTTCCTAGGCAATTTTGATCCAAAAGCCATAAACAACTTCTACGACCACATAGAGCCCGGTCCGGTGGTGCCGCCCAAGCCGGCGAAGAAAGGTGAGTGATGGGAATTTTCACGTGAAGCTCTCCGGTGGGCCACGTCGGTTCGGAGGAGAGGAAGGCGACCGGGAGCTCGGGAGAGGCGGCTCGGAAAAATCACAACCCCCTTTGGGTTCGATTTAGCGTTGGCTGTGCGGACTGTTCGTGTTTGGTAGGGGTGTTATGTGGAAAGGTGGTAGACAAAAAACGTGAATCGTGATAACTGTGGTATCTGTTCAGCGCTTATCGTGTGTCAAGCGTTGTATTAAGCAGCGGGGTAGGTACAGGATGACCATCCCGAGGCCCGAGTCCAGGGTTTTATCGGCGGTCCGGTGTCTCGGAGGGACCGCCAGATATCCTTCTCCGTCGCTCCCTCGGAGGAGTGTGAAGCCAGTGGGTCATCATAAAGTCATAGGAGATGTCAGGGGTGTTTCAGTGAAGGGTGACTACGTGTTGCCAGTTCCCTCTAGACTGTCAAGTCGCTGTGGGCAGAGATTGTGTCTGTCACCTCTCCCGAGTGCTTCGTCCAGTGCTGACACAATTTTAAGCGCCCAAATGCCATTGCAAGACCGAACGATCGAATCCTCAGGAGGGAGCGGATCCTCACAGGGCTAAACCATGTTCGCCCTCCCTGTCTTGACCTTTTAACGAGGTGCCTTCTTCGAGAGCAGCGAATCTTACCTGGGCTGTTAGCGGTCGGGTCGAAGAGACCCGCCGCCACCCAGCCCTGTGGAGATGGGAAACGGGGGCTTCCCGAGGTAGGGTCTGGAGCGTCGGCATCCGTAACGCGTTCCGCCGCGGGGTCGGCGGGAGATCTCGAGGGGCTCTCCGAAACGTCTTCCTTGTCGGCGGAAGATACCGCCCAGGTTCCCCTGCGTCTCACCGGTCCTGGCTTCCTTTACGCAGACGCGTCGGACGCCCCCTGCGTGGTAGAGCGAAAAGCCAGAAGGATCAGCGTGACCTCCAGAGCGCAAGGCGACTCGCACGAGCCCCAGGCCGGGGCCGCCGCCACCGCCGCTCCCGACGGTAGGTGCGCCGACGTCCCCCCAGCCGCCCCCCGGAAGGGTCTCCGGCCGAAGCTTCGGGGTCGGGCGCCGGCTCGCCCCGACGACGCCAAACCAGGTGGAGACGCCTCGGCCGTCCCCTCCGGCCTCCGTTTTCCACTTGCCTCGTCGTAGCGATCCCCGGCAGCCCGCCCCCGGTCCGCCCTTCACAGGGAGCGGATGGATTCGGGGGGGAACGCCTCGGCAGGTGCGGGCGGCGGCTGTGTCGAACGGGCGGTATCTCCGGACGGGCCGGCGGGCGCCCAGACGGCAGCGTCAGTCTCGGAGGACGTCCGCCGCTGGGGCCGTAAGCCCCGGCCCCTGTTGGAAATGCCGCTGGCGCTTCTCAGAGTGGGCGGTGGGGCTCGGATGGCCTTGGCCAGAGGGAGGCGGGGGAGGGAGAGGGAGAGAGGGGGACGAAGGGAAAGGGAGAGTGAGAGAGAAATAGTTACTGTTCCCTCCCTCTCCCGTGGCTGGCGAAAAGAAACGTCACCGTAGTCCCGGCAGGTCCCATTTTGATTGCTTCTCGAACGCCTCCTCTGAGAGAAAGAGCCGGCATGGGATCGTCCCCCTAGGAGGCGGCCCCCGAGCGGGAGGGTGGGCGTTGGTCAGTGGTGGTCAGAGCAGCTCCCCCCCCCCCCCCCCCCCCCGTCCCTCCCCCGGGACCAGGAGACAAGAAACCCGACTGTGTCTGGGCTCCCGGATTTGACCCGGGCCCCGCCCCGCCGAATCGGCCACCGGAGGCGAAGCTGCAGTCTCCGGTGCCGTCACCCTCCACCCCCCGTCCCTCACCCGACGTAAGCTGTCTGTTCCCAGAGGGGCTGTGGCCGAGGCTCCCTGAAGGAAGCGAAGGAGCGCCGTAGGCGGGAGAGGGGGTGGGGGTGTTGGCGGCCGCCCCTGGAGGGGGGCGCTCAGGGATTGTCCGTGGCCAGGAGTTCCCAGGGCCTCCCGCGGGCCCATTTCAGGCCGCCCGTTGCAGGGAGGCAGACGTTCAGGTCACGCTCGGGCTTCGGAGTTGGCGTGGCGCTCTAGGAGGGTGTGTCTCGCGGGACCCCCCGGTTCTCCGTCCTCTCTGAGGAAGGCCGAGCGTCGGAGCGGAAAGCGCTAGCCTCGGGCCGGGCTCCCAGCCGGGAGCCGAGGGTGCCGCCCCGCCCTGCCTTGTGACTCGGCCTCCCCCCAAAACCCTCTCCCCGGGCCTGCGGATCTTCTGCCGCCCAGCCCCCTCCCGCCCAGACGGCGCCGTGTCGGAGGGGCCCGGGGGCTGGACCCGTCCCCTTCCTGTCCTCTTCCCCCTTCCTGAGCCTGCAGGGTGGGAAGAGAGGGAGCGAGGGGGTGGGGAGGGGAAGGCCCACCCACCACCCTCCGTTATCCCAGACGGAACTCCAAGTTGGAGTGACATCTGGGCTCCCGTCGCGCCGAGCGAGAGCCGCCGTGGCGTGGGCCCGGGGCCCCGACCTCAGCCCACGCCTCCGTCTCCACCCCCACTCCTTGCGCCCCACCCTAATCAGCGTACTCGTTAAGCGCCTACTCCGGGCCGGGCGCCGTTCTAAGCGCCAGGGTACGACCGAGTTAATCGGGCTGGACACGGTCCCCGTCCTTTGTGGGGCTCGATACCCGTTTTACAGATGAGGGAACTGAGGCCCGGAGAAGTGAACTTGCCCGGGTTGATGCAGCAAGCGTGTGGAAGAGCGAGGATTAGAACCCAGGTCCTCCTGCCTCCCAGGCCCAGGGCACCATCCCCTAATCCACGCCGTGGCCGCGGTCGGGAGCCGGTGGCAGGCGCCCCCGGCCGGCTCGATGTCCCAGCGCGGACGGTGTTGCCGGAGCGGGGGGTCGGTCCGTTTCCCTCCGCAGACCACCCGGCCACGTCCAGGCAGGCCGCGTCCAGGCAGACCCCGCAGGCCCAGGCTCGAGACGAAGACTTGGAAGGGGCCCCGTGGAACTGCGACAGCTGCACCTTCCTGAACCACCCGGCCCTCAACCGCTGCGAGCAGTGCGAGATGCCACGGAGCACTTGAACCGCCCGAGGCCTCGCCGCCTCGCCGCACCATTGGAACGTCGGGGGCGGGGCGCCGGCGAGGAGGCCGCGGGGGCTCTCGGTCAGTCGCCCTCCCGCCCGTCCGTCCGCCTCCCCGTCGGCCCCCCCGGGCGTCGCGGCGCGGATGGCCTCGGGGGGGGGAAAGGGGGAGGAGGCCGCGTCCACCCGTCCCGCACTCGCAGACGACCGGGGGACCGGTGGTTCCTCCTCCTCCTCCTTCCCCTCCCCCAGTCGCGATGGGGAAAGCCGAAGGGAGGGTCGGTCCTCGAGCGTGTGGCGGGGGCGGGCGGCCGAGGGCCCCTCCGGCCGCCCCCACGGGTGTCCCCGGACGAGCCGCGGGCGGTCCCGACGGGCCTCACCTAAGGCCTCGCGTGGCCGCAACCGGCCAGGAAGCCGGCCTCCTCCTCCCGAACGACCGGACGGGACAAGGCGGCCGTTCTCTTTCCTCCCGGTCAGCGGGCAGGGGATCTGTCATTGC
This sequence comes from Ornithorhynchus anatinus, assembly GCF_004115215.2. NCBI lineage: Eukaryota > Metazoa > Chordata > Mammalia > Monotremata > Ornithorhynchidae > Ornithorhynchus > Ornithorhynchus anatinus. The sequence continues at coordinate 13,727,448 of NC_041742.1, read as the reverse complement.
TGCTTGTTCCAGGGTAATTTCCGTCTACCTACACGACGCTCACGCTCACGATCATTCACACACACACACACACACACAAGCGCGCGCGCGCGCGCGGACACAAAAACGCTCTTTGAAAATGTGACCCGTGGGCCCGCACGGGGCCAAGCCTTACGTACTGAAGATTGCAGTCGGCGGCGGCCAGACCCCCCTCTGCTCGTACTGTATCCGGCAGGCGGTATCGACACTGGTAACTCCCCGAGACCCAATGCTGCCACATCACGGATGAAGAGAAAACGCCGCCGCCGGCTCCCCTGAGGCCGCTGCGAGTAGGCGCTAACGAGCCCCTCCCGTGGGCGCTCTCCCGCCCCCTCCCCTTTCTCCCGAGACCGTTGCTTCGTCCGGTCCGGCGTAAGGAGGGCGTATGCCAGACGCGAGGCCTGCTGGAGAACTCCGGCTCAGCGGTGGCTATTGTTTGCCCCCCCCCCCCCCCCCCCCCCCCCCCCCCCGCCGGGCCTTGATCCAGCTTCCAATTTTGTGAAGAATTCATGATGTTTACAGCACAGACGATCCTTTGTGCCCCTCTCCTGGATCAGCTGACGCATAATCAACATTAGCCATTCGGGAAAGGTTTATCTGCACACAGTTAATAAACCAGCCCGTGAGCAATTGCAGGTGGCCAGTGATGTAACATCGCATCGTGCGGGGTGGCGGGAGGGGGCGAGGTGGGAGGGAGGGAGGGGCAAGAGCGGGGGAGAGGGGTAGGCAGGAAGAGAGGAAACCTTGGCAAGAGAAGGATGGATACCGAGGTGTTTCAAACTGAGGGTCTGGTCGGAAACTCTCGTGCACGGGACGCTGGGTATTCCCAGACCGCGTCCCATCAGTTCGGAGCGTTTGGGGGACGGTCTCTTTTCCGTCGACCGAGTCACCGCGGCGGGGTGCCAGCGGGCCGGCCGAAGGCCGGATGAACCTGGGCCGGCGGTCCCGGCCACCGACGGACAGATGGGGGCCGCTGGCGTCTCTCCCCACCTCCCCAATAGCGCTCGGTTTTGAGGGCCCGAGCTGCTTCCTCTGCTGTCGGGTTCCTCCCCTGTCCCCCCGGAGGTTTCCGGCGCCCCCTCCCAGAGGGAGGGCTGGACGGGGCTGGGGGATTGGTCCGCCGCACCGGCACCCGATCGGACCCTCTTTGGCAAGGGGCAGCCTGAGGTCCGGCACCCCTGAGGCCGCTAGGGCGTGCCACCAGGCGAGAGACGGTTTGGGGTCCGTCGGGGTGGGGGGGGTGGGGGGGGGATCTGCTGCATCCGGGAGCAGAGTGAATCCAAACGGCATCAAAACTCGGCTCTCGGTCCGGTTCCCGTAATAGGACCGCCCCCTGCCATCCGGGGGCCTCTTGGAAGGCAGATAGGGCGTCGATGCCAGTTCCCGCACGTGCTTCGGGTGGTCTGAGAGTAAAGACCGCCGCGTGATTTTTGCTAATACCACAGCTTCAGCCCGACCGAGCCAAGAGCGTGCAGGGAACGGGTCCGGTACCGGCACGGTCCCGAGCTCATTATGCCCTAAGACGGTCGGTTGGCCCGGTATCTCTTAAACCTGCACTTCGGACGGGCCGCGATGAGCTCCTTGGTCGCCGCACCCTCGCTGATGTCTCGTGCTCCGTCCGGTTCCTCGCCCCCCGCCCCCGCCTTCGGAGCTGGGTTGCCGACTCCGGTCTGCCGTTTTGTCCGGCGCGGGACGTAGCGACGACCTGGGCTGCCGTTCTGAAGTAGCGGAGCCCAAGTGGCTCGTGGCTCGTGACGAAATGGTAGATGTCCCATCCGGGGGGGCGTGTTGGAAAACCCGTTTGCCGTGTCGCTCTCTCATCAGAACTCTCAGATTTGGAAAACCGCACCACACGAAGTGCATCCGAAGCAACCGAGTTTGTGGTCCTCGGGGAGATGGCGCGGTTTCAGGTCCTCCATTTAACCTCTCCGCCTACCCGGATCCAGCGGGTGGCGCTTGGGCAGAAGGGCGGGAGGGACCCGTCGGACGGGCGGCCCATTTCTGGGCGCAAGCCTGGCTCTGGAGGTTGATTGGCAGAAGATGTATTCGGTTGTGTGTTTTTGTTCCATTCCATGCAGCATCTTCTGTTGTTCATAACTCTTGCCCAGTTGCGAGGGCGAGGATAAGAGCCTGCGTCGCGGCCTCGTGGGTAGGGCGCGGCCCTGGGAGTTACAAGAGCGTGAGTCCTAATCCCGGCTCCGATGCTCGTCTGCCTTGGTCAAGTCAGTTTCCTTTTCTGGGACTCAGTTCCCTCCTCTGTAAAATGTGGATAAAAACTGAGCCCCATGTGGGATGGGCTGTGTCCAACCTGATTACCTTGTATCCGCACCAGTGCTTGTCGATTAGTAAGCGCTTAAAAAATACCATCATTATTATCCTTGACCACCCGATTGGCTTTGGGAAAATGAGCCTTCTGAGAGGAAGATTTCTCCTAAAAATGGTGCCTTGTGACCATCTGAAGCAGAATTCGTGTATTCAGTACATTGTCGTATTTATTAAGCACTTACCGTGTGCAGAGCACTGTACTTTGTTTATCGTACTTGGCGACGTGAGTTACCGGGACCGGACTGGAACCGCCCTGACGTCCTCGGAATGGCCGCCCCTGTTTTTCTGTCCATTTTCGTTGCCGCGAAAGTTGCTTTTTCAGGCAGTTTCCCGCAGAGCCTTCCGAGTTCTCTGCCTGGCTGAATCACCTCGTGTCCGGAGTTCGTGGGAGGGATCAAAACCGTGCTGTTCTAGCCGAGCCGGTGCGGAGGTTGGTTGGGAGCTGACCCATTTGTGTCTCTTCCTGTGATGAGTGATTGTAACTCTTCTAGGCGAGCCGGTCTAAATCTCAAGAACGTTTTTGTCCATGATTAAAAAAAAAAGAAAAAAAGACATCCGTGCTCGTCAACTTCGTAATTGCCGTCTCTGTCCCGGTTCCATCTGGCTTATTCCTACCCGGGGCCGGGACGTTTCTCCACTGAATGTAGAAAAGTGAGGTCGGGAGCATTTAATGCAGACCAGATCAGGGTCAGATGGGGACGAGACTGGGGTAAAAGGTGGTTGAGGATCTCAAACCTTTGGAAGGTTTTCGATTATGGAGTATAACCCGGGAATGTGAAAATGTCAGCCATTCACCAGCAGTTCACTGTGTGCAGGGCACCGTACCAAACACTTGTATTCTCCCAAGCGCCTAGCACAGTGCTCTGCACGCAGTAAGCACTCAATATATACGATTGAATGAATTGAGAGAGACGGCATAACAGTATGGCGGACACATTGCCTGCTCACAGCGAGCTTACAGTCTAGAGGGGGAGACAGACAAAGAAATGAATTACTGATTTAAGCATAAATTCTATGCGGCTGGGAGGCAGGGGTGGAATAATAATAATAATAATGGCATTTTTTAAGTGCTTACTGTATGCCAAGGCACTGTACTGAGCATTCATTCAGTCGTATTTATTGAGTGCTCACTATGTGCAGAACACTGTACTAAGCACTTGGCACCGGGGTGAATACAAACAAATCGGGTTGGACCCAGTCCCCGCCCGGGTGGGGCTCGCGGTCTCCATCCCCATTTTACAAATGAGGTAACCGAGGCACGGAGAAGCGAAGTCACTTGCCCAAGTGGCGGAGCCGAGGTCAGAACCCATGACCTTCTGACTCCCGGGCCCGTGCCCTGTCCGCTAGGCCACGCTGCTCGAATAAAGGGAGCAAGGCGAGGCGACAGAGCTACGCCTCCACCTCCGCTGCCCCTCCCGTGGTATTTCTGTGTTACCAGTATCATAGGCTTCTGTGCTTTTCCAACCAGGTAAGTGTAGAGGAAGGCCTAGACCCGTGCAGCAGTGTTAATTTACTTTCTTGTCGGGGAGGCTGGGGTCGGCCGGTCCACCACCTGCTTCCGACGATACCGGGGGCGGGAGCCTCGGCCAAAGGGCACGGGAATCGTCCCGACGGTACGGCCGAATGGCCGGAGCGGATTCACCCCCCCCGACCCCCGGGCCCAGATTTTTCAGAACGACCTTCGTCCCGACAGATCCACTCCCCCGCCTACCGTTCGGGAAATGGGAGCCCTTCTGAACTTCAGGCCGAGAGAAGTTGTCTGGGTCTTTTGTTCCACTGTGTGCCCTCGAACGTTTCATTCACGACGGCGCCTGTAACGACGGACCTGACCCCCGTTCCCGGCTGTAAGGAGATCGGGGCCGTTTTCTTCTTGGAAAGGGCGAGGACTCGCTATTGCATCCCCTGAATCAGGCATCTACTTGAGATCTGTGTACGCCGTGAATGACCAAGCTGTCTAGAGGCATTAAGAGGCTGTGCGTGCCACGCCCCTCCCGTATCCCCACACGCATTCGCAATTTGCCGCAGAATAAATCGAATGAGCCGAGCAGAGCCGCTTCCTGCGTAAGTGCTAAAGCAGTACCTCAACCGTTATTATGATCTTTGTCTGGGCATGCTTGGGAGTGCGCCGTTTCTTGCCCAAAGGGCCAATTATTTCTAGCCTTGCCAGTCCCCTCACCCCTTCCCCCGTGCTCCGCGAGCCCTCTCTTGCCTCCCCCATTTGCCCTCGGGGGAACTGGGAAATGGACCCCGGGGAAATTGGGGTGTGTGTCCATATGGCAAGGAGCCCCCTTCCATCGAAGCGGGAATTGAGATTGCCCGGGGTGCGTGTGGGCGGGGTGAGGCCGTCTTCCCTCCCCACGCGCCCCGGTCACGAACCGTATTCCCCAGGGGAGGGCCAGGGACTCCATCCGTGACCCTGTCTGTGACCTCTCCCACGACTCGGACCGATCCGCCCGGGAGAAACGGGACTCGAAGCTTGGACGGGCCGAGCCTCCCGCCGTACGGGTGGGATGGATCCCCACCGGCGCGCTGTGAGGATCGGTCGATCGGTGCTATGTATCGAACGCCCGCTCTGTACAGGTGCACTGCGGACGGGCCTCGGCCCCTCACCGACCCGCCCAAGCCGGGGAGGCAAAAACCAAGTTGGCGTCGCCTCACCTGCCGGATACTCGGGAGGAAGCGGGCAGGCTTGACGGGCTTCCCGCCGATCGGGTCGGGAGTTGGTTTCTGGGAAGGGGACCTCTGACCCCAGCGGGCCTAGGCTTTGAGCCGGGCCCGCTATCATTTGGGAGGGCGCGGGGAACCGGGAGCTCTCTCAGGTAGGCCGGAACGTTTTACGGGACTCGTGTTCCTTATCTGGGAGGGCGGGATCGGTCAGTCCATCGGTTGTTCGTACCGTCCACTCACTGTGTGCCGTTCGCCGTACTAAGCGCTCGGGGAGAGTCCGATATAGCAGTCGGTAGGCCTGTTTGCTGCCCACCGGGAGCTGACGGTCTAGGTGGTTTATATTGTATCTACCTCGGCCCTCGATACGGCGCTTGGCGCTCAACGGCCACTTAAATACTGCGATTATGATGAATGTTATGGTTCCAATTATGAATGGATCTACAGGTCGTCCGAAATATTCCATGTAACATCAGATGTGTGTGCCAATTAAAAATCAACCCGTCACTACAGACTTGTATCAGAGCGAAGCTCCTTCCCGTCGGCTCTAAAGTCCTCCATCTCCTCCCTCCCTCCTATTTTACCTCGCCGATTTCCACCTACGACCCAACGCGATCTGCTTCTCTAAGGCCAACCTACCCGCTGAGCTTCCTTCTCGTCCGGGTCGCCCCCCGACCCCTCGTCCCCTGGGCCGAAAACTCCCAGACATCTCGACTTTCAAGGTCTTACTAAAGTCACATCCCCTCCAAGAAGCCTTCCCTGACTGATGGGTCCTTCCTGTCGTCCCTTCCTCCCGCGTTGCTTATCCTCTTGGGTCCGTACCCCGCCGAAGCATTTTGACACCCCCACTTGGAGCCCACCCGGCACTTACGTCCGTATCCCTATACTCTGATGCTTCGTCCGTCTGTAATCTATGTTGATGCCCGTCTCCGCCATTAGAGTGTAAGGTCCTTGAAGGGAGGGATCTTGTCTGCCCCATCATCATCACCACCAGTGGTATTTATTGAGCGCTTACTATGTGCAGAGCACCGTACTAAGGGCTTGGGAGAAGACGACAGAACTGACAGACACGTCCCCTGTCCACGATGAGCTTAACTTTATGGTACTCTACTCTCCTGAGCGCTTGGTGAAGTACTTTGCCCCCAGTAAGCGCTCCCCGGCATGCGTTGGATGCACTGGTGGGTGTTTAGCCCCGCTCCCGGGCCTGAGCTCGGGGGTGTCTCCCTCCTGCCCACCTTGGGGGCTGGGGGAGGTCCGGTCAAGCCTCACTGACATCAGCAGCTCGCGTGGCGGGGGGTCACTTGCCCAAAGAAACCCGGGCTCAGGGTGCGACTCCACGGGGTTGCCAGGGCATCGAGAGGCTGGGTGGTCCCCCCCATTTCCCCTGTCCCCGGGCACGAGGGGCTGAGCGTGTTCGGGTGGGTTTGTGTGTGGGTGCGCGCTTGAGTGCGGTCGGCCCGGTTGGGGACGCCCTCCCCGGCCACGTCTGTTGGTTCGAGGACCTTCTCTCGGGGCGGTGGGGTGAACGACGGGAGTTGGGACTCGATACCCGGTGAGTCACTCCGTGGAGAAGAGGAAGCTCGGCGTTGCAAGCTGGTAGGTGGAGAAGACGTCCTTAAGCCTCCCCCCGTTACCACCCTCCCACCCCCCAACGGTTCTAAGCTGTGTGGCCTTAGGCGACCATCAGAGCTCAGGGAGGAGGTTGTCGCTTCCCACTAGGACTCCGTCCTCCCGCCTCTGACCCACCCCGAAGATGACTGGATCCCCGAGTTCAGGTTTGGGGAGGATAAAAATAATAATGATGATTGTGGTATTCTGAAGTGCTCACTATGGGCCAAGCACTGTACTAAGCATTGAAGTGGATACAGGCAAATCAGGTTGACCTAATCCCCGTCCCACATGGTCTCACGGTCCCGGTCCCCATTTTCTTTCATACATTCATTCATTCAGCATTCATTAATTCGTATCTATTGAGTGCTTACTGTGTGCAGAGCATTGTAAGCGCTTGGAATTTTACAGAAAAGGCAACTGAGGCCCAGAGAAGTGAAGTTGTATCTTTCTTTAATGGTAACAGTGCTTGGCACATAGCAAGCACATCATACCATCATCATCATCATCATCATCATTATTATTAAGTGCTTACTATGAGCCAAGCACTGTTCTAAGCACTGGGGTAGATACAAGGTAATCCAATGGCCCACGAGGGGCTCACAGTCTTCATCCCCATTCGACAGCTGAGGTAACTGAGGCCCAGAGAAGCGAAGTGGCTTGCCCACAGTCACACGGCTGACAGGTGACGGAGCTGGGATTAGAACCGACGACCTCTGACTCCCAAGCCCGGGCTCTTTCCACTAAACCACAGTTTTAAGCGGTGGGGCCTTAGGCAAGTCACTTTACTTCTCTGGGCCTCAGTTAGCTCGCCCGTAAAGTGGGGATTAAGACTGTGAGCACGACCTGATTGCCTCGTATCTACCCCAGTGCATAGAACAGTGCCGGGCACATAGGAAGCGCTCAATAAATACGATTGAGTGAAGGAACGAACAAATACCATCGTTATTATTATTATTATTATTATTATGGACTCGAAATCCAGTTGAATTTTGTCGTGTGGCAGTAATGTCCGGGATGTTCACGGGGTGGCGCCCTTCTACCGTCTCAAACAATGTGCGTAGCGTTGGACTTGGGTTAAACCGCCTGCGATTTCAGGGGCAGGGTTGAGGATTCGAGGGACGGTGTAATTTAAAACCCAACTGCTCCTCTCAGCTGGACGCACTTTGTAACTCTCTGCCCCACATCAGCCACACACAACTGATCAGCCATTGCCGCGGGGACCTGTGGCCCCGATTGAGTCAGTCGTGCAGGGCACGTGTCTGCTGATTTCATTCGTTCAATCGTTTTTATTGAGCGGGTACTGGGCGCAGAGCCCTGTACTAAGCGCTGGAGAGAGTGCCATACGGCAGGAAACGGACCCGTCCTTCGCCAGGTGTATCGTGTTCTCCCAAGTGTGTATCACAGTGCTCAGCACCCAGTAAATGCTCAATACATACCATCGATTGTGAGAAGAAGCCGCCTGATCTAGTGGAAAGAGCATAGGCCCGGGACTCAGAGGACCCGAGCTTTAATCCCAACTCCCCAAGTCAAGTAACTTCTCTGGGCCTCAGTTCTCTCATCGGAAAAATGGGGATTCAATACCTGTTCTCCCTCCTACTTAGACTGGGAGCCCTCCTCGGGACCTGATTTTCTTGTATCTACCCCATTGCTTAGGAGAGTGCTTGACACAGAGTGAGCGCTTAACGCATTCCCCCGTTATTATTACCACTATTGTGCTTTTAACCCCGTCCATCTCTGTTTTAGAAAAATTCTAAAAGAGAAGCAGTGGGACCTAGTGGGTAGATGGGAGTCAGAAGGATCTGGGTTCTAAATCCCGGCTCCACCACGTGTCTGCTGTATGACCTTGGGCCAATCACCTGACTTCATTCAATCCTCTCAGTTGAGCACTTACTGTGTGCAGAGCACTCTACTAAGTTTGGGAGAGTACCATACAAAAATAAGCAGACACATTCCCTGCCCACAACGAGGTTACATTCTAGAGAGGGAGAGAGGAATTAAGAGAAATAAGTAAAATTACAATTATGGACGTAAGTGTTGTGGGGGTGGGAGGGGGATGAATAAAGGGAGCAAGTCAGGGCCACGCAGCAGGGAGTGGGAGAAGGGAAAGGAGGGCTTAATCAGGGAAGCTCTCTAGGAGGAGAGGCGCCTTCACTGAGACTTAGAAGGAGGGGAGAGTCATTGTCCGTCGGATTTAAGGACGGAAGGTGTTCCAGGCCCGAGAGAGGAGCGAGACAGGCGAGACTGAGGCAGAATGGGAAGGTTGGCACGAGAGGGGTGAAGTGTGCGGCCTGGGTTGTAGTAGGAGAGCAGGGAGGTGAGGTAGGAGGAGGGTGAGGGGACGGACTCCTCTAAAGCCAATGGAGAGGAGTTTTTGTCTGATGCCAGGTGGTTGGGCCACCACTGGAGTTTTTTGAGGAGTCGGTTGACCGGTTTTGAATGTTTTTGCAGAAAAGTGTTCCAGGCAGCAGAATGAAGTATGGACTCGAGTGGGGAGAAACAGGAGGCTGGGAGGTCGTCAGGGAGGCTATTGCTGTAATCCAGGTGAGATAGAATGAGTGACTCTATTAACGTCATAGCATTTAACCTCATTGGGCCTCACAGTTCGCTCATCTGATTATTATGTCACAGGTCACAAATCACTTGACTTCTCTGTGCCTCATCTCCCTCATCTGTAAAATAAGGATTAAGACCGTGAGCCCCACGTGAGACATGGACTGTGTCCAAACTGATTAGCTTGCATCTACCCCAGCGCTCAGTAGAGTGCCTGGCACAGATTAAGCGCCGAGCAAATATCAGCGTGGCTCAGTGGCAAGAGCCCGGGCTGGGGAGTCAGAGGTCATGGGTTCTAATCCCGACTCCGCTGCTTGTCAGCTGGGTGACTTTGGGCAAGTCACTTAACTTGTCTGTGCCTCAGTTCCCTCAACTGTAGAATGGGGATTAAGACTCTGAGCCCCACGTGGGACAACCTGATCACCTTGTATCCTCCCCAGTGCTTAGAACAGTGCTTTGCAAATAATAAGTGCTTAACAAATGCTATTATTATTATTATTAATATCATTTCAAATAAATGCTCTGGCAGCAGCTCTCAGCACTTAGTACAGTGCCTGGCACAGACTGAGCGCTGAACAAATATCATTTAAAAAGAAATTATCTGGCAGCAGCCCTCGAATGTCACTCCTGCTCCCACCCGCTTCAGAGGGTAATCTCTGTACACTTGACAAACCCTGGAAGGGAGAATCAGTGGAAGTCAAAAAATTTCCCTGGGGATGAACAAAACACACTCATCCTTTTTCCTCCCCTCTTCATTCACAAAGGTGAGCGGGAAATATTCATCCCAGGCCAAGCTTACACCAAAGAGCTCGGCAAGAGGGCACTCTCTGCTCACTCCGGAGCTCGATGCGTGATTTGGGGCCTGAAGGCGTCTCCAACCCTGTCATCCACCCCAAGCCCTCCAGACTCTCTCCAGGGGTTAAAGGGTATCCCTGTCCAACCTGAGCCACAGGATCTGTTTGTGTGATGCTTGGCAGGCCGGTGAGTCAGAGATGCTTTCCAAATAATAAGATTAAGAATGGTATTTAAGTGCTTACTGTGTTCCAGCACTGTTCCAAACCCTGGGGTAGATACAAGATAATTGGGTTGGACATAATCCCTGTCCCACATACGGCTCGCAGTCTTAATCCCCATTTTACAGAAGAGGGAACTGAGGCACAGAGAAGTAAAATGACCCGTCTAAGGACACAGAGCAGAGAAGTGGCAGAGCTGAGATTAGAACCCATCACCTTCTGGCTCCCAGGTGCGTGCTGTATCCACAAGGCTATGCTGCTTCTCTAATAATAATGATAATAATAATTCATTTGTATTTATTGAGTGCTTCCTGTGTGCAAAGTACTGTACTAAACACTCTGGAGAGTCCCAATAGCACAACAGACACATTCCCTGCTTAATGCGTGGCTCTGGTCTAACACTGGGGTGGATACAAGCATATTAGGTTGGACACAGACCCTGTCCCACATGGGGCTCACAGTCTTCATCCCCACTTTACAGATGAGGGAACTGAGGACCAGAGAAGTGAAGAGACTTGCCCAAGGTCGCACAGCAGATGAGTGGCGGACTCCCAGGCCTGGGCTCTGCCCTCTAGGCCATGCTGTTCTTCACCCGCCCCAAACAGTCCCCCGTCCCAGTAGACTGAAATAAGGTAGATAGTGGACGTCTATGGCACTGGTAGAATTTTTAAATTTCTTTTTCCACTGCCAGTGATAAAAGATTACTTAATTTTGTTTAGAATTAGCTTCTGCTCCGGAGGATGAAGTGTGGAAGCATAAACTCGACCTTTTCACTTAGACTCCCATCCATTTGCCCAGAACCAAATTACACATTTTCAAATTGACTCCCAGCTAACATATCCCCCTGTGTTTATGACATGATTTTTAATGAAACACGAACTTCAGAAAAGAAAAAACTTAGCTTTTCTAAATTGCCATGGTGACCATTAGCCTATTCAAGACCCGGAAAAATGGCTCCGAAATTTGAAACAAAAACTTTGTCAAGAAACGGCACTGGCAGCCTTGAGTCCTTTGGCTAGATTTCACAAAACAGTTTAGAAGAGTTTCCATCGACGTTTCATTCAATCAATCGCATTTATCGAGTGCTTACTGTGCGCAAAGCACTGTACTGAGCAATTGACAATCCACCGTGTTTTCAAAGTATAATAATAATAGTGATAATTATAATACAATCTCCTCTGTTTTAGTTGTTGAACAATTCAACCGATGGCTAAGAAGAGAATTCCCTGGTAGCAGTCGCTGACATTTTGACAAACCCTCTGAAGATTCAACGAAATATCACATCGGTTTTAATAGATCGCAGTTCTAGTTAGACAGTATTTATCAGAGCTGCCTAAAATATTGCATCACGTTTTAAAATTATATCTTGCTGTTTGAAAGTCATTCTAAATGTCACTGGCAATAGTTATAAATAATGACAGGATTTTCTCTCCCTTATTTTAGAATACGGATTTAGTCAGAAACATGAGAATCGTCCAACCTAAATTTTCAAAACCCGAATATCAATAGCGGGCCTGAATCCTAATAGGCTCCTTGGAAAGCAAAGCTCTGAGTCGTTCTTCAAATTTAGGTTCCTGAATTTTTAATGTGCACACTCAACTGAAGGCAGGATAAATGCACCTGTTACTCAAGCAAGGTTCACAAATTGATTTCAGTGTATTAAGAAAATGACTTCCCATTGTAGTCATGTGGTAAATAGCCATTTGCAAAGATGAGAGAATAATTTTATCCCCTTCTCCAAATCCCCTGCTCTTCGGGTGCATAGAAGAGCCAGGTGACATTATCCTGACGTTTGCTACCGGAACCATCTTGTATTTGTTTCACATTGTCAGTCGTCACTCAAATTTTCTCCTTGATAGAAGGATTAATAACACCTTGTCCCAACTAATGTACTCTTTTTTATGGCATTTAACCACTTACTCTGTGTCAGGAACCGTACTAAGTGCTGGGGCAGATACAAGATAAGCAGGTTGGACACGGGCCCTGTACCACATGGTTCTCACGGTCTTCATCTCCGTTTTGCAGATGAGGAGGAACTGAGGCACAGAGAAGTTAAGTGAGTTGCCCAAAGTCACACAGCAGACAAGTGGCAGAACCCAGGTCCTTTGACTCCCAGGCCTGTGCTACCACTCAACAGTTACCTTGGATACCGGGAGTCTATTTTATTGATTTTTGCTCCTCTTTTCACTCTTTTTCAGCCTGTTTTTACCACAGCATCTGGTTTACACGTGGGTTCTAATCCCTGCTCTGTCACTTGTCCGCTGCGAGCTCTGTAGAAACGGACATGCATCTGTATGATGTTGGAGTTTATCCTTAGAGGACTTTTCCTCGGTGAAAGCATAATGATCCCACTAAAAAGGTCACTAATTTTATATTAAATCAGCATCCCTTCGTGATCATCATGCAACTCAAGGGGAGCGAAAGTTTACCGTGAGATCCTTCTGACACCCAGGCCCGTGGTCCACTACGCCATGCTGGTTCCCGTTAAGTGCGATACAGTAGAGTTGGTATGCACGGTCCCTGCCTACAAGGAGTTTACAGTCCAGAGGAGGAGAAAGACATGAAAATAAAATTACAAACAGGAGAATGGATAGACTGTAAAGTTACGGCCCTAAGCGGAATAAGGTTAGGAAGAATATCAAAGTGCTTAAAGGATACAGTCCCAAGTGCATATTCACTCATCCGATTTCAAGAGCAGTTTTCACCACGACAGTTTTCACAGCCAAGCGTGGATCACCAAAAATGAGATCTTGGAAACGAACAGAAGCAGCGGCAGCATTGATATAGTGGAGAGAGCACGGGCCTGGGAGTCAGAAGGTCATGGGTTCCAGTCCCAGATCCGCCATTTGTTGTCAGTGTGACCTTGGGCAAATCATTTCACCTCTCTCTGTCTCGGTGACCTCATCTGCAAAATGGCATTTGAGACTGTGAGCACCATGTGGGGACAGGAACTGCGTCCCACCCAATTTGCTTGTATCTACCCGGTGCTTAGTAAGTGCCTGCCACATAGTAAACGCTTAACAATTTCAATAATTATGATCATCCAGGAGGTCGTTATTATAATCACAGTAAAATGAAGATGGTGTTTTAAATTATGAATCAAGAACCATTTGATAAATGATCTCACTTTTTAAAAATAAAAATAACATTATATTGATGTTTATATTGGGCGGACGTCCTATTCACATGGATTTCCTTGTTCATCTTTGATAGTTGGGGGTCCCCGGGGAAAGTTACGTTCATATCTGTAATTGATTTATTTATATTAATGTTTGTCTCCCCATCTAGACTGTAAGTTCATCGTGGGTAAAGAATGTGTCTGTTATATTGTACTCTATTGTACTCTCCCAGGTGCTTAATATAGTGCTCTGCACATAGGAAGCGCTCAGGAAATACGATCGACTGAATAACTGATTGATTTTCTCTGGCACCAGCTGTGTTCCTTGGGGGTAACCGCCACAGGTGAACCTGGTTGCCTAAATTGCAGATTTATTAAGGATCCTGGGAGCTCCCATCATTTCCCAGTGGGAAAGTAGCCAGAAGTAGCGTGGTTTAGTAGAAAGAGGCCCGGCCTGGGAGTCAGAGGTCCTGAGTCGTAATTTCCCCTCCACCACTTGTCAGCTGTGTAACTTTGAGCAAGTCACGTAACTTCTCTGGGCCTCAGTTTTCTCCTCTCCAAAAGGGGATTGAGATTGTGAGCCGCACGTGGATAACCTGATTACCTTCTTTCTACCCCGGGGCTTAGAATAGTGCTTGGCACATAGTAAGTGGTTAACAAACACCACGATTATTTTTATTATTATTACTACGACAGAAGCAGAGGAAACACAAGCCACTTTCCCTGACTTCCAGGAGCTTGTACAGTGGGAATGGACAGAGAAGCATTTTAAAATCATCATCCCTCAATCACTGACCGTACAGGTAAGCAAACAGCTCTATACGAGTTCTACCTTAGAGGCCAGGGAAGGAATGACTATTACCTGAAGCAGCCTCGTGTTCTACAGTTGTCTATGCTGCATTTTCGTGGCTCACACTCCGCAGTAGATGAGCGAAGCAGTGCGGCCTAGTGATGGAGCACAGGCCCGGGAGTCAGAAGGACCTGGGTTCTAATCCCCGCTCTGCCACATGCCTGCTGTGGGACCTAGGGCAAGTTGCTTCCCTTCTCTGTGCCTCAGTTATCGCATCCGAAAAGTGGGGATCGAGGTCGTGAGCCCCACGTGGGAGAGATGGTATCCAACCTGACCACCTTGTACCTACCCCAGCACTTAATACAGTGTTTGGCACATAGTGCCAGACTCTTTTAACAAAAGCAATTAGTAGAGTCCTCTGCACGTAGCAAGCGCTCAATAGAGTTGATGAGTTGATTGACCTTGTCTTTAAAATAGCAACCAAAAGCAAGGAGGACAGGGCAACCAATTTCTGTCACTAAACAGCAGGTCAGCAAACAATTTCTGTCACTAAACAGCAGCTCTTTAGGTATATGATTGCACACTGACAAATGTTTGTCTTTTGCTTGCCTGCATTAAAAAAAAATGCCCTAGTATAGCACTTTGGGAATAGCTACCATTGTCTGCACCATGCATTTGTTTACCTATTTTAGGGTAAGGACAAAAGAAGCGGCAATAAATAAGACTGTTTTTGCTCTGCAGCTCTTGGCCTTTGACCATGTCCCCATGGTAACCGACCCAAAGTCATTCACATTCCAAGGAGACATTAGCCTGATAAATGCAAAATGATTCTCTGGGATTTTCGGGTCCTACAAAAGAGGGTTTCTCGGGAAGAACCTTTAGAGTCACACTCTGCCGACCCCCAGAGGTGTAGCACGTCCAGATCTTTCCCATCTGTGATCTCCCAAGGTGTGGCTCAACCTCGTCAAGTCTTCCCATCCTTGTTCTCCATTTCGTCCCATCCTTACTTTACGTCCGAAACCTGCCTGCTACTTCTTTCGGGGAAATCCGCTTTCCTCTTGTCTCCCCCGGAGACATCCTGTCTCTGGAGACATCCTTAGCCCCATTCATCTAGGGAAAGCAGTGGGATCTGTTGCTTCACTCCTCAGGGGCCGGGAATGTCCTAGGTTTCTGTCCCCTCAACCATCAAATAACCAATTAATGGTATTTATTGAGTGTTTACTACCTGCAGAGCATTGGACTAAGCGCTCGGGAGAGTACAACAGAATTAGTAGACACATTCCCTGCCCATAATGAGCTTATAGTCTAGTTTACTATGTAAACTGGGCTTGTCGTGTGGCCTGTTGGCTAGAGAATGGGCTGGAGAGTCAGAAGGACCTGGGTTCTAAACCTGACTCTGCTACTTGTCTACTGTGTGACCTTGGGCAAGTCACTTCACTTCTCTGTACCTCGGTGGCAGGTTGACGCCAAGGTTACAGACTTCTTAGAGAGGGGTCTAGTTCCTTCTTTCCTTCCTCTACCAGTTTTGTCACTCTCACTCCCTTCCTCCCCATCACTGATGGACAGATGATCAGTGGGTGGACAGTCACTATGATAGTCCCCATAGCACTTATGTCTGTACCTGTAATTTATTTATATTAATTTCTGCCTCCCTGCCTCTAATAATAATGATAATAATAATAATTGTGCTATTTGTTAAGTGCTTACTTATGTGCCAGATTCTGTACTAAGGTCTGGGGTGAATACAAGTAAATTGGGTTGGACCCAGTCCCTGTCCCACATAGGGCTCACAGTCTTAATCTCCATTTTCCAGATGAGGAAACTGAGGCCCAGAGAAATGAAGTAACTTGCCCAAGGTCACCCAAAAGACAAGTGGTGGAGTCGGGACTAGAACCTACGTCCTTTTCACTCCTATGCCCTTGATCTGCCCACCAGACCACACTGCTGCTGCTCTCAGCCACGAAGTGCACCAGAGGAACCACCTTTCCCGTCTAGGAACAACCAAATGGATGCCACTCTGCTTACTGATCTTCCAAAGACAAGATGGGTTTCCTGATAGGCTTCTTTTTCCAATGTGACATAAAGTCCAATGAGACCATCTTGACTGTCCATTCTCCTCATCTCACACCTCACATTTTCAGAAACATTCAGGTCCCAGAGTCACTTGGGAACTCACAAAAGTCCAGCATGGATTCTCTTGGCTTTCCCTGGCCGCTGTCTAGAAAGTCTTTTATCGACAGAGTTTTCAGCACTAAAAGATTTCACGAGGACTTGAGGCATGTTGCTCTCCCAGCAACTCTTGTTCCGTTTTGCTCTCCGTGAAAAGGCAGCGCAATATTGTATGGCGTTGTTATTCTGGACCGGCCGGGAGCCTAATGGGATAGGACAGCAGGCAGTAAGTAGGGCTTTCTCTCAGAGAGATCTGAAAATCAAGGCGCTTCATCACGGCCGCCGTCTTACTCAGAGAAGGTACTACCTGCAGGGAAAGTGAGGCAGCGGAGCAGCGCACGGGGCTGAAAAGGCTAACCTAGATCCACGGTTCCTACCGCACCATGCGTTCACACTGGCCCCCAGTCAGTCGTTCGGTCATACTTATTACTATGTACTAAGCGCTTGGGAGGGTACGATGAAACAGACTTGGTAGACACATGCCCTGTCCACAGCGAGCTTACAGTCGAGAGGGATTCGGGCATTCCACCCAAGCCAGAAGAGTCATGAGGAGAGCTCCAGCTGGAGAGGGCAGTCCCGTTTGGGGAATCTGACGGGAAGGGGGTGATGGTTGGTACCACCTGGTGACAGGAAAAAGTGGGGAAAGAGGGGTGGATTCATCATGCATCAGAGGAAGGGCCAGAAGAATTTAGGGAGGGAAGAATTTAGGGAAACTAGACTCTGAGCTCACTGTGGGACAGGGAACTGTGTGTGTCTTCCAACTCTGCTGTATTGTACTCAGCCCAGAGCTTAGGATGACACTTGGAACATATTAAGTGCTCCATAAATACTATTGATTCACCGATTAATTTATCAGTGACTTTGAAGGCAGTGAGTTTCTGGAAAGGGGACGGTGAACCATCAGCAGAAATGACAATCACAAAGTGTCCAAGAGAAGCTGCGTGGCCTAGTGGAGAGAGCACAGGTCTCAGAGTCCGAGGGACCTGGGTTCTAATCCTGGCTTTGCCAGTGGCTTCTTGCTGTGTGACCTTGGGTAAGTGACTTAACTTCTCTGGGCCTCAGTTTCCTCAACTCTAAATTGGGATGCATCTTCTCCCTCATACTTAGCATGTGAGCCGCATGCGGGATGGGACAGAAACCGAGTCTGACCTGATGAATTTACACACCTCAGTGCTTAGAACAGTGTTTGTCTCATAGTAAGCACTTAAATAACACACACGCAAAAAAATGTGGAGAAGGCTGAGGAGGAATGATAAGTTCAAAGACTTAGCATAGTGAGTTTTCAAAGCCAGGAGGTCATCCGGGTAGAGAGGTCCTGGAGGCAGAAGGCGCTTTGGTAAAGAAAGCGGAGATGAATGCCCAGGGAGAGAGCCGTCCTCGGAGGGGTGACAGCAGAAACCACCCGGATGGATGACCTCCCTGAGAAATCGAGCCGAGAGCGAGAAGAGCTAGGACACGGACCTCAGCTTCGTGGACCTGCCACAGTTAATCGGGCAAGCGCCATATTCAGCCTTATTTCAGTTCGTGTCAGAGATAGGAAGTGAATACGGTCATCTGAGACTGGGATTTCTTCTCCCGACTGGGCAATAATCCGGTATATCCGAGGGATTGAATCAGTTGTGGGGGTGAGAGATATAAGTAGGGTGACTAAGGTAAGGAAATCTTCCCTCTGAGAGAGAGAGAGAGAGGTGAGCACAGAAATGTGACTAATGTTCTACCGATAGATACTACTACACTTCCGTTTACAAACACCCACTGACCTAAGTATCTCTTAAGGGTGAGAAAGTAGAGATTCTCCCCACACTTAAATCAATGTGATGTTTCATCGCCTCCCTGCTTGGATGCCTTTTATTAGGGATATATAAAACTTAGGCGGAAAGGCTGGAAAATGGGGGTTAGGTTTAGACCCATTAGTTGTCCTTAGGCCTTTTGGAGAGGATCCTCTGATTTCTGAATCGGAGCGCCCGGGTGCCCTTAAAAAGCAATTTCAAGCAGCGGAGTGAGGCCTCTTATGCATTTTGTTGGATAAAGCAATTACTGTCACTTCTGAAACCAGGCTCTGGCATTTACCTACTCCCTGGGCTGGACAGAATGAATCTGCTCCAAGTGGTAGCCATTTGGCAAATTGAATCCCAACCGTTGCGGGCAGCCTGAAGAGCCGGGCCGTCGTCAGCGTGACGGATCGAACTCAGGATTTCATTTTTATCCGCGTGAGTCGTTTCCCCGTGGTTGAAAAATTGGACCGTTGGTAGCCCTTATCCGGGGGTCTTTTTTATTGAGATGGAAAGTGGTTGCTTTCACACACTGAAAATGAATTTTTGTAGTGTCTACAAAACTGTTCCGACAGTCTATACCTATGAAGGTTGACTCCAGTTTTAAGTGAGTTCCCTTGGAATCTTTCTCTAGAAAGATGAAATGCATGGGAAAGAATTAAAAAAAATACTTCCAGAGACCTGTGATTCCCCTCCTGGGAGGAGCAGTAAGAGGAGCAGCAGCTGCAAGAGTAGTAACGGGAGCGTTTTGGGAAGGTCCACTTGGTGCCGAGACGTCTAGTACTAGGTGCTTGGGATGTTGAAGGCAGCACAGTGATTTATAACCTGCCCACAAGGAGCTTACAGTGTCATAAGGGAGACAAAACAACATGTGCCAACTGCAGAGATCAAAATTTGAAAAAGATCTGTAAAATGGAGATTAAGACTGTGAGCCCCATGTGGGACAACCTGATTCCCCTATGTCTACCCCAGCGCTTAGAACAGTGATCGGCACATAGTAAGCGCTTAACAAATACCAACATTATATGTATATCAATAGATACATTCATTCTTTCATCCAATTGTATTTGTTGAATGCTTACGACTCAGTGTACTAAAAGCTTGGAAGAGTAGAATATAACAGTAAACAGATACATTCTCTGTGCATCACGAGCTTACAGTCTAGAGGGGGAGACAGACATTAATGTAAAATAAATAAATCACTCTCTACACACACACACACATATGTGAACTCTCCCCTCTAGACAGCGAACTCATTGTGGGTAGGGATCATCACCCTTTATTGTTGTACTGTACTTTCCCAAGCAGTTAGTACAGTGCTTTTCGCCCAGTAGGCCCTTAAAAAATACACAGACAAGTATGTTAACCAAGAGGTAAATACGGTGCCTATTCACATAACTGTCACTAGGCAGTAAGCTCATCGTGTCTAGCAAGTGTTGCATTTTACTCTGAAGCGTTTAGTTCAGGGCTCTGCACACAGTGCTCGGTAAATAACACTGCTGATGATATAATCCCCCCCTCTACACATTTTTAAGGAGAAATCAAATATTTTCTAAGGAGCGATAGCACTGGGTGCCAGGGAAGGAAGAGGAACAAGATCAAAAAAAGCTAAATCCACACACGGAGGCTCAAGAGACATGAGATCTCTGGGGTAGGGAGAGGGAGTGGGGAGAGGCAGGGCTCAAAATGTCCTGAGTAACAGTAACAGTGTCCTCTTGCCTTTATCTTCCATCTCTCCCTTTCTCCCCTCCTTCATCTCCTTTTTTACCTCCTTTGGCTAGCCCCCGCCTTGTTTTCCATTTATCAAAATCATGCCAAAAAGATGAGCGATCAAGCGAGAAGATTTGCTAAGTGCTAGGTTTGGCTGAAGGGGGGTGACAGGGCAAGAAAATCAAGTCGAGGACTCTGGGTACTAGCTTTTTTTTTTCTATTTGATTCTGCATAATCAATCAATCAGTGGTATTTACTGAATATTTACCATATTCAGAGCACCATACTAAGTGGTCGAAAGACTACAGTGCCCACCATGCCTGCAGACAATCGTTCGAGAATGGAGACCCCGCCTCGCCTCAGCAGCCCCAGAGACAAATAGATGTGGGCTTGGGTCGCCCCAAGGTGTTGCCTGTTAAGGACGCCCTTTGGGTCAGACGGGGCTCCTGGGAACGGTCGGTTCGAAGGCAGTGTGGCCAATTGGCTAGAGCACAGGCCTGGGAGTCAGAAGGACATATCCAGTGCTTAGAACAGTGCTTGGTACATAGTAGGCGCTTAACAAATACCATCACTATCATTATTTTTATATCCCGGCTCTGCCACGTGCTTGATGTGTGACCCGGAGTACATCACTCTGCTTCTCCATTCCTCAGTTGTATAATGGCAATTGAGACAGGGACTGTGTCCAACCCGATTTGCTTGTATCTACCCCTATGCTTCGCACAGTGCCCAGGACATAGTAAGCGCTTAACAAATACCATAGTTATTATTACTAGTACTAAGGCCTGGGGGCGCGGAGCCTCTTCCTACTTGTTCTGGTCCAGGAGGAGAGTCGAGGGGACCTACGTGACCATGGCTGGTGTAGCCACTGCCTTACCTGGGTGGACACGGAGGCCACGGGCCTGCAGGTCCCCCAGGTGGGATACCCCTGGAAGATGGAGGGGGAAAACAGAGGGACACCATTTTTTAAAATGGTATTTATTAGGCACTTACTCTGTGCCAGGCACTGTCCTAAGCGCTATGGTAGATAGAAGCTAATCAGCCGTGAACTGTGTTCCACGTGAGGCTCACAGTCTTCGTCCCCATTTTACAGACGAGGTAACTGAGGCACGGAGAAGTGAAGCGACTCGCCCAGGGTTACACAGCAGACACTTGGCAGAGCCGGAATTAGAACCCAGGTCCTTCTGACTCCCAGGCCCGTGCTCTATCTGCTAGGCCACGTTGCTTTCCCGAACCTCCACTTCTCCCTGGACGACTCGCCCAGCCCTCCCTCTAGACCGTAAGCTCTTTGTGGGCAGGGAATATGTATGCTTTTACATTGTACCCTTTCACCCACTTAGTACAGCGCTCTGCACACAGTAATCTCTCAATCGACTCGACTGACTCTCCCAGTCCTTAATTTAAAGATACGTACTTAAGTGCTGTGGTGTGGAGGGTGGGGTGAATATCAAATGTCCAAAGGTCACACATCCAAGTGCGTAGAGGTAGAAGGGAGAGTGAGCTGGGGAAGAGAGGGTTTAATCAGGGAAGGCCTCCTGGAGGAGTTGTGACCTTAATAATGGTTTGGAGGTGGAGAGAGTGGAGGTCTGGTGCATTTGGAAGTGGGAGGGAGTTCCGGGCAAGTGGGAGGACCCGGGATAGGGGTCGGCAGTGAGATAGACAGGATCAGAGGATAAGTTGGTGCTGGAGAAGTGGAGTGTGCAGCCTGGGCCGGAGTAGATCAGCGAGGTGGGGTAGGAGGGGGTGAGATGATTGACTGGTTTAAAGCCGACGGTGAGGAGTGTCAGTTTGATACAAAAGTTGATGGGCAGTCACTGGAGGGTTTGAGGATCGGGGAGATGAGGACTGAACGCTTTTCTAGATAAACGAGCCGTGCAGCAGAATGAAACATGGACCCGAGTGGAGAGAGACAGGACGTGGAGAGAGACAGGACGCTGGAGGGTCGGCGAGGATTCACACGCAGTAGCCAAGGAGGTGCTTTTTCCACTAGGCCGCACTGCTTCTCCTCTTGTCTTGTCTTATGCCGTCTCGTCGTCTCCGACCCGTAGCGACTCCATGGACACATCTCTCCCAGAACGCCCCGCCTCCAATTGCTATCGTTCCGGTACTGTATCCATGGAGTGTTTTGGTTCAACTACAGAAGTGGTTAAACATTATACCTTCTTCCGCGCAGTAAACTTGAGTCTCCACCCTCGACTCCGTCCCTTGCCGCTGCTGCCCGGCGCGGGTGAGTTTTGACTCGTAGCAGCTGGCCTTCCACTCGCCGGCCACTGCCCAAGCTGGGAATGGATTGGGTCGGCCTCTGCTTGACTCTCCCTCCCGTAGCCGAGACTGGTAGAATCCTGGAAACTCTCCAGGTGCCATCCTGGGTGGGACTGCTTCTCATAGTTGCCGTATTATTTCTAGGAAGTGTTCTGTGAGTGTATTAAATATGTATTAATTTTTGGCATCATCAGTGGTGTTCATCGAGCACTTTCTGCATGCACAGTCCTGTACTAAGCATTTGGGAGAATGCAGCGTAACGCTTTTGGTCACATATTGCCTGCCCGCCCCTGTGTGAGTGAGCAAAGCCCTTTTAATGGCCAATAACAAGAGCTAATTCCTATCGCACAAAATGTCCATAAAGATCTCTGTTGGACTTGGGAAGAATTTTTCAAGTCACTCTGAGACCTCACACTCACACAACCTACGTCGCCTTTTTACCATCGACCAAGACGTCTCCGAACACAACCCAGCTCTCTACGCCTTCTCCCCTATGTGCTTGCAATGCTTGAAAATAAACCGATTAATTTTCACAGTTTTCTCCTTCCACATCTGTGAGACGGCTGAACGGAGATCGAGTATTTCAGCTACTGACATTTAAAAATGAAATCTTTCAACGCAGAGGTCGGAGGACTTGGAAGACCTGCCAGAGGTCCATCTGAGTTCCGGCTGCAGACAGCAAATGGGCTCGGATATCAATAAACAATGAGCACGTCCAAAAACACACCATGCCGATAAATAACCAAACGGAGGCTAAAAAGCTCAGGTGATTGCTATAAACCAAAAAGTCTTTGAAACCACAGGTAAAAAAACACCTGCCCATCCCACTCTCCTGTTCTTCCCAACTCCCAGAAAACCTCCCAGAAGCAGCCTAGCGCGGAGAGTGCGGGTCTGGGAGTCAGAAGGACCTGGGTTCTAATCTCGGCGCCACCATATGTCTGCTGTGTGACCTCGGGCAAGTCACTTCACTTCTCTGGGCCTCCATTACCGCACTGTGAAAGTGGCGATTGAGACTGTGAGCCCCACATGGGACAGGGACTGTGTCCAACCCAATTTGCTTGTATCCACCCCAGCGCTTAGTACGGTACCTGGCAATTAGCGATTGATGAACAAATACCATTATTATCATTATTAATTATTATTATCATCCTCTGATATATTATCCATTATCCATCTCGTGTACCCGGCCCAAGTCTGGGACCGCTTTCCTGCTCTCAGCCCACTCTGACCCCTGGTCAAAATTCAAAGATCTCATCCACCATATTCCTGCATCTCCAAACTCTCTCCCCTCTGTCTTAATCCCCATTTTACAGATGGGGTAACTGAGCCACAGAGAAGTTGAACGACTTGACCAAGGTCGCACAGCAGATAAGTGGCAGAACCGGGATTAGAATCCAGGTCCTTCTGACACCCAGGCCCATGCTCTAACCATTAGGCCAGACTCCTCTCATATTGTCATATCGTCCTCATTTCAAATCCATCACTAAAACATTAAATAACCTATTGGTTATGCTCCCTGGGTGGCTTTGAAAGCTTCTTTCTAATTAGCTTTCTCAACGCTTTCCCAAGTTCCTCAGTTTTTCTCCCTTTTTACCCTGCTGGACTCTCTTAAGTTTCGATCACTTCTGCCTCGCATGAGGCTGGATTTCCTTGCTGCCAGGAAGGGGAGAACTCTAGGGAGTTGTTTTGTCTTTTTTTCACCCACTTAAGATATTATCAGGTTCTCATTTGAGCTGTTCCTTGGAGAAGAAAGCCCTAATACTGGCCTAGATTGTATCAGTTCTATACAGAAGCTTTGTTGACAATGATCGGCCGTGCCATCTTCCGAGACGTTGAAAGTTATTTTATTCATTCAGTTTATTTTTATTTAATTGACTATAGTTAGATACAATCATTTTGAGGGTCAGCATATCCCTCCTTTTCAAAAGGATAACAATTTTTTGGGGGGGTATTGGTTAAACACTTACCATGTACCAAGCACTGTTCTAAATGCTGGGGTGGTTATAAGATAACGGGGTTGGACACAGGCCTGGTCCTACCTGGGGCTCACTGTCTTAATCCCCGTTTTTACAGATGACGTAACAGAAGCGGAGATAAGTGAAGTGACTTGCCCAAGCTGCCTCTGCCTCTTAGGCTGGAGTTCTTTCCACTAGGCCATGTCGCTTCCCCACGCTTACTCTTCATGGACGTGTTCAATTTGCCCTCCTCTCATTACCGCTTTTTGTTTGAAAGGTCACACCGAAGGCTGCCGAGGATACTTCTCAGTTCTGCACCTCAGGACGCGGGTCGTCAAATCCTGCCGACGTGGATGCATCCAGCTTGTCTCCCAGCCTTTAGCTCGGAGGCTGAGAACCCGCTTGGGTTAGCGAACTTGGAGTTGACCTTTTTTAAAAGGCTGAGGTAAGAGTCAGTATTTTCTTTCATCCTCTATGCTTGTCGAATATAAACAATACTTTAAAAATGTAATTTCCTATTTTGTCCCTGGCAAGTTGCATCTCTCTTCTTGCTCCGGCGTTTCTGGCCGAATCTCCGCAGACTTTGTTTCTGCGGGTCACTGGATGTTCTCTTGGCAGCTTGGGCTAGTGTCGGATTTTGATTCCATTTCCCCCTCTCAAGAGAGCAGCTTATAGTATGTCTTAAAGCTGGCCTTCCCAGCTTTCTTTCCAGGGTACAGTCGGAAGAGCAGAGGGACCACGGGGGAGCTGTAAGAAGCGGCGTGACACAAAATAAGCCCCTCAGACTGTCTCCATCCAACATGGGACTCAGAATCTGAGAGGGAATAATAATAATAATAACCGTTGTATCCGTTAAGCGCTTATTATGTGCCAGGCACTGTACTAAGCACTGGGGGAGATGCATGCAAATCGGCCCTTGTCCCGCATGGGGTTCACAGTCTTAATCCCCATTTTACAGATGAGGTTGCTGAGGCTCAGAGAAATGAAGTGACTCAGCCAAGGTCACACAGCAGAGGAATGGCGGAGCCAGGATTAGACTTCCAGAGCTGTGCTCTATCCACTAGGCCATGCGGCTTGAGCAGATATCTTAATTCCCATTCATAGATGCGGAAACAGAAACAGCAGCAGAGAGAAATTAAATAACTCTCTCAAGGACACTCAGGAGGTGAACGACACAGCTGGGATTAGAACCCAGGCTTTCCTGCTCCCCAGAGCTGGGCTCTCTTCCCCCAGTCTGTGATGCATCTGCTGTTAACAATCACAAGCTTGGCTCGTCTTTGGCACTTTATATTTACGAAAAGCAAACCCTGTTCAGAGCGAGGAGACGGAGGCCGAGTAGGCAAGGGACATTATGGATTTTGCATCGGGGTTGGTGGTTATACAGCGATGCAGAGAGATAAAAAATGGAAATCCGACCGGCTGAGATTAGAGCATTAAGAAACAAGTTCAGAAAGCGGCAGCTCAGTGGTAATACAGCTGGGAACACAACCTGGACTGTGATCGGCAAGACCAGATAAAACCCATCAGATTACAGCCCGAGAAGTAAATAGAATCACGCTTTCACAAGGAATCTAAAAGTGCTCACTCTGTTTCTAGTGCACGTGCCTGAAATGTCAATCTCACTTTGGGGGTCAGTGGGAAAAATCATCGCCTATCGCCTCTGCCGTGTATATCTGCGAGAGCCGGTCACCCAGCCCCCCTGCCTGCGTCTGCTCAAAAGGGTCCCAGATTTCAAATTAAACAATAGCTGTGACTTCAAACCCCAGTGAACCGCCCCCCATCCCATGTACACTCTGTGCCCTGAGCTGTGAATGGGGTGGAATTTTGCTCCAGCCTGATAGCCTTTCATTCGTCTTACTGAGCTTGCCTCTAGAGGATGTTCTATCCATATTAGTTGTCGACGGAAAGGTCTTCGGCGCTACTTTAAAATTACTGTTTTCACTCCCATCTCGGGTTGCCATTTTCACCATTTCCGCACACTCTGCCATGAAAGCTCAGGGCTCTAACTAGCTGAATGCTCTACAGCAAGAGGCACTAGCAGGGAGAGAGAATGTCAGCCTAGCAATCACTTGTATTTATTGAGCATTTACTGGGTGCAGAACACTGTACTTAAGCGCTTGGGAGGAGCCAATAAGACAATGAACAGACACATTCCCTGCCCACAACAAGCTGACAGTCCAGAGGGGGAGACAGGCTTTAATTTAAATAAATTAATTGTAGATATGGACATAAATGGTGTGGGGCTGGGAGAGCAAGTCAGGGTGACCCAAAAGGGAGTGGGAGAAGAGGAAAGGAGGGCTTAGAAGCCAGGTCCTTCTGACTCCTAGGCCCAGGGTCTATCCAGTAGCCCACCCTGCTTCTTAACATATTAATTTGCAGGTTAATTTTTAAGAATGCTGGGCAGCTCTATAAGGAGAGCAAAGTGAGGAATTGACAAAAAACATTGTGTTGCATCCATAATATGCCTTTCTGTGTAAATTGTTGGAAAGATTAATTCATCCACTAAGCAAATAGACTCGCATCTCTGTGGTCGAAGATCTAGGCACGTTGCACACAAGTTCATCTACTTATGTCTCTCTCTCCCCGTCTCCCTCTTTTGCTTTCTCTCTCCTGTTCACTGAGAGAAATGAAAAGATCTGACTAAGCTTCAAGTGGTTTAGAAGTGGAGACTGAGCTTCCTACCTCTGGGCTATAATCCCATTTCCCACTGACATGCCTGAATGTATACATTAGTATATTTATAGATTTGAAGAGCCTCACGATTAACACCCTAATAGAAATAAATGGAAAAGGTGTTTCTAAGTAAATGTCAAACGTTGTGTTTCGGCTAATAACTAGGTCCCCAAAGATGTAGTGACTGCATACTCTAAAATGCACTCCATTTTCCTCTAGTAAATTACGATAATTTATACTAGCAAATATTTTTATGCAAATTTTCAACATCCTAATTAGCTCTGCCTTACATCAGTGCCCCTCTTCTGAAGTAAAGACTTGACTTTCTGAAAAAGAGGGATATCCGTTTTGACGATGAACATGCAGAGGTCCCCAGATTCAACCATCTGTTTGGCTCACGGTAGAATGGACTGCTTTGGGGCATGCATAGTTTTCTTCATCCTCATGCCCTCAAGGTAAATATGTTATTAAGACTGGGTAAGATAACTAGATGGACTCCCAAGGGCCTATGTGCTTGGTCTCAGGTTGAGAGGTTGTCCTTGATCAAGTTAATTTGTGCATCTAAACTCCCAAGGATCCCCGGTGAGAAAGGAAGAAAAGCCTCCTCTCTTTGGTGAATCCTGGTCCCAGATCATGCTTAAATAAAAGCTCTCTGCCTTGGAGTTCAAATCTTACCGGCCTTCTTCGAGCCTAACTCTTAGATGTGCCGGTTTGTGATGGCTCTTACTCTGAACTGACCTTCTGGTGCTTTCCACCATGGAAGGACCCTCCTCCTTCCCTCCTACTTACACTGCAAGTCCCTTGCGGGACAGGGACCGTGTCCAACCTATTTATCTTTACCCCTTTGCTTAGAAGAGTATTTATCATATTGTAAGCGCTCAACAAATACTATTAAAAAATGGACTCTGGAGGCCAATCATTGGGCCGGGATAGCAAGCAATCGATTATTCAGTAGGTCAGTGATATTTATTAAGTCCTTACTGTGCTCAGAGCACTGTACTGAGCACTTTGGAGAGTATGCTACAACAGAGTTGGTTGACACGCTCCCTACCCATGACAAAAGCAGCATGGCTCAGTGGAAAGAGCACGGGCTTTGGAGTCAGAGGTCATGGGTTCGTATGCCAGTTCTGCCACTTGTCAGCTGTGTGACTGTGGGCGAGTCACTTCACTTCTCTGTGCCTCAGTTACCTCATCTGTAAAATGGGGATTAAGACTGTGAGCCCCACGTGGTACAACTTGATTCCCCTCTGTCTGCCCCAGCGCTTAGAACAGTGCTCTGCACATAGTAAGCGTTTAACAAATACCAACATTAAGTTAACGGAAAGAGCACGAGCTCGGGAGTCAGAAGGACCTGGGTTCTAATCCCGGCTCCGTCACTTGTCTGCTGCGTGGCCTTGGGCAAGTCACTTGATTTCTCTGTGCCTCAGGTCCCTCATCTGTAAAATGGGGATTAAGACTGTGAGCTCCGTGTGGGACAACCTGATTACCCTGTATCTGCCCTAGCGCTTAGAACAGTGCTCGGCACATAGTAAGCATTTAACAAATACCATCATCATCATAAAATGAGGATTAAGGCTGTGATCCACATGTGGCACGTGGACTATGGCCAACCTGATTACCTCGTATCTACCCCAGTGCATAGAACAGTGCCTGGAACATAGTGAGCACTTAAATACCATAAAAAGAAAACAAAAGAGAAAAGGACTAAGTTGTTGAGGCTCCTGGAAAGTAGCAGAGATTGGTTGGGGGAAGCGGGAGGGAGGAGGAGGAGGAGGAGGAGGTTGGTGAGGAGGACACTTGCCCCACTCTCTTTGCCCAAATATTTGTTTTCAGTTAAGAATCTGACCTTGAGGTGGTATTTTTCAGGTTGCAAGGAAATATTAAGGCTGAAGATGGAGCTGAGGCAGGGGAGAGGGGGAGGGAGGAGAGGGGTGAGAGGGGTTTGGGCATTAAGCATACTCTGTTCTCAGACAGAAAATACAATTGACATTCCTGTCACCACAGTTTAATACAGCTTGTTGTCAGCGAGCGTTCAGCAGTGACGCACCTCGAGGTAGTCCTCTATTCCCACCAAACCTCTCCCTGTGGGGAAGCAGAGGGGGAGCGACGTCAGACCGGTGCCCCGTGGGTCGCGATAACAAGACTGGGTATTTCCAGTTAACCAATTTAATCGTGCCGCTTCCCTTTACCTCAGCCTTTAATGGCTGCCAGATTAAATAAAGACTTAAGTAGCCCGATAGCGTGTTCGCTTGTGTCAGACAGACGGACGGAACGGCTGTGAGTTTCTCCGCTCTTGCCTCTCATAGCCTTTGACTGTCCAGACAGCGGAACGAGGGCTCGGATCTCTCGTCGGCAGCTCCCGCGGCCTCTCGAAGCCCCAATTAGAAAAATGCCTCATATCTGGTGAAATCAATCATTCAGAGGGATTTATTGAGTTCCTACCGAGGGCGGAGCACTGTACTAAGCGCTTGGGAGAGTACAATAGAACAATAGGCAGTGTTCCCTCCCCACAGTGAGCTTACAGTCTAGAGGAGGAGACGGACGTTACCGTAAATGAATGTTACAGATATGCACCTAAGTGCTGTGGGGCTGAGGGACGGGTGAATAAAGAGGGAAAATCCAAATGCAAAGGTGATGCAGAAAGAAGGGGGAATGGGGGAAATGAGGATTTGGTCAGGGAAGACCTCTTGGAGGAGCGGTGCTTTGGGTAAGGTTTTGTAGGTGGGGAGAGCAGTTGTCTGTCAGATATAAAAAGAGGGAGAGGTTCCAAACCAGAGGCAGGACGTTGACGAGAGGTCAGCGGCGCGATAGAGGTACAGTGAGGAGGTTGGCATGGAGCTGGGTTGTAGTAGGAGAGTAGTGAGGTGAGGTGGGAGGGGGCACGGTGATTGACTGCTTTAAAGTTGACGTTAAGGAATTTCTGTTTGACACGGGCAACCCCTGGACGTTCTTGAGGAGGAGTGGGGAAACACAGACTGAACATTGTGGACGACTACAGCGGTGCTTGGCTTTGTGGTTGATCAAGGCACCCTGGAAATCTGCCCATTTCCCAGCCTCTAATCTCACCCAGAAGTTACTGCCAATCAATCAGCCAATCAATGGGATTGATGAAGCCGTTACTACGTGCAGAGCAACATACTATTTGTTGGGGAAACACCACGCTAAGCCCTCTCCTCTGGGGAAATTCTCTATTATTCTCTTGGGTTCCCCCCTATTTTTTTTGCGGTAATGGTTAAGTGCTTACTACGTGCCAGACACTGTGCTAAGCGCTGGGGTGGATACAAGATAAGCATATTGGTCAGTTCATGTCCCATTTGGGGCTCACAGTCCTAACCCCATTTTACAGGTGAGGCAGCTGAAGCACCAAGAAGTTGTCCAAAGTCACACAGCAGACAAGTAGTGGAGCGGGGATTAGAACCCAGGTCTTCCGTCTCCCAGGCCTGTAGCCTTTCTACTAGACCACGACACTTCTTTCTGAACCCCTGTGCCAAGACAGTTACCCCCTTTGTGCTTTATGCCAGTGTGACCTTGGCCAAGTCGATTAACTTCTGTGTACTTCAATTCCCGCATCTGTAAAATGGGGATTGAGACGGTAAACCCTATGTAGGACAGGGACTGTGTCCAACCTGATTTGCTTGTATCCACCCCAGTGCTTAGTACGGTGCCTAGCACATAGTAAGTGCCTAACAAATACCATAGTTATGATTATTATTAAGATGGCCATCTCCTCACCATGCACTGCTCAAACAGATGATTTGAGGTTTTGTGTGTCCTTAAAGCCTTTCTTCTGTCCCCACCATTCTGTCTCCACAGAGAGCAGCTAGCTGGTTGGCTCTCCTAATCCGCTCCCTTGCGATCCCAACCTGACAAGGCGGGTGCACGCCACTTGACAAGCATCACTTGGAAGGTGGTGATCGGACCATGTCCCAGGACATCGGTGAGCACGATGTCAGGTTACCAGTTGATGTTGCGTCCGGGAAATAGCGCTCTGTTGGTGGGATCGGTCTAGAAACCAGATGCAGGACTTATTAACAGCCCCAGTTCTCACAGTGGTTTAAAGTCAATGGAGAGTTTTTGTTTGACGCAAATGCGGTTGGGCAACCGCTGGAGTTTTTTGAGGAGCAGGGTGACATGTTCTGAATGTTTCTGTAGAAAAATGAATCAGGCAGCAGAATGCACTGGAGTGGGAAGAGACAGGAGGCTGGGAGGTCAGCAAGGAGGCTGATGCAGTAATCCAGGCGGGATAGGATTGATTCATCTCCCATGGACTCCCCCCTCGCCCCCTTGTAGTAGACGCATCGCTCAGTGTACAAGATGCGAGGTTTCCAAATGTAATCAGATCACAGAGTTCTGCAATTGGAAGAGAAACAGATCAGGATGCCTGGCATATTAGAGGGTCTAAAGGTTTTTGTGCATTTCTAATGGAAGCGATTAAACCCCTTGCAAAAATGATCCCTCTGAATGGTGGGCACTGTTCTGGACCATAGATGAGCCCATTCTTCCTCCTACTCAGACTGAAAGTCCCTCGAGAGACCTGATTATTTTGTATCCGCCCCAGTGCTTAGTACAGTGCTTGACACATAGTAAGCAATCAATTGCATCGATTTACAGAGCGTTTACTTTGTGTAGACCACTGGAGTAAGCGCTTGGGAGATGACAATACAACAGAAATAGCAGACACGTTTCCTGCCCATGACAAATTTACAGTCTAGAGAGGGAGGCGGATGCTTAACAAATACCACTATAATTATTATTATTATAAAGGTTGAATCTGTTTTTAAATGACTACTCAAGTTTGATGAGTCCCCTCAAAGTCAGATTGGATTCATATGGGAAGACACTTTCAAATAAGTAGAGTTTTCACTTCCAAAGAAAAGCAGAAAGACCCTATCCCATTTCAATTACATGGCAGACCTACTTCGGCTCATCCCAGTTCTATTCCACACCTCTCGGTGACACTCGGTCAATCTTTTATAAACACCACGGGGGAGTGTTGTCAGGCTTGCCTTTGCTTAATGGCCAGTGTGACACCTTTGATCAAATAAACTCTCATCTCTGATTGTTACCAGGGATTTGTAGCTCACTGTGTTTCTGTATATTTTTCTCCTGTTCGTACCATTTATGAATGCATCGCCCCTGAAATGCCCAATAGAAGTTGTTATACCGGTCCCAAGGGAACAGTTTTTCTCAAGCCCTTGACCGGCAAAGAGTAGAGTCTCAGAGATGATTAATGGACCAAAGCCAGGAACTCAAGTTAGGTGATCTTGTCTCGTCACCAGCGATAGGGCTTGGAACGTTACCACGGTGCGCTTCTGCAACCGTTTGGTTTAGAAACTCTTCGGTGTCTGAAAAAAGGTTCGGCTTATATATCTCTCCATTCCTCCAAAATCTCTAACCACTGTCCACCTCCCTCTGCATCAAACACCAACTCCTTACCGTCGGTTTGAAGACACTCAATCGGCTCTCTTCCTTTTTTTCTTCCTCGTGTTAAGTACTGACTGTGTGCCGGGCACTGTTCTAAGCACTCGAGTAGATACCCGCTAATCAGGTTGAACACAGTCCCTGTCCCATATAGGGGTCTCAGCCTTAATCCCCATTTTACAGATGAGGTAACTGAGACACAGGGAAGTGTGACCTCCCCAAGGTCACACAGCAGACAAGTGGTGGATCAGGAATTAGAACCCAGACCCTTTTGATTCCCAGATTCTATACACTAGACCACCTTCCTTCTTGTTACTCCATGGCTGATCTCTTACTACAACCCAACCCTCGCACTTGGATCTTTTAAGGCCAGTTTACTCACTGCACCGTGATCTCATCTCATCACTGAGCTCTTGCCCTCAACCTCCCTCTGGCCTGGAGCCCATTTTCAGTACCCATTTTTCCATTGTACCACCCACTTGACCAGATGCAACTCCCTTAAACACCAGATGATGATCCCCACCCTCATTCCCTCAGCCCTTAGGCACATAACCTTACACTTGTCATTTCCTCTATCTCTCTCTAATTTATTATCAGTCTTTTTCCCTCTAGTCTGTAAGCTCCTTGTGCTCAGGAATTGTGGTTACCAACTCTATTTTATTGTACTTTGCCAAGTGTTCTGTGCTCTGCACACGGTTCACAGTCAATACCTTTGAATGACTGACGGATCTTTATACTGTGTTCCTTCTCCCTTGTATTAAGCTGTCAAGTCGTCAACTATCCTGAGAGTTAGAGAAGCAGCATAGCTCAGTGGAAAGAGCCCAGGCTTGGGAGTCAGAGGTCATGCGTTCGACTCCCGGCGCTGCCACTTGTCAGCTCTGTGACTGTGGGCGAGTCACTTTACTTCTCTGTGCCTCAGTTTACCTCATCTGTAAAATGGGGATGAAGACCAGGAGCCCCAAGTGGGATAATCTGATTACCCTGTATCCACCCCAGCACATAGAACAGTGCTCTGCACATAGTAAGTGCTTAACAAATACCACCATTATTATTATTATTATTATTAACTACCTGTAGCCACTCCATGGACACATCTCTCTCAGAAGGTCCCACCTCCATCTGCCATCGTTGTAGTAAGTGGATTCACCGAGTTTTCTTGGTAAAAATATGGAGGTGGTTGAAGATTATACCTTCTTCCCCATAGTCAACTCGAGTCTCTGCCCTCGACTCTCTCCCGTACCGCTGCTGCCCGGTACAGGTGAATTTTGACTTGTAGCAGATGACCTGTCACTCACTAGCCACTGCCCAAGCTAGAAATGGAATGGTCAGGCCACTGCTTGACTCTCCCTCATGTAGCCGAGACAGGTAGAGGACTGCAAACTCTTCAGGTGCCATCCTGGGAGGCCTGTCTCTCCCTACCTGTAATTTATTTAAATATTGGTAACCCCCACTGAGGGCAGGGATGAGGTCTATTAGAACCACTGTTTTCTCCTCAGATCTAAGTTCAGTACTCTGCACCCAGTGGGAACTCAGTAATAATGATAATAATAATTGTGTTATTGTTAAGCTCTTTCTATGTGCCAAGCACTGTTCTGAGCACTCGGGTAGATACAAGGTGTGGATGGGAGGGAGAAGCAAGTAAGAGAGGGGCAGGAAGTGGGAGAAGAGGAGGGCTTAGTCTGGGAAGGCTTTTTGGAGGAGATGTGCCTTCACTGGGGTTTTGAAGTGGGGTTTACTGCTGTCTACCAAGGTGCAGTGTTCTACATTAAATCAAGCAAGGAAGCAATCATATTTACTGAGCTCTTACGGTGTGCTGAACACTTGTACTAAGCACTTGAGAGAGTACAGTGTGACAGCATAACACAAGTTTACAGTCTAGAACAGGAGACAGACATTAATATAAATAAATATATTACGGATATGTACATAAGTGCTCTGGGGCTGAGGGATGAATGAAAGGGCGCAAGTCAGGGTAACACAGAAGGGAAGAAAACGAAATGAAGGCACAGTCAGGGAAGGCCTCTTAAAGCACATGGGCCTTCAGTAAGGTTTTGAAGGCAAGTAGAGTGATCGTTTGTCAGATATGAATAGGGAGGGTGTTCCAGGCCAGAGGGAGAACTTGGACAAGAGATCGGTGGCAAGATAGCGGAGAAACAGAGTGGCTTAGTGGAAAGAACACGGGCTTGGGAGTCAGAGGTCATGGGTTCTAATCCCAGCTCCACCATGTATCAGCTGTGTGACTTGGGGCAAGTCGCTTGACTTCTCTCTACCGCAGTTACGTCATCGGTAAAATGGGGATGAAGACTCCGAGCCCCAACTGGGACAACCTGATTACCTTGTATCTATCCCAGCGCTTAGAACAATATGTGGCACGTATTTAACAGATACCATCATTATTATTATCATTAGACGAGATTGAGGTAGATCGAGCTGGTTGCCGATCGAGGAGCGAAGTGCGCGGGCTGGTTTGTAGTAGGAGGTAGGAGGGGGAGAATTCAAGGGGACATCCCAGGCACAGTTCTCATCTCCAGCTTGAAGACGAAAGGTGAGAGAGGTCCCATGGCAGTTTCTGGCTGACCTCACTGGCTCCTTCCGGCTACCGCGTTCCCAGTCCTGGGACGAAATCTCTCCTTTCGTTCCCTGACTCCGCTTTCCCATACGGACTGAGAGATGTTTGGTCACTGAGAGGGCCCTGGGAAGGTGAAGATGTCATGTAGACCCTCCCCCACCGAAACCTGCCTGGTCAGAAACCCAAAAGTGACTGGGGAAATTTTGGTTGCGGGATTGAGGTCCTACCAGATGGTCTTGTTGAGTCAACTTCATAAAAACGGGCTCCCGCTTGAACTGTGATTTCACGGCTGTGGGATTTACTAGTAGTTCCTAGAATCAATGAATGAAAGTCCTTGAGGCTATTTGCCTTTTTCATTTGAAACAGTTCTCTCCCTGGACTAGAAGAAAATGAGGATAAATGGAAAGTAGGATGGCCTAGTGGAAACAGCCGGGCCTGGGAATCAGAGAACCTGGTTTCTAATCTCAGATCTGCCAGTTGTCTGCTGTGTGACCTCGGTTAAGTCACTTCACTTCTCTGTGCCTCACTTACTTTGCCAAGTGGGGGTTAAGAGTGCGAGCTGTATGTGGGGATATGGACTGTGTCCAACCCAATTATCTTGTATCTACGGCAGTGCTCAGTACAACGCCTGGCACATAATAAGCGCTTGACGGACACCAAAAAAAGAGTGGAAATTCACTGAAGGGAGGGGCCTGTGCTGCGTGGCCTAGTGGAAAGAGCCCGGGCCTGGGGGTCAAGGACCTGGGTTCTAGTCATTTATTCATTCAATAGTATTTATTGAGCGCTTACTATGTGCAGAGCACTGTACTAAGCGCTTGGAATGTACAATTCAGCAACAGATAGAGACAATCCCTGCCCAGTGACTGGGTCACAGTCTAAACGGCCCGGCTCCGCCAGTTGCTCTGCAAATTGCTTGCTGGGTGACCTTGGGCAAGTCACCCAACTTCTCTGTGCCTCAGCTTCCTCAACTGTAAAATGGGATTCAATACCTGTTCTCCATCCCTCTTAAGACTGTGAGCCCCCAGGTGGGTCCAGGATTGTGTCCAACCTACTAAGTCAAATCAATTGTATTTATTGAGCTATTTACTGTGAGAGTATCATACTAAGCATTTGGGTGAGTACAGTATCGCAACAAACCGACACACTCCCTGTCCGTAACGAGCCTACGGTCTAGATCTTGTACCTACCGCAGCACTTAGACCAGTTTTTGACACATAATAAGCTCTTAACAACTACCATAAAGCAAATGAAGAATTAATATTGAATCTTCCCAGCCGATTGCCATTTCTGATGCATTTTGAGGTGCAGATTGTTGAGGGCATTCGGGCTCCTTCCCTGACTGGTGCAGATGGTGACGCTGTACGGCTTCCCTCTGTGGAGGGTGGATCCCCAGGGGAGAGACCGAATGGATACACCTGCCAGGACTGTTGCCTCTGAGCAAGCGGGGGAAGCGTTCCGCCGAAGCTTGCCGCTTGCTCCGACTTTCTGGGAATCGGATGCCTTTACATAATACTTTCCATTTCTCTCTCTCTCTCTCCTGCCTTGGGGATTTGGAAGAAGCCAACTTGGTCCTCGTTCAGCGGGGTGAGGTGGCCTTTCTGCTCGCCTCACCTTTGTTGAAACGATGTGTCCACTTAGACCCCGAGGGGACCGCCGTCGCCCGCATCTGCCCTTCTCGAGGCTTCTCCGGCCTCCTCCCCCCACGATCCATCCCAACTCCGCTCCTTTCGTCTTCGCCCCTACCTAATCTATGATTCCCCTGGAGGCGGCCTTCCGAGAAAAAGGCCCCGGGCTTTCAGAGAAGCAGTTACAATCACTCCTCTCTAATAGCCAAGCAGGAACCGAGAACAGCCGTCCGACAGGACCATTTGTGGCCCCGCGTCTCTCCCGTTCCGGCAACGATACGGGAGCGACTACCCACGGGAAAGGAGCCAACCCTGTTTTAAAAGCAATGGTCCGGAAACCATGGCAGCCTCGCGGTGGGAAGCGATCAAGGCCGCCGTTAACGGCAGAAGAACCCTCTGCGGGGTCCCGTGGTGACCCAGCAGGGAACGTAGCGTCTAATTGGATCATGGCAATGCCGAGTGCAGCCCATCTCAACCAGACGCCTGAAATGCAGCGGGTTGGGCAAACGCCAACCTCCGGCTCGGCAATTGTTATGTTTCTAAGAGACCGCTCGTTGGGCTGATGAAGTTAGGAGACGTAATGAATAACACGACTAAGGCATTTAACGGAGAGATTGGGCATTTTGGATCCCGATCTTATTAATAAATTCAGAAGACTCGATATTAATCTCTTTGAAACTATAGCAGTTTGCTTCATCCAAGGACTCGACTAGCAGGTCATTAGATTTAGACACAATTAACAGCCAGCTTTTTAGAAGGGGATGTGACTTGAGAAAATATTAATGGGGAATGGATGTTGAAAATTCAGGCTAAGACCCAAAAATTTTAAAATTGAAATGTGTCATTTTCCCCAGACTCAAACCTTAGGATGTGACTTGACGTTAGAGTTTCTTCCTGCAGTTCTTAATGTAGCTTTTGTTTGCTAAGCGTCGTCCTGGTCAACCACCTCCCTCTTTCACCTCTGCCTCCCTCTCATCCCTTCTCTTTCCCTCTCTAACTTTGTTTCACTCCTTCTTCCTCTTTTTTCCTTCCAATATCTCTCCATATATATGAAAATGAATTTCTTAAAAATACGCAATCCACAGTCACATTTGATGGAGTATTTTTTTTTCCAGCGGTTACACCAATTGGCTAACGTAAAGCAGTTAAATTTTGTGAAAAGATATGACATCAACTCGATCGACCAGGTTTCTAGAAATAAGAGAAGCCGAGACAGTAAGATGAGGTTCTCTGGCCCGTGTCCCATAGCTTTTAAGCAACAGCGGGGCTTTTAAATGGGATCGCTACCGATTTCCGTGGTCTTCTGAGTTCAGCTTGTAGACAATATGACTTTAGTTTTGGTTTAGATGATTTGTTGTCAGGTACTAATGACTGTATCTTTGTTCATAAATTATTTAAAACGAAACATGATATAGAGGATTCAGGCAGGTAATGAGGAGGATTCTGGAAGAGCAGCACGGACTAGAGCTAGGAGCACGGACCAGGGAGTCAGAGGAGCTGGATTCTATTACCAGCTCTGTCGCTTGCTTGCTGTGTGACCTTGGGTAAGTCACTTAAGTTCTCGGTGCCTTGGTTTCCTCATCTGAAAAATGCGGATTCAATCCCTAGTCTCCCTTCTACTTAGGTTGTGAGCCCCTCGAGGGAAGGGAACTGTGTCCGACCTGATTGACTTATATCTACTCCAGTGCTTATAGCAATGACTGACACATAATAAGTGCTTAACAAATACCACAACGATTAATGTATAATGAGTATAATAATAATAACTACTGATAAAGAAAACCAGAAAAGAGATAGCATTAAAAGTCAACTTGGTTTCACCATCACACAAGCTTTGTTTATGGTATAGGTGAAGTGCTTTCTATGTGCCCGGCACTATAGGAAGCGCTGAGGAACATTCAAGCTAATTGGTTGGGTCAGAGACCGTGTACCACATGGGGCTCAGAGTCTTAAACCCCATTTTGCAGTTGAGGTAACTGAGCTACAGAGAAGGTCACATATCGGGCAAGTGGTGGGACTGGGATTAGAACCCGGGTCGATCTGACTTCCAGGCTCTTAATCTATCCACTAAGCCACATGGCGTCTCAAGCACTGACTCAACCCAGCTGCCACAGTTAAGTATTTATTTACATCTACATCCTTTAATTACAAAATTTGTTAACCGCATCCAATGTGCTAAGCGCTGTTCTATGTGTGGACCTATTTATTCAGTTGTACCTTCATCTGTTCTGTTAGGGATTAAACGTCTACCCATCTATTCAACTGTACATTCGTCTATTTATTCGATTCCACTGTCGGTGGATATATTTAGTTCTGTTTTTCCGATGAAAGGTGTGGGCGGCGATTGCTTCTCGTGCTGCCGTCATACTTGCCCAAGCTCTTGGTACAGTCCTTTGCATTCGGTCTCGTCTTAGGTTGTCGAGTTGTCTCCGACCCAGAGCGACTCCATGGACGCATCTCTCCCAGGGCGCCCCACCTCCATCTGCCATTGTTCTGGTAGTGGATCCATAGGATTTTCTTGGTAAAAATATGGAAGTGGTTTACCGTGGCCTCCTTCCAAGCGGTAAACTTGAGTCTCCGCCCTCGACTCACTTCCACGCTGCCTCTGCTCAGTGCTGGTGAGTTTTAACTTGCAGCAGATGGCCTGCCACTCGCTAGCCACTGCCCAAGCTAAGAAAGGAATGGGTGGACCTCTGCTCGACTCTCCCTCCCCGTAGCCAAGTCCGGTAGAGTCCTAGAAAGTCACCAGGTGCATTCCTGAGAGAGTTCTGCATTCGATGGCCTCTTAATAAATATCCCTGTGATTATCTCCAAGTTCCCTCCTGGCTGAAGGAAGAGTAGGTGGGTAATGGAAGTGCAGCCCTCCTGAAGCAGAATCTCTTTGGAGAATGAAACGATTATCACGGATGGTTGGCTCGAGGAGGGTAGGCACCACGTATCTCCGGAAGTTAATGTGACTTAGTGGATAGAGCGCGGACCTGGGAGTCAGAGGCATCTAGGTTCTAATCCCATCTCCACTACTTCTCTGCTGTGTGAAGAAAAGTTACTTCACTTCTCTGTGCCTCAGTTACCTCATCTCTAAAATGGGGATTAAAACCGTGAGCCCCATATGGGACAGGGACTGTGTCTGACCCAATTTGTATCCACTCCACCGCTCAGTACCTGGCATATAGTAAACACTTAACAAATACTACAATTGTTATTATTATGTTTTGCTGCTGCCTATGTCTTCCAAGCACCTAGGACCTTTGTGCACTCTGTGGGTGCTCAATAAATATCACTGACCGGATGGTCAGATGGACAGAGGATTCCTGCCTGATCTGAGGAGCCTCACTGCTGAGTACGTTCCACAAACCATTTTTTTCTTTTATGGCATTCGTTGAGCACTTACTTTGTGTCAGACGCTGTTCTAAGCACTGGGGTAGATACAAACGGGTCAGGTTGGACACAATTCATGCCCCATACGGGCCTCACAGTCATCATCCCCATTTTACAGATGAGATAACAGGCACGGAGAAGTGAAGCCACCTACCCAAGGTCACACAGCAGACAAGTGGAAGGATCGGGAGTAGAACCCAGCTCCTTCTGCCTCGAAGGCCTGGGCTCTAGCCACTAGGCCATGCTGCTTCTCTCCAGCTGCTGCCATTGGGCTCCCTCCTACCTCTTAGCAGCTGCTTAGAGAAGCAGGATGGCTCAGCGGAATGAACCCGGGCTTGGGAGTCAGAGGTCACGGGTTCTAATCCCCCTCTGCCACTTGCCAGCTGCGTGACTTTGGGCAAGTCACTTCACTTCTCTGTGACTCATTTCCCTCATCTGTAAAATGGGGATTAAAACTGTGAGCCCCACGTGGGACAACCTGATCACCTTGTATCCCCCCCAGCGCTTAGAACAGTGCTTTGCCCATAGTAAGCGCTTAACAAATACCAACATTATTGTTATTATTACCTCTGAAGTCTTCTGGAAGAATACCCACAATGGAAGACACCGAAAATGTCAAACGGTCTGTTGTCGACATATTGGGGTGACTCTCCAGAGGTGAGACGGCAAGTTTGATGCACACGGTGAATGGAAAAAGGACCAGTTTGCTGCATGGCCTAGTGGAAAGAACATGGGGCTGGGAGTCAAGATCTGGGTTCTAATCCCTCTGCTCTACCCCCCTGCCCGTCCCACAGCACTTGTGTATATATGTATATATTTATTATTCTATTTATTTTATTAAAGAAGTGTATATATCTATAATTCTATTTATATCGATGCTAGTGATGCCTGTCTACTTGTTTTGTTGTCTGTCTCCCCCCTTCTAGACTGTGAGCCCGTTGTTGGGTAGGGGTTAACTCTATTTGTTGCCAAATTGTACTTTCTAAGCTTAGTACAGTGCTCTGCACACAGTAAGCGCTCAATAAGTACGATTGAATGAATGAATTAATGAATAATCCCAGCTCCACCACTTGTCTGCTGGGTGAGCTCGCACAAGTCACCTAACGTCTGTGTGCCTCAGTTTCTCCCTCTATAAAATTGGATATTTATACATTCGTACATTCAATTGCATTTATTGAGCGCTGACTGTGTGCAAAGCACTGTACTAAGCGCTTAGGAGAGTACAGTATAGGAACAGACACATTCCTGCCCACAACGACCTCACAGTCTAGAGGAGGAGACAGATATTAATATAAAGAGTGATGTCTTTAATGATTAATGACCTGTTCTCCCTCCCCCTTAAGCAGGGAGCCCAACCTCAGTATTTAATGTGCTTGGCACGTGATAACCACTGAAAAACACCACTATTATATAATTATTATTATTTTTATTTTTGGTAGTTTTAGTAATATTATTAGTATTGTTCCTTGGAATGCTGTCCCCAGAACGATTGCCGATGGAGGCGGGGCATTCCGGGAGAGATGTGTCCATGGAATCGCTATGGGTCAGGCCAAGAATATGTGAAGAAAAGACAAAAAAGCTTTATATGGAAAGCAGCAGGTAAAAGAAGGAAAATCATGATTATTATTTTTATTTCACATTCACTTTGGGGTCAGCAGTGGTGTAGAGACAATCCAATTGGACATGGTCCCAGCTCCACGAGAGGCTGGCAGTCTTAGAGGTAGGGAGGGGCACATGTTGGTATTTCCATTTTGTCTTGTTTTCTGCTATTTTTCGAGTCTTCTCCGACCCCTAGAGACGCCACGGACACAACTCCCACCTCCGTCTGCAGTCCTTCTGGTAGCGGATCCGTAGAGTTTTCTCGGTAAAAATCCGGCCGTGGTTGACCATCTCCTTCTTCCGCGCAGTCAACTTGAGTCTCAGCCCTCGACTCTCTTCCGTGGCGCTGCCGCCCAGCACCGGTGAGTTTTGACTTGTAGCGGACGGCCTGCCGCTCGCTAGCCCCTGGCCAAGCTAGGTATGGAATGGACAGGCCTCTGCTCGACTCTCCCTCCTGTAACCGAGGCTATTAGAGGACTGCAAACTCTCCAGGTGCCATCCTGAGAGGGGAATTCCCATTTTGCAGATGAGAAAAACAGAGGCCCGAGGTTTTGCTTATAGAAATCTGGCAAATATTTGCCTTTTAAAAATGGTATTTGTTAAGCGCTTATTATATGTCAGGAACCGTACTCAGCTCTGGGGTAGATACAGGCTAATTAGGTTGGACACAATCCACGTCCCTCGTGGTGCTCACAGTCTTAATCCCCATTTTAATCTCCAAGGTCACACAGAAGACAAAAGATGGAGCGGGGATTTGCCCGGCAGTCAAGGTAAGAAATGCAGTCCTACCCGACTGATGTTAAGGGAAACGCAGAGCGGATTTTTTAAAAGGAAAATGACATGCAGGTCGACCCGCGATTCCCGTTTATAACTGGAAAAATACTGATATTGCAAGACAAGAGAATCACAGAAAGAGCCGACCGATAATGTTGAGAACAAGAATTTCCAAATCGCTTGAGCCCTCGGTGGGAGAGGGATCGAGTACAGTTGGCCGTCGGTCTGTGTACTCCAACTCTTAATACTGTGCTTGATGGAGGGGAAAAACTTAACAGTCATCATCATTATTATTTTTATATTATTTTTTATATCATATATTATATATTTCCCCCTTCAGACTGTAAATCTGTACGGGCAGGGAACGTGTCCTCTAACTCTCCCGAGTAGTTAGTACAGTGCTCTGCACCTAGGAAGCTTTCAGTAAAAACCCTTGATCGAATGATTATTATTGTCATTATGATGATTGAAGTACAGTCATCCACTTTAGAAGGCATTTAATCGCAATACTGAGTTTGCTTAAAAAAATGGACGAATAATAATTATGGTATTTGTTAAGTGCTTACTGTGGGCAGGCGCTCTACTAAATGCTGGGGTTGGACACAAGCAAATCGAGATGGACAGTCCCTATCCCGTATGGGGCTCACAGTCTCAATGGTCATTTTACACGTGTGGTAACTGACTCCCAGAGAAGTGGAGTGATGTACCCAAGGTCACACAGTAGACAAGCGGTGGAGGTAGGATTAGAACCCATGACGTTCTGACTCCCAGGCTCCATCCACTACGCCACGCTGCTTCTCCGTCAGCGTACGTCACTTCTGAATTAATAATTATTCAGGTGGGGTATCAAGCAGCGTGGCTCAGTGGAAAGAGCACGGGCTTTGGAGTCAGAGGTCATGGGTTCGAATCCCGGCTCGGCCACTTGTCAGCTGTGTGACTTGGGGCAAGTCACTTAACTTCTTGGTGCCTCAGTTACCTCATCTGTAAAATGGGGATTAAGACTGTGAGCCCCACGTGGGACAACCTGATTCCCCTGTGTCTACCCCAGCGCTTAGAACAGTGCTCGGCACATAGTAAGCGCTTAACAAATATCAACATTATTATTATTATTATTAAGAGTTGGCCTTGGACTCCCTCTTTTAAATCAATGTGCGTAATTATAGTTATAGAGATGTGTAGAGATCTATGTGTACTTTTTAGTACAGTTAAAGGAAATATGGCCCACTGGGAAGAGCAAAGGTCTGGGAGTCAGAAGAACCTGGGTTTAAATTCTGGCTCCGCCACTTGTCGACACTGTGACCTTAGGCCAGTCACTTCACTTTTCTGAGCCTCCGTTCCCTCACCTTTAAAATGGGGATTAAGACCGCCAACCCCCTGTGGGACGAGGACTACATCCAACCTGATTAGCATGTATGTACTCCACATCTTTGCAAGTAAAGAAGTAAGAGCTTAGCAGATACCACAACAAAATAAATAGTTTAGATGGGAAGAATTATTTTCATCATTTCTCCCCTTCCTCCTCCTCACTCCATCCTTTTCCCCACCTCCACCCTCGAACCCCAAATCCACCCCCAGATATGGGCCGTCCCTCTCTTTGGATACAGAGGGGACCACAGTTTGACAGTGCCTGAGAGGCGGGTGCAAGACACCACCATACGGGATGCACACCCCTTCTTCCTGCCTAGGCCAAAGTGTGCGTTTATGTGTGTACGCGTATGTGTGTACGAAAGAGAGAGAGAGATGGAGAGAGAGACGGAGAATGAAAGATAATTCTCAAACTTGTTATACAAGAGCCTAAAAGATGGATTTGTCTTGTTGACTGTGGTTTAAAATGCAGCTTCTGCCCCCTAGAGATCCATATATAGGAGATTAGCTTGGATGGCTAAGCATTCTCGTCCTCAGAGACGGTAACTGGCGTCTCCCGAACCATTAACCCAAAGATAATAAGGATGATGATCTGGCTCAATAACCTAAGCACCGCCAGATGCATTATAAGAATCGGGGGAAAGTTTTCTGCCTGGTTCCTTTGAGACGGTGACTTGTATTTGAGACCCCGACGGTGTATACCCGATTCAGACCTGCCCGTCCGTAGGTCCTGGTAAGAATGAGAGGAGAAGCCTAGCGGTTAGAGCCCGGGCCTGGGAGTCAGAAGGACCTGGGTTCTAATCCTGACTCCACCACTTGTCTGCTGGGTGATCTGGGGCAAGTCGCT
Organism: Ornithorhynchus anatinus; assembly: GCF_004115215.2. NCBI lineage: Eukaryota > Metazoa > Chordata > Mammalia > Monotremata > Ornithorhynchidae > Ornithorhynchus > Ornithorhynchus anatinus. The sequence goes on along the minus strand of NC_041742.1, from coordinate 13,683,240 downwards.
CACTTCTCTGGGACTCAGTTACCTCATCTGTGAAAGGGGGATGAAGGCTGGGAGACGGGGATCGTGACCAACCCGATTTGCTTGTATCCTCCCCGGCACTTAGTACAGTGTCTGGCACATAGGAAGCGCTTAATAAATACCTTGTGGATGTGGGAGAGGAGGGACGTGGACACGGAGCGGAGACGGGTGAAAGAGCACAGGTTCTGGACTCTGGCGCCTCGGGGTCGGTCACAGCCCTGCCCCGCTCCGGCTGGGTAGCACCGGGCAAATCCCCGCCTCTGTCCCGTTTCCTTCTCTGTAAAGTGGGAATACCGGTACCCACCTCTCTGTCCCACCCCGCAAGGGGCCGAGAGGACGAAATAACATCAGCGATGGGAGAGTGTTTAGAAAACCCTTTTTATAAGACTCGACTGAGTCAAGTAGAGCCGAGCAGCTCGACAGAGACTAGTCATGTCCTTCACGGGCATCCTTAGTGCCCGGCTGACTCCGTTTATCGATCCGATCCTTTTACAGAACCGTCCTGCGGTTGGAAGGTCGAGCTGCCGTTGGTGAGACCGCATCCGTGTGTGTGAGAGTCTTGGGGAGAGAATCTCCGGCCCGGTAGCCCCCCGAGTTCTCAGAGCTGTAGCAGGACACCTTGTCTGGCCTCTTACCCCCCCGGCGAGCCGTTCGCGGGCACTGATCGCCCCAAAGGGCCGGATTCCCGTCAACAGCCCGTGAGTTGAGGAGTGGTGATGGTGTGCACTGAGCCATCCGCACTCTCTCTCCCGGTGGCACCCATGGCCTAGGGGCTGCTGAGGAGGAGGGGTGTTGGTATTTGTTAAGCGCTTACTATGTGCAGAGCACTGTTCTAAGCGCTGGGGTAGACAGGGGAATCAGGTTGTCCCACGTGGGGCTCACAGTCTTCATCCTCATTTTACAGATGAGGGAACTGAGGCACAGAGAAGTGAAGTGACTTGCCCACAGTCACACAGCTGAGAAGTGGCAGAGCTGGGATGCAGTCCGTGGTCCCCGCACGGACTATCGTTTAGACCTTCTGCCCCTCACTGGGCAGGGATTGTCTCTCTCTGTTGCCGAATTGTACATTCCAAGTGCTTAGCACAGTGCTCTGCACATAGTAAGCGCTCAATAAATACTATCGAATGAACTATCTCTGAGACCCGGAGAGCAGCTGGTGCTTCTGTGTCCTCCTCACCCATTTCACTGAATGACGCACTCCGAGTGACTTGGGAAAGGACAGGGGAGTCTTCACCTCTTTCTGGTGATGGGGATAAAAGCAAGCACACAAAACAGAGAAGCCGTGTGGCCTAGTGACAAGAACATGGGCCTGGGAGTTGGAGGACCTGGGTTCCAATTCCCGCTCTGCCACTTAGCTGCTGGGTGCCCTTGGGCAAGTTGCTTAATCATTATAGTAGATGTTAAGCGTTAACTACGTGCCAAGCCCGGCTCTAAGCGCTGGGGTAGATACAGGGTAGTCAGGTTGTCCCCCGTGGGGCTCACGGTTTTCATCCCCATTGTACGGATGAGGTAAGTGAGGCACAGGAAGATTAAGTGACTCTGTGACTCTGAGGGCTTAAACTTCTCTCTGCCTCGGTTCCCTCTTTTGCAAATTGGGGATTCAATACGTGATGTTCCTCCTCCTACTTAAACAGTGAGCCCCATATGGAACCTGACTGCCTATTATTCTTAGCCTAGTGCCTAAATAGTATTTGTCAAGCACTTAGTCCGTGCCACGTGTTGTTCCAAACTCTTGGGTCGATACAAGCTAATAAGGTTGGACACAGTCCAAGTCTCATGTGGGGTTCACAGTCTTAATTCCCATTTTACAGATGAGGTCACTGAGGCGTAGAAGACTGAAGTGAATTCATTCATTCAATCGTATCTATTGAGCGCTTACTGTGTGCAGAGCACTGTACTAAGCACTTGGAAAGTACAATCTGGCAACAGGTAGAAACAATCCCTACCCAAAAACGGGTTCACGGTCTAGATGGGGGGAGACGGAAACAGAACAGAAGCAACAAAATAAATAGAATTTTGACCAAGGTCACACATCAGACACTGGGGAAGTAGCATGGCATAGTGGATAGAGCACGGACCTGAAAGTCAGAAGGTCATGAGTTCTAATCCTGCCTCCACCACTTGTCTGCTGTGTGGCCTCGGGCAAGTCACTTCACTTCTCTGGGCCTCTGTTTTCTCATCTCTAAAACGGGAATTGAGACTGTGAGTCCCATGGGGGACTGCGTCCGATCTAATTTGCTTGTATCCACCCCAGTGCTTAGAACAGTGCCTGGCACATAGTAAGCATTTAAAAATATCACAATTATCATTATTATTATGTGGAGGAGCTGGGACTAGAACTCAGATCTTCTGACTCCCAGGGCCGTGCTCTTTCCCCTAGGCCACACTGCTTCACTGAAGACGTTACAAAAATGAATCGACATTAATCGATATTTATTCATTCATTCAATCGTATTTATTGAGCGCTTACTATGTGCAGAGCACTGTACTGAGCGCTTGGAATGTTCAATTCGGCAGCAGATAGAGACCGTCCCTGTCCAACGACGGGCTCACAGTCTAAGCAGGGAAGTCAGACAACAAAACAAAACAAGTAGTCTGGCATCAATATCAGCATGATAAATAGAATCATATATATATATATAATATATATATGTATACACGTACATCATTAAGAAAATAGAATAATAAACATATACAAATATGCACAAGTGCTGTGGGGAGGGGAAGGGGGAAGAGCAGAGGGAGGGAGGAGGTGCAGAGGGAAAATGGGGATCTCATCTGTAAAATGGGGATTAAGACTGTGAGCCTCACGTGGGGCAACCTGATTATCATGTCTCTACCCCAGCGCTTAGAACAGAGCTCTGCACATAGTAAGCGCTTAACAAATACCAACATTATTATTATTATTATTGTTATTAAAAGGAGGGCTCGGGCTGGGAAGGCCTCCCGGAGGAGGTGAGCTCTCAGTGGGGCTTTGAAGAGAGTACATCTAGGTGGGCTGTGGGCACGTGCAGCACAGTGTGAACTGCTCCCCCTCCTTCCCATTTTTATTTTTTAAAGTGCAAGTGGATGTCCGGGGGCGGAGTTGAAAAGAAAAAAAGACCCCAAAAGGGTTCCTGCTTCCAGCAGGCCCAAGCTGCAATAGCAGCGCTCTTCCAGGAGGTGGCGAGCGGGCGCCGTCTCCGGGTGCAATTTCCCCCGGCTGGCCAGTAGGTGGCGCGAAGGGGCGCGAGCTCGGGCTGCAATTACCCGGGACGGGAATCACTGGGCGCTCTCCAAGTAGGGGATTCCTTTCCTTTCTTTTTCCTTTTCCTTTTCCTTTTCCTTTTCCTTTTCCTTTTCCTTCCTCCTCCTTTCCTCCTCCTTTCCTCCTCCTTTCCTCCCCCTTCCCCTTCTTTTCCTACCCTTCCCCTTCTTTTCCTTCCCCTTCCTTCCCTTCCCCTTCCTTTCCTTTCTCCTTCCTTTCCTTCCCCCTACTTTTCCTTTCCTTTCCCTTTCCTTTCCTTTCCTTTCCTTTCCTTTCCTTTCCCTTTCCCTTTCCCTTTCCCTTCCTTTTCCTTTCCCTTCCCTTCCCTTTCCCTTTCCTTTCCTTTCCTTTCCTTTCCTTTCCTTTCCTTTCCTTTCCTTTCCTTTCCTTTCCCTTCCCTTCCCTTCCCTTCCCTTCCCTTCCCTTCCCTTTCCTTTCTTCCCTTCCTTCCTTCCTTCCTTCCTTCCTTCCTTCCTTCCTTCCTTCCTTCCTTCCTTCCTTCCTTCCTTCCTTCCTTCCTTCCTTCCTTCCTTCCTTCCTTCCTTCCTTCCTTCCTTCCTTCCTTCCTTCCTTCCTTCCCCCTACTTTTCCTTTCCTTCCCTCTTCCTTTCCTTCCTCCCTCCCTCCCTCCCTCCCTCCCTCCCTCCCTCCCTCCCTCCCTCCCTTCCTTCCTTCCTCCTTCCTTCCTTCCTTCCTTCCTTCCTTCCTTCCTTCCTTCCTTCCTTCCTTCCTTCCTTCCTTCCTTCCTTCCTTCCTTCCTTCCTTCCTTCCTTCCTTCCTTCCTTCCTTCCTTCCTTCCTCCCTCCCTCCCTCCCTCCCTCCCTCCCTCCCTTCCTCCCTTCCTCCCATTTATTAGGCATTTACTGTGTGCAGAGAACTGAACTGAGCACTTGGGAAAATACGATACAGCAATAATAATAATAATAATAATGTTGGTATTTGTTAAGCGCTTACTATGTGCAGAGCACTGTTCCAAGCGCTGGGGTACATACAGGGTAATCAGGTTGTCCCACGTGAGGCTCAGAGTCTTAATCTCCATTTTACAGATGAGGTAACTCAGGCACAGAGAAGTGAAGTGACTTGGCCACAGTCACACAGCTGCTAAGTGGTAGAGCCGGGATTCGAGCCCATGACCTCCGACTCCCAAGCCCGGGCTCTTTCCACCGAGCCATGCTACTTCCCTATAAAGAGGGACCAACCCTGCACACAAGAGCTCGCCGTCTAGAACGGTGAGACAGACATCAACACAGACAGATATATAACGATGATAGTATTCTTTAAGCCCTTGCTATTCACTCATTCATTCAATCGTATTTATTGAGCACTTACTGTGTGCAGAGAGCAGTGTACTAAGCGCTTGGAAAGTACAAGTCAGCAAGAAATAACATCAATACAGACGTCACTATATATAAAATGACAGATATATAATGATGATGATGGTCTTTGGTAAGCGCTTACTATTCATTCCTTCATTTGTATTTCTTGAGTGCTCATTATATGCCAAGCACTGTTCGAAGCGCTGATATAGAAGTGCTGTGGGGCCGGGAGAGGGGAGAAGAGCAAAGGGAGCGAGTCAGGGTGACGCTGAAGGGAGTGGGAGATGAGGAAAAGTGGGGCTCAGTCTGGGAAGGCCTCTCGGAGGAGATGGGCCTTAGGTAAGGCTTGGAAGTGTGGGGAGGGGAATTGTCTGTGGGACTGGAGGAGGGACGGCGTTCCGGGCCAGAGGCGGGACGTGGGCCGGGGGTCGGCAGCGAGACGGGCGAGATGGAGGTCCAGTGAGAAGGTTAGAGGCACCAGAGGAGCAAAGTGTGCGGGCTGGGGGATAGAAGGAGAGAAGCGAGGTGAGGTCTAAAGAGGTGATGTCTCCTGGAACTATAGGAATAATAGAAGGGTAGTAGTAAGCATTCAGTCTGTGCCAAGCACCGTGTTAAGCCGGACGTAGGTCGAGGATGATCAGAGCAGACCCAATCCCTTTCCCATCCGGCGCTGGGAGTTTACTCAATCAATCGTATTTATTGAGTCCTTACCGTGTGCAGACCGTGTGTCCGCTGTGGACGGGGATTATCTCTATTTGTGGCTGAATTGTACTTTCCAAGCTCTTAGTGCTCTGCACACAGTAAGAGCTCAATAAATACGATTGAATGAATGAATGAATACGATGGAATGAATGAATGAATGCAGTGCACTGCACTAAGCACTTGGCAGAGGACAATGAGCAGAGTTGGGAGACGTGTTTAAGAGAGCCGGAGGACAGACGTCTTATCCCAGTTTTACAGATGAGGACACCGAGGCAGAGATATGAAACGCCCCGCTCGAGGCCACAGAATAGGCAAGTGATGGGGCCGGCACTAGAACCCAGGTCTCCCAATTCCCGGCTCCGTGCTCTTTCCACTAGACCGCGCTGGCTCCTCAGAGTTTTCTGACTGAAAACCACCTCGAGCATTTTTTAATGACATTTTTAAGCGTTAATATGTGCCAGGCACTGTACTAAGCGCTGGGGTAGATACAGGCTAATCAGGTTGAACACAGTCCCTCTGCCACAGGGGGCTCACAGTCTTCATCCCCATTTTACAGAGGAGGTCACTGAGGGACAGTGAAGGGAAATGACTCGCCCAAGGTCCCACAACAGACAAGTGGCGGAACCGGGATTAGAACCCGCGAACTTCTGGGTCCCAGGACCGTGTTCTATCCACTACACCGCACTGCTTCCCAGCGTTCTGCAACCCTTTGGCAAATGAAGTTCCCCCACGATGTCCCGTCACTGTCTTTGACCTCCATTTGGCCATTTTTCAAAACTTGCCATCTTGTCCGTAAAAGAAAGCCAGAATAGGCCAAACCAGCCAAGAAGCGTCAGATGTACACAATTTCACGAGGAAGCGTCATCTTGTCCCAAAGCATCAATCCGGAGTTTTTCCTCACTACTGGCAAATATCTCAGAAATCTGCAAATCCACAGCCTCTTTGCTTTTTTGCTCCGTTTAATTAAGCAACTGGAAATTTTGGATGGGCATGGATACTTTCACACCTGGTAAAGCTGAAGAAAATGAGGATTTTGAAGCGTAGGAAAGTAAGACTGAAATTGCTTTAGAAAAAAAGATGGTTTAATTTTTGAAATTGCAGAACCCGCAACTGGAATCGTAAAGTGAATTCAGAAAAAAAAAATCTACTTATTCATACTTGGGATCCTCAGGAAACCTTCCTTTTTTTAAGTGATATTTGTTAAGAGCTTATTAAATGTCATTGTTCTCAATTCTGGGGTAGATACAAGTTAATCGGGTCAGACCCAATCCCTGTCCCGCCTAGGGCTCACAGACAAAGTAGGAAGAGGAACAGGTTTGAATCCTCATTTTGCATTTGAGGAAACTGAGGCCCAGATAAGTGAAGTGACCGGCCCAAGGTCACACAGCACGAACTTGGCGTAATGGGGATTAGAACCCAGGTCCTCTGACCGCCAGGCCTGGGCTCTTTCCAATAGGCCACACTGCTTCTATTGATCCATGCGGGAGTCTGCAGGGCATTAGGTAGAGGACAGGATGTGGATCGTCCAAATCCTAAAATGGCCTCCGCTAATTCCGCTGGTAGGAAACTAAATCGTCCTTACGGTGCTAATTTTGTGATGCTCTCAAGGTACAGAGAGGACCTTGGCTGCAATGACTCTTTATTTGTACTTTTGTCTTTTGGTATTTGATAAGTGCTTACTACACGTCAATCACTTTTCTAAGCCCTGGGTGAGATTCAGGCTAAATAGGTTCATTCAATCGACTTAACCGAATGCTTATTGTGTGCAAAGCACGTAATACTAATAATGATGATGATGATGGCATTTGTTAAGTGCTAACTTTGTGCCGAGCACTCTTCTAAGTGGGTTAGTTACAAGGTAATGAGGTTGTCCCACGTGGGGCTCATAGTCTGCATCCCCATTTTACAGATGAGGGAACTGCGGCACAGAGAAGTCAATAGTTTGGCCCAAAGTCACACAGCAGGCAGGTGGCGGAGCCGGGATTAGAACCCAGGTCTTTTTGACTCCCGGTTCTTGGCGTCTTTCCACTAGGCCATGCTGCTTCTCGCTGACTTTACTTGCATGCAGAGTCCAAAAAGTAAGTTGTACTGCACGAGTGTTAGCCGTTTGACACGTCTGCCCCACACTCACCCAAATCCTACCATTTAGAATCCTCTTTCCCATTCATGCAATCACATTTATTGAACGCTTACTGTGTGCAGAGCACTGTACTAAGCACTTGGAGAGGATAATACAACAATAAACAGACACATTTCCTGCTCCCAGTTGCCAAGCCTTCCGGAATTTGTCGGTTAGGGTTAGGGGAGGTTTGTGAGGGCATCGTGATCGCTGTTCTCATCACAGGTGTTTATTGGGTGCTTACTGTGTGCAGAGCACTGTGCCAAGCGCTTGGGAGAGTACAGTACAACAGAGCTGAGAGACACGTTCCCTTCCCACAACGAACTTATGGTCTAGAGGGGGAGACAGGCATTAATATCAATAAATAATTTCTAATATATCATTTATAGATAAGTAAATTAGTGCTGTGGGGTTGAGGATGGCTCCTGAAAGAAAATAACTTGGTTTTGATCCCAACTCCGAATCTCCCCTGAACTGGAGGAGAAAAGGAGTATCGAAAGGCTTACGTCTGTGTTATCCGGCCTAGCTGAAATGCTTACTCTTTTATCCTGGATTCAACTCCCGGTTCCGTCCCTTCGGGATTAGCTTTCGTCTGTCGGTCTCCCCCATTAGATGGTAAGCTTCTGGAGCGTTAGTATTACTTACTGGTCACCCAAAGTGTACGGAGTAATACGGTAAGCTCTGGGAAAGGACTACTCGGGTGATAAGAAGCAGCGTGGCTTAGTGGAAAGAGCCTGGGCTTGGGAGTCAGAGGGTGTGGGTTCTAATCCCAACTCTGCCACTTGTCTGCTCTGTGAATTTCCTCTCCACCCAAACGGCTACCTTACCGTTACGGGCTCTCGTTATATCCCGGCTAGACTACCGTGTCGGCCTTCTCTCTGACCTCCCTTCCTCCTCTCTCGCCCCGCTCCGGTCTATTCTTCACTCCGCCGCCCGGCTCATCTTCCCGCAGAGACGATCTGGGCCTGTCACTCCCCTTCTTAAACAACTCCAGTGGTTGCCCGTCGACCTCCGCTCCAAACAAAAACTCCTCACTCTAGGCTTCGAGGCTCTCCGTCACCTCGCCCCTTCCTACCTCTCCTCCCTTCTCTCTTTCTACCGCCCACCCCGCACGCTCCGCTCCGCTCCTCCGCCGCCCGCCTCCTCGCCGTCCATCGGTCTCGCCCGTCCCGCCGTCGACCCCCGGGTCGCGTCCTCCCGCGGTCCCGGAACGCCCTCCCTCCTCGCCTCCGCCAAACTGATTCTCTTCCCCTCTTCAAAACCCTACTTAAAAATCACCTCCTCCAAGAGGCCTTCCCAGACCGAGCTCTTCCCCCTCTACTCCCTCTGCCATCCCCCCTTTACCTCTCCGCAGCTTAACCCTCTTTTTCCCCTTTTCCCTCTGCTCCTCCACCTCTCCCTTCCCATCCCCACGGCACCGTACTCGTCCGCTCGACTGTATATATTTTCGTTACCCTATTTATTTTGTTAACGAATTGTACATCGCCTCGATTCTATTTAGTCGCCATCGGTTTTTACGAGATGTTCTTCCCCTCGACGCTGTTGATTGCCATTGTTCTCGTCTGTCCGTCTCCCCCGATCAGACCGTAAGCCCGTCAGACGGCAGGGACCGTCTCTATCTGTTGCCGACTTGTTCATCCCAAGCGCTTAGTACAGTGCTCTGCACATAGTAAGCGCTCAATAAATACTATTGAATGAATGAATGACCTTGGGCAAGTCACTTCACTTCTCTGGGCCTCAGTTCCCTCCTCTGTAAAATGGGGATTAACACCGTGAGCCCCTAGTGGGACAACTCAATCACCTTGACTCTATCCCAGCACTTAGAACAGGGCTTGGCACGTAGCGTCCAACTTGATTTGCTCTGTTGCTGAACTGTGCTTTCCGAGTGCTTTGTACAGTGCTCTGCACAGAGTAAGCGCTCAATAAATACCACTGAATGAATGAACATAGTAAGCGCTTAACAAATACTATCATTATTATTGTCGTTATTATTATATACCCAAGGAGAAGCCGCATAGCCTGACGGCAAGAGCTCTGGCCTGGGAGTCGGAGATCGTGGGTTCTAATCCCCGCTCCGCCACTCGTCCGCTTTGTGACCTTGGGCCAATCTATAAACTTCTCTCCGCCTCGATTCCCTCATCTGTAAAAGGGGGATTAAGAAGGTGAGCTTTATGCGGGGGCAAGGACCGTGTCCAACCCGATTTCCTTGTATGCACCCCAGCGCTTAGAACAGTGCTTGGCACCTCTAAGTGCTTGACAAAATACCATCATCGCCGTGGTTATTGTTGTCCGTATGTGCCCCAGAGCGTAGAACAGTGCTTGTCACGGGGGAATCGCTTAACAAATGCCATTATAATCACGATGATAAAAATAATTATAGAGATGTGTACCGAAGAGTCCGGGCACCTGCAAAAGAGAGGCGAGTTAGGGGTCCCTCCTCTGTGGGACAGGACGGCGGTCTTTCTCCGGCTCAAACAGGGCCAGCGAGACCCCCTAAGAGGGGTGGCGGTCCGGGGGGCTTCTCGACCCCCTGGGAGGGAGGTCAGGGGTCTCCCGGTGACAGCAGCTGGCCGAGAAGTTTATTTTAGGGGCGCGGGAGGGGTCGGAGGAGCCGGGGCCCCGTTCCCACCTGGAGAAAGGCGAGAGGGCGGGGGGCGGGGACCTGAGCCCGCCCACGGGTCCATCCAGCGGCCAATCGATTGATGGACATCCCTGATCGATCGGCCCCTCCCACTCGGGCCGTTCCTCGTGGACGCGGGGCTGGGCGAGCCGCCCGCCTCTTTCCATCCCTCCATCCCTCCATCCCTCCATCCCTCCATCCCTCCATCCCTCCATCCCTCCATCCCTCCATCCCACCATCCCTCCATCCCCGTGTCCCTCCCTCCCTTCTTATACCGCGCCCCCGGGGAAGGGGCCTGGTGGGCGAGGCACCCGAGGCAACTTGGTGACTCTGGGCGAAGACCCCCCCCCCCCCTCCTCCGGGCCAGTGCGCCCCTCCCTCTGGTGGCCCGGCGGTCCCTCCCCCCCGGCCCGGTGCCCCGCTGCCCCGGTGCCCCTCAGGCGGCGGGATCCCCCGGTTGGCACCTGTTCCTCGCCCGGGAGGGGAGGGGAGAGAGGGAGGAGCCTCCAACGGGGCCGGTCCTCCCACCCCCATCCCAAGACGAACCGGGCCCCCAGCCCCTGGCCATCCCCTCCTCCTCCCGGCGCCCCCTCCCCGCCCCCGCGGCCGGCCCGGAGCCCCCACACCCAAGTCGGGGGGCGCGGGAGGGCCGGGCATGGACCGGCCGGGGGAGGCCGCCCAGGACCCGTTGGAGGAAACCATCCGGAGCCGTTCGGGTAGGGACCCCCTTTCCCCCCTTTCCCTCCTTTTGCCCCCTCGCCGGGCACCCCGGGCCGCGGGGGGTGGGCAGGGGGCTGCTCGGCAACGGAGGCCTGGGTCTGGGGGGTCTCCTCCCCACCCGGAGGGCCAGCGGGGGTAGCCTCGGATGGGGCCGCCGAGGCTACCGCGGGGACAGATCTCCTCGGATCGGAGGGGAGGGGGACGAGGAGGGGGTCACCTCGGGAGGGACAGAGGACCCTCTTCGGGACGGCCCCATAGATGTCCCCCTTGGGCGGCTTGTAGCCGCCCCAGCGCCTAGAGCAGTGTTTAGACCGTGAGCCCGTTCTTGGGCAGGGATCACCTCTATCCGTTGCCGAATTGTCCGTTGCAAGCGCTCGGTGCAGTGCTCGGCAAATAGTAAGCGCTCAAGAAGTACGATTGAACGAATGAATTCCGGACACATAGTAAACGCCTCTCGGACTCCACCCCGAGCTTCATCCGTCGGGGAGGGCCAGGGCCAGGCGGGCCGAGAGAGGCAAAAGTCTCAGAGAGAAGTTTTTCGGCCTGTCCCGGGGGAGACAACTCGCAGCCTCCTCCAGGGAAGGAGGCCAGAAAGAAGCCAGTCCTGCCGCGGAGCACTTGGGGGTAGCCGGGGGAGCAACTGTGAGAGGCAGCGAGCCGGGGCCCCTCCCCGACACAGAGCCAGGGTAACCCAAGTCAGTGGCCAAGCGAGTCCCCTCATTCGTTCGTTCATTCATTAATTCATTCCGCCCTATGTAGTGAGCACTTACTGTGTGCAGAGCACCCTACTGAGCGCTTGGGAGAGGACAGTTCAACAACAAAGAAGTAATAATAATGATAATTATGGTATTTATATTTTACGGTATTGACGGTAGGTATGGTGTGGTGTGGTATTATGGTATGTAATAATAATATTTGTTAAGCACTTACTATGTGCCAAGCACTGTTCTGAGCGCCGGGGTAGATAGCGCTCGATTCAGGTTGTCCCTCGCGGGGCTCACGGTCTTCATCCCCACGATACAGATGAGGGAACTGAGGCACAGAGAAGTTAAGTGGCTTGCCCGAGGTCACGCAGCAGACAGGTGGTAGAGCCGGGATTAGAACCCACGTCCTCCGATTCCCAAGCCTGTGCTCTTGCGGGGGCATTTGTCTCGTTGCGGGCAGGGAACGCGTCTAGCGAATCTGTTGGGCTGTTCTCTCCCCAGCCCTCAGTACCGTCATCTGCACACGCTAAGTGCCCCCTAAGTGCCAATGCTTGATCGATCGATCGATTTGAATGACTGCCACTGACGATCGACCTGCGCCTTTCCCTCCCACTGGAGAGGCAGCACAGCCTGGTGGAAAGAGCGGGGGCCTGGGAGTCGGAGGCCCTGGCTTCTATTGCTGTCTCTGCCACTTGTCTGCTGGGTGACTCGGGGCAAGTCATTTCCCTTCTCCGGGCTTCCGTTACCTCATCTGTACGTTGGGGATTTGAGACTGTGAGCCCCATCCGGCGATCATGTGAGTGCTATGTAGTGAAAGCTTACTTTGCGCAGAGAGCTGTACTAAGCGCTTGGGAAAGTACAGTAAAACAGACTAGCGGACACACTCCCCACCCGTAATGAGCCCCGTGCGGAATGTGGGCCGTGTCCGACCCGATTAGCTTGTATTTACCCCAGCGCTCAGTACAGTGCCTGGCACATAGCAAGTACTTAACAGATACCATTAAAAGAAAAGTTTCTATATGGAGAGCCCCTTTACGATTTTCTCCGGGCCCCGATAGCTGAACGTGTAAGGGAACGAGGCTCAAACCTTAGCTGAACGTGTAAGGGAACGAGGCTCAAACCTCGCGTCGCAGCAGCTGTTCTACAACCCCGCCAGGCTGAAGTTTCAGCTGCCCACGGTAACTATTCTTGCCCCTGGAAAGAAACCAGATTGCAGCGGCCCAATCGCTCATGCCCGCTTCCAGAGGATATTTTAGCGCCCCGGAGATAGCCGGCCGTGTGGTCCGGGTGTGGCGTCTCCGTGGGTGCCAGAAAGCACTGGGAGGGCTCGGCTGGGGATGGGTGGTGACACGGGGGAACGTGGTTGGCATTCGGAGGAGGAGGAGGCTGGGAAGTCAGCTGGTTTCTGCCGGGACGGGATGTCACCCGCTCCATTCCGCAAGCGGGATTTTAACTTTGAATGCCTCCACCTCCCTAGATGCAGAGGGGGATCGGAACCCAGGTCCTCTGACTCCCAGCTGTCTCCGAGAAAGAGTGGCACCAATGAAGTTCGTTTTAACTTGAAACTCACGGCTCAGTGGTTTTCCCCCATAGATTTCGACAGCGGCACGGAATGGGTAACTCTCCAGGCACATTTCTCGATGAGGAGATAAGCTGCGAAGCGCACGACTTGGGGAGATATTTTGGGAATGTAGTGTGGCTTAGGGGGAAAAGCATGGGCCCGGCAATGGGAAGGTCTGGGTTCAAATGCAGCTCTACCGCTGGCCTGCTAGGGGACCGTGGGTAAATCACTTAACCTTTCTGGGCCTCAGTTTCCTCATCTGTGTAGTGGGATTTAGCGAGTTTCTGAACCCCATGGGGAAAAGGCTTGCATCCAAAGTGATATCTTCCCCAGTATCTTCCCCAGTGCTCACCACATACTAAGCACTTAATGAATGCCATGGTTGTTCTTGTTATGACAGTAGAGGGAAAAGGAAAAATACTGTCAGGTGGTTATGAGAAGCAGCATGACCTCACAGAAAGAGCACTGGCCTGGGTTCCAATCCCAGCTCTGCCAGTTGCCTGCTGTGTGACTTTGGGCAAGTCACTGAACTTCTCTGAGCCCGTTTTCTCATCGGCAAGATGGAGGTTCAAAGTCTGTTTCTCGCTCTTCAGTGCCCGGTCAATCAATCGATGCTATTTACTGAGCATCTGTTGTGTGCCGAACATTGTACTAAGCACTTACGGGAGTGCCCTGTAACACACTTGGTAGAGATCTTCCCTGCACACGAGGAGTTTAGATATAGAGTTGACTCTCTGTCCTCTGTGAGCCCCGTGTGGGACAGGGACTGTGTCGGATCTGCTGAACCTATCTCTTCCCCAGAAATTAGAACAGTGCTTAACATAGAAATGCTTAACAAACAGAACAATAATAGTAATAATAATAAGGAGAATAATGTAAACTTTTCCTGGCTGTGCAACATCTCCTGGATTTGCAAAACTTTAAGGTCTGGACAGGGACCTGGGTTTTTACCCCAGCTCTAGCACTTGCCTGCTGTGTGACTTTGGGTAAGCCATTTATCTTCTCTGAGCCTTGCTTTCCTCATTGGCAAGATGGGGGTTCAGTTCTTGTTTCTCCCTCTTTGATACCTGTTAAATCAATCAATGGTATTTATTGAGCACTTGCTGTCTGCAGAACACTGTACTAAGTGCCTGGGAGAGTACAATATAACAACAGTAAGGCACATTCCCTGCCCACAACAAGCTTGCAGTTTTGAAGGGGAGACAAAGGTTAATATAAAGAAATAAATTAGATGTGCTTTTACGCTGCTCTGCACCCAGTAAGCACTAAATAATGGTATTTTTAAGCACATACTATGAATCGAGCACTGTACTAAGCGCTGAGATCGATCCAGGTTAACCAGGTAGCGAGGGGGCTCAGAGTCTAAGTGGGAGGGAGAACAGGTATTGAATCCCCATTTTGCAGATGAAGGAACTGAGGTACAGAGAAGTTAAGCGATTTGTCCAAGGTCACCCAGAAATAAGTGACGGAGCAGGGATTAGAACCCATGTCCTCTGACTCCCGGCCCGGGCTCTTTCCATTAGGCCACGCTGCTTCTATGCTATGATTGATTGATTAATGTGCTTCCTCCTTGTTTGTGAAATGGGAGTGGAGTCGGTAGCTTGACAGAATGACAGACCTTTTATGGAGTTTTGACTATCGGATTAGCATACGTGGATATTAAAAAAAAAGCAAGATGTGGCATCCAAAATTACTCCTTTTTCTGTAACTCTGTAGCGAATTTCAGAGAAAAAACCAGAAAATCAAAAGTAGGAGCTGGTATGTAATATAAGTCTATAGTAGCTGGGCCTTTTATGTTGTAGAAGCAGTTTGTGAAGAATACACGAGTGTGCTGGCGGAGCTTATGGTTGGTAACTGCTCTGTGCCTTCAGTGTATTACACGGAGATAATCACAAGGTGTGGAAATAACTGTTGGAAATGATTCGCCTCTAAAATGGGAATCTAGAAATGTTATCGATATCTCACTACCTATTTTGTTTTTTCCTTTGCTCTTGTAACTCGTCTTTTGACGTAGTCGGTAACAAAGTGGCGGCCCCACCCTCAAATATGTCTCATTGGAGATCTGGGGGGAGTACCCGGCCGGAGGGAGAGGGGAGAAGTTCCCTGGTTCTCGATCAGGAACTAGGGCAGCCCCCCACCAGACCCTCAGATGTTAAACCCAGGGCTGATTTCTGACCCGCAGTACTGGTGTTCTAATGTTTATTTACATCAGCGTTCAGCCATAAACACTCATTTTCATTTTAGAAGAACAATTCCCAAATTTAGGCAGTTTGTGACCTTTGTAAATGAGATCTCTTTAGAGGACTATTAGAGGAAAGCATTTTTCTTCTTTCTGTTCCTGACCCATTTGCCAGGTGTAAAGCTGGTTACCTGCCTGCCCGTCCGCAGCTCACAGTGAAGCCGCTTTGTGGTCAATGTGCAAGGCCAGTGTGAGAAATTTCAGTAAGAGGGGTATTCGACTTGGGTGTAATCAAGGGCAGTTTGATCTATAACAGTTTCAGCAAGGAGTGGTGACCGCCGATAGAGATTCAGAACACAGGAAATAGCTAAAGCCTATAAAGTCACTTCCCTCGGATTAGTATGTCTGTTGGCTGATTCATTCATTCATTCGTATTTATTGAGCACCTACGGTGTGCAGAGCACTGCACCAAGCGCACGGGAGAGTACGCTATAACAGTATATCGACGCATCCCCTGTGCACAACGAGCTAATTGTATGATGGAGTCTCCCATCCACGACAACGGATGAGTGTCAGCCTGAATCTTCAGGTCCAAGAAGGAAGAATGTCTTAGTCCTTCAGAAGCGGCGGGGCTTAGTGGAAAGATCACAAGCTTCGGAGTCAGAGGGCCTGGGTTCTAATCCCGCTGCGCCACTTGTCTGCTTTGTGACCTTGGGCAAGTCACTTCCCTTCTCTGTGCCATTTGAAAAATGGGGTTCAAAATCTGTTCTCCCTCCTTCTTAAACTGTGAGCCCCATGTGGGACCTGATTATTGTGTACTTACTCCAGTGCTTAGTACAGTGCTTGGCACATAGCGCTTAAGAAATACCACGATTCTTAGTGGTTCTTACATGCCACTTGCTGTCTCTTGTCCCCTCGTGTTCTAGCTGGGAAACCGAGGGCAATGAGAGAGAAGGGGGCAGGGGGGATGGCACAAGGGGAAACGTACACACAATCTTCTGATGTGCAGGTATCGCTGCCGGCAGACGTGACGCACCACAGTGCTAGAGTCGAGCCAGAGTGGAAAAACCACCAGACTGTGGGCCTCGGGAGCTGCTTTAGTCTCCAGTGTCCACGTGGGACAGTCATTTCCCAGGATTCCTGTAGGGTCCGTCCAATCAGTAATCTTCACCCTCCTGACCCCCTCTGGTAATAATAATAATAATTATGGTATTTGTGAAACACTTACTCTGCGCCAGGCACTGCCCTAAGCACTGGGGTGGATACAAGAAACTGGGGTTGGACTGGGACTTACAATTCTCTAATCAGTCGGTCAGTTGTACTTATTGAGTGCTTACTTTGTGCAGAACAGTGTACTAAGCATTTGGGAGAGTCCAATATTCATTCATTCAATAGTATTTATTCAGTGCTTACTATGTGCAGAGCACTGTACTAAGCGCTTGGAATGTACAAATGGGCAACAGAGACAGTCCCTGCCCACTGATGGGCTTAATCGGGGGAGAAAATATAACAATAAATGGGCACGTTTCCTGCCCACAGTGAGCTTGCCTTCAAGAGGAGGAGACAGACATTAATATAAATAAATTACAGATAGGTACGTAAGCGCATTGTTGCACAGGAAATGTGTCTGTTATATTGTTGTCTGGTACTCTCCCAAGTGCTTAGTACAGCATTCTGCATGCAGTAAGCGTTCAATAAATATGATCGCTCGATGGCATAGGCCCAGAAGGCAGAAATGGGGTTAGAACCCAGGTCTCCTCACTTCCCAAACCCTGATCTTTCTACTGGACCACCAGCAGAACTGCAAAGCATAGGAATATTTCAAATAGAGGTGTACTTGCTGTCACATTTATTGAACACACTCTTTCCTGTATTAGAATTGGTCCAGCCCAATGAAACCACCTCAGTATCCTTCTCTCTTCTATCTGGGTGTGACTTCTCCTTCTTCTTTTACAATAATGTGCTTCAGAGTCACTTTCTGGGGCCTCCGATTCAGATACTTTGCTACCGACAAGCAAAGTTGTTTTTGATTTTTTTTTTTTAATGGCAGGTGAGTCCAGCCCCTAAGTCAAGGGGAACTCCTGATATCAGCAGGAGGAGACAGGGTCAGTCAGTGCCCGGTCCCTCAGCCGCCCGACGGCCATGCCATCGGACAGCCTTCCTCACGGAACGTGCGACTCAGATCGCGTTTCAGCCGAAGGCCCCGCTGCTTGCTTTTGGCCCCTCTGGTCTGCCCGCACAGTCACACACAGATAGAAGAGAGAAGGATAAGGGGGTGGTTTCATTCAGCGGGACCAATTCTAATACAGGAAAGAGCGAGTGGTATTTATTGAATGTTGACTATGTGCAGAGGGAGGGAGTTTTTTTCCTGCCCAATCCAGCGGGACCTTAGACTCGGAGTCCAGGGTGGAGAAAGCTCTTTAAAATTGAGTCAAAAAAAGCTCCGAAAAATAAAGCATCTCGTACTTTCCAAAGGTGCCTGGCTTGAGGCAGAAGGATGAGCCGTGGCCATCTGCATTATTGCCACAGCCAGAAAACAGAATCCTATAGGACAAGTTTGCACGCTGTTTTCTGTTCTCTGGGAAGCAAGAGTTTATATCCTGGAAAGCTACTCGCTCTTCTTATAGGCAGTAAAACAGTTTCATGGCAATTCAGCCCTGTAATATCAAACATATGCTCAGGCATCTTCCAGCAGTTATTACTGATTAATCTGCAGCGATGAAAGATTTTCATGGGTCTGTCTGCCCAAATACATATGGTGATTTATGGATTGTATTGTCTCCTGCAATTCTGCCCACTCTGTGTGCTATGCCCGTGGCACTGAGGTCTATTTTGCATGGCATGTAGGTTGGCAAAAGTGAGGGATGCAGTGAAAGGAGCTGGTGGATGGATCGCATCTTAAACCTGGTGGTGGGCTGTGAGGTTCATTCATTCATTCATTCATTCATTCATTCATTCATTCATTCATTCATTGAGTGCTTACTGTGTACAGGGCACCGTACTAAGCCCTTGGGAAGTTCAGTTCAGGAACAAATAGAAACAATCCCTACCCACAGTGGGCTTACAGTCTAGAAGGGGGGAGACAGGCATCAAAACAAGAAAACAGGCATCAATAGCATCAATATAAATAAATAGAATTATAGATATATACACATCAAAACAGGCATTAATGTAAATAAATAGAATTTTAGATATGTTTAGATATATATCCGTCCCTGAGAGCTGACAGCTGTAAAAAAAAATGTTGGCATCCCAGTCACTAAAAGGGGCAAGTTAAATTTAAAGCGAAGTCCAAGCAACGCCGGTGAGGGGACTGAGAGATACACAGCAAATGTTCGATTGGTGACGACTGCGTTGTTGGCCAGAAACCGTCTCCGAAGGGGATGATCAGGATGGTAATTTGGTTTGAGAAATGCCTTAAAGAGACTTGTCTCCCCGTGGGGGATGAGGCTTCTCCCCATTATTCCGGCAGCATCTGGCTTGGGCCTGGGTGTCCTGGGATCCTGGAGCCTCCACCTCACATCTGTGGGGATTCACCAGGGTCGGGAGGATGGGCCTCCATAGTTAACAACAACAACAATAATAATAATGACTGTGGTATTTTTAAGCACTTATTAGGAGCCAAGCACTGCTGTAAATGCTGGGGTAGATACAAGATCATCAGACTGCACACAGTCCCTATCCCATGTGGGGCTCACAGTCTTCATCCCCATTTTACAGATGAGGTAACAGAGGTGCAGAGAAGTGAAGTGACTTCCCCAAGGTCACAGAGCAGATATGTAGCAGGAACCCAGCACCTTCGACTCCCAGGCCTTTACTCTTTCCACTAGGCCAGACTGCTTCTCATGCGGCTCTGCTCCAAGGGCTCTTGGGTCTGTGATTCCGTGAGCTGTGAGCTCCAGGGTACGTTTGATCCCCAAGCAACTCCCGACTGGAGTGACCTAGGACCCAGGGGGAGCTCAGAGAGCCTCCCCGCTGGGGGACGACAGTCCCCAGTGATGCTTTTTAATAACCAGTCCATTCCTCAGGCTTCGGGGAGACATCGTTTCCCTAAATTCACCCTCGGATATTACTGCGGTAAAACCCGTTAATGGTTCTCATTGCTCTTATGGGATGGAATGGAATTTAGGAATCGTGTTCACCGTGAGAACGAGTTTTAATGCCGTTGTGGGCAGGGAATGTGTCTACCAACTCTGTTAAAGGGTTACGTTGTACTGTAAATGCTCAATAAATATGATTGATTGATGTAAAACTCCTCACCAATGGCTTTAAAACACTCAGTCACCTCGCCCCATTCTACCTCACCTCGTTACTCTCCTTCTACAACTCAGCCCGCACACTTCACTTCTCTAATGCCAGCCTTCTTCCTGCACCTCCATCTCATCTACCTCACAGCCGACCTCTCTCCCACATCCTGCTTCTGGCCTGAACACACTCCTTCCTCCTATCAGACAGTTGCTCTCCCCCTCTTCAAGCATCTCCTCCAAGAAGTCTTCCCTGATTAAGCCCTCATCTCTTCTCCCACTTCCTTTCGTATCACCCTGACTTGCTCCCTTCATTCATTCATCCCCCTTGACACTTAGTATGTATCTGTAATTTATTTTTCTACATATCTTAATGTCTGTTTCACCCTCTAGACTGTGAGCTTATTGTGGGCAGGGAATTTGTCTATTGTTATACTGTACTCTCCCAAGCTCTTAGCACAGCACTTTGCACACAGTAAGTACGCATTAATTCGACTGAAGGAAAGAATGAATGACTGATTCAAAGTTTCCAAGTGAACCAGCTCCCCAGTTTTTGCATCAGGATTTTTCCAACGGTGCCATTTATGGACATGGCTAGTGCCGGTTTCGGGACTTGATGGTCTCTACTCCAAAGTTCCTTTTGTATTTTTTTAATGGTAAATGTTAAGCACTTAATATGTGCTTGACACTCTATTAAGTGATGGGGTAGAACAAAGTTAATCAGGTTACACTCAGCCCATATCCCACATGGGACTCGCAATCTTAATTCCTATTTTACAGATGAGATAACTGAGGCACAGAGAAATGAAGCGCCTTGCCCAAGGACCCCCAGAAAACAAGTGGCAGAACCTGGATTAGAACTCAGGTCCTCTGGTTGCCAGGTCTGTGCTTTTTCCACTAGGCTGTGTTCCTTTTCTGTGGAAGGCTTTTCTTCCGATCATTTGGTTAAATATATTCCCCAATTTTCTGGACAAGGGGAATGAGACTTTAAGGAACTCAGTGCCATTGGATGGTAACAAGTGGACATGAACTTGCCAAAATGCTCTAGTTAGAGAATAGGAAAGTGAGAAATAAAAACCCCAAGGGGTTAAGTAAAAGATAATACCTCGGGGCCAGAGGCATGGCATTATCTGGGAAGGTGGCAGAAACCCCTGTTTTTCAGATGGGGAAACTGAGGCCCAGAGAAGGTAACTGGCCCACAGTAAACAAGTGGCAGAGCTGGGATTAAAACTCAGGTCCTCCTCCCATATCCGTGCTTTTTCCATTTTATCACGCTGCCTTTACTGGTCTGCACACAGCAAGTACTCGATAAATACCACGGATCGATTGCTTGCTGGCAGCTTCTGAAGGAAGTGGGTTGTGGTCTGCTCAAGGTGTCTTCTCCCTGCATCCACAGATCTGGTGTCAGCCTTCTGGGGCCTCCAGGGAACATCAGACCCCCAGAACCAGGTCCAGTTTACTTGGCCTGTGAGCAACAATGGGTGTTCAGAAATTCTAATCCGGGCTGGATGCTAAGGAAACACAGATAGACGGATCAGCTAGGATAACTCCCTTAAATACTGGATTTAATCACTTCAGGCCTTTCTTCCTCCTAACAGGCTAAGAAGTAATTTTCTGAAGTGCCATCAAATGGGAAACGGTGTGGTCTAGTGGATCGAGCACGGGGCCTGAGAGTCAGAAGGTCATGGTTTCTAATCCCGGGTCTGCCACTTGTCTGCTGTGTGACCTTGCGCAAGTCACTTCACTTCTCTGGGTCTCAGTTACCTCATCTGTAAAATGGGGAGTGAGACTGTGAGCCTCATGTGGGACAGGGACTCTGTCCAGCTTGATTTGCTTGTGTCCACCCCAGTGGTTAGTACAGTGCCTGGCACACAGTGTTTATCAAATACCACAATTATTATTAGTAATAATAAATTAGACTGTTGAACCCAGAAGGTGCTGATAGACATGTAATGAAACTGTCCCCCTTTGGGGAAAAAAGAATTCCTTTTGTTATTCTATAGAGAAATACTTAATACCAGATTTGTGGTGACATCTCAGGAGCAGTGTGACTTAATGGATAGAACACAGGTCTGAGAGTCAGGAGGACCTGGGTTCTAATCCTGACTCTGCCTCATGTCTGATGTGTGACCTTGAGCCAGTCACTTCACTTCTCTGGGCCTCAGTTCCCTCATCTGTAAAATGGGGATTAAGACTGTGAGCCCCATGTGGGACAGTGACTGTGTCCAACCTAATTTACTTGTATCTATTCCAGTCTTTGGCACATAGTAAGTGCTTAACTAGTACCATAATTATTATTATTATTATTAGGAAGATTTTCTTTATACTTGTTTTTCACCCTTTCCTCAGTGGCAGCTAAGGCCGTAGTGGGCAGGACAGTGACCAGTTTCCAACCTGATTATCTTGTGTCTCTCCCAGCGCTTAGAACAGTGCCTGACACATAGTAAGCACTTAACAAATACCATAATCATCATCATCATCATGGAGGCTTAACTGCTGCCATTTCCCAGCTGTTGGTGACTAGATGTCATCATCATCATCAATGGTATTTATTGAGCGCTTACTATATGCAGAGCACTGTGCTAAGCACTTGAGGAGCAGCATGGCATATTGCACAGAGCCCGGCCTGGGAGTCAGAAGGACCTGTTTTCTAGTCCTGGCTCTGTCACTTGCCTCCTGTGGAACCTCGGGCAAGTCATTTAACTTCTCTTGGCCTCAGCTATTTCATCTGTAAAATGGGGATTAAGACTGAGTCCCACATGGGACATGGAGTGTGTCCAACGTCATGATCTTGTATCTTTCCCAGCGCTTAGAACAGTGCTCGGAACATGGTAAGCATTTACCCTGCCAAAGCAAATGCCATAAAAAAAAAGTTGGCAGGCGTAGTTCAAGGGGGGAGGGTGGGGGACTGTTGCCTCCCTGCTTCTGTGATATCTATGGAAAAGGAAGGGCGTTGGCCATCCCCAAGTGGGCAAAACCCCTCTGGGAGGCCATCTCGGTCTCCGGGCCAAGAGCCCTAGGGATATTCCCTAGCCCACCAGCCGGTAGGATTAGGCTCTTGCTTCCCGATTTCATTCGGAAGCTGCCTTTCCCAGGGGATCTGCCAGCAGCCCACGCAACAACAAACACTGCCAGAGGAATAAAACAAATCTCCAGTAACCTATAACACTAGCTCCTAACAGTTTGCTGTATTTACCCAAACGGGGAGGGGTGGAGGGAGCTGGTGGTGGCGGGGGTGGAACGTTCATTCGTTGGAATATGCACCCTCTCCCGTCACCACCCGACTTTTCCCTTTTGGGCCAGTACGAGATTGGGAAGAACATTAGGGAAACATGTTGTCGACCCCCCGATGGTTGGCAGAGATGGCATGGACCCTGCGTGACCGTCAGCCCTGAGCCTGTTGCTATAGGATCCTCCATTTGGTATTTAATTGCAGGTCCACAAACAGGAAATACATCGCGGAGCGCAATCTAATTCTGAACTACATGCTCTTAGCTCGGGTAAATGGGCTGCATTATTTATAAAGCTATGTTTAAAGAAAGAGCTTAATACATAATACACAATAATGCATAATAATGGCATAATACAATAGAGAAAGCAGCATTTCCTAGTGGATAGAGAATGAGCCTGGGAGTCAGAAGGACCTGGTTTCTAATCCTGACTCTGCCAATTGTCTGCTGGGTGACCTTAGGCAAGTCACTTTGCTTTGCTGTGCAGTTTCCTCATCTGGAAAATGGGGATTAAGCCTGTGAACACCCTCTGGGACATGGATGGTGTCCCACCTGATTATCTTGTATCTACCCCTGTGTTTAATTCAGTGATAACAATAATGATAATAATAATAAGAAGAAGAAGAACTGTGGTACTTGTAAAGGGGTAACTAGGTGCCAGGCACTGTACTCAGTGCCGGGGTAGATACAAGGTGATGAAGTTGGACACGGTCCCTGTCCCACGAGGGGCTCACAGTCATAATCTCCACTTTACAGATGAGGGAACAGAGACGCAGAGAAGTGAAGTGACTTGCCCAAGGTCATACAGCAGACAAGAGGCAGAGGGGTGATTAGAACTCGGATCCCCTGACTCCAGCCTTCTTTCCATCAGGCCACTCTGCCTAGTAAGCACTTAACAAATACCATAATAAAAAAATCATTACCCTAAAAGGAGCTGGAATCTTCCTGGGGCCGAGGAGGGGCCCGGGCTGCTGTGGCTTGACCCTACTCCCGTACTTTCCAAGCGTCAGGTTTCTGCGGTTCTGAACATGGAGCTGGGGCAGGGAATTGTACCCTTGTGCCATTTAAAACTATCCTAAATTTGGAAATGCATCGCTGATGGGGATCATCGGGAATCCCGGAACATTAAACCTCTCATCTCCCCACTTTATATGCTCCACTGCCGTGTCAGTCCTTTGATTTAAGCACATAGCTTCACACTCTCTTATTTCCTCCCATTTGTAATTGAATGCCTGCCTCCCCCACTAGATCGTGATCGCCCTGAAGGAAAGGATCCTGTCAGCTAATTCTTTTGTTCTCCTTGTACAGCTCAGTGTAGAAGCAGTGTGGCCTGTTGGAAAAAGCAAGGGTCTGGGGGTCAGAAGGACCTGGGTTATAATCCTGACTCTGCCATTTGACTGCCGTGCGACCCTGGGCCAGTCACTTCACTTCTCTGAGCCTCAGTTCCCTCATCTGTAAAATGGGATGAAGAATGTGAGCCCCACATGGGGCGGAGACTGCATCCAACTTAATTAGCTTGAATCTACCCCAGATCGTACCACGGTGCCTGGCACATGGTCTTAACAAATCCCATTAAAATGAAAGAAAAAAATGGGTGGGAAAAAGACACCGTATTATGTGGACGTAAAACAGACCTTCTCATTTTGTCTCTGTCTCTAGTGAAGGTGTAATTTCATCACTTCCAGCTAGCTGGAACCAGCTGAAATGATTTCTGGAGTGGTGTAATGTTAGTGAATCAATCAGTATCATCTATTGAGAGCTACTCTTTGCAGACCACCACACTAGGTGCCGATTAGTGTGGTTTACAATGTTTTAAAGCATACTGCATTGAGCTTATTTTCCTCCCAGGACAGGGAGGAACCGAGGCAGAAACGGGCCAGGCTAGTGGACCCACTGCTGACCCTGGCCCAGTTAAGTCCGCTGTCCCTCTAGCCCGGAGGTTCACTTGCGGGCAGGGAATGTGTCTACCAACTCTGTTATATTGCACTCCCTCAAGCACGTAGTACAGTGCTCTGGATGCAGTAAGCGCTCAATAAAGAAGCAGCTTGGCTCAGTGGAAAGAGCCAGGGCTTGGGAGTCAGAGGTCATGGGTTCGAATTCTGGCTCTTGCCACTTGTCAGCTGTGTGACTGTGGGCGAGTCACTTAACTTGTCTGTGCCTCAGTCACCTCATCTGGAAAATGGGGATTAACTGTGAGTCTCACTTGGGACAACCTGATTACCCTGTATCTACCCCAGCACTTAGAACAGTGCTCTGCACATAGTAAGCGCTTAACAAATACCAACATTATTATTAGATACCAGTGATTGATTGCAAATCCAGGTGCAGGATTGCCATGTGAGAAGCCTTGCTGGATTTCTAAAGTACCTACAGAACCTTTAGCTTTCATATGGGATAAACTGGCCCAGAACTGGGAATGGCTGAGACCCTTCCTTCCCCCCAGGTCATTTTGTTAAATTCCTTTCCTAAGTGAAGGGAAGGTAGGAAGGGACCGATTTGGTGATTGAGTTAGAATCAGAACATCTAAGAAATCTTTAATGCACAAACATCAAGGAGAAGCAGCGTGGCTGGTAGAAAGAGCTTGGGCCCCCGCAGTCAGAGGACCTGGGTTCTCATCCCCGCTCTGCCACTTGTCTGCTGTATGTTATCTCTGGTAAGACGTTTCACTTCTCCGGGCCTCCATGCTGTCATCTGTATGTTGGGGATTCGATCCCTGTTCTTGCTCCTACTTAGACTGAAAGTCCCATGTGAAACCTGATTATCTTGTACCTACACCAGCACTTAATACAGTTGGCACAGAGTAAGCACTTAACAGACTGTTCTAAGTGCTGGGGCAGAGACAAGCTAATCAGGTTGGACACAGTCCCTGTCCTAAGTGGGTCTCAAGGTCTCGAGCCCCATTTTACAGATATGGTAAAAGCAGCGTGTCTCAATGGAAAAGCAGCGTGGCTCAGGGTTTGGGAGTCAGAGTCCTGTCATGGGTTCGAATCCCCGCTCTGCCACTTCTCAGCTATGTGACTGGGGGCAAGTCACTTCACTTCTCTGTGCCTCAGTCACCTCATCTGTAAAATGGGGATTAACTGTGAGCCCCACGGGGGACAACCCGATTACCCTGTATCTACCCCCCGTGCTCAGAACAGTGCTCTGCACATAGTAAGTGCTTAACAAATACCAACATTATTATTATGTGGTAACTGAGGCATGTTAAGTGACTTGCCCAAGGTCACACAGCCAACAAGGCTGGATTAGAACCATTGTCTATCTCCTTCACTTCCCTGTGTGCTCCTTGTTTACCAACTCGGTTAGGTTCTCCCAGTCACTTAGTACAGTGCCCCGCACCTAGTAAGCACTCGACAAATACCATCGATGATGATAGATAGGAAGATCTAAATAAATATAGATCGCCGTGCGGGCGCCAAAGGTATAAACAGCAAAGAACAGAATATTCAGTTTTAATTATCTCTGCAGGGTTATGTACTAGCATTCTAAATCACTGAGCCAAGGAATCTCCAGTCTCTCTTTTCATTCATTAAAAACAGAGCGTGATTCACCTAGAACCATGGAAATTCCCACATCACCAATATCAGTCACATTGACTGACTGGCCGCCGAGGGCAGAGCAATGTCCTGACTTTTAGGTGCAGGCAGTCTAGTAGAGGGGACAGTTGCTAAATGGTATGACAGTGTTAAGAAACCAGATTGTGAAAGATATCTATCTACATGCTACGGGAGGTTATGAAGTGCATAAATAGGCAAGTGGCATTTGGTTGAGGGGGGAGGGGTTTTTTTTTGTTTGAGTGCGTGTCTGTAAGTGTGTGCACAGGGGAGGGCTAAAACCCAAACGAAGGATTTGAATCTGTGGCAGATTCAGAACGGTTGTAAAGTTGGGTATATTTTTACATGCAATAAGACATTATTTAGGGTGCAAGCTAATTTTAAAGCCCAGTGGTACTACTCTTTTAATTGAACTTTCATTCACTCATACTTTTGTGATAGTCATTAAACACCATGATAGGTTCATCTTTTTAAATGACCGTCAAGACTGTCAAACGGTAATCAGAATTTTCACTTAAGGTAAAAAAAAAAAAAAAAGGCAACATTCTGCATGCGAGGAAGATCGTTGTAACTTCTAAAACGTCTTACTTGAAGTGAAAATATTCCATGCCAATTGACTGATCGAATTTGTCACTTGTGGGAAAAACAACTCGCTCTATTTTGTTAATTAATGTAACAGTCTATTCATATGAGTTACTCAAGCTAGTGGTCTGAGGTATCCATGGATACAGCCGGTCCAGGGATTCCTGGCGGAGTAACTTTAGAACTGAAAGTCAACACATCTTATCTGGGTCATCATTATTGAAGTGTTTACTGAGACGTGCACAATATTAACTTAGCGATTTAACTGAAAATGGACACATCCCGATCCAGGAGCTCATCTGAATGAATGAAATGCCATAATAAGGGCCTTCGCGATTCCTCCCTGTTGCAGAGGTAATTTCATAACCTCCCTGGAGACAGAAATTAGATCTTTGTCTCGCTAAGTCTGTTTGACAGGCCTGCATTGCAAACTGTCTCGGCCAAGCGGATCCCGAAATCAGAGTGCAGGAATGGCGAGAGCAGGGAAGACCCTTTCCCCTGCCGATTAAAGTTAACTCTGGGTTTTCGGAAAGTGGAATGGTTTTGCCCAATGAAAACCGGAGAGAGACATGACACTGTACTTGGAGGGTAGCTGCATCTGTAAGAACGGATGAATAGAGGAGTAACTCAGGTCTCCCTATTCCCAAAAATCAATTCTACCTGTCACTTAAGCCGTCCCCATGTTATTCCAAAAGACGTCCCCATGGTATTCCAAAAGACGTCTGTGGGGCCCATCGGAAATTTCTTTTCTTCCTTTTTTTCTTTTAACCTTAGAAAATCAAATGGAAGAGAACTGGAAATAGAGGAGGGCTTGGAATAATGAGGAAGGGGAGGCCCCTCTGCAACCCAGGTTTGCTCCATTTGCTCCCCCTCTTCCTGGCACCCTTGCAGGCAGATGACCCCAGCGCCCGGGGCATCCCACCGGTCAGGGCGAGCCGGTGGTCTGCAGGCTTCAAGGAGGGAGAAGGAAAGGGAGCAGGAGCGACAGCACCCGGAAAGTGAGGACATAGGGTAGGTGAGCAGGACTCCAGCTGTAGGCAGCGTGGCCTAGTGGAAAGAGCTCGGGACTGGGAGTCAGAGGACCTGGGTTCTAATCCAAGCTCTGTCATTTGTCTGCTCTCTGACCTTGGGCAAGTAGCTTAACTTCCCCGTGCCTTGGCTCCCTCAACTGCATTCATTCAATCATATTTATTGAGCACTTGCTGTGTGCAAAGCCCTGTAATAATTATGGTATTTGTGAAGTGCTTATTATGTGCCAAGTACTGGGGTAGATAGAGGGTAATCAGGTTGTCCCACCTGGGGCTCACACATTTAATCTCCATTTTATAGATGAGGTAACTGAGGCACAGAGAAGTTAAGTGACTTGTCCAAGGTCACATATCAGGCAAGGGGTGGAGTGGGGATTCGACCCACATCCTCTGATTCCCAAACCCGTGAAGCTCTTGGGAGAGTACACCATGTAATAATAACCACTTCCCACAATGAGCTGGCAGTTTTGAGGGGGACATACATTAATATAAAGAAATTACAGATATAATAAATTGGAAATGGGGATTAAACCCGTTTTCCCTCCTACTTTTTTTTATAGTATTTGTTAAGGGCTTACTATGTGTCAAACATTGTTCTAAGTGCTGGAGTCTATCCAAGGTAATTCTGTTGGACTTGGACTGTGAGCCCAAAGGGGGACAGGGACTGCATTAGATCTAATTAATCTATATCTACTCTACTGTGGGTAAAGTGTCTGATACATATAAGTGCTTAATATGAGCTGAGAAGCAGCGTGGCTTAGTGGAAGGAGCCCGGGTTTGGGAGTCAGTAGTGGTGGGTTCTAATCCCTGCTCCACCACTTGTCAGCTGTGTGACTTTGGGCAAGTCACTTAACTTCTCAGGACCTCAGTTATTTCATCTGTAAAATGGGGATGAAGACTGGGACCCCTACGTGGGATAACCTGATTACCTTGTATCTACCCCAGTGCATTGAATAATGCTTGGCACATAGTAATTGATTAACAAATACCATTATTATTATTGTTAATAATAAGAAATCGATCAAATTTATTGAGTACTTACTGTGCATAGAGCACTGTACCAAGCACTTGGGAGAGTACAGTACAGCAGAGTTGGTAGACACATTCCCTGCCCACGATGAGCTTACAATATAGAAAGGGCTCATAGCCTAGAGGGAATGCCATAAAAAGCAATAATAATTATAATTCAGGGTCAGCTTGCCAGCAGAAAGCAGTTAGGGCTTTTAGGGTGGGGACAATGGGAAGATTCAGGTTTTTTTTCTTTTAATGCTTTTGTTAAGCATCTCCCCGCTAAATTCTTAAAGGGTAGGGGATGTCTCTTGTTTATAATAATAATAACGATGGTATTTGTTAAGTGCTTAATTATGGGCCAAGCACTGTTCTAAGTGCTGGGATATATACAAGGTAATCAAGTTGGACATAGTCCCCGTCCCATATGGGGGCTCCCAATCTCAATCCCCATTTTACAGATGAGGTAACTGAGACACAGAGAAGTTAAGTGACTTGCCCAAGGTCACACAGCAAACAAGTGGCAGAGCTGGTATTAGAACCCACGACCTCTGATTCTCAAGCCCAGCTCTTGCCACAAGGCCATGCTGCTGCTCCTCTCCCAAGTACGTAGTACAGTGCTTTGTATTCAGTAAGCACTCAAATGCAATTATTTAATAATAATAAATAATAATGATGGTATTTGTTGAGTGCTTACTATGTGCCAAGCACTGTTCTAAGGACTGGGGTAGATAGAAGGTAATCAGGTTGTCCCTCTTGGGGCTCACTAGTTTAATCCCCATTTTACAGATGAGGTAACTGAGGCACAAAGCAGTTAAGTGATTTGAGCAAGGTCACACAGCAGACAAGTTCTGCTGATGGTTCAGGCTTCAAAAAGGGCTAATAAATCACAAGGACCCTACTTTGGGTTTCTTCAGGTCTGTGGGGTGGTTGGAGAAGCAAGCCTGGAAGTGCAATTTAGAAAAGGTTGGGATGGGGAGGGGTGGGTAGTCTTACCCCCATCGAGCAAGGCGCCTGTGAGGAAAGCAGGAGCAGCTGAGGTGGGATTTGCTGCCATCTGATTGCAAATGATTAGCACCTGGGCAGGAGAGCAAATAGCTTGGCTGAGAGGTGATTGCAATTGTTCAGCAGCTGGGCAGGAGAGCAAACAGCTTTGAGGCTGCAGGAAAGAGGGCTGGGTGCAGTTGGGTCTGCCAGTTGACCGTCGGCAACGGTTAGGGGTTTTGGATGACCGTAGGCAAAGGTTAGGTGTCATGGACCCTGCCCCCGGACCCCCGGCCTGCTCCTGGACGAGGCCACTGCCAGGACCGGTCTACACCCGTGGACGAGAGGACCACTCAGTCAATCCCAGGTCAGCCCGGGCTTTGGGGTCTAGAGAACAGGCTTAGATGTGTTGAGAGTTGTGTCCTTGAGGTTGACCATGGTATATATTATTCATTCAAAATAATAGAGTACTATTTAAGAACCTACTGTGTGCTCAGCACTGTACTAAGCGCTTGGGAAGGCACAACAAAGCATATTAATGTCGGTCTCCCCGAGTAGCCTGCGACTCGTGATGGGTGGGTCAAGTGGTCTGCTATTTGTATTGTATGGACTCTTCCAACCGCTTAGAGTAGTGCTCTGCACACAGTAAGCGTTCAATGAATAAGGCAGATTGTGTGCTTGCTCTGGAGCGGTTTGCCGGAGCCCCCAGACAGGTTGTTTGGGAGAGGATTTGGGCCGGAGCCCCCGACAGGTTGTTTGGGAGAGGATTGGGGCTCAGGAAGGGAGGAAGAAAATCCAGGCGGCCAGGGGGGAGAGGGTGGAGGAAAGAGAGGAAGTGGGGAGAGAGACCCCCGTTTTAGACTCATTTTTATTCTGGTATTTAAGCGTCTACTAGGTGTCTGTAATTTTATTTATACATACTGATGTCTGCTTACTTGTATTGATGTTCGTCTCCCCTCTCTAGACTGAGTTTGTTGTGGGTAGGGACTTGTCTGTACTGTTGCAATGTATTTTCTCAGGTCCTTCGAATAGTGCTCTGCACACAGTGAACGCTCAATAAATATGATTGAATGAATGTCAGGTAGATAGTTCATGAGGTTGAACACAGGCCCTGTCCCGCTTGGGGCTCCTAGTGTAGCAAGGAGGGAGATGGAGTTTGGCAGGGAATGGGTGGGAGACACGGGTAGTAGCCAGGATGAGGGAGCGAGCGAGAGGTGGGTTAGGAGGGCTTGGGTGGGTTCCTTTGGCTGGGACCTGGACACCCAGGGAACCAGGTATAAGCTCTGGGTGTGGGGGTCAGGCAGGGGTCAGTGGATGGATGGGGGGGCTCCCTGGTCAATGGGCAGTCCCCCCCGTGTCCCTGGGTCTTGGGTTTGATAGCCATTCGGGACACAGAAACCTTTCATTCAATAATATTTATTGAGCGCTTACTATGTGCAGAGCACTGTACTAAGCGCTTGGAACGAACGAGTCGGCAACAGATAGAGACGGTCCCTGCCGTTTTGACGGGCTTACGGTCTGATCGGGGGAGAGGGACAGACAAGAACAATGGCGATAAATAGAGTCCAGGGGAAGAACATCTCGTAAAAACAAAGGCAACTAAATAGAATCGAGGCGATGTACATTTCATTAACAAAATAAATCGGGTAATATATACAGTTGAGCAGACGAGTACAGTGCTGAGGGGATGGGAAGGGAGAGGAGGAGGAGCAGAGGGAGATGGGGGGGAAAAGAGGGTTAAGCTGTGGAGAGGTGAAGGGGGGGTGGTAGAGGGAGTAGAGGGAGAAGAGGAGCTGGGTCTGAGAAGGCCTCTTGGAGGAGGTGAGTTTTAAGTAGGCTTTCGAAGAGGGGAAGAGGATCGGTTCGGCGGAGGTGAGGAGGGAGGGGGTTCCGGGACCGCGGGAGGACGCGGCCCCGGGGGTCGACGGCGGGACGGGCGAGACCGGGGGACGGCGAGGAGGCGGGCGGCGGAGGAGCGGAGCGTGCGGGGTGGGCGGTGGAAAGAGAGAAGGGAGGAGAGGTAGGAAGGGGCGAGGTGACGTAGAGTCTCCAAGCCTAGAGTGAGGAGTTTTTATTTGGAGCGGAGGTCGATAGGCAACCACTGGAGTTGTTTAAGAAGGGGAGTGACATGCCCAGATCGCTTCTGCAGGAAGATGAGCCGGGCAGTGGAGTGAAGAACCTTCCCGTGGAACCCACGAATCTCGCACTGGGCTTGGTCTAGAGCTGACTATGTGCGGAGCGCTTTGCCAGCCGCTTGAGGGTCTCTAGATGTCACTGGCAGGGGAGGCTTTGGGCATGTGCCCCTCCAAAATCTTGAATTGAGTGCTCTGGGAGTTAGGATCCTAGCCAGCTGGCCTGATAACCCCCAGGCCCGCTGACCCCCGGTTAAACTGGCAGTCCATCCATGAGAGCCTCTGGACTGTCAGGGGGATTAAGTTCCATCCCAGCGTGGCACCTTTTCACTCCACTTGTCTTCCGCGCTTCCCACCGTGTGCCAGTGTTGACTGGAGGGCTGATCATCATGAGGAGTCATACTGTGGGAGGATTTAGGAGAGAGAAAGGTGAAATGACTGTCGAGAAGGATTTCCTCAGATGGAGATGCCAGGCTCCAAAGGATGAAATGCGATTTCTAGGGACCAATCCCTTCCACCAGAGAGGAGCAAACCTTTTTGTGCCGAGAGCAAAAGTTTCTGCTCCTTGGAAGGTTTCTGGTTTTTATTACCCTGAATTTTTATTTGGCTTTTGAGTCGGAGGAGGAAGAAGAAGGGGAAATGAAATAGATCCTGCTGGACATTATCGGGTTGGGCCAAGTTGGGCCTAGAACTCTTGCGCTTCAGTGTGGGTGGCGGAGGACAACTCAAAGTGCTCGATGAACAGTGATGATGATGATGATAATGATATCTGTGGTATTTAAGGGCTTCCCATGTGCCAGGAACTGTTCTAAGGACTGGAGTAGATAGAAGATAATAGGGTTGGACACGGTGCCTGTCCAAAAATGGGCTTCACAGTCTAAATCTCCATTTTACAGATGAGGGAACTGAGGCACAGAGAAGTGAAATAATTTTCCCAAGGTCACACAGCATGCAAGTGGAAGAACCAGCTTAAAATCCAGGTCTTGGTTACTCTCAAGCCTGTGTTCTATCCTTTTGACCACACTGCTTCTCAATCTCTAGCATCCATCGAGGCTTCTTTTGCCCTCTGGCAATTTAAACAGCCTCATTGTTATTGAAGTGGGGATTGGGGCAGTGGGACTGAGAAATTTTTTTTTAATGATATTTAAATGCCAGGCACCATACTAAGTACAGGGGTAAATAAAAGCTGATGTGGTTGGACACAGCCCATGTCCCACACGGGGATCACAGAATTAATCCCAGTTTTACAGATGAGGTAACGGAGACATAGAAGATTCAAGTGACTTGGCCAAGGTCATAGAACAGACAAGTGGCAGAGCCAGGTTAAGAATCCAGGTACTTCTGACTCCCAGGCCCGTGCTCTATCCGCTAGCCCCTACTGCTTTTAATGTACTGGATGAGTCTCCACCCAAATCAAAATGAAAACTGATTTTATAATTCAATCTCCATACCTTACTTGGTGAAAGGGTTGTATGTAATTTTTCCCAGCAATGCATCTTTTCTTGTTGTGTTGCAGAGGCGCGGCTACCCAGCCATGAACTCCTCTAGTAGTCTGAGACCCGACAGATAAGGCAGGCCCTGGACATTGAAACCAGCTGCTGTTGAAATCTCCGCTTTCCCCTAAAGGGCTCGGTTTGCTAGCTTCCTATCTTAGCATTGAATGTGTTGGAGATATTTCTTCTTCTTTCATTTGGTTTATATATTGGTGTGGTCTTGCCACTCAGAATAAGTGGCAATTGCATGATTCCCCCCCAAAACAATTATTTAAAACCTTTTCTCTCAATACATCCAATTCCTTTCTGACTTTTATTGGGCCAACTCATTAGCATAGAAGAAATGTTCATTGTGTTATGCTATATTGCACAAACTGGCTTTGTGAAAAACAAAAGTTTTTATCTACTGTCTATAAGTTTGTGATTTATACTTGGTGCATTTTTGCACCATTAGCATGAGATAATAAAATAGCCTAGTGGATAGAGCACGGACCTGGGAGTCAAAAGGTCATAGGTTGTAATCACGGATCTGACCCTATCCAAGCAAGTCACTTCACTTCTCTGGGCCTCAGTTCCCTCATCTGTAAAATGGGGATTAAGGCTGTGAACCCTGTGTGGGACAGGGACTGTGTCCAACCCTATAGTCTTGTATCTACCCCAGTGCTTAGAACAGTGCCTGGCACATAGTAAGCACTTAGCAAATACCATTAGTAGTAGTAGGTTTTAAGTGCTTAAGAGAGCCAAACACTGAATGAAGCCCGGAGGTCGATATTGGCTAATCAGTTTGGAGATAGTCCCTCCCCCATTTAGGGATCACAAGGAGAGAGTAGGATTTAATCCACATTTTAGACTTGAGGAAATGGAGGCAAAAAATAGTAGTTAAATGATTTGTCCAAGATCACAGAGAAGCCGCGAATAAACCCCCGAGTCCCATCCTCTTTCCAGTAGGCCACAGTACTTCCCCAGTGAAAGCCAAAGATTAACTGTAATGGTTCCACTATTAATTATCTGCCCCAATACTACTTGGTTTTTTAATCTGTAGCAACTAACACCCTCTTACCAGTGTTGAATTGCTAAGTCAATTCCTGTTTGTATTTCGGATGTCTCCGGTTTTATAAATAATCATCAAAATATTATGCCCAGATTTGTGTTATCCTAAATCAAGCTGCGTGTTTATACTCTCACGCACATTCCAGTCTCATACAGGCTTGGGAGTAGAATAGGGACTCTGAGGCTTAGCATGTTAAAAAAAAAAAAAAAAAAAAGGCACAGCGTGTACTGTTGTCTTTGAAATCTCCACAGCAGAGGCATTTCCTTGACCCAATAGTTTATATATGCAGCAGACACAGATTGCATTACATTGAGTATGTCTAGTTGCTGAGATAAACACACCTGATGAATTGCTTGGTCCAACTCCCTCCCTCCCACCTCCTTACAATGGAAGTCTGTAAAATACATAATTTGTGTGTATTATGGACAGGAACTGGAGTATGGTTGATCCATTTGGGTAAAAAATCAGACTCAGTGCATATCCTAGCTAATATGTATGGACACTAGCTGGTAATATTTAACGGAGATGCTTGACAGTAAGAGGTAAAGGAAAGTGTAGATGTCTGAGTTTGTTGTGAAAGACTAAGTGGACAGGAACTGCTTTCTCATGTGCCTTGCGGGAGTCAGAGACTCCAGGATGAATAGGTGCAGCTTAAAGTGGATAGGAAGAAAATGGAGCTATTGTGTCATGATTATATTAATAATCTTGGTTTTGAAGCGCAGTGTGTCAAGGACTGTAATAAGTGCCAGGGTAGGTGCCAGATAATTAGGTGGGACACAGTCTCTGGCCAACGACAGCTCACAGCTGATGAAAAAGTAAGCATTAGTGATTTGACTGCAGAAGTGTGAACTAACTGCAGGGCAAAGAAGGGAGTTTTTCTATCAGCAAAATCATTCCTTTTTTTGGGTTGCTTTAAAAAACCAGTAATTGTCCTTTATCTAAATGTAAATAATGGAAAGTTTCTCCAGAAAACACCTCTGCTGTCCACCTCACCCAGAGAAGCTGTTTTACTGGGAGAAGAGACTCAGTGTGGGTACATTAAATGTTATGGACTTGGTAGCTCATGATCTTGTTGTGCTGCTGGGGGAGGGTAAGAATAACCTGAGCCTGTCCAGGGTTACAGTGGATTAGACACCTCCGCTCCCAGCACTTAGCACAGCCCTTGGCACATAATAAGCGTTTAACAGATCCCATCATTATTCTTATTTGGCCTGAGAGTGGGAAGAGTACCGTGCTCCTGTGACCTTCCCCTAGGCACCTGCTGGGATGGAGGTGATTGTGCCTGAGGATGCAGAGCTTAGTCCCTGAACCGGCCCTGTGATTCCTCACTGGCACCTTCTCCTGGAGGACACAGAGATGTCTGCTGTGTGACGTTGGACTAGTCATTTCACTTCTCTTGACCTCAATTACCTCATCTGTAAAATGGAACTGTGAGCCCTATGTGGGACAGGGATTGTGTCCAACCTGATTTGATTGTATCCATCCCAGCGCTTAGTACAGTGCCTGGCACATAGTGAGCACTTAACAAATACCAGCATTATTATGATGATTTGTCTGCTGTGGGACCTTGGACAAGTTCACTTAACTTCTCTGCCTCAGTTTCCTCAGCTGAAAATGGTCAGTTAATATTTGTTTTTCTTCCCTCCAGATGGTGGGCCAGGAATTGTGTGAGTGTGTGTGTGTGTAATCTGACGATATTTTATCTATCCCAGGGAATACAGCGATAATAATAAGGGTACTTGTTGAGCAGTTGTTATACTGTCGAATGTAATGTAATGAAATGGCAAGGATTGAGCAGAGATTCCACCATTCCGAGGAAACGCAGCCTTAACAGCTGTAATGCCATTTAGAAGCACAAGGAGAACTTTCAAAATACCAGTGTGAAAAGTATCTCCTGGTTTAGAAAATCCTTTGTAACTGCTGAATTTTACTGCTGACCATTGAGAATGTGTCAACAAGCTCTGGTTCCTAAAATGATCTCTATCTGCGAATCAAGATGCCTGTGAGAGTGAGTGCGATGAGCATGTGATGGGGGAGTCGGAAGAGGGGGCTATTGTTTGAGTATTAATTTAACTAAAGAAGTGCCCTTTGGGGTCTTATACTAATCGCCTCTTGAGGTGTGGTGTTTGACCTTCTATAGAACTAAATTTTGAGATCATCCAATGCATCCCATTGACTATTTAGAGCAACAAACAGGCATAATTTTACATGGAACAGTACCAAGCGCTGGGGTAGATATAAGCTCATGAGGTTGGACCCAGTCCCCATCCTACGTGGGGTTCACCGTCGTAATCCTCCTTTTACAGATAAGGTAACTGAGGTGCAGAGAAGTAAAGTGACTTGCCAAGGTTACACAGTAGACATTTGGCAGAGCTGGGATTAGAACCCAGGTTCTTCTGACTTCCAGGCTTGTGCTCTATCCACTAAAGCAAGCTCGGCACATAGTAAACATTTAACAAATGATGTTGTTATTTTTTCTGTGTCTTACCGTTTGAAAATGAATGGGTTATTCAAAATTCTTTCAATAACCTGTCCAAAAGTTCTCAATTATACATTTTAGTTAAATGAACAAAGGAAAAAAAAGCATTTTCAAATAAGAAAAAGGTTTCTATAAAAGGCCACGAGAATCAAGGGGCAGTTTAACTTACCAATTTCAAACTAAAACAGAAAATGATAGCCAATAAAATGAAGAAGGGTATCTGAAAAGCTTCTTCCTTAGGTAATAGAACAGGTCTTCCAGATAGGTTAGTTCAGTGGAATAGACCATCTTTAGTTACTGCTTGAGTTTGAAAGTAAATTTTCAGTCTAACCGTGCTGGTATATATATATATATATTCTTCAAATATAGACCAATTATAGATTCAAATGGGAAGCATCATGGCCTAGTGGAAAGGCCACGGGCCTGGAAGTCAGAGGACGTGGGTTCTAATGTCACTTTTTTCGAGGAGGCCTTTGCAGACTGAGCCCCCCTTTTTCTCTGCTCCTACCATCCCCATCGCCCCTACTCCCTCTCTCTGCTCTACCCTCCTCCCTGCCCCACAGGACGTGTATATATGTACATATTCTATTTATTTTATTAATAAGTGTATACCTATAATTATATTGATTTATATTGATGCTTTTGATGCCTGCCTACTGGTTTTGTTTTGCTGGCTGTCTTTCTGCCCTCCCCCCCCCCCCCCCCCCCCCCCCCCCGCCTTTCTAGACTGTGAGTCCGTTGTTGGGTAGAGATTGTCTCCATTTGTTGCCGAATGGTACTTTCCAAGTGCTTAGTACAATGCTCTGCACACAGTACGTGCTCAATAAATACATTTGAATGAATGAATGACTGAATAATCCTAGCTCTGCCTCTTGTCTGCTGTGGAATCTTGAGCAAGTCACTTTTTCTTTGTTCCTCAGTTCCCTCATCTATAAAATGGGCATTAAGAACGTGAGCCCCATGTGGAAGGGGTCTGGGTCCAACCTGATTATCTTGTAAATACCTCAGTGCTTAGTATGGTGCCTGGCACAGATTAAGTGCTTAAGAAATAGCATTAAAAATTCAGATGGATGATGCTCCTTCTGTTAAACATAGAGAAAGCACACACTGAAGCTAGCACCTGCTAGTTTATGGCTGAATCTCTACCATCTACACCACCACAACCATGTGTAAATGGAATCGTTTTAATTTACTGGTTATAGCAACTATTTCTTTTTTATGCATTTTTGAATGGTATTTATGGACTTCTTATATGCAAGGCGTGGTACTAAACTCTGGGGTAGGTAAAGCTAATCAGGTTGGATGCAGTCCATGTCCCAGATGGGGCTCAAAGTCCTAATCCCCATTTTATAGATGAGGTAACTGAGGCACAGGAAGTTAAATGACTTGCCCCAAGATCACGGTTGCCCAAAATGAGCCATGGAACTTTGATTAGAATCCAGGTTCCCCGACCTCCAGGTCCATGCTCTTTTCCCTAGGCCATGCTGTTTCTGTAAGGTATCATTTTACAGCTGCCTTTTGCCTTGAAAAAGAGCTCTTTTTGATGTTCTTTCATTGGAGTCATTTCCCCAGGCTGTAATAATAACCAAGTGAAGTTAACCTT
Source organism: Ornithorhynchus anatinus (assembly GCF_004115215.2). Lineage (NCBI taxonomy): Eukaryota > Metazoa > Chordata > Mammalia > Monotremata > Ornithorhynchidae > Ornithorhynchus > Ornithorhynchus anatinus. Next base: position 13,644,666 of record NC_041742.1, on the reverse strand, counting down.
TGTGGGAGTTCTCTGTTAAAACAGTGATTATCTGCCAGTGGGTGATGAGGCTTACATCTATGGGGTTTTTTTTTAATGCAGCCTGCTAGCAGCTGTGCTCACCTCTCCCTATTCCTCCCATGCCATCTACACCCTCCACCCCTTCCCTCTCCTCCCTCTTGCTCCTCATCTTCCCCCAACCTTCTGCTTCGAGAACCGGAACAATCACCCCAGCCTCAGAGAGTTATACCAGGGGAGCTGCAGAGAGCAGAAAGGGCATAATGTAGTGGATAAAGCAAAGGACTGGGAGTCTCAAGGACCTGGGTTCTCGTACCCGCTCTGACCCTTGTCTGCTGTGTGACTTTCCCAAGGTCACACAGTTCCCTCATCTGTGAAATGGGGATTAAGAGTGGGAGCCTCAGTTCCCTCATCTGTGAAATGGGCATTCAGAGTGGGAGCCCCTTGAGGGACAGGGACCGTGTCCCACCTGATTATCTTCTATCTACCCCAGAGCTTAGAACAGTGCTTGACTCATACTATTATTATTATTAGTATTATCATTGAAGTAACTTAGAAAGAATCAAGTTGCTATTAACCCTTCTTTCCCAGTGGCCCCTTAACTTTGGAAGTCCTTCCCATTGGCTTCAGGTTCTCCACTCTTTTTTAAAATGTTATCTAAGTGCTTACTATGTGCTGGGCATTTTACTCTGCCCTGGGGTAGATAAAAACCCATCAGGTTGGACACTGCCCATGTCCCACATGGGACTCCCTGTCTTAATTTCTATTTTACAGATGAGGTAATGGAAGCCCAAGAAATGAAGTGACTTGTCCAAGGTCACACAGCAGTGAAGTGGTGGAGGCAGGATTAGAACTCAGGTCCTTCTGATTCAGGCCCATGCACTATCCATAGGCTGCTCTGCTCTTCCTCTTTGATATTGGTTCTGGTTTTGTGATATTCCTCCACACACAATCTGTACTCATTGTGGAAGGGTTCTCTGCCTTTAACTCTCCCACCAATGAGCCATAGCTCACAGTGCTTACCTGGCCCAGACCCCTATCTTCAGCACCCCTAGCCTGCTGGAGCAGAACTCTCCTACAATCCCACCTCCTCCAGGAGCCTTTCTCCACTTCCTGCCCCAACGGGCAGTAATAATAATAATAATGTTGGTAGTTAAGCGCTTATTATATGTAGATCACTGTTCCAAGCCCTGGGGTAGATACAGGGTAATCAGGTTGTCCCATGTGAGGCTCACAGTCTTAATCTCCATATTACAGATGAGGTAACTGAGACACAGAGAAGTTGAGTTGCCCACAGTCACGCAGCTGAGAAGTGGCAGAGGGGGGATTCGACCCCATGACCTCTGACTCTCAAGCCTGTGCTCTTTCCACTGAGCCACGCTTCTTCTGTAAGTCCTGTCAACCCGCTAGCCATGCTTAGCAATTACATTTATTACCATCCTCAGCGCTTGTGTGAACACACACACATAAATACTTAACTGCATATTCAACTGTTGCATCCTATACACACAACTTCCTTTCTAGATCACTGGGAATGACAGGCACTGGACAGCAAGCTTGTTGTGGGCAAGAAACCAGTCTGAAGACTATTATATTATGCTTTCACAAGTCCTTAGTTCAGTGCTCTGCACACTAAGGGCTCAATAGATTTGATGGGCTGATGGAAAGGCATTTTTCTAGTCATTGTTCTGTGTGTATGTGTGCCTCCTCTCTAAGAGATTTTCTTTCATATTGGCAATTCTAGAGAGTACAGGTTTCGGCCATCACAGTCACAGTAAAGCCAAAAAGCCTGTGGATCTGATAACTTTCCTTCTGAAAAAGGGAAGCAGCATAGTCTAGTAGATAGAACATGAGCTTGGGAGTCTGCTTCCTCCTCTTCCCCTCTCCCTGCTTTCCTTCTCTTCAATCTCTTCCTCCTTCTCCACCTCCTTCTTTGGTCTCTTCCTGCTTCTCCTCCTCCTCTGATCCCTTCCTCCTCAGTCTCTTCCTTCTCCTCTTCTTTGATCTCTTCCTCCTCCACCTCCTCCTTCTTTGATCTCTTCCTCCTCTTCTTCTTTGGTCTCTTCTTCCTCCTCTTTTGTCTCTTTCTTGGTCTCTTCAGACTCTCCTGTCTTTTTCCTCCTCTTCCTCTTCTCTCTCTTTCTCTTCTTCACTCTCTCCTTCTCTTCCTCCTCTTCTCTCTCTTTGTCCTCCTCACTCTCTTTCTCCTCCTAATTCTGGGAAGGACTAGAAGAAACCTTTGCTGATAAGCAGCACATAAAATTCAGGCTCGGACTGAGGGAGTTTGTTGGGGTTTTTTTGCATATAGTTGTGTTCTAGGCATAAAATTACAGGACTCTTTATTCAGCATTTGGTGAAGTGTCAACTTTGTATCCTCTGGAGAAGCCCTTTCACAAGAATAGTTTGGGCAGATCTCATACTGTAGTTGTGGATTCTTTTATTTACAGTAAAGCAGTCTTAAAATTTGTTCTCTCACAGGTTTAATCAAGTTTTCAGGGAGTTAATGTTACCGTGTGAGTTTTAACTGTATTATTTCTACCAAAGACAGCTCCAATAACAGACCGCAATAATGCACTCTATTGATAATTTGATTTTCAAATGATTCATTACACTCTTCTGATTACTCAGTAGCTAAGCAACAGGGCCTTTGACGAGACACCTGGCGTACCCAAGAGGGGAAGAAATAACTGCTTGCCCTGAGCTTTATTGCATTGTGGAATAATGATCGGAAGCTGGCTTGAGGAGAGAGATCTGGGAGGCTGAGGGCCCAGATTTATTCCTTCTCTGGCCCCCTGATGATTTCTAGCCCTGGAGGGGCTATGCATTTGTGTGTGTAGTGGGGAAGGGGGTCTGGAGTGGACCAGAGGCAGCACTCACCATAATTTCTGCTTTTGAAGTCCAATGGTGCAGGTGGGAATTGAGATGGTGCGAAAGGGCAGGGGAAATGCCCTGGAGGATCCATTATAGACTCAAGAGCATCCTTGTCGACAGCAAAAACAGCCCAGCTTCCAGGACCCTTGCCCCTGAGCACTGTAGCAGTTGTTTGCGAAGTGGCATCCTCAACAGAGCTCATCACCCAGAGGCCTTTCTTCTTGGAGATAAGACCCCAAGAGGCAGAGAACACGTCAGGTGACTTTTCTCCCCCATCCCTGAGCTGTGGTGCCACGTTGGGCCTAGCCCACAAATCCCAGGTGTCCCTGCACACCTGGGCCCCTGAGCCATGCCTGGGCAGCGAGTGGAGATGGATGGAGTAGGGGGCTCTCTTTCTACAGGAGAAAGAGAGCAAGAGGGCCCAGAAACAGTGGAAATGGGTTTTGAGGAGGCCAGGGGACAGAGAAGCAATGGAGCAGGAGGAAGCTGGTGCAGCCAGCCCAGAGGAGATGTTAGGAGACAGTGGTTGCCCATCCAGCTCTGCATCCAACAAAAACTCCTCACCATTGACTTGAAAGCATTTAATTCCGGTGCCCCCTCCTATCTCACCACACTACTCTCCTACAATAACCCAGTTCACACACTTGGTTCCTGTAATGCCAGCCTTCTCACTGTACCTCCATCTTGTCTATCTCCCTTACCCAGCTTTCACCCACATCCTACCTCTGGCCTTCCCTCATCCACCCTCCCATCCCCACAACATATCTATCTATATATATCTGTAATTTATTTATTTATCCATATTAATGTCTGCCTCTGCTTCCAAACTTTGAGCTTGTTATGGGCAGGATTGTGACCATGGTTATAATATAGTCTCCCAAACACTTGGTACAGTGCTTTGCACACAGTCAGCGCTCAATAAGTACGATTGAATGAATGAAAGGGAACTTGGAAGACCAGAGCTCTTCTGGGAGGTTTCCACTTTGACCAAAGGGAAGGAACTGCAGTCTGCAAGATGCTTAATGTATATAGAGAACTTTCCTGAGAGCTTGAGAGAGTGCCACACAACAATATAACAGACACGTCCTTGTCCACAACGAGCTTACAGTGTAGAGGAGGAGGCAGATATTAATACAAATAAATTATGGGTATGGGCATAAGTGCTTAATTTAGGTTTTAATTTAAAAAGCTGGTTGGGCTTAATTTAGACTTTAGCAAGATTCCTTCATTCATAAGCTCACTAATGGGGTAGAAATAGATAGGAATGGTCTGATTGGAAGAAAACTATACCGAAAACCCACTGTACTTTAGAAAATAGCTCTGAGTGTCCACTTTCAAAAGAATTATAAATTATTAATCATGATTCCCACAACACACCTCTGGATTTTTAGGTGGAGTGTGGTGAATCCAAGATAAACCAAAAAATCATTCTTATCCTCTTGAAGTCTCCTAGAATGATCCTGCTGGACTTCTGCACCTATCAAGTAATATTGGTTCATTGTTTCTTCTGATTGAGTTTGAATTTTTGCCTTTTCTTGGGACCTAATATCACTCTTTTGTTGTGGTTTAAATGTTTTAAATCATTAAGCGCTGACAAGGCCTGCTGCTAATTTCAGGACTCCACACTTAATCTATGGATTCAGCCATGTAGAAAATAAGTTTCACCCTATTACCTTAAAATGAGATGAGGTTGAAGAAGCATGCAGTGGGTTGGGTACAAGATTTCACCTTTATCAAACTAAGAACCTCTGAACTGCATACTGAGAACTGAAGCAGAATAATTTCACAAGTGGAGACCGCTTTTTTTTAAAAAAATTTAATACCCTCTTTGGTAACAATTACAGATACCTTAATTCTTCATAATTTTGATCTAAGCTACGGTTGATTATTTGCTTTTTCTGGAAGTATTGCTCTTGAGTGGACATTTTCCTTTGGTTTCATATGTGTTTATCATTCGTATTTTTATGAAAATGACTCCAGAAGCTGGTTTCACCATTCAATCATTTGTACTTACTGAGCGCTTAGTGTGTGCAGAGCACTGGACTAAGCGCTTGGGGAAGCTATGTACATGAGTGCTGTGGGGCTGCCAGCTATTAGTTTCTGGGCATTGGATGATTTGTGGTGCTTAGAAGAGCGCCTGACACATAATAAGCCCTTAACAAATACCATAATTATTATTATTAATGAAACCTAGATGCTTTCCAATTGCTGCTGTGTGTGAGCGGGAGTCGGGGTGGATTGGAGCGTGTGTGAACGACAAGACTCTGTGCATCATGGAATGAATGGCTGCTGGACACATAATAATAATAATGTTGGTATTTAAGTGCTTACTATGTGCCGAGCACTGTTGTAAGCGCTGGGCACTGTTCTAAGCGCTGGATGACCTGACCCTGGGGTCCAAGCAGTGACTGACTAATAATAATAATAATGTTGGTGTTGGTTAAGTGCTTACTATGTGCGGAGCACTGTTCTAAGCGCTGGGGTAGATATAGGGTAATCAGGTTGTCCCAAGTGAGGCTCACAGTCTTCATCCCCATTTTACAGATGAGGGAACTGAAGTACAGAGAAGTGAAGTAACTTGCCGACAGGCGCACAGCTAACGAGTGGCACAGCTGGGATTCGAACCCATGGCCTCGGATTCCCAAGCCCGTGCTCTTTCCACTGAGCCGCGCTGCTTCTCTTGTCTATGTGCCGAGCACTGTTCTAAGCACTGGGGTAGATAAAAAGGAATCAGGTTGTCCCAAGTGGGGCTCAGAGTCTTAATCCCCATTTTATAGTTGAGGTAACTGAGGCACCGAGAAGTTAAGTGACTTGCCCAAAGTCACACAGCTGACAGGTGGCAGAGCTGGGATTAGAATCCGTGACCTCTGACTCCTAAACCCATGCTCTTTCCCCTGAGCCATGCTGGCCAATGACAGCTGGCCTTTTCCCCAGTCCTCCAGGGAACGGATGTGCCCAGCTGCCCCAGAACCCTAATTCTGCCAGTTCCCTTACATGTTGAGAAGCGGGCTAATGGAGAGCAGTGAGAGCGGGGTTAGGATAAGCTGGGATGGCGGGAGGGACAGCATGTGGCGGAGTGTTCGGGCTGGTTGGTTCTTTTCGCTCCAACTGTTGTCATCTCTTTGACCCCAGAACTCACCCCTCTGGGTGATGGATAACCCAAACCATGTGCTTTCTCATTCCATTATTTTTGTGGATCAGAGAAAACCTCAGTCACACTTGTATTTGGAAAGTTATTTGTTCATGTGGATTTAAAGTTCATTTGAATTCAAAATTAAAAATCCAAGTCTGGGATCAAGACAAAATATGAACGTAGGGCGAGTCAGAGTGACAGCTAGTTCTTTGGCTGCCTAAATTAAATAATAATTGTGGTATTTAGCACTATGTGCCAAGCATTGGAGTATATACAAGGTAATCGGGTCCCACATGGGGACCACTCTCTTGGAGGAAGAAAAGGGAATGATAATAATGGTATTTGTTAAGTGCTTACTATGTGTGAAGCACTGTTGTAGGCACTGGGGTAGATACTAGGTAATTAGGTTGTCCCACCTGGGGCTCGCAGACTTAATCCCCATTTTACAGATGAGTTAACTGAGGCACAGAGAAGTTGAGTGACTAGCCCAAAGTCACACAGTTGCTAAATTGGTGGAGCTGGGATTAGAACCCATGACATTCAAGATACTTCCAGGCTCCTGCTCTATCCACTACACCATGCTGCTTTTAAGCAGCATGTGACTGGCTAGCAGTTGAACCTCCGGGATAAGGGGCATCTGTCCACTTACTCAACTCCTCTTGGATAACCTGAGGTGAAATCTGTCTACTCGGAATGTTACGTCAGTGTTGTGGGCCGGTATGGCATGGGACAGGATTATACTTCGGGGTGTACTGATGCCTCTCCTGACCGAAATAATGGGAAATTTGATCTGATTGGGGCGGGGGCGGCTCTGTGGATTTTAGCAGGTCTTCCTGAAAGAGAAATAATAGCGGGTTTCAGAGCTCTCTAACTGCAGGTTTTACATCGAGGTGGCATAGAAAGGGAAAATGTTCTGGGGAAAATGTGCCTATATGACTATTGCTTATTCTTAGTCTATTGATTGAAAAGGTTCATTTTGCTTTTCATCTTGAGATGCTGGGTTTGCAACTAGAGAATTCTGATCCTTCTCCCACTGGCCCGCTGTCACCCCTTCCCCGCAGAAAGCCGATGTATTATGGATGATCCGTGTGCTTTTTATTTGCCCTCAATTCAGCCACTTTTGATATGTTCGGTAAGGTCTATTGATTTCTCAAGGTTTGTTTTTCTCTTCTACTGAAAGGAAGTGACTGTGGAGTGTGCAGAGCGAACAAACATTTTCCAGGTCTCAGTCCTGTGGAATGAAAGCATTAATGGGCTAGTTGGTTTGAGCTTTCATGAGAGAAAAAGCTGTTCACTGTGGGATTACTTCTCAGCCCCATTATCTTGAAGATTCCCTTGAAAACGGTAAAAGGTAAGGCTGAGCTAAAAACTATTAATAGACTAACAATAGTAATAATGATGATGGAATTTTGTTAGGCACTTATTACGTGTCAAACAATGTTCTACGAAGTGGGATAGATACAAGCTAATCGGATTTCACACAGGCCTTGCCCCACACTGGGCTCTGTCTTAACCCCCATTTTACAGACGAGATAACTGAGGACGAGAGAATTGAAGCAACTTGCTCAAGGTCACCCAGCAGACAAGTGGCCAAACGGGGATTAGAACCCAGGTCCTTCTGACTCCCAGGCTCTATCCATCAGGCCACGCTACTTTGCTAGACGGCAACTGTATGGCCGGCCGGACCCCCCTGCTCACACTCACTTGCAAGGGTGGGCGAGCTTCATGGTCACCCTGCAAAGTTTGGGGTCTTGAGATGTCGGGATCAGACTCCATCCCACACGCCTTCTGTCCCTGACCACATCCCTCTCACCCCCCATCGCAAGTGAAGAGAGTTTGTCAGCAAACATTTTTGTGGTCAGCTTAATTGCCAAAAGCTATGGAACAGATTGGAGAAAAGACAGCTCTCAAGTGTTTTCTCTTTTGTTTTTTTTTTTTTTTTTAGTAAGCTTTACCCTGCGTGTTAAACTATAGAATTCATTCAGTAGTATTTATTGAGTGCTTACTATGTGCAGAGCACTGTACTAAGTGCTTGGAATGTACAATTCGGCAACAGAGACAATCCCTGCCCATTGACGGGCTTACACTCTAATCGGGGGAGATAGACGGACAAAAACAAGACAACTTAATCGCAATAAATAGAATCGAGGGGATGTACACTTCATTGACAAAATAAATAGGGTAATAAAAATATATACAAATGAGCACAGTGCTGAGGGGAGGGCAAAGGACGGGGGGAGGAGCAGAGGGAAAAGGGGGGAAAGGGGGCTTAGCTGAGGGGAGCTGAAGGGGGGAATTAATATAGAGGGCATATTAAATAGGCTGTCATTTGAAGCCCATGTTTAAATAGAGTACTCAGGTCCTGCAGTAGGTTAGTATGGTGTTATAGGACCATGGTAATTATTGATGGTGGATAGCAGGAGATCTTGCTGTAGGTTCTGAATTTTAAATATTTTAAAGCAAAAGCTAAACGTTCTAGCTTTAACAGCGTATCTTCATTAAGAATTGTGATTTATTTGATTCCTTATAAATAATTGAGCAGACAGGATGTACTATCTACTGTCTTGGCTGTCAAGCAAATTCTCCTGTGTGTTGCCCTGACCTGTCTGCACCTGGCTATTGTTCTAGCTGTTATCTGCAGAAAGATTGCTATGTTTATCTTCCCTCTGATTTGCCTGCTGGGATAACTTGTAAAACTATCTTTCTCCATTTGGCCTTTAGTTTCTGCCCAGAAACTTTTATCCATAGCCGTAGATGAGAGCCTCATAATAGTGATTGATAAAAGCATTTACTGAGTGCCCAGCTCTGTTCTAAATGCAGAGATAGATACAACATAATTAGGCTGGACGCAGTCCCTGTTGCACATAGGGCTCACAGTCCTCATCCCTATTTTGCAGAAGAGGTAACTGAGGCCCAGAGAAGTGAAGTTACTTGTCTGAGGTCACGTGGTAGACAAGTGGCCGAGTTGGGCTTAGAACCCAGGTCCTTCTGACTCTCAGACCTGGGCTCTTTCCAATACAGGCTGTGTTGCTTAACTGCAGGGAGAGAATGCAATCCATGGGGAGGTATCCTGCAGAACTGCAAAGAATCCATTGCAGATTCCTTCGATAGGAGGCCAGGCACAAACCTTTCCTTTCCTGAAGTCTGGGTGGGGAGGCCCACCCACCCTGTTGACACAGGCCCGACCTCCCTCTCGTGCTAAAACAGACCCTTTCATTGGAGCTCCCGAGCTGATGGCCACGGCTGGGAAGCAGGGTGGCTTAGTGGATAGAGCACGGGCCTGGGAGTCAACAGGACCTGTTTTCTAATCTTGGCTCTGCCACTTGTCTGCTATGTGACTTTGGGCAAGTCGGTTCACTTCTCTTTGCCTCAGTTCCCTCAACTGTAAAATAGGGATTAAGACTGAGCCCCATGTGGGACAGGGACTGTGTCCAGACCTGATATATCTGTGTCTATCCCAATGCTTAGAACAGTCCTTGGCACATAGTAAGCACTCAAGTGCTATACAGTCCAATTAGACTGTAAGCCTGTCATTGGGCAGGGATCGTCTCTATCTGTTGCTGAATTGTACGTTCCAAGCACTTAGTACAGTGCTCTGCACATAGTAAGTACTCAGTAAATACTATTGAACGAATAATTATTATTATATATCACAGGTTGATAATTGTTCCCAGTTTTCACCTGATCTTTAAATAGCTCTTGTTCTTGTCATCCTCACCAACAATCCCTTAGAACTAGTTGGTGTGCAAGGAGTTTTATCAGGTAGTTGATTACAAAGTTAATTCACAAGTCCTATAATCACTAGATATCGCAGGCTCAGAGTTGTTCCCAGTTTTCCCCTGACATTCTTGAAATAACTCTTGTTCTCAATATCCTCACCAACAATCCCTTAGAACTAGTTGGTGTGCAAGGAATTCTATCTGACAGTTGATTACACAGTTTATTTACAAAAAGAGGATTGCCTCCCTTCACTGAGATGATATGCAATTATTTTGTGTCTCTCTGCCCCATTATAGCAGGAGCTCCTTGAGGCCAGAAATAGTGTCTCAAATCTTTTGTTTTTTCTGAGGTGCTTAGTACAGTGCTCTACACAGAGTAGATGATCAGTGAACACTATTGCGTGCTGGATTTAACAAAAATTATAGATATCTAATGAAACAATGAAGACACCACCCCTGACCCTTCACCAAGAGGTTTATCGGGATTCATTTCCTCTTTTTCAGCCCATTAAACTGTAAGCACTGTGTCTCAGACTTATTAGCTCATGGTGGGGAGTGAATGTGTTTACCAATTCTTCTAAATGGTGCTCTCCCAAGGACTTAGCACCGCACTCTGCACACAAAGTGCTCAAAAAATAGGATTAGTTGATTTCTCAGGGTAAGTTTTCACCTCCTTGGAAGGGGGTCTACTTGGTGCTGAGTAGGTAATGACAGGGATTGTAGGGGAAGGAATCCTGGAGATGAGCCATTTGAGGTGATAGTTTTCGATTTGGGAGTCTGTGGGTGAGAGAGGGGATGGGGAGGGTAGAAAATGAGAATTTTCCCATAAGGCCTGCCCCCCCAGCTCTCTCTCCCCAGACTGCTATGTCTTGTATCCCAAAAGCTCAGCTGGGACAACCCCAGGGGAGTAAGCAATCTGACCTTATCTCCACTCTGACTGGAAGGAAGAGAGGTTGTGTCCTGAGTTGAGATGTATTCTTCCTAAACGTTCCTTGAAACCCAAGGAATTTTTAGCCCTGCTGTGTGGGTTTGGGCTATTACATGGACGTTTTACAAGCCATCCTGATTTACACTTCTAAGTCATACCTAAATTAGGCTGACTCACACCTTGCCCTCCCTGTTGTGCTTTTCTAATTAAGCTCCATGTTTCAATACCGTGAAAAGTCTGCGATTTTTCGCGGTTTGCAAGTAGATGTAGGTCATTTCTTTTCCTACGGTAATTTTCTCTGCTCTTTTCTAGAATATATTTTTGGAGAACAATGCCAGTTAATGAAATGCATATATTATTTTTATCTTTTGGTGTGCTGGTGTCCCTGTTCCTCTCCTGCCCTCGAGTCACATATATGTCCTTTGGACTCAGTTCCATTTCCCTTTAAAAGGGGGAAAAAAAACTGGACTGTGAAAATTGATTGAAGAAAGAGGATAATTTCACTTAGTGAACCTGTTAGAATCGAGTGGGGAATAAACTGCAATTTGGATAAATACTCTGGGTCATTTAGGTTCTGATTTTTATTGTTCAAGTCATTGTTCACCAACTACTTGTTGCTGAGCTTGATTCTCCCCTTTGAAGAGGATATGGGTAGTGAGCCTTCCCCCAGGGGTCTGAGCCTGTTTTTCCTGCAGGAGGAAGAATCAGTCATATTTATGGAGCGTTTACTGTGTTCAGATCACTGTATTAAGCCCTTGGGAAATAGAACGAATCCTGATGCCGCCACCTCACATGGCTTATCTAGGTAATTCTGGGCTGCAGGTGGTGTGGAACATGTTTTCCAGAAAGCTCAAACCCCTTGACTTTATCGTAGCGGGCGTATGGTTGGGTATTTAAGCACTTATTACGTCCCAGGCACTGTAGTAAGTCATGGGGTGGATATAAGATATTCAGATCCCTGTCCCACATAGGGTTCACAGTTTTAATCTTAATTAGTTTTCTGAGGCACAGAGAAGCAAAATGATATGCCCAAGGTCACTCAGCCAGTCAAGTGGAGCATCTGAGATTAGAACCGAGGTCCTTCTGACTCCCAGGCCCGTCATCTATCCGAAAAACCATGCACACACGCAAAGCCACCTCACCCAGGCCTTCTCCGAGGGCAGACGGGAGGAGCGGAGAGAGTTCAGACTTCCCGAACGGACGGGTCCCATTCAGTTCCAACCAATTCCGGGTGCTGCCTCAGAGACCGCTGGCAAGTCGTGGTAGTCGTGACCCTTCCCTGGGCACCGGAGAAGGGCTGAGTCCAGCGAGCTCTGACAGAACTGTGTCCACTCTTGGGTTACGGATGAAAGTTGAGGCGGAGGCACTTATTTCGCTCTCGCTCTATGAAGAGTTGGGTGCAAACTGGATTAAGTACGATTTAGTGCCAGGATGGTTCATCAGAATTGAAAGTCTGAGAGATCGCCTGTTTTGATGTAATCTTTGGTATTAATACTCCATCTTGAGGCTCATCACTGGTACTTATAATCTCGAGTGCATTTTTTTCCGTGCTTGTAGCTATTAGACACGGAAAGGTAGTTTATCAGTCTGTAAATGGATTTGCTTTTTACCAATCGACGTGTTTTTTGTTTTTTTTTCTATGTGTTTCTGATTTAGAGCAGAAAATCTCTCCAGAAAGCAATTAGGGAAGAAATAAACTCCTCGTTGGGCTAATTTGGAGTTGAATGGCTTATGCTCCTTAAAGTAAAAGCCTTTTTGCCAGTCCCTCAGACCCTCCAAATGAAAAGCTCAATTCGTCAAAAAATTGTATAAGCTACTCACTAGAGAAATACAGATTGGGAAATCTGTTAATTAGAAGAGAGTTGGATTATAGCAGGCTAGGTCACTTGACCTGCTGGGGCAGACACTGCTCCATGCCCATGGTTGACCGGTGAGATATTCTCTGAGGGAAGGAACATTGTTCCACCTGGACACTTCCTGGCAGGGCTATAACTTTCTCCCTGCCCAAGAGATGTAACTTCTGAGCTGTTGGTTTTCAAGCAAATTACTGTTCATTAACAGGTTGAATTATGTCAGCGTGAGGTTATAATAATGGTACTTGAGAAGCGGCATGGCGTAACGAATAGAGCACGGGCCTGGGAGTTAGAACGTCGTGGGTTCTAATCCCGGCTCTGCCGCTTGTCTGCTATGTGACTTTGGTCAAGGCACTTTGCCTCTCTGTGCCTCCATTACCTCATCTGTAAAATGGGGATTGAGACTGTGAGCCCCTTGTGGGTCGGGACTGTGTCCAACTTGATTTACTCGTATCCACTCCAACACTTAGTACAGTGCCCAGATACTTTGGAGTGGAACTCTTGACTGTAAACTGCTTCACCTGGTTTTTTAGCTTTGCTCATGAGCTTCGGGTAGTTGCTGACTTCATTTTGAGATGATTTGGTTTAGGTTTCTTTCCTATCTAATCTTACCTTGCAATCTGAGTCTTATCTGAAGGGAAGGATTTCACTTGAACGTTGTCAGGTGTTAATTTGGGAAAACTTTCTGGAGGAGGTAGGCTTGGAGCTGCAACTTGGAAGAGATACATGTGTAGGAGAAGCCTCAAGGAGTTCTCCCATGCGAAAGGGACCATCTGTTTGCCTTTCCGTGTCAGGATCTGCAAGTGATGCCTGCTAAGCGATATTTGTAGCTCAGAGTGGATCTGGAATGTCCTTCACTTTCCAGATTTAATGGCCTCTGGGGAGCAGTGTCTTGTCCCTGCCCAGCTATTAGGGTAAAGGAGAGACTTTTCTGAATGGGTCCACATGCCGTTGAGACTGATGCCCTGTGCATTCATTTATTCAGTTGTATTTATTGAGCGCCTACTGTATGCAGAACACTCTACTACGCGCCTGGAAAGAATAATTGAGGATTAAAAAGAGACAATCTCTGCCCACACTGGGCTTACAGTCTAGAGGGTGCACAGGGCCTTCCACCCCTTGCCCGTGTGATGATAGTTCTTTCCTGGAGCATTTCATTCTCTACCACTGATGGCTAGGATGTCACCTATAATAATTATTCTGGTATGTGTAACCGTAGAGTTTTCTTGGTAAAAATGCGGAAGTGGTTTATCACTGTCGCCTTCCATGCAGTGAAACCTTGAGTCTGCCGTTGTTTTTGATCCACATTTTGATCACTTGATCACCTGCCTTTGACTCTTTCCCACGCCACTGCTGCCCAGCACAGATGAATCAACTCTGACACTTCCACTTAGGCCTTCCCATTATGGATAATCCTAGCGAGAGAGTATCCCTCAGTGGCACAGATCTAAGCTCCACTGATAAACGGGAACTCTCCTGCCACAGTAAGACGTTGATTCATGGGAGAAGAGGATCAATTCTCTGGAGAAGACGCTAAATGCTAGGAGAAGTCCAGGGAAAACATGGAAAGAGCAGACCAGCAGCTAGATGGGTAGAAACCATAACAACGATAACAGAAGAGCCGTTAGAGTTTTTGGAGAAAATATATCCCTATATCCCTAGAGTCGCTATGAATCGGAAATGACTTGACGACAATCGATGATAATAGTAATAATAAAAACTGAAGCGCCAAGTTCCAGGCACTAAAATAAGCGCTGGGGAAGATTCAGGTTAATCAGGTTGGAAATCAGTTTCTGCCCCATATGGGGCTCTCAGTTTTTATCCCCATTTTACCGCTGAGGGAACTGAAACAAAGAGAAGTGAAGTGACTCGCCCAAGGTCACATAGTGGACCAGTGGGATTAGAACCCATTTTCCATTGTCCATTTTCCAGCTGTGAACCTTGAGGCCAGCAGTGACCAAGTATGCCCAGGATTAAAGGCTGCACTAGGGACAAGGTGGTCTATCTCGCTTCTGCCACTTGTCAGCTGTGTGACTTTGGGCAAGTCACTTAACTGCTCTGTGCTTCAGTTACCTCATCTGTAAAATGGGATGAAGCATGTGAGACCTGATTACCTTGTATCTACCCCTGCACCTAGCACAGTGCTTGGCACATAGTTAGCGTTTAACAAATGCCGTCATTAATTAATGAGTGAGAATCAGCATGGCCTAGTGGATAGAGAACGGGCCTAGGAGCCAGAGGACCTGAGATCTAATCCCTGTTCCACCAGTTGCCTACTTTGTAATGCTGGAGAAGTCACTTAACCTCTCTGTGGCTCAGTTTCCTCACCTGCAAAATAGGGATTTAGTTCCTGTTCCCCCTCCTACTTAGACTGTGAGCCCAATGTGGGTGCTGATCATCTTCTGTCTGCCCAAGTGCTTAGTACCGTGGTTGGGACAAAGCCCTTAGTGAGTATCATAACCAAAAAAAAAAAAAGAGTCTATAGTCCTAGGTTTTCTTACTGGATGATTCTGTTTTTCCCTGCAGTGACCTTTCTGTCACAGTGCAAGTTATGAAGCCAAAGGGAAATGGGGAAAGCAGGAAGCATCACAATAGTTTGCAGTGGGGAGGGAGAGAGGGAAGTGTGACTATTCATGGTCAAGGAAGGAGGTTTGCTAAAATGCCTATCAAAAATGAATCCATTTTTTTTAACGCAATAAGAGTCGATAGCACCACATTCCCATTGTATGGCGTCTTTGGATATATTAATGGCTTCACAGAGGAGGACATTTTTGTGGGTCTCAGTGGGCAGAAGCAAAGCAAATCTTGTTGAAATTTTATGCTGTTTGTCTTGGTTGGCTATTAGTGTGACCTTGGGATAGGACAGTTAAACTCTCTGGGTCTTCCTTTTCTTCGTCTGTAAAATGGGGATAGCTTACTTGCCCCCCAGGAATGTCATGATGATAAAATGAGATCATCTCCAGTGGAGGTGCTCTGGAAAAATAACAATGGAAAAAGTTCCTTGCAAATTACGGTATTATTATGAGGTGTACACATTATTATTTAATTGCACATCATTAGGGATATAAAGGGAAATAGCTCAGACTTGTCCATGAAAACCTTGCACCTTGAAATAGAAATTCACTTCTTTGCCTGCTTAAAATTGGACTGTAGAGGCCTCCAGTCTTTTAAACATGTCTCTTTCAATCTCTTCCCAAGATCTTTTCCTAAGATTTCTTGCCCTTGAAAAACAATATTATTTTCTAATCATGGTGACACTACATTTGCTTTTATCTCTAGTTTTTGATCTCCAATTTAATATCCTCTACAAATTTCATTGTCATATAATATTACTTCTTCAACTAAATCATTAACTCAGATGTTACATACCAGGCCACGCAACATACTCTCGCAGTTCCCAGTTGGCCATCTGCCACGATCATTTCTCTTGGTTTAGACTCTTCCCTGACAGTTTTTGGAGTCTCTGTTTTTTTAGCCCAGGCAATTAAGAAAAACAGAGCAAGATTTCTAGCGGCCCCAGAAACGGCCAGGAAAACGACAAGATTCTCTCCAAGCCAAGTCTTTTGATGTTTTACTGCTTTTCATTATTTTCGACACTAAATCCACCTCAGTTGGTCATTCAGCCACATGTGTAGGGGCTGCCCTCACTGTCACTAGGAGCCTGGGAAGACACAGTTGAGCTTCGGGCATGAAATTCGAGCCCTCGGTTCTTGGCACCGAGCCTGTTTCCGTGGGCAGATCTTGTCCGATTTCGTCCACCCCACCCCGCCGAGCTAAAGTAATAAAGCATCAATTTGCTCCTGAACTCGCCCTGCTTCAGAACACATGACGGTGTAGGCGAGTATGGTACAAGCTGTCAGGACAGTGTTCTGCACACAGTGAACGCTCAATACCATTGAATGTCAGGTTCCTCGGACTCCAGGCGTCAAAACTCACAAATGCACTATCTGGACGTGAGCACCATCATTTTCCTGGAGTCTATTTCCCAGGGTGGGTGGGCTGGGGCTCCAGGGGCCTCAGACCCCCTCCCCGAGGTGACAGTTGTGATATAGTGGAGTTGCTTCACTAGAAATTCTTCTGCAGGTCTTCCGGGAGCAGTTTAGCTTTGTTTTATTTCTCTCTGATTTTCAACTCTCATTTTTTCCCCACATGGTTTTGTATGGCATCGTTCTCAGAGTCAAAGTGCGCTTCAGCCATTCATTTGATTTTTCCATTTCTCCCTCACCTGTGTGATGCTACCCATTGTAGGATAATGCAAGCCACCCACCTTTTTCTGTCTCCTCTATTTTTCTTCTCCGAACACATTACGGCCATTAGCACTGATACCCTTTAACTCCATTACCATTGATCCGGTCCATTTCTGCCCAATCCTCTTCTGTTTACGACCCGCGCTATTTCCTAATCCTCTTCATCCGATCGGGTAGCTCGGAACGATGTATCAAATGGACGGAAAGGGTGAAATCTCTGCATTTGATTTCCTGCATAGCTCGGGACAGAACATTCCTTCTACTTCAGTAATAAAGGTAATAATGATAATGATTTTGATTGTATTGCATAAGCCTCACCGACTCTCTCCTTGTCGTGTGCAGAGAGTTCTCAGAGTTAACGTAATATGATCGGACACAGTCCCTGTCCCACAAGGGGCTCACGGTCAAGTTTGGAGGGAGTGTGGGTGTTTTCGTCCTTGTATTTAATGTCTTCTTAGATAGCTTCCCTTATCGCAAAATGTACAGGACAGGGATAAATTGGTTGGGAATGTTAGCAGAGTTCCTGACACCATGTGGCCCTGTGATGAACCAATAAATGATGAGGAAGAGAAAAGAAGTCCAGGCTTTTTGCCAAAAGTGACAGAGAAACTACCACCCAGTGCGAATCTTGGGTAAATCCATTCATGGACTTGGAGTGGCGTTTTGGTGTTCGTGAAACCGGCAAAACAGAACAGTTATGATTGACACTTTACATAAACTAAAAGAATGTCTAACCAAAGATATGCCAGGCAGAGATTTGTGGCATTTGGCTCCCAGAATGACTGCCACTTCACCTGTTAAAAAGACAATGTTTAAACATCTGAAAGAATCACGTCTGTGCTGAAAACTATATAGAGAGGGAGAAGATGAATGTCTTTTTAAGAGTGGTGTGAAAAAAATGAACGTTCATTTCCTCATCCCAAAGCCATGGAAGCCAACTACTCCATACTACTTTGCAAATGGAGACTTGGAAAGAATGAATTGCAGTGGTGAATCTTCCTTGGAAGAGAAGCTGATGAGGTTTTCCAGAAGGTGTTCCTTTTCAGAGCCAGCTTCCTGAACGGGTTAACGTTCTCCAAATTCATGCACCGCCATTCTGGACCCCTAAATTGTTCGGTGGCTTCTGTTTCTTCCAGGTCAGTGGAGGAATTTGAGAGGAAAGGGTGTCCCTAGGAGGGAGTGAGATTTCGTGGGGGAGGGCTGGTTGCTCTGTGTGTGTCTGTGTGTTTGTGTGTGTATGTGCACACGTATACACGCATGCATGTATGAGTGCTAATGCACACACAGACCTGTTCTCCCTCCTACTTAGACTGTGAGCAGCCCCATATCCCAGCTCTGCCATTTGTCAGCTGTGTGACTGTGCGCAAGTCACTTAACTTTTCTGTGACTCAGTTCACTCATCTGTAAAATGGGGATTAACTGTGAGCCTCACGTGGGGACAACCTGATTACCCTGTATCTACCCCAGCACTTAGAACAGTGTTCTGCACATAGTAAGGGCTTAACAAATGCCAGCATTATTATTATTGTTATCTGATCATTTTGAATGTACCCAAGCACTTAGTACAGTGCTTATGACATAGAATGGGTTTAGCAAATACCATGATTTTTATGCTTTTGTTGAGCAAGTTTCTCAGTGGGTCATCTTAAGCCATGCTCTCAAACTATGAATATATTATTAAGGATCTTATTTTCATGATTGACAAGACTCTCTGTAACATTCCTTTGTCGGGCAAATCTCTAAGGTACCTTTTTTTAAATGTTCCAATTCAAAGGATTTAACTGGGGTTGATTTTGCATCAAGACTGTTGAAGTACTATAGAGAGGAAAAGAATTAGCATTCCAATTGTATTTCCTATTTACTGATGATGGCTGAAGTATTCCACAGTCATGTTATATGTTTCATCTGGTCCTACCTTCAGATTGTCTTGTTATTAGTTCCGGTTCTCTTTTAACAAGAATGAATCTTTGCAACTCTCCCGGAGGTAGTGGGAAACCAAAGGCTCATTGTTTTGAAGGAAATATCTCTGTGGCATTGACTCATGTCAGCCTAATGTTCACATAAAGTAGTCAGCTTTAGGGCTAGTTAACCAAAGCGATAAAAACTGCAAATATTTTTGTTTGAATTGCATAGGGGCATTTTTGGTTGGATGAATTGGTCAGATATTAATTTCATTTGGAGGTCAATATTCATTACCAGTAAGTAAAGCTCTTCATTGTTTTGCTAGGTGAACAGAGCAGTGCATATGAAATAAATCCTACGGGTTCTGATAAATGTCGCTTATCGGGTTTTCCATGGTGTGAAATATCGTTTGGTGTCACCTCTGTTTAACGAAACCCCTTCCCGGATTAATGTCTCAATTTTGTCAAGTAGCTGGGGTTTTGAAATTCAGTATAAAGATTGCCACATTGAATGCAGTTTTCTTTAAACAAGGATGCAAATTTGTTAGGACATGTTCAAGTTACAGGGTTGGCCCTTACAGGTCCATTATATTGGCTTTTATATGACAGGTAAAGAGAAATATATCTTACAAGCTCCAAATATGTTGTAAGCTATGCCAGGCAGAGAAAACGTGGATCCTTCATCAATGCTCGTTGGACCACAGACTTGTTCCCACTCATTCCCCTATCAGCCGGTAGTGGTCCAGCCATGCATGCGCTTCACAGGAAAGCTGGAAATACATGCCTGTTTTTATTGACGACTGGTTGGTTGGTGGACGAGATAATGAGAATTTGGGGCTCCCACCTGTTTTCCAATAATGCCTCTGCTTTGTAGACTGCAACAAGCAGAAGCCTTTTTGTCTCCTCCGAGGTCCGTGGCACAATAATAATAATAATTACAATGGTGTTTGCTAAGCGCTTACTATGGGCCAAGCACTGTTCTAAGTGCTGAGGTAGATAGAAGCCTTTGGGTAGAGATGCTGGTCTTGTTCAGAGATGGCGTCCCCGTTTCGTTCATTCGTCTTTATTGAGTGCTTACTGTGTGCAAAGTACAGTAATAAGTGTTTGGAAGAGTACACTATAACAAGAAGCGGACACATTCCCTGCCCACAGGGAGCTAAGAGTCCAGACGGGGAGACAGACATGAATATAATTTATAAGTGGTTTGGGTCTGGGAAGGGGGATGAATAAAGGGAGCGAGTCTCCCTGGCGCGATCCCACCCCCGCGATTAAGCGTGACCGAAGAGAGCGGTGAGGGGTCGCCTATCCCTCCCACGTGGTTGACCTGTCACCTGTCCAGGCCCCCCCTCAACATTGGCTTTCACCTGGGTGGCCCTTTGGGGAGCCAGGAGATTGGGAGTGTTCAGAAAGACTGAAGGGCACCGATCCCCTCACTGAAACAGAGAAGCAGCGTGGCCTAGTGGAGAGAGCACCGACCTGGGAGTCAGAAGTACCTGCGTTTTAATCCTGGCTCTGCCACTTGTCTACCGTGTGACCTTGGATGAGTCATTTCACTTCTGTGGGTCTCCGTTCCCTCATCTGGAAAATGGGGATTAAGACTGTGGGCCCATGTGGGTCAGGGGACTGTGTCCAACGCGATGGGATTGTATCTATTCCAGCGCTTAGTACAGTGCCTAGCACCCAGTGAGCGTTTCACAAAAAAAATACTTGCCCAAACGTGTAAAACTCTGATGTTCCTCTTGTGGGGCCTGTACAGTTGAATGGATTGGAGCAGAATGGCATCGGAGGGGGAAGACTTGCTAAGGGATTTAGCCAGGAAATCACAATCTTTTATTGAGCTTCATTTATACACCTGCTAGAACAATATGATTAAATAGAAAAATTGCTCCACTTGTGATTTTATTTTTCTTTTTGGTTTTAAAGCTCTAGGAGGAAAATGAAATCAAATGGCCATCTCATTTAGTGAGAAAATGCACTCGAATGAAGAACGCATTTTGAGATCCATTTATTCTTTAAAATCCCCATGAGTAGATGTTTCCTGCCAGTGTAATGAATTATTTTTCTTCATTCAAGGATTTCACTAATTTCCAGCTTATAAGTGACACTTGCATCGGTACGGAAGATATTCATCGTCCTCGACGAACGGTTGAAAACACGTCTCCATTTCCAAATGTGGGAACGAGATTGTCTCCATTTAGATATGCTCACTCACTCTGTCCATTTTGAGAACAAGAAATGCAAATATATCTTAGAGAGAAGCCTAGTATCTCATCGATTTGTCTTTCCACTTAATGTTCACAGTGCGGCTAGTCCCTTAAAGTTTACACTGAAAACGATCATTCAAACCTTCTTCCACTAGAGTATGAAATCCCACTATGGACTCAAATCTAGGGTTGCTGCAGCCACTTACTGGTACCTTCCTTATTAGGAGCCTTGGAGAGTTGTGCAATTGAGGGATCTGGTGTGAAGTAGGGATGCGGAGAAAAGAAATCAAACTATTAGGCAAGAATCGGTTCTGATGGGAAGAACCAAAAAATCGGAGACAACATAGAAATGTCATGAGATGGGTCTAGCTTTTTTTTATGGTGTTGGTTTATTGTGGATTAAGTGCTTACTATATGCCACGTACTGTACTTAAGCACTGTGCGGGGGGAATACTGGGGGCAAACTGGTGGGACCCAATCCCGTCTCTCATTAGGGTTCTCAGTCTTAATTTCCATTTACAATGAGGAAACTGAGGCCCAGAGAAGTGAAATGGCTTGCCCAGGTCACACAACAGACAAGTGACAGAGCAGGTATTAGAAACCCCTGCCCTTCTGACTCCACTACCATTATGCTGCTCTCCCTTTTAAGCGCTTATTTCGGGCCAGGCACTGTGCTAAGCACTGGGGTAGATATAACTAATCAGTGTGGACACGGTTTTTGTACGACCTGGGGCTGCCAGGCCTGATTTTACAGATGAGGTAACTGAGGCACAGAGGAGTGAAGTGACTTGGCCAATGTCACTGAGCAGATAAATGGCGGAGCTGGGATTAGAACCCAGGTCCTTAGGACTCCCAGGCCTGGGCTCTCTCCATTAGGTCACACCGCTTCTCAGCAATTCCATTTCTCCCTTTCCCCTGGAGTGTCCCCGAAAATTCCAAAAGACATTCAGGCCCTTGGAACGAGGAGGAGGAACAGAGTTGCTTGTCCCAGACGGCGGGGGATGCCGGTCCGGTGGATGGAGGAGGCCGACGGACGGGATGTGAGCGTTGACTGGCTCAGCCCCAGGTGTTGATGCCCCTAGGTAATCCGGGCTTGGGAGCTAGGGGCGGGGCGGAATGGGGCAACCAAGCTGGAAGGCGTCATGACAGCATCCCCCAGTCTCTGCCCTCCTGGATGCCAATTGTCTAATTGTTTGCAGGGGTGGAATGTGAAGTAAGGCCAAGGGCCCATAGTCTTTCACACTTCGCTAAAGGACATTTGTCTCAGCACTCTTCCCTCCCCAGTCATTTCCCTCCCCCCCCCCCCCCCCCCCCCCCCCCCCCCCCCACCCAACCCCCCCCGCCCCCACCCCCCCCCCGCCCGCCTGCCATGACAGCCCTGAGAGAGATGGGCTGGGATGTACAGTCCTTGCACACATAGACGCTCCATAAATAAGAATGGAATGAATGGCTGGAGGCCCAGAATTCATCCAAAGTGACCAGATAGCTCTTCTCATGAGGTGCGATAACTATACTTGGATCCGGGTAGGACTTAAGCTCCTCGTGTGGGCAGCGAACAAGTCTACCAACTCGGTTAGATGGTACTCTCCCAAGTGCTTATTACAGTGCTCCCCACACAGTAAGTGCTTGATAAATAGGATTGATTGAATTTCCCTCACTCAGCCTGTTCCCCTGGTCTGCACCCCCAGCCCTTCAGAAGTCTGCCCGACCAAAAGTCGCTTGGATCTTCTTCCTAAAATACCTCTCGGCCTTGATGCGCTCCCCCGCGTTCTTCAGACGCACCCAATCTCCTCTCCCATAGCTGCCCAGCGTGCACTTTTCCTCCTCCCAAACTGACGTTACGGCTCATGCCTCTCTTTTATGGAATTTAAGTGCTTATTATGTGCAAGGCACTGCTCTAAGCACTGGGGTAGATAAAAGTTTATCGGGTTGGGGCCCTGTCCCGCGCGGGACTCAAAGTCTTAATCCCCGCTTAACAGATGAGGGAACTGAGGCCCAGTGAAGTGACTGGTCCAAGGTCACATAGACAAGTGGCGAAGCTAGGATTAGAACCCAGGTCCTTCTGACTTCCAGGCCCAAGCTCCATCCTCAGAGCCACACTGCTTCAGTTCACATCTCCTGACTTCCTAGGATTCTGTCTCCTTATAAATCTACCAAACCACCTGCCTCCCCACCTCCCAAGCCTCCTGGGCTGCCACCTCTTCCAGAACTCATTGTCTAATTCTCCAGACATTTCCTCTGGCCATTCATTTATTCAGTTGTATTGATTGAGCACTTACTGTGTGCAGAGCACTGTACTAAGCCCTTGGAAAGTACAATTCACCAATAGAGACAATCCCTGCCCACCCTGGCCTTACAGTCTAGAAGGGGGAAGACAGACATCCAAACAAGTAAACAGGCATCAATATAAATGAAGAGAATTATGTTAACCCAGTCTCCTTCCATGGCTCTTGTGGGATTATCAGTTTGATCATTCCATGTATTTCAGCTCCTTTTCTCCCTGTTACTTGTTCCCTTTGCTCTTCTCCCCACCCCTGTCCCATAGCCCCAGTCCCATAGCACTTATGTACAAATCTGTCATTTTCTTTATCCCTTTGCTCTTCCCCTTGTCCTAGCCCCATAGCTCTTATGTACCTATCTGTAATTTTATTGATGTACATCATGTCTGTCTTGCCCAACACTACCGTGAGCTCGTTTGGGCAGGGACTGTCACCTGTCCCAAGTATTTGTCGGGGAGAAGCAGCGTGGCTCAGTGGAAAGAGCACAGGCTTTGGAGTCAGGGCTCATGAGTTCGAATCCCGGCTCTGCCACTTGTCGGCGCTGTGTGGACTGTGGGCAAGTCACTTAACTTCTCCGTGCCTCAGTTCCCTCATCTGTAAAATGGGGATTAAGACTGTGAGCCCCACGTGGGACAACCTGATTCCCCTATGTCTACCCCAGCGCTTAGAACAGTGCTCGGCACATAGTAAGCGCTTAACAAATACCAACATTATTAAGTATTTAGAGAAGTAGCTTGGCTCAGTGGAAAAGAGGCCCGGGCTTTGTGAGTCAGAGGGCATGGGTTTGAATCCTGGCTCTGCCACTTGTTAGCTGTGTGACTGTGGGCAAGACACTTACCTTCTCTGGGCCTCAGTTACCTCATCTGTAAAATAGGGATTAACTGTGAGCCTCACATGGGACAACCTGATTACCCTGTATCTTCCCCAGCGCTTAGAACAGTGTTGTGCACATAGCGCATAACACATACCAACACT
This sequence comes from Ornithorhynchus anatinus, assembly GCF_004115215.2. Lineage (NCBI taxonomy): Eukaryota > Metazoa > Chordata > Mammalia > Monotremata > Ornithorhynchidae > Ornithorhynchus > Ornithorhynchus anatinus. The sequence goes on along the minus strand of NC_041742.1, from coordinate 13,620,559 downwards.
ATTATTATTATTATTGCTCTGCACACAAGAAGTGCTCAATAAATGCGATTGAATGAATAAATACACCATGAAGCATATGGGTGCCTCTTTGTCGCGAAATCCCCTTCCCCTCATCTTCTTTTGGAAACTCATTGATCCACAGCCAGGGATTAAGTAACAGGAAGAAGAAAGGACCATGTTTCTGTGGTCAGTTAGCCAACGTTGCCTTCTGAAAATGGGTTTGTGATTTTATGTTGTAGGAACTGTCTCTATGGAATGCCCGAGGTTTCCCTATGGGGCGTTCACAACTACAAATTTCTAACCCGGTCAATCTGTTTGTGTGACCTTGAACAGGTCATTTATTTGCACCTCACTTACCTCGTTTGTCACATGGGGGTTAACGGTGAGCCCTGGGAAGGGCCTGGACTGCGTCCGCTCTGATGATCTCGTATCGGCCCAAGCTTTTAGTCCACTGCCTAGCATGTACATACTAAGAGCTTAACAAATACCTATTTTTTTTTTAAATTCACTGTTGGTCTGACTTCTTGGCTCGAAGTTTTGTTGCTTTGAGCCAGGACCCAGATTTGCTGCCTTTTGCGGTGCAGTGAAACCTGCTGTTGCATTGTCTAAGGGTGACAAGGAAAATTGGCTAGGTTGTTTGGCCAGTATTCAAAGTAGAATATTTGGGTGTAGAGCACATAATTTGCTCAATTGGTTTTAAAGCACTCTAGTTACTCTGCTCCTGTTTCATCTTTGTGTACAAAAAAAGTCTGCAGGAGACAACAAAATGTATTCACTTTGCAATCAGTTTGATGTCTAAAATACAATCCCATAAATTACCACTTTCCCTTCCCCGGGGCACTTTTTCTTCTGCTTTGTTTAGGACAAGTCTTTTCACTAGAACTATTAAGAACGTTTGCCTATCCCTTCGCATTCCGAGGAGGTACTGCCGGCTCTTATGACTATCAGGGTGTGAATATTCCCTCTTCTAGCATCTCAGACAAAGCTGAATTGCTCTGATGGCAGAAGAGGCGCCAGCTGTAAATTTTATATTTGCAGAATAGAAACAGTAATGCAAATGGAGGAATGGTGGGGGGCGGTCCCATTTCCTTTCCGGCAAGGAATGCTCCTGAACTTTTTAAGACACTGGAAAGGCCTATCTTAAAGTCTGCTGGATCCTAGCTATTTTACCGTATGACAAAATGCTTCATTGTGATAGCATCAAATGTCTCTACCCCTTGTACCTCAAACTTCTCCAACCTACCCACTGGGCCTCGATCTCATCTCTCTCGCCAGCAAACCCTTGCCCACATCCTCCTTCTGTCCTGGAACCCCCCCCCCCCCTTTAAAAGCGACAGACCACAATCCCTCCCTCTTCTATATCCCACAAAAATCATATCTTTTTCAGGAGGCCTTCTTCATCCTATTCACTCTCCATCTTCGGTGCTTATTAGCTCCCTACCCTTTAAGCACTTTGATACTCACCCCCACAGTACTTATGCACCTGTTCTTAATTTCCACCATTTCCCCTATTTGTAGTGTTTTGGTAATTGCTGTTGTTTGCTTGATAGCTGCACTGAAAAGGGCACATTTTCAATATTATGTAATGGCTCCTTTTTTACAATATTTGTTAAGCACTTACTATGTGTCAAGCACTGTTCTAAGCCCTCACGTCATTCAGGTGGGACCCAGTACAAGAAGGAGGGAGAACAGGTACTCAATCCACATTTTAAAGGCAAAATCACTGAGACACAGAGGAAGTGAAGGGACTTGCCTAAGGTCCCACGGCAGGCAATTGGCCGAAGGGGAATTGGAACCCAGCTCCTCGGATTTCCAGACCTTTGCACTTTCCACTAAGCCACGCTGCTCGCTCCTGACCTCTGAGGAATTGGAAAGGATTCTCACAGCCGTTAGACAACTTTGTGGATGCTGCCATCTAAGCGACTCTGCTGATAAGATCTGTAATAACTTTGCTACCATTTCACCATCTGGACACATTTCGTCTGCTGACGCTGCAGACTTCACATCAGATGAGACGTTCAACAGTGACCTCTCCGAATATTCATTCAGATTGCTAATGCTTCCCGCCTAAAACTTAGTCCTCATTTGACTTGTATTATCTGTTAAAAAAAAAAAAAAAGTTTGTCTGCTTCCCGCATGCACTTATATGGAAGTCGGAAGGACCTGGGTTCTAATCCCAGTTCCGCCACTTGTTTTCTTTGTGACCTTGGGTAAGTCACTTAATCCCCATTTTGCAGATGAGGTAAATGTGGCACAGAGAATTTAAGTCCCATGACCCCCATGTGGGACAGGGACCGTTTCCAATCTGGATGAGCCAAGAGGAAGGGAAGAAGTGATGGGGAATTCAGTCATGTTTCTTGAGCGCTTACTGCTTATAGTGCAGCTTACTAAACACTTGGGAGAGCACAATACAACAATAGACATGTTCCCTACCTACAATAATAATAATAGTAATTATGGTATTTGGTAAGCGTTGATTATGTGCCAAGCGATGATCTAAGCGCTGGAGTAGATAAAAGGGCATCGGGTTGTCCCAGGTAGGGCTCATAGTCTTCATCTTCATTTTACAGATGAGGGAACTGCGGCCCAGAGAAGTGAAGTGACCTGCCCAAGGTCACACAGCAGACAAGTGGCAGAGGTGGGATTAGAATCCATGACCATCTGACTCGGAGCCCTGTGCTCTATCCACTAGGCCATACGGCTTCCCAGCGAGCTCCACAGTCTAGAGGAGAGACCTCCCCTTGTCACCTCACCCCCAGAACCTTTTGTAGTGTACCCATAGTCATTCAATCATATTTACTGAGCGCTTACTGTGTGCATAGCACTGCACTGAGCACTTGGCAGAGTACAGGATAACAGACCCATTCCCTGCCCACAGGAGTTTAAACCTCAATGGCGAGCTTACCTTGTTAATCTTGATTACATACTTTAAAAGGGACATTACATACTTTTAAAGGGGCACAGGAGCCCCCGGCCTTCAAGATTTATGTCTGTTCCGCTGAGGTGTGTTCTCCTTGCAGGCCAAGAGAGTACGTGTCCCCTAACTGCGAGTCCTGGGAAAACCAAAACCAAGAGGTGCTTTGACGAGGGGGCCCAAATCAATCAGTCAGTTGTATTTATTGAGCACTCACTGTGTGAGATCACCGTACTAGGTCCTTGGGAGAATCCAACACAGCAGTCTAACAGACACATGCCCTCACCACAGTGAGCTTCCAATCCAGTTAGGCCTGTGAGTGTTGGTGCTTGCTGAGCCTGGTCTCAGGTCCCAGGAGGTGTGGTACCTTCACTTCCTTGGTCCCGTCCCCCAAAGATTATATCGGATGGCTGAAAGCTAGTCCCGAGAGGAATTCAGGCCATGTTTCCTCACTCGTCAAGCAGCTGCAGTGGTTGCCATCGGCTTCAAACAGAATCTCCTCACCATTGGCTTTAAAAGCAGTCACTCCCCTTGCCCCCTCCCCACCTCATCTCACTACTGTCCTACCACAACCCAGCCCGCACACTTCGCTCTTCTAATGCCAGCCTCCCTGGACCTCTGTCTCAACTATCTCGCTGCTGACCCCTCTCCCACATCCCGTTTCTGGCCTGAGACACCCTCCCTCTTCATACCCGACAGTGACTCTCCCCACTTCCAAGCCTTATCAAAGGCACATCTCCTCCAGGAGGCCTTCCCTGAACCCCCCCTTGCCTTTTCTATAATTCCCTTCTACATCGCCCCGATTGGCTCCCTTTCTTTATTCCCCCCCTGCCCCAGCCTCACAGCAATTAAGTACGTGTCTCTCATTTACTTATATTAATGCCTGTCACCACCTGTAGGCTGTAAGTTTGTTGTGGGCAGGGAACTTGCCCGTTTGTTATAATATTGTACTTTCCCAAGTGTTTAGTACAATGCTGTTTACGTAGTAAGCACCCAATAAATACGATTAACTGACTCCTTCATTCCTTTTCCAAACCCAAACTGTGCTTTTGAATCACCGAATTGCTGTTACAGTTAAGTCGCTTTCATTTCAGTGGTCTGACCTAGGGGTTGGATCCGTTTTGTGTAAATCCTGGCCCGGTGCGATGTGTCATATTGGGTGGCAGGAAGGAGAGATTGTTCCACTGTTTAAGTAAAGAAAAAAAAAAAAATCCCTAGGGATAAACACTGTGATCAGTTGTTAATTCTGAGACATTGAGTGAAACAGAATTGCTGACACGGAGTGATGAGAGGGTTTCTAAAGGTGTGTTTTACAGGAAGATCAACCTCAAATAACATGAGACGACATAGTGATATCCCTTTTTTCTAAAATGATAGTTCTTAAGTCTTTATGAAAACTCTATATGGGATTTTGGATTCTGATAGACGTCAGAGAGGACAGAGAAATGAGAGGACTGGTGAAATTCACTACTGCCGATGGAGCTACACCGCGTTGTTGAGGTTTCGTAATAGAGCTGGTTGCTAGATGCCGTAGGTGAACACTGCTCTCAGGCTACTAGCAATAGGTAGGAAATGGGAACTTGAAATAGAACTCTGCAATCCATGATGCTTCACTGACACCCCGACTTTCCTTCCTCATCTACCCACTCCAACCCTGTCCCTCCATCAAGACCTTCCCTTCCATGTAGATAACTTCTGTCATCCTCCCCGTTTCACCAACCCATTGCCTAGCCATTATCTTGGACGCTTCTCTCTCATTTAACCCACATCTTCAATCTGTCACCAGGTCCTATCCCTTCTCCCTTGACAGCATCGTTAAAATCCATCCTTTCCTCTCCATTCCATCCAAAACTACTTCCACATTGATTCAAGCCCTTATCCTGTTCTGTTTTGATTACTGCATCAGATTCCTCTGTGTCCTCCCAGCCTCCTGTAATCTCTCGTTTCCAGTTCATTTGTCACTCTGTTGGCTAGATGATTCTTTTAAAACCTTGTTCATTCCATGTCTCCCTGCTCTTTAAAAACCTTCAATAGTTCTCCACCTCAACATTGATTCATTCGGTCATATTTATTGAGCACTTATCAAACAGAAAGTTAATATCAGCTTTAAGGCAGTACTTCTTTACTTCTATCATCTACAACTGCAACCCAGTCCACAGATTTTGCTCATCTCACACCGGTTCACCGCCTTGCCGTAACTCAGTCTCTTCTACGCCATCACCGACCCCTGTCCCACATCCATCCTCAGGCCTGGAACACCTTCCCCTTTCATAAACAGTAGATCACCATTCTCCCCACCACGAAGCCTTCCTAAAATCAGATCTCCTCCAAGAGGCTTTCCCCAACTCATTCCCTATTTCCCCTAGTCATTCTCTCTTGTATATGGCCTTTGTACTTAGCTTTGTATTATCAGCTCCACAGCACATATGTCCATAAGTTCCTGATTGATGCTGGAAGCTGGTGGCGAGAACCCTTTTCCTGTTGCAATCAGTATTCAGGATGACTGCTCCTCATTAAAACACATTTGGGAAATGCAGTGCATTTTGACAACTTAATGATTCAAAGGGCTGAGACTTTTACTGACTTGTACAATGCTCTGCACATAGTAAGCGCTCAATAAATACTATCGAATATGTGTAATTTATTTTAATGTCTGTCTCCCACTGTAGACTGTAAGCTCGTTGAGGACAGGTAGCATCTATCAACTCTGTTCTATTGGACTCTTCCAAGTGCTTAGTACCCTAAGCACTGAGTTAATGCAATTGATTTCTACTCCCCTGCTCCCCTTTTTTTAAATGTTTAAGTGCCTACGATGTTCCAGGCACTGTACTAAGCATTCGGGTAGGTACAAGATTATCGCATTGGGCACAGACCTTGTTCCACATAAGCCTCAAATTTTAATCCCCATTTTACAGATGAGTTAATTGAAATATAGAGAAGTGAAGTGACTTTCCCAAGGCCACACAAAGTCAAGTGGCAGACCTGGGATTAGAACCCAGGTCCTCTGACTCCCGAACCCGAGCTCTTTTCACCAAGCCACGCTGCTTTCCTTTTTGCATGACCACGTCATCCTTCCCTCACTTCCCGCCTGCCCCATCCCCTGAAACCCTCAGCTCCAGATGCCTTCTAATTAGCACCGGGTCTTCTCACCCCTTCTCTTTTTTTTTTTTTTTTGCCCTTTCTTTAGATGCCCGTTATTTTGTCGTACCTTTGCCCCCCACCCCACCTTCATGTTTCCACCTCCTCTTTGATAGGTGGCCCCTTTCTATTGGGTTACCCTCTATTTCCCCATCTGAGTTTTACTTTCCTGGTATTTGTGTCCCCAACCTTGCTAAGTGACCCAGTTTTGCCAACTTCTGTCTTCCCCGGGGTACTTAGTCACCTCTGACCTCCCGAGTGCCTCGAGTGATAGCTTGTTTGGCCGGTCAACCCCCATTTCTGGATTGCGCTTTCTGGTTCTGGGGTGGCACTGGGCCGGGTCATACTTGGTACCAGACCCCTCGGCTTGACAGGCACCGTTCAGCCCTGTTCCCTTGCATCACCATGGCACCCCAGGTAATAATAATAATAATAACTGGGGTATTGAAGCACTTACTATGTATACAGTGCTTTGGCAGTATACTAAACACCGGGGTCATACAAGCAAATCGGGTTGGACACGGTCCCTGTCCCACATGGGGCTCACAGTCTTAATGCCCGTTTTACAGGTGAGGGAACTGAGGCATAGAGAAGTGAAATGACTTGCCTAAGGCCACACAGCAGACAAGTTGTCAGGCCGGTCTCCGGGGGTCTCTAGAGCTCAGGGCTGGCCCCATGCCTCTCGCTTCCTCGAGGCAGCATGACCTAGTGGATAGAGCACAGCCTGGGAGTCAGAAGGATTGGGGTTCTAATCCTGGCCCCACCTCTTGTGTACTGTGTGACCTGGGACAAGTGGCTTCACTTATCTGGAGAAGCAGTTTTGCTTAGTGGCTACAGCGCGGGCTTGGGAGTCAGAAGGACTTGGATTCTAAAGCCGTCCCCACCGCTTGTCTGCTTTGGGTCCCCGGGCAAGTCACTTGATTTATCTGTGCCTCGGTTACCTCAGCTGTAAAATGGGGATTGCGACTGTGAGCCCTGTATGAGACAGGGACTGTGTTGAATCTGATTAGCTCGCATCTACCCCAGCGCTTAGAATAGGGCCTGGTATATAGCAAGTGCTTAACAAATACCATTAAAAAAAATACCCGTTCGTGTCACCTGTTGTAACTTTGACAACTCTGCAGTCACAGTCCTGGGAGGGAATCGTTTAATGGCTGCTGTTCCCACAGAGCTTCCTCTGGGGAGAATGAGTTGGGGGTGTCCTTTTTGCCCTGTTAATGTAAGACGGGGGCTGCTGCTGTTCACAGGCCAGATGGCCTTTGGCTCCTTTCCTGGATCTTCACGCACTGCCGTGTGGCCTTGGGGACAAAGCAGTGTTAGAAAGTGACTATCGTTGTGTTTCCAGCCTGATTTTCCAACCCATTGAACTGTGTTTTTTTTATGGAGGAATGTCCAAGTATTCCATGCCTTTTAGCAAGGATGATGTTACTTGAGTTTTTTAGGGACACATTCTCTGCCAGACACACGCATTACTGCTAATATTTCCGCATTTTTCAGCGTGCCTCGCATCTCATTTTGGGTGGCATGTTTTGAAGCGGGCTCTCTTGTTTGTAAACCAGAAAGATAGTAAACAGATTTTCCCATCTAACTTCTCCTAATCATTGATATATAAAACGATCAAATCTCAAGTTGACCAGTCGGTCGGGAGCCTATAGTCAGCACCTAGTCACTTGGTAGAATGCAGCAGAGTTAATAAGCCAGGTCCCTCAAGGAACCTACAGTCCAACAGGCAAGTCTGAAATTTACGCATCGAGAGAAGCCTGAAGGTTTCAAGGGGGACTGTTAAAAACATCTGTTCATTCATTAGGAAATTGAGCCAGAGTGCCGTGAGAATACAGGGTAAAATATCTGGTTGAGGAGTGGGGAGGTCGGGAAGACGGGGGAGAGGGATAATTGCACATTTCCTAAGCAGCCAGATGGTTTTGTGTGGCAAAGTTTTTTAGAGACATGAGGTTTTCAGAGGCCGAGTACTCCCTTCACTGCAATTTGAAGGAACAAATGCTTTTCTAGTTAGCGTAGTGCCCTTTCCCAAACCGACCTGACTGTCAATCCATCATTTTTATTGAGAACTTAGTGTTTGTAGAGTGCTGTACTAAGCGGTTGGGAGAGTACAATTTTAATGGAGTTGGTAGACATATTCCCTGCCCACAACAGAGAAGCAGGAAGGACTGGTGGATCAAGCATGGACCTGGGAGTTAGAAGGACCTGGGCTCTAATCCCCATTCTGCCACTTGCCTGCTGTGTGACCTTGGACAAGTCACTTAAGTATTCTGTGTCTAAATTCCCATATCTGTAAAATGGGGATTAAGATTGTGTGACCCATGTGGGGTAGGGACTGTGTCCAATCTGAGTTGTGTCTATTCCAGCACTTAGAACAGTGCCCAGCAGCATAGTAAGTGCTTAATAAATGCCACAAAAAAAATTAACCTTCCAGTCTTGAGGGACTGTAATTGTGAAGTGCACTTTACTGTTCCGTATTTCCCTATAAACTCTATTTCTGTTGTCCCACTGGGGAGTTTTAAGAAGAAGATACTCAGGATCTATGAGAAGAAGCAGCGTGGCCTAGTTGATAGAGCATGGGCCTGGGAGTCAAAAGGTCCTGGGTTCTAATCCTGGCTCTGCCTCGCCTACTGTGTGAACTCAGGCAAATCACTTCACTTCTCTGTGCCTCAGTTCCTTCATCTGTAAAATGAGGATTAAGACTGTGAGCCCCTTGTGGGATAGGTACTGTGTCTAACCCCTTTGCTGGTATTCACCCTGGTGCTTAATACAGTGCTTTGCACATAGTCAACACTTAACAAATAGGATGGAAAGAGCATGGGCTTTGGAGTCAGAAGTCATGAGTTCGAATCCCAGCTCTGCCATTTGTCAACTGTGTGACTGTGGGCAAGTCACTTAACTTCTCTGGGCCTCAGTTACCTCATCTGTAAAATGGGGACTAAGACTGTGAGCCCCATGTGGGACAACCTGATTCCCCTGTGTCTACCCCAGCGCTTAGAACAGTGCTCTGCACATAGTAAGTGCTTAACAAATACCAACATTATTATTATTATTAACAAATACCATTATTATTATAATTTGGACTCTTCTAAAATAGCTAACCAAATAGGAATGTAATGCCTGAGGGGATATCATTCCAAAATTGTGACCCAGAGAAAAAAACATTGTCCCTCTAAGATGTCCTTCTAACCTTAACGTTGAGGAGCAGCGAGGCCTGATGGATAGAACACAAATTTAGGAGCCTGAGGACTTGGGTTCTAATCCCTGCTCTGCCCCTTGTCTGCTGTGTGACCTTGGGTGAGTCACTTCACTTCTGTGCCTCAGTTATTTCATCTGTAAGATGGGGATAAAGACTCTGAGCCCCGTGTGGGACGTGGACTGTGTCCAGCCTGATGAGCTTGTATCCACCCAGTGTCTATTATAATGCCTGGCACATAGTAAATGCTTAAAAAGAACCAAAAAAAAAAAGGCCCAACAGAGTGATATTTTTCACAGTGACAGGACTGGACCCTTCCCGGACTTGAGCCCTGTTTCCTCAGGGCCATGCTCATTCATTCATTCGTTCATTCATTCATTCATTCAAGTTGTATTTATTGAGCGCGTACTATGTGCAGAGCACTGTACTAAGCGCTTGGGATGAACAGGTCGGCAACAGATAGAGACAGTCCCTGCCGTTTGACGGGCTTACAGTCTAATCGGGGGAGATGGACAGACAAGAACAATGGCAATAAATAGAGTCGAGGGGAAGAACATCTCGTACTTATTATGTGCAGGGAACTGTACTAAGTGTTTGGAAAGTTCAGTTCAGCAATCCTCTGGGACTCAAACTTCTCAGGACTCAAATCAAACAAGGTGACCTGTACAACTTGCAAATTTTGGGACTCTTCCTCCCAAGGCTTGCGCAAGTAGACTCTTAAGAAAGGAAATAGCCGTAGTCATCAATCAATAGTGTTTATTGAGCAGTTACTGTGTATGGATCACTGTACTTGGAGCTGGGAGAGAATATAATAGTAGAAACAGGTGCAATACCACAATAATAACACATGCTGTATGAGTACATTTTGCTTCTTTAGCCAGAGAACCGTCTTCTTTTTGTTTTTATTTCTGTATTTATTTTTGTCTTGCTTTGCTTGAGGCTTTGTTTCGTTTTTTCTTAGCTGTAACCCGTCTCTTTTTCTTACTTATATTCTTAGATTCTGAGCCCCTAAGAGGGCAAAAACCTTGACAGATCATACCCTTGCAATGTCATTGGGCTTTTAAGGAGGATTTAGTTCTGCCTGGTTACTTTAAGTGGTCTTTTCTGCTCCGATTTTCTCCATTCTTGAAATTCACGTATTTCTCCTCTCAGATCCTTCTCATGTGTCTCCCTCTCCTCACTCCCTTTTGAAAGAAACAAAGCCGTTGCTCTTTGGGGCCCACTGGGAAGTGGCTTAGTCAATTGTATTTAGTCAGTTCAGTATAGACTATTCAGTTTTCAGTGCTAACTGTGCACAGGGCACTGTACTGAGCACTTGGGAGAGTACAGTAAGATAAACAGCAACATTCCCTGCCCACTGCAAGCTTACAGTCTAGTGGGGGAGACAGACAATATAAATAAAATAAAGGTATGTACTAAAGTGCTTTGGGGCTGGGAGGGGGAATAAATAAAGGGAGCAAATCAGCGTGAAAGGAAGTGAGAGAAAGGGGAAGAGGGGCTTAGTCAGGGAAGGCCTTTTGGAGGAGATGGGCCTTCAGTAAGTCTTTGAAGAGGGGACAGATGTTGTCTGTCGGATATGAGGAGGGAGGGTGTTCCAGGACGTGGGTGAGAGGTGGGCGGTGAGATAGAAGGGATGCGGGTACAGTGAGAAGATTAGCATTAGAGGAGCGATCCCTTCGGGCTCACTTGAAGGTCAACATTAACAGAAGCTGTTATTTAAAGCATTTAAACTCTTTTACTCTGTAAGACCTGAATAGTCTCCCCACTTCAGCCCCACAGCACTCAAGTACCTATTCATAATTAATTTTAATGTTTGACTCCCGCTCTAGATTGTAAGCTCCTTGTGTGCAGGGAAGTTGTCTAAAAACTCTACTGTAGTGTTCTCTCCTAAGCATGTAGTACAGTTCTCTGCACCCAGAAGAAGCTCAACACAGATCGTTGATTGACATCAATTTCCCTTGCATTTTTTATATAACGGTATGTGTTAAGCACCTATTATGTTGAAAGCCCTGGGTTAGCTGCACAGTAATCAGGTTGGACACAGTCCACTGTCTTTGCTCACGATCTTAATCCCTATTTTCCAGATGAGGGAACCTAGGCCCGAGGAGTGAAGTGACTTGCCCAGAGTCACACAGTAGACAAATGGCTTTTGAGAAGTTGTACCCTTTGGCTTGTCAGATTGTTCCACAGACCAAAATATTGTCCCCTTGAGAATTCAGGGACTAGCTAGCTTGGCTCGTATAAACCAGTTAGTCAAAATATAATGAAAACCGTCGAAGGTGAGAGCTTCCTCAGGTCACCATTTTGAGTCAGTGTCCTATAAACACCCATAGCCAGTCACTTGGGTTTCAAACGAATATCAGTATATGTCCTCCACTGTATGCTGAGAAGCCGTGTGGCCTAATAGATAGAGTACAGGCCCGGGAGTTAGAAGGACCTGGGTTCTAACCCTAGCTCTGTCACTTGTCTTCTGTATGACCTTGAGCAAGTCACTTCATTTCTCTCTGCCTCAGTTACTTCATCCATAAAATGGCGATTAAGACTGTAAGCCCTATGTGGGGCAACCTGATTACCTTTTATCTACCCCAGTGCTTAGAACAGTGCTTGGCACATAATAAGCACTTAACAAATACCAACAGGGACTGTGTCCAACCTGAGTAGTTTGTATCTATCCCCGCGCTTAGACCAATGCTTGACACACATTAAGCGCTTAGCAAATATGATTACTATTATTATTAGTAGTAATAATAATAATTACAGATGGGGGTAAATTGGGAAATTGTCAAAATGTAGAGGTTGTACATTTGCTTTACAGACTGGATGACCTCATGGGGGTGAGCCTGTCACCTGCCGTGATAGTTCCCACGTATATTTTTCTGGGAATGTGCAGGCAGCTGATAACACTTCCTGCACAAGCCTCCCTTCTGCTTTTCCCAGCACTTGCCAAAGGCCAGCATCAGATCATTAGCGGGATCCCCTGAGTGAGCTTGAACGCTTATTTTCTGAAAAGCAGAAAAGAAGCACCAGTGGAGCAAAGGATTATTTTTAACACTTGGACTTCAAGGTCAGAGGGAATTTTTCTCTTTTCATCTTGGGAGCTGGAAAGGTGAAAGATGGAAATGAAAGACAACTTGAGCTTTTATCCGTATTACGTTGAGGGAATTATTATTTTTTTTTAAGAATCGGGAAGTTCAGTTTGGAAATAAACTTCCAAGAGCAAGGAAAAAAATGAAATAAAGGAACTACTTTGATGTTTGTCAGCCTACAACTTTGGTAGTTTGGAGACTGATGTACAGAAGTCTTACAGGGGAATGTGCATATGTAAATAGGTTGCTTTAGGCATCAATTTTTCTTGTGCCGCAGGGCTAGACTTCACCTTTAAGCAACGGATCTTGAAGTCATGCTTTGGGCTAGAATTCAACTCCGCACAGAGGGAGACAGTCACAGGGAGTTTCAGCCAAGACAGGTTGCATCATTTTTATGGAGTCTTGTAAAGAACATTTGAAACCATTTTTAAGAGTATTAGCAGCTCTTCCACTTCTTCCACTTCCACTTCTTCTCAGAAGCCAGTTTCAGTAGGTTAGTTGCTTTCTTAGCATCTACAGTAGCAGAAGGTTGTTGATAAAAACAAATAATCCAGCAAACCAAAATTTGTGATCCCAACAAAAGCAATATTTTGTGATTTCCTTAACCCTTACTGTTATGTTTGTGAAAGCACAATTGGTTTAATTTAATAATAAGAATGTTGGTATTTATTAAGCGCTTACTAGGTGCAGAGCACTGTTCTAAGCGCTGGGGGAGATAGAGGGTAATCAGGTTGTCCCACGTGAGGCTCACAGTTAATCCCCATTTTACAGATGAGGTGACTGAGGCACAGAGAAGTGAAGCGATTTGCCCACAGTCACACAGCTGACAAGTGGCAGAGCCGGGAGTCGAACCCATGACCCCTGACTCCGAAGCCCGGGCTCTTTCCACTGAGCCATGTGTGGAAGCTGGGAAGGAGAAGTGATGAAGGAGAAACGGAGGTGGGTTAAAGAGGAAAAGCATGGCCTAGGGGAAAGAGCACAGGCTCGTGGGGCAGGAAGTGTGGGTTCTGATTCCAGCTCTACCACTTTTCTGCCTCATGACTTGGGGCAAGTCACGAAACTGCTCCAGGATTCAGTTTCCTCAATTATAAAATGGAGATTCGAAACCAGTTCTCCCTCACCCTTAGAAGACTGTGTGTCCTATTGGGGAGATGGACTGTCTCACCTGAGACAACCCTAAACTTAATTACAGTGTCTGGCCCACAGTAAGTGCTTAACAAATACCAGAATCATTATTAGGACCGCCTGGATCCAAAATGATGGACCTCTATTTCCCCTTCATCACCTCTCCTTACCAGCTTTCCCCCCCAGGTACAAATAATTGCATTTGAGGAAGTAGTAGATAACACTGCTTCTCTAGCTAATCATTCTGTCATTCATTTGCATTTATCGGATGCTTACTGTGTGCAAAGCACCGTACTAAACGCTTGGGACAGTACCCTATAACGTAAAACAGGCACTGTCCCTGCCCTTAAAGAGCTCATACTATAATAAAATTTCATGCCAATATTGGCTTCCTGAAGCCATTGAGAAAAGACATTGATGACAATGATGATGATGGTATTTGTTAAGCACTTCCCATGTGCCAAACACTGTTTTAAGCACTGGTGTAGATACAAGTTAAGCAGGTTGTCCCAAGGGGGGCTCACGGTCTTCATCCCCATTTTTACAGATGAGGGAAATGAGGCCCAGAGAAGTGAAGTGACTTACCCGAGGTCACACAGCGGACAAACAGCAGAACTGGGATTAGAACCCAGGTCCTTCTGACTCCCAGGCCAGTGCTCTATCCGCTACATCATGCTGCTTCCCGAGTCCTCCAAAAGAGTTAGAAACGGTGATGTCCAACTCAGATCTCTCCTGGGCAGTGTTCAGACTGAAACCTTATGGGCTGTCCAGTTCCATAGATTTTTGGCCACTGGGGGTTTGAAGTTAAAGTATCATCATTGTAGGCTGTGCCTCATCCTCCATCTTTCTTTCTTCCTTTCTCCCTCCCTCTCTCCCTGTCCTGCCCCCTGCCCCTCCCCCACTCACATTCTGCAGAAATATGATCAACCAAGCATTGAATAGTGGTGCCACTCGTAGGACCCCTCTGGTACGATGATTTCTAAGGTAATCAAAAGTTTTCAGAGAATGTGAATTAAGTCTTCAGTCTCTAGCACACAAAACGACACAGAATTTTCACAGTGACCATCATAACGACTGTGGTGTTTAAGTGCTTATTATGTGCCAACCACTCTGCCAAGTGCTGGGGTAGTTACAAGATAATTAGGTTCCACATGGTGTCCTTGTCTAAGGAGGGAGAACAGATACTGAACCCCCATTTGACAGATGAGGAAACTCAGGCACAGAGAAGTGAAGTGATTTGTCCGGGGTCACACGGCGGACAAGTGGCAGAGAGGGAATTAGGACCCAGATCCTCAGACTCTCTGGCCTCGTGTTCTTTCCACTAGGCCACGCTGCTCCCTGTTTGCTCATACTTTGCATAACCATCAGGGATGGTGGGACAATTACCGTATCCCAATTTATCATTTCTACATAATGCCCTCACAGTCACTGGAGGATCAAGAAAAGCAGAAGACAAACAGATGCCATAGATTTTTATGTATTTACCTTAAATGCTCCTTTCCCTGGGATTCGAAGTTCTAGTATGTACTTAACAGATATTAATATTTAATATTAAAGTGTGTGAGAGGACTAACTCAGTGAGATCATGAGCCTTCCCTCTGGCCATGCCATCAAGGAACAGATTTCACAGCCCTCCCTCTGTTTCCCCGTTCACCCAGAGGAAAGGGCGGATTCTGAGAGATTCTGGGTCATGGGCGACCCTGCTTGATGGAGCCCTGGAGTCGAGCCTTTTTTTTTTTATTATTATTCTGAGCCGATTTTGACCGGGACTTCTGACGGCCCTCCAGAAGCACACACGTGCTGCCTTTCCTTTCACGGTGCTTTCATTCTAAGAGTTCACCGTGTGCTAGGTGCTCTGTGGACCGGGCTCTTCATGTAATCCTTGTTGCCGTGGAAACTAAGGGCTTTTCATCTAACCAAAGACCACGATTTCAGAGAAGAGGGAAAAGGGGCGTGAGGAAGCTTGGGTTGGCGGTGAGTCCCCAGCCCTGGCAGCTGCTGGCTGGGCAACGGGCAAGAGCACTCGGGGGCAGATGTAGCCGTGAAGAGAGAGCTCTCCGAGGGAGAGGGTGGCCAGCGGACGGGGAGGTGCAGTCTGCTTTCGTGCCCGTTGGGTTTCCACATTGGGCGCACACCCTCTCGCCGCCTCAGGTTGACCGGAGATGCCGTTGCATCGCCCGGCCTTCGTGCGTGTGAGAAGGTCTGTGTTCTGTCCTCCGTTCAGTGACGTGGCGGCTCTCGTCCCACTCGGACTTCACCCAAACACATCGGCCGGGTCCGGGTCCAGGGCCGGGATGGAGAGCGCCTCTTTCCACCCCGAGCCATGTGGTTTGTGTCCGGATTAGAGGACGTGGGAAGGTCAGCCCCACAGTCAACCCCAAAGTAGCCAAAGGGTCAGAGGTGTGGACGTTGGAAGAGACAGCAGGTTGGAACATGAGGCTCTTTGGGGTTGATCGTTTGATGAGGAATTTTTTTTATGGTGTTTCTTAAGCCCTTACTATGTGCCTGGCCCTGTTCTAAGCCCTGGGTTAAATAGAAGCTAATCAGTTGGGACACAGCCCGTGTCCCACATGGGGCTCACAGTATTAACCCCATTTTACAGATGAGAGAACTGAGGCCCAGAGAAGTTAGGTGACCTGCCCAAGGTCACGCAGCAGTCACGTGGTGGGGCAGGGATTAGAATCCAGGCCCTTCTTACTCCCAGGCTTGTTTTCTGTCCACTAGGCCCCAGTGTTTCTCTGCTTTTCTTTGGGATTTGCGGGAATGGTTGATTAAATGAAGCAGTTATTTGATTAGAACTTCTCCAGCAGTTAAATCGGATGCAAAGCAGGAAATGGTTCGTTTCCTTCCCTGTACCCACCGGGATGGTTGGATCTGAGTCGTTGTGAGAGGTTAATCAAAAGAAGCCAGCGCTTTCTTTACCTACAAATGATTTCATGGAGAATGTCTTGGGCAAGGTCATTGCATTATGGACACAAGGGAAAATAATCACCAGAAATCCATTAGAGAGTTCCCTACCTAGTTCAGGCTTCGGTTCATGATAAATTTACTATCTTACTTCTCCGTTAGGAAGTCGATCTGGGAATTAAAGTTATTTGCACTACAGATGTTGCCGGGAAGTAACTTAATGCTTGGTATTAATAAGAAATTCCTGAAAGTGAAAGATTCCCTACACAGGTGGAAAGCTCGATTAGACGCAGAGTGAGTTACCAGCAAATAATTATGTGTTTAGTCAAGAGAAGGAGAGCAGTGAAGTATTTGTACTGCCTGTTGTCAGTTAATGGTGATGAACAGAATAATGAACTATCATCGCAATTCTCTCTCCCTGGCCCGACCGTTCGATTTTTACATTCTTTTCACTGCTGGGCTTGTTAGCAAAAAGTGAGTCCCTTCGAAGGATATTTCCCTGGGAAAAAAAAAGTTGACAGGTCTGGTGTGGGGCCAACTAGCTCTTCTTAGGCTTGAATTCTGATCTCAGCGAGTTTCCTAAGTGGAACGCTTTTTGCGAAACGTTTGGTAAATGCATTCACTCCTTCAGTTGTATTTATTGTGCGCTTACTGTCTCCAGAGCACTGTACTGAGTGCTCGGAAAGTACAATTCTGCAATAAAAAGAGACAATCCCTGCTCACACCGGGCTTAAGGTCTAGAAGAAATCAGACAAGGCAGTGAAGGTGAGGGGTTGGGAGTGATGCGAGTGTCAATCGATGAATCAGTGGTATTTACTACTACTACTAATAGAGATGGTATTTGTTAAACGCTTACTATGTGCCAAGCTCTGTTCTAAGATATGGGGTGGATACAAAGTAATCAGGTTGTCCCATGTGGGGCTCAGTCTTCATCTCCATATGACAGATGAGGTAACTGAGGCACCGAGAAGTCAAGTGACTTGCTGACAAGTGGCAGAACCAGGATTAGAACCCATGACCTCTGACTCGCGCGTCTCTTTCCCCTAAACCATGCTGCTTCTCTTTTGAGCACTTACTCTGTGCAGAGCACTGTACCACCATTTTTTTTTAAAATGGCATTTGTTAAGTGTTTTCAATGGGCCAGGTACTTCACTAAGCTCCGGGGTAGATGAAACATTCAGGTTGGATAAGTACCTCTCCAGCATGGGGCTCACAGTCTTAATCCCCATTTTACAGATGACATAAGTGAGGCACGGGGAAGCGAAATGACTTGCCCAGGGTCACACAGCAGACAGTTGGTGGTGCTGGGATTAGAACCCAGGTCCTTCTGACTTCCAGACCCGTGCTGTATCCACTGGGCCACTCTGCTTCTCACGCTCTCGGGAGAGTATAGTGTCAGAGAGTTGGTAGTCACCATCCCTGCTCACAAACAGCTCGGCCTTCGAGTTAACCCTTACGGAGCTGCTGGAATTAGGAGTTGGCCCAGTGTGACCGGACGCCTTCGGTGTCACGGTTCAGGACCTCGCCCCCCTCTGATGTACTGCCTAGTTTAACCGGCAAAACCCCCAACGTTGGCTACGGTATCTCCTGGACCATCTGTGCGGTAGCAAGCAACGCTTCATAAACACGAGGCCCTGAATAATAGTGGATAACGGTGCTGTTTCCTGCCTAAAATTTCCTCGACTAATCACTGAAGCCTCAGTTGAGTAATCTACAGTCCATCTCAGTCATACAGACGAGTTAGCGCGTAACGGTTATTTACTTGGGGAAAATGCACCCGAGAGGCCCAGTAGCAGAAAGAACAGACTCTCGGGGCCTCGGCGGATGATGTTGAAACGGTTTGACTTTTTTTCAGGCTGCCTCCTCCTTCAGGATAAATCTTGTGATAGGCGGTGACATCCGGTAGGGAACTGGCAAAATGGTCCTTGAGTTTGATAAAGCACATGAAGAAAGGGACCTCTGGAGTCTGTGAATGGGACCTGGGGCAATTACAGTGACAATATCCATTAACTCTGGGTTTTTTTTCTTCAGCTTTTTCATAAGCCTGAGAGGAAGCTAAGCTTGAGCCCGCAACCTCATCTCCAAATCGAGTAAGGCTATTTGAGAGGTGTCACTTCTTTTCGTCCCACTCCCGCGTAATCCCTCTCCATCGGCCCGGCTGACGCTCACCTGGCTGATTACCGGCACTGGAGGCTGGGGGTGGGGGAGGAGGAGGAGAAGGAAGAAAAAGAAGGTTGGAGGGAGGAGAACCTATTAAAGTCTAAGTCCCACATGGGGCTCACCGTCTTAATTCCTATTTTACAGATGTGGGAACTGAGGCCCGGAGAAGTGAAGTTACTTGCCCCAGATCACACAGCAGGCAAGTGGAAGAGCAGGGCTTAGAACCCAGGTCATCCTGCCTCCCAGGCCCATGCTCTGTTTACTTAGCCAGGCTACTTCTCTAATTGATTTTTTTTTTAATGCACTATGTTATATGCTTACTATGTGCCAGGCACTATACTAATCAGACTGGACACAGTCTCTGTTCCACAGGGGGCTGGCAGTCTTCACCCTCATTTTACAGATAAGGTGACTGAGGCACAGAGAAGGGAAGTGATGTGCCCACGGTCACATAGAAGATATGTGACAGAGTTGGGATTAGAACCCACATTCCAGCTCCCCATATCTCCTCTTGTCTCCCCAAGATTCTTCTCATGGTCCAACCAGAATCCAGGCTGAGTGGCTCTTGCCAGCTGCCAACGTGTGGAACAGCGAACAGAATTCAGTTTAATAAAAATAAATAATAATAATGTTGGTATTTGTTAAGCGCTTACTATGTGCAGAGCACTGTTCTAAGCGCTGGGGTAGACACAGGGTAATCAGGTTGTCCCACGTGAGGCTCACAGTCTTCACCCCCATTTTACAGATGAGGGAACTGAGGCGCAGAGAGGTTAAGTGACTTGCCCACAGTCACACAGCTGACAAGTGGCAGAGCTGGGATTCGAACCCATGACCTCTGACTCCCAAGCCCGGGCTCCTTCCACTGAGCCACGCCGCCAATATCTGGCCTGTTTTGGTGCCGGTTAGATTTAGTGTTCTCAGAGAGCTTCGAACTAGAATGCTCTGGGCCTTTTTTAATCTGCTCCTCTGTGGGCGGGGCGGGGGGGATTGTGGAAAATGACAGTTCCCTCTCTTGCCTTCTCCTCATCACATTCAGATGTGAAATTCCTTGCAACTCTATCAGCGTCCATTCCATCGGGGGTTTGCATCCTGACTCCGTCATCCTTCTCACGGTTGATGCAAAATGGTCAGAAGAAATGCTGGCAGTGGTTTGGAGATGGCTCCAGGGGTGTTTAAGCTGGAGCTACCTAAGAATCATTACAGATAATTTAGCATTTCTCACAAGCCCTGCCAAGATAGGTGACACACATTTCTGCCAATATTATTTAGTACCTTTATCTCCCCCAAGTATTTTAATCGAATGACTTGTACCTCGACATATCCCCCACAGGCCTGGTCGCTGCAGCAACCAAAACAAGCAACGAGGTCACCTGGGAAGTCCTCCCGAGGAACCTGGCATTTAGCTCGTCTTGGTCAAGGCATGTGTCTGTTTATCGTTTTGTATTCTCCCAGGCACTTACTAGAGTGCCGTCCGCAAAGTAAGCGCTCAATAAATACGATTGAATGAATGAACGGAAGGAGGGCCAGTGCAAATTAAAGCCTTTTTCTTCTCCTAGTAGTCCAGACACGAGTGTCATTACAGCTTCACATAATAATAGTTATAATAATAATTATAGTTGTAAAGCGCTTACTATGTGCCAGGTACTGTACTAAGCCCTGGGTTTGATATAAGCAAATGCAAGCAAACTTATTGATAGTAAGTTATTTAGCAATGAGTACCAGTGTAGTGTAGTGGGAAGAGCACAGAGCTGGGAGACCGAGGATCAGAGTTCTAATCCCGACTTCATCACTTGTCTGTTACGTGACCTTGGACAAGTCACTTCACCTCTCTTTGCCTCAGTTATCTCATCCATAAAATGAAAATTGGCAATCAGCCCCCTGTAGGACAGGGACCATGTCCAAGATCTTTGTCCTGTCTTATGCCTTTGAGTCGTTTCCAACCCGTGGCCAAGACTGGTAGAGTACAATGGCCTCCTGAGAGGGGAATTTCATATCTACCCAGGGCTTAGTACAGTGCCCCGCACATAATAAACTCTTGACAGATGCCATCATAAAAAGAGAGAGGAGGAGGAGCAGCTTGGCCTAGTGGAGAGAGAACAAACCTGGGAGTTAAGAGGACCTGGGTTCTAATCCCGGCTCCGCCACTTGTCTGGTCTGTGATTTAGGGACACTCACTTAACTTCAGTGTGCCTCAGTTTCCTGTTCTGTAAAATGGGGCTCACAGTCTTAATCTCCACGTGGGACATGGACTGTGCCGGTTTGACTATCTTGTATCTACCGCATTTCTTAGTACAGTGCCTGGCACTGGCTTAGTGCCTAGCACAATCAGTTCTTAACAAATATTAAAAAAAGTGACAACCCATCAATCGATGTGTAGAGCACTATTTTAATTGCTTGGGAAAGTACAGTACTTTAGAATTGGTAGACACGAGCCCTGCCCTCAAGAAACTTAAAATCTACGTGGATGAGTTGGTGCATAAATAGGAGGGTATTTATGTCGATAGACACACATGGGCTACAGGTGGCCTTCAGGATGCAAGTCTTTGGGTGGTAACAGAGGAACTGAGGTGACGGCAGGGCGTGAGGGTGTTAAAAATTGTAGCGGGTAGAACCTCGGGACCCGAGCCAGCCCTGGTCATAGAAGTGGGCAGAATCCGGTACTCTGAGGCTGTTCACCACCGTCAGAACCGCTAACCCTGTTCTGGAAAGTAGCGTGGCCTCGTGGATAGAGCCGGCATTAGAATCCAGGTCCTTCCGACTCCGAGGCCCGGCTCTATCCACGAGGCCACGCTACTTTCCAGAACAGGGATTAGAATCCAGGTCCTTCCGACTCCGAGGCCCGGCTCTGCCGCTTATCTGCTGTGTGACCTTGGGCGAGTCACTCTGCTTCTTTGTATCTCTGTTACCTTACCTGCAAAAAGGGGATCAAGTCTTTGAGCCTTATGTGGGAGAGAGACTGGGTCCATTCCTATTTTCTCATATCTACCCCGGCACTTAGTACAGTGCCTGGCACAAAGTAAGTGCTAAACAAATGCCACAGTGATCATTATTATAAGGGAAGAAGTCACGCGGTTAGACCAGGTAGTCATCCTGAGAAGAGTGGGAGACGTTTAACTCTCTGCCTGTGAATGTGCTCCGTTCAGTTACACCACCCTTAGCCCCATAGCACTCATGCAGCGATCTGTTATTTATATTTTTAGCCCCCCACCGATAAACATAGAAGCGGTGTGGCTTAGTGGAAAGAGCACGGGCTTGGGAGTCGGAGGTCGTGGGTTCTTATCCCCGCTCCGCCACTTGTCAGCTGTGTGACTGTGGGGAAGTCACTTCACTCCTCTGTGCCTCAGTGACCTCATCTGTAAAATGAGGAGTAAGGCTGTGAGCCCCACGTGCCACAACTTGATTAACTTGCCCCAGCTCTTAGAAGAGTGCTTGGCACATAGTAAGTGCTTAACAAATACTGTTATTATTATTATTATCATTAATAAACTATGGGCAGAGAATATGTTTCCCAACTCTGTCCTCTCCGAAGCACTCTGCACAGAGTCAGTGCTCAAAAATCATAGAATGATTCCTGATTTTCCAAATTGTTCCACTGAGTACCTTGCTTAATGTACAAGAAGAGTTGCTCCTAGAAAAAGAAGCGGCCCCCGGACTTATTTCTCATCTATCATTATAAAACTTTGTCAGTGGAAATACAAGAAATCAAATCAAGCCAGCTCTTCGTGCTTGTATTTTTAGCAATGAATTCTTTAGAATCTCCTTCTTTCTCAGACTGCTGTAGTGACTGATTCTGCTTTTAGTTGGATAGACAACTCCACATATTCAGGGTTCAGACACTCATCACTTAGCATTGTAGACAGGGACGTCTCCTCTTCGCTACCCTCCCTCTTGCTGATTGTTGTGGGGGGTGCTTCATTTTCCACCGTTAGCTCTCTGTCCAGCCCTACAAACCCTGGCCCGAGAAACAGCTCAGGAAATCTGCAGAGTAATTGTTTAGTGTTGAAAATGAGGTCGTTAAATTCAACTTTTTTTTTTTTGGCGCAAAAAGGAGTCTTGGCGATTTACATTAGAATTCACCCCCAGCAGCATGATAATGCACACTAAACTTATCAGGACACGACGTGAATGTTGAACACTGGAAACTTGGGTCTTCATCCATGGAGGGGGAGGCTGGTGCATCATGTGCTTCCCATCCGAACTCCTTTCCGTCTGCTCGGAGCCAGGATCTTCGAGTCAGGAACAGGTCCGGTCTTGGGCCGTGATGGGAAACTGTGTTAGACGTAATCCTCCGGACCTGTTTCTTGCTGGAAGGGATCTGCCTGAAAAGATTTGGGGGAACAGCGTTAACCAGTGTAAAAATAATGATGATGATGATAATTATGGTATTTGTTAGTGCTTACTATGTGCCAAGCACTGTGCTAAGCGCTGGGGTGCATACAAGCAAAATGGGTTGGACACAGTCCCTGTCCCACATGGGGCTTATAGCCTCAGTCCCCTTTTTCAGATGAGACAACTGAGTCACAGGGAATGATACTAATAATAATTATGGTACTTGTTAAGCTGTATGTGCCAAGTACTCTTCTAAACGCTGGGGAAACTACAAGCTAATTAAGTTGGACACAGTCCATGTCTCTACATGGGGCTCACAGTCTTAATCCCCATTTAACAGATGAGGAAACTGAGGCCCAGGGAAGTGAAGTGACTCTCCCAAGGTCACACACCAGGCAAGTGGCGGAGCCAGGATCAAAACCCGAGTCCTTCTGACAACCAGGCTTGTGCTCTATCCACTAGACCATACTGCTTATCATTTGTTCATTCTGTCATATTTATTGAACGCTTACCATGTGCAAAGCACTGTACTGAGTCCTTGGGAGAGTATGATATAACAATAAACAGAAACATTTCCCTGCCCACAATGAGATGATGCGAAGGAGAAACCATGATTGAGGCTCTTCTCCTCCCAGCTCCCTCCCCGATAGAAGAGGCTGAAACTTTTAACCAAAAGTGGCATGCCCCATAGAAATACACTTTTTGTTCACAGAGTAGACCACCCCCCATTGGAGCCCGATGCCCTGAGTGTCCAAGGGGCCGAGATGGCAGTAGGCCGTGTTGTAAGCGATGGTCAACACTTGTCAATTCCTACCGCACCAAACAACCCCGCTGCTCTTGAGGCGCTTCAAGGTATTGACTTTGACCCACTTCCCGCTGCAACTCCTTCATCCAAAACAACCCTAGTATTGGCATCCTCTTCTCTGGAGAGTCCGGGACTGCAATGCCAGGACTCCTTAGCTGTTCTGGGAAGCCGTTCCGTGCACACAGGCAGAAGCACGTCCAAGTGCTGAGAGTTCAAAAAATCCAATATCCTAACCCGATCCTACAAGTAGGAAAACAGGCTCTGAGCCCACGGAGACCAGCTCTGAGCTATTGGGAAGCCCCAGGGGTGGTTATTCTGAGTGATCCTTACAAACATCCCGGCCGTCGTCAGCCCGGTAGAACCCCCACAGTGCTGACATTTAAACATTTGTCGTGAAAGCTTCCAAAATAGAGGCCGGGCTACGGCAGCCAAAGCGATGGGCCTGTCTGTCTGGACCCTTTTATCTTGGCTGGCCCTTGGTCCAGCGGCAGGGGAGGGGAAGGGCTGATTCCGGCAGGCGCCCGGGAGGCTCTGGGAAAGAGCGTCAGGCCGTACGTTGGTAACTAGGCCAGAAAATTCCGGCGGAAAGGGATCCGGTGGCAGGGATCCAGTTTCCCCGTCAGCAAGTGCTCTCCCTACGTGGCCGTGGCATGATGTCACCTCTAATAATAATAAGGATGGTATTTGTTAAGCGCTTACTATGTGCCAAGCACTGTTCTGAGCACTGGGGTAGATACAAGATAATCAGGTTGGACACAATCCCTGTCCCACTTGGGGCTCACAGTCGTAATCCCCGTTGTACAGATGAGGTAACGGGCACAGAGAAGAGAAGTGACTTGGCCAAGGTCACAAAGCAGACAAATGGTGGAGTCGGGATTAGAACCCAGGGCCTCCTGGCTCCCAGTCCCATGCTCTATCCGCTACATCATGCTGCTTCTCTATTTGCGATAGCACCGCGGACCTTGAGACAGAACTGTGTAGGGAGCGCGGCAGTGTGGGGAAAGGGCGGATTCGTGGGCACTTTCCAGGGGGAGGATGGAAGTCCCGGGATTGGCATGGTGGCTTAGTGGGGCCAAATGGGGCCCGTTGGCCCATGGAGGGTGTCGTGGTTCAGAACTCACATTAACACACGATTTATGAAATGATGTTCCACTTGCTGGTCATCTTAAGACTTGGCCTTCTTCCAGGGGCATTTTAGACAATGAGGGGTTGGGGGGAGGACTTGACCCATTTCACTGATGGTACTTTACCCTGTAGCTTCCCTACTCCCTCCCTTCTTCTTCTTCTTTCTTTTTCTCTTCTTCTTTTTTTTTTTTTTTTTTAATGATTTGTTAGGAATTATGGGCTAGGCACTGTTTTAAGACCTGGGATAAGTATTAGGTAATCAAGTTGGCCACAGTCTTTATCCCACAGGGGACTCACAGTCTGCATCCCAATTTTCCAGAT
Organism: Ornithorhynchus anatinus; assembly: GCF_004115215.2. Taxonomy (NCBI): domain Eukaryota; kingdom Metazoa; phylum Chordata; class Mammalia; order Monotremata; family Ornithorhynchidae; genus Ornithorhynchus; species Ornithorhynchus anatinus. The sequence goes on along the minus strand of NC_041742.1, from coordinate 13,595,453 downwards.
AAGGGAACTGAGATACAGAGAAGTTAAGTGACTTGCGCAAAGTTACAGAGCTGACAAGTGGCGGAGGCAGAATTAGAACTCATGACTGGTGACTCCCAAGCCCGTGGCACTAAGCCGCCCTGCTTCTTGATTAGAACCCTTCTGACTCCCAGGCCCCTGCTCTATGCACTAGGCCATGTTACTTGTTTAGACTTCTAGATTTCTCTACCCCCTCTATACTGTAAGCTCGTTAGGGGCCGGGAATGTATCTCCCAACTTTGGTGTATGTACTCTTCCAAGTACTTAGTACAGTCCTCTACACACAATGCTCAAAAACTAAAATTGATTACTGTATTGTGAATTTTGGGAGTGTTGGTATTCCATCCTCACGCATCTCTGAGCATCGCTCTCGTTAGCTCCACCTTCTCTGTGGGAGGCATTAGAAACAGGAGTCTGGACCGAGGCCTAAGCAACGAGCTGGAGATTTCACCAAAGAGAGAGTGATTTCCAAACTGGACTATATTCAGCCCCCTTAAACGATCACTCGGTTGAGAATTGCGGCAGCATTTAAGTTGCCGCTTAAGGGGATGACTAAGATTTTGAACTGCATTCGTTAGATATTTGGAGCTCATTTGACTATTTCAGTCGGGGGCCACGATGTGCATTCCGGATTATCTTTGGAGCCCACGGTTAAAGCTGATGAGTGGGGCCACCTGTTGTTTAACCGGAAAGCCATCTCGGTGACAGACGTGTATTTTTGGTGGAGTTGAAAGTCTAGCGCCCAAGCTAAGCGAGTTAAGCCCTTTTAATTGGGGTTGGTCCGTGTCTCACAGCACATAAGAGATTGGATACAATTCCCATTCTCTTGTCCTTCCCCTTGCTATAAAATTCCCAATCTATTGCCCTTCGCCTTGCTATGAAGCTACCTCCCCTCACTGCCAAATCCTGATTCCCCCAGAGCGGTTCCGTGGATGGAGTTTTTGATTTCTTCGTCTCCCTCTGCAGTGTGCTTTAGGTTGCGGGAGCCAGAGATAGCCTGGCTCGTGATGAGATATTTGAATCTACATAAATACGGGCATAAGTGAATGCATCGATCTGTATAAATAATTTGCTATAATAATGAGCTGATAGGAGAAGCAGCAGAGCCTACTGGAACGAAGGGAGGGACCGGAAATCCGAGGACCGGGGTACCGATCCCAGTTCCGCCTCTGCAGTCAACCTTTGGATAGTATTTATGGAATGCACATTGAACTAAACTCTTGGGAGAGTACAGTGTAATCAGCTTGGTCGAAAAATCCCTGCCCGCCAAGAGTTTATCATCCAGGGAGGGAGACGGATATTAAATTACGGATCAGGGAAGCGACCCAGTATAATATAAAAGTAAGTGCTGTGGGGATCGGATTGGGCTGAGTATCAAAGGCTTTGGGGTACAGATCTGAGTGTTGAGGATCCCCCACTAGACTGTGAGCTCGTTGTGGGCAGTAATATGTCTTGTTTATTGTTGTATAGTACTCTTCCAAGTGCTTAGTACAGTGTTGTGCACACAGCACTCAAAAAATGCAACTGAATGGATGAATGAAAGGTGAGGCAGAAGGGAGGGAACGTCGGGTGGGACGGTGAAAGCCCAGCTCTGCCTTGTGACCTTAGGTAAATCACTTGACTTCTCCATTTCCTCATCTGTAAAATGAGGATTAAATACCTGTTCTTCCTCCCACTTATACTCTGAGCCCCTGTGGGACAATGACTGTGTCTGGTCTGTTAATCTATCTGGCCTAGCGTTTAGTGTAGTGCCAGGCACAGAGTAAGCATATTATTATCATTTTAATAATAATTATTATTGTTGTTGTTGTTGTTACATTTGGGTTCTCAGAGTACCCCAGACCTGGCATTTGTTCTTTTTCTCACTTAAATTCATTATTTATTCAGTCTTCGCTAGGCAGGAGCCTTTGATGGATTTGACAGAAAGTATTCTGGAGATTATTCTTCTGCCTGGGCTATCTCTGTTCAGAAATGGAAAGCTACCCCTCAGCGAACCAGTCTGAGACTACAGCCAGTTAGAACTTAAATGTTTTACGAAGTTGCGTTGCAGGCTGTTGAAGCGAATACAAAGTACAGTCATTAGAGAACCCAGTGAATCGGCGTGGCCTAGTGGACGGAGCACGGGCCCGGGAATCGGAAGGATCTGGGATCTAATCCTGGTTCCGCCACTGGTGTGCTGTGTGACTCTGGGCAAGTCACTTCACTTCTCTGTGCCTCATTTCCCTCCTCCATAAAATGAGGATTAAGACTGTGAGCCCCGTGTGGGACAGGGACACCGTGTTCAACCTGATTAGCTTGTACCTACCCCAGGGCTTAGTACGGCGCTTGGCACGTAGTAAGGGCTTAACAAATTCGATTAAAAAAACAGAAACTAGTGAGACATGGGGATGGGACTGATAAGACATCCGGCTCTGGTCCTGGCTCTTCCCCGGTCAGCTGTGTGAGCTCAGACAAGGAACCAAGCGTTTAGTACCGTGCTCTGCACGCAGCTCAGTAAATACGATTGAATGAATGAGTGAATGTACTCCCTTTGTGGGCCTTACCCCTCTTCCGGTCACTGGGGCTAAGCTCGGTAATGGGTCCCTTGGGTAACAAGGACCATGTCTGATCTGATTATGTAGTATCTATGTCGGCGCTCAGCACATCGTAAGCGCTCCATTAAAATCCGTCACAGGGTTGAGCGGCATCCTTATGAGAAGAGAATCGAAGGATTTCAAGCTGTCAGTCTGAAAAGATGAAGGCTGAGGTGAAACAAGATGGAAATCTTGAGGGCCTGGACGGGGCAGCCAGCGGAAGCTTGTTAACAAATCACAACCCATCAGAACAAGGGGATAGTCACCGGAGCATGAAGGAGGTAGGATCAGAACACACCACGGAAGATCAACGTATTATTTTTATTACCACGGGGTGTTGAGGAGGTGAAAAATTGGAGCAAGTTTAAGAGGCATGTGGATAGTTTTACTGAAGAGCGTTCACTAGAGGGGAACTTCAAGGTGTTAGGTGGCTTATCTCAGATGACTAAGGGGATGGAAAAGTCACCGGCACTCGCTTCCTCCGGGAATGCTGCTGTTATTGTTGCGGACCGAATGCGGGGTTACACCCGAAGCTCGTTATGAGCAGGGAACGTATCTGCTAATTCCGTTGTAGTGTACTTTCCCGAGTGCTTAGTACAATGCTTTCTGTGCCGTAAGTGCTCAGTAAGTACCCCTGAATGGTCGGTAAATAGACCCCATGGGTTTGCCCTAGTCATGTTGTCTCATCCACTCTTTTTTTCATTTTATAGTCTTTGTTAAATATCTACTATGTACCAGGCCCGGCACTAAGTTCTGGAGTAGGTACAAGCTTGTCAGGTTGGATCCGGTCCATGTCGCACATGGGACTCACAGTATTGATCACCATTTGACAGATGCGGGAACTGAGGTACAGAGAAGTCAAGTGACTTGGTCCGAGTTCACAGCAAACAAGTGGCGGTATCGGGTTGAGCAATCCCAGCCCTAAAGAAGCATTTGCTCACACGGCGAAGAAGGATGAGCAGAGAAGCAGGGTGGCCTAGTGGAGAGAGCGTGGGCCCGGGTTCTCATCCCCTATCTGCCACTTGCCTACTGTGTGATCTTGGGCAAGTCGCTTAACTTCTCTGGGCACGCTTCCTCATCTCATCTCCAGCTGTGGATTCAGTGGCTGTTGTCCCTTCTGCTCTGACTGTAAGCCCCACGTGGGACCTGATTATCTCGTATCTACCCCAGTGCTTAGTTTGGTGCTTGGCACGTAGCACTTAACAAATATTCTAATTATCGTTAGGACCCAGGTCCTTCTGACTCTGGGGCCGGTGCCGTATCCACTAGACCACGCTACTTCTTTGTCCTTCCTTCTCTTCTGTCTGGGTAAACATTTCCTTAGGGCTGGTTTCGCTAATTTCTCACTCCTGCTTTGGGGTCCTGGGAAGTTGTGGTGACTGGTGGATAAAAGATCTCAAACCCTCACTTGCAGTGTGGCTGGGAAGGGAGGGAGGAAAAACGCCACAATTCGGATTTCTATGAGAGGGGTTGATGAAACAGACGCATATATTAGCTTCTTTGAAAAAAAATCTTTTCAGTTGACTGAGGCTTAAGCGGTTCCATTCGGTAGCACAATGCACGGACAGCGAGCGGCACCGAGAATTTCCTCTCATCCAAATTACCGTTGGAGAGGCTAGCTGGAATCGCTGCGTGTATATCCTAAGAGACCGGCGTACGGGGATGAGTCGTGCTCATTTCGTATCTCCTGAGAAAAGCCCGAGGCTCAGTTTGAATCCAGGAGACAGACTTCGGAGAGGGCGTACAAAGTGAAGTGGGAAGGCTCCGGGGGGCCAATTCCGCTCTTTTTCATTGGAAAAACACACTTCCCTCTCCTCACGAGGCTTTCCGTTCAAAGGAGGGGAAGCAAATGCCATCTGCCGCCCTTCCCGCCGTCAAAGCCCCCGCGTGACGGGGAAGCCGAGCGCAGGGGCCGAGGCGCCCGCGTCGTTCTCTCTCCGGAGCGTGGGCGCCGCAAGGAGTTTCCCAGGCGAGGGGCAGCACGGTCGGCCAACACCTAAGTTGAGAGGAAATGAGGTGAGAGCGGATCGAAGGCGCCGGGTTCTCTGTGGGATGAGAGGAGGAGCCCACAGCCCACCTCCCCTCAGCACAGAGCGCGGAGGACAGACAGAGCCCGGGGCTTGGAGAGATTCGCAGGGACCGGCTGCCTTTGGGAGGCAGGAAGGTTGCCCCCCCCGGGTGCAGGATGTCGGTCCCGAGGCATGGGCTTCGTTAGACTGACGTAGCAGAGCGAGTCAGACCGGTTAGTACCCTGACGATGGAGCAGCTGCATAGTAAATGATGGAGAAAATCACGTTAGGCATGCCCACCTAACCGAACTTGAATCATGCGAAAGGGGAGCTGTTGGAATTCAAATAGACTTTCTGTTTCCCAGCGGTCGGCAGTAATAGAATGCGTTCGGGAAGATGACAGATGCGGGGGGACGATGCTGTTTTGTACTATCTTGATTTGCTACAGCAGCCAACTTATTGGCAGGATGGAGTGACAAGCCAAGCAGCTGGGATGGAAGGTAGGCTTATTCAAGACATTACATCATTACGAATGCAATTAGAAACTGACCATGACAAAGCATATGTTGGCTGGAGCGAGCGCCGGCCGGGGCTGGGATTTACGGCCGAGGTCCTCAAACTCCGAGAACAGCGTTCTCTTGGCAGGATGGATTTTTTCGGTCGCGTTGTGCTGCGTGAGATCTGTCTGTGCCGGGCCCGGCCCCGGGGAAGCGCCGCTCGGATAGGAATCGTCGTCGGGAGCAGATTGCAGCCTCAAGTGCTCTGTCGGAGCCCGGGGGAGCTCCAAGTAGATGACAGAAACGCTCGGGAAGCCCCCGGCTCGCTCCGATCCTCGTCCCCCAGCCCACGGCCTGAGCGAGGCTGGGGTGATCCTGGAACCGAGGGAGCCGGAGATGTGTGTGTGTCGGGGTTGCTCCGGGAGGCTGAACCGTGTCAGCCGTGTTAGTGTTTTAGAGGGAGCTGACCGGCAGGCGTTTCTCCTTGTCAGTTTTGAGCTTTTGACATTTAATCAGCCCTTAGGTGTTACAGGAAGGAGATATTTCTAGAGCGCCCGCAGGGTTTTTCCCCACTTGGGCATCTATTTGAGCTCTTGCCCTGAATTCACGTTTTGCCAAGTTGATGCCTAACCAGCTGGTCTTTCATTTCTCGCTTGATTACCGTGCCTCTTTTCTCTCTCTCTCCGCCAGTTTTCGCTAGGGCTCCGAAGGCTGGGAGTGAGAAATAGCCGTGGAGGCTCATTTAGTGAAAACTAGAGTGCCTTTCCTTTCTTCCCCAACATCAGGGAGCCGCCTCCTCTGTCTGCTATGCCCACATCTTGCTTCTATTCTGTGGAAGCCCAGATCGTGTGACGGGGTAATTTTTTTTTTTCCACGAGGCCAGGACTAGGTTCATAAGCACATTATAGCACATAACCCGTGAGTCTGAATCGGGGAAGAAAGTTTGGGGGCCATTTGAGGAGGCTGGGGATGGGGCCCCGTTTCTGTGAGCCAGCCAGGTGTAGTGCGGCTCCCGATAGCATCCCCTCCTGGATCTGGCCCCGGGTGTTGGGAAATCCATTTGACCACCACTAGGGTGAGAGGGCCCAAAACTGTTTAAGCAGGTGATGGCTTAAAACCGATGTCTTATTTACCAGAATAGAGGGTCCCGAAAGACACAGTAAAGGTCTCTCTGGAAACTCCCATCTAGACCTCCAGTTTTCCTTCCCCAGGCGGCCCGGCTCCGTCGATCATAGCTTGCGAGTGAAGATAATACCCTGCTCATTCAGTCCGGGCAGAGGGCAGATGTTTGCAAGTACCATAATCTATTCAGCCTCTCAGAGGGAGCTTTGGAGCCTATGGTCCACATAACCTGACCGATAGTTAGGCGACTCTGTCCTGAATATCTTTCCGGGGTTTTCCAAACACCCCAGTTGCCAGTGAGATGAAACAAACCATTCCGTGCAACCCAAAGAGCCGAGGGACGACTCTCCGGATCCGTTTTAGCTTAGCAGAATCACGGAGGACGGCTCGATGTATCCGGAAACGCCAGTGGGTTTGAATAAACCCTTTTAACCTTGAACAGACGGTGGTCGGGGCTCTCGGACAGTGTACCGCTAGTGACGTCGGGGCCGCTTGGACCGACTCCTCAGGTTTGCAGATACGGGGTGGCCAAATGAGCCATTCCAAGGGTCGGGACGATTTGGTGCTTCGATTCTGCCTGGACCACCTTCGGCTAGGGGGATTCAATTAAGCTTGAGTGAGGAGGGAGTTGGGAGGGGACGTTCGCCAAAGGTCTGAGGTAGGCGTGACCGTCGCTGGACTTTATTGACAGAGCAACTTTTTACGGGGACGGAGGAGGTCCATCTGACTCGAGCGGTTGCGTTTCGAAGATAGCTCAATCGAAGCGTGACTCTCACAAGCGTTGCGAGTGGGGTTTCGAAGCAGCGACGGAGCAGTTCTCTGCCACGTACTTTGCATTTGCAGAGCCGAAGCTGCGAATTACTCCTTGTCGGAATAATTCTGGCTTCTAGGTGATATCCCACCAGAGCTACTGTAATTACTCAGAAGGAGTCACGTGTAACGTCACGACGTTCCTGCTTATTTTCCTCCTAAACATATTGTTTTGGTAGTTCATCTTGCGAGAAGCGAGTTGGGCACTGTAGCCCACCTAATGAATTAAGAAGACACTAGATGGAGCTAGTAGTTGATTATTCAAGTTTTAGGATTGAGCACCTTGGAGACCATTTGACTTTTACAAAAATAATCATCTTTTTCAATCAGATGAGGCCGGGGAGAATGATGGGTCCGAAACACAAGGTCAGACCGAAAGTATCGAGGGAAAATGAGGAACGTGAGAATTCGGGCCCTCTCGGGAGCCTGTGTGCGAGGTGCATATGACGGGATTTCTTGGGGCCCTTGATGGGTCCCAGTGGAATGTCAAGGGACCCGCTCTCTGGGCATTCCCGAGGGGTGTCCGTTTTCCCATTCTTCCCACGACACCATCCATCAGCTCTGTTGCACTGTCTTCCTGATGTATCAGCGTGGCTACATCTAGACTGTTAGCTCTCTCCACACCGTTAGCTCGTTACGGACGGGGAACGTGTCTGCTAATTCTTTCATATCATACTCTCCCAAGTGCTTAGTACAGTGCTGTGCATGCACTAAGCTCTCAATAAATACAATTGATTCACTGATTGAACAAATCAAGGAAAATCCATTGAAGTGAATGATGCCGAGGGGGGAAGGGAGGTTGTCCCGGATATCCCGTCGGCAGTCCATTTTTTAGAATCTCCCGTGGGTTTGTCTTGCAGCTTCTTTGCCCATTCTAGTGGGGAGGATCTGTGGTCAGCAGGGCGATAGTCCTGCAGCGCAGGAAGGATGATTTTTCATCCTGCTAGCCCAGGGGGAAAGGACTTGGGTCGTCTCCGAAGACACCGCTGCCAGCTCACTTCCCTGATAAGTAAATACTAGCTTATGATGGGAGTGAGCCTGGGGATTTTAGTAACCACTGGAGGAGCAGCGTAGCTTACTGGCAAGAGCTCGGGCCTGGGTTGTAATCCCAGCTCTCCCACATGCCTCCTGGGTGAGCTTGGAAAAGTCGTATAACTTCTCTGTGCCTCAATTACCTCATCTGTAAAATGGGGATTCAATACCTGATCTCCCTCTTAGCCTGTGCGTCGGAGACTGTGTCTGCTCTGATCATCCTCCTCCTTCTCCAGTGTTCAGAACAGTGCATGACACATAGTTAAAGCTTAATAAATATTATTATTAATAATAAAAAATAGTCCCATTCAAAAGCAGCTGAAGGGCATTTTATTTCTCTGGGTTTGAAACCCTCCACAGCAGATAGCCGACTGAAGTTGTCCAAACTCTGGTGGTGTACTGCCCCGAGCTTGAAACATGAGTCAAGTCCAGCCTGCCCTCCCTAAAATGATTCATACCAGATTTTTAAAGGGAAGGCATCAGCCTGTCCCTTCTGCTCATTATTGGTTAGGGGGTTTTCCTGAACCTGAGAAACCTATAAAAAAGGGAAAGGCCAAAGTTGAGGTAAAGGGAAAAGTGCCGCAAGACCAGGATTTGTGCATTTTTCAAATTCTCTTGTAACCTCCAAAGCTTAGCACAGTTCTCGTCACAGTAAGTACTCAGTAGTTTTCATTGATTGCGCCACCCCTCCTGTGTCTCTGTGGACTTTCTACCTTCCTCCATTTTTTTAATAGTATTTGTTAAGTGCTTTCTATGTGTCAAACACTTCTAAGCGCTGGGCTCGGTACAAGTTAATTAGTTGCGACACGGTCCCTGTCCCGCTTGGGTCTCTCAGTCTACGTAGGGTGGAGGACAGATATTTAATCCTGTTTTTTCATCCTCTGAGACCCAGAGAAGTGAAGCGACTTGCCCAGGGTCACACAACAAGCAACTGGCAGATCAGGGATTGGAACCCAGGTCGTCTGACTCCCAGGCCCGTGCTCTTTCCGCCAGGCCGCGCTCCTTCTCTGTTGGAGTCCTCCCCTCCTCTCCCTACCCGTGGGGACCTGAGGACCCATTTGCGCTCGTGGCCCAGGGATGGAGAGAACAGCAGATCCTAGTCAATTAATATCGCGGACCTCCAAGTCCCTGCTGATGTCCACGTAGGGCCCATTCTCTGCTGATGAAATTGAAAGCATCAGGCGTGATCTCCCTAAAGTCTCCTCCCCTCCTCTCCAGACCCTCCCTCCTCCTCCCCTTTCTTTGACATTCCCATCTTTCCCAGCAGTCTCTGAAGAGGAGCTCTCCAACCTCCTCTCAAAGTCTACCCCCTCCACCTCCCATCTCATCCCTCTGAGCCCCACGTGGGACAAGGGACTGCGTCCAATCCGATTTCTTTGTATTCACTCCAGCGCTTAGTACAGTGTCTGGCACAGAGTGAGCACTTAACGGCCACAATCATTATTACTAATGAAACACTTGCCCCTCATTTTTTCCCTCTCTGACCGCCACCTTGGACTTGCCAGTGCCTTTCTCCCCCCACTGCTTTCAAACATGCTCGTGTCTCCCTTGTCCTAAAAACAGCCTCCCTCCAGTGATCCCTCCACAGCTCCGTCCACTTATCGCCCCATCTGCCTCCTTCTGTTCCTCTCCAAAGTCCTTGAGCGAGTTACTTACACCCGCTTTCCTACTTCCTCTCCTTCAATTCCCTCTTTGACCCTCTACAATCTCTGATTTTCTCCTTCAACCCAGCCCGCTTACTTCCCTCCTCTAAGGGAATCTCTGTACTTCTACCTCGTGGATCTCACCACTGAGCCCGCCCTCACATCTTTCTTCTGTGCTGGAACTCCCTCCCCCTTCGTATAAGAAAGACCACCAGTCTCCCCTCCTTGAAAACCTTATTAAAATCACATCTAGCCTTCCCTGACCAAGCCCTCTTTGCCCATACTCCCTCTCCCTTCTGCATCGTCCGTTCATCTTGTCAGTGCTTGATATTCACCCCACCTTCTGTAATATATTTTAATGTCTGTTTCGCCCTCTAGACTTTAAGCTCCCTGAGGGCAGGTAACACATCTACCGACTTTGTTGTATTCTCCCAAGTATCGAGTTCGGTGCTCTGAATACAGTAAGTGCTCAGTAAATATCAGCGACTGATCGACTGTTTTGCTGCACTCGGAACCGTGGCACTTCCGGAAGCTTGCAGGGTCCCTCTCTTCCCAAGGTGGCGAGCCAGATTCTTTGTGTTTTTCCCCTCCGACTTATTTCAACCTTGCCAAAAGCCCCGTCCAGACCCAGCACCATTTTCTCTTCATTTCCATGAGGATGCTACTGTGATCTCTCTGGTGCTGCTCGTCTCTATGGTAACAGATAGAAGGCTGGAGAGTCTGGAGGAGATTTCTTCCTGTTGGTTTAATAATGGGGGTGTGTGAGCGGAGAGTGGGGGGGGGAGACAGGAAAGCAAAGGGTGAGGGATGGTGAAGTGAATTCTGTCCATTAGAAGCTTTCTTTGCTCATGGGATTTTAATCCAGTCTGGAGTTGGAGCTGAACCAGTTTTCGTCCTAATAAACTCCATCCGTTGGAAGATTTTCCTTAAGTTGTTTTGCTTCTCCCAGCTGAGCAGAACATTGCTTCTGGCTTTAAACTGACAACAGTACCCGCAGCCCATCTGCAAATTCACTTCCTCCTGTTTCTTTTCAAGAGAATTTTGTTTCTTCTTTGAACAAAGAAACATGGAGGGCTTTATGTCTTTCATTATTATCACTGTGTTTTTTTGGGTGTTCTGTCTTTTTCTGAGAAGTCTGGTCTGTCAGCCACTTCCAGTCAGGGGTGTGTACTGAGCATCTCCCGTGTGCTAAGCACTGTGCTGAGCCCTTGGGAGAGTACTGTAGTGATAGGAGACCTGATGTTGGCCTTGGGCTTGGGATGAAATCTGCCAGGATCACCAGACTCAGCCTCTAGGTGCTCCAGTCTTCCTGTTGAGGCCAGAGGAGTGATTTCTAGGTGGGGAGAGCTGTGTGGACTTGCCATTTGGCCAGCAGCTGCTTTAGGCTTTAAAACTAGGAGACCCAGAGCACCCCACTGAGCACATTTTAGGGCTCACATCACTAGTTTCATTGTTCAGAGGCTTGGTAATAAATACCTCACTTAGCAATTCCTTTGTGAAGAGGGTTAAACAGCACAGCCACGTGCCCCGTGGAACTCAGTTCCCCACTGCTCAAGGTCTGGATAAAAATTGTTACGCGGCTGCTCATTCTTTGTTTTTAGAGCTATTTAGCAGCAATTATTTATTCATTTCTGCCACTTGCCTATTTTTGAATAAATTACAGGCAGTGAAGAGGCATCATCCTGCTTTTTCAGGAGAGGACTTGTGTGTTAGCACCGTGGATTCTTTCAAAGATCCTCCCCCTCTTCCCTTTTTGTTACGATATCGTGGTGCTCTGGCCCTATTTTCTGTCCAGTAATAATTATAACAGTTATGGTGGAATTGGTTCAGTGCTTGCAATGTGCCAAGCACTGTTGTAAGCAATGGGCTTGATAGATCTTCCGGTCAGACACATCGCCTGCCCTTCATGCTGCTCACAGACTATGTAGGAGGGAGAATAGATATTTCATTCCCGTTTTACACATAAGGACATCGAGGCCTAGAGAAGTGAAGTGATTTTGCCAAGTTGCAGAGTTGGGATTGGAATCCGGTTCTTCCAACTTGCAGGCCCATGCTCTTTCCACTAGACCCCCCTGCCTGCAAGGCAGCAGCAAAGGAGCGGTAGAGTCAGAGCTGTGGCGTGGGGTCGTGGCTACGGGAAGCCAGCCTTCTGACGGGTTCAAAAAGTTCACATGCTCCATCTTTGTCTTACCCTGGAGACCGAGTCCTGCTCTGTGGCAATCAACCGTGACTCAGTGCTATTTACCGAGTGCTCACTGCATGCAGAGCACTGTACTAAACGCTTGGAAGAGTACAGTATAACAGAGTTGGTTGACATGTTCCCTGCCCACAGGGGGTTTTGAGTCTAATTGTGGGTCAGTGGCTGGGACTCGGGCGATTTAGATGGGTGGAGGTGAATAGGTGCAGATTGGAATTTTGCACCAGGTAACTGAGGAAACTTGTCTTGATTGGTAGGGATCAGCCGCTCCAGACTTCCCTGATATTAAACTGCTCAAATTCTGAGCCGTGTCACTCCCACTGTAGTCTCCCAGCTTCTCCAGGGGCCTTGGGCGGTGACAGGAGGGTGAGATGGGAAGCGTCGCTGCCTTTCTAGACTCCGGGCTTGTCCAGAAGTCTCTGGGTGGGTAGAAAGTTGAGATGGGGCCATCCGGGTTAGAGGGATCTTCAAAACACAAAGCTGCTCAGAGCCAATGTGGTTGTCATCTGTGGAGCCTGGGTGTGGTCCACTCTGACTCTCAGTTGTGGTGGAGGGAGGGGAGATGCTACGATGGAGGGTTTACTGTCAAACCCTGCAAGCCAGAAGGACCTGAGTTCCAGTTCCTGATCTGCCACTTGTCTGCCGTGTGACCTTGGGAAAGTCACTTCACTTGAGTTTCCTCATCTGTAAGCCCACTGTGGACAGGGAATGTGTCATTATATTGTACTCTTCCAAGCACTTAAGACAGTGCTCTGCGCACAGTAAGTGCTCAATCAGTTCGACTGTCTAACAAGGACTGTGTCCAACCTAACTAGCTTGTATTTTCCCCAGTGCTTAAGTCAGTTCCTGGCACATAGTAAGCACTTAACGAATACTGTAAACAAAAACAAATGACTGCAAATCACTATAGCATTTTTATTGGAATGCAGAAAAGCTCCCGACGCTTGGGGAAAACTTTCCTCTTAGGAAATAGCAGGCCTTTTTCTCCATGAAAGTCATTTATAATAATTCCTCTGCTGGTTTGTAAACATGAAAGAGCAAAGGTAATTAAAGAACAGGGTTTGGGAGAGAGTTTTGAACTATAGTTGGTCTTCAAATTATGCAGAGAAGTTAATGCTTTTGCCAGTCCTTGTGGGGAATTTATTTGCTTTCATCTTGTACAGGTTTTTAAAGGAATATTTTACTTGCATTCCAGTGATTCCACTCCTGTCCAGAGACAGTACGATGTGGGGGTTCTTGGTTCTAAAGTGATCGAAAGGATGCAGTTACTGAGGTTGCCTGACCTCTGAGAGGCCTGGTTTTTTTTTTTCCTTACTGGCTTTCATTAAGCGCTTACTATGTGCCAGGCGCTGTACTAAGCACTGGGGTAGATAGAAGCTCATCAGGTTTGTTGGGCGCAGTCCATGCTCTACATAGGGCTCACTGTCTTAATCCCCGTTTTACGGATGAAGTAACTGAGGCAGAGAGGAGTGACGTGGCCGAGGTTTCACAGCGGAGTAAGGACTCAGGTTCTCTGACTTCAAGGCCCGTGCGCTTTCCACTAGACCACACTGCTTCTCGCAGCAGTTCCACAGGCATTCCCTCAGGAGAAAGGAGGGTGGAACTGGGCCACTAGTGACCCAAGGTGTCCCTTTGGGGGTTCCAACACGAGGAAATGAATCAATCATTGAATGTCTGATCTGTGGCCCGGCGCTCTACTGTGTGCTTGGCAGAGGATAATGGAGTTGATAGGTGAGATCCCTTCCCACAGGGCGCTTATGGTCTAGAGAGGGAGTCTTGTCTTATGCTGTCTAGTTGTCTCCGCTCCACAGCGACTCCACGGACACATCTCTCCCAGAATGTCCCACCTCCATCTGCAGTCGTTCTGATAATGTATCTATAGAGTTTTCTTGGTAAAAATCCAGAAGTGGTTTGCCAATTGCCCGCTTCTGCGCTGTAAACTTAAGTCTCCGCCCTGGACTCTCTCCCGTGCCACTGCTGCCCAGCACAGAGGAATTTTGACTTGTGGCAGCTGGCCTTCCACTCGCTAGCCACTGCCCAAGCTAGGATTGGAATGGATAGGCCTCTGCTTGACTCTCTCCCCCTCTCAGGGTGGCACCTGGAATGTTTCCAGCCCTCTTCCAATCTCAACTACAGGAGGGAGAGGGAGACAGACATAAAAATAAATTTCAGGTGGGGAAATAGTGGAGTATATGGATATATGCGTAAGTGCTGTGGGGTTGGGGTAAGAATCACGGTGCTTAAGGGAAGAAGAGGTCCTGCCTCTGGCCTGGAATGCCCTCCCTCCTCAAACTCTGCAGACACTTAGTCTCCCCACCTTCAAAGCCTTACTGAAAGCACATCTCCTCCAAGAGGCCTTCCCTGGCTAAGGCCCCCTCTCTTCTTCTCTGACTCCCTTCTTCAGTGCCCCGATCTCCTCTCTTTTGTCATCCCTCATCCCAGCCCCACAACACTTATTTACATATCTGTAATTTATTCATTTATATTAATGTCTGTCTCCCACCCCCGGGACCGTAAGCTCGTTGTGGGCAAGGAGTGTGTCTGTTTACTGTTGTATTGTACTCTCCCAACTGCTTAGTGTGCTCTCCCAAGTGCTTAGTGCGGTGCTCTGCACATGGTAATCGCTCAATAAATATGATTGAATGAATGAATGAAAGAGATTTAACACACACCAAATGAGCAGTTTTCTCACCCAGGCTCCAGGCTTGTTCCCCTTGGCCTTTTACGTCAGCTCTCTGCTTCCTAGAAAGCCACCAGAGAGCTCACAGTTTCCTAGATTTTCTGAGAAGCATCATGGCTTAGTGAACAGAGCACGGGCCTGGGAGTCAGAAGGACCTGGGTTCTATTCCTGGTTTCGCCACTTTTCTTCTGGGTAACATTGGGCAATTTAGAATTTCTCTCTGCCTCGGCTACCTCATCTGTACCCTGGGTATTTAAACTGAGTCGCATGTGTGACGGGGACTGTGTCCAATCTGATGATCCTCTATCTACCCCGGTGCTTAGAATAGCATTGAAACATAGATTTAACAAGTAGCATCATCATCATCATCATTCCCATAACTGATGGCCCTAGCGTCTTCAGCACAGGGCCACTGCTGTGCCAAAGATCCCTGACCCAGAGGCAGCAGGGGGTCTTGATGGGTGTTCAGTCTTCCGTGCCCAGGCTTGTGCTTCGGGGCAGCTACCGCTTTATATCCAGGCAGAGAGCAGGCAGTTGCTGTAGGAGAGGAAACCTAAGCCGGTCACCTGTGGTGCTTGGCAGACTGGGCTGTGAACGTTAATTGGACTTTCACTCTGCTTTGTTCCCTCTCAAATCTTGCGGAGTAATGAGCTTGAGGAGCCAACAAGTGGCTCACCTGCAGCAGGAGAGGTAAGCGTTTGCCACAGCAGGGCTGTCTTTCATGCCCAGTGCTCCAGGTGCAAGAAGGAATAAACACCTAGTAGCTGAGGCGAGAGAGAGAGAAAAGGAAATCTGATGCCCACAGTCGGGTTGCTAGGCAAGAACATTTGGGAGAAAGGGCTAAGGAGACTGGAATCAAGGAATCTCCTTTAGGAGAAATAGTGCGGTCTGATGGAAAGAGCACCAGTCTGGGAGTCAGAAGATCTGGGTTCTGATTCTGGCTCAGCCGTCTGTATGCTCGGTGACCTTGGCTAAGTCTCTCACTTCTCTGCCTCTCTCTCTTCACTCAGATACTTCATCTTTAGGATGTGAATTCACTATTAGCTCTCCCTCAAATACAGACTGCGAGCCTAAAGTGGGACAGGGACTGTGTCCCACCTGATTATCCTGTATCTATTCAAGGGCTTAGTAAGGTGTTTGACCCATACTAATTAATCAGTCAGTGACACTTATACAGCAGTAATGTGTAGGAAGCACTGTGCTAAGCACTTGGGAAAGTACTTGCAATAGAATTGGTATTTGTGATGCCTGTCCATAAGAAATTTACAGTCTACAGTGGGAGAAAGATATTCAAACAAATTACAGTTTAGAGGAAATATAAAGTGCTAAACAAATACCACAGTTGGTCGTCGTCTTCTTGTCTCCTTCAGTTTGGAAAAGTGACGATGAATCCATCTCTAGTAGCTCTTGAGCACTTAATTCTCCACAGAGTTGAGGAGAATTCACTAAGGAATAGGGCGAGTATGATACAGTTAGCCTATGTGATCCCTGCCCTCAGGAATTTTATAGTCTGGCAGAATGAAGGCATAGATGAAGAGTGGGTTACGTTGTGAGGAAGGAGGGGAATGAGTTTGCAAAGGACAGCAAAAAGGACAGAGAGACAGCATGTCCGAGTGGATAGAGCATGGGTTTGGGAGTCAGAAGGATTAGCGTTATAATCCCAGCTCTGCCATTTGTCTGCTCTGTGATGTTGGGCAGGTTTCTTCACTCCGCCGGGCCTCTGTTACCTCATCTGTAAAATGGAGATTAAGATTGTGATCCTCACATGGGGTTGGGGCCAGGTGTCTAACCTGATAAATTGGAATCACCGCAGTGTTGAGTACAGATTCTGGCTCAGAGTAAGCGCTTAACAAACAGTGTTGTTTTTTGGACAGGCATTACCTCAACAAAAGTTTACAAATTCGCATGAGATCCACAGCTAACTCCTCATCCATATTGTCCTCAGTTTCTTGGACTGTAATTTTGGTCTCGCTTATTTCACTTATACACATCTAAAGAGGCCAAGTGGTAACGCTCTGGGCCCAGAAGAGCAGCCCTGTAGTAGGTTGTCACTCGTTCCATTCGTCTCTTCCATTGTCTCCGTCACATATGGGGCATTTTAAACCTAGAAAATAAGAGATCTCAAAGGTCACACTGTAATATTACAATCTTGGTTGGATTGCTTCCAATGAGACTCCGGATTATCAGTCAATCAGTGGTATTTGTTGAGCACTTATTGTGTGCAGATGAAGATATTAAGCCCTTGGGGAAGTGCAATACAACAGAGTTGGTAGATAAATTCCCTGTCCACAACAACTGGCTTACATTCTAGAGGGGGAGACAAACATTAATACCAAAAATAAAGCCCAGACATTCCTTTTATAAACTGTGGGACATTATATTGAGAAAGTGCTTGGAGGCTGATGGAATCCACACTAGGAATTATAATCTGACCTGATTAACATGTATCTACCCCTACCCTTAGAGTTAGGAGAAGTATGGTAGGAGGGAGATGGGATGATAACTGGTGGGAGCAGTGAGGTCGAGGGGTTTTTTTTTAGGATAGGGGTTGCATGGAAGCATCGTGGCTTAGGGGGAAGAGCGTGGGCTTGGTAGTCAGAGGTCTTGGGTTCTAATTCCAGCTCCGCCATTTCCCAGCTGTGTGACTTTGGACAAGTCACTTAACTTCTCTGTGCCTCAGCTACCTCATCTTTAAAGGGGGATTAAGACTGTGAGTCCCACATGGGACAACCTGATTACCTTGTATCTACCCCAGTGCTTAGAACAGTGCTTGACACATAGTAAGCACTTAACAAATACCATCATTATTATTATCATGAGCATGTTTGCAAACAGTGGGGAATTAGTCATCAGAAGGTGAAAGATTGAAGATGGTAGTGAGGCAGGGAAGAAGGGAGGGGGCAAGTGGTTTTGATAAGGTATAAAGGAATGGGATCCGAGGCGTTGGAGGAGGGGGTCGATTTTGAGAGGAGGTGAGAGATTCCCTCTTGAGATACTGCTTTAACAAGGTTCCGAAAAAGGGAAGTTTCACGGTGCAGTCTAGACTACTTGCCATTGAATGCCAGGGTCCGAATGGACCCTGAAATACCAGTCATTTCCTTATTCCAGGGTCGTCCAGGGCTCTGCCTTTAGGAACAGGAACAATTTAGCACCGCCCTTTCATTAACTGGATTCTGGGGAAAGGAGGCCTGTTGGTGCTAAGTGTGCGGCCTGTTCAGAGAGCCTCATAGACTCTGTCTACCCACCAGTACCCCCCCGCCCACCCTAAGCATTTCAGCCTCTCCACGGACACTGTGTCTTGGGCCCTCTCCTTCAGGGATGTAGTCTTGCTAAGGGGTACCGCTAACATCTCTTATCAGGACTTGGCATATGCCGGGGTTACCGGGGAAAAGCGTTTTCCACCATACCTTATTGTGTGTCTCTAAACCATCACCTCGCTCCAGATTGTTTACCTTCACAGATTTGGAGCAGCCTGCTGCCTAAGGCAGGTGGGTCTTATTGATAATCAATCATGAGAGTTTCATCTGAAAGCCTCCTTAAAATAATCCTAAAGTTGGATGAAAGGTTTCTAGAGCAGAACAGATTGACAGCAAGAAATGAATTCTCGTGCCCAATTTTTCATTGTCGTCATACAGATGCAACCTCCAAGATAAATCCAGCAATTAAATAAGTTGTATTTATTGAGGGTCTAATGTGTGCAGAGCACGGCGCTGATCACTCAGAAGAGTACGGCAGAGGAAAAGGCACAGTCCCTATTGTCAGGGTGATTATGGTCTATCTAGAGAGACGGGAAGGCCAAAAGGAAGTTTGTTAGAGTAGAAGGAAGAAAGGACAAGATTCAAAGTGGTGGTGGTGTTGGTAGCAATGATATTTAAATGCTTACCTCTGCAGAGCACTGTACTGAGCACTGGGAGAGAGTACATCGGTGAGAATTAGACACGGTCCCTGTTCCTCATGGAACTCCCATTCTAAGAATTTAGGGAAAGGGTTTTGGAGACAGACACATCAGGAGTGATGAAACATTAAAACCGAACACAAATGGGAAAAAGGGGATGTGGCGCGGCAGAGTTGGAGAAGTTGGAGAGCGTGCGGGAGGACTTTGGAAGGAAGGCGGCGGTCACCACGGTGCTTTCCTCGGCAGCGTCGGCGGGGTCCGAAAGCATGAGGGAGCAGCTTTTATAAGGGTAGGAAAGTTCAAAGTGGAGGCACGTGGTTCCTCTGTACTGTGCTTTCTGTGGACATTGAGCGGTGAGCACTAATAAGACACAAGCTTGTTCCATCGATGCGCTGTTGATGTACGCACTGCTATTGACGGCCCATATTCAGTAAGGTTCCTAAACAATAGAGCGATTTAATCAAACGAGAAACTGTGCTGTTCTTGTCCCTCACCTACGACCTCTTGCTCACCCCCTCCCTTCTGCCCAGAAGTCCCTCCCCTCTGCCGCTGGCAGACGTCGCTTCTCCCATCTTCAGGACCCTATTAAATCCCTTTCTCTTCCAGGAGGCCATCCCAGGTTATTCTCTCATCTCTGCACCCTCAATCCCCCTCTACTGCCATTTTAGCCCTTAGGCATCACCAAAGCACTTGAATATTCACAATCCGGCTTCTTCGCCTCTGCCTTTAAACATGTCGACATCTCCCCCATCCTTGACCCCACTGCCCATATCCCTCATACCCTTCCTTTCGAAACTCCTAGAGTGAGTCGCCTACACTCGCCGCCTCAGATTCCTCACCTCTAACTCTCTCCTGGACCCCCTCCAATCTGGCTTCTGATCCTCCACTCCCCTGAAACTTCCCTCTCAAAGGTCACCTCCTTCTTTCGACATCCAATGGCTCCTACTCTATGCTAATCGTCTTCGACCTTTCAGCTGCCTTTGACGCGGTCGACCATCCCCTTCTTCTCAACAGGTTATCCAACCTTCTCTTCACGGACTCTAACTTCTTCTGGTTCTCCTTTTATCTCTGTGGCCATTCATTCCCTGTCTCCTCACGTCCGCCAAATTAGCCCTCTTACTCCCTTCAAAGCCCTCATGAAAGCCCACCTCCTCTAGGAGGCCTTCCCGGACTGGGTTCCAGACTTTTACTCTGCTCCTCCTCCCCTCCCCATCGCCCCTACTCTCTACCTCTGCTCTACCCCCCTCCCTGCCCCACAGCACTCGTGGATATTTGTACATATTTATTATTCTATTTTATTAATGATGTGTACATATCTATAATTCTCTTTATCTGTTTTGATACTGTTGATACCTGTCTACTTGTTTTGTTGTCTGTCTCCCCTCTTCTAGACTGTGAGCCCGTTGCTGGGGAGGGATTGTCTCTAGCTGTTGCTGAATTGTACTTTCCAAGCGCTTAGTACAGTGCTCTGCACATAGTAAGCACTCAATAAATACTATTAAATGAATGAAGAAAGGGCTCAAGAAATACGATTGAATGAATGAATGGTGCCCTGAACTACATTTCTTTCTGGTTTGTTGCATCCCCTTACCTGTAATCTAGTTTAGTGTCTGTCTCCCTGGCTAGGGTATAAACTTTGTGGGGGCTGGGAGGGGGTGTACTCTATAGATTGTATTTGATAAAGCACTTAGTGCTCTGTAATAACAATAATAATTGTGGTATTTGTTAAACGCTTATAGGTACAAGTAAATTGGGTTGGACAGAGTCCCTGTCCTGCATGGGGCTCCCAGATTCAATTCCCGTTTTACAGGTGACATAACTGAAGCCCAGAGAAGTAAAGTGACTTGCTCAAGATCACACAGCAGACAAGGGGCAGAGCTGGAATTCGAACCCATGACGTTCGGATTCCCAGGCCCGTGCTCTATTCACTAAGCCATGTTTCTTCTCTGTAAGCATGCTCTACTAAGTAGACAATAAATACTTTCTTTTGGTATTGAAGCACTTACTATGTGTCAAACGTTGTTCTAAGTGCTGGGGTAGGTACGAGTTAATTAGGTTGACACAGCCTTTGTCTCTCATGGGGCTCAGTCTCATTAGGAAGGAGAACAGGAGAACCGAGACATAAAAAAGTGAAATGACTTGTCCAAGGTCACAGAGAATCCATTTGGCAGAGCTGGGATTAGAACCCAGGTCCTCTGACTCCCAGGCCTGTGCTCTTTCCACTAGGCCATGCCGCTTCTCATGGCCTTTTATTTCCCCATTGGATTCAGGAGAAAACAGATCTCTTGATCTTTTTCAGCCATTTTGGTTTCCTTTTCTGGTAACGAATCACCCTATAAGTTTGAGGATCTTAGTGCTGTAGTTGCTGGGAAACAATAGAAGAAAATATGGTTTTCGGGGACTTGTGAAAAGAGCCAGTTGCTATGTATGTAAACACGTCCTTCTTGATTGTGTTTGAAACGATCCCAGCTTCTCTGTCTCGGTGGCTGCATTTAGCTGGAAGCAAAAAGCAGGAGGATTCTGGTCTTTAGTGATCATCGGAGCGTGTCCATATCTGCACATCTGTTTACACATGGTGGTGAGATGGCAGGACGGCCAACGCTGCCGACCTGAGGGATGGACCGGCCTGACCACGCTTCAGTCCCGTGTCGTTATTCTTTGGAGTTGGGAGAGAAAATTCCGAACAGTGAAGTAATTACCAGGGAATCTTCCACTCTGCCTTAGAGAAGAGCCTTAGGATTCTCTCTCTTATAATTTCCGATTGTAATAATATCCTGCATATGGCAGGATGAATCATTGGATGCCACGGTGCCAGGAAGAAAGCTTTTAAGGCAATATGGCTGCATCATCATGACTTGTTTCTGAATGTGTTATTTTCCCTTTGTCTGAGATCGAGTGAGGGAGAGTGAGTCCAAAGGCGGATTATTAAGGATCTGAGAGGTGCCCAGAGAGTGGATAGTGAGGCTCGAATCCCCAAATAGCCCTTTCTGGAGTTTTAAAAACTGCGTCCCAGATCCAGGGATGTAAATCTGTTACGAAATTTCCCATGGATGTTTGTAATCTGACTGAACCGTTTAACACTCTCCTACAACTGTAGAATATTACGTCTGTGAAAATCTCTCTGAACGTTAAATCGGGCACGACCAGCCACAGGATGCTATAGAGATTTAGAGGCCTTCCCTGACTAAACCCTCGTTTGCTCTTCTCCCACTCGCTTCTGTTTTCCCCTTGCACTTGAAATTGCTCCTTTTATTCACCCCTCCTTCCACCCCACAGCAATTAGGCACTTATCCCCCATTCATTTATATTAATGTCTCTCTCCCCTTCTAAACTGTAAGCTCGTGGTAGGCAGGGCACGTGTCTGCCAACTCTATTCTAAAATTGTATTCTCCCAAGTGGTAAGTACAGTGCTCTGCACAGTGCAGGCACTCAGTAAATATGATGGATGGATTGATGGAGTCCAGATTCTGGGCCAACCACTCCCAGGACACTGACTCTTTTCCCAGCGATTCCCACCTGTAGCCAAGTGTCGTTGATGGATCAAAATTTCTTTGACTGAGGTAAGAGCCCGAGGCCCACCGGATCCCTCCTTTTTGGTTTTTTTTTTTAACTTCTGAAGCAGAGTAGTAAATAGATACTGTATCTCTGCCCTCTCTTCTCCCCCGACGGTGGTCGAGCGTCACGGAGTTACTTGCTTCTTTGGGAGGGCAGAGTTGAGGCGCTGCCGACATGCCTCTCTGGGGGTGGCTTATGGGGAACAGAGCTTGGGCCTGGGAGTCAGAAGGACCTGGGTTCTGATCCCAGCTCTGCCACTTGCCTGCTCTGTGACCTTGGCCAAGTGGCTTTACTTCTCTGGGCCTCGGTTCCTTCATTTGGAAATTGGGGATCAAGGCAGTGAGCTCTATGTTGGACAGGACTGTATCCAACCCAACTACCTGGTATCTGTGCCAGTGCTTAGTTGAGTGCCTGGCACACAGTAAGTGCTTATCACATACCACAGAAAATAAATGATCCAATTGCCACAGTCATCCAGAAAAGCCTCCCACTCGTTTTCGGCACTCTCCTACCTCTCACCGGCCGTGTCTGTTTGCTTCGTGGGGGTGACAGTGTTTGGAGACTGGGGATAAATCCCTCCTCCCTCCGTTTCACTGTCACAACCCAAGAAATACTCACAGTCGCCAAACCTAGGGTAAACTGGGTCAAGTAAAGCAATTAAGCCAGGCTGAGGTAACCCAGGCTGGCCCCAGTTTTCTTGGTTTTCTTCCCGTAAAGGAGCTAGAACAGTTTGTCTTGACGGTTGCTTCCAGAGGCAGCAACTGCAAGGAGCCCCAGGCCCTGATGATTCTCCTTGTGAGAAGCAGTATGCTCTAGTGGCAAGAGCCCAGGCCTGAGAGTCAGATGACCTGGATTCTAATCCCGGCTCTGCCAATTGCATGCTGTGTGGCAATGGGCAAGTGGCTTCACTTCTCTGTGCTTCAGTTTCCTCAACTGTAAAATGGGGATTCGATACCTATCTCCTTCCTTCTTAGACTATGCCAGTTGGAACAAGGACTGTGTCCAACCCACTTAACTCGTACCTACCCCAGTGGTTAGAACAGTGCTCTGAGACCTCGCTTCTCCGTCATCGTCCGATCCCTTTCTGTGAGCTGTGCAGGCCTCGTTCCTTTAAGTTCCTTGTTCCTCTCTTTCCCTCCTCCAAAGCCCCCCTTGAACTCTGAATTCTGTTCATGCCTCCTTCTGGTTGTTTCCAAGGCCCAGTCCCGCCCCAGTCCTCAGGTTGGACCCTTGCAGCCTCGTGACTGTTGGTATTTGTTAAGCGCTTACTATGTGCAGAGCACTGTTCTAAGCGCTGGGGTAAACACAGGGGAATCGGGTTGTCCCACGTGGGGCTCACAGTCTTAATCCCCATTTTACAGATGAGGGAACTGAGGCACAGAGAAGTTAAGTGACTTGCCCACAGTCGCACAGCTGACAAGTGGCAGAGCTGGGATTCGAACTCATGAGCCCTGACTCCAAAGCCCGTGCTCTTTCCACTGCGCCACGCTGCTTCTCTAAGTAACCCCACTGTCCAAGTAACCCCACGTCTTCTGCCTCTAGGCACTCAATAACCCAAGTGAAGGATACAAAAAGGCCCCCCCAAACAAAAAAAATTTCCCAAGATGGTCTTGGAACTGAATCAACAAGAAAAAAGAATATGTGTGACAAAATCACTTTCTCTCTGCTGTTTTCTATAGTCTTTTCATGTTCATTTGAGCTCTGACTCGGGAAGGGCCGGTCACAAAGACAAATTTAATCTTCTTCAGTGCTGCTTTTCAGCCCCTCCAAAATGAAAAAGAAAACCTCGTTTCGATTCTCTCTTTTTCTCCCCAATGACTGTTAGCAAGAGGGCAAATTGAATGCATCCTATATGTTACACCGACAGTAATTACCGAGTCCAAGATCAGCTAGTTTGAAGCTGATGGATATCTAGGTGTTTTGCTGCTGTGATGAACTGAGTTGGGAAGACTGTTTGACAGGTGCTGTGGAAATTTGAATTTCACAGCAATTCCACATCAAGTTGGGTGGAGTATCTGCCTATTTACTGTTACTGTTACCTCTGCAGCTTAAGTGTTAAAATCTGGCTTTTTCATTTTTGAATCCTTGGCTGTATGTGTTTCAATTTTTCACTATTGTGTGAGGCTCAAATAATAATAAAGTCCATTAAGTGATAACAATGTTTTAAAAATGTAATCTGCTCTGTCTCATCCTGGGTAATTTGACCCAATCAGAGGCTGCTAGCACCTCCATGTTTTCACCTGGGAAGATTTGGTTTGATGCTCATCGAATCATCAGTCAGCGGTATCGATTGAGCCGTTGCTTTGTGCAAAGCACTGTACTAAGCGCTTGGGAGTAAACAATGCAGATGAGTTGGTAGATCTGTTCTCTGTCCCCAAGGAGCTTAAGGTCTAGAGGGGCGGACAGATGATAAATTACTAATGGGGGAATGGGACAATACAAGGTTGTGTGCTCAAGTGTTGTGGGGATGAGGGTGAGGTGCATATCAACTAATTTAGGGATTACAGATTCTAATGCGTAGGCAAGGTAGAATGCAGGGTGAATGGAAGAATTGGGAGCCTAACTGTGGTATTTGTTAAGCGCTTACTATGTGCCAGGCATTATACTAAGCACTGAGGTAGCTACAAGCTAACCAGGTTGGACACAACCTTAATCCTCATTTTACAGATGAGGTAACTGAGGGGCAGAGAAGTGAAGTAACTTGCCCACCGGTCACACGGCAGACAAGTGGTAGAGCTGGGATTAGAGCCCAACCCCTCCTGCCTCCCAGGCCTGCGTTCTGTCGGCTAGGCCACGCTGCAGGGCCGGCCTCTCGGAGGAGTTGTGATTTTTCAGTTCTTTTCATTCTCCCTTTCATACTTCAGGATTTAGCCTTGGCCACTTTGCCCAAGTGACAAGTAGTCAAAGAATTGGGGAAGCTTTAAATTTGGCATTCTGAAGGCTAATCAATCAGTCATATTTATTGAGTGCTTACTGTGTGCAGAGCATTATAGTAAGCCCTGGGGAGAGCACAATATAACAGAGGTGGTAGACATTTGTTTCCTGTCCGCAGTGAACGTAAAGTCTAGAGGGAGAGTTGCACATTGATATAAATAAATTACGGTTGTGTACCTAAGTGCTGAGGGGCTGATGGAGAGGCTGTGCAAGTGTTCAATAAATACAACCGAATGAAAGAGGCAATTCTAGTAGAAGTCCTGATACAATTTTAGTACATTGCTAATACCAGTCCAAGGAAAAGGAAAAATCCTTTTGTTTTTGAGCAAAGAGTCCAGCTGGAGACGAGGCTGCCCTTCCCTACTAAGTGTTCGGTCCATCGCGAAGTCTTCCCAAGAGAGGTGCCTGAGGAGGTATCTTCCTAACGCCTCCTCCCTTATTCCTCCCAAGGTGGAAAGTTCTCTTGGAAAGAAAGAGGAAACCAGGAAGGAGGGAATGGCAGAGGCTGTTCTTGCTGATGGAAAGCAGCATAGTCTAGTGAATAGAGCCCAGGCCTGGAGGTCAGAAGGACCTGGGTCCTCATTCCAGCTCTGCCACTTGTGTGTGACCTTGGGCAAGTCACACAAGTTCTCTGTGCCTCAGTTACCTCATCTGTAAAATGGGGATTAAGACTGTGAGCCCCAGGTAGGACATGGACAGTGTCCCACCTGATTAACTTGTATCTACCCCAGTGCTTAACACAGTGCCTGGCACATAGAAGCACATAACAAATATCGTTTAATTATTTTTTTTTTAATTTGGAGGAACATTGCTTCGGACACAAGAGCAGCGAGTCCATCTCAGGACAGATCTTTTAATTAATTCATCCTTCCCAGATCAGAGCATTACGGAAGTCACCTCAGCACTTTTTTCTCCAGAGCTATCCATATTCATTGTGTGTGTACCGATTTACCTGTGCTACTATTTACTCACTTCAACTTCATTCCCTTTCAGTGTTATCTCCAGTTGTACCTACTCTTTTCCCATCCAGTTGTCAATACTTTGGTCTGTGTTTCTCCCCCATTAGATTGTAAACTTATGACGGCAGGGATCGGGTCCTTATATATATATCATTTTCTGGAGTGCTTGTTAGAGTGCTCTGCACACAGTCCACCTTGAATAAATGCTACTGATGATTTTATTTAACTGCCTGAGCCTCATGCAAGTCCAGTGTTATATTTTGGTGTAGTGTAGATATTATTTGAAGGCAAATAAAAGACACTAGGGTGTACAAATGATGATTTTTAAGAGGTATGTAAGTTAATGTTTTGAGGGAGTTTCAGAAAGAAAAGTGACTGGAAAAAGCTCTTATCATAGATGAGATACCGGCCTTTTTCTCGATAAATAGGCCAAAGACCTAGTTATGTCGGATGCATTTGGAGTTTAGATCTCCTGAGAACAGGTTAGAGGCCATAGAACAGAATTAACTGGCCCCTGGTGGCTTGGATTGAGCCATTAGTAAAAGGGCGTGGGGAGTGGTGGTGGTGGGGGAAGAACCTTTCATTTACTAAATTACTAAATAGTTGAAGAATGTTTTCCCATTGGTCATTTCAGCAATTGAATGACCGCTCTGCTAGCATCTCAAATGAGCCGATCTAGTCCCTAAATCACAAGGTAGGCCGGCTGAGCACATCAGCCTGCTCTCTCCATCTTAGCTTGAATCTTAGCCTTTTGATGATAATAAAATAATTATGATACCTGTTAAGCACTTATTATGTGCCAAGCACTTTTCCAAGTGCTGGGGTAGATACTAGTTAATCATGTCGGACAACATCCCTGTCCCACATGGGACTCAGTGTGGCTCAGTGGAAAGAGCATGGGCTTTGGAGTCAGGACTCGTGAGTTCGAATCTCAGCTCTGCCACTTGTTGGCTGTGTGACTGTGGGCAAGTCACTTAACTTCTCTGTGCCTCAGTTCCCTCCTCTGTAAAATGGGGATTAAGACTGTGAGCCCCACGTGAGACAACCTGATTCCCCTGTGTCTACCCCGGCGCTTAGAACAGTGCTCGGCACATAGTAAGCGCCTAACAAATACCAACATTATTATTATTATTAATCACCATTTTACAGATGAGGTAACTGAAATGCAAAGAAGTGAAGTGACTTGCCCAAGGTCACCCAGTAGACATGAGCAGGGGCTGGGATTAGAACCCCGGTTCTTCTGACTTTCCAGGCCTGTGCTCTATCCATTAAGCCATGGTGCCTTAAAATACAAGATCGGGTTGGACACAATCCCTGTCTGACATGGTGCTCACGTTCTTAGTTCCCATTTTAAAGATGAGGGAACTGAGGCCCAGACTTTTCTAAGGTCACACAGTAGACAAGGAGTGGAGTAGCAGTTAGATCACAGGGCCTTCTGACTCTAACGCCCGGGTTCTCGTGCGTGCCATTGTATTGAGATGTATTCATACTTCCCACGGAGTGTTCCCCAACTGGATCTCAAACACTTCCTGGGCCGGAAATTAGGGTGTCTGACAAAATAGGGGAGAATTGGACTCCTTGTTAGGGAAAGAAACTTGCTGAATGTAACGCCCCTCTTCTCTGCAAAGAAACTACAGTTTCCGAGGGAGTTTTTTAACTCTCAGATAGTTTGGGCGAAGGCTATCTGCAAGTGTCCTCCAATTGGTCCCTCAAGCCCAGCTATTAATTTTCATTACCTTCTGCTCGGCATAGAAGGCGTATTTGTGCTGTAAACCAGTAGGTGTCAATTGGCCCAAGGTGGCTCTCGAAAAGGATTTCTCTGAAAACACAACCTGCTCTTGAAGCTCAAGTGAATGCTTACGGGTTGTTTGTGAACCTTACCGGTCACTGTGTGATTCCACTCAGATGGAGGTGACCGAAAGGGGCTCGGCTGGTAGCCGTGATGTGGTGTGTGAGTCCGAAGGACCTGGGTTCTAATCCCGGGTCCGCTACATGGCTGCTGTGTGACCTTGGACAAGTGACTTATCTTCTCTGCACCTTAGTTACCTCATCTTTAAAATGGGGATTAAGAGCATGAGCCCCATGTGGGATAGGGGGTGTGTTCACCTTGACACAGACGTGGATCCAGCCCTGTGCTTAGAACGATGCTTGGCAAATAGTGCTTAACAAGTACCATAATTATTATTCTTGAATGAACAAATAACTTTATTTGGAACTGGGTCTCACAAGCTCAATATTTCATGCAATGCACTGGATTCAGTTTAACGACTTGGACAAAGAATCATAAAATGAATGATAGATATTCTAATGGTTCAACGGGGATTTGTGCAAATGTTGGGGGTGTTATTTAGCTGCAGGAGTCAGAACAACTGGCCGAAAAGCGTATATGCATATTAAATTCGATGTGGTTTTATGAATTCTAGGGATCCTTGAACATTGGGAATCTCTCACGGCTCAGTTTTCGTCCCTTTTCTATTCTCCATCGACACTTATTCGCTTGGAGAACTCTTTTGCTCCCATGGCTTCAACCACCCTCTCTATGGGGATGATTCCCCATTCTACCTCTCCAGTGGTCCCCTCTTTCCTTCTCTCCGGTCTCTCATTTCTTCCTGTCTTCAGGACGTCCCTACTTGCATCTCCCGTTGATAGCTCAAACTAAACACTTCCAAAACAGAACTGCTCATCTTCCCACCCACACCCCTGTCCCCCTGTCTTTCTCATCACTGGAGACACCACCACCAGCCTCCCTGTCTCTCAAGCCCATAAGCCTGGCATTATTTTTCACTCATCGCTGTCATTCAACCCATATGTTCATTCCTTCAACCAATTCTGTCAGTTCTACCTTCACGGTATAGCTAAAATCCACCCTTTCCTCTCCATCCAAACTGCTACCAAGTTAATCCAAACATATTTCCTCTTTGGCACTGAGGACTACGGTAGCCTCCTCCCCTTCTTCTCTGCCTCCAGTCTTTCCCCACTCCAGTAATTACCTCTCTCTCCTTCCCAGATCATTTTTCTAAAAAAAGTTCTGTCCACACCGCCCCACTCTTCAAGAGCCTCCATGGGTTGCCCATCCACCTCCACATCAAACAGAAACTCCTTGCCGTCGGCTTCAAAGCACTCAGGAGTCTCGGCGCCTCGTCTCCTCCCACCTTAACTTGCCGATTTCCTCCTTCAACCCAGTCCAAGCAGTTGGCTCCTCTAACTCCGACTCACTCACTGTCCTCCCACGTCCGCCATCTCCCTTGGAACTCCCTCCCCCTCTATGTAGAGAAGCCATGTGGCTTAGTGGTTACAGCTGGGTCCTGGGACCCAAGAGCACGGGTTCTGGGTTCTAATCCCTGGGAGCACGGGCCTGGGTTCTAACCCCGACTCTGCCATATGCCTTCTGTGTGGTCTTGGGCAAGTCACATAACTTCTCTAGGCCTCAGTTACCTCATCTGTTCAATGGAGATTAAGAATGTGAGCCCCATATGGGACAGGGACTCTGTCAAACCGGATGAAGGTGTATCTACCTCAGCGCTTAGAGTGCTAGGCACACAATTAACACTTAAGAAGTGCCATAACTATTATTATTCTTACTCTCCCAAGTGCTTAGTAAAGTGCTCGGCACATGATAAGCATTCAGTAAATACGACTGACTGACGGAACGGTCACCCACTTTTCCCCCCGATATATCCTGGCTGGGAAACCCTGTTACTGGTATCCTTCCCCTCTCCTCCTTAGCTCTGCTCCAGGGCAACTTTTATCAAAACTGGGCGGGTCGGGCTGAGTTCTGCTGGGGTGTGCAGAACTGGGTGGTCCTACAAAATTGCTAGGTATAGGAAGAGATAAGCTAGTGTGGCCACAGCTTGAGTTGTGGGTTTCTGCCTTTCAATGAAACGTTTGATTATGTAAATGAGATCCAATCACACAGTTAGCAGTGCAGATATCTTCTCTTTGGAAGTGAGATTGATTAAAAGCGATGTACTTTCCAAATGGATTATTATACTTTCAAACAGTTGGTATTTCTTTTCATTGAATTGTATTAACTGAGCACTTACTGTGCTCAGAACATGGTAATAATAATAATGTTGGTATTTGTTAAGCACTTACTATGTGCAGAGCACTGTTCTAAGAGCTGGGGTAGATACAGGGTAATCAGGTTGTCCCATGTGGGGCTCACAGTTAATCCCCATTTTACAGATGAGGTAACTGAGGCACAGAGAAGTCAAGTGACTTGCCCCGGTCACACAGCTAAGTGGCACAGCCGGAAGTCGAAATCATGACCTCTGACTCCGAAGCCCAGCCTCTTTGCACTGAGCCACGCTGCTTCCCAATGGTGAGAAGCAGCATGGCGCAGTGGAAAGAGCAGGCTTTGGAGTCAGGGCTCATGAGTTCGAATCCCAGCTCTGCCACTTGTCAGCTGTGTGACTGTGGGCAAGACACTTGACTTCTCTGTGCCTCAGTTCCCTCCTCTGTAAAATGGGGATTAAGACTGTGAGCCCCACGTGAGACAACCTGATTCCCCTGTGTCTACCCCGGCGCTTAGAACAGTGCTCTGCACATAGTAAGCGCTTAACAAATACCAACATTATTATTATTATTATTATTATTATTACTAAGCACAAGGCAGATTACAATACAGCAGAGTTGGTAGACCCGTTCCCCACCCATAACGTTATTGAACATCTTGATCACCATACAACAGAACACATTGTTCGGCCCTCAAGGAGCTTGAAATTTAACGTAGAAGACAGTGCAGATGCAACTTATTTTCAGTAAGTAGGAACAGGAGGAGGGAGAAGAAGAATAGGGAAAGATGGATTATGGAGATCAGTGTACGTATATGATGAATCTTTTAACTTCACAACTTAGGTTAGTCAGCGTAGAAAATGTGAAGCGTTGAATTCTAATAGATCCCTTATGGTGAATTGAATTTCTGCATTTCATTGATCAAATTTGGATTAGAAACTCTAAGGAGATACCAGGCAAAATAATTTCAGTGCAGTATTGTTCAGGATTTGTGAAGTTTTAATGAGTAAGTATATTTAGTTATCCTTCACACTCGGAGACATCGCTGAGGGTGAAATTGGTTGGAGTGCTTTTGTGAATGAGAAGACCATTTTGGGTCCCACGGTCCCGACCACATTGTGTGCGCACACGGACTGTGTCTTTATGCTGTCATGCTTCGATGTCTGTAAAGCCTGGAGCTGTTTTTCTTTTTGCCTCTTTTTCCTCTTGAGCCTTACTAGGATAACTCTCAAAAAGAGCCGCTCCTCTCATGATCGCATTCCACCATGCTGCTCTCTCTGCAGCAGTCGACTCCCAGTTACATCTGGAACGTAGCTACGTCTCAGTATTGGTTTCACTAGGCCCTAAACATTTCCCCCGCCATCCTACTTTCTTTGGTTTCCCTTTTCCAACTCTCCATTGAGCACTTCTTTGGGTATCCTGCTGCTGTTCATCCTCTTCAAATGTTCCACCCGGTGTCGCTCAAATCTGAATCATCGGTCAATCTATCAAAAGTATTTATGGAGGACTCACTGCGTGCAGTGTGCTGTATTAAATGTTTGGTTAGAAGTTGGTAAAAGTTTAGATAGGGAGACAGACATTAAAGATAAATGAATAAATTACGGCTATGTACCCGAGTGATTTGGGGCTGAGGGAGGGTTCTATGAAGGGTGTAAATTGAATTGAAAGGGTGACACAGAACGGAATGGGAGAAGAGGAAATGAAGGCTTAGTCGGGGAAGACCTCCTGTAGGAGATATGCTTTTAATAAGGCCTTGAAGATGGGGAGGAGCAATCATCTGTCAGATATGAAGAGGGAGGGAGCTCCAGGCCAGAGGCAGGGCGAATGATGATGCCGAGGGTAAACAAGAAGTTAGTGCCTTACAAAAAGTACTATCCACCGCAAGAAATTATAGCTTCGGGGTGGCCTTCACTGAGAGCATTCCGCCGCTGCAAAACGTTGACTGATGGGTCGTTTATGGATCCTTCCCTCTGGTTCCCACAGATGGGATCTGATTAGACGGGGGCGGGGAGAAAGAGGTGGCACCCTCACGGCACCATACCGCCCTGGGGGCAGGATCCGACCCCATAAGTGTCTTGTTTTAAAGCGTGTGCAGTGAAAACTTGGCGATCCATGGGTTCCCAGTGGGAAATGGGCCTGGGGAGCCGGGGGGAAGTAGGGTGGGGAGTTTCCCTGGTGCAGTTTGGATTCGAAGTTTGGTTCCTGGGCTGAGTGGCGTGGCCGCGGCAGTGGCCGCAACGTCTGCCGGGTGGGTGATCGATCAATCATATATATTGAGCGCTTATTATATGCAGAGCACTGTACTGAGCGCTTGGGAGAGCACGATACAGCAGGATTAGCAGACACATTGCCTGCCCACAACAAGCTTACGGTCTAGGAAAGCAGCATGGCGTAACGGATAGAGCACGGACCTCAGAGTCACGAGGTCATGGATTCTAATTCCGGCTCTGCCGCTTGTCTGCTGTGTGACTTTGGGTAAGACACTTAACTTCTCTGTGCCTCAGTTACCTCATCTGTAAAATGGAGATTAAAACTGTGAGCCCCACATGGGACAAGCTGATTACCTTTTACCTACCCCAGCGCTTACAACAGTGCTCGGCAAGTAATAAGCGCTTAACAAATGCCATAATTATTATTACTGTAATTATTACTGTGAGTCCCACATAAGAAAAGGTCATTGTCCGACTCAGTTTGTTTTTATCCACCCCAGTGCTCGGTACAGTGCTTTTCACATCTTAAGTGCTTTAAAAATACTATTATTATTATTAGAGGGGGAGACAGACATTAATAGGAATCAATAAATAAGAGGTGTGGGTTTAATAGCAGTGTGGCTCAGTGGCAAGAGCATGGGCTTGGGAGTCAGAGGTCATGGGTTCTAATCCCGGCCCCACCACTTGTCAGCTGTGTGACCTTGGGCAGGTCACTTAACTTCTCTGTGCCTCAGTTACTTCATCTGTAAAATGGGGCTGAAGACTGAGAGCCCTATGTGGGACTACCTGATTACCCCAGCACTTAGAACAGTGCTTGACACCAAGTAAGCGATTAAATACCAACATTCTTCTTCTTCTTCTTGTTCTTATTGTTAGGGCGACTACCAAATGTCCAAAGGATATTTGGAGATGGGGAAGATGAGATGAGGCGGGTGGACGCCGGTGAATATAGGGGGAGGGGAGGCAAGAGGATGGTCCGAACCTGCTTGCCTTCCCTTGTCCTGGCCCCTCTTTACCATTACAGGGAAAACCCATGTTTAAAGGACTTGGAGAACAGCCTCCTGGCCGCCATTCTCTAAGGGTCCTGCCAGCTAGCTGGCTCACTGACCATAAAGGCCAAGTTCCTTTGTGGAACAGGTGTTGTCGAATGCTTTTGAGGTGACCACGGTTTTGGTTGCTGAACGGCAATCCCAGACGATTCTCAGCATGAAATGAAAACTTCAATATGACTTTTGAAACGGTTTTCAAGTTTACTCTGTATCAGTGCATTTTAGCCAGCGTTTTGCCCCATCCCCTGTAGAAATACATGCCTCTAATCGTGGCAGGTGCCGATCTTTGTTTCAAATACCTGAATGTGCAATTTCCCCTCTGAGAAATGGAACTAGACCGCAGGGGAAACTTGGGCAGTGTTTACTTCTATTAACTGAAGGAAATACGGTGGGGTTTCTATGATCAAGGAACCTTTAAATAGGTGACAAAATTTACATATCTTCACAATTGATGAATCAATTAAAATGTTTTATTGCAATAAGAAGATGAACCAGGCAGATTCCGAGTTTCATGAGCTGTGTTTTAGGTTCCCGCTATTGTCCATATGTGGCACGTAGATTTGCACCTTTAATTCACCTCTCCCTCAGCCCCACAGCACTTTTGTACGTTTCCGTGGTTTTTTTGAGTGTGTTCCCCCATCTAGACTGTAAACTCCTTGTACCTACCAATTCTGTTACATGCTACTCTCCCTAGTGTTTAGCACGCTGCTCTGCACACAGGAAGCGTTCAGTATATATGATTGATCGATGGTCTTCACCTGGGGAGGAGAAAACCTTCCTGGTGACCCACAGTCCCGTTCTGCAGAAAACTATCCCATTACTACTATTACTGTTATATTCATTCATTATCATCCTTACCTGAGGTATTTGTCGAGTGCTTACTATGTGCAGAGCACTCTACTCAGTGCTTGGGAGAGTTTAATAAAACAGAGTTGGCAGACGTGTTCCCTCCCCACGAAGAGCTTACAGTCTAGGGGGTATGGACATTCATGTAAATAAGACATTTTCAATATATAATTTAAAGATATGTACATAATCACTGTGGGGTTGAGGGTGGGATGAATTTCCAAGAGCCAAAGGTCCCAGAACCAAATGCAGAGAGGATCCAGGGGAAGAGGGAGACGGGGAAAAGAATCCAGGAAGGCTTCTTGGAGGAAATAGGACTTGAAGAAAGCTTGGAAGTTGGAGAATGGGGTGGTGTGTATGGAGGGGAGGGGAATTCCAGGCTAGGGGAAGGTTGTGGGAAGTCGAGCAGGGGCAAGATGGACGAGATTGGGTCAAAGTACATTGGTGGTAGAGGAGAGAAAATTGCTGGCTGGGCTGTAGTAGGAGTTAAATGAGGTAAAGTAAGCAAACCCTAACTATATATCAGACACTGTTCTAAGCGCGGGGGTAGATAGAAGTTAATCAGGTTGGACACGGGGCTCCCAGTTTAATTAGCAGAGAGGTCCCCATAATAGTAGAGTATTTAATCCCCATTTTACAGTTGAGGAAACCGGGGCACAGGGAAATTAGATGACACACAGTAAGACTTTGGCAGAGCTGGAATTGAACCCAGGTCTTGGGATTCCCAGGGCTACGATCTTTCAATTGGTCCAAGCCACTTCTCTAGGGCTTGCTGGCTCCCTGTTGATTCCCCAAGTGTTGTTGCCTATGGATGTTTGAATAGAACTCACCAAGCCCTCAATCTGCTTTATCCCCTGCAGTTATGAAGTGCTGGGATGCTAACTCACTGGAGCCTGAGTTCCCTGTGGACAGGGAATGTGCCGCTTCTTTATTCTCTACTTCCCAAGCATCTAGTGCAGTGCGCATCTAGTACAGTACAAAGGGGGCAGTTAATATTCTATTTATTCTATTTAGTCCTGATTCTACTTAGTCCTGATTCTATTTAGTTGCCATTGTTTTTATGAGATGTTCTTCCCCTTGACTCTATTGCCATTGTTCTTGTCTGCCTGTCTCCCCTGATTAGACTGTAAGCCCCTCAAATGGCAGGGACTGTCTCTATCTGTTGCTGACCTGTTCATTCCAAGTGCTTAGTACAGTGCTCTTTACATAGTAAGCGCTCAATAAAACTATTGAATGAATGAATGAATGAACACTAGCGCTACCGCTAAATGAAGCAACTCCTTCCAAATGAAGGGTGTATGGTCAAAGAAAGATCAGCGCCGCTCTAACGGTACCCACATGGGCTAAATCGGATCACCTCCAAGGTAACCTGCCGGTCACCCCCTCTGGGGGATATTGGGTTGTGAAAAACATTTTGGGCAACCAGATTCTGTTAGCAGTTGCCAGAGCCCAAATGCGAGGACGCTGTTAAATTCTTTGCTGAGTTCTGTAAATAATGTGTGCAGGTCTGAGTGCTTCCGCTAGACTGTAAACTCATCGTAGGCAGGGACCTTGTCTACCAACACTGTTGTATTGCACTTTTCCAACTGCTTATACAGTGCTGTGCACGCAGCGAGTGCTCAGTAGATTCCACTGATTGGTTTTTTCCTCTATTTCTCATGTTTCCGATGTGCAGTGAAATAGCCTAGTGGCATAAGAATGAAATTGGAACTCGGATACAGCTTTCAAACGTGTTCATTTCATGTTTAGCTATGGCATTCTACAAGGTACACGAAAAAGAAGCAATCTGGAAGAAAATGAACACTTGTTTAATAGCAGCAAGGCATTAAATGCCATTTAACTTCTACACTTATTTTTTTTAATAAATGCTGCCTGAAAAACAATTTAACCACATAGAATGGCCATCAGAGCTTTCCCAAACTGGGAGAGGTAGTAATAATACCGTGTAAATATAGTGACTCTCCAAAGACACCTCCATCATCTTGATGACTTTAAATAGCCACCATTATCGAAGTTGGATGTTAAATGGCTAATAAACACAGATCTTAATACAATTCATTATGACTTTTTCACGTAGAAAGCATTGTGTTCGCAATTACGAGCTGCACCGACAAAAATGTCTTAAAAGAGCTCTTTAGTCATGACTCCTTAATTTGTACGGTGCTTTCCTTCCTAAAAACCAAACATTTCCCTGAGGTGATCAACGGGAAGATGTGAAGAGAAACGGAAGCGTTATCTTCAGCAGTACTGTCACTCCACCCCGCCATTTTGTATTGTCTGTCTACATATAGGGCAAGAGGGGGCGCGTGCGTATGGAGTTGTATATAGAGAGTGTGCAGATTTGGGGTTGGAATATATATTTGAGTGTGTGTGTGTGTGCATTGATCTAGAGCTTTAGATAGCTCCCGAGCTGTCTGCTGATTGAAAAGATGCTAGGCATTAGTGAGACCAAGGTTCACCAACAGATCCTCTAAATCAGTTGACTGAGAACTATGTGAAATCAAGGAGAAAGATACCTTAAATAGATGATTGGTTTCACAGATGTTTGATTTTAGTTGATTTACTTTGGATGGTTTTTCAGTATTAGTACAGTGCTTGGCACAGAGTAAGAGCTTAACAAATGCCACAGGGATTATTATTGTCACTGAATTTGCCTTTGCATAAATCCCAATGCTTTGACTTTGGACTCTTGCATTCTCTGCCAATTTCATTATTGACCAGGCTGGCGTCCAGTGGGGATGGGAAGACTTGATGATAGGATTTGGTAGACTACTAACTTGTTCAGCTTTGAAACCCATTTTGATGAAACCGTTTCTACAAAAAAATTCGCTTCCCGCATCCTCCAGGTCTGAGGTCACTCATTTCCACCAGCGGGTCCCGTTTGTTTATAATATCGTAGCTCCAGGATGAGGGTGGGGGTCATGCCCTGTTGATGGTTGGAGCGGCCGTGGCACGGAATCCAAGCTCAGGCTTCCGGCTCGCTGAGGAAATGCACCTATCAATACAGTCTGGCCTCATGAGACCTGCTCTCCTTGGTTAAGCTCCATTTTCCAAACTTCCTGCTGGTGAGGTATGGAGTTTGTGTGTATGTCACCCCAGGTTTCACTGACCGGCGAATTGACACGTATCGTTGATATTTATTGAGCGCCTACTGTGTGTAGATCACTCTAATCAGCCCTTGAGAGAGGACACTATAATAACATAAGACACATTCCCTGTCCACAAGAAGCTTACATTGTAGAGGTCTAACTCATGTTCATATTTAACTTTCCTGTGAAAGATATCATTTCAGTTGCCCATTCTACACCTAAATCAGTGACTTGGGGCCTTTGATTTCAAGATGGAAAGTTTGAGAGCAGGAGGTCTGGCAATCGGGTCCTGGGTTCTGTCAGTGGCTTGCTGAGTGACCTTGGGCAAGTCATTTAACTCTCTGTGCCTTGGTTTCCTCATCTATAAAATCAATCAACCTGTCGATGGTATTTGAGTGCTTCCTATGTGCAGAGCACTGTACTAAGTGCTTAGGAGAGTATAATTCTAGAAACAAGAAACATTGGATTTTAGCGATTGACCCCACCTCTAGTTGGTAAGCTTCTTGTGGCCAGGGATCGTGTCTACCTCCTGTTTTCAGCTTGCCCCCTCCTACCTCACCTAGCTATTCTCCTGCTACACCCCAGCCCGCACACTCTGCTCCTCAAGCGTTAACCTTCTCACAGCACCTCGATCTCGTCTATCTCCCCGTCGACCCCTCACCCCCGTCCTGTCTCTGGACTGGAATGCCCTTCCTAATCAAATCTGACAGACGGTGACTCTTCCCCGCCCTCCCTCTTGAAAGCTTTATTGAAGGCACATCTCCTCCAAGAGACCTTCCCTGACTAGGTGCCCCCTTTCCTCTTCTCCCACTCCCTTTTTGGTCGCCTTGAGGTGATCCCTTTATTCATCTCCAATCCCAGCCCCACCGTGTTGCGGTACCTATCTGTAATTTTATTCGCTTATATTAATGTCTGTCTCACCCTCTAAACTGTAAGCTTGTTGTGGGCAGGCAATTTGTCTGTGGTATTATGTTGTACCCTCCCAAATGCTTAGTACAGTGCTCTGCACACAGTAAATGCTCAGTAAATGATTGACTGACTGACCAAGGGCATTGTATTATACCCTCCCAAGCACTTAGTTCAGAGCTCTGCACAGAGTAAGAACTCAATGAATGCCATTGATTGATTGCGGGGGGGGGGGGAGCAATCAATCAGTCGATCAGTGGGAACTTCACTCTGTGCAGAACACTTTGTGGCCAGAGGTTAGCTTTAGCAGTATAAAATGAAGAACAAAGGTGTGGAGCAGGGTAAAAGTCGTGGGTGATTTTCCTCATCTAAACCGTACGTTTTTTGTGGGCAGGGAACATGTCTACCAACTCTATGGTGTTATTCTCCCCCAAGCTCTTGGTGCAGTGCTCTGCACAAGGTAAGTACTCCAAAATCATTGAGGATGATGAAGTTGGTGATCTGTTCACATAAGACAGGTTTATCTTTGCTGTGGTGCCAGTGATATGCTAGGCACTTAACTGTTTGCTGAATATCTATTTCTGTCAGATTGTTTCTGATGATTCCCAGATCATCACGATGCACAGCAATAGAGCAGCTGCTTACTAGCTTACAGGCTAATGGATTCTGAAGGTTGGCCGAATTGAAACCCGAGATACCTTCTCGGCAATTATTATTTGGGAACATGCGTGGAGCTTCAGGAATGTTCAGTGTAAAACGAAAGAAATGCAGAATCCCACTTGTATCATTTCTACATCTGAATTTGGAGCAGAATATTGTGCTTGTAAAATTCTCTAACTCTTACGCTTGCCTGAAGTCATGAAGGCTAGTCTCCAAATAACACAACACTTCGCTGTTCTACAACTATATTTTTCTCTTATGGTAACTAAAGTTATGTTGTCCATGAAAGATGAAATATGTGGCAGGTAAAGGAATACTAACTGAGAGAGCTTGTGGCATTTTCCCTGCGAAACATTTCTAGTGGAAAATTTTTCACTCATTTTTTTTATTATGGCATTTATTAAGCGCTTACTTGTGCCAGGCACTGTACGAAGGACTGGGGTAGGGACGAGCTCATCGGGTTGGACAGAGTCCGTGTCCCACATGGGGCTAACAGCCTTAATCCCCATTTTACAGATGAGGTAACTGAGGCACAGAAAAGTGAAACGCGTTCCCCAGGGTCACACACCAGATGAGCGGCAGAGCCGGGATTTGAACTCACTTCCTTCTGACGCCCGAGTCCTGGCTCTATCCACAAGGCCATGCTGCTTCTCATCGAGCAACTGTGGCAGGAATAATCATACAAAATTTACATAGCCAAAACCACACTCACCCTTGGATTTATGCGTGCCTCAATGTAGAGTTTTGTTACTGTAAAAATGGGTATCTTTCCTTGTGTTGATGAATTAACATTTAATCCAGGGTCTCCTGTGACTGGCGTGAGAGATCTCTTATCACATCCCCTGGACGAACTCTGCCTGGGAAAGCAGCAAGGCCAGCATGGAAAAGATTTTTGCATCCACTGTCGCCCTGCTGCTCTGAAAAAATCCATTTTCCTCTCCATGGTGGGAGAGGAGATTTTGTACTAGTCTTTGGTTTCATCATTCAGTGTGGGAAGGTTGACACTTGTCCTAGGCAGGGGTTTTACCAGAGATTTTGTTTGAGTAGTGTTTCTTGACTGTGCCGACAACTCTTCCCTGAGTACTGGCTCCTCCCAGCTCTTCCCTCACCTCCCTGCCAATAGTCCTGACTTAGAGTTATCATCCTCAGTGTTGCTCATGTGGCTTTCTATGTGACGAGCGCGGGTGTGATCGCTGGGAAGACTTACGAGAAAATCGGTTATGGCAGGCCTGGGAGATGGGAACCGTCACAATCCAAGTGGGGAAGAGCTGACCCCTCTGGCAAAAAAAGAATGAGAAGAGTTTAATGGGGTGTGACTTGGAGTACTTGGAATATCAAGTATGAAAAAATCCAGTCAATTTAAGCAAACTTTGAAAGGGCAGTTCTCAGGCTCCTAGGGGCTCCACTAGGAGAAGAAAAATGGAAAGAATAAGACTAGATTTTTTTTTAAATATGGTTTAGGTAAATCTTGGGGAGTCACATTCTCATCGCTTTGTCTGCGCCTATATTTCTTTACCTTTTAACGAATAGGATGTCAGTACCAAAATTGTAGACCACAGATAAGATATGCCATTAGGAAGTTTCACTAGTAAAACTGATCAAGTGGATTATAGTCCAACTTCAACACAGGAAAAGCCTGAATAATATAAATAACATTCCATGGTCTGTGATTTTGATCTATATCCGATGTCTCTGGCCATCATTTGCCACGTGGGATCCCGCTAAACCACGGGGGTTACCATGGAGTGGTATAAGTACCTTCAGTTGCATCCTTTGGACATTTGATATTCACCCCCTCCCCAACCCTACAGCACTTAGGTACATACATATCTTTAAATTATATCTTATAAATTAGAGATTTACTCATATTAACATCTGTCTCCTCCTCTAGACTGTAAGCTCATGATGGGCAAATAAACCTGTCTGCTAATTTTGTTGTATTGTACTCTCCCAAGCGCTTAATACAACACTCTGCGCATAGTAAGCACTCCATAAATTTGATCGATCGATTGGTTGGAATCGTAAGCATACCAGTTCGTCACAAGATGACACAATTGTGTTCTTTCCAATGGTAGTAAAATGGGCAAGTACTTGGGTTTGGGAAGTTATTCAGTGTAAGGTTTCCCTAGGAAGATGACACCCATTCTGAGCCAAAATATCACTGATCTAGGCACGTGCGCCCCTGTGGAAATGCCCTCTCTGGAACAGGACTTTATTGCGGCCAAACGTTTTGGTGAGGATGTTTCAGGAAAACAGTGTGGCCTCGTGGGACGACCCCAGCCTAGAGCGACAGCAGGCCCAGGTACAAATGCTGCCTTTTTCACTTGTATCAACTGTGTTATAGTGGACTCACCCAAGTGTTTAGTACATTGCTCTGCACCCAGTAAGCGCTCAATAAATAAGATTGACCGATTGCCTGCTGCGGGACCTTCATCAAGTCGCTTAACTTCTCAGTTTCCTACTTAGACCGTGAGCCCAATGTGGTACTGTTTCTCACCTGAATCTTTTGGCTCCACCCCAGGGCTTAGTATTGGGCTTGGAACATAGTAAGCACTTAAAAAACGCCACCAGAGAAATAATAATACTGAGTACTGTTAGTGTTTCAGGCAAGAAATAGTCGCATTCGATCCATTTGGTTCTAAACCCAGTTGTCTAGCTTAGCAGTTCTCCGGTCAACTCTGCGGGCCTTGGAGGGTATGTTTTTGAAAGTACTGTTTCACCCATTTCATGTGTAAGAAGATGCTTCTAGGATGAAATGTCAACCCCATACCGCTCTTTCACCGAAGCTTCAAGCCTGGAAGTAAAATGAATGTATCATTAGAAGGGTTCTTAATGGCTTCTCTTGGAAACACCAACTCAAATGACCAGTTGCACTGAAATTAGAATGTCTGGATGTCTGAGAGATTCCTCCATCACTATGCTAATGCCCTGCGTCTTACAGCAAAACTCCCATCGAGCAGTTGAAGCCTAATTGAATTTGGAGGGTTTTTGGATGGCTGATCTCGCAAATGGGAGATATTTAAAGGGCCATTGCAAAGTTGTGGCATGGCGGCTTGGACGTTCTGTCTGGCAGTGCTGGGTTGCGTTAACCATGTGAGCGTCTGCTCACTAAAGGGGGAAAACACCCAACTGTCGCTGCGTTTGTCGGAATGGAAACGGGGATGGATTTTGGGGGGGTTTCAAATGGAAGATGTATCATTTGCCGGGTTACATCTCCCCAGTTTCTAAGGTACGGCAGGTTCATGCAGAGATGCAACTTTTTGCTGTCAACTTTGGAGGCAGCAAAGGGGTAGGGATTTTAGTGGGGTGATGAGGACTTGGGGAGAAGGCAGGCTGTGAAGAGGTACTCTGTTATGAAACCTACTGTCTGAGATGTTTACAGTCCCAACTAGAAGCTGTCCTGTCAGCTGAGATACACCAGCCTGGTAGTCCAACCCCAAAACCCTTGGGATCCCTCAACCCAGAAATTACAGAGAGTGGTAACTCTGCAGAATCTTGGACTTTGTCCCGGGAAATGGCTTATCGTGTGACTCGGTGTACTTTACCAAACTACATCTGGAATTCCAACTGCATTTTATCGGTTACGTTCGGCTATTCTGGAATTGTGGATTTTTTGCTGAAGAGTCTCAAGTACTTGCCCCTCCATTTCAGATCAGTCAACCGATGGTATTTATCGAGCGCTTACTCTGCGCACAACACTTCGTCTGTAATTTATATTAATGTCTGCCTCCCCCTCTAGACAGTAAGCTCGCTGTGGGGAAGGAGTGTGTCTGTTTATTGTTGCACTGTACTCTCCCAAGTGCTTACGGAGTAAGTGCTCAGTAAATACCATTAACTGACTATTACACGCTTGGGAGACAGAATTGGTAGACATGTTTCCTTCCCACAAGGACCTTACAGTCTAGAGTGGGAGACAGACATTAAAATGAGTGGTGGATATGGACATGAGGGCTGAGGGTAGGGAGAATAAAGGGTGGAAATCCAGATGCCAGAGTGATGCAAAAGGGAGAGGGAGGAGGGGAAATGAGGGCTTTACTCAGAGAAGTCCTCTTGGCGGAGATTTGATTTTAAGAAGATTTTTAAGAAGATCTAAAGACTCCAGGAGTTGTTAAAGTTAATTGGAAGTCTTCCGAACCTTTTACCTGCTGCTATTAGGAAAACCACACTACATTTCTAAGGATATAATAATGTTGGTATTTGTTAAGCGCTTACTACGTGCAGAGCGCTGTTCTAAGCGCTGGGATAGATACAGGGTAATCAGGTCATCCCACGTGAGGCTCACAGTTAATCCCCATTTTACAGATGAGGTAACTGAGGCACAGAGAAGTGAAGTGAATTGCCCACAGTCACACGGCTGACAAATGGCAGATCTGGGTTTCGAACCCATGACCTCTGACTCCCAAGCCCCGGCTCTTTCCACTGAGCCGCGCTGATATCATTGCTAATGATGGATCCTCGGTTTAGAAAGTGGAGATGAGATTCCCGGTAAGTGCTCAAGGCTTAATACTCAGGCAGGGAATCTAAAGGGATGGAATAGTCGACTGGTCACCCCCATCACTTGGTTAATGAAAAGTAGGTCTGAGGAGCAAAAAAAAAATTCCTTT
This sequence comes from Ornithorhynchus anatinus, assembly GCF_004115215.2. Classification (NCBI taxonomy): domain Eukaryota; kingdom Metazoa; phylum Chordata; class Mammalia; order Monotremata; family Ornithorhynchidae; genus Ornithorhynchus; species Ornithorhynchus anatinus. The sequence goes on along the minus strand of NC_041742.1, from coordinate 13,552,151 downwards.
TGCCCCACACAGGTTAGTTTTTTATATGGTATTTTTAAGCTCTTACTATTTGCCAGGCACTGTACTAAGCACTAGGGTAGATACAAGATGATCAGATTGGACACAGTCCAGTGAGCCACGTGAGGCTCACAGGCATAATCCCCATTTTACAGATGAGGTAACCGAGGCACAGAGAAGTGAAGTGACGTGCCCAAAGTCACACAGCAGACGAGTGGTGGGGCCGAGATTAGAGACCGGGTCCTTCTGACTCCCAGGCCCGTGCTCTATCTATCCACTAGACCACACTGCTTCTCACTGTTAAGACAGTGCAGTCGAAACCTAGAGAAGATGGCCAACCACGTGATCTCAGAGACACGTTCTCATCTCTTTTACATGACTCTCCCGTTTGATCAGTTATCTCTTGCCTTAATGAGCACTTAAAGCTGGAATGTAGGGTGATCTCTATCTCCCTGGAAAAGACAGCTATTTCCCAGAACTTAATTTAGAAGGTGCATTAAAGGAAACAGCATCGTTTGGAACCCTATCCCCGAGAAGGGTCTTGCGATTACTGATCCGCTCCCTTCACGGACTCCCGGCCATAAAAGCTTTTATTCCTCAAACCCAAATTGTGTATAACTAGGGAACGGGCAACTTCAAGCCCTGTATGTGCCATTTCCGAGCCAACCGCGCTAAGCGGATGACGGTCATCTGCCACACTGAGACGTTTGCAGACAGGCAGCGGTATCGATTGAGCGCTGGCTTTGTCCGCACAAAGTTCTGGACCCAGCGCTTGGGAGAGGGCAGAGGTAGGGGAAAGGATCCCTACCAGGAAGGAGCTTACAATCTCATGGGGGATTTGGACACAGAAATGAATGTTGTTTACCTCACCTCGCTGCTCTCCTACTACAACCCAGACCGCACACTTGGCTCCTCTAATGCCAACCTACTCACTGTACCTCAGTCTCGGATATCTTGCCGACGACCTCTCGCCCACATCCTGCCTCTGGCCTGGAATGCCTTTCCTCTTCATTCCTCTCTAGACTGTTGATGAGCAGGGAACATGTCTGCTAATTCTGTTGAATTGTACTCTCCCAAGCGCTTAGTACAGTGCTTTGTACATAGTAAATGCTCAGTAAATTCCTGTGATGGATTGAGGTGGCCTCTCAACCTCCGCTCCAAACAGAAACTCCTCACTCTAGGCTTCAAGGCTCTCCATCACCTTGCCCCCTCCTACATCTCCTCCCTTCTGTCTTTCCACAGCCCACCCCGCACGCTCCGCTCCTCTGCCCCCAACCTCCTCACCATCCCTCGGTCTCGCCCATCCCGCCGTCGACCCCCGGGCCACCTCCTCCCACGGTCCTGGAATGCCCTCCCTCCTCATCTCAATCTCATTCTCTTCCCCTCTTCAAATCCCTACTTAAAGCTCACCTCCTCCAAGAGGACTTCCCAGACTGAGCTCCCCCTTTTTTCCTCTCTGCTCCCTCTACCCCCCCGCCCTTCACCTCTCTGCAGCTAAACCCTCTTCTCCCCACTTTCCCGCTCCTCCTCCCCCTCTCCCGTCCCACCCCCTCAGCACTGTACTCGTCCGCTCGACTGTATATATCTTTATCACCCTATTTATTTGGTTTATTTTGTTTAATGAGATGTACATCACCCTGATTCTATTTAGTTGCCATTGTTTTTATGAGATGTTCTTCCCCTTGACTCTATTAATCGGAGAAGCAGCGTGGCTCAGTGGAAAGAGCGCGGGCTATGGAGTCAGAGGTCATGGGTTCGAATCCCGGCTCCGCCGCTTGTCAGCTGTGTGACTGTGGGCAAGTCACCTCATCTGTAAAATGGGGATTAAGACTGTGAGCCCCACGTGGGACGACCTGATTCCCCTGTGTCTACCCCAGCGCTTAGAACAATGCTTGGCACATAGTAAGCGCTTAACAAATACCAACATTATTACATTATTATTACTTCACTTCTCGGTGCCTCAGTTACCTCATCTGTAAAATGGGGATTAAGACCGTGAGCCCCACGTGGGACAACCTGGTTCCCCTGTGTCTACCCCAGCGCTTAGAACAGTGCTCGGCACATAGCGCTTAACAAATGCCAACATTATTATTATTATTATTATTGCCATTGTTCTTGTCTGCCCGTCTCCCCCGATTAGACTGTAAGCCCATCAAACGGCAGGGCTGGTCTCTATCTGTTGCCGACTTGTTCATTCCAAGCGCTCAGTACAGTGCTCTGCACATAGTAAGCGCTCAATAAATACTATTGAATGAATGAATGAATGAATACTCTCCCCCCCTCAAAGCCTTATTGAAGGCACATGTCCCCCGAGAGGCCTTCCCCAACTAAATCCTCATTTCCTCTTCTCCCACTCCTTTCTGTGTTGCCCTTACACTTGGATTTGCTTCCTTTATTCACCCCTCCCTCAGCCCCACAGCACTTAAGTATATCCATAATTTATTTCTTTATACTTTGTCTCTCTCCCCCTCTAGATTGGAAGCTCTTTGTGGGCCGGGAACGGCTCTACAAACTCTGTTATTATATTGTACTTTCCCAAGTGCTGAATTTAGTGCCATTTACACAGTAAGTTCTCAATAAATACAAGCGATTGATTGAGAGGGAGAGAGCATAGGGAAATGGCTTTTCCCTTTGCCAGGTCCTTGAAAGATGAGCTGTTGACGGGTATAGTTTCATCCTCCGGTGCACGAGGTGACGGAATACCTTCAAGGTGGCGGACAATGTCCATCAGGGGGACTTCTCACTATACCTCGATCTCGTCTGTCTCGCCGCCGGTCTCTTGCTCAGGTCTTGCCCTTGGCCTGGAACGTCCTCCCTCCTCAAATCCAACAGATAATTAGTCTCCTTCAGAGCCTTATCGAAGGCACATTTCCTTCAAGAGGCCTTCCCTCACTAAGCCCTCCTTTCCTCTTCTCCCACTCCCTTCTGCGTTGCCTCGACTTGCCTCTTCATCTCCCCGCCCCATGCCAGCCTCACAGCACTTAGGTCCATATCTGTATTTTTACCTATTTATATTAATGTCTGTCTCCCCCTCTAGTCTTCTAGTCTTCTCCCTCATGAGAAGCTGTGTGACTTAGTGGAAAGAGCAAGGGCTTGGGAATCAGAGTACATGGTTTCTAATCCCGGCTCCACCACTTGTCTGCTGTGTGACCTTGGGTGAGTCGCTTCACTTCTCTGTGCCTCAGTTGCCTCATGTGTAAAATGGGGATTAAGACTGTGAGCCCTCCGTGGGTCAACCTGATTACCTTGTATCTACTCCCGTGCTTTAGAACAGTGCTTGGCACATAGTAAGCGCTTAACAAATAACATCATTATTATTATTAGACTGTAAGCTCATTGCAGGCAGGGGATGTGTCTCTTAATTGTTGTATCATACTCTTCCAAGTGCTTAGTACAATGCTCTGCACACAGTAAGTGTTTAAATATAATTGACAGACTGACCTGACTGGGCTCTAGCAATCATTCAGTCGTATTTATTGAGCGCCGTGTGCAGAGCACTGTACTAAACACTTGGGAGAGTACAGTACGAAAGAATTAGCAGGCACGTTCACTGTCCATAGCAAGCGTATGAGGGGGAGACAGACAATATGACTAAATTTAAGATAAAGCCAAAATAGCTTTAAATGAGGAATAATAACGTTAATGATAATTTTGGTATTTATGAAGCACTTAATATGCATTAGGCACTGTTCTAAGTCCTGGGTTAGATAAAATATTCAGTCGTATTTATTGAGTGCTTATCATGTGCAGAGCTCTGCACTAATATAATCAGGTTGGACCCAGTCCCTGTCCCATATCGGACTTACAGTCTTAATCTCCATTTTGCAGATGAGGAAACTGGGGCCCCGAGGTGTGCAGTGACTTGCCCAAGGTCACACAGCAGACAGGTGGCAGAGGAAAATAGGAGACATGGTGGGGTTGGGGGTGCGATTTTGGGGCCTACTAGAGAGAGGCATTGTCTTAGCCACACAAATGGAAAATGGCCCGTGTGAGGAAAAGTAGCATCTTTCGGTCCTACCTCGCCAAGGCTCGGTTTGTCGTGCTGGTTCTCAGAGGTTACTGGGGTCACTTTTGGCCAAAGAGAAGACCGCAAAGCGGAGGAACCAAGATTAGGAAAGGTCTTCTGGAAATATGGCTCGAGGGCATGTACAGTCGAAAAATCGTCCCCCTCGAGAGCCACCAATCAGCTTTGGAAAATGTCAGTGCTGCCAGAAACATGTTTAGTCATTTTTTTAAAGATCCGTTGATGCTTATTACATTTCCTCTTAGTAAAAATGTTGATTCCAAACCATCCGGGTTGATTTTGGCCGTGGAGGACCCCTCCATATCATTGACATCCTGCTCCAATCCAGCTCCCACTGCCTCTGTTGCCAAAAACGTGGGTTCTGCATATTTAAAATGCAATCAATGAAATTCATTCCTTTTCATTTATTCTCTAACCTTCGTGTTAATGGCTTGAAAGATGGGGATTTTGTTTTTACCTTGCTAACAAACAGAATGAAAAAATAAAAGGTTTTTCTTCAGAGGTCCCCTTTGCTGACATGCCTTGTGCTGCCTGGTTTTGATGGAGAAATCGATGGCTGTTTGTGAAGAGTATAAAAATGTGACTTTTACTGGTAAAAATTTCACTTTATAGGTGAAAGTAGCCAATTCGCTATATTTAATTCAGGCTTTCAATGTGCATTTGTCATTTGTAAATCTCATTTTCATAACAGTAAATTAGTGACATTTCACAGGTCCTGAATTTCATCCTTTTTTTTTTTCAATTCTTTTTCAGTGATATTTATTGAGTGCTTGCTCTGTGCAGAGCACTATACTAATACTGGTACTAGTAATAATAACTGTGGTATTTGTTCAGTGTTTGCCATGTGCCAGGCACTGTTGTGAGCACTGGGGTTGATTTAAAATAATCCTGTTGGACCCAGTACCTGTCCCCCATGGGGCTCACAGTCTTAATCCCCATTTTACAGATGCGGCAACTGAGAAAGTGAAGTGACTTCCTCAAGGTCGCACATCAGGCAAGTGGCAGATGGGAATTAGAACCCAGGTCCTTCTGACTTCTAAGCCCGTACCATATCCAGTAGGTCACGTAGTTTCTCAAGCACTTGAGAAAGTACATTACAACCGAGCCGCTCTACACGTTCCCTTCTCACGAATAACTGCCTCGGGTGGAGACAGACATTAATACGAATAAATAGTTAATCGATAGGCACACTAATGCCATGGGACTGTGGGTGGGGTGAATACCAAGTGCCCAGAAGGTACCCTCACAATATTCAGTGGGATCCAGAGCCAGCCTGACAGGATTGCTTCATGAACTTGAGGAGGTAGGGTGGCTCAGTGGCAAGGCTGTGGGACTAGAAGTCAGGCGACGGGGGTTTCACATCACATTAGGCTGCTGATGTGCTTTGGGAACTGGCCCAGGTCACTGCACCTCTCTGGCATTACTTTCCTCCTGTGGAAAATGGGGATAAAAGATTTAGACTTAGATCGCACTTAGTTCCTGCCAGCCTGAGGTAGAACAGAAACTGTGTTCAACCAGCCGTCCCGATCCCCACCCCAGTGCTTAGTTCAGAGTAGATGCGTAATAAATGCCATTGTAATTATTATCGTTGTTACAGTGGAGATGTTGTGTGAAGTAGAGCCGGTATTTTTGAAAGGTTATTCTTAGTTATCATAGAAATGGTCTTAATCTGTTCTCTTCCATTCCTTTCCTCTGTGATGTTTCATGTGGAAGTGTTTTTCAAGGAAAAGGAAAAATAAATGATCACTTTGAGGAAAGGAATTCTAGGTTTGCAAAGTATCACTTTGGGCACCTGGGATTCACCCCACCCTCAGCGCCCCCCCCCCACTTGTGTACATAACCGTAATTTATTTATATTAATGCTTGTCTCCCCCTCCAGACTGCGAGGTCATTGTGGGCAGGAAACATAGCTACCAACTCTGTTATATTGTACTCTCGCAAGTGCTTAATACAGTGTTACGCACACAATAAGTGGTCCAAAAATACCAATGATTGAGAAGATGCAGGGGATTCCTTATTACAAGATGTATAGGAACTTGGCTCAGAATCAAACAGACTTAGGAATGAGGGTCGCTTCATTTTCATCTCTGGTCCTTCACCTACTGACCGACGATATCTTCACAGAGCAAAGCAAACGTCATTTTTCTCTCCAGTGCTGAAGCCACAGGCCACGTTCAATAGAAACCATTTCCAGCCTGCACAGAATGTGTTGGAGAAGAGGTGTCAAATGTCTGTCTCATCTCATTTTACGTCGCTCCACCCGTGTCCCCGGGTATCGATCTTCAGCGTGTGCTGGCCCACTGTGGGCGCTAATGTCCCGTCCCGCCACAGGTCTCGGGACCGGTCTCAGAGCCTCCCGGTTGGCAGATGGGCCGCCCAGTCCCGGCTCTGCCCATTCTCTCTTTTAGAAATGCTGCCCAATTCAGTGTTCAGATTCGGAAGAGAAATTTGAAGCCCTTGCATTTGCGGTCAGGTGCTCGTTGTTGAAATTTCCATCCGACTCGGCCGGTAGAAGCAGCTTCTTCACTGTGGTCAGCCCTACTTGTGACAAGGTTTGCCTTCGGATTTGCGAGCTTTATAATAATAATAATAATAATGGTATTTGTTAAACACTTACATTACTCTGCCGAGTGCTGAGTACAGTGCACTGCACACAGTAAGCACTCAATAAATACCGTTGATTGATTCAGTGCAGCGATAACAAAACTGAGAAAACAGCGGCAATTCACAAGCTTTTGAATCCATAGGGATTGGGTGATCTTGGGTGGCTCAGGGAGGGAAAACCGGAAACTGCTCTACCCACCTTTCATTCAGCTATTTCCAGTGTCGGGCACGAAACCGGTTTTAGTTTGTACGTCTTATATGGCCGGGCCTGTGGGGTGGGGAGAAGACAGCGTGAGCCAGTGGGAAAACACGCTTCGTGACCTTTGACCTCTGAGAATGTCATCCTTTAAGGAAGATTCCCAGCAGCTTCACCGTGGGGCCCACAAGCAGAGCCAAATGCGAGTTAAACTCAGCAACCAATGGCATTCCAGGAAACAGCACTGTTGTCGGTTGTGGGAGATGCCACAGGGATGGTGTTGGTTTATGGGATGCACAAATTCTTCCTGGATTGGAAGTGGGAGGAATTCTGCCCCAATCGCCACCCCTTCCCTGCATCGTTCCCGAGAAATAGCAGCAGCCAGTGGTTACCATCATCTGCAACAGTTAGTGCTGGATAGGTTCCAGCAGCTCTGAGAGTTTCCAAGAGGTTCAAATCTCCCTTCTCCGTAGCTCGGGAAAAATTCTGCCATTTTAGCATTTCCAGTTGCTAGAAAGCAGTGACACATTAATACTGAGTTTTCTCAAAAGTCAAAATAGAAAGCACTGCTATAATATGCCCGGTTTACATTGTAAATACCTGATTTTGGATCTGATTTTGCAATGTCATAAAGGTTGTTTAAATATTCTTCCTCATTTGGAAAGGTCTAGAGGCACTAAATATTTATTTCAGTTTAAGTCCTTAAAAGCTTCTTAGCACCATTTGGTTATTAGGTTAGCAGGCTTTTTTTTCTTCCTCTTCTTAAAACTGAAAGATGTAGGCCCACAGAATATAGAGAAGTATTACAACAACGAAATCCTGGTTCCTGTTGCTAATCTGTAGATTGAATTATTTGCTCTTGTTAAAAAAGAAGTGGGATGCTGATATTAACTGTAATAAGGCTTTGGTGAGCCTACTGAGAAGTGGAATCCTGAAAGCAGAGGAAGGCAGCTTGGGGGATATTTTCATAGAGGTAAGATGGAGAAACAGCACGGTCTACTGGTTAGAGAACAGGCCTGGGAGTCAGAAGGTCATGGATTCTAATCCCATTTCCTGCACTTTTCTCCCGGGTGACCTTGGGCTAGTCACTTCACTTCTTCTCTGGGCCTCACTTCTTGTCTTATGCCGTCGAGTCGTCTCCGACCCATAGCGACTCCGTGGACAGATCTCTCCCAGAACCCCCCGCCTCCACCTGCAGTCTTTCCGGTGGTGGATCCGTAGAGTTTTCTTGGTAAAAATACGAAAGTGGTTTACCGTGGCCTCCTTCCAGGCAGTGTCCTTGAGTCTCCGCCCTGGACTCTCTCCCGGGCCGCTGCTGCCCAGCACAGGAGAGTTTTGACTTGTAGCAGATTGCCTTCCTCTCGCTACCCACTGCCCAAGCTGGGAATGGATTGTGTAGGCCTCTGCTTGACTTTTCCTCCCATAGCCGAGACTGGTAGAATCCTGGAAACTCTCTAGGTGTGGTACTGAGAGAGGGGCGAGCCTCTGTCACCTCATCTATAAAATGGGGATTGAGGTTGTGAATCCCAGTCCCAGATATTGATGTCTGTCTCCTCCCCTCTAGACTATAAACTCGTTGTGAGCAGGGAACGTGACTCGTAATTGTTGTGTTGTACTTTCCCATGCGCTTTAGTACTGTGACCTGCATACGGTAAGTGCTCAATAAATACGATTGGATTGATGAATGAATGAATGAACAAACCTGAATATCTTGTATCTATCCCAGTAAAGTGCCTGGAACGTCGTAAGTGTTTTAAAAATGCCATAAAAACAAAATGAAAAAAAAAACCCCCACAACCAAACCACTAAAAAACCTTGCGGATGGATCCGTTTTGCTCTGGGGTTTAGATATTTTCATCTCTCTCTCTTGTTCTACTTTCCCATTTTCCCTCAAGTGCTCCATTTTCCAAATGGCAGAAGGGGGACAGGATTTGCTTTTGAACTCATGAAGAGGGCTAGATTAGTAGGAGAGGCAGGACTATTTGCAAGACCCTTGTGACCTTTATGCAACCTAATCTCAGCATTTACGATTGCACACAGAGTGACATTTCACCAAGGAGCAGCAGTGAGGCCGGCCTTCCTCGAGCGACGTTTCAGGCTCATTCCTTCCTCCTCTTCCGTCACGTTTCCTTTCGAATACCGTGACGTCTCCAGCCCGGGCCAACTGGTTTGCGTGACTTGATTTTTGAAGTTGTGCCCTAAGCCACGTTGCCTGGGGGTGAAAGGACAGAGTGAAAATAGTCATTAAATGGATGAAAAGGCTAACCATCAGAGCAGCAGAAAATGAAGTTTGTTATTATGGAACGACTAGGCTTTATGCCTCAAAAAGCCAGCTCCAGAATTGGCACAGGCCGGCTTTAAAAATAAAGGTGCTTCTTGTGTGGGCTGAGGGCCTAGGGGGATGTCCCTGACACTCTTTGAGTCATTGGGGGGGCTTCCCACGTTCTCCCTTTGGCTGGCCTAGCCCCCGCAGAGGATCCTCGGGACCGAGCGGAGCCCCCGTCTCTCAGATGGGGGCCTTAGGACGCCCCAGTCAGCGGGAGCTGTCACTCAATGGTATTCATTGAGTGCTTAATACGTGCAGAACGCTGTATTAAGCGCTTGGGAGAGGACAACAGAATAAACAGACACATTCCTTGCCCACAAGGCGCTTAATAAGTTCAACTTCCTTGGGCGGTGACTGTCAGGGAGGTTTAGTTTGGTTTTTTAATGTTCTTTGTTAAGCGCTTACTAGGTGCCAGGCACTGTACTAAGCACTGGGATAGACCCGAGGTAGGTGGGACACGGTACCTGTCCCACGTGAGGTTCACAGTCTTAATCCCCATTTTCCAGGTGAGGGAACTGAGGCCCAGAGTATTGAAGTGACTTGCCCAAGGTCCCAGAGCAGACAAGTTCATTCAATAGTATTTATTGAGCGCTTACTATGTGCAGAGCACCGTACTGAGCGCTTGGGATGAACAAGTCATTCAAGTCATTCAAGATGAACAAGACAAGTGGTAGACCTGGGATTAGAACCCAGCTCCTTCTGACTTCCCAACCCGGGCTCTATCCTTTAGACCACGCTGCCTCTCCCCGGGGGCCTCTGTGGACGACTGAAGACACCCACCCCTGAGCTTTAGGGGGCTCACTCCTGCAGACTCGCAGGCCTCCCGTTCACTCTGCAGGTGGATCCTGCTGGTAGTGGAAGACCCTCCTCACCATCGCCTTTCGAGCCCTCAATCCCCTTGCCTTTTCCTACCTCACTTTGCTAATCTCCTACTACAACCCAGCCCACGTCATCATCGTCATACTTCACTTCTCTAATGCTAACCCTCTCGCTGTACCTCCGTCTCATCTGTCTCAGCGCCGACCTCTCGCCCACCTCCTACCCCTGGCCTGCTACGCCATCCCTCCTCATATCCGTCAGACAATTACTCTCCCCCACCTTCAAAGCCTTATTGAGAGCACATCTCGTCCAAGAGGCCTTCCCTGACTAAGCCCCCGCTCTTTCCTCCTCTCCCACTCCGTTCTGTGTTGCCTTGACTTGCTCCCTTTATTCATTGCCCCCCTCCCAGTCCCACGGCATTTAGGTACAGATCTGTTATTTATCCATTTATATTAATGTCCGCTTCCCCCTCTAGGCTATAAGCTCTTTGCGGGCAGAGATTGTATCGGTTATATTGTTACATTGTACACTGCGCACACAGTAAATGCTCAATAAATATGATTGACTGATGGATCGAGGGAACTTCGGGGGTTCTCTGGCCCCAGCCCGGCCTCTCCCCTGCCCCACCCTACTTCTCCTCGACTTTCAACTTGCTTGGGACAGAACAACCTCTCGTTTCGAGGAAGAAAACCGGTGGGCTCCTCGATAGAGAGAAGGCCTCGGGCTCTGTCTCGGCGCAATAAACAGAACCTCAAAGGCGGTGACGGAGGTAGGAGCCCAGAAGGACCGGAGACCTATATTTCAGCAGCAGCCGGGGACTTTTTGCCTGGGAGCTGTGCCTCTTATCCGTCCCGGCTAATCCGCCCATCAGATCCTAAAGATCGGGGCGTTTGCTCACCGGGCTGCGGGCCTGTTGGGACTCCGCGCTCGGACCGCAGTCCCCCCGGGACTCCCGCAGGGAGTGAGGACGAGGCGAGGAAGGAAGCTTGCCGACGCCAAATCCCTTCTGTCAATCAAATGCTCTATATCCTGTGTCCCATAGAGGGCCGACTGCTGCTCTTCTGATAGATGCTAATTTGGCACATGCAGATTGGCTCTGTCCCACCGGGATTTGGCTTGCACTCGACTTTTGCAGAGATTTTATTTTTGCAGCCGACCCAGTCGATGGACTTCTTTTGGAGGAAGGTGATTATTGAGGCACCTCCTGCTTCTCCATATCTGGAAAGACTCTAGTCAAGATATTTCTGCAACGCCTTCTAGTAAGCATCTAGAGCGAGCCACCCGCATCGCATTGGGATTCGTCCCATAATGTACCACAGGTGAATATTCCATCGGAGGGGGGGAGATTAGTTGGGTGGTATTTATTGAGTGCTTACAAGTAGCATTGTGGCTTACTGCTGGGCGTCAGAAGGACGCGAGTCCTAATCCTGGCCCCGGCACGGGTCTGTTGTGTGACCTTGGGCAAGTCACTTGACTTTTCTGGACCTCATTTCTGTCCTCCGTGAAATGAGGATTAAGAGTGTGAGCCTCATGGGGGACAGGGACTGTGTCCAAGGTGTTAAACCTGTATGTATCCCAGAGATTAGAATGGTGCTTGGCACACAGTAAGTGCTTAATAAGTACCATGATTATCAATCTTATTTATTATTATTATTAAGGGCAGAGCACCGTACCAAGCGTTTGAGTGAGTATCATACAGCGGCTAGCAGACACATTGCCTGCCCACAACAAGCTTAGAGTCTAGAGGGGAAGAAAGACATTAAAATAAAAAGTCATTTATAATGTATAATTTCAAGAGATGTTCATAAGTGTTGTGGCGTTGGGAACGGGGTAAATATTAAATGTCCAAAGGCCACAGATCCAAGTGCACAGATGATGCCGAAGGGAGAGCGAGCCAGGGAAATGAGGACTTAGTCCGTGAAGCTCTCTTGGAGGAGTTGAGGCCTTAATAACGCTTGGAAGGTGGAGGGGGTTGTGATCTGGCATATGCGGAGAGACAGGGAGTTGCGGGCTAGAGGAGGGAACGTGGGAAAGGGGTCGGTGGCGAGATAGACCGGAGCGGGGCCCAGGTCGTTCAGTAAATGACCTAAAACCCCTTTCCTAATGTATGGTCCTTGTAAAAGCAAGGACGCTCCAGGCAGGTCTAGCAGCTGCTTAGCCACCAAGGTCGGATTTGCCGGCCTCCAGAGTCACCCGTGGACTATTACACATTGGACCGGCATCTTAAGCTGTGAGTGGAAGGTGCCCGGGCTAATTGATCCGCTATCACCAGTTGAGTAAAACAGGTAGTTGTATTTATTGAGCCCTTACTGTGTGCAGAGCACTGTACTTAGTGCTTGGGAGAGGATAGTTTAACAATAAAGTGGTGTGACTGGGCCCTGACTCCTTCTAACCATTCATTCAGTCGTATTTATTGAGTGCTTACTGTGTGCAGAGCGCTCTACTGTGTGCGTGGAAAAAACAGTTCAGCAACAGAGTCATTCCCAGCCCACAGTGGGCTCTCAGTCTAGAAGGGGGGAGACAGACATCACAATAAGTTAACAGGCATCAATAGCATCAATATAAATTAATTATAGATACATTTACATACATATCAATAAGTAAACAGGCATTAATATAAATAAATAGAATTATAGATAGGTATATAGAAAAACATGTGTTGGGGGAGGGGGTAAAGGGAGCGAGTCGGGGTGATGGGGGGCAGAATTTGGGAAAGGGGGGCTTAATCTGGGAAGGCCTCCTGGAGGAGGTGAGCCTTCAGTAGGACGTGGAAGGGAGGAAGTGTGATTGCTTGGCGGATTTGAGTAGGGAGGGCAATCCAGGCCAGCGGTAGGACGCGGGCCAGGGGTCGTCGTCGGGGTTGGCGAGAACGAGGCCCAGTGAGGAGGTTAGCGCGGGAGGCGCGGAGTGTGCCGGCTGGGTCGTAGAAGGAGAGAAGGGAGGTGAGGTAGGAGGGGCCAAGGTGATGGAGAGCTTTGAAGCCAATAGTGAGGAGTTTTTGCTTGGTAACTCCTTATCCAAGTTGGATGATTCAGTCAAGACCACGAGTATAGCGTGGGAGACACTTGGGACCCTTTGGGAAATACTTAGAGTTCATCAGACCCCTTCACCGCCAGCCTGTGAGACATCGAAGAGCCTCTTCAGTCCTGGTGATAGTCCTGGGGAAGTCCACCCGGAAACCGTCGGTTGAGGTATGTACTAAACGCGTGCTGAGTGCGAAGCATTGAACGAGGGACTTGGGCGAGTCGGTGGGTCAGAAGGAATGAAAACCATTACGAGCTGCTCTACGTTGACCAAAAAGGAGCAGGTTACTACCCCAGCCAGCCCCTGAGAGAGAAATACAACCACAGGTTTTAAGGAGAAACTAGAGCTGAAAGCGATCGCTGAACTTTACTCCCGGGAGCGTGTACTTAGCAACGGTGCCCCAGTTAAGAAAGAAATAGGATAGTCCCTTGCGCTTCCAGGAGACAGCGAAATTCACCTGTGGTGCCGAGGAATGGAGACACGAATCCAGGGGCCCGTGAGGCCTGCGGGAGGTTGGCAGGCAGACGGGCGAGGCGTCGACGTCACGCCAGCCGACGGTTCAGACCCCTGCTCCCAAGAACGGCAGGGGTGACCGGTCTTCGCTTCGGGTGTCTGAGCAGATTGCTCAGCCCCAAACCCCGGCCAGATTCCAAGTGACAGGATGTGATCGGTGACCTTGGTGTCTCGGACGTCGACGGTCACCGAAGCGATGCTCGTTGCGTGGCCTTCTTTGGGGTGAGATGGGAGCCGTGTGGGTCAGATCTGTCGTACTCCCCCAAGGACTCGGCTCCCGGTAAGCGCTCAGTAAGTACCACTGATGGATGAGACGTGTGCAAACCGGTTGACACCGTGGTGCCATCTTTCCTGGCATGTGTTACGGAAGTACGGTGGTGTCGACGCTTTGCCCGTGTCCTGCCTCTGGCCTGGAAATCCCTCCCCCTTCGTATCTGACAGACCGTCAGATCTCCCCACCTTCAAAGCCTCGTTAAGAGTACGTCTGTTCCAAGAGGCCTTTCCCAATTAAGCCTTCGTTCCCTCTTCTCCCTCTCCCTTCTGGGTCACCCTTGCAATGGGATTTGAACCCTTGATTCCCCCTCCCCCACCTCAGCGCCAAAGCATCTGTTTACTTATCTGTAATTTATTTATATAGATATGTCAATCAATTTATTTATGTAAATAACTGTCAATCAAAGAAGCAGCCTGGCCTAGTGGATAGAGCACAGATCTGAGAGTCAGAAGGACCCGAAGGAACCGGGTTCTAATCCGGGCTCCCCCACTTGCCTGTTGTGTGACCTTGGGCAAGTCACTTTTCTGGGCCTCGGTTCCTTCATCTGCAAAATAAGGATTCAGAGTGTGAGCCCCATGTGGGACAGGGACCGTGCCCTGACCGATTTGCTTGTATCCACCCCATCGCTTTGTACGGTGCCTTGCACATTGTAAGTGCTTAACAGATACTGTAAATACGATTTCTTGTGCAGTGACTGTGAGCAGAGCACTGTGATAAACACTCAGGAGTGTACGATATAACAGTATACCAAACACATTCCTTGCCCACAACGAGCTTACGGTCTAGAGGGTAAACTGTCTCCCGTTCTAAACCCTAGGTTCCTTGAAGGAAGGGAACGTGTCTACCAACTTGGTTATATATTGCTCTCCCAAGTGTTTAGTACAGCGGACGGCACACAGTAGATGCTTAATAAATACGACGGATGGGCTAAACTCAAAACTCTGATACATCGCACTGTCAATCCTGGCTCATTTTTATTTGGAGGGGACTGTCTACGGGTCCCCGTTCACTTGGGCCCACAATTGTTGCTTGCTAAGTGTCTCAGCCTCGACAGTGTTCGGAAAGATCTAAGGCTGCAGCAGGGGTGGGCCTATCGGCACGGTTGTCCCTGGCAACAGCAGGGGATTGCATTTACTGGATGTCTGAAGGAGATGGAGCATGCTGGGAGTGCAGGGAAGACACGGAAAAGGAAAATGAAGGTACGAGCAAGTGGGATGCAGAAGGAGCAGGAACAGAGGGGAAGAAGCTCAGGGAGGAGAGGAAGAGGCAGGGAATGAAAGGAGGAGAGGAAGAGAAGGAGCAGAGAAGATTCAGGGATGTGAGATGAGGGGTGGAGAATCTGACAGGGAGGAAGAGGGTTAAGCAAAAGGTGGTAGAGGAGAATTTGGAAGGGGTGGGACAGCCGAAGGCCCCGTCGCTATAACGGGATCATTCGATCACTCATATATATTGAGCGCTTACTGTGTGTTAAGCACTGTACTTCACACTAGGGAGAGTACAATACAACAGTATCACAGAGTTGATACGAGAGCTGTAGGCAAGCAGCGTGGCCTAGTGGAAAGAGCGTGGGCCTGGGAGTTCATGGACCGGGGTTCTAATTCTGACGCCATCCCCTTTCTGCTGTGACTTTGGGCAAGTCACTTAACTTCTCTGGGCCTCAGCTACCTCATCTGTGGCATGGGGATTAAAACCGTGAGCCCCATGTGGGATATGGACCGTGTCCAACCCGATTATCTTGTATCTACACCGGAGCTTAATACGGTGAGAAAGTACGCAGGTGGGAGTTAGACAGAGTGTGATCCTGTAAATGTGAAAAAACGACTGGAGAAAGATACGACAGAAATGATGAGACAATAAAACACAACACTGACAAATAGCAACAGTGTGGTCTAGTGGATAGAGCGTGAGTTTAGGAGTCCGAAGCCCCTAGTTCCTAATCCCAGCTCTGCCGCTTTTCTGCTCTGTGACCTTGGGCAAGTCATTTCTCTGTGCCTCACTTACCTCCTCTTTAAAATGGGGATTAAGACTGTGAGCCCCACGTAGGACATCCTGATTCCCCCGTGTCTACCCCAGCGCTTAGAACAGTGCTCGGCACATAGTAAGCGCTTAACAAATACCAACATTATTATTATTATATGGGACATGGACTTGATCCAATTAGCTTATATCTGATTAGCTTGTATCGACCTGCCCCGCTGCCTAGAACAGTGCCTAGCACAAAGCTAGCCCTTAACAAATCTTGCCTTATGCTATCGAGTCATCTCCGACCCGTAGCGACTCCTTGGACACATCTCTCCCAGAATGCCCCACCTGAATTGGCCATCGTTCTGATAGTGTATCATCTGATAGTGTATCACAGAGTTTTCTGGGTAAAAATTCAGAAGTTGTTTACCATTACTTTCTTCCGCGTAGTAAACTTGGGTCTCCACCCTCGACTCTCTCCCGTGCTGCTGCTGCCCAGCACAGGTGAGTTGGGACTCGTAGCAGATGGCCTGCCACTCGCTAGTCACCGCCCAAGCTAGAAATGGAATGGACAGGCCTCTGCTCGACTCTCCCTCCCTTAGGCGAGACTGGTAGAGGACTGGAAACTCTCCAGGTGCCGTCCTGAGAGAGTCTTAACAGATGCCATTGGAAAAAAATAAACAAAATCATTATGGTGCTAGGGTGGGAGGAGATGAATTTCCGGCTCTATGAGGTTCAGAGTGTGACACGTCTGTAGCCACAGGAGCCACTAGAAGGGCCACCAGCCTTTCTGAGGTGTCGAGGAGCCTGCGTGCTAAGGGTTCTTTTCTCTTTCCCCCCGGGTTGGAGGAAGGCGGGAGGGGATGAACGGTTTCCTTGACGGCCCCCACCGGCAGCGTATCCCCAGCCCAGCATGCTGGGGAGCAGGGGTCCTCAGAGGCAGGAAGGAGGGCGGCAGTTAGCACAGGCGCTTTCCTTGTCTGGTCGGTTGGTCTGTTTGACCGGACAAGGCCAGCAGCTCGATCGAGCCTCCATTTGACCTATCAGAGTTTCTCGTGCTCCATTCCACGGGTGCTTTCCTTCATGCACCTTGCCCTACCACTGAAAGGCATTTTTCCGGTGATTTTGCAGTAGTGCAGGTCGGTGACATCCACTCACTTCAGCTTGATCCTGAGGAAATGAGTTGCAAACAGTGTCGAAGAGGATGTTGAGGGAAACCTTTCGAGAGTGGTGTTTGTTGACCGTTGGGTCAACTCCATTAGCGGAGCAGAGAAGATGCGAAGCGATCCTTCGGTCGTCTTACTTGAGTTTGGATTTCCTTTCCCTTTGGACCCTTGAAGATGTAGATTCCGTCGTCGCTGGTCCTCAGGTGACTGTGCAGAAGCGTACTGAAACACTGACAGTCGCTGCAGAACTGCAACTCTTTAGTCTAGTTAGATCTCTGAAATAAATGACGTTGTGTAAAACACGGGAGCCGATCTTTTCAAACTGGATGACAGGCTGACAGTACTGTTACTCACAGTTCAGACAGCTGCGATACAGAATGTAATGAGCCGTAATGCTATTATTTTTCACTTTAGCATTTTAATATTGTGTTTTCTACAGCTCTTAAGATATCATGCATCAACCATTGCTCCGCGATAATGTCATTAGGGAGGAACAGGCTCACATCTGCTCGGAGGGAGGGAATGGGTTCTCCCGAGACTGTCGGAAGCTGGGCAAGAAGCTCCGGGGCCTAGGTCTTTCCTCCCGGCAGGCCCGGGGCCCCAGGAGTCCGGGCGGCTCGGGAGAGGCCCTGTGACCCGTGCCGATCTGCTGCGCTGCTGGGGGCGTGGGTGTCCCTAGGGCAGTTCAATCCCACCACGTAAGTGTCTACATCTTTGATCGCCAAGCCACTGTGCGGGCCGGATCTGTAACTGAGCAGTTCTCGTGCTCAGGAGGAGCACCTAGGCCTAGTGGAAAGAGCAGGGGCCTGGGAGCCCTAGGACCAGGACGGTAATCTCGCCTCTGCCATTTGCCTGCTGGAAGACCTTGGACAAGTCACTTCACTTCTCTGAGCCTCAGCTACCTCAACTGGAAAATGGGGGATTAGGACCGTGAGCGCCATGTGGGGCATGGACTGTGTCCAACCTGATTATTTTGTATCTACCCCAGTGCTTGATACAGTGCCTGGCACATAGTAATTGCTTAATGATGGTCATAAAACAAAACAACAAAAGTCTTTTGGTGGAGGAGTGCCTTCACTAAGACTTTAAAGGTGGGGAGAAGTAATTGTTGGCTATGAAGTGGACCTGAAGTGACTCGATACTTCTCCTTCCTTCTTAGATTGCGAGTTCCATATGGTACCTGTTAATCTTGTATCTACCACAGTGCTTAGTACAATGCTTGGCTCGAAGAAAGTGCTTACCAAATGCTACAATTATTGTTATGGTCTCTGGGAGCCAGAGAAAAAATACCTTTGTGATTCTTATCTCCTTCCCCTCTCTGGGCCTGTCTCTAGTGTATTTTGTGGTGCCTCTGTTTCCTCATGATGGATGGAGCAACAAAATCGGAGCAGAAGACAGCCCTTGCAAAGGGAATGATGAGAATCTGTGGAATTAACGGCATCATTTTTCATTTCGGTGACCAGAATCCATCCAAGGAATCTCCCCTAATAAACTGTTGGTCAATAATAAACAATAGTAGTGATATTTGTTATGTGCTTACTAGGTGACAAGCACTCTACTTGTGCTTGGAGTAGATAGCAGGTAATTGGGTTGAACATAGTCCCTGCCCCATTTTGGGCTCACATTCTTAGTCCCCATTTTACAGATGAGGGAACTGAGGCCCAGACAAGTGAAGTGACTGGCCCAAGGCCACACAACAGAAAAGTGGTGAAGACAGGAATAGAAACCAGGTCCTTCGGACTCCCAGGCCCCCGCTCTGTCCATTGGGCCACTTTGCTCCTCTGTACGAATCTGTAATATTATTTGTATTTATGTCTCTCTCCCCTCCTCTAGACTGTGAGCTCATAGTGCGCTGG
Source organism: Ornithorhynchus anatinus (assembly GCF_004115215.2). NCBI lineage: Eukaryota > Metazoa > Chordata > Mammalia > Monotremata > Ornithorhynchidae > Ornithorhynchus > Ornithorhynchus anatinus. The sequence continues at coordinate 13,533,390 of NC_041742.1, read as the reverse complement.
GGATGTGACTATTGTTGTATTGTACTTTCCCAAGGGCTTAGTACAGTGCTCTGCACATAGTAATCACTCAGAAATACTACTGAATGAATGACTGAAAGAAGTGTTAAGATGGTGGTTTTCCAGGGATTGTTCAGAGGTGTTTATTGAGCGTCTCATGAGGGCAGAGTAGGATTCTAAACTCTTTGGATAGCACAACACAAGCACAGCCACATTTCTTTCCCTCGGGAAGCTTGCACTTGATTGACTCTAATGGTTCTGCCCTTGGCCTTCCTCAGCAAGACTCAAGGTGTTCTGTGGAAGCACTGTGACGGCTCCCCATGCTTTGAGGGCAGAACCCCTTGGTTGACCTTTCCAAATGAGAATAAATAACCCCCCAAGCCCCCAGTTATTAAGGAAAACCATCTCTACACGCGAATGACCTTTTGGAATGATCTCCTGTACAGATACAAAGGCTTCTTTTATAATATTGGCTTTTAGGGTTTCTTTCATGCAAACCATGTTTACATGAAAGAACCTGAAGGAGCCTGCTTGGTAACCAGAGTGTGTTCTGCAGTGGATGCTCCCCCAAGTCTTCCTTGGGCATTTTTCTGACATGTTGCTCCACTCTCCAGCACTCTTCAGCTGTTCTCTTCCTCTCTCTCAGTGTGTCAATCTGGCTGTTTCTCTTTCTCCCTCTTTGCGCTATATGGGGAAGTCAGTCATATTTATTTAACACTAACTTTGTGCAGAGCACTACACTGAGTCCTTAAGAGAGTACAATATAACAATTAACAGACACATTCCCCTCCTGCAACAAGCTTATAGTCTAGAGGGGGAGACAGACATTAATATAAATAAATAAATAAATGACAGACATGGACGTAAGTGTCGTGGGGCCGGGACGGGGACGTGAATAAAGGGAGCAAGTCAGGGAGACCCAGAAGGGAGTGGGAGAAGAGGAAAGGAGGGTTTAGTCAGGGAAGGCCTCTGGGAGGAGACGTGTCTTCAGTGAGGGAATAAAAGAATCCATAAGGGAAGCCAACTGGGTTGTCTTGGTAGGTCTTTGGAACGGGCCGCAGGACAGCTAATGCTAACTATTGTATTTGTTAAGCCCTTACTTTGTGTCAAGGACAGTTCTAAGCGCTGGTGTAGAAAAAAAGTAGTCGGGTTGTCCCACATGGGGCTCACAGTCAGTCCCCATTTTACAGACAAGGAGTGACTTGCCCAAGGTCACACAGTGGACATGTGGCAGAGCCGGAATTAGAACCCAGGTCCTTCCGACTCCAAGGCCTGCACCCTATCCATTACACCACGGTGCTTCTGCTAATAACTGTACCGTCCTGCTCCCCGGGGGAAGGTTACTACGTGACTTCCTTCCTGGCAACTGGGACCTCTTCTAAAATAGAATGTTTGCAATGGAAAGAATCCAGAGCGAGTTTGGTGCTGATGAGTTGAACCCATCTAACCCTTGGGATGATGGTACCCCGGGAAAAAGGCAGAGTGCCTATAAAATTGTATTAAATACACTCAGTGTGTGACACATTAAAATACTAAATTGGCTGACTTTTTAATGTGATCTGTGATTGCAACCGATTACTTTGCCTCAGACAAGGTGAGTTAACTGGAGCGATTAAAAAATAGAAATACAAGACAGAGCAGAAAACACAACAAACTAAGATGCCTTAATTGTCGTAATATTATTTGTGTTCTCTGTCGCGTATGATCGTTTCAGGTACTCATAATGATAATCATTATCTTAAAATCACGTATGCATTCGGATCAAGGCAAGAGGATCAGAGTAGACGTGGTCCATGTCCCATAGGAGGCTTACAGTCCGAAGAGTGGACAGATATCACCTCCCTGTTTTATACATGAGGAAACTGAGTTATAGAGAAGTCAGGTGATTTGTCCGAGGTCATTCCGCTGTCAAATGGCAGAGCCGGGATTCAAACCCAGGCCTCTTAAGTCCTGGTCCTTTGTTCCAACAAGGAAAGATGGTAATTGAAGGGAAACAGATCATCATGTTTTAATCTCATAGTAAAATATCAACTCCATTGCCCGCTATAGAAAAAAAATTAGTTCATAATGCATTTTCTGTCGTCATTCAGAAAAACTAGTGGAAATTGTTTGTTGGGTTATTTATTGGAAATCCATAACGATGCCCCTTCATGGCCCAGAAGAGAATTTACAAGCATTCATTGCTACCATATTTTTTCCGGGAAAAATAATAAAGTGATTTGGAGAGCAAACTGAAACGAACGACATTTCGGTCCTGAGCAGACGCGTTCATATGCCACTGTTAAAAGACAGCAGGACGGGGCGGTTCGCTTTCTAGACCGTATTCATCGAAGCCTTTAATAGAACATCAACATTCTTAAATGAGCCAGAGAAAATGCATAATTACTCGGCTCCTCGTGACGTTTGTGCCATTCAGATGTGAATTAGCATTTTGATTTGGGGCTCTAAACGAATCCAGAACCTTTGGCGATCGATGCTCTTCCTTCGGTCTCCTTGGTTCATGTGTCTACTCTCCTGTGCCCTGGCTCTCTTCCCCGATTCGTACTTGGGAACTACAAGATTGGAGAGAATGGTGCCCCTTCTCTCAGATAGTTGTCTAAGGGGCCGCTTCAGAGAGAGACTGGTTTTTCCATCCAGCGGGAGTGGTGGTAAAGGATCGTCTCGGAATTAGAACCGCGTAACCCCCAACCATTCCGGATCAATACTTCTCCCCTGGGGGTGGAAAACCCCGAAAAGCTTATTGGGGATGGAATATTTAGCGAGACACAATTTCCCCAAGAATCATTCAATACTCAGCCCTGCTGTTCTAGAGCCAGGAAGCTGACATTTTCTAAAGGTGAGTCCAAGATTAACAGAAGAGAGGTCAGTGCCAAGCCTAGTTCATGCTTGAAGAGAGGGAGCGGCACATTCAGTGGACCCGGGCTGTAGCAAACAGAATAAAAATAATAATTATGCTAGTAATTAGGTGATTACTATGTGCCAAGCATTGTACCGAGCGTTAGGGTAGATACAATCCAAGCAGCCTAGACATGTGAGACGCGCTGTCTATGAGGGAGGGAGGTTAAGCAGTGAAGCCCCATTTTTACAGATGCGGGAACTGAGACAGGGAAGTGAAGTGATTTGGACAAGGTCACACAGCAGACAAGTGGCAGAAGTGGGTTTAGAACCCAGCTCCTCTAACTGCGAGGCTTGGGCTTCTTCTTCTACCTGGCCATGCTCTTTCCCCATATTTTCTCCTTTCTTTCATAATGAAAGGAAACTGCTTCCATATGGACAATCTGGTATTGGCAAAGCACCAGAGGACTGGCTCGTTGCTCTTTTTGACCCTGAAATAATAATAATAATTATGATGGTATTTGTTAAGCCCTTACTCTGTGCCAGGCACTATACTAAGCACTGGGGTGGGTACAAGGAAATTGGTTTCCTCACAGTCTCCATTCCCGTTTCACAGATGAGGTAACTGAGGCACAGAAGAATGAAGTGACTTGCCCCCCAGTCACACAGCAGGCAAGTGGGATAGCTGGGATTAGTACCCATGACTTTCTGACTTCCAGGCCTGCACCTTATGCACTAGGCCAGGCTGCTCAGACATTGGGAATGTGTCGCATTTTTTAAAACCTTACTTTGTGCCGAGCGCTCTACTAAGCTCTGAGGTAGATAGAAAATGATAAACGCCCATATGAGGTTCCCACTCAGAATAGGAGGAAGAACAGATTTTGAATCCCCATTTTGCAGGTGAGGGAACCAACGCACAGAGAAATTAAGTGACCTATCCAAGCTCACACAGCTGGTAACTGGTAGAACCAGGATGATGGATCCATCAAGTTTATATCATGAGCTAGTTCTGCCGGTAGAGTGCTGTATTAAGGGCTTGCGAGAGTACAGGGTAGCAGAGTTGGTAGACACCATTCCCTGCCCTCCGTGAACTAGGTGTTTAAAGGTTCAAGTGGTGGGTTGGGTTTGCTTCGCTTTGCCATTTAATACATTTGACTGCTGTGCAGAGCTGGGTGATTGGATTCCTATGGCAAACAGGTGTTCAGGAGTGCTCTGACAGAGAGGTGTGGAAAATAATCCACCTCATCATCTTCACTGCAAGAAAAATGTTGCTTTCCCCCCGCCTGCATGCAGATCGAATAGATCTGTTCATTGGCGATGAATGGTATAATAATTGTAGTTATTTATCACTTGTTTATATGAGCTGTAATGAATGTGATAATCTAAGCAAATCTATAGGTAGATTCATTTAGATGTGTTAAAATGAAGTCATTTTGATTGACCTGATTTTGCTCATGGCGGAGACGGGGTCCGGGTTCTAAGACTCTTTCGATGTTTCGCACAGTTGGTGAATAGCTCTAGTTTAGATCACCTCAACAACAATGCAGGTGTCGTAGGCCTGGATGACTATAAACACCGTGCTAATCACATCTCTCAATAATGCATCTGTTTCTGTTCGGTATTAGCTTCCCGTGTAGAGAACCAGCGCTGCCCCACTCTGTCTATAAATAATGCATAATGCTGACTTTGACAGAGAAACACATTAAAAGTACATTAAAGTACATTAAAAAGTATTACCAAGGGACAGAAGTGACACACTTACTTGCGTTAAATGTGTTTTTAAGGTCCAGAGAAATCATCAGCCATTTGCATCCTTCAGCCAATCCATTAATTTAGCCGTGTGGCAAAATAATCAGTTCACGGGCATTTATTATTATTGTCGCAAAACCGGATCGTCGCCGTTGACCTCAGGTCATGCACGATAAGTCACATTTCCTTTGCTTTATCTTCCTGCAAAGCCTCTCCCCCGGAACTGAAAAATGGCATTTCTACTAATATCTTCTTTCGTCTGAAATGGCTTACATGACCACACCACAGAGGGTTAAATCGAATCTGAAAAAGTACGCAGAACATGAAAAACGGGGTCCTTTCCCAGAAATAGAAAGCGTGACATAGCTGGAGGGCAAAGCACACTGTGGAAAATAAGTCAACCGCCAACCTGAGGATTCTCTTAGCCATTGGAGATCACTGATTTTTCCAAAACCTGCAACTTTGTTATAATCTTCAAGGGCCAATATTTAAAATCTGTTCCCTGTTCATCTCTGTCCCCTGTTCATCTAAGTTGGGTCAGTAGGAACACAAAGTGCATCAAAGAGGGAGAGTTCTGAGGTGGAAGAGAGAAAGCACAGATGTATTTGTATATATATATAGAGAGAGAGAGAGAGAGATTGAGAATGAGAATGGAAGCAAGAAAGGAGGCAGGGAGGACAGCAAGGAGGCTGATGAAGTAGTCACAGCAGGATATAAATGCTTGGATCAACACAGTAGTAGTTTGGATGGAAAAGAAAGGACAGATTGTAGCCATGTGATCAAGACCACATGGCTTAGTGGAAAGAGTGCAGGCCGGGGAATCGGAGGACCTGCGTTCTAATCCTGAGTCCCTCCTGGTCCTCCTGTGTGACCAAGGGTAAGACACGTAACTTCTCCGGGCCTCAGTCGCCTCATCTGCAAAATGAGTATTCAAGAGTCGTTCTCCTTCGTACTTGGATGGCGGGGCGCTGTGTAAGACAGGGATTGGGTCTGACCTATCTTGTATCTTTCCCAGCACTTAGACGGTGCTTGACCAATACTACGGTTATTACTGTTGTTTTATTATTACCACAATTATAATTTTTCTTATTAATAGTCCTGTTTGATTGTAAGCTCTTTGAGGAAGTTTCTACTAATTCTGTTGTTCTCTTCCAAGCGCTCAGTACAGAGCCCTGTCCAAAATAGATTTTCAAAGACTGCTGCTGACTATTCTCAGCCCTCATATACAAGTGTATATCTTCCTTTACGTATCAGCTCCATGTTTGGTTCTGATATGTTTATATTCTTCCCTCATTCATACTTCTTCTTTGCTGAGCTTGCACGATCTCGAAATCATTTTTGATTTTCTCCTTCTTTCAATCGTCAGCTCCTTGAGAGCAGGAAACGTTTGTCTTGCTACTAGTGTAGTCGCTTAAACTTAGCGGAGGTGCTCAAAAATGATATTTGCTCAGGCTTCAGTAAGGTTTCATGTGTATAGGTTTTTGTTCTTTTATGGTATTCGTTAAGCGCTTACTATGTGTCAGACACTGTCTGGGGTAGGAACTGGTACAATCCCTTTCCTGCATGGAGCTCACAATCTAAGTAGGAGGTAGTACAGGTATCTAAACCCCATTTTACAGTTGAGCCAACTGAGACACACAAAACTGTAGTGACTTTCCCAGGATCACACAGCAATAAATTGAAGAGCGGGGATTAGAACCCAGGTCATCTGACTCTCAGGCCCGTCCTCTATCCAGTAGGTAATGCTCCTTCCGTTCCTTTCAGACAGTTCTGGCAGAAAACTTGCCCGGACCAAGCTCAGGAAGAAGTGCACGGGGAAAAAAATAGGTGTGTGTTTCCCTGCCCGTGGGTTTGTGGGTGTGTGTTTTATTTTCCCCAGTGTGTTTCTTGGAAAGTTTTGTGTGTGCGCGCGTATGACTTTTAGTTTATAGAAAGCCCATACAAGTCTTGATTAATGACGATAATAATAACTGAGTTAGTAAATGCTTACGCGGTGCCAAGCACTGTACTAAGTCATCATCCGCAGTATTTACCGAATGTCTAGGGTATCAAGGGCCCTGTAATGGGCAAGTAGGTAGTTACTGATGGTATTTATTAAAAGATTTCTCTGTCCCTGGCACTGTACCACGTACGGGAGTGAATCCGCGGTGAAAATATCAGGCATTCCCTGTCACAAACAGGGGTTACAATTCAAGTGGAGAAGAACCTATAAATTCTAAACACCTACCGTGTGCAGAGCGCTCTGCTGCGCACTCGTTCTATGCAGAGCTCCGAACCAGGTCCCTACTGTGTGCAGAGCACGCTCCCGGCCTCTTGGGTTGGACACAGTTCAAATCACAAATGGGACTCACGGTCTTAATCACCATTTTTGGGGTGAGGTAACCGAGGCCCAGAGAAGTGAAGCGACTTGTCCGAGGTCACAGAGCGTGCAAATGGCTGAGCCAGAATTAGAACCCAGGTCCTCCGCCTGTGCCGATCTTCGAACCAGCTACCTAATGATTGCAGAGCACTCTACTGGGCACTTGGTCTATGTAGAGCCCAGAACCAGCTGCCTTTGGTGTGTAGAGCGCTGTGCTGGGCACCTGGCCTAAATAGAGCAAGGATCCAGCCATCTTCTGTGTACAGAGCACCCAGAGTTTGCAGTACTCTGTCCTGGGTACTCAACTGTGTACCACTGTATATCATTGCCCGTGTTATAAGCACTTGGGAAGGGCCATCAGAACAAAGGAAAAATTCCCTGCCCTCATAGAGCTTACAGCAACCACAACAATAATAATTCATAATTATGGCATTTGTTAAGGGCTTACTACATGCCAGGCCCCGTATTAAGCGCTGGATCGGAAGCTGCACGGCATCTCTCTCGACCCTAAGCTCGCTGTGGACAGGGACCCTGTCTACCAACTCCGTGCTCCCCCAAACTCTGCGTACAGTAAGTGCTCAGTAAATACGATGGATTGATTAATTGGCAGCTCAGTCTCTACCTCTGAGAGCATCTGCCGCTTTTGCCCTTTTTCATCACTTTGTGACAATTCTGATCCCCTTCCTCCCCGTCTCCAGATATTTATATTCATTTGCCGTATCTCGATCTTCCTTCAGCCTTTAGCTTTTCAGGGCACTAACCGAGCGACATTCGACCATAAACTGGCCCGAGTAATGTTTCTATGACACCAAGCTCAATTTTTCCTGCAATACATTTGAATAAAATCCTTTCCAAGCGGGGATTTCGGGATTGGCTTCGTTTATAAATAGGATGAAAAATTGACTCTGGGAATAAAGCCAGGAGAATCTTTCTCCTCTAAAATGATTCCCTGCCCTGAGTGCACATCGAGTGTATGTTTATGTGTGTGTGTACGTTGGTGTATGCACGTGTGTGCATGCAGATATACAAGTGGGAGACAGAGGGGAGCGAGAAAGATGGAAGAGGGAAAGGAGATGAGAGAAAGAGGAAGGTGGAGGGTCATTGTAGGGATAATGATAGATAATGGAAGAGTAGAGGGATTATTCCCAGAGTCTTGAGTGATTTCCTAAACTCATTTTTTCTTCAATTGCATCTAGTCTAGAGGGACCGTAAGGGTGATTTGCTCACTTTTCTCATTGAAAATACCTCAGCGTGAGCGTAACTTTGAGTTGGTTTTTAGGGTTTCCAGAGCCTTTGGTTAGAGAAGGGTCCCAGTCCAAGAGCACAGTTTTGGAAATGAGTTCAACTGAAGAATATGCTCTACTCTGGAACTTGTGAAGAAATGTTTGGCACTGAAGCCTAGGTGGGAAATGACACAATCATAATTGGGGCTTTTGTGGGCCGAGTGCAAATATGCACAGGTAAAAGAAGTAAAGGGTTTCACAGCCCAAATCGATATAGTTCCTCTTCTTGAAGCAACATTCAAGTATGGAAGCTAAATGGAATGGGAAGAACTACTGCACGTATGCGATAGAGCAGAGTTCCTAAAGGATACGATTATTTGGGAGGAGTTGAGATTTAGATTTATGATTTTCACAAAAGAAAAGCATGTTTTTATCACACAGAATTTTTACCTCCCTCGGTTTTTTTATTACTTCTATTTACCCTCTGTTTATTGATGTGTGTTGTAAATTGTAAAAGCATCTGGCTTGCATCTGCATTTTAACTAAATCTTTCCAGGACAGGAGAACATTTCAAATGCATTAATAAGTGCTCAGTTACTTTCTCAGTCATTAGAATGAGGTGGGGAAGCTTTGTGCTTAGTGGTTTTTGAGCTGGAAGATTCCTAGCTTTCGCTTATTTAGTTTTGAATTGACTTTCTACTTTCTCAGTGATGTGGGCAAAGCGGTTCCAACTCCCAACCCTGTGGGCAGAGTAAACTGTGGCAATATTGTGATTCTGTGGCTTTGGTCTCCACTTCCTCAGCTGCCTCCCTCTCCCGCAGGGTTCATACGAAGTTGAGCCACCTGACCTTTGGTGCTCAAAGTGGCATGGGGGGGTGTGGCTTGAAAGGGGTTGGGGTCAGAATAGGCGGGAGGAGGAAGGAGGGGGCAGAGAGCGGGGAAAATGGGAGAGGAAGAGAGGGGAAGTCAGAAGAGTATAAAAAATGGGAAGAAAAGGGGGAGGGAGAAAGGAAGGGCAAGAAGGAAAGAGAAGACGACAGAAAAGACCTGGGCCCTTCAACTACAGAACCCTCCCCAGCTCCTTAGCTCCTAATCCTTTGCCTGTTGTGAGCCACTTTGTAGTTCCCCACGGCCCACAAGCTTAGCTGGGGAGAAGAGTTTGTTGAGGTTCTGCTCCCTGCTCTCCCTCTCTCTATCTACATCTAAATAATAATAATTATGGTAATCGGCGAGTGCTAAGTGCCAAGCACTGTACTAAGTGCTGGGGTAAGTGAAGTTAATCAGGTTGGACACAGTCCTGTCCCACATGGGGCTCACAATCTCGATCCCCATTTTACACATGAAGTAACTGAGGCCCAGAGAAGTGAAGTGACTTGTCCAAGGTCTCGCGGCAGACAAGTGGCAGAGCTGAGATTAGAACCGGTGACTTTCTGACTCCCGGGCCCGTGCTCTATCCACTACGCCCTGCCGCATCTCAGCGTCAGACAATCCATGGTATTTATTCAGCTCTTGCTCTGTGCGGAGTACTATAGTAAGCACCCGGGAGAGTACAGTCCAGTTGGTAGACATGGATCACTGCTTTCAAGGAACTCCCAGACTGGCGTCAGAACTTAGCATTGCCTGCCTGGAGGAATAGAGTGTGTGGGATTGGAGACCCATAAATGGAAAGGAAAAGTTGACCATGCAGAACCGTAGTGTCTGGCTGAAAAAGCAACCGAGGTGAAAGAGGTTGGTTGAAAAAAAAACAAAAAAAAAACCTTCGCCACAGGAATGAGGGATGGGTCTTAGTTCCAAGGGTGAGAAATGTTTTTCTCTTGCTTCTGGGCTGTGTATTTTCCAATCAAGTTGAAAAGTTACTCTGTGGTGTTTAAACAAGAGTTTTCATTCACAGGAGGAGACGGAATTGAAATTTTGTGTTTGAGAAGGCGGGTGGAGACTGGAAACTCTACTTTTTAAGCACCAATTATTATTTTTACTGCAACAATCACGGAGACTGCTTTTCAGAATGCAGTGGAGGAACTCACAAAACCTGCCTAAAAAGAAGCAAACCAGGAACATTTAAAGACCTCTCTGAACTGTTGCATTCTTCACCTTTCTCTCTCCGTTTTTGTTTCTCTGATTCTCCTTTTGTGCCTCTTGTCTCATCTCTTCTTCTCTCTGCCTCCTCTCTCTCTCTCCCTCTCCCCCCCACACACTTTCTCTCTCTTCCTCCATCTGTTTTCCCCTGCTCCAGCCATCCCTTAACCCCCATGGGTCTGTGGTCTCTGCGGATAAAAGCCTCCAGGGGAAGCACTAGCAGGCTTCAATGAATCTCCACCCGTCTTTACCACTGGGAGCTCAGAATTATTAATTGTGATATTTATCAAGTTCTTACTATCTATCACACACTGTACAAGGCAGTGGGTGGATACAAGCAAATCAGGTTGGACACTGTCCCTGTTCCCTGTGGAGCTCAGAGTCTCAATTCCCATTTTAAAGAAGAGGTAACTGAGGCCCAAAGAAGTGAAGTGACATGCCCAAGGTCACACGGCAGACAAGCGACAGAGCCGGAATTAGTAGCCATGACCTTCGGACTCCCAGGCCCGTGCTCTATGATGACGATGACGACGGCATTTGTTAAGCATTTATTATGTGCCATGCACTGTTGTAAGTGCTGGGGTAGATAAAGGTAATCAGGTTCTCCCTCGTGTGGTTCACACTCTTAATCCCCATATGCCAGATGAGGTCACTGAGGCACAGAGAAGTGAAGTGCCTTGCCCAAGGTCACACAGCAGACAACTGGCAGAGCTGGGATTGGAACCCACGTCCTCTGACTCCCAAGCCCGTGGTCTTTCCACTAAGCCACGCTGCCTCTCCAGTACGCCATGCTGTCTTTTCATCAGCAGCGGTATTTTGCATTCAGTTAAAGAGCTGGGAGTTTCGGGGGAGGACATATGCAAGCTCCATTACGGCCAGGGGCAAGTTGGCTAATTCTGTTATAATGTACTCTCCCAAGCTCTCCACATAGTAAGCGCTCAATAAATACCACTAGTTGATCGATCGATTGGACTGATCAGTAAGGCGGCCTGCAAAGAGAACCCCATTGCACCTCCCCAGGTCCGTGGAGCCTGGCCTGTTTTGGAGGTAAGCTCAGAGAAGCGTTCGTCGTGAAACAAGTTTTAAAAGAAAAGATTCCCCAGGGGACTCTTGGTGAAGGTCTCTGGACCTAACAAAGATATCAACTCTTGTTACAGTTTCCCAAGGGCTTAATGCAGTGTACTGCACACAGTAAGCGCTCAATAAATACCATCGGTTGATTGACGGTAAAATAATTCAAGAACAGATTCAAACCCCTATATTTTCTTATGTCGCACAGCTGTTCAATCACCTAACCTTTTATAAAAACACATTCCTTCTTCTTTTTTAAAAATAGGTGTCTGCTCATGGTCTTTTAGATGAAAAGAACCTGCATTTCACCGCAGCTCATTAGTTTATGAAGGCAAGAAAAAATGCAGTAAGAAAAGTGAAAAGCACGGCGAGGGAATGTGAAACAAATATTCCCCCTGCCTGCAACTCTGAATCAACTTTCTTTTGTGATAAGCAATTCCATATTGTAACACAGTGACTCTCACCGTTACATACGCTCAATCAATCACTGGTATTTATTGAGCAGTTACTGCGTCCAGAGTTCTGTACAAAGAGCTTGGGAGAGTGAGGTATAACAGAATTAACAGTCGCATTTCCTGGACATAATGAGCTTATACCCACACACACACCCACACCCACACACACACACACACACACACACCCCCGTCCCCCTTCCATCCCCCCCGCCCCCAGGAACCTCCCCTTTTTTCACTCTCTGCCTTACTTTTAGGGTTTCAGTTGGCCTCCACCATCAGTTTGTGCTTTTTCATTGTTTTCCCAAGAATTGCAAATCAGTAGTCAAAGAACTCAGAGAAATAATGCCCTCCAAGAAACTTGGATTGGTTGCTAGTGTTCTCGAGGTGAGCATTTCTGGATGCTCCAGAAAACAAATATTTCATCTAGAAAACAGATCTAATCTGTTCTGCAGAATAGTATGATTTTAGATGATATCCCAGAATGATCAAGAAACGGCGTGGCCTAGTCGGAGGAGCTCGGGTCTGGGAGGCAGAAGAACTGTGCTCTAAGTCCGGCTCCCACACTAGACTCCCGTGTGACCTTGGGCAAGTCACCTCACTACTCTGGGCCTCAGCGGCCTCATCTGCAAAAAATAAGGATTAAGAGTGTGAGCCCAGTGTGGGATAGGGAATGCGTCTAACCTGATGAACTTGTATTTACCCCACCACTTAGTGCTTGGTGCATAGTAAGCGCTTACCAAGTACCATCAGCATTATTATATTAGGATGAGGTTCCTTTCCTCCCTCAGGAAAAGGGTTGTGTCCCCCCGGGTGTTGCTCCGGGGAAGCGGGATCCCCTGGCTCTGGATCGGAGCCGGCCCCTCCCCTGGCCATCGGGAAGCTGGAATGTGGTTTAAATTCATTCCACAGGGCGTGCCATCCTGGGACCAGAGCCTTATATGTAGAGTCCTTGGGCTGCGGGGCTATTCTGGGAAAGCAAGTTGTTTGGAAGGAAGCACGCTTTATTGCTTCTGCGCAGGTTCTGGAATGTAAAGTATCCCGTGGCCTTTCCAGAACACTGGCACCGTTACTATGTAGACTCCCGGGGAGTCAGAATTCCTCCCCGCTGGATTCGGACCTTAGGAGCAGCCAACTCACAGGGTCCCTGGTTCCCCGAGGCCGCGGAGTTCTGTCCTTCAGGCGATCAGCGCGGCCCGAGAGGCGCAGGGCCGGGTAGCTGGCGGGAACCACCGGGTTTGGGAGAAGTTTGCCTGGGATTCTTCACTTTGCTGCCTTGTCATTCTCTGGTGGCTCAAATGCTTTGGTATGAGGAAGCCGAAGATTGCTGTAAGTATCAACCGTCTAAATTACCTGTCCGTGAAATAGAGTTTTCTGGGAGTGCCGAGTCCGTGGGTAGCTTAGGGTTTTTACCATTTACCCGGTAGGTGTTTTATAGAGCCTCGCAACCTCTTCGCTTAAACGGGATTGGCAGATTTCAAGCGTGATTGAAGCCTGCGTTGACGTTTCAGAAATATATATTCCGTAGAAATGACTCTCTCGAGAAGAATAATGGCATACACAAAAGTTTTCGGGAGACCACATGCAAATTTTAAAAATATTTTATAAAAAGCGTGGTATTCAACAAGTGTTGGGGGCTAGATAGCAGCACTGATGGTATAGCTGGTATAACTGCTAGAAATGAAGACTAAAGGGTTATTATTTATTTTTGTGGTGCTATTTCATTTCCTCATTTTATTTCGGTTTGTAGAATCTTGGGGTGGAGTAAATGATCTGTCCCTTTTCCCTGCTGGAACTGAAAAGTAATGTAAACGCTCATGTCTTTGAGATGGCAGACCTGGGCTAGCCGGGTAGCTGGCGAAAAGGTAGACGGAAAGCCGACGCCGCCAACAGATGGTTAGGATAGCGTGGTAGGATCTCTTTTAGCTCGGTACGGGCTGGGCTCGTCTCCACGGACCCACGAGGCCTTAATCTCCTCGATTTCGGAGCTCAGTATTCCTGGGTCCGGATTGCATTAGAACCTGTGAGAAATGATTTTCCACCACAGGACCGTTGTCAGGATTTTGTTTCTTGAATCGTGTTTCACCATAAACTGAGCCCAAGACACTTTCTGGGATCTGAGTCGAAACAGAATAGACTTGGAGGTTCAGGCTGAGTTTAGTTTCGCTTTTGGAGCAAAACAAACGATTTGAGTTTAATTTTGAGTCACTTTATCTTTTGAGCCATTTCCGTGGGTCAGTGCAGTGAGAACAGGGTGCCCCAGTGAAAGGAGTAATTCTGGGAGCCCCCCGTTGGACACGGACTGTGTCCGACCAGATTAGCTCGTATGTGCTCCGTCGCTTAGTACAGTGCCTGGCACGTAGCGTTTAATAAATACCAAAATTAAAAAGAGTAGAGTCGGTGACCTAAAAGACCTTTTTTGACTCTAACTTTGGTGGCTCTAAGATTGAGTCATTCTGAAGTAGTCGTGCCCCGTGTCCGTGGCCTTGGGCAAGTCACTTTGCTTCTCTGTGATTCAGTTGTCTTCTCTGGTAAAATATGAATAATAATAATGTTGGTATTTGTTAAGCGCTTCCTATGTGCCGAGCACTGTTCTAAGCCCTGAGGTAGGTACAGAGTAATCAGATTGTCCCACGTGAGGCTCAGTCTTAGTCCCCATTTTACTGATGAAGTAACTGAGGCACCGACAAGTGAAGTGACTTGCCCAAAGTCACACAGCTAACAGGTGGCAGAGCTGGGATTAGAACGCACGACCTCTGACTCCTAAGCCCATGCTCTTTCCGCCGAACCGCGCTGCTTCTCTAAAATGGAGATTAATAGTGCGAACCCCTTGTGGGACATGGACTGTGTCCAACCCGCTCAACTTGTATCTACCCCAGTGCTTAGTACAGTGCCTTGCACATAGTAAGCACTTAACCAATACCATTTAAAAAAAGATGGTGGAGATATTCAGGAAATCTCCATTTCTTTTGGAGAAAAGTAAAAGAAAGTGTCCCACTCTCTTAGTTACACCGAGGTACGCTTGGAAAGAGATGTCTCGGTTCAATGCTAGTTTGGACTGGGCCTGACCGGTTTTCAAAGGCTATAAGTAACATCTCCTCCCTTATCCTCTTCCATAAATTCATGGAAGAATCACCGGATTGTGCGTCGATGGGCAGTCACTTAATGCAATGCCGCAGAAAACACGAAGAAGCTTCGCAACTGTAATTGGCAAGTAAGCTCACTGACAAGAGTATTCATGCTGAAAATATGAGACCACCTAACCCACATTTCAGGAATTTTAAGGAGGAAGGGTTCCAACCTGCTAACATATGGAACACAAAGAGAGGGGTCTATCCCAAGAATAAAATTTTTTTGCTTAAGGAAGAAATTGGACGTATTTGGAAATCAGTTTTTGCTTAAAAGTCACCCTTTTGTGCATCGTGAATAGATCTGCCCGGCCGAGTAGCCTTCCACTTGGCACATAAAGGAATTCCAGTTGCATCAAGATACGATGAAGGAGGTATTACTGTGGAGAGAGAATCCTTCTAGGATTTTACTTTCACTTTTGTTGAGACAGTCAAATAAAGAGACCTGGATAAAGTCATAACAGAAGATAGCACAACCCTGTGGTACATATGCGGGGACGTCTTTTCAGGGAAAAAAAAAAAAGGGAAATGTTTCTCTCTTAGAGCTGAATTTCTAAGGCTGGCACGTACTTTGGAGTTCTCTAATTTTGTCATTTTTCAAAGAGATAAGAGCGTTTTCATCAGTGGTGATGGTGAAAAACTGACAACATCTTCAGTTTTAATGCTGATTATTTGGTGAATGGGGCTAAGGTGGGCACATTTAGTCAGCTTGGGTTTCAGAATTTGATTTCAAGTTCCTCAAGTTCACCTTCCATTTAGAGGATCGAATGGAGTCGGCCGGTCTTTGATCTAGGGACAAGGTCAGTCCGGGAGTTGAATCCCAAAGAAGTTAACTCTGTGGGTCCACAAGGTTGTGCCGTGTTGGCTCAACACATCCAGGGCAGTGCCGGGCAACCCGACTGTCGGGGCCCCATCCCAGAGTGCCCTGGGGCTTGGGGACACCACCGCTTGGCCGTCTGTGGTGGGGAAGGGAAGCTTACCAGCTGGCTTTTAGCTAAACAAAAAACCAAAAAAAAAAAAGAGCATTCATTTACCTACTTCATAAGCAAAAAGCACATGGGTAATGGTTTGAATTTTTAAATTTACAAAGGAGGACTTCCTAGCTCCTGACCATATGGGTAGCAAATATTCAGACTCGAAACTGTTTTCAAGTTTGTTTGAAAGATTGGAATATTTGTTTTGAGCAGTTGTGTGTGTGTGTGTGTGTGTGTGTGTGTATTCCTATGGTTTATCTCTCATTTTATTTTTAGCTCTAAATTTCTCTTAGATAAAACTTTATATGCTCTTTTAGTCCCTAGTGAGACTTTTTCCACTGTCTTTTGTAATATTTCCTTGGTGATTTACTGAAGTGTTTTATCACAATTCTCAGTTAAACCAGTGTTTTTCACTGAGACACTAAAATCAAGAATGATATGTCTTTTCTGCCATATGGTTAAAAGTTTTAAAAGAATGAATATATTTGACTGCAGTGAAGCTTTTCTTCATATTTTATCTCTACAACTAGGGTGTTTCATTAAAGCTCCTAGTAGATCATACTTAAAAAAAAAAAGTTCCAAAATAGAAAATGAACAAACAGAACTAGCAGTATACTCTCTAGCATATACTGCTTGACCTTGGGTACCCAGTGAACTCTGAAGGTGCCACGGTGTCTGACTCTATCTTTGGTTATCTGTAACATTGGAAAATAAAGTTGGTATTGTCTGCGTTTGGAGAAGAAAGGTCTCCCAGTAGTTGAGAATCTTGGGATCGAGGATGATTGGAATTTAGCTTGGAATTTGACATTTCCGCCTCTCATTTGGAACGAGACTTTGATGAAAAGGGCGAGAGGCCAACCCAGGGGCGTTGCTGCTGTTCCGAATATAGCGGGAATGCCATCTGGGGGCGAGCCAGGTCCGGAAAGAGAGGGGAGGCGATATCTTCCGTTTATGGGTTTCTCGGTAGGTTCGGGTTTGGATTGGGTTTGAGGGAGACGGTGTTTTCCTTTCCCAGAGTGCCCTGCCGTAGCCTCGATGCTTGCTTTCTTCGAGCACACGAGCAGATTCACAGTGGAGCAGTGAGCTGTGAAGGTCGTGGGCCCGAGTGTGGAAAAGAAGAACCATTTGCCGGTTAGGGCCCCGTGGGTGGAACCAGCCTCTGACAGAACCCTTCTGTTCCGAGGCGCCGTGGCCTCGTAGGCGGCAGCAGACTTTGAAGATGTTCGGATTCAAAGCCGCCTGTGAACTTTCATTCACTCGCCACTGGCAGGTTCCTTTTAATCACATTCCATTAAGGTCGGTCCTCAAAGGTTTGGGGGATCAAAACAGTGAGGACGGACTGCTTTTTTAAATTTTTTTGGTCACTTGCTTTTGCTCCGACTTGGGGTTGAAATATTATAATTTTTCGTATGTTTTTCACTGGAGTCAAAGTGCTAAAAATTCCCCCTCACAGTTCTGTTCTCCTTGGAAAAACAAGCGTTTCTGCTATTAGTAAGATCAAAAAAGAGTAGGAAAGAATGATTACCTTGCCCAGACAAATTTATGACTTCTCCAAATCGACGGCGGCTTTATACCGGTGCCAGACGGAAAGCTCGTCCTCTAGACTTGAAGTTGTTGTGGGCAGGGAATGTCTGCCATCTCTGTTGTAATGTATTACGGTGCTCTGCACACAGTAAGCGCTCAGTAAATAGGATTGATTGATGATCGATGGAAAACATGGTTGTAGGTTCCGCTTATGGGAAAGCTACCAAGCCACCTCCCCGATTAGCTCTGAGTTGTTGCAGAGGGGGACTTAGAAAGAAGTGATTAAAGACGGGGCAGATGGGTGTCCGGTGAGTTCATTCAATCACATTTGTTGAGCACTTACTGTGTGCAGAGCACTGTACTAAGCGCTTGGAAAGTACAATCGGGTAACAAGTAGAGACAATCCCTACCCAACAATAGGGGAGACAAAACAAAACAGACTGCTTCCTCACAGAGACGTCCCCTCCTCTGGCCTTCCTGGGCAGGGAAATGGGTGATCAAAGAGAGGGCAGATTCCAGTCAACAAAAAAATCCACCAAGGGATGGTTCACTGAATCACTCGATGGTATTTACTGAAGAGCTTGGAGTCGTAGATAGAGCACCGGCCTGGGAGTCAGAAGGTCATGGGTCCTAATCCATTTGTCTGCTGGGTGACTTTGGTCACCTCTCTGTAGCTCAGTTCCCTCATCTGTAAAATGGGGACTGAAACTGTGAGCCCCATGTGGGACGGGGGCTCTGTCCAACCCGATTTGCTTGAATCCGCCCCAGTGCTTAGTACAGTGCCTGTCGCATAGTAAGCACCTAACAGGTACCATAATTATCATTATTATTATTATTACTGAGAGCCTACTGGGTGCAAGGCCCTGTGCTAAGTGCTTGGGAGAGGAGTGTCGTTATGAAAGGCATAATCCCCACTCTTCTGGAGCTTCCAGTCTAGGAGGGGAGACTAATAGAAAATAATTAGGCAGGAGCAGCGGGGGAATCAGTGTGGCCTAATGGATAGAACCGGGCCTGGGATTCAGAAGGACTTAGATTCTAGTGCCAGCTCTGCCACCTCTCTGCCGGGTGACCTTGGGTGCGTCACTTCACTTCTTTGGGTCTCAGTTACTTCACCTGTAAAGTGGGGATTAAGATTGTGAACCCCATGTGGGACAGGGTCTTTGTCCAAGCTGATTGACTTGTATCTACCCCAGTGCTTAGAACAGTGCTTGGCAGAAAGTAAGCACTTAACAAGAAATGTAATTATTATTATAATAAAAAAGAAGGATGATCAAGAGAGTAGGAAATTGGGTACGTGGATGAGTAAAGTGCTTAAATAAGAAAGTATAAGGCTATTTGCAACTCTCAGACCTGTGCTCTTTTTACTAGCCCGCGTGGGCTGTCTATTGCCACTTTGAGTGTTTTATTTATTCTCCAAGCCCCAAATCTAGAAACGAAAGCAAATCTGGATACGCACGGGTCATAAAATCAGAATATGAGGGTAGTCGGTTCCAGACTTTTCCTTTCTATCACTGCATGTCACAGATCAGAATTGGGGGTCTGCCGTTGCTGAAACGTCTTGAGGGTTTGCTCTTTTCCATTACTGATGAATGCCGGTCATAGGACCTTAAGGGCCAGCTGTGCTGGGGCTCAGACCCTCTGTTACCTCCACCCCAGATGCTCCCTGCCCTTCTGCTTAGATCCAGGCGAAGCTTGGCTTTCACTTGGTGTTGAGACCTTGTTGGCCCCGGTGTTGTCCACAGAGCTCGCCACCTCGCCGTTCCCTCAGAACGATCAGGCGAGCCTGACGGTAGTCCCAACGGGCGACTGAGCCACCTTAAAGTCGCACCGGCCAAGAGCAGCAATCTTTGTAATCTTCAGAAAACGGCTCTGCACAAGGCCGGCTGTAGAAGGACTAACGTGGAGGACCAAGAGGAATTTCCCAGGTCCCTTTTTCCTGTTTTTGCCGATGTCTTTGGCCAGTGGATGCTTTGATTTTAACTGTTTTATATCTGGAGGTTTCATTGCAGCCCGATAGGCCAAGGAAAGGCACAGGATAAGGCCGTAGAGTAATCGCCTCGAATAATGCTCTAAATTCAGACGACTTGCAGATTGTCACCCATTATTAGGAGGAGTGGGCGCTGAGCAAAATGGAAAGATCCCCGAGCCTGAGGGAAGGCGAGATCATGGAGGTGTCTCTTCGTCTTTGTACATCCTGGATGTGGTGGTAGAACACGAGCCGCCTCAACCCTCGTGGCTAGGTCTCAGGCCTGGGAGTCAGAAGGGACTGGGTTCAAATCGCAGCTCCGTCACTTGTCTGCAGTGTGACCCTGGGCAAGCCACTTCACTTTTCAGAGCCTCATCTGTAAAATGGGGATTAAGACTGGCAGCCCCGTCTGGGACAGGGACTGCGTCCAACCCGATTTGCTCGTATCCACCCCAGTGCTTAATACAGTGCCTGGCACCTAGATAGTGCTTAAAAGGTAGCATTATTATTATTATTATTATTGTTATGTCCCTCAAGTTTGGTTGGGAAGGGAAAGGGGCCATCTTGGAGGCTGGGGGAATTAGATCAGTGTGAGGCGGCAATCAGCTGGTGGCTTGCTTGTGCCAGGAAAGGATGGGCAGTTGGGGCTGAGCCTCTAGAAAGGTCCGAGAGCCGTGAGGGAATCGTGATCTGAACAGCTGAGGCGGGCGAGGGGCATTCCTCGGCATAAATCCGCACACATGGCTGTCGTGGGACCTTGATGGGAACTGGCAGATGTGACCGCAGTGCTTCATTCCTTTAGGTCGCGGAGCTTTCGACATTTTGTGCCTTGCTTGATTGGTTGATCAATGGTATTTATTGAGCGCTTACTATGTGCGGAGCGTTATACTAAGCGTTTGGGGCAGTACACTGCGACGGAATTCGCAGACACGCTCCCTGCTCGTAACGAGTTTACAGTCCTAGAGGGGGAGACAGACATCGACAGGAATAAATGAATCATTTGTAATTTAAAGATCTGTACTTGAGTCTCGTGGAGCTGGGGCTGGGGCGAACATCACATGTCCAGAGGCTACAGATTGAAGTACATACAGGGCACAAAAGAGAGAGTGAGTCGGGGAAATGAGGGTTTAATCAGGGAAGGCCTATTGGAGGAGATGTGAGGCAGAGAGAGTGGTGGTCTGTCATATTTTGGGGGGTGGAAAGAGTTCCAGGCTAGGGGGAGGCCATGGGAAAAGGAGCGGCAGCAAGATAGACAAAATGGGGACACGGTGAGCGATGGGCGTTAGAAATGGAATCTTTAGTCTGGGGTGTGGCATACAGCACAAATTCAAGCGAATGTGTGTATGCTCATGCATGTTTAGAGACGCCCAAGATAATCTGGTTCTAGATCTTTTTGATCTCTGGTCAGTGACAGTTATGAATCCATATTCCTTGTCTCCCCCCATTTTCTTTCCCCCCGTCTCCAGTCTCCCAGCCTTTTTACTCCTATTTTCCTCCATAGGTCCAAACCCTTGTCCCACCTCTCTCAGGATGACAGGTCTGAAAACCGCCATAAACAAGAAAGCTTCAATAATAAATGTCCCAACTGTACAACAAATGTAGTTGATTTCTTTTGGTGATTTTTGCTTATTCTAAAAAGACATTCACCAGAAACTCCATCTCAGCTAACTCCCGTTCAATGAAACGAGCTTTTAGTAGAAAACATTCATCACAGGATGAGATTCGACGGGCTTAGTTGAAGTTGCTAAAATAGATGAAAAATCAACCTTTGGAGAGTGAAATGGTGGGTGGATATGATGAATTAGATGTGCATTTTCGTTAGCGTGGCATTTGGATTAGCCCAAATGCTTATTGCAGAAGAGCCGACCACTGGTTTGAGAACTATAATAGAATTGGTTATTCCTCAATCGGAAAAACATCGGTAAACCGTCTGAGATGTTGGTTCTTGTCTAAATAGCACAACTAATCCGCCGGCGAAGAAAAGCCCTTGAGAACTCAGGATTGAGTCCTTGTTGAACCCCAGGTGCTTTATGGAATGGAAAAATGGAGAAGCTTCAGTGAGACGGATGCCACTTAGGAAATGTGTTATTATTATTATGGAACATGCTAAGCGCTTACTATGTGCCAAGCACTGTTCTAAGCAACTATGTGCCTCAGTTCCCTCATCTGTAAAATAGGGATTTAATAAATGTTCTCCCTTCTACTTAGACTGTGAGCCCATGTGGGACCTGATTATCTTGGATCTACTCCAGCGCTTAGTAAACTGTTTGTTTACCATAGTAAGTGCTTAATAAATGCCCCAGTGTTTATCAATATTATCATTATTATTGTTATTAGTACTAACAGTGTCGGACAAAGATTGCATGGAGGTTTACTTAAACGTAGTATTTTCTGTTACCGTTTGCTTTTCAACTTAGTTTGGCAAAGGAGGAAGTCACAAATGCACAGCATGAAATTGCTTTCAAATATTTAGGGAGCAGATGCATTTTATTTCACTTCCTTATGTGAATGTTTGTATTTACCCTTGGTGATATGATCGGAGGTATTGGTTAAAAGGAATCTTCTGATGTGTGATCAGGAACTTGAGAAGCAGCTTGGCCTAGTAAATAGAGCTTAGCCCCGATAGCCAGAAGGACCTGGCTCCTAATCCCGGCTCTGCTACTTATCTGCTGTGTGACCTTGGGCGAGTCATTTCTCTTTGCCTCGCTTATCTCATCTGTAAATGGGGATTAAGACTGTGAGCTCAATGTGGGACAAGGACTGCTTGCCCCCTGTTAGGAGTAGCAAAACAGAAAATAAATGGATATTTTCTGTGGTTCCACTGATAGTCAATGAATGGTATTTACTGAGCACTCATTGTGTGCAGAGCACTGTACTAAGCACTTGGAAGAGTAAAGTGCTACAGAGTTGGTAGACGTATTCCTTGCCCAACAATAAGCTCACAGTCTAGAGGAGGAGACCGACATTAATACGAATAAATAATTTATAGACATGTTCGTGAGTGCTGCGGCGTTGATGGAGTGAATAGAGGGTACAAATCCAAGTAGATGTGCGGTTTATCCAAAGCAGGAACATATTCTTCTGAAAGGTTAAAAAAAGAAACTTCTGGTTAAAATAGACTCTTATGGATGCCTAGAATGGATAAGGTAAAAATTCTTCGTATCCTTGTCGTGGGGTGCGTTTTTTCTTGTTGGTTATTTATAGACTAAAAGCAAGTTTCACAAATCTGATAAAATGTAACAAGAAAGTGAAACAGCATATGCTATCTCCCGGACAATTTTTCAAGCTGTCATGTTTCCACTTCACAAAAGAGATTATTTCTTGGGCATTTCGAAAACTTGGCCAAGGAGCAATTAGATGTTTCTAATCATTGCAACTTGATGATTAATATGCAGTTTGTACTCAGTAATGATTCTCACGGCAAGTGCTCTCATCCTGGACTAGACTCTTTTTTGAGGAAAAGTTTCTTGAAAACAAGAAATGACAAGTTTGAGGGAAAAAAACCCAACCCCTCAGCCAGCGAGGAACTCACTCTTAAATCTTCGCGCTCTGAGAATCATCTCGGCCTCGCGGATAGAGCCCGGGCCTGGGAGTCAGAAGGTCAAGGGTTCCAATCCCAGCTCCGCCACTTGTCTGCCTGTGTGACCTTGGGCAAGTTGCTTCACTTCTCTCCGCTTCAGTCACCTCATCTGTGAAATGGGGTTAAGACTGTGAGCTCCATGTGGGACAAGAGCTGCTTCCAACCTGTTTTAGCTTGAATTTTCCCCAGCACTTAGAAGAGTGTCTGGCAAATAGTAAGCACATAAAAAATACCATAAAAAAGATAGTTTAAGAAGAAATGTAACTTGGGATAAAGTCGCTAGAATTTTAGGTACCCGCTGTCACTAAGTCGTCGTCTTCCCCTTCTTTAAGTGACTTTCCCAAGGTGGCACAGCAGACAAGTCGTGGAGCCAGGTTTAGAACCCAGGTCTTCCTGACTCCTAGGTCCGTGTTTTAGGCACTACGCCATGCCGCTTCTCTTATACCCAAGAGACTGTTCAAGGAAAGGTTCCTTGTATTGACAGGACGCGTCTTCCCTGGGGTTTATCTTCAACCCCTCAACTCTGTCTAGATACATATGGCTTTGAAGGCTTATATGACATGTTATAATGATATATTGAGTTAAAGAGCTAAAGATAAGCCAGAGGGTGGAATTACCCTATTTTCATAGACTTAACTTAGGGACAGTTTGTGTACAGGGAATTGAATGCTGCATATGGCACATGATGTGTGCCCACATAGTGATGAAGCGTAGATAAGACGGAGGGTGTCGGATTTTCATTCAGTCAGGGGAAATGTTTCTGGAATATCCCTCCGTAAGTTTAGATTTCATTTCTTGGATTTATTTTTGGTACGGACGTAAGAGTGTACTTTCACTCACTAGGCAGTGTGGCCTAGTGAGAAGCAGCGTGGCGTAGTGGGTAGAGCAGGGGCCTGGGAGTCAGAAGAACCTGGGTTCTAATCCTGGCTCTGCTACTTGTCTGCTCTGTAACCTTTGGCAAGTCGCTTAACTTCTCTGGGCTTCAGTTATCTCATCTGTAAAATGGGAATTAAGTCCGTGAGCCCCACGTGGGACAGGAACTCTGTCCAACCCGATTTACTTGTATCCACCCCAGTACTTAGTGACAACAATAATAATAATAGTGATGGTATTTGTTAAGCGCTTACTTTGTGCCAAGCACCGTTCTAAGCCTTGGCGTAGATACAAGGTAATCAGGTTGTCCCACACGGGGCTCAAAGTCTTAATCCTCATTTTACAGATGAGCTAACAGAGGCACAGAGAAGTTAAGTGGCTTGCCTAAGGTCACACAGCAGGTAAGTGGTGAAGGCAGGATTAGAACCCACGTCCTCGGACTCCCAAGCCCGTGCTCTTTCCACTTCAGTGTCTGGCACATAGTAAGAGTTTAACAAATACCACAATTACTATTATTATTATTACTACTATTATCTTAATAGGAATATGAGTGTAGCCCAGTCAGTGTGTCCACTGTTTCATTCTTCTTTCAGAATAACTCATTCTTCCATCTACTCACCACCTCCATCACAGAGACTCCCTTTGGGCTGTACATAACAGGTCACGATAGACTTTGTTTTTTAGGTCTTTCTGACCTCTGTCCAACATCTGGGAACTTACCCATTTTTGTCAAACATCATATGTTGGACAAATCCCATCAACTCAGTGGGCTCCATACATTAGCCTCACGGAGATAAAATCCACCCTCTTCTTTTTTTAAAATCAGATCAGAATTGCCGAATCACCGAATGCTTAGCGGTTATGAATAAAAGAGAGATTCCTCACTTTGGAGTAGAGCAGATAAAATAGCGGAATGTCCTTGTAGACAACAAGAGAACAAGAGTGTTCTTCTTACTATTAATAGCTTCGTCGTCTCGAAGGAAAAATGGCACGGCTTTCGGCGGTGGGGATTTGAAGGAGGGAGCGATGGGAAGGCAGTGCATCTCGAATTACCCTCCTCCGTATTATAAGCACAACGCCAGAGAAAAGCTTTGCATTTCCGTGTTCATATATGCACTACTTGGTGTCTGTGGGGTGGGGAGAAATATTAGATGTATGAATACTGGGTAGAAAATAGAAGAAGGAAATCCATTAGTGTGGGCATACTCACTGATGAGACAATTACTGCTTTTCCCTGCAGGCAAGATGGGGGTTTTATTGTATAGCAAAATCAGATGATAAGAAAAAGTAAAACTTCATATAGGTCAATGCTGCAGTTTCATTCAATCAAGGTATTTATTGAATGCTTAGCAGGTGCAGAAGACTGTACTAAGCGCTTGGGAAAGTAAAAAATGGCAGACTTGGTTGTTGTGAGCCCTGCCCGCAGAAAGCTTACGGTCCATAGGAGTGATAGGTATTAAAAGACATTTCAGGCAGGGGAAATAGTGGAATAAAACGATTTGTACATCAGTCCTGTGGGGCTGAGGTGACTCTCGAAGTGTTGAAGGGGATACACGGCCAAATGCGTAATTCACACAGAGGGGTGGGTGGGGGGAAAGGGGAAGTTAGGGCTTTGTCGGAGAAGGCCTGTGGGAGGAGATGCGATTTTAGGAGGTATTTGAAGGGGGGACCGAGTTTGAGGAGCGAGGGAGGATGTGGGCCAGGGTTCGGGGGCGGCATGGACAAGCTCGAGGTACAGAGGGAAGGTGGGTTGACGTTAGAGGAGAAATGTGTATGGATTGAGCTGTAGTAGGAGACCAACTAGTTGAGATTTCCGTCTGATGCGGGGCTGAATGGGCAACCATTTGAGGTTTTTGAGGAGTGGGGAAATATGGACAGAGATTGGGGCTGACCAGATTAGCTTGTATCTACCCCAGCGCATCGAAGGACGTTTGACACGTAGTAAGTGCTTAACAGATGCCATTAGAAAGCAAAAGCAGAACAAAAATCTAATGCCGTCGTGTTCCGGGGAAATTATGCGGTGACGATATTCCTGGGTCAAAATTGTGACCTTGAATCCTCAGAAGGAGAACGAAGCTGTGCAGATAGGCCCACCTCAGACCGTAAGCTTATTGTGGGCAGGAAGCGTGTCTACCAGCTCTGTTATATTGTATTCTCCCAAGCGCTTAGTGAAGCACTTTGCACGTAGTAGGTAATCAATAAATGCAATTGATTGATTGATACAAGGTGTCTCTGATAATATTTAGGTACATATTCGTAGAGATAGATGTATATGCGTACCAGAACAAAAAGTAGTACTTGGATCTGTGACCTTTGGGCGTTTGACTTTCGCCCCACCCCCAACCCTACAGTTCTTAGATACACATCTTTAAATTATATATCATAGGTTACTTAATATGAATAAATAACGTCTGTCTCCCCATCTAGACTGTAAGCTTGTTATGGGCAGGAAGGATTTCAGCCAACTCTGTCGTATTGTACCGTCCCAAGTGCTTAATACAGTGCTCCACACATAATAAGCGCTTAATAAATACCACTGACTGATCAGCCCCCAGAGGAACCAGAGCAGCTGCCGAGGGGGTGGGCTCGTCACCGTGTAAGGAGGGACTGTGGCCCTCTCGAAGGACGAACAGATGGGGTCCAAGACTGTAAACTCACTGTGGAGGGGAACACGTCTATCACCTCTCCCAAGCATTCAGTACAGTGTTCTCTACACAGGAGGCGCTAAGTAAATGCATTTGATGGATAGATCCACGCTATAGATCCTTGTCTCTCATTGGGCATTAAACTCAACCCCCAAGTCTGAGAGCTAGTGGCTTTAAAGCGGTCTACCGTCTTGCTTCCAGCTCCTCGCCGACGAATGCTGGCCCACGAGCCATCACAGGGAGACGGCTTGGCCTAGCGGATCGAGCTCGACCCTGCTTGCGGGACAGCCGGGTTCCAGTCCCGCCTCTGCCCCTTGACTGCTGTGTGACTTTTCATTCGGTCAATTCATTCGTATTCATTGAGCGCTTACTGTGTGCGGAGCCCAGTACGGAACACTTGTGACCTTGAACAAGTCACTTGACTTCTCTGGGCATGGGTGAAGAGATAACATCCGGCCCTACCCCCTCTTAAAATGTGAGCCCCATGTGGGATGGAGGCAGTGAATGATCTGATTATCTGGTACTCACTCCAGTGCTTAGCACATAGTCAGCTCATAATAAACATCGTCATTAGTGCCCTGCAGAGTCAGGGTCGTACTCACCGGTCCAATTTGTCTGTTTCTCCAACTGCCATTTTTAAAGCTTTCACCACAGCACCGGGATTTATAGAGATTGATGCCCCGTCCCTTTATTCTTTCCACGGGCTTATTTTTTTACAACCAACAGTCGCTTCCCTTTCCAAACACTGCTCGTCATTTGGAATTTAAATTCTTCATTCCTTAAATGTATTGCATAGACTTTATCGGGGGGGGGGCGGTGTACAAATTGAGCATGGGTCCAATCTATTATAAAGAACTAGGGACTAGGACTATATCAGTCCTCTTTTTTTTAATTTATGTGAAGCTGGCTTTTCCCCCACATTTTTTCCCGCTGTTGGCTTTTCAGGAAGAAGGACTCTGCAAAGTAGAGTTTCTTTTGGAAGATTCCTTGCTACTTTTCTTTCTTTTCCTAAATGGATTGACTCCTTTTGTAGACATTCTGCATTAGATCATTCCTCTCCCCCATTTCAAAGTCTTCCTGAAGGCACAGCTTCTCCAAGAAGCCTTCCCTGACTAAGCCCTCCTCTCCTCCCTCTCCCTTCTGCACCCCCCTTACTTGCTGTTTCATTCATCCTGCCTCCCATCCCCACGGCCCATATGTATAGATCTGTAATTTTTTTGTCTATATTAATGTCCGCCTCCCCCTCTAAAATGTGAGCTTGCTGTGGGCAGGAATGTGTCTATTGTTGGTTCTTATTCTCCCAAGTGCTTGGTATGGTGCTTTGCACATAGTAAGCACTCAATAAATATGATTGAATGAATGAATTGGACGCCTGAATGCCAATATCCATCAATCAAGCATTCATTAAACTCCACTGATTGATGGATAGATTGGTCTGTCTCTCTGGACTCTAAGCTCGAGTTGACAGTCTAGAGGGGAAGATGGACATTAATATAAAGAAATAAATTTATAAAGAAATAAATACTTTTCCTCTAGAGCCCAGGGGTGGAGATTGGGGGGCAAGGATTTTACCGGAGATTTGGGGAGGAATAGACTCCGAACCAACAGCATGGCCTAGTGGATGGAGCGCGGGCCAGGGAGTTGGGAGAGCCTGAGTTCTAATGCAGGCTTTGCCGCTTGTCTGCCACGTGACCTGGGGCAAGTCACTTCACTTCTCTGGGCCTCAGTTCCCCCCATCCGGAAAGTGGGGATTAAGACTGGGAGCCTTTATGTGGGAGAGGGATGTGTTCGACCCAATTATCTTTTATCTGCCCCAGCGTTTAATCCAGTGCCTGGCACATAGTAAGCGCTTAACAACTAGCATTAAAGAAACAATCAAGACAGTAAGCGCTCAATAAATACCACCGATTCATGGATGGATGGACAGTGAAGGGGAAGCCAAGAAGTCATCTGGGAGCTGCTGGGCTGAGGGCAGTTCAGTGATGCCAATCAATCGATTGGATTTACTGAGCACCGGCTGGCATAGAACAGAGTACAAACTCCGCTCCAGATTCAGCTTCCCCCTGAGGAACACGGTGACCCTGTTAGCGGCAGGCTGACTTCAGCTGGACAGAGACTCTCCAGAAGGTGAATGGGCGTTCCGAGGGCATCCAGGACCACCAAGTACGTCCAGGTATGGATGGACTGAGAGTGGAAACTCCTTGGAGGGGCCTGGGCACCGGATCTCTGTGCCACAGTAGATTTGGTACCGGTTAATAATAATAGTAATAATAATGTTGGTATTTGTTAAGCGCTTACTATGTGCCGAGCACTGTTCTAAGCGCTGGGGTAGACATAGGAGAATCAGGTTGTCCCACGTGGGGCTCACAGTCTTAATCCCCATTTTACAGATGAGGGAACTGAGGCACAGAGAAGTTAAGTGACTTGCCCACAGTCACACAGCCGACAAGTGGCAGAGCTGGGATTCGAACTCATGAGCCCTGACTCCAAAGCCCGTGCTCTTTCCACCGAGCCACGCAGTTGTTCTTAGCAGGCCTCAGGGAAAAGCAAATCTTTCATCTGCTTTTACCTAAATAAGTGATCTTTTTTCAGCTCTGTGCAAAGGTATGTACGTAGAGAAGCGGCATGATTTAGTGGTTAAATGACAGTCTGGGAGTCAGAAGGACCTGGGTTCTAATCTCGGGTCTGCCACGTGTCTGCCGGGTGACTTTGGGCAAGTCACTCAAGTTCTTTGTGCCTCAGTTACCTCCTCTGTAAAATAGGGATAAGGGTGTGAGCCCCATGTGGGGCAGGGACTGTGTCCCACCGATTATCTTATCTCTACCCCAGTATGTAGAACAGTGCTTGGCCCATAGTAAGTGCTTAACAAATCCCACAATTATTAATTATTATTCTTAATTGGGCATCATTCACGTGTCAGTGTTTGAAGGGTCAAGGATAGCCAGTGGGCTTTACTGACATGAGCAGAGCCGGAAAAGCAGTGAGGGCCTAATGGCTAGAGCACGGGCCTGGGAGTCGGAGGATCTGGGTTCTAATCCTACCTCTGCCTAACCCTACCTACATCTATAAACTGGGGGTTTGAAGTATGACCTCCATGGGCTCAGTCAACAGGATTGAATTTGGAAAGAGTCTGGGCTTGGGAGTCCGAGGTCGTGGGTTGGAATCCTGGCTCTGCCACTTGTCAACTGTGTGACTGTGGGCAAGTCACTGAACTTCTCTGTGCCTCAGTGACCTTATCTGTAAAATGGGGACTAACTGTGAGCCCCACGTGGGACAACCTGACGACTCTGTATCTACCCCAGCGCTTAGAACAGTGCCCTTCACCTAGTAAGTGCTTAACAAATACCAACATTATTATTATTATTATGTAGAACTGGGACTCTGTCCAATCTGATTAGCTCGTATCCGCCCCGGCACTTAGGACAGTGCTTGGCACGTAGTAAGTGCTGCTTAAATTCCATTTTCAAAAAAATGTGAATATTTAGACTCTGAGCCCATGTGGGACAGGGACTATGTCCAACCTCATTAACTTGAATCTCCCACAGCTCTTAGAACAACATTGGACACACAATAAGTGCTTAACAAATACCATATAAAACAAGCAAACGTAAAACCCGGTAACTTTCCTACCTTGGTCACCGTGGAGGCATCATCTCACTTGCAGGTGAATGTCGGTCTTTTCCCGCTCCTCATCCACTCTCTACTGATTGCGCACTCCAGGGGCTTTCAAACCAGTCCCCGGATTAATGGGTTTGCAGAGATTGGTCCTTGGAGCCTTTCAGTTTTCAAGAGCAAACATCAATAGCAAGGCCCCTGCGGGCATTTTCCGAGTGAAATTAGCTCAGGCAACCACACTGATTCCCCTAACCCCGGTAAGTTCCGAGGCCAGATTTTTAAGGGAAATGGAATCTGGAACCTAATTCAGCATGTGGCCATTCATACGCCATCTGTACGATCAACATTTCTAGAAAACCTTATTATTTGATTTCACGAAACTCATCTTGACTTTAATATTTAACAAAGAGGTGACTGACAGGCTTTTGCTATGCTCTTTGCGCAAAGGTGAGTCACTCTTACTTGGAAAAGCCCTCTCCCTCCCCCTCTGCCCGGTCCCAATAGTTTTTTCATGAAAACATAAGTTTCAGTTCTTTTGTTTCCACTGAAAATCAATCACTTGGCATCATTTGACCTTTTTGTAATGAATATGCAAAAAATAAGCCCCAGCATAATCCGATGAGTCTCAAAGCTACTTTCTTTCGTTTACCATCCTTCAAACGAAGCTAAAGAGAGCATGATAAGTATATAGTGCAACTCCATCCTCATCTTCTCCTCTGTCTCAGCTGCCCGCGACTCTATCCACCGCCCCTTCTCCTGGACACGTTATCCAACCTCGGCTTCACTCATAGGGTCCTCTCTTGGTTCTCCTCCTATCTCTCTTACCGCTCCTTCTCAATCTCTTCCGCGGGCTCCTCCTCTGCCTTTCACCCTCTGACGGAGGATGGTGTGCGAGATTCAGTTCTGGGTCCCCTTTTATTCTTCATCTACATTCATTCCCTTGGAGAATTCATTTGCTTCCACGGCTTTAACTTCCAGATTTATGCAGATGATCCCTAACCTCTCTCGGCTAAAGTTTCACATTTGCTCCTGCATTCAGGGCATCTCTACTTGGATTTCCCACTGGTTCCTCAAACTCAGGAGGTCCAAAACAGAACTCTGTATCTTAAATCCCAAACCCAGTCCTCCCATTGTCTTTCCCATCACTAGGAACACCACCACCATCTTCCCTGTCTCACAAGCCCATTACCGGCGACTCAGCTCTCCCATTCAACTTACTTATTCAATCTAACACCAAATCCTGTCAGTTCTACCTTCACGATATTGCTCAAGTCTGCATTCTGCTAGTCTTCTGATCCAAGCCCTTATCCTGTCCCACCTTGATGACCATATCTTCCTCCTCGCTGACCTTCCTGCCTCTTGTCTCATTCATTTCACTCTGCTATCCCTCCACTCTACGAGAACCTCCGATGTTTGCCCACCCACCTCCGTATCCAACAGAAACGCCTCACCATCAGCTTTAGAGCACTCAATCGATTCTCCGGCTTCTACTTCACCTCACCGTTCTACTCCAGCCCAGCCCACACAATTCACTCTTCTAGAACTAGTTTGCTCACTGTACCTCAGTCGCCTCTATTCCGTCGCTGACCTCTTTCCCATATCCTCCCTCCTGCCTGGAACTCCCGCGCTTTCCTTACACACCAGCCCACCACTGTCTCCTCCTTCCAAGCCTTATTTAGGTCACATCTCCAAGACATTTTCCCCGATTAAGCCTTCTTTTCCCTACTCTCTCTCTCCTTTCTGTGTCATCTGTGCACTTGGATCTGTACCCTCTAAGCACTTGATATCCCCCCCCCCCCCACACACCTCAGTCCCACAGCATCTATGTCCATATGATAATTATAATAATAATTATGGTATTTAAGCACTCACTGTGTGCCAGGTACTTCACTAAGCACTAAGGTGGATACAAGCAAATTGGATTGGATACAGTCCCTGTCCCATTTAGGGATCACAGTCTCACCCCTCATTTTACAGATGAGGTAACTGAGGGCCAAAACGGGAATTCAGTATCTGTTCTCCCTTCTTCTTTGACTGTGAGCCCCATGTGAGACCTGATCATCTTGTATCTGCCTCAGTGCATAGCGACATAGTGATCTCAGTACCGTGTTTGACTCTTAGTGAACGCTTAACAAATACCACAACCATTACTATCAGGAAATCATGTAATTCTTCAGAGGGCCACAGAATATCCCTATGTAGACCTCGGTTGGGAATTAAGTGTGTGAGCAAAGCCTTAGTGGGATGATAATTGACATCTTATTAATTGAGAGAGTGTCAACGACTATTCGCTAGAATGAGTGTGGCTACCGTTTTATTCTTTTCTTGATAAGAATGTAACAGAATAACATGAACATTATTATTTCAGCCTGTGAATTGAAAGGTTTTTCTTTAAAGCTAAAAAGAGACATGCTGGAGGTTGGACCAGAGTCTTAAAGTTGCATCAGCAATTAGATTTGTTTGGGAAGGGACACATTAATAATAGAAGCTGCCTTTGGAAAAGATGCCCGCCCTAATTGCCCATGGCTTATTATTTGTGAGCCACCAAAGAGCACCCCGCACCCGCTTCTCTATGGATATTCGTGTTTTAAACAGTGCCCCCATACTCCATACTCCCCAACTCCTGAGACCAGGGCCATATATTAGGTTGTGTTTTACCCGATTACTCTCCGAGCATTTACCTCATTTTATCCACACAGTATCACTGTCAAATAGGCAGAGAAAGGAAACTATAATAATAATGATGGTATCTGTTAAGCACTGACTCTGTGCTCAGCACTATTATAAGTGTTGGAGTAGGTATAAGGTCGTGGTCCCACTTGGGGCTCACAGTCTTAATCCCCATTTTACAGATGAGGTAACTGAGGCCCAGTGAAGTGCCTTGCACAAAGTCACACAGCTGATACGTGGGGGGGCCGGGATTAGAACCCTCGACCGCTGACTCCCAAGCCTGGGCTCCTTCCACTAAGCCATGCTACAACGAGCTTGTTTAAGGAGTTTGTAAAGAAATGGTAGGAGAGAGATGGGGCGTAACTGGAGGGAGCCGTAGGGTCGAGCAGAGTTTTTTAGGATAGGAGATAGATGAGCGTGTTTGCACACTGTGGGGA
Source organism: Ornithorhynchus anatinus (assembly GCF_004115215.2). Taxonomy (NCBI): domain Eukaryota; kingdom Metazoa; phylum Chordata; class Mammalia; order Monotremata; family Ornithorhynchidae; genus Ornithorhynchus; species Ornithorhynchus anatinus. The sequence goes on along the minus strand of NC_041742.1, from coordinate 13,500,216 downwards.
GTGACCACAGAGCGTCTAAGTGGCTTGCTCCTAGGCACACATCACACAAGCGGGACTCGAAACCTGGTCTTTCGATTCCCAGCCCTGTGTTCTTTCCATTGGGAAGCGTTGGGGAATTAGCTCGGGTGGTAGAGCGCTCACTTAGCGTGCGGGAGGTAGCGGGATCGATACCCGCGTTCTCCACTTGTGCCGTCTCCCCGCGCAGTTGCGAATCACGGCGACTCTATGCCATTCTTTATTTGAGAAGCAGCGTGGCTCAGTGGAAAGAGCACTGGCTTGGGAGTCAGAGGTAGTGGATTCTAATGCGACTCTATCACTTAGTTGTGTGACTTTGGGTAAGTCACTTGACTTTTCTGAGCCTCAGTTACCTCATCTGTAAAATGGTGATTAAGACTGTGAGGCCCAAGTGGGACAACCTAATTACCTTATATCTACCCAGCGCTTAGAACAGTGCTTGGCCCATAGTAAGCGCTTAACAAATACCAAAATTATTGTTATTTTGATGATTATTATTCCCTTAGACTGAACTATTTCATTCATTCGTTCAGTCGGATTTAACTGAGCACTTAGAGTGTGCAGAGCACTGTACTAAGCACTCGGGAGAGTACAACAATAAACAGACATATTCCCTGCCCACAACGAGTTTAGAGTCTAGAGCGTGAGCTTACAGTCTGGAGGACTCTTTCCACACAAGGCCTGGGCATTCGCTTTAAGGACCTCAACCAGCTCTCTTCTTCCTACGTAACTTCATAGAACTTCCTCCTACAGTCCAAACTGCACACTCTGCTCTTCTCACACCAGCCTACACTCTGTACCTCCATCTCGTCTGTCTCGCTCCCGACCCCCTTTCCCACGCCCTCCCTCTGACCTAGAATTCCTTCCCACTTCATTTCCGGCACGGGAAGCAACATGGGCCTAGTGGAAAGAGCTCGGGCCCAAGCGTCAGATGAGGTAACTGAGGCACAGAAAAATAAGCAACTTGCCCAAGGCCACATAGTAGACATGTGGCAGACCCAAGTTTATGATGCATGTCCTCTGACTCCCAGACCCGGGAAATTTCCACTAGGCCATTCTGCTCCTTTTAAGCGTAGAGATCTCGAGTAATACTTTGATTTCTACTTATGGTAGGAAGAAAAATAAAAGAGAAAGAAGCAGCATTTCCTAGTGGAAAGAAACCTGTCCCGGAAGTCAGAAGGAGCTGGGTTTTTATCCTGGCTCTGCCACTTGTCTTCTTTGTGATGTTGGACGAGTTGCCTTAATTCTCTGTACCTCAGTTACCTCATTCTGTAAAATGGGGTCATGGATTCTGATCCCAGCTCTGCCACTTGTTTGTCGTGTCATCTTAAGCAAGTCGCTTCACTTCTCTGTGCCTCAGTTACCTCGTCTGTAAAATGGGGATTAAGACTATGGGCTTATGGGATTAAGACCATGTGACAAATGGGCTGAAAAATCATAGGAAAAAAAGTCATGAGAGAAGGAAAAAGGGGCAGAATTCAGTCTCCCAGGTCATAGTTGTGAAGTAAGCAAAGGATGTAATTTTTCCTCATGATAAATTCATTCTTTGACCAAAAGAAACTTTGGTCCTAACTGTGATTCCCGGTCTTTTCACCTAGCCACTTCACCTCCCTCTAAGCTTGGGAAACCCAAGTCATTGCCAGAACTGAGCTGGCTGTTGGTATTTTCTCAAACTGAGTAAGCCTTCTGGAGCCAGGATAGAGACCTGCACCCGCACATTTCTAAACACTTGTTGCCTCCTTCCATACCATTACACATACAAGAGAGTCCTTAGGGGAAAATGAAGTATGATTTCCAGGCGTGAATAAAATGCATATATCCCTTAAAGTTTGTTAGCATTTTGCATAGTATTTGTAGACCTATACCTCTACTTTCTGGTGAAGATATCAGGCCCCTTCCTCCACCTTGCACACCAGAATACTGAAGCCAACCTCAAACGAGGTTAAGAGCAGGGGTGATTCTCTGAGCACTACTCAATTTTTGCCTTTTCAATCCATGCCCTGAAAAAAAGGAAATTGTCCTTAATGTTTTATTTATTATTCATGCTGAATAATAGACACATTTTTGTGTCTCAAGGCGTTGTACCAAGAGGCAACGGAACAAAATTCACAGTTTGAGAATTCGCTAAAGCAAGGAAATGAATTTGTTCTTGTATATTTTTCCTAGGGAGAATATTCATTTCTTTGGGTTCTAAAAAATATATATTTTTTTTTACTTCTGAGGATACAATAGGTTATTTTTGGTTAACACTCTGTCCAGTCGTGGCAGACCGACACTTAAATCTGAACTAAAGCTGATCTCAGCAGGGTTGGGCTTGCAAGTCTGGAGCCTGCAATCAAACTTTCTTTCTTCCCGTTGACAATTGTCTCAGGATTATGGCAAAAATACAAGGAAAAGGGGCCATTACAATGTAGCTTGTCATTAAGTGAACTTTACAAGATACTTGAGGCCCATTGTGATTTTGCAGCTGATTATTTTTTTTCTCCCTTGGATTTTGAATGAGTTGTAAAATCACCTGATGTTTCAAAACATCAGCCCCAATCCTAAATCCAAATGGATTTCTTTTTTTGTTTTCTCTGACTGATTGATAGATTCAGGATAGGAGACTGGGGGTGTGGGGAATAAGGGCTGAGGGATGAGGCGGTTTGCAGTGAGCAGTGAGCAACGGAGATGAACTTGTGGTGTTCACTTGTTCTTAATATTGGGTAAAAGGCAATGGATGGTTTTGGTAAGGAAGTTTTTCCAAAGTAAAAGAAAACCACTCCATCCTTCTCTTTCATTTAAATCAGGAAAAACCTGGCTTTAGTTTGGGGAGGGTTTGATGATTTCTCTCCCTTGGCACTGATCCAACTGCAGGGAAAAGGGGGAGACAAGTTTTTGCACCCAAAGCAGTGGTTTATCTGCACCGGGACCAGTCGTTTATCTGCACGTGGAGATGATCATTGCATCCGCGGAGCAGCTTTAGGAACGATAGCTGCGCCTGCATTCCATCTAGGGGGAGGAGGTGGGGGCAGGCGGTGTGAGAGAGGGGAAGCGACGTGGAACGTTCTGGTCCAGAAGACTGCGCGAGTTGAGTGGGTTGCAAGTTGTCGGACCTTTTAAACTTTTTTAGTGTCCACGTCCTGTGGACTGGGGGTCCCTAGCATGCTGCACCTTCCCTCTCCCCTGTCCCCTGCATTAATTAGGACCCTGGAGTCCCCCAGACGAGCGGACCCTGTGAAATAATATCCAGACAGAGAACCTGTCACGGGCCCAAGCCCACGACACCCTGGCGATGCCCCGGCCCAATTGAGGGGTCGGAAGCGGCTCGAAGGAAGACCCGTTACCCCTGAGTTCAAGCCCCTTGGCCCATTCCAACCGAAGTCCGGCCGCGTTGATCTCTCTGCCTTGTGTCTCCGGGCCCGGCCCGTCGGCGTGGCTAGGCCTCACGTCTGAATCTCTCCAAAGCGATCATTTCGACTCCCCGTGATTCGCTTCTCACAGTAGGACGCATCCAGGCCGCCGCTGTGGCAATCACACACCCATTGTGACGCTCAGAACAGGCCTCCGGAGTGGTGATTAGTCCCTACTCAGGCACAGGGCATGCGGCGTTTGACTAGTTGGGGGAAGATGGAGTTGGATCCTAGAAGGGGGTAATGGAAAAACTTTTTACAGGTCTGATCTGAGACCGTTTGACTATGATCACAGCTCATAAGAGACAGGGTGGCCAAGCGGGAAGAGCACGGGCCTTGAGCGTCAGGAGACCCAGATTCTGGTCCCCAATTACATCTCATCTGCTGTGTGACCTTGGGCAAATCTCTTAACCACCCCGTGCCTCAGTTTCCTCTTCTGTTAGAGAAGCAGCATGGTTTTGTGGCAAGAGCACGGGTTTGGGAGTCAGGTTGTGGGTTCTAATTGTGGCTCTGCCCCTTGTCGGCCTTGTGACCTTGGGCAAGCCACTTAACTTCTCTGTCCCTCAGTTACCTCATCTGTAAAATGGGATTTAATAGTGTGAGCCTCACATGGGACAACTTGATTACCTTGTATGTACCCTAGTCCTTAGAACAGTGCTTGGCACATACTAAGCGCTTAACAGATGCCATCATTATTATTGCTATAAAATGGGGATATAATAACATGCTTTCTTGCCCTCTTACATTGTGAGCCCCCCGGAGGGCCCGGGCTGGGTCTAATCTGGTCATCTCGTATCTTCCCGAGAGCAGAGCCCGTAAGTGCTTAATAAATGCCATCATTATTGTTATCCTGGCGCTGCCGCCAAAGTCCGAGTGGCTGAAACCATCTTAAGCTGAGCTGCGAGGCTGCCTCTCCCAGCCTCGGTCATCCTATCTGTCTGGGATCACGGAAGAAACCCCGAGAGATCGTTTCCTTCAGGTTCTTGCCCCAGATGGGCCACCTCTTGGCTGTCCAGTTCTGCCCAGTTTTGGCCGCACTTTGCCCCGCTCCGCCCCAATCTAAGTGGCTTCCTTGCTCAGAACCCACAACTTCTTTCTCCCTACCTTTTGGCGTTCAGAGCCCCAGGCCCAACCTTCATCAATGGCTCTCTTGAAGGAATCTGTGCCTTTCTAGAGCTGCCAAAAAAAAGGATGATGCTCTAGGTCTGAAAACAATAGCTCTAATTGCAAAATGCTTCCATGAATTAGTGATGATAGTCCCTCTGCTCCATTCCAGCCATAGTGGAGTTTATTTCCATTCCTTGGACTGGCTCTCTTGAAAATCAAACTAGCTCATCCCACGAAATCCACGGTAGATGGCCCACTCCCACGAGCCATAGCTCCACCCACTTCCCTTGAGCCCAGCCTATCCATGGATCAAGCTTAGAGAAGCAGCTTGTTGTAGTGGATGGAGCACAGGCCTTGGGGTGGGGGCCAGGGGGTGTCAGAAGGTCATGGATTCTAATCCTGACTCCACCACTTGTCTGCTGTGTGACCTTGGGGAAGTCACTTCATTCTCTCTGCTTCAGTTCTCCTTTGAGTAAAACAGGGATCAAGACTATGAGCACCCCCCAAATTTGCTTGTATCCACCCCAGCACTTAGTAAAGTGCCTGGCACGTAGTAAGTGCTTAACAAATACCACAGATTATTATTATTATTATTATCATCACGTGGGCTCCTTTCTTCATGCAATGAAGGAGACTAGAGGAGCCTAGACACCAATATTGAGATGCTCTCTCTTTCCTTCCCCACATCCTGTTCATCCAAGAGAGGGAAGAGATCAGACAAAATAGGGGCAAACGTGCCATCGTACAACTTAGCATTGACAGGATGGGTTATGATACCTTAGTGATCAAGCAAAACGTGTTTTTTAGTTACCGATTCCTTAAAAACTGATTCCTTAAAAAGGGAGCCTTGTTTACAGAAGCTAGTCAAATATGGAACAAACGAGAATTAATTGTTCTTTTCCTATTGTGCTGCAGGGAAAAGGAGTGGAAATCTAAATGGAATCATGACTTTACTCTTTAGAATATCATATTGGCATTAATTGCCTTGTCTGAACAACCAAGGAGACCCATTCCCAGTTCCAAAGCTCCAAAACGATATCATTCCATCTTTCTGATCATTCTCGGGTGATATCTTTAAACCCAAATGAACTCCTGCTTGTAAGATAAGAATAATGTATGCTTAGTGCTTTGGAGACAAAAAAAAAAGGGAATGAGTGTAGTGGTTTTGACACTTCCCAAGGTGTTTTCAACACCAACTGTTCATTATAGTTAATTTCCTTCCTTTTCATTCCCAATCTTTCCTTCTTGGACACATTATGCATTTACTAACACCAACACCAAAGAGCCTTGCATTTTCCCCGGGAAAAGTGATTCCTTTGTAGATTTACTGTTGTTAGAAATAGAATATTAGGGCAGGCACAGTAAAAGGCAAGAAGTAGGCCACCTTTGGCTTTAAAAGGAAAAATCAAATTGCACATATGGCTCTACGGATGCCGTGTTTTCCCTTTGGTTTTATGCATTCATTCATTCGTAACTATTGAGCACTTACTGTGTATGGAGCACCGTACTAAATGCTTGGCCAAGTACAATACGACAATAAGCAGATTTATTCCTTGCCCACAAAGAGTTTACAGTCTGGATAGGCTGACTGTCCTGGGGCTTTATGAGAGAAGGCAAACTTGTCCGTCAGTCAGTCGTATTTGTTGAGCACTCACTGTGTGCAGACCCCTTTACTAAGCGCTTGGGAGAGTACAGTATAACAATAAACGGACACATTCCCCGCCCACCGCGAGGTTACAGTCAAGAGGACTTAGGGTAGTATGACTTAAGCTAGGCCCTTTGCCCAGAGGGTGTTGGAAACCGAAACCAAGAACATAATGCTGGAGTGAAAGAGAAGCTGGTGAATGGGTAATAAGAGGTGAGCAAGGCAGGAGGGCCGACCCAGAGGACCAGTCCAAGAGGCCATTGCTCTCACTGGTGTGAGTGACTCTCACACCTACCACTAATTCTGCTAGACTTCATTACTATTTAATCCATCTGAGAAATCCCTCTGCTCAAATACTTTGGCAAAGCCCCGTTTGAAGATGGAGGTTATTAATAATACTGGTATTTAAGCGCTTTCTATATGTCAGGAGCTGTACTAACCACTGGGAAGCAGCGTGGCTTAGTGGAAAGAGCCTGGGCTTCGGAGTCAGAGGTCATGGGTTCGACTCCCGGCTCTGCCATTTGTCAGCTGTGTGACTGTGGGCGAGTCACTTAACTTCTCTGTGCCTCAGTTCCCTCATCTGTAAAATGGGGATTAACCGTGAGCCTCACGTGGGACGACCCGATTACCCTGTATCTCCCCCAGCGCTTAGAACAGTGCTCGGCACATAGTAAGCGCTTAAAAAATACCAAATACCAACACTGGGGTAGATAGTTAATTTCCCAATTTATCTCCAGTACTCTACCAGTCTCAGCTAAGGGGGGTAGAGTCAAGCAGAGGCAAACCCATTCATAGTTTGGACAGTGGCTAGCGAGTGGAAGACCATCTGCTACAAGCCAAAACTCACCTTTCCTGGGAAGCAGCAGAATGGGAGAGAGAAGAGGGTGGAGACTCAAGTTTACTGTGCGGAAAGAGGCAGTGGTAAACCACTTCAGGATTTTTACCAAGAAAACTCTACGGATCCATTACCAGAACAGTGGCAGATGGAGAGTTGGGCGTTCTGGGAGAGAGGTGTCCATGGAGTCCCTGTATGTTGGAGACCACTTGACGGCATAAGACGATGCGATTAATAATAATAATAATAATAATGATGGTGTTTGTTAAGCACTTACTATGTGCTAGGCACTGTCCTAAGCGCTGGGGTAGATAGAAGTTGATCAGGTTGGGCCCAATCCCTATCCCATGTGGGGCTCATAGTCTTACACCCCATTTTACAGATGAGGTAAATGAGGCACAGAGCGGTTAAGCGACTTGCCCGAGGTCATACGGCGGGCAAGGGGCAGAGCTGGGATTAAAACCCTTGACCTTCTGACTCCCAGGCCCTTGTTCCATCCACTAGGTGTTTTGTGAGCTGGGCATTTTGTGAGGGAGGACCCTCAGCTACCCTGGCCTGATCTTGACAGAGATGTAGCCTCTCCTTCTTGCAGGGTGTCATTAAAGTGATGTTTGAGTAACACTCCCAATCGTCTCCCCTCCTCCCAAAATAATAATAATGATGTTTGTTAAGTGCTTACTATGTGCCAAGAAGCATTGCGGCCTAGTGGCTAAAGCACAGGCCTGGGAGTCTGAAGGACCCGTGTTGTAATCCCACCTCTGCCTCTTGTCATGAGTTCGACTCCCGGCTCTGCCACTTGTCAGCTGTGTGACTGTGGCCAAGTCACTTAACTTCTCTGTGCCTCAGTTCCCGCATCTGTAAAATGGGGATTAACTGTGAGCCCCACGTGGGATAACCCGATTCCCCTGTGCCTACCCCAGCGCTTAGAACAGTGCTCTGCACATAGTAAGCGCTTAACAAATACCAACATTATTGTCTGCTGTCTGACCTTGGGCAAGTCACTTCACATCTCTGGGGCTCAGTCACTTCATCTGTAAAATAGGGATTAAGACTGAGCCCCTTGTGGGGCGGAGACTGCGTCCAACCCGATGACCTCGTATCTACCGTAGTGCTTCGAACGTTCTTTCGTTCAGTCAGTAGTATTTATTGAGCATCTACTGTGTGCAGAGCACTGTACGAATCGCTTGGGAAAATACAATTTATCAATAAAAAGAGACAGTCCCTGCCCACAACAATCTCATAGTCTAGAGGGCGGGGGGTGGGGGACGGTGTCTGGCGAAAAGGAAGCGCTAAACCAATACCATTTACAAAAAACAAGGCACCACCCTAAGTACTGTTAATCAGTTCGGACGCAGTCCCTGTTCCACACGGGGCTCACGGTCTAAGTAGGAGGGAGAACGGGCATTTCATCTCCAATTCACGAATAAGGAAACCGAGTCCCAGAGAAGGGAAGTGACTTACCCAAAGTCACCCGGCAGGCAAGAGCAGAGCAGGAATTAGAACCCTGGTCCTCTGACACCCAGCCTGGGCTCATCCCAAGAGGCTTCGCTGCTCTGCACATTGATGATGTGTGCCAATGGGATGGCTCAGCAGACTGACTCTTGTGTGGGGCTAAAAAGGTCTGTTGCTGCTTCCTGTCCAGGCCGGGCCATGTCTCTCACAGGCAGCGGCCCAGACTCCCAACGCCATCCTCAGTGGGCATCAGATCGTCTCTGGGCGACCGCACTGGCCCGAGGGCATCCGGAGGGGGCGGGGAGCAGGTGAATGCCGCTGCTTTGAAAATCCATCGAGATTTACTGAGCAAAAGAATACCATCCAAACGGTGCGTTTTCATCTTTTGGGGCCGCGGACCGTCAAATTGGACTGGAGACTTTCTGACCGTCACTCGGTTTCCTTTGCTGATCCATATGGGGGTCATTCCTTAATTACCCAAACACCAAAGGATTTGAAGGGAAACCCTTTCCACTCTGCATACTGACTGTGAGCAGATGGGCCATGCTGTGGAGAATCAAACGTGGCCCCATTCCAAGTTGGAGATGGCCGAGATACAGAGCCCAAAAGTGTTTTCTTCCCAGATTCGCTCTGGGGAGCACTCAGCGCTTCAGAAATGAAAACCGGAGCGTTAGGCCACGAGACTGATGTTAATGGGAGATCGGGGACTCCACAAACTCAAGATGGCTGGTTCGTATCGTTCATTTAAGTCACGTATAGATTGTACATTAATCTGCATAAAAGGCGAGCGTAATGAGTCACTTGGCCGGCAGATCCATCATTTGGAAGGTTCATTTTTAAAAGTCTAATCTTCTCCATTTTAATCAGAGTTATAGTAGAAAATTAGAGCTATTCTAAACCTTTTTCAAGTCCGCCCCGCCCCGCCCCCCCCCATGCCTCGAGGGCTGCCGACTTAGATTTTTCCACAACCTGCCTGGTTGTCACCTCTGCCTCTCTTTACTCAGCTTCATTAATTAAGGTAGATGTGTCTGTTGATGCTTCCTGTTGATCGGGAAAGTGATGGTGAATATGGAACGTACACTTGTGAAATGGTGCGATCGAGTCCCAGAATTATAATAATAATAATGACGGTACCGGTTAAGCGCTTACTATGTGCCAAGCACCGTTCAAACCCAGGGGTAGATACAAGTTCATCAGGTTGAACACAGTCCCTGTTCCACGGGGGGCTCACGGTCTTAATCCCCATTTTGCAGATGAGGTAATTGAGGCCCAGAGAAGTAACGCCTCCTAGCAGAGAACGTGTCTCTTTATTGTTACATTGTACTCTCCCAAGCGCTTAGTACAGAGCCTTGCGCACAGTAAGGACTCAGTATATAGCACTGAAGGAATGAATTTGTGGTTGATTTCCCGTAGTGAAGGAACACTTCTTTCGGGAAAGGGAGAGCGGCTCAGAGACGAAGGAATTGATAGCTGGGGGTGGGGGATGGCGGGGGGGGGAAGGGAGAGGCTTGAAGGACCAAGAGGAAATTAAGTTAAGGCAAATGTACTTTCCAAAAGCAGGATCTAGGTTTTGTAAATTAGGACTCGGTCTGAATGTAGGACAGTTCCCAGCTGCACGGTGGCATTAGCATGGAAACTAAACCACATCTCTCATCTCCCTTTCTCGGGCATCCCCAGAGAAGTCCCCCAAGCCAGCCAGCCGGGAGCAGAGAAGGCGATCACATCTCCTTCCCCAGTAAACACATCTCACCAGTCTGTTTGGATCTTGCAGCACGGAGTCTGCTTGGGGCAGGAAATGTGGACCTCAACTCATCTGTCCCCGCAGTTGTGGATTATTAAGAATCGGCTGCGTTTTTTTTTTTTTTTTTTTTTTGCAAAATCCTAACCGCGAGGCAAGCGGCTTTTGAAGATGTGCCTCGTGGCCATAGAGAACCGCTAAACTAGAGACTTGGCTGCATTGCCTAGAATTCAGATGACAGGAACTTCCGAGCAGGGTGATTACGAAGAGGTTGTTTTCAAGCCACCGTCTCGAGAAGCAGCATGGCTTAGTGGAAAGAACACGGAGCTTGGGAGTCAGAGGTCGTGGGTTCTAATCCCGCCTCTGCCAGTCGTCAGCTCTACGACTCTGGACAAGTCACTTAATTTCTTTGGGTCTCGGTTACCTCATCTGTAAAATGGGGATTAAGACTGTGAGCCCCATGTGGGACAACCTGATTACCTTGTATCTACTCCAGCATTTAGAACAGTGCTTGGCACATAGTAAGTGCTTAACAAATGACATCATCATCACCATCATCATGTAAATTCGAAATTAAATAGCCGGTCTCCCTTCCAGTTCGTGTGTGAGCATCATGGCACAGGGATTGGCACAGCGTGAGAAGCAGCGTGGCTCAGTGGAAAGAGCACGGGCTTTGCAGTCGGAGGTCATGAGTTCAAATCCCACCTCTGCCACTTGTCAGCTGAGTGACTGTGGGCAAGTCACTTAACTTCTCTGTGCCTCAGTTACCTCATCTGTAAAATGGGGCTTAAGCCTGTGAGCCCCACGTGGGACAACCTGATTCCCCTGTGTCTACCCCAGCGCTTAGAACGGTGCTCTGCACATAGTAAGCGCTTAACAAATACCAACATTATTATTATTATTAGCGTGGTTGACATATGCTGTTATTTATAATTATTACTATTTATTAGTAATAATTATAATTGTGGTATATATTAAGTGTTTACTATGTGCCGGGCACCGTACTAAGTGCTGGGGTGGATACAAGCAATTTGAGTTCGACACAGTCACTCTCCCAGGTGGGACTCACAGTCTCAATCCCCATTTTGCACGTGGGGGAACTGAGGCACAGAGAAGCGAAACGGCTTGCCCAAGGTCAAACAGCAGACAAGTGTCAGAGCCGGGATTAGAACCCATTAACTTCTGACTCCCGGGCCCGCGCTCTACCCACTAGGCCTCGCTGCTTCCCCTTATTAAGCACCTACTTTGCCAAGCGCAATACTAAACACTGGCGTAGATGTAAGATAATCAGGTCCCGAGTGAGACCCTCCGCCTCATAAATACCATTATTCTTGTTCTTCTCATCATCGTGATTATCCTTATCATTAAAGCGGAGTAAGTGAGCAGGGAAGCAGTACCTGAATGTGGTTCGAAAGTCAAAACATGCAACCGGATCTTTGTACTTTATAAATCGAATGAGACCCTATCACTCCATTTCTGATTCCCCCCTTGCCCCCTTTAACAAACACAGCTCCATCTCTTTCACACTCCCCCAGCTGGAGAAGAGCACGAGAAACAACTCATGGGAAGAAGTAGACACAGCATCCATCACAGCGTGGGAAGGTTATTTAGGAAACATAAGAGAGCTCAAAAGCGGGAAGGGAGAAATGCGTGCGGTCTCGGGGCTCTGAGGAGGGTTTGGGAAATCAGTTGGAAATCTCCATCTGAGAATTTGGTTGAAGAATTTGCCTAATGCACTCGTAAGCCTGGAGACAGAGAGTAAGTGAGCTGTCGACACGGTGAGGTTGTTAAAGCCGTTCAATATTTTGGTGGCCTTCGGGCACGCAAAAAAGCCAGTTTTTCTTTTAATGTCCTTAAGTGTCCGGTGTATTTACTTCAATAAATATTATCCCAAGCAGGTTTCTTGACAGTTATAGGACTGAAGCCATCGATCTGCATTAAGAGGGAATCATTTTAAATTCCGAGACCTTACCCCGAAGCCCACAACCAGTTGAAATGATATAAACGTCTGTGATGTTTTCCATTTAGTAGATGGTGTAAATATTATGTCGAGTGAGATGGCATATGAATGTTCAAGGCCGAACAACAGTCAGAATTTGCAACCAAAGCCTTGGAAGCTATAACGGGAGCACTAAAAGAGATAATGCGTGTGTCCCCCCCACAGGGTCAGATGATGGTTCTGTGCTCCGCAGGCGGTAGGCGTTCCCTGGATACGGTTCTTGCCACCGCTGCTCTGGCTGGTGATGATTGGAAAAGGAGAGCGTCTTTCGGATCAGGTGGAAATCACAGATGAAAAAGGGAAGCGGTGTGGCGTAGTGGACAGGGTCGGAGGACCTGGCTTCTAATCCCACCTCTGCCGCTTGTTTACTGTGTGGCCTTGGGGAAGCCTCCTCATTTCTCCGTGCCTCAGTTACCTGATCCGTAAAATGGGGATTAAGACTGTGAACCCCATGTGGGACCTGGATGAAGTCCAACCCGATTGGCCTGACTCCACCACGACGCTTTTTACGGTACCTGGCCCGTTGTTTATATTGCGCCGTCGAGTCGTTTCCGATTCGTAGCGACTCCATGGATTTACTATCTCCAGAACGTCCCGTCCTCTGCCGAAATCCACAGACGTGGCACAGAGTAAACGCTTAACAGATGCCATTTATAAGAAAATTCCCCGAGTGTCTGTTATTCATTCATCCGTATTTATTGAGTGCTTACTGTGTGCAGAGCACTTTATGAAGCGCTTAGGAAGTACAGTTCGGCAACAAATCCCTGGCCACAGTGGGCTCACAGTCTAGAATCTAATCTGTGAAATGGGGATTCAGTATCTCTTCTCCCTCTGGCATAGACTGAGAACCCCAAGTGAGGAAGAAGAGTGATAAAGCTGAGTTTAGAATCCAGGTCCTCTTGACCCTATGCCCGTGCGCTATCCACTAGCCCAAGGTGCCATTGTTCCTCTCTTGCCTGGCGAAAGGCTCGTGCCGTCAGGCCATCTCTGTGCCCGGTGTTTTTCCTGCCGCCTTCATCGGTAGTTCGTTCTTTGTCTTCTAGAAGCAGCGTGGCTTAGTGGATAGAGCATGGGCTTGGGAGTCAGAAGGATCTGGGTTCTAACCCCGGCTCCATCACGTGTCTGCTGTCTGTCAACTTGGGCAGGTCAACTTCTCTGGTCCTCAGTTATCTCATCTGTAAAACGGCGATACGAGTGTGTTCCTCATGTGAGTCAGGGATTGTGTCCAACCTGACTGACATGTATCTACCTCAGCACTTAGAATAGTTCTTGGCACATAACGAGCTTAAAACTACCATTTACTATTAATAATAATAATAATGTTGGTATTTGTTAAGCGCTTACTATGTGCAGAGCACCGTTCTAAGCGCTGGGGTAGACACAGGGGAATCAGGTTGTCCCACGTGGGGCTCACCGGCTTAAGCCCCATTTTACAGATGAGGGAACTGAGGCACAGAGAAGTTAAGTGACTTGCCCACAGTCACAAAGCTGACAAGTGGCAGAGCTGGGATTCGAACTCATGAGCCCTCACTCTAAAGCCCGTGCTCTTTCCACTGCGCCATGCTGCTTCTCTCTGTAATTACCATTCTAACTTTCTCTTATAGCCTCCAATTGCATTCTGCCCCTTCAGTCTATTAAAGGTTTTGTTGCTTCAATCTCAATACCTAGATATACATGGATTTCTAGTACTCTGGATACTTTTTCCTTGTGTGTTTTCCCTCAGCTCTTTTCCTAGTTCATTTGCCTCATTTGCTCTTCTAGTTGTCTAATTTTATTCTGTGCCCATTTAGTGCCAGTTAGTGATGACTGGAGGACTGTGTGTCATAGATCTGGATCCTTGTGGGCTCAGCGCCCTTTTACTCTCAAGGCATTTTCTTTCCTGGTCCTATTTTTGTTTATCATCCCTGTAATTGGATTGTAAATGAATTGGCAGGGATTTTGTCTGATCTTGTTTAAGTCTCACGTGCATGTTGTTTATCATGCTTTGTAAACACAAAATAGTATTACTAATAATAGTTCGTTTTAGAAACTTCTGCCTAAGGACAAATCCGTGTTCTCATATAGCAAGACCAGTGGGCTCTAAAGGGAAAAACAAATAATAATAATAATAATAATAACTGTGGTATTTGTTAAGCTCTTACTATGTGCCAAGCGCAAGTCACTTGACTTCTCTGTGCCTCAGTTAACTCATCAGTAAAATGAGGATTAAGTCTGTGAGCCCCACGTGGGACAACCTCATTACCTTGTATCTACCCCAGTGCTTAGAACACTGTTGGCACATCATAAGCTCTTAAATGCCATAATTATTATTATTAATAATAATAAACACTTGGGTAGATACAAGGTAATTGGGTAAGACACAGACCCTGTCCCAGATGGAGTGCACAGTCCTAATCCCCATTTTACAGATGAAGTAACTGACGCACAGAGAAGTTGAGTGACTTGCCCAAGTTCACATGGCAAGCAAGCGGCGGAGCCAGGATTAGAACCGAGGTCCTTCGGTCGCCTCGTTCCGGGCTCTAGCAACCAGGCCACGTTCAGACTAGCCAGAGCAGCATAAAATGGGAAGCTTCTGTTGCCGGGAGATCCTTTCTGGGACTCTAGACTGTAAGCTCGCTGTGGTCCCAGAATGCATCTACTAACTCTTTTAGTAATGTACTCTCCCAAGCGCTTAGTACAGTTCTCTGCACACGGTGAGAAATCAGTAAATAGGGTTGAATGATTCTAACGTGATTTTCAGGACATATTGTATGCGTTTGTCACCAACCCTCCCCTGCACCTTATTTCTGGGCTGCGAGTCCCTTGGGACCAAGGGACCGTGTCTAATCGCAGCCGAATGTTTTCCATGGGGTTGGGTACAATTCCAGCTATGTGGGTAAGAGGTTTTCTCTAGCTCTTTGGGTAACACCCGGAGAACAAGGGGAAAGAGCAACCGGAGAAATCCCCGATGGGGCAGAATGATGTAAAAACCAAATGATCCCTCCAGCGCAGCAGCCAAACGTCTGCACGCAGGGCCTGATTTCTAAGTCTCCGTCTCTGGGGAAGCACTCGATCGAAGTGTGCGTCCTCATTGAGAGCAACAGAAGGCGATCAATCATTTAAAGGGGAAAACCGTCCACGGCCTTCCTTGTTCCCCAAATGTCTTTCGAGAGGTGTTAATTTTAAAAATTTGAATTATAAAGCCTTTTGATCCTCTGGGTGGATCGCCTCTTGAGGATTGCCACGCCTGATTCTTCCCGTCCACCTCAGTGGTGTTGAGTGACGCCCGTCGATTTCCCGTGGAATTCATTCATTCGCTCGTATTTATTGAGCGCTTACTGTGTGCAATGTACTGAGCACTTGGAATGTACAATTCAGCAACTGATAAGAGGCAATCCCTACCCAACAATGGACTCACAGTCTAGAAAGGAGGGAGACAGACATCAAAACGAGTAAACAGCCGTCAATATAAATAAATAGAATTATAGGTGCATACACATCATTAGTAAAATAGAGTAATAAATATAAACGTCTAGATACTAGTGCTTTGGGGCCGGGCGAGGGGTAGAGCAGAGGGAGGGAGTCGGGGCGATGGGGAAGGGAGGAGGAGCAGAAGAAACGGGGGGCTTAGTTTCAGGCGGAGGGGAAAGACGGCCCCCTGGTACCTGGTCCTTTGTTTTTCTTCCGTCTCCTTCCTTGTTTTAGGCAACCGTGAGGTTTTATTTATTATCACTTTGAAACCTGCAAAAGCTCTGATTGCGTTTGAAAGTGTTTATTCATTTGAAATGCTGTCATTTTAACAATAGTGGAGAATAGATAAGCGGCTTAATTTTGAGTTATTTATAGCCTAGAGCCGAATTTAGTCATTCGAATACTGAGTCGGGAACATCTTAAGAGTCAGAATTCAGAATTTTACATTACTTGGAACAAGGAAACGGTGAAAATACAGTTGTAGTTACCTTCTGTTGATGCTCATCCAGACTATCAGTGGAATGTGAGAGCTACTTGGGCATGGAAATCCAGGTTGAGGCTGGAAGAAATTTCAAGCATTTTCTGTTTTTGGTAGAGTTACAAAGATGATGACTGATATTTTCGCTAGAATTTTGTCCCTCATGTTTTCATTTACAGATAAAAACTTTCTGTGCCATCTTCTCTCCCCTCTTCCACGTCATCCTCTTTCCCCTCACGATTAGGTGCCATCCTTCTACTGAACCAATGCATCCCCATGGAGTCGTACCGTGCTAGGGACTTATGGATCAATTTACTATCGAAGCCCAGGCCTGTATTTAACAGGTAGCCAGGACAGCAAAATAGGAGTAGTAAAATCCAATTAAGTTTCTCTAAAGTATAGTGAATGACAGGAGCCCTGAAGACCAAGCAGGAGATTTTTGCCTTCCTCTCACATGTCGTTTGAGGCCGAGTTGTGATTAGGGAAGTACGCTTAACTGGCCTTCATCTTTGAAGATGATGATGATGATGATGAAGATGAGAGTATTTAAGTGCTTACAGAGTGTCAAGTAGTATACTCATCGCTGGGGTAGATATTACTGATGGTGCGCTCCGAGCCACGGAAAGACCAGTGGGTAATGGACACCTCCCCTGCAGTATGCAATTAGGATTTCTCCTGCTCCGAAGGGTTTGCGGATTCATTATTGAAACCCGTCTCATAGCATTTATCACGTTGTTTGAGGTGGTGCGTCACTGAGTCTTTAAATACGGTAATTCACCCTCTTGGCTTGTGTGTGTCCCTTTCTACTCACCAAACGGCAGTGACCTGACTATCCCGGGCCCTTGAACCACTTGAGTCGGAAGGTCATGTGTTCTAATTCCGCCTCTACCCTTTGTCTTTTGTGTGACCTTGGCCAAGTCACTTCCTTCTCGGTGCCCCAGTTATCTCATCTGCAAAAAAAAAAAAATGGGGATTAAGAGTGTGAACCTCTTGTAGGATAGGGACTGTGGCCAGCCTGATTAAGTTGCATCTACTCCAGTGTTTAGAACAGTGCTTGATGCACAGTAAGCGCTTAACAAATACCACAGTTATTTTCCTGTCCTCATCCATTTCCCACTCACGTTCTGCCCAGCGTTGGCTTGGTGCCCGTGAGCTGTTTGTTTAGCCAGACTTCACTTTTGGCGAAGGTTGGAGGTGGCGCATAACTTCTGCTCCCTTCAGACAGACTGTCATTCCTGAGACATGTGTCGACCGGTTGTCCAGCCTTACGTTTCCATAGGCCTTCCATTTTCAGTTAATCAGTCAATTGAAATTACTGAGAGCTTACTGTGTGCAGAGCACTGTCCTAAGTGCTTGGAAGAGTTAAGTATAACAAAATAAGAGTTGGTAGACACGTTGACTGCCCACAGTGAGCTTTGGAATAGGGAGCTGGAAGCTCGTCCTCTCGACTCTAAGCTTTCTTTAGGCAAGGAACCTGTCTACCAACTCTTATGTATTATATTGCCCCAAATGGTTAGTACAGTGCTCTACACACAGTAAATGCTCAGTAAATACACTTGATCGATGATTTATTAATTGATTCTTTCCTCTTGAAGATGACTGGGCCCTTCTGGTGCTATTTTTTTGAATGGTATTTGTTAAGCACTCACTAAGTGCTAGAAACCGTTCTAAGTGCTGGGGTGATCACGTTGGACACAGTCCACATCTCACATGGGGCTTATATTCTTAAGTCTCACTTTACGGATGAGGGAACTGAGGCACAGAGAAGCAAAGTGACTTGCCCAAGATTCCACAACAGACAGGTGGTAGAGCTAGGATTAGAACCCCGGTACTTCTGACTCCCAGGCTGCAGCTCTGTCCGCTAGGCCACACGCTCTTTCTATTTGGAATCATTTGTTTCTGATTCGTCTTTCCCTAAAAATTATACTGCGGTGTAGCCATCTTCCAGAGGGGCATTGAAACTGTGTTTAAGAAGGAAATAACTAAACTCTTTAGACCCTGCCTAAATCCACTATCCAGAAATCCGATTCAAAGCAGGCCTGTCCAGATTTGAAGGTCACCTTAAAAAAACCCCACAGTATATCAGAACCATTGTGAAAATCAGCTCTCTATGTCCTGCGTTAACGTGGTTCGGAGTTTTGGAATTAAAGCCCTCAAACATAGGACCACAAAGAAGAAGTGAGCGAGCGAGATGCTACTGCCTTATTCAATCGTATGTATTGAGCGCTTACTTTGCGCAGAGCACTGTACTAAGCGCTTGGAATGTCCCTTCTCTTTCTCCCATCTGCACAGGCCCAGATTTTCCCCACTGGTGACCCGCTCATTAAAGACAAAACAACAGGTCCTGGTGGCTTCAGAGAGCATAAAGGACTTTGAAATCTGAGTGCAAGGTTTTAAGCAAGGCTCGGTAGCATGTACAATCTCCCAAATCTATGCCGACTCTCTCTGCCGCACCCTGGAAGGGTTTTAAAATGACAACAGTGATAAGTGGCTCGTGCTATCCCGAAACCTAACACACCGAGGAATAACTTGGTACCATTAAATAGGGCATTGTCAGAAGTAATTCTAACTTCATAGTATGCCATTAAAATGTGTTTGAGTACCAGGTTCCTGAGATATGAATGTCCAGTGGGTGAGCAAGTGAGATGAAAGAGGTGGGTGAGATGAAGAAATCTAGAAGTTGGAGAGTCATATTTAATCCTGACCAGTTTCTTATGAACATATCTGAGACATTTCTGGAAAGTCACCCAAATAGAGTAGAAGGAGCATGAATAGAATGACTCAGAAATATGAAGGCACAAGAGAGTGAAGATTAGTAAAATTGTCTAAAACTCCTTTTTTATGGTATTTGTTAAATGCTTAATTTGTGTCAAGCACGGTTCTAAGCTCTGGGATAGATAAAAGTTAATCAGATTGGACACAGATCCTGACCCACACTCTTTATCTCATGGTCTCACAGCAGACAAGTGATGGAGCCGGGATTAGATCCCAGGTCCTCTGATTCCTTCTGTCTACCAGTTCCACGGAACTCTACTCTCCTAAGAGCCGTAGTCTGTGAGAGAGGAGTTATTTGCTAACAGGAATACTTTGGAACCCTAGGAGAGGGTATGAATTGAGGTTGACCACCTGGGGACAAGGTTTCAGCGAATGCTTTTTGACTCCTCACTGGACTCATGGAAACTGGTTTCAGTAGAAGGCAAATCATCAGATATTGGGCGGTTGTTTGAGCAATAGAAATTGAGGCAGAGATGGATCGGAGAGAGATGGTGGGATCAGAAGCAATGTATTTTTAATATAGTTTATACAGCATTTGAAAAGGAAGGTGCTTGGTGACAAATCAGGAAAATGAAAACAGCTGAAATCACGTGATCTAAAAACCAAAATCCTTCATGAGTTCAGAAATTGAAACCTGCTCAGTTACAAAGTCAGTTGTTCTAGACCAACCAAGAAGGCACAGTGAGCGGTCTTATTTCTCCCTTTCCAAGGTTTTCTCGGGAGTCTTAACGAATTTGACTTTGGTTGCCTCATTGTTAATTATTGCAGCTGACCTAACCCCTGCCTCCAGACAAGGAAATGGAGATATCCAAAATGGACGATTCTTCCCCCAACACCTTGCATGATGGAGCCATCTCAGTCGGATGCTCGTGCAGTGTTTCAACCCTCTGATGTCTCCCTGAAATCTTTCTTGCTTTTAATCTGAAATATTTCATTGCATGGAGACAGGACAAGCCCCAACTCCCCTTATTCAATGTATTGGGTAGCCATTGGACTGTGTGTCATTTTTTTCTTTCCTTTTTTATGGTATTTGTTAAGGACTTACTATCTGCCAGGCACCCTCTTGAGCACTGAAGTGGATATGAGCCACGCGTGAGGCTCACAGTCTTAATCCCCATTTTACAGATGAGGTCAAAGACACAGATGACAGATCACAAGGTCACACAGAAGTCATATGGCGAAGCCGGGATCAAAACTCAGGTCCTTCTGACTCCCGGTCCTGTGCTCTATCCACAAGGCCATGGCACTTCTCTGGTATTAACTGGTCTCTCCCAGTTCAGTGCTCTGATGCCTGGTATTTTTATTTTTAGTGTCCAGCTACTCTCCTCCTCAGCTCCTCCCACCAGATTCCATGGCCTGGAAGTAGCACTCATGTTCACAGGGAGCCGGGAAGGGAACACACTGTCTCCAGAGCTAGTGGGGAGGGATGTCCGGAATCTCCCTGAAGAAACGTTCTCTAGTCAGGTGAACTCAAGTAGATTTCTGCAAAATGTTCCATGCGATGTCATCATACTGCCTGCCTGGTTTAAGACATGGGATGTTTTGGGCTCCTGAGAGTCTGGTGTCAGCGTATTGTCAGTTTTTCTCTGTGATGCCTGGGGCCGTGGTAGCGAATCCCGAGACCAGAGCTGCGCCTGCCTGATAATTCCCTCACCCGCCTGGCCCTCGTCACCGTCTCCGCCCCACCTCACTCTGTCTCTCTTGATCTTTCTTAGCTCCGAAGTGTCAGTCTGAAAGTTGGGCTGCTCGTTCCACGTAGCCCTGGGGTTGGAAGGGTGGGTCCATTTTGGAGCAGTTGCTTTCTCCCGAAAAGTGTTTTGTGGTCTAAAAGATTTAGTAAAGAATAGAACGGATATGATCGGTCAGGCTGCACGGAACATCTCCTAGCCTGGATTGAGTATGCCTGAGTTCACAAGACTGTGTTTTAGTCTCGTGTTTCTTAATATTTGGTGCGTTTCATCACCCTGAACTCTCCTCTCCTCAGCAAGAAACAGCCATGCAGTTTCTGCAGCTGTGGAAAGATCAACCCCTCCCTGGACCCTGGTCCAAATCTTTTCTCCTGGGTTTTCTTGGATGAATCTAGGTTCTCATACTTGGTGCTGCTCACGCCCAGCTACTGGGACCACAGTTCTGATGTATTGAATGGTTGCTATGTGGCCTTCCAGAAAGTTAGGTAGCAAGGGAGACGGGATGGAGGTGTAGAGTGAGTAGGTTGGCATTGGAAGAGCCAAGTGTGCGGAGTGGGTTCTAGTAGGAAATCAGTGAATAAATAGAATGGGGCGAGCTGACTGAGAGCTGGAAAGCCGACAGTAAGGAGTTTCTGTTTGACGGTGGGGTGGATGGGCAACCGTGGGAGGTTTTTGAGGAGCACACAGACCTGAGCTGAATGGTGTTTTGGAAGAATGATCCAAGCATCAGACCCAAGTATGAACTGGAGCGGAGGGAGAATGGAGGCAGGGAAGCAAGTGAGGAGACCGATGCGGATTCGCGGGATAGAATGAGCACCTGGATCCACGTAGTAGCAGTTTGGAGAGGAAAGGGTGGATTTGAGCAATGTCGTGAAGGTTGAACTGACGGGATTTCGCGACAGATGGAATATGTGGGTTGAGTGAGAGAGATGAATTGAGGATAACGCCAAGTTTACGGGCCTATGAGAGAGGGATGTCAGTGGTGTTGTCTACAGCGATGGCAAAGACAGGGCCATAGGGTTTGGGTGGGGAACGAGGAGTTGCGTTTGGAACATTTTAAGTTTGAAGCATCTGCGGGATATCAGGTAGAGATGTCCCGGGGGCTGGAGGCGAAGCGAGACTGACAAAGAGGAGAGAGGTCAGGCCTTGTGAGGGAGATTTTTTTCCTCTAAGAAATGGAAATTATCTGACAAATAAGTATTGCAGGGTTTCTCTTTGACAGAATTTTGAAAGGGTGATAGAACTCAGATTGGGTGAAACAGCTCATGAATTAAATTGATGTCAAAAAGACGAACAGCTTGATCAACCCCGGTGGCAAACGGGAACCAGTAACAAATAGAGAAATAGACCAGAGACCGGGTTGGGAAGGCTCCATCTCCAATTCTTCCCCCGACTCGCTGGGTTTCCTGATGAAAATTACTTTTCCTCTTTGTGTTTCAATTTTCTCACCTTTAAAATTGGATTAATGACACTTGCCAAAGAGGTCACAGGTGTTGTGTGCAAATTTGTGGGGTGAGTGTCTACAAAGAGGGAGAATTCCTTCCTTCTTGCTTCCAGAGGAAGTGTCCCCAGCCCCATTTGAGGGTCCTGGGAGAAATCCAAGTGTCCCAAACTCATCACCCTTTCCAGTCATCTCCACCCATACCCAGTTTGCTCCCCTGGACTGAAGTCACATTGGTGAGGGAGATAGATGGGCCTTGCCCTGATACGAGACATAGCACAGCCTAGTGGATAGAGCACTGGCCTGGGAGTCAGAAGGACTGGGGTTCTAATCCCGGCTCCTCCACTTGTCTGCTGTGTGACCTTGGGCAAGTCTCTTCGCTTCTCTGTGCCTCAGTTATCTCATCTGAAAAAGGGGATTGAGACTGCGAGTCCCCCATGGGGCAGGGCCTGTATCCAACTTGATGTACTTGTATAGTGCCGGGCACATGGCGCCTAACGGATACCATCATTATTATACAATTTAATCAGGCCAGATACAGTCCGTGTTCCACATGGGGATCACAGCCTAAGTTGGAGGGAGAGCAGGCATTGTCTCATTCGTATTTATTCAGCGCTTACTGCGTACAGAGCACTGTACTAAGTACCTGGGAGAATACAAAATAACCATTTACAGACACATTCCTTGCCCACCACGAACTTACTGTCTAGAGATGGAATCCCCATTTTACAGATCATGGAATTGAGGCCCAGTGAAGTGACTTGCCCGAGGTCGCACAGCAGGCAAGTGCCCGAGCTAGGATTAGAACCCAGGTTCTCCGACTCCCAGGCCCGTGCTTCATCTACTAGACCCCGCTGATTCCCAGAAGGCCATTTATATCTGGGTGAGGAAAGAAGCTCTTTGGCTGCAAAATGTGGGGCCATGAACAATTGTGCTTTTCTCCTCAAGGAAGTAGATGAAGCACATTTTCTCTCTCCTCCTCCTAGTGGCTCAGAAATCCTGTTGGAGGAAAGGTCTAAGACAGTGGTATCACCGAACATCCGTGGGGCTACCCCAGGGCAGGTCATCTGCTTGTGCAAACTGGTCCTGGGCTAGTGCTCTGCCCTGGGGAGAAGGGAGCAGTACAGTGCTCTGCACGTAGTAGGCGCTCAGTAGATAAGATTGAATGTCATTGGTGTTCAGCGGCACGAAATTCCTTTCACGCCCAACAGTGCAGCCCTATATTGTGACTCTCCCCGGTTTTCTTCCCCGTCATTTCTGGGCTGTGGAGGCTTAGAAGGTCTGAAGCAGCATAGCCTAGTGGATAGAGCACGGGAGTCGGAAAGACCCGGGTTCTAATCCCGACTCCACCACTTGTCCGCTCTGTGACAATGGGCAAATAAATACGGTCGACTGACTGACGTTGCCTGACACGGGGCAGATTAATAACAATCGTATCTGTTAAGCTTTTGCTATGTGCCAAGCACTGGTTTAAGCGCTGGAGTAGATACAGGGTAATCAGGTTATCCCACGTGGGGTTCACACTTTTAATCCCCATTTTATAGCTGAGGTAACTGAGGCACAGAGAAGTTAAGTGACTTGCCCGGGGCCACAGGGCAAATGAGTAGTGGAGCCAAAATTAGAACCCACGTCCTCTGACTCCAAAACTCAGGCTCTTTCCACTGAGCCATCCTGCTTCTACTTGGCCACGTAACTTCTCTGTGCCTTGTGATCCCCTTGTGGACAGGGACTGCGTCCAACCTGACAGCCTCGTATCTACCTCGGCATTTATTACACTGCTTGGTACATAGTAAGTGCTTAACAGATACCGTTAAAAAGAGTTGCTGGTTGTTTTTTCCATTAATGTGCTTCTCAGAAATCCTAGATGCTAGAAGGACCTCCCCTCTCCCTCAGATCTCCCATCCTCCGGGCGGTGTCTCTGGCCTCCTGAGTAAAACCACGTAAGTGGATAAAACCCCATAGCTTGTCACCGCTTTCGGCTCATTCTGTTGTGTAAGCACACTGTCTCTGTATGTGTTCATTGGAAAGCCTTGGGGGCCTGTAATTTTTAAAATTTCTAAGTCGCTAAAGTTCGATCTTTTAAAATGAAGATGCAACAAATGTAAGGTAGAAAATCCTCATCGGTGTCTGAAGCCCCGGGAAGAAATAGCTGGAAATGAAAGAGACAAAAATGTGATTTTTCCACAAAAAACTTGGAATTCGCTTTGGA
This sequence comes from Ornithorhynchus anatinus, assembly GCF_004115215.2. NCBI lineage: Eukaryota > Metazoa > Chordata > Mammalia > Monotremata > Ornithorhynchidae > Ornithorhynchus > Ornithorhynchus anatinus. The sequence continues at coordinate 13,475,992 of NC_041742.1, read as the reverse complement.
GAGAGAACTTGCAATCAAATGTCTGGATGGAGCAATATGTCAAGATTACATTTCTATCCGATTGGAAGCCTCCTCGACGCCTTATGACCTACTTAGTAGTGAAGATTTATGTGCCCGTCTACGCTAACAGTTTCATCCTGGGGAGAAAGAAAGATTGCCTCTCATCTTGAGAAATTTCTGCATTATCAATCTGAAAAAACCCCGAAATTTTCAAGTCCATTGTCCACAACCATTCAAACGTATGAGCACGTAACTTCTAGCCATACACACGTGCGCTCCCACACATATGCAGACACACATCCACGTCCACCCGTGCCCATGTCCACGCACATTCATACACACACTCACAAGGTCCCCCAAGGCTCTGAAATGTTTTCCAATAATGATGATGATGGCGGCATTTGTTAAGCGTTTACTCTATTGCAGGCACTGTACTGAGCACTGGCGTGGATATGAGCAGATCGGGTCGGACACAGTCCTTATCCCATGTGGAGCTCACCGTCTCGATCCCCGTTTCCCAGATGAGGTAACTATGGCCCAGACAAGTGAAGTGACTTGTCCAAGGTCACACGGCAGACGAGTGGCGGAGCCAGGATTAGAACCCGTGACCTTCCGACTCCCAGCCCCGTTTTCTACCCACTACGCTGTGCTGCTGTTCTCTGATCATTCAGTGCTCTTTACTGAGTCCTCACTGAGCACGGAGCACTGACCAAGTGCTTGGGAGAGTACGATATATTCGAGTCGTGAATCCGGCAGCCTGCCGGTGCACTTAGTAGTCTGAGGGCTACCGACCCCTACCCACCTCACCTCCTCCCAAGCTCCCCTCCAGACGCAACCCCAGCCTTGGGATACTTCCAGATTTCTGCTCTTGGATACCTGACAGTTTCTGGTTCACCACTGATTCCTACGGGAGCCTCTTGCCCAAGCTGCTCTTTCTCCGATGCCCAGGACAGCTATCTGTCAAACGTAGGATATAGGAAATGTCATGGCTTTAAATTCCACCGAGGGGACAGGGATTACGTCCGATTCCCACCTGTGTATTCTTTCCCAGCATTTAGTAACAGTGTTCTGTACACGGTAAGCCATCTCCCTGACTAAACCCTCATTTTCCCTTCTCCCGCTCCATTCTGCGTTACTCTGTCACTAGAATTTGCACCTTTTATTGACCCCTCCCTTAACCCCACAACACTTATTTCTACTAATGGCTGTCTCTCCCTCTAGCTCGTAAACTCTCTGTGGGCAGGTAACATGTCTAACCGCTCCTATAGTGTACACTCCCAAGCGCTTAGTATGGTGCTCTGCACACGGCAAGTGCTCAATAAATACCAGTGATTGATTAACTGAATAAACACAAGTGGAAAGAAGTAAAGGTGGGGAGGGTGGAAGTCTGTGAGAAGCAGCGTGACCCAGTGGATAGAGTATGGGCCTCGGAGTCAGAAGACCTCGGTTCTAATCCCGGCTCTGCCGTTCGCCTGCTGCGTGACCTTGGTCAAGTCCTTTAACTTCTCTGTCCTTCAGCTTCTATATCTGTAAAATGGAAATTACCCGCTTTCCCATCCCCGGGGGTTGTGTGAGATCTGATAGTGCTGTTGCTTCTTCAGCACTTAGCACACTGTAAGCGCTTACCAAGTACTGCAGATGTTAGTATTATTATCACTGGGAAGGAGCTGAGACCAAAACCAAACCCAATCTTTGACTCAGAAATGTGGGAAATCAAGAAAGGCCAGAAAGAACAAAGAGAAAAATTGGGGAAAAGTCTTTGGAATCCCGTTAGGGGGGAAATCACACACGTACACATACAGACCAAGAGACGGGCGAACGGATCAAAATCAACGAGGAAGATAACAAAAGAGCCAGTCTGAAAAGAAAAATGCCACTATTTTTTCAGATTGATACTGTTATAAATGAGAACGAGTGATACCGAGAGACATAAATAAGCAAAATGGACTGAATCCAAGAAGGAGATAGAAGGGAAAGTTAATAAATGTACACCAACAGGGAAAGAGACGCAAGAAAAATGCCCACATCATTTGAGTTGGTGAATGGTATTTACTTTTCGCCCCGGCCCCGCGGCTTCTCTCTGGCCATCAGTCTGCCACTTGGAGGTAGTAAGAAGAGTCTGATGGAGTGTCGATGCCTCGGGGAATCTGAATTTTATTGATTCCAAAGGTTGTTCTGGGTACCTGGTTTCTAAATGCCTCTGGCAGGGCGGGCGTGTATAATTAACGACGAGTCTGTTAAAATAGTAGCCATCCCCTGGAATGAGAAGTAGAGTGGAAATCTGCCCCTCGCAGGCCGAGATTCTTCAACAGTCTCGGGTTGGTTACATTCTTTGTCCCCTCATGGGTCTCACGGTCTTAATCCCCATCTTACAGATGAGGTAACTGAGGCCCAGAGAAGTGAAGTGACTTGCCCAAAGTCATAGAGCATTCAAGCGGCAGTCGGGATTAGAACTCATGTCCTCTGACTCGCAAGCCCGAGCTCTTGCTATTTAACGATAGTAACAATGATCGCTTACTATGTGCCAAGCACCGTTCTAAGCACTGGGGAAGATACAAGGTAGTCAGATTGTCCCACGTGGGGCCCACAGCCTTAATCAACATTTTAGGGATAAGGTAACTGAGCCACAGGGAAGTGAAGTGACTTGCCCAAAGTCACACAGCGGATAAGTGGCGGATCAGGGATTAGAACCCTCGACCTCTGCCTCCCAAGCGTGTGCTCTTTCCACTAAGTCACCCTGCGGGCCATACTGCTTCTATTTATTTATTTACTTATTTCTGATTATTTCTGTCAACATTTGTCACCCCATCTGGACTGTGATTTTGTGTCGACAGGGCACGTGTCTACCAGCTCCGTTTTATCGTACTCCCCCAAACGTTTGGTACGGTGCTCCGCACACAGTAAGTGCTCAGTAAATGCCGTAGATTAATCTGCCTTCCTCTGGACGGCGCCTGTGGCATTTACAAGCCAGTTGGGATTTGGGTCAGGAATGCGTCAGACCTTAGCCAGGAGTCTGCTGAGAGTCCCGTCAGTGGGGAAAGTATCGCGTGGGTGGGCATTGAGCCCAGGGTGGAGAGTTGTGGTGCAATCGCTGTCTCCTGGCCATCGCTATCTTCTCCCGGCTGCCCCCGTGACTTCTGCCCGACTTTCCCCAGGCTGTTACCGCCCTCGTCTCCTGAAGGATCTGTATGCCGGGTGGGAAGGAGTGGGGGACCGCGTGGATCGCAGGCTCCTCCGTTAGATTGAGAGCTCCTCGAGGGCAGGGATCTCGTCTGCCGTGATGGTATCGTGCTCTCCCCAACGCAGCGAGCTCTCAGAAAGTATCACTGATGGACTGGTTGATTGAGAGGAGGGAGGGAGCCTGCCTCAGAGCTTGGTTGAAATTTATTCCACTTGAATTATAGCAATAATCATATTTGAAAGTACTATGTGCCAAGCACTGTTGTAAGCACCGAATTCAGGTCGGACACAGTCCCTGTCCCTCATGGGACTCAGATCTTAAATAGAGGGTGAAAGATTTAATCCCCGGTTTACAGAGGAGGGAACTGAGGCACAGAGAAGTGAAGTGACTTGCCTCAGGTCACACAGCAGGCAAGTGGCCGAGTCGGGATTAGAACAGAGGTCTTCAGACTCCCAGGTCCGTGCTCTATCTACTCAGCCACCCTGCATCCCACAGTGGTGAAGTTTTGACCATCCAGGTTGACCTTTAGTAATCTATCAAGGAAAATAGCTGTCCGGTTTTGGGCTAAAGAGCAAGACACCAGATGGATTAAGGACAGTGAAGGAAAGGAGTGATGAGGCTGGAGGAGCATTTAACCCAAAAGATCTTGGGCAGGAACGAAGTGTCTCTACAGCTTCCTGTACCTGCTAATTTCTTTGAGACATTCGTTCTTGTTTCAAAACCTTATAGCTGGGAAATCTCCCCCCGGTACGTGCTTTATGAGGAAGAGTTTCTTCTTTAACTGTTATCGCCAGTATGATTTGTGCCACTGGATATGAGAAATAGTGCTGTTTCTAAAATGAGGTCAAGTTCAATCCACTTTGACTCCCTAGGTCAAACTCCGAATATCGTTTCGGCCCTGGGCAAGATTTTCCTCTGGCCTCTTGCCGAGCTTTGGACCCTCTGGGGGGAAATGTGAGTTAAAAGCAAAGAGAAGCGCACTTCCTAAGAAACTGACTCAGTATTTTGTCAAACGATGCTCTCTAATTAGCAAAGTTTGTGGTTTGGGGAAATGGAGAATATGTGGAAAGGTGCTAGCTAAAGAAGTAACGTAATGTTGTCAGGTTTCCTCGACGCTGAGCACTAGAGTAAAGGAATCCCCTGAGAAAGCGTCCATACGGTTGACCATATACATAATAATAATGATGTTGGTATTTGTTAAGCGCTTACTATGTGCAGAGCACTGTTCTAAGCACTGGGGTAGACACAGGGGAATCAGGTTGTCCCACGTGGGGCTCACAGTCTTCATCCCCATTTTACAGATGAGGGAACTGAGGCCCAGAGAAGTGAAGTGACTTGCCCGTAGTCACACAGCCGACAAGTGGCAGAGCTGGGATTTGAACTCATGACCTCTGACTCCAAAGCCCGTGCTCTTTCCACTGAGCCACGCTGCTTCTGGCGTTGGCGTTCCACAGATATTTTGGGACAACCCGAACACTTAGCCATTAGGCTATGCTTAGACTTCTCCGGTAAATCCAACCCCCCCGACCAACCACGATCTTGCACTTACTCCACTGGGCACCACATTTTCAAGTCCATTTCATTTTTCTTTGGGGAATGGGGGAGGCTCTTTGTGATCTGGAAAAGCCAGTGTCTCTGTAGGCTTAAAAATGAGTGCAAATGGAATAATGGAAAGAAGGTATTAAGAGGATTATTTCCACTTCACCCGGCTCCTCGCCAGATGTGTTGCAACCGTACCTTCGGCCGAGCGTTTCGCAAGAGAACCGTGGGGAGACGTTGGGCGCCACTGGTGTGAAACCCGAGAACGTTGTGAGTTTAGAATCCATCCTTGACCTCTTTACAGTGTGGGCCGCCACCAAACTGAGCGACCCACCCCTTCGAATATGGAGGAATCTGGCCCTTTTTTTAATGGCATCGGTGAAGCACTTACTATGTGCCGGGCACTATACTTAGCACTGGTGTAAATACAAACCTATCAGGTTGGACATAGTCCATGTCCCATATGGGGCGTACGGTCTTAACCCCCCTTTTACCAGAGAAGTAAAGTGACTTGCTCAAGGTCTCACAGCAGGTAACTGGCGGAGCTGGGTTTAGAATCCAGGTCCTCCTGACTTTTGTTGGGATCTTCTGGGAAGAAGCTATTTGCCCACTCCCACCGGCCCCAATCCAATGGGCAGTGGGCCCAGCACTCCTCGGATCTGGTCCCCCACCCCCAAGAGCACGTAAAGTATTGGGGTTAATGCTCTCCTTTCCTTTCCTTCCCTCCTCAGTCAGTGGTAACCATCGCCAAGGACATGCCGAGGGCTATTTCCATTTGTCTCTCACGAACTCTTCTTTTACCGTGACGGCTCTTCAGTGCAGGAACACATAGATCCTGTGGGTTCTCTCTAAGGTTTTGACTAGTGGAATAACTCCACTCTAGTCTTCCATTCTCTAGCTGCCTAATTGAGAATAGGATGTAAATACTTCCATTCTCACATTTTCTTCCCTAAAATGAATTTGTAATTCAGTCAGCTCGGCCTCGTGGGTTAGGCGTAGGCTTGGGAGTCAGAGAATCTGGGTTCCGATTCTACTACCGCCCCTTGTCCGCTGAATGACCTTGGGCAAGTCACTTTACTTCTCTGTGCCACGGTTACCTTATCTGTAAAATGGGGATTAAAGCTGTGTACTGCATGTGGGACGTGGACCGGGTCCAACCTGATTAATTTTTATCTACCTCAGTGCGTAGTACAGTGTCTGGCAAAGAGTAAGCGCCTAAATATCATTAAAAAGAAGTAGTACAGCCCCAGGCAGGAATGAGTAATAATAGCGTGTTTATGTCATCACTATTCTGATAGTTTCACCGTGATTGAGAGAGTTGTGACGGTGAGAGTCTGCGGTTTAAAAGGAAGGCTCGATATTACTCACACCTATCCGTCATATGAGAAATGGGCCCAGAGATTCTCCTGGGTTTCCCCATACAGGATGACAATGAGCAGTGATTATGTCTAATTAAATTAGGCACCCTACGTTTCCATTCACTCAGCCGCACAAATAATTATATACACACGTTGCAGTGTTTCTTTAACTGTTCTGCAATTGGGCGGCTGCACTATGTTTAGGAATGTGAATCACAGTTATTAATAGGTTCTTTCCACCACCCCCTAGTTCCCTTGTCCTCTGCCTGAACGTTTCCATATTTGAATACGAAAACAAAAAGGTTCTGAAAACCCAATCAAGTCCTAACACCACTGCTTTCCTACAAGGGAAGAAAAACCGTGGTGAATAGTCTTTGCGCACGAACGTCTTCCGGCTGATTAAGTTTCTCCCCAAATTCATAATTACGGTATTTGAAATTACAGTGTTTATAATTAAGCCCTAACTACGTGCCTATCCCTGAGTTGAGCACAGAGGTAGAAATAGGGGGAGCAGAGAAATACTAGAGGGGTTCTGGGTTGGGGGGTGGAGAGACACGAATCCCTGGGCCTCCCCAACCTCCTATCTGGTGGGCAGGAGAAGGTGGGGAATCGGAATTTGCGGGACAGAGTTTTCACTCTAGGCACAGCCCTGGCCAGTTGAAGGCAGAGAGCCTTCGGTGCTAAAGAACTGACTGGGTGGTCCGAGGCTGTGAGTTCCAGGACCTTCCTCCTTCCTTCCCTCCCTCCGTCCCTCCCCGTTCTCGTTGGCAGCACCCTCTTCTGTGGCAGCTCCGAAGAATCTTCACAGACAGAGACCAGGGGACACCTCTTGCTGTCTGTGAGGGTGGGTGCGAGAGTGCTGACAGAGCAAGGAAGCATGTCACCGGGGTAGCAGAAGCCTGCTGGATCGGTCAACCCGGTCACAGCCTCCTTGGCTTTAGCGTAGACGCCCGGACTGAGCGGCCAGGGAGCCGGAGCCCGTGCGGTTCTGGGAGATGCACATCCTGTCGGTTTTCCCGATCCCATTCTCTGGGAGAGGCAGGCCAGCCCAGTGCCCGGTCAGCATCTGTAGCCGGGACTGGTGTTTTGACCGAACCGTCGCTGTGGGCACGGAATGTGTCCACAAACTCTGTTGCATGATATTCCCCCGAGTGCTTAGTGCAGTGATCTGCCCATAGGAAGCACTCAGTAAATACCACTGATTGATTGATTCCTTGATTACTCTGACACCAGCCATCCTGAAGTTAATGCCTTTTGAACTGCAACGATCATTGCAGATGTTTTCCAAAGTTTTGACTTGCGTATCCATCCAGGCCCCGCCATCTCCTAAGCCGTAGCTCCTATCCGAACCGAGGCTCGTCAGCTATTCCCGATGGGGGACTCCCATCTACTCGGGCCAAGATTCCCTCTTCTTGGAGACATGTCACTTGTTTGCAGGGGAGACCGGTGCTTGAGGGGCCATTTCTTTATGTTGATGATCGGGGTTCTGGAGGGAGAAAGAGCTCTTAGCTGCGTGTATGGGGCAAGCCTTGGAGGTTGTTGTTTTTTTAGAAGAATTTTATCTACTAAAATATGATGGTTAATTGAAATTTGTATTGGCCCTGTGCCTGGCTGCAAAGAGAAGCATTTGTTTGGAGACAGTGTGGCGTAGTGGAAAGAGCTAGGAGTTGGGATTCAGAGGACTTGGATTCTAGCTCCCGCTTGCCACAGCCCTGCCGTGTGACTTTGGACAAATCACATAGCCTATCTGGGTCCGTTTGCTCATTTGTAAACTGGGAGTAAAATAACAGCTCTCCTTTCCTCTTAGACCGGGTGGCCTGTGTGGGGCGGGGACTGTACCCAAGTGATTAACTTGTATCTGCCCCGATGCTTGGCCTAATGTTTGGCTCGCAGGAGGCCGCCGTTTTAAGGGTCAGATCCGAGGTAAGAGATTTCCAGTCAAGGAAGTCAGAGTTGGAGCCTAGCAGCTCCTATACACCATTCTTTATCTTCCAAACCCTCATGGAGCTTGATTTTTTTGTCTTGCTGTTGCCTCATTATGTTGTTTCTTTTGTTCTTTTTTGTTCATCTGCCAAACTCTTCCCCGTCTTGTTGTTTTTGCACTGTGAAGGCCGGGGACCAGGTCTGTGGGGTTTTTTTGTTATTTGTTAAGCGCTTACTATGTGCCAGGCACTGTTCTAAGCGCTGTGGTAGATACAAGTTAATCAGGTTGGACGCAGTCCATGTTCCATATGGGACTTACAGTCTTAATCCCCATTTTACAGCTGAGGTGACCGATATCCCAGAGGAGTCAAGTGACTTGCCTAAGGTCACACAGCAAACATGTGGCAGAGTTGTGATTAGAACCCAGGTTCTTCTGACTTCCAGGCCCGTGCTTTATCCACTAGGCCCACTGCTTCTCTGTGCGACCCCCTGGCCCAAGTCCTGCCTCTGGCCTACAACGCCTTCCCTCCTCAAATCAGACCAACAATTCTTTTAACCCCCCCAGTCAAAGCCTTATTGAAGGCCCATCTCCTCCAAGCAGCCTTCCCAGATAAAGCCCCACTTTTCCTCATCTCACCCTCCCTTCTGCATCGCCCTGACTTGCTCCCTTTGCTCTCCCGCACCCCCCCACCCCCAGCCCCACACCACTTATGTACGTATCTGTCATTTTATTTATTTGTATTAATGTCTGTCTCACCACCGCTAGACTGTGAGCTTGTTGTGGGCAGGGAGTGTCACCGTTCATTGTGTACTGTACTCTTCGAAGCACTTAGTAGAGTGCTCTGCACACAGTAAGCGCTCAATAAATGTGACACTGAATGACTGGATTCTTTCCCAGCGCTTAGCACAGTGCCCTCCCCCCACCCTCGCAGCTCCCATTCACCCTTGTCTCCAATTGCCCAGGTAGCCATGTTGTATGTAGAGCACTTCTGGGCTCTGGAGGACTCAGCGTAACCCAGCCATCCTCTGTCCCAGCTCAACCTCGGATTACCCCGGTAAGCCGGATACCAGTGGATCAGCCGGAGCTGACTAGGAGGAATCCCTCGGGATGGTAGGGGGCTGCTCTCCTGGTCTGGGGTTCGGCAGGAGGAGGAGGTGGCTACCGCCCAGGCCGGGACAGGGCGGGGGAAGTGGGAGGAATCCTCGTGCGGTGCCAGTTTGGCCGCACCCCACACAGCTGTCTGCGAGGCCACCCGCACTTATCGGGTGGAGCTAACGACAAGTCCCTAAACGTTCCCCCTTTCTCCCCCGACCGTCACCCCATGTCCCGGGCGACGCCCAGAATCCCACCCCACTCCATCAACTCCCCGGAAAGCTTCCCACACAGTCTTGGAGGCTGGGTGTGGGTTCTAATCCCGGCTCCACCCCATGTTTCCTCCCTGACCTTGGGCAAGTCACTTCACTTCTCTATGCCTCAATTACTCCTGTATTTAATGGGGATGAAGACTGTGAGCCCCACGTGGGACAGGCCTGTGTCCAACCTGATTTGCCTGGCACATAGTAAGCACTTAACCAATAGCACAGTTTTCATTATTATCATTACCATTACCTGAGCAAGAGCAAGAACCACATGAATCACGGTCCTCATTTTCATCACATTTTTGGAGTTGATCTATAAATATGACGTAAAATATTTTCTCTATCTTCATTTTGCTTGAGGTACTGTCTTGAAAAAGGGAAGCTGAGTGGGATCAGTGAAGGAAGTGTTCCGTGTATTCGGAGGGTATGAGAAGCAGCACGGCCTAATGGTAAAAGCCTGAGAGTCAGAGGACCTGCCTTCTAATTCTGACTCTGCCAATTGCCTGCTGTGTGACCTTGGACAAGTTAATTAACTTCTCTGTGCCTCCGTTACCTCATCTGCACAATTGGGATGGAATACCTGTTCTCCCTCTTACTTGGACTACGAGCCCCATGTGGGACACAGACTGTGTCCCACCTTACTGACTTGTATCAACCTCACTGTTAAGGACAAAGCTTGGCCCATAGTAAACCCTTAACAAATAGGATTTTTAAAAAAATGTATCACGCGTAGCAACTGATTGGAGAATTGAATGACAGGACAAGAGATTGACCAAAAAGATTATCTGTATTCCTGTCAAATATTTCCAAAAACAGTACTTTAGGAAAAGGAAAGGAACACAGTGAAGACAGTATTTGTCAAAATAGACTACTTTGCCTATGCAGGAATTGTGATTTATAAATGCTGAAGTAGTGGTCTTGGGATTCGTCTTATTTTGATTTAGACAGATCTCTCAATTAACTAGCATGTGTTTTAGGAAATGTAACAATACTAGCAACTCTGTGGGAGAGATACATATAAATAGTTTGTTTTTTAAAATTCTGCGACAGCTTTACTATTGGGAAAAACCTCTTCAAAGTTGTCTCGATTTTTTTTTCTACTCCTCTGGGATGATGGGTATTTGGGATGGCTTTTGCTAGTTGGGGCTGAGTTGTTTCCAATCCTTATTAGTAGCTGTCTTTTCTTAGTCTCCCGCTAAATGAGCTTTTCGATTTTGTGTTTCTGCTTTATGCCCTAGGCAGATTGCTCTAGGAATCTGCAGACCAGTGAGTGGTTTAAGAGTTCAAGCTGGGCTGGATAAAGCTAAGCTCCATCCTATTTGACATTGTATCAAAATCCGTGTTGATGAGGAAGGTTTATCGACCTATTTACTGAACCATCGCAGCTTCCGATCCCCTTGTCCTCTGCCCACAAGCTGTCGGCTAGTCACTTGGCTGGTTGGCTACGGGAGAGGGGCAGATAGTCGCCCCTCTGGCACCTGTACCAGTTCCACCTCAGCCCTGGAGCTCAGGATATGGAGAAGATGACGGGTTGCTGACTTAGCACAAAGCCAGGTGTAGGTAGGTCATTTGACTTCTAAATGTGGGGCAGGGGAATGAGTTGGCAGGGGCTGAGGGCTGGTCAGGCAGGGACTGGAAGTTTGGAAATAATAATTGTGGTACTTTAGTGCTTACTATATGCCAAGCACTATTCTAAGCGCTGGAGTAGATAGAATTTAATCAAGTTTGACACAGACCCTGCCCCACCTGGGGCTCGCCGCCTTCTCCCCATTTTAGAGTTGCAGTAACTGAGGCAGAAAAGTGAAGTGACTTGCCGAGGTCACACAGCAGACGTGTGACAGAGGTGAGATTAGAACCCAGGTCCTTCGGACTCCAAGGCCCGCGCTTTATCCACTAAGTCAAGCTGCTTCCTCTACTGGAGGATTTACTCACTTTAGCCTTTTAAGGCAGGGATGTGACATTTACAAACTCCAAGCTGCCGGGGCTTGCTGCTTCTCAGGGAGGGGCTCGTGACTCTCTTTCCCTTATCCCAGTGGCTACAGCTGATCACCAAAGCAGCAAGGCCTAGTGGAGTCCAGGCACGGGCCAGGGAGTCGGAAGGACCTAGGTTCTAATCCCGAGTCCGCCACTGGTCTGCTGTGGGACCTTGGACAAGTCACCTCATCTCTCTGGGCCTCAGTTCTCTCATCTGTAGAATGGAGATCAAGACTGTGAGCCCCTTGTGCGACAGGGACTGCGTCCAACCTGATTATCTTGTATCTACCCCAGCACTCAGAATAGTGCTTGACACATAATAAGTGCCAGACAAATAGTATTATTATTATTATCCTAAGGGCTACCAAGGAATGATTAACCCATGACTGCCAGAGGCTTTGATCTGGGGCTATCACCCTATCCATTTTCCCTTTGGTCTATTCTTATTTAATTTTGACTCCTTGTATTTGTGCAGAGTGTTCCTTTTCTTCCACTGGCAGAGTTTAATGCAGTTTTCAAGTCCAGGAACCCTTTAACCTCACATTTTACTCCTTATGCATTTCCAAGGAGAGACCATCATCGCTTTAAGGGTCAGTGTCTCCATTGTAGTTTGTGTTTAGAGGAGCTCAGAACTGACTTCTTATCAATCAGGCATTTGGTCTTATTCATTGGACACTTAGCTGTAGGAGCCCTTGGGACAACTGGTAGCCAAGATCCCTGCCCTCAAGGAGCTTACAGTCCAGTGGATGACAGCAAAGTCCTGTGCATTTTATCATCAACTCTGTTATCTCGAGCCAAAATAGTTTTTGTTGAAATAAAGTAACTTCAAGTGAAAACAAAGTTTGCGGTTATTAGTTAGGTCATTTGGATTAAGGTAGCTGTAAAACTCTCATCAAATTCGGATCATCCTGGAGAGCAATTTCCCCCTGTAAATCTGAACCAAGTGTTGAAGAAGGTAGTGTGTGGGTGTGGTTTTTTTACGTCCTTTTTGATGGCGATTATTAAGTGCTTACAGTGTGCTAGGCACTGTACTGAGCTCTGAGATAGATACAAGGTAATCAGGTTGGACACGGTCCATGTCCCAAATGGGGCTTACAGGCTTAATCCCCGCTTTACAGGTGAGATGACTGAGGCGCAGAGAACTAAAGTGACTTGCCCAAGGTCACGTAGCGGACAAGTGGCCCTTTTACAGTTTACCTTTTACCTGGACACTGTCCTTGGTACAGTGAGGTTCTCCGGGCTTGTTTTTCACGATTCGGTGTGAGGTGCTCTTGTGTCCGGGTGACCAGGAGAGCCGGCTTCCCTTCTAATTCTCCGTGAGGCCGCGTCCAGCCGGCCGCCGCCGCTGCTGTTTCTGGCTGGTCTTCTTAGGGAAGTCTCAGTGGGCTGTGGCACGTCCCAGAGACGGCTCAAACCGTGTATGTCATTTACGTTGCTTAACAGTGTCTGAATGGGAGTTCTAGGCTCAGGCACCCTGAGCTCCCGTTTTCCAAAGCAGAACTTCTGGGGTTCTCACTAAGAAGGGAGCACCGTGCTGGCTGAGCCCCACTCTGTTTGGAGGGGCTGGTCTTCTCTCTAGGGGGAAAGCAGTCCGTCTGGAGGAGGTGGTTCCTCAGGTGGGGAATTGGTCAACCACAGCCAGCTGGGAGAGGCAGTGTGGCCTAGTGGAGAGCTCACAGGCCTTGGGAGTCAGAGGACCTGGCTTCTAATCTGTCCTCTACCACTCGCCCACTGTCGGAGCCTGGGCAAGTCACTTAAGTGCGCCGTTCCTCGCTTTCCTTGTCTGTAAAACGGGGACTCAGTATCTCTTTTCCCTCCTACTTAGACTGTGAGCCCATGTAGGGCAGAGTCTCTGCCCAACCTGATTTCTTCCATCTACCTCATCGCTTAGTTCAGTGCTTGGCGCTTCAGTAAGCGCTTAAGTAAGATCACTGTTATCAATATTAGTAGTAGTAGTAGGTTCATCTCTGCGCTGGAGCATCCGAGTGCAACTTTGGTTGGAGGTGCAGAAAATATGAATGGTGACAGACCATCTAGGTACAGTCTGTGAGACAGAGTAGGTCCAGCTGGGGACATGTTTGATCCTTGCAGTGGACATGCGAGTTCAAATGAAATCAGCACTGACTTGAATCTGAGTGAAGGGCAGTCTGATGTGAAATCTGCCTCCCAGTTGGCTGGAAAATGGCCAGATTCCTCCATCCCTTTGATTTGCGGGTCTTTTGTTCTCCAGGAGTTTGAAAAGCGGCTCCCGGGGAGAGGCTGGCTGTCTGAAGTGGTGGTCTTGGATTGTAATTAGAGATAGTAGATTGAGGGTAGGGACCACAATTTCTGCTGCTCTATCAAGTATCCCACCCCTGGCACAGGGTTGAAGGCTGGGGAGCGCCCAGTAAATGCCACTGATGATGATGGTAGCAGGGGGTCGGGAAACTGATGGGAAACGGACAAACGGCCTCCCCCCGGAGCTTGGACCTTTCCTTAATTTTATATTTCCCATTACAAGGTTACCTTATTCAATGCTAAAATTAGCCAGAGGTCTTAAGCTTCCTTTCCACTCCTTCCCCACCTATTTTTTATTTTTTTTATTTTCCCATCTGTCTCTCATTCCTCTTAAAGTGTATGTGTGGTTGTCTGTGCTGGGTATCTGAGGAGTGCGTGTTTGTGTGGGCGTGTGGACTTTGGTTGTCCTTGTGAAGGGTGTGTTTGGGTGAGGCTTGTGGACAAATGTAGAACTATATCAAGAAAGAGGAACGTGGCCTAGTGGAAAGAACATGACCCCGGGATTTAAAGGTGCCCTGGGTTCTAGTTGCAGCTGGGCCACGGGCCTGCTGTGTATCCTTAGGCCAACTATTTAACCTCTCTGGATCTCAATTTCCTCCTCCCCACCTGCACCCACTTGTGTGCACCTCACAAGATGTTCTGAACAAAAAATGAGACAAATGTTGTTATTACAATAGGCTGATCATAGGATTGAGCTCAACTTTACTACTTCGGTTCAAAAGGCTGAGTTTTGCCCAAATAAGGAAATCATTGTCACTACAGATTCCTTGACTTGCCAATATCTCTGAATATATCTGAAGAAAATGTGGCACACGCTATATGAATGTGGCGAGGTGTCTGACTAGTTGATCTGTCTGGTTGATGTATTTAAATTTGAGCATTCTAGGTCGTATTAGCATATTTTTGCATTGCCTGTAACTATATTAGAATTGTAATCATTGGAAAAAAAACCCAAAACTCTGAGTTTTAAATCCTGTCTAGAATTTTTTGATATGGGATCAGTTTTGACTAATGTGTTTATTTAGGTTGACCTCCATCTCCCCCTCTAGCCTGAAAGCTTCTCGTGGGCAGGGAACATGCCTACCAACTTGGCTACATTGTATTCTCCCAAGGGTTTAGTACAGTGTACGGAGCAACAGATGCAATTGATCGGTTGAGGAAGAGTCGTTACGGGAGATTCCCGGTCCACATCTTCACTGACGATGGAGGAGGCTGGTTGCTGGTGGTTTAACGGCTTTGAGCCGTGGTTAATTATGAATGACAGGATCTGCTGATCAAATATTACCATAAAGAGAAAGGGCTGGGATCAATGTGAGCAGTGCAATCATCTCGTAAAGCGGGGTCTCAGCGGGCAACACATTTATGGTCTCACTGGTCTCAGCCTCTGATCTTGGCTGAAACAATGCCCGACTCCCTGCCCCGATCCTGGATTCACTCAATCCAAGATATTTATTGAGTGCTTAATGTATGCAGAGCACTGTACTAAATATCTGGGTGAGTACAGTATCAGAGAGTTGGTAGGCACGGTCCCTGACCACAAGGAATTTACAGTCAAGAGGGGAAGACGGGCATCGAAATGAATAAATAAATTACGAATGTGTGCATAAATGCTGTGGGGCTGAGGGTGTGGTGACTCTCATGTGCTTCGAGGGTAATCACATCTGTTCACTGAAATCGTACTGAGTCTCTGTCTTTACATTTTCATTTGCGGAGCAGCTGGACCTTAGTTGAATTCTATTATAATGGTTTTGCATGGCACCAGAAGCTAGAAGGAGGCGAGGAGCTTTTTTTTTTTGCAGCCTAAAAATGAATTTATCAGAGTTTGGAATACCTGATATACTGCTCTTTTCTATTCTTAATTACCAGAAACAAACATATCTTAGACCTAATTGAAATTAGAGACATTCTTGAAGAGCTTTCCTTATCCTTATGTACTTAATGGGAAGCAGTGTGGCCTAGTGGAGGGAGCATGGGTCTGGTAGTCCGAGTAGAACCCAGTTCTAATCCCGGCTCCACTGCTCGCCTGCTATGTGACCTTGAACAAGTTACTCAACTTCTAGGTGTCTCCGTTTCTTGATCTGTAAAATGGGAATCCAATACCTGTTCTCCCTCCTACTTAGATTGTGCCCTTGTGGGACAGGGACTGTGTCCAATCTGATTAACTTTTCTCTGTCCCAGTGCTTAGAACAGTGCTTGACACACGGTACCGTTATGAAAGCTCGTCTCGAGACTGTAAGCTTGTTGTGGACAGGGAATGTGTCTGTTCATTGCGATAGTGTACTCTCCCAAACGTTTAGTACAGAACTTTGCACAGAATACACTCAATAAACACGACTGACTGACATACTAAGTGCTTAACCCATACCGTAATTATTGTTACTAATACCCGCTTTTTAGTGATGTGTATTTTGCCACCCAAACATTGCATGCAATTCGGAATTTCTTTCTTCCAAAGTGGAAGAGTCTCTCTGTCCCTTGATGGGGTTCCACAATGGACTCTGGCCTTCTGAAATGGGTTACTCACAAGGGAGAGATCAGTCCAAAAATTACCCAATGCTGAGGTTTTCAGCGTTATGACAGGCTAGCGTAAGCTCCAGTCAACAGGAGCCCAGATGAGAGGAGCCAGGAGACCTCGGTCCTTGTCCGGCCGGATCCCCAAGTCAGGGGGTCGTGGGACTCCCGCTCAACCCCACCCCGGCCGTACCCTTCAGCTCGGAATCCCCTCGGCGATCATTCAGTAGAATGTATTTTTTTAATGCTATTTGTTAAGCGGCTGCTACGTGCCAGGTAGCATATTAAACACTGGGGTAGATACAAGTTTGTCAGGTTGGACACGGTCCCTGTTCCACGTGGGTCTCGCAGCCTTAATCCCCCTTTGCAGATGAGGGAACTCAGGCACAGAAAAGTGAAGTGACTTGCCTAAGGTAACCCAGCAGACGAGTGGCGGAACTGGGACTAGAACCCAGATCCTTCTGACTCTCAGGCCCTTGGGCTATCCACTAGGCCATGCTGGTGCTCAGCAGTGTTGAGAGTACTGAGTTCCTACTGTGTACAGGGCAGTGTGCTGAGTGTAGGGGAGAGTACGAGTGAGGAAGAGATCACTTCTGATATGGGAGGGTGACCCCTGGCAAGATTTTCCAAACACCTTAAAGTTGGACTCCTCTGTTCTATTTCGTCCATCCTCCACATTTGATTCTGGTGCTTTTTGTCCATTTGAAAATATGTAGAAAATAATCTGTGACGTCATTCCTGACAGATAATTGTGTCAGCCAAGATGGCACTCTGGCTTCATTTCTTTCTAGTGTCACCTTGATTTTATTTTTTTGGGCAGCGAGGGAGGGCTCGGGTCCCACGTTGAACACCATCAAAGAGGAGATCAGAGCTGTGCAGCAGCTTTTAAAGCCTCTCTCAGCGTCAGTTGCCGTGTACCTGCGAGACGGGGTAAAGGCTGGTTACCCTGGCCACCTGCCCATCGGGGCGACCGACTCGGCTAAACCTTTACTCCGGTCGGAGGCCACGGCTCCCCGTCCCCCGAGGCGGGAAGGTCGGGCCCGCTCAGGGACTCCCGAGATTGTCTTCTTTCTGTCCTCGAGGAGTGACAGAAAGGCTTTTGGAGATGTCAGAGAGCAAGTTTTGGCTGTCGTGTTCCAGCGAATCATCCCAGAGACCATATGTCAGCTCATCAACAGTTTCAAAAATTGAGCCCCACACCAAGCCGTAGCCACAGTCAAAGTGTGGTGGGCGTGGAGGGAGGGAAGGAGGGAGACGTGAAGGCCGAAGCACTTGTCTCGGTCTTCCTCTGTCCGGGAGGCTGACCTCCAGAGCCAAGAGCCCAGATCTGCAGCAGGAACCAGCAAGGAGGCATCTGTGTCCTAATGAAAAGAGACCAGACTTGGGAGTCTAAGCACCTGAGTGCTAAACCTGACTTGTCCGTTGCGTGTCCTTGCGGAAGTCACTTAACTTCTCTGGGCCTCAGTTACCTCATCTGGAAAATGGGGATTAAGAATATGGGACATGAACCGTGTCCATTCTGATTAGCTTGTATCTATCCCAGCGCTTAGTACGGTATCTGACACATAGTGAGCACTTAATAAATACCGTTTAAAAACAACAGAGCCGCACCAAATGCCTCCCCGTAAATCAGTAGTGACCAGTGCATCCATCTATCCTCGTCTCTCTACTATCCTCCTATCCAGTGGGAGCTACCGACTCTAAAGCGTTCTCCTGAAGGTCGTACAATGAGTCGGTGGCAGCTGAGAATTTACCTTAAAACAAGCCTCATTGTCAGGTGCCCAGGGTTCAGTTGGTCTGGTGGAGCTCCAGATTGGCAGCAAGGTCGTCGCGTTCTCACCTTAGCATGTGCAGGGTCATGGATACCAGGCATCACTGCACCATTTCCAAACAGACCAGGTTCCGTTGGCATATGTCACATCTGACGTACTTAACGGGCATAGAAACATATTTTAGGTTGGAGCTGGGTGACTAATTTCTTGTCTTTTATGTTCCTGCCAATCAATAGGACAAAAGCCCTCTCAGATGTATTCTTGACTAAATGCCAAGGTCAGCAAATGCATAGTTAATTTTCCTTGTGATCTGTCTGCCTTCTTAATAATGACTATGATGGATAGGTAGTCTGTTTTATTTCGGTACCGTGTCGTCTGTCAGTTGAGAAACATTTAGCTAATTTGTTTATCTTTTCTTGAGATTTTTCTCGACCTCTCCTTTAGTTTCAACAAACCTGGTATTCGGGCTTTTTCCCAACTCTTAATTTGTCTTTCTTTCTTTTAAAACATCATAATTATCTCTTCTCTTTACTAATTTTAATATTACAGGGGGTGGCTGAATAAATGTGTGGGCAAGTGTAGAGTCATCAGGACTCTTCCATCTCTAGGAGACAATAAGAATGCCCTTTTTTTTGGTATTTGTTAAGCAGTTATGATGGGTCAAACATTGTTCTTTGCGCTGGGGTAGATACGCATTGATTAGACACATGGGACCCACAGTCTAGGTAGGAGGGAGACCAGGAGAACTGAGGCCTAGAGAAGTTAAATGACTTGCCCAAGGTCACACACCAAGCAACGGGCTGAGCCGGGACAAGAACCCAGGTCCTCTGACTCCCAAGCCTTTGTTCTTTCCACTGGGCTATGCTGCTTCTTGATATTTAGTGTGCACTTACTCCATGCCGAGCCATGTGCTAAGCACTGGGGTATTAGCGAAAATAGGCCCAGTCCCTGTTCCCCTCCCAAAGGTACCCACATCTGAGCAATCCAGCCCTCTTGGTCCACAGGGCAGGCGTGGGAGGACAGGTTGTAGTGAGTATCGATGGTCGGAAGGAAGAAGGCTCTTCCATCCCTCAGTTGGTAGGAGACCACCAATGGGAAATCTCCCCAGGATGGTTCTCCGCTGGGAAGCAGCATGGCTTAGTGGAAAGAGCACAGGCTTGGGAGTCGGAGATTGTGGGGTCTCATCCCGGCTCCGCCACTTGTCTGCTGTGTGACTTTGGGCAAGTCACTCGATTTCTCTGGGCCTCAGTTACCACACCTGTAGAATGCAGATTAAGACTGTGAGCCCCAAGTGGGACAACATGATTACCTTGTATCCCCCCCAGCGCTTAGAAGAGTGCTTGGCATATAGTAAGCGCTTAACAAATGCCATTATTATTATTATTATTATTATTATTTTTCTACCGGACCCGCGTCAGCCCATGCGGGTTCTCCCCAAATGGGAACTCTCCACGGGGTCCGAACCGATCTTCCTCCAGGAGTGATGCGTGCTGGAGCCGGCCCCCAGTGAGGCCTGGGCATCCCCGAGACCGCACAGGGCCGAGAGCCCCCCACCGGGAGGCCGCTCCCGAGAAATCAGCCGAGCCGACCACTGAGCCTCAGCGCAGCGCCAGGCCTGCCCCATGACCTGATGATTTTCTGACCGAAGCAGGTGACCTCCGGGGAAGAGGTCACTCCTCTGGGAGGACTGGACAGGAGTCACAGCGAGGACAGGGCATGAGAGTGACCAGGCCCGATCACTGGACAGTTTTTGGGGTTTCTTTATGGTATATGTTAGGCACCTGCTACATCCCAGGCACTGTACTAAGCATCAGGATTGATGCAAGCTCATCAGGTTGGATACGGTCCATATCCCTTATGGGATTTACATTCTTTATCCCCATTTTAATACTAATGTCAAAATAATAATAGTAACTGTGGTACTAGTTAACCGCTTACTATGTAGCAAGTACTGTTCTAAGCGCTGGGGTTCATCCAAGCCATTGGGTTTGGACACAGTCCCTGTCCCTCCTGGAGCTCCTGGTCATAATTGCCATTTTACAGATGAGGTTACTGAGGCACAAAAAACTCAAGTGACTTGCCCAAGGCCACAGCAGACAAGTGGCAGAGCTGGGATTAGAACCCAGGTCCTTCTGACTCCCAGGCCCATGCTGTGTCTCTTGTTTCCCCTGGATCCCTAAGTGCTATTTACTGAGCACCTCCTGAGAGCCTACCATTGCATTAAGCTCTTTGAGAGTCCAACAGCCGTGAACACATGTTCACCGTCCTCAAGAAACCTATGCTCCAAGAGAGGCCGCCAGACCACACATCACTTAGAAGTAGTGAGAGTAAGATGAAGAGCCAGGATAGGGCAAGAAAGAGTGCCATGGGGTCTTAACGCCAGGGAATGCCCTCCCTGAGCCCCTGGGAGAGTAGGCCTCAGGTCTCTGTTGTCCTGGGGGAGGTGAGCCTGCACCGGAGACACGCAGTTAGTGGACAAGGCTGCCGTTGTCTGTTGACATCATTCGTCATTCTACTGTTGGACCGGAAGGACTTTTGTTTGTTAATCGTGGTGCAAAGGGAAGGGTGGCGATAAATCTGACCCAGAAGACTCTTCTAAGCACTTGGGAGAATACAATACAGCCATAGAACAGACACATTCCCTGCCCACAGTGGCATTTAACTCGCCTGTAGACATTGTATTCCACGTTCTCTTGCTCTGGACCAGTGACTCCCAGAAAAATCCTGCTGGAGATAATAATAATAATAATAATGATAATAATGGTATTTGTTAAGAGCTTACTATATACCAGTCACTGTACTAAGGGCTGAGGCAGAATCATGCAAACCGGGTAGGATAGAGTCCCTGGCCCACTTGGGGCTCGCAATCTTAATCCCCCTTTTACAAATGAAGGAACTGAGGTACAGAGAAGTGAAGTGACTTGCCCAAGGTCACACAGCCTGGAAGTTTGTGGTGGGCAGGGAATGTGCCTGCTTATTGATGTATTGTACTCTCCCAAGTGCTTAATACAGTGCTCTGTCCACAGTAAATGCTCAGTGAATACAATTGAATGACAGGTGGCAGAGCCCGTGACGTTCTGACTCCCAGGCCTGTGCTCTGTCCTTTACATCATGCTGACATTGGGTCTCCAAGGGCATGGCTTAAAAGTACCCTTTGCTTCTCTCTGAAAAATATTTATCTGGCAGATTATGTAACGAGTGAATGATTTAGTAAGGTGTTTGAGCTGAGAGGTTTGGATGAGAGGATTGGTGCTTGTCGTGAATGTACAATTGGGAAGTTTGGGGGCTTTATTGGCTGAGGAGAGGTGAGGGTTTCAACGCTGGAATCGTACAAGACCACCAGACCCACGTCTGTATGGATGGACTCGGTCCTTTTGCCCTAACTGAGGATGCTTTTTTAAATGGTATTTAAGTGCTTACTATGTGCCAGGTGCTGTACTAAGCACTGGGGTAGATAGAGGCTAATCAGTTGAGACACAGTACGTGTGCCACATGGACTCACGATTCTTAGCTCCATTTTACATAGGAAGTAACTGAGGCCCAAAAAAGTGAAGTTACTTGCCCAAGGACAGACAGAAGGCTAGTGGTTGGGGCAGGATTACTACCCGGGTCCTTCTGACTCCCTAGCCTGTGCTCTGTCCACTTGGCCACGCTGCTTCATAGTGGACCCTGAGTTTAATGTGGTTCAGTGACCATAGGTTGTTGGCTTCAGACTTGAAATGTGTTAAATTAGGCTTCTGCTGATATTAACCCTTGTTGAGTGCCTTAGAAACAGTCTGTGAATAGCATGCTACCAGAATCCATTGCACTGGCTGAACATTCGTTTACAAACCAAGGGGGAAGTTTGGGGAAAAACTTTGAAAGTGGAGCTTTTACTAGACTGAAGGAGGAAATAGAGACACAACATACCTTCCCACGTTTACAAAATGACTTGCTTCAGAGAGAATGTTAAAATTGAGACAAAATGAAAAGCGACCTGTAGATGATGCATCCCAGAGAGCTGGTTTCCTCTAGAGAACATGGACTCAATATGTTCAGAGCAGAATACAGAGGCAAGTCAATCCAGTAAATCGTTGGTGTCTCTCGAGTGCTTACAGGGTGCAGAGCATTATAATAAGAGTTTGGGAGAGTACAAGAGTTGGTAGACATGTTCCCTGCTCAGATATCTGTGATATTTTACTTTCCCAAATGCATTAATACAGTAACCTGCACAAAGTATGTGCTCAGTAATTACTGTCGATTGATTGATTTGAAGGTGGAGAGAGTGGTGGTCTGTCAAATATGAAGGGAGAGGGACTTCCAGGCCAGAGGGAGGATGTGGGAAAGGGGTTCGTGGTGTGATAGTCAAAATTAAGGTACAGTGAATAGATTGGTGTTAGAGGAGTGAGGTGAGTTGGCTGAGGTGTAATAAGAAATCAGCCAGGGAAGATGGGAGGGGGCAAGATGATAAAGTTTCTTTAAAGCCAATGATAAGAAGTTTCTGTTTGACGCAGTGGAGCGTAGGCAACCACTGGAGGTTTTTGAGGAGTGGGGAGTTGTGGATTGAACCGTGTTTTAGAAAAATGATCTGGGCGGCAGAGTGAAGCGAGGACTGGAGAGCGGAGAGCAAAGAGGTAGGGAGGTCAGTGAGGAGGCCGATGCAGTTATCACGTTGCGATATGATAAGTCTCTAGATCAGTGAAATAGTTTGGATGGAAGGAAAAGGGGGGATTTTACTCGTGCTGTTTAGTTAGAACCGACAGGTTGAATGAGAGAGATGAATCAAGGTTAATGTCAGGCTTACGGGGTGGTGAGAGAAGGATGGTGGTGTTGCTATAGAGATTGGGTAGTCTTTGGGAGGACACAGTCAAAGTGGGAAGTTGAGCATTTCTGTTTGGGACAGGTTAAACTTGAGGTGCCGGGAGGACATCCAAGTAAAGAGGTCTCGAAGGCAGGAGGGAATACAACATTGCAGAGAAATAGAGAGATCAGGGCTGGAGAAGTGGATTTGGGAATCATCTGCTTAGAGATGGTACTTGAATCTGCGGAGCAAATGAGCTCTCGATGGGAATTGGTATAGGTGGAGAATAGAAAGGGACCTAGTAATAAGCCCTGACGGACTCCCACAGAAGGGGAGAGGCCGAGGAGGAGCCTGCAAAAGATACTAAAAATGAGCAGCTAAGAGAGATAGGAGAACCAGGAGAGAATAATATCACTGAGTGATGTTTCTAGGATTAGGGGGCAATCCCCAGTGTCAAAGGTAACTGAGAGGTTGAGTAAAGTTAGCATGGAGTTAGGGGCAAATCAGGAGTTTCTCCGGGTTGAGCCACAAGTTTAGGTTTGGACTCAGCTTTCACTGAAAACTTATAATGAATGGAAAAACTGAGTGTCAGTGTAACAGAATAGAAAAAAAATCATTATTTTACATAAACTAACTGTCTTGTAACTAGGACTGAGGATAGAATTAGAGTATTGGTGATGCAAAGAAAAAAATGAAAGCATATGGGCAAGATGAGCTCATTTTTGAATGAGCATCTTCAACTTGCAAACCTTCATTAATGAGACTAGAGTGGTCCCCAGAGGCCGGGAAACACATTCAAATCCCAAAGGTCTGGGATCACTCATTGAATTCCATGATCCCAGGTCTTGAAGTGTACGAGGTCTCACCAAATAACCAACTAAGGGTGTTTATTGAGCACTCTGTGGGGCCTTTCACAAAACTGGCCAAAGAACTTTAAGGACAAGTAAGTAGAATGAAAATATAATGAAGAATATAATGAAGGCAACTCCCAGCTCCACCGATCGCCCCATGTATGACGTTGTATAGATCACGTAAAGTCCCTGGACCTCAGTTTCCTCACCTGTAAAATGGGGAGAAAATATTTATTCCCTTTCCCTCTTGCTGGTCAAATAACATATCTATCAATTCTGTTATATTGTACTCTCCCAAGCAGTTAATACAGTGCTCTGCAAACTGTAAGTGTTCAAACAATACGATTGATTGATTGACGGATTGATTAGACTGTGAGCCCGAGGTGGTTCAGGAACTACGTCCAATCCCATGATCCTGTACGTAGCCCACAAAGCTTAGTGTATAGTAACTGCCAGGTGTGGGAAAGCACCTCATAGTGGGTTAGAGTTTGAGAGGTCACTTGATATCATCCAGCTCTATCATTAGCGTTCATCCCTGATTGCTCAGAGGAGACCATACAACCTCCCTCAGTATCCTTCCCGACATTTGATCGCTGATGCAGCTGTGAAATTCTTCCTTTTTTATGGTATTTGTTAAGCACTTATTATGTGCCAGGCATTGGGGTAGATACAAGGTAATCATGTTGGACACAGTCCCTGTCCCACATGAAGCTCACAGATTTTACAGAAAAGGAAACTGAAGTACAGAGAAGTTCAGTGACTTGTCCAGGTTCACTTAGCCAAACAGTGGCAGAGTCAGGATTAGAACCCAGATCCTTTGGCTCCCAAGTCCGTGTTCTTTCCATTAGGCCTTATTGCTTCCTTGTCTTCTAAATTCCTCTCCTGTCCATCTTCGGAAGGTCTGCGGAACCGGTCTCTCCCCTCTCTGTATAGTCAGTTATTTAGGCAGTTATTAAACTCCGTGGAATCCTTCTCCGAGCTCACCTACAACAGTTCCTGCCGTGTTTCCTTTCAGTACCTATTTTCCAACCCCTTAATCATTTTGTCACTCTAATACAGTTCTCTCCGGATTTTCCCCATCCTTACTAAAAGCGAGGCTGCTGAAACTGGACACAAACCCTCCCCTGAGATTCTTTTGAGTACCGAATTTAGCCCAAAGATTCTCCCTGGTGTCTTTTTTTTTTTTCTTCAGTGGTGTTTGTTAAGTGCTTAATACGTGTCAAGCACTCTTTTAATCACTGGGGAAAATACAAGAAAATCAGGTCAGAATCCTCTGATGGATTCCAGTCTGTCAGCTGGGTCTAGATGGGTCTCTTTCTTCTCCTCTCGGCCTTAACTGATCTCCCCACGCTGTGTCAGTTGTGTTGCTGATATTATTTTGCCTTAAGCTTTCAGCCCTCTTGCATTTCACCCCCCTGTTTATTGAGGCCTCTTTGAATTGTACAGTGTTCCGTTCCACAATCGAACCCACTGGATCGCCTCTCGAGTCCGTTGTCCTGGACCCTAGTGAGGATGTTGGACGGTACCAAACCTAGGGCTCAGGCTTCCCCACTGGATGGATGGACAGAGCCCTTGTTTTTTGTTTTTAATGGTATATTTTAAGTGCTTGCTCTGTGCCAGGCATTTTAGTAAGCGCTGCGGTGGATACAAGCTAATTAGGTTGGACAAAGTACATGTTCCACAAGGCGCTCACAGTCTTAATCCCCATTTTACAGATGAGGTAACTGAGGCCCAGAGAAGTTAGGTGACTTACCAAAAGTCACTCAACGGACAGGTGGTGGAGCTGGGATTAGAATCCGGATCCTTCTGACTCCCAGGCCCGGGATCTAGCCAACAGGCCGTGCTCTTTCTCTCCTGAGCCCCTTTTGGAGCAACCCAGCCCCTCCTTGGTCGTAGGTCCCCAGTAGAAACTCTATGTGCTCCAGTAGAAACGTCTTAACTAGAGGCAGGTACATGTAGTCGAGCCGTTGTTCTTCAGAATCATTGAGAAAGTCATGTCGATCGAATGTAGGTAATGATAATGATAATAATTCTGGTTTTTGTTAAGTGCTTACTATGGGCCAGGCAATGTGGTAAGCTCTGGGGTGGAAATAAGCAAATTGGGTCAGACACAGTCCCTGTCCCCTGTGGAGCTCACGGTCTTATCCCCATTTTACAGATGAGGTAACTGAGGCCCAGAGAAGTGAAGCGACTTGTCCTAGATCACACAGCAGACAAGTGGCAGAGCCGGTATTAGAACCTGTGACCTTCTGACTCCCAGCCCTGAAGTCTACTTAGAGTCCCTTTTGCTATCCCTATCACTCTCCTCTCCCCGCCAAAACCCAGTCCATCCCCCTTTTTCTTCTCCTCCCTGTTCTTGGTATGTCCCAAGGAAGTGACCTTTCAAGTTCATCCCCACGAATCATGATCGGAGTCCTGTTTTTTCCCAGGATTTTTTCCTGAACCAGCTGAAATGCATCTGGCTCGGATCTGTGCATCTTTTGACATCACCCACCTAGTTTTCATTCTCTCCTGGGCACGTTTTCTGATCCTCTGCTTCCCTTTCTGGGATGCCGAAGTAGATGTTCTCCCCGCCTTAGCGTTCTCTCCTCCCAGCCCTCAGGCCCCCTCCCACCAGAGAAAGGGGAAGTTGGACTTGGATGGCCTTCCCCGGCGTTACCGGCACCTGTGCCGTGTCACCGGGGCCCCAGGTGGACCCCCCGGGTCCCGGGTCCCGTGTTTGATCCGTCATCCTTACACGAGTCAGCGGTCGGCCGACCTGGCCTTTGAAGTTCACACACTTGTCGTTTATGGTATTTCTAAGCGCTTACCGTGTGCCAGGCTCTGTTCTGAGCCCTGGGGTAGATACAAAGTAATCGGTTTGGAAACTGACCGCGTCCTACACTCTTAATCCCCATTTTACAGATGAGGTAATTGAGGCCCAGAGAAGTGAAGTGACTTGCCCCAGTCGATACAGCATACAAGTGGAAGAGCCAGAATTAGAACTCAGTGACCACGAGGCCCGGGCTCTAGCCACCAGGCCACGCCGCTTCCTCCTCCCTCCCGAGGCAGTGTTCGTTCTCCCAGCCTGGGTGGTCCTGGGAAGGGATTGTGTTAAAGGAAGCCAGCCGCCCACCTCCTTTTGGGCTTAAGCAGATGGGACAGAGGAGACCCTCCCCGCAAACACACACTCAAGAGAAGCAGCGTGGCCTAGTGGATAAAGTCTGAAGGACCTAATCCTGACTCTTCTACTTCTCTGCTATGTGACCTTGGACAGGTCACTTCCTTACTCTGGGCCTCAGTTACCTCATCTATAAGATGGGGATGAAGATAGCCCCATATGGGACAGGCACTGTGTCCAACCTGATTTGTTTGTATCCGCTCCAGTGCTTAGTACAGTGCCTGGCACATAGTAAGCGCCTAACAAATGCCATGATTATTATTACACAGGGCTGTCTGGCCAGGAGCAGGGAAGAGGGCCCGCTCTAACTTGGTGGGGGAAAAGTAAAGTTTTGTCCATGGGCTTCAGGCTCGAACCAGTGACGTGTCCATCCCGGGACGGTGGGTTTAATCATCGAGCGCGCAAACCTGCTTCGAGACCCAGGTCTTGTATGCCGTTGGAACTTAGAGAGTTTTGAGGTACATATGCACCAGCTTCTGCTATATGACGTGTGGTTATTAGGAGTTTCGGCAAGCCTTTTTAATATCCACAGATACATTCAAAAAGCCCACGTGATAACTGGTCTCTTTATTTTTTCTCCTTGAAATGCATGTGAATATAGAAATGTGGAATATAAGTCAATAAATTATTCTACTGGCCTATATGAAAATAAAATTAAATAGGCCATGGAGTATGAATAGAGATATTCTGTTTCATGGCGATAGCGCCGCCTAAATCATTGGGATGAAAGCAGCTCTGTTTGGACCTTGTCACTATTAATTGAGAAATCGTCATGAATCCAGAGCCTTTAATCCTAGCCGGAGTTAAGTAGCGAGATGCCCTAGAAGTTGATTAGATTTGGAGGCAACAGATGTCAATGTGAAGGTCACGTATATGGCGATTATTTTGATGTTGTTTGGCGAGAGTTTGATTTTGACTCCTTTAAATGTGCTGAAGAGCACAAGTCGACCAGATTCGATATCTAGTGCCGGGGGAAAGCAGACAAAAAATGGGTTCATTTGGGCCTTTGAATTTCATGTCAAGAAATGGAGCGATTTGAAATAGACTGTTGGTAAACTGTTTCATTTGAAAGTTTCTGATGTAGATTTCAGATTTATAAAGCAAGTATATACAATCCAATGTGATGTTTTGAAGGAACATATTTAAAGACTCTTATGCCACCTACCACTTGAAGGGATTTTGAGGCTGGAGTTAGAATTTTATTTCTCATATGTTGTGATACAGCCAAAATCAGTCATTTAACAGGTGCTTCTTAGATGGGCATCAGTTTTTTGGGCTTGCAAAAACGAGTGAATCATGATTCAGTGCTTGGAATCTCAGACTGCCTCTGATGAAAGTGATGTGAATTTCTCACCATAGCAAGCCTCTCCTGCTACCGCTGAGACCCCAGTTTTCATTTGGTATCTCCTTTTGAGGTTGGGGAGGGAATAATAAAAAACCCAATGTATAAGTGATTAGTATGTCTCAGTTTTTGGATAACACAACAAATATTTGTATTAATACCAGCAATCAGTGTGAATTTAGATGTCAATTCTAGACGTCCCCTCTCTAGGCTATAAGCTCGCTGTGGGCACGGAACGTCTCTACCAACTCATATTGTTCTTTCCTAAGCACCATGTCCAGTGCTGTGCACACGGTAAGCACCCAATAAATATGCTCGATTGATTGATTGATGTAAACGATGACATGCAAGCACTCGAAGGCATCTGTGAACCGTTTAATGACTCCCAAATTGAAGTGGGGAGAAGAGATTGAGGGGGTGGGATGTAGGGCTTGGAAGGAGGGAATGGGAAGAAACAGGTGCAGAGTCATGGTGGGGAAGGGTGAGCAGGGCAGAGGTTGCTTGGGGGGAAATGGGAGCAGGAGCTGAGATGGAGGGAGGCGAGGCTAAAACCGGGGGTGGGGATGGGAGGGAGGGAGGGTTGGTGCAGAGCTTCAGAGGCACTGGGGACGCTAAGCAGGCCAACTTTCGGGTAGTCCAGAGTGACGCAGACCAGCCCCAGGTGTCAGGGAGAAGAGACCGGGTGGCGGAGGTTGACCTCGGGGTCACTGTTATTCACCCCGTCCAAGAGAGAGTTCCGATGGAGGCGGGTGGATGCTTCAGGGCTGTGGAGGTTGGAAACAAACTGCAGGTTTCTGAGCTGGAGGTAACTGAAATATCCAGCAGCATGGGACTGAGCTATTGTCGGGGTTAAATTCAAGAGGAGAGCATTTCCACATAGTGCCTTAATCCCAGTCCTGGGTTGGATGTGGACCGAGGCTAGTGTGCCACTATTAAGATCTTCTCTAGTCTTTTTGTTTATGATATTTGTTAAACCCTTCCATTGTGTCAGGCACTTTACCAACTGCTGGGGTAGATACAAGCTCATCAGGTTGGACAAAGCCCCTGTTCCACGTGGGGCTCACAGTCTTAATCGCCGTTTAAGAGATGAGGTCACTGAGGCACCGAGAAGTGAAGGGACTTGCCGAAGGTCACACAGCAGGCAAGTTGTGGAACCAGGTTCAGAATGCAGGTCCTTTGGACTAACAGGGCCCTGTTCCAACTACTAGGCCACAGTGCTCCTCTCCTAGGCCCCAGATAGTGCAAGTGGTAATCGGTCAGTCATTTGTACTAGGCACTTGGGAGAGTACAGTATAACAAATGTAACAGGCACATTCCATGCCCACTGGTGCATCTTTTACCTGCATTACCCTGACGGTCTCTGGCTGTGTTTTGGGCATCTGCGCATTTCACTCCGACTGGCGCGTCCGTGGACGAGTGATGAGCTGAGCGAGTTTCCGTGCCGCTCAACGAGTTGGACAGTCCCCCTGGACTGTAAGCTCCCTTTAGACCTTAACATCCTTCCAGGCAGGGACCGAGTCTGCTAATTCTGTTGGATCGTACTCTCCCGAGCACTTAGTAGAGTGCTCTGCACATAGTAGGTGCTCAGTAAATACAACTGATTGAAGTTTGTGGAGTTTCCCCACATGAGAAGCAGCGTGGCGCAGTGGAAAGAGCACGGGCTTTGGAGTCAGGGCTCATGAGTTCGAATCCCAGCTCTGCCACTTGTCAGCTGTGTGACTGTGGGCAAGTCACTTAACTTCTCTGTGCCTCAGTTCCCTCATCTGTAAAATGGGGATTAACTGTGAGCCCCACGTGGGACAACCTGATTCCCCTGTGTTTACCCCAGCGCTTAGAACAGTGCTCGGCACATAGTAAGAGCTTAACAAATACCAACATTATTATTAATAAATAATAATAATGTATTACGGTAATTGTTAAGTGCTTACTTTGTGCCAGGGACTGTTCTAAGCACTGGGGTGGATACAGGCAAATCGGGTTGGATGCGGTCTCTCTCCCACATGGAGCTCACAGTCTCTAGTCCCATTTTACAGGTGAGCTAACTGAGGCCCAGAGAAGTTAAGGGACTCAGGCAAGGTGACAGAGCAGACAAGTGGCGGAGCCGGAATTAGAACCCACGAACTTCTGATTCCCAGGCCCGTGCTCTTTCCACTACACCATGCTGCTGCTCCAAGGACTTGCGAGAACTCTGAGTAACTCATTTCACTTCAAAAACTATCAAAAATCTGAAGGCATTCTGCGTCTTTGACTTCTGCATTTGTCCATGTACCATTAAAGAAGGAATCAGCTTTTGCAACCACAGGGATTTTGAGGCTGGATCCTAACCAAATTGCACTGTAACAAATGATATTTGGGGTTGTTTTCATTCCTCTAGCAGTCTCTGCTAGCGCTATGGATTCAGAATGGTAAACTGGGTTATCCCCAGGGGTAACTGTTTCCGTGGTAGAAAGAATGTTTGTATAAGGAGAAGCAAGTCGTTCAATTTGCAATTAAAGATGAATGTGGAGCGGGATGTATTTTTGATTAGGAAGATGGAATTATCATTATTATTAAAAGTAGCTGTACTTGATATTTTGTATAATACATTTGAAAAATAAAATTTCAAATCCCTCTCGTCATTTCGTTGTACACTCACAACATGCTTATGAGATAGGGAGAGACAAGTATTATCGCTCCCATTTTAGAGAAGAGGAAACAGACGCCAAGAGAAGTTATCTGCTTGCTCAAGGCCACAGAGGGGGCTAGTGGCAAAATGGAGATTAGAACCCAGGTCTCTGATTCCCGACTCTCTGTCGTGCTGTTACCCGTTTTCTTGACGTCAGTCGATCAATCATTTGTACTGATTGAGCGCTTGGTCTGTGCAGAGCACTGTACTGAGTTCTAGGGGGAATACACTACCGCAATAAAACAGGTATGCTCCCTGCCTACCAGGAGCTCACAGTCAAGTGGAAGCCCTGAATAATCGAATGTTCTATTTACCTATATACCCACATGTGGCAAAGGCACAGATTGGAACTTTTTCAAGAGTTTGAGATTTTTATTTTCAAAGGGCTTCACCACTCGCCGCTTTTCAGCACCCTCCCCGCCCCTCCCCCCGTTTGATTAAAAAAAAATATATTTGAGAGTTTAGTATTTCCTAAATTTTGCTCAGGCAATAAGGTTTGTGCCGTTCAAGGGAAAGGCATCTTTTCTTTCAGGTTTTGTCATCTCGGTTAAGTACTCCCCACCTCAATTGAGGCACAGTTGCTCTTCACATTCCACCTTCACATTTGATCCTAGTATGCAAATTCTGAAGGCCTTGTAACTTTGAACCCCCGGGATCGGCTGGCACAAGGATACTCTAAACAAATGCACATTGTCCTCACTGTTGCCTCAAGGATATCCGCCCACTCGCCCCAGTTTACATTCTGCTCTTTGAAGCCACCTTTCCCCACCTTGCTGGGTTTCTTCCTCTCAAATCAGCCCTCAAACCATGCCTCGCTTTGACTCATCTCTCCTATCCTTGCTCACTGTGACCCTGCACTTGAAACTCCCTCCCTCCCCTCATCAGTCAATCAGTGGTATTTATTGAGCACTTACTGTGTGCGGAGCGCTGTACTAAGCTCTCGGGAGAGTACGATACCTCAGTTGGAAGACACGTTCCCTTCTCACAGTGAGCTTAGCATCCATTCATTTTATTTGAAATACATTTTCCAAATGTACTATACAAAATGCCAAGTGCAGCTATTTTGATTAACAATAATAGTTCCATCTTCCTAATCATAAGTTGATCCCGCTCCTTATTTTTAATTGCAAATTGAACAACTCAATCCTATTTATTGAGTCCTTACTCTGTGCAGAGCATTGTATTAAATACTTGGGAAAGTCCAGTACAACCATAAACAGGTACATTTCCTGCCCACGATGAGCTTACAGTCTAGAGTGGAGGAAACAGACATCAGTACAAAGAGATAAATTACAGATATATACATAGGTACTGTAGAGGGATCACAGATAGTCCACAGCTCTCTCCACTTTCCAATTCATCCTAAAATTACACGTCCTCCGATGAGACTTCCCTAATTAATTCCCCACATATCGTCTTATAATAATAATAATGGTGGTATTTGTTAAGCGCTCCCTATGTGCAGAGCACTGTTCTAAGCACTGGGGTAGGTACAGGGTAATCAGGTTGTCCCATGTGGGGCTCACAGTTTTTAATCCCCATTTTACAGATGAGGTAATTGAGTCACAGAGAAGTTAAGTGACTTGCTCACAGTCACACGGCTGGCAAGCGGCGGAGCCGGGATTAGAACCCCTGACCGCTGACTCCCAAGCCCGGGCTCTTTCCACTGAGTTATCCTGCCTATGAATCCATCAACTATCTCTAGCATTATAAACTTACTGATATCCAATCACTCGGTCACTTGCGTATATGTTTTCTTAATGGTGCATTAAATTGTTTAATCTTGACTTGTCTGTTTGTAAATAATTTTATGTCTGTCTCCTGTTAAGGGGTGAGCCCCGCGGAAGACATCACTTCTTTGATTCGTACTTCCCAGTTGCTTAGTGGAGTGTATTGCGCTCAGTAATTCTTACTACTACGACTTATTGGGAATTTTTCAAATAACTCGCATACCTGGAATCTGATAGTAGAATTGGCCTTGTTGTTCATGATCATTTTAGAATGGGAATAGATATCAAAATTGCTCCCTGTGTATTCTGAGACTTCCAATAATTCACTCCTTATGACCCAGTTGCAGTGTTCCCACAGGGCAGTTCATTGAAAGTTCTGTTCATGCATATTCATATTCTGGAAAAGACGACCCTGGGTTTCTTCTCTGGCTCCCAGATGTCAGCTTAAATAGCCGGGATCTGGGTGGCCCAGATTCCCGGAGTGAGGAGGTCAACTCTTGGGCCCTGAGCCGTCCCAAGAAGACATGATTTTGTAAAATAAATGCCTGGCCCTCTCACTGGGTGAAGTTAGGGGAGTTAACTGGAATAAAAGACTGTGTCAGAATGAAGGGGAAAACCACATCTTTTAAACAATAAGGTCAGTGAGGGAAATCAGCGGTCATTATTTGACACCTTTTTTGGGCAGAAGGCTCTTCTGGTTGAGGTCACCCTGTGAAATAGTGGACTTGATGGTTTAGAGGTTGATGAAGTGAGACTCTGACTTTTAATAAATGGGGAGACCGTTCCTAGTCAAGTCCCACCAGTGACGCTCTGGCTTCAAAGAGGGGCGTCTTCTTCGATATGGAATCCGGGAATATTTGTAGAGTTCCCTGAATGAAAATTTTCCACCCCATTAACTTCAGTGAAAATCATTTCCTTATCAGGACTGGGAAGTTTTATTTAAAGAGTCAATTATTAATCTCATAAATTGTAAATAAATTGTGATGGCAATCCAGTTGGGTATAAGTTTCTAACACATTCCTTATCTTAATGGAAATTTAGATTATAGCCCCATAAATGGCTTCAGAATTCCCACTTCTTTTCATGTCAACATCAAATGTTCAGAAATGGAAATTTTAAAAATATAACATATATATATACACATATATGAATGCACATTCATGCATAAATATGTGTTTTATATGAGTGTATGCATATATATTCATGATTTGGTGGAGAGCCAGGGGTGGGGACTCATGGCCACAACCAAGGTGGAGAGATTGAAGAAACTGAAGCACTGAGCCTAGAAAACAGAATTCTGAAGAAACATTTTCCCTGTAAGAACACTGAGCTCTGGTTTAATGCCCTTTTGAATGTGGAAGATGAAAGGAGGTATGATAAGCACTTGTGGACGGCGAGCCCGTCTACCAACCTTATTGTATTGTACTGTCCCAAGTGCTTAGTCCAGCACTCTGCGCAGAAAATGCTCAATATATACCACTGAATGATCAGCAAATAGCCACCTGCAGGGCCTCAAACATGTCGGTTAGGAAAGGCAAGGGAAAGTAAGAGGTGGTGATGGGTTTTTAAAGGGCACCCTCTGCCCACAGTAAATGCTCAATAAATAGAATTGATCGATGGATGGATCCATGGTTGTTGGCGGCGGGGGACAAAGGAGAGTTTCACGAGTGATCCATCTTAACGTTCGTGTCTTGGGCCAGAAACTTTGGAATCTCTCGTTTTGGAAAAAATAGAGTCTGGCCATTTTGGAAAAAAAAGAGCCTGGCTCAGGAGAGCCAAAGGCCAAAATGGTGTTTTTCCATTCAGCCGATGAATGGTATTTATTAAATGCTTACTGCGTGCAGAGCACTGTATTAAGTGCTTTGTCAAGTACCATGTGATAGAGTTGATAGATATATTTTCTAACCCACAATGAGCTTGTAGTTTTGGTTGCCCATGCACGAGGCTGCTGGTCCACCTGGAGGGAAGTTGTCGGTGAGAAGCCGGTTGACCAGTTGTAACCGGGATTGTGTGAGACTCCTCCGAAAGAAGTTTGCTTGTCCTCAGGCTGGACCCAAAAGGTCAGATTTTAAGGATCTCAGGAAGCAGCATGGCTCAGTGGAAAGAGCCTGGGCTTGGGAGTCAGAGATCATGGGTTCAAATCCCATCTCTGCCACTTGTCACCTGTGTGACTGTGGGCAAGTCACTTAACTTCTCTGTGCCTCAGTTAGCTTATTTGTAAAATGGAGGTTAAAACTGTGAGCCTCAGGTGGGACAACCTGATTACCCTGTATCTACCTAGTGCTTAGAACAGTGCTCTGCACATAGTAAGCGCTTAACAAATACCAACATTACTATTATTACTAAGCATTTGACAGACCATTTTTAAGCCCAGATTGAGCACTTGCTATAGAGTGATTCCCAGCTCTATCGGTTGTGTTGAGAAGATGACTACCAGTTGTCGTGCCCAATAAATAAGGGGAATGCGGAGGTTTTTCTTCCAATACCTAATATGGTAAACACTCGATCCAGTGGTCACTTGAATATCAGCTCAAGATCGGAAACGACAACACTGTGAAAATGATTTTTCTGAACAAGTTCCTTGACACTACTGTATTTATTTCCTTTAATCTTCCTGCCTGTGAAACAGCTAAAGGGTTGATGGCATAGGGATATTTTCATTATTCAGTAGATTTCCTCATCCACAGAAATGGAGAGTATTAGCTTCGGTGGACGGTTCTGAATTCAGAGATAATAGATAGCTCCCCTCCTACCTACCACGGGATGTCAAATCATCTAAGAGGCCTCATCTTCCCTTTAAGGAGAAGCAGTGTGGCCTAGTGGGAAGAAGCGCGGGCCTGGGAGTCAGAGGACATGGTTCTAAACCTGGTTCTTCCAATTGCTTGCAGTGTAACCTTGGGCAAGTCACTTAACTTCTCTGCGCCTCAGTTTCCTCAACTGCTAGATGGGGATTACACACCCGTTCTCCCTCCTACTGTGAGCCGCATGTGGATGTTTGACCTAATTAACTTGTACCCACCCCAGCACTTAGAACAGAATGACTCATAGTTTGACACATAGTAAGCGCTTAACAGGTACCATAAAAAAGTTTCTGAACACGATGCCCCATACTATCGGAAGGTGCACGGCCTGTTGTCTATATCGGAAGACCATGTTGGGAAGTGACAGGGTGCTAGGGTGCTTTCTTGCCCCGTGCTTCTGCCATCTGGACCGTCATGTCGCTTCCCTCTTTATAATACCCTTCATCATTTTTTTTTTCTAAGAAAAGTGCACCTTTTCTCTCGGGTGAGAACACTGTGGAGCCCCGAGATTGAGGAGACTTGATGGCCTGGTCCGGCAAAGATGGTCCCAGAGAACAAATGCCAAGTCATTTGTAATAAATGTGCAAGGGAGACTGAAGTTGGTGAAAGTCAATGCTGCCGATTCTATAATCCTGCCGCTTAGTCCCGTTAGAACGGTCTTTCTACTTGACCCGTGTTGGGCGTCTTTCATTTCCATCTTTCTCATTCCCCTGATTTTACTCATTTCATATTTCTGTTTTCCCAAGACCCACTTAGGTATGCCAACTTTGCCTCCTTTTTTTTTCTTTTCTTATTGGTTATTCTGAGCTCTTTGAATGAAGTTGCTTTGAAAAGTTCATTCTGGAGTACAGTTAATGTTTTCCATTTTTGGTCAAAAATTTCCTTTCTATCTTCATATCCGGGACAACGAGAGAAAGTTGCTTAGGTCAGATAAAATTCCATTCTAAGTCGTTGATGGTAGTTGCAGGAGAAAGTTTCTTTGACACTCATTTTTACGTATCAGCCTTCGATCTTTAGGTTGTATGAGGTGGAAGGAGAGGAATGTGAGATGGCTCTCCTTAAGGAGGTTGGTTTCAGGAAAATCAAAGCTCAAGCCTCCCTTTCCAGATGTTTTAGTCCATCTCCCCTTTGAATTAATATCGTAAGAGAATGATAATGAGAATTACTGTGCTACTTTAAGCACACTTACTGATGGTCCACCCCAGCAATAAGTGCTGAGGTAGACAAGATTGGTCACAGTCCCTTTCCCGTGTGCAAGGGTGAAGAAGAGGAAATGAGGACTTAGGGTAAAAGGTCTCTTGAAGGAGTTGTGCTTTAAATAAGGTGTTGAAG
Organism: Ornithorhynchus anatinus; assembly: GCF_004115215.2. Lineage (NCBI taxonomy): Eukaryota > Metazoa > Chordata > Mammalia > Monotremata > Ornithorhynchidae > Ornithorhynchus > Ornithorhynchus anatinus. The sequence continues at coordinate 13,439,437 of NC_041742.1, read as the reverse complement.
GTGTGGAGACCTGATGGTCTGTTGGATATGGAGAGGGAGGGCATTGTAGACCAGATTCAGGATGTGGGCGAAAGGTCAGTGGTGAGACAGATGAGATCCCGGTACAGTGAGTAGGTTGGCATTAGAGGAGCCAAGTGAGGGGGCTGAGCTGTAGTAAGAAATCAGAGAGGTAAGTATCCTAGGCAAAGTGACAGCTTTAAAGCCAATGTCGCTGCCATTTGTTTCAAAAAATACCGAATTAGCTCGAACCCATCCTGATTAGCTTGTACTTAGTACAACTCCTGGCGCATAGTAAGCGCTTGAAAAATGCCATTAAAAATACGTAAGTTGGGCGTGTATGAAATGATAGAATGACTATTGCCTTGACCATGGGGAATTGGAGCAAAGAGGCTATAGATTAGATCAATTATTAATGTTAGCCGCCAAGAGAATTTCAAAAGATTTGTTTTCGAGGGATATGTAAAGCACTTAGCTAGGAAATTTCAATTAGATAAATTAATAAATGAGTTGAATTGTGGGAGACAGCGTGGTCTAGGGGAAAGAATGTTGTGCTAGCATTCGTGAGACCCGAGTTTTAGTCCCAGCTCTGCCACCTGCCTGCTGTGCAACCCTGAGCCCGTCACTTTGCCTCCCTGAGCCTCAGTTTGCTCAATGCAAAAGGGGGTAAATGAGCTAGCCGAGGGGGACAAACGGGAGGCATTATGTCCGATCTGATAATCTTGTATCTATTTTGGGGTTTAATACATAGTCATTGACTAATCAGTGCCATAATAATAATAATAATAATAAAGATATCAAAGTGTAAATACCTCTAAAGGGACATCGGGCCTCTCGGTTGCTTTCCCCACCCGTAATTTATTTTAGTGTCTGTCTTCCCCATTAGACTGTAAGCCCCTTAGAGGGCAAGGATCATATCTGTAACTCAATTATAGTCTCCCAAGCACTTAGTACAGTGCTCTATAGTTACGATTGATTTGCTAGAAGGAAATGCCGTGAGATAAAAGAAATCACCACAGTAATGGAAGCAGCATTAGTAGTTTCTATTAGCCAAATATTCCAGAATTACTCAAAGAACAGAGGCACAATATGACCGAGTTCAGTTCTGTGGTTTTAAATTCATCCCCGAAGGTCGAATATCTCGGTCGAAGATGAACGTCAGCCTAGTTGGGATGATGGTGAGACATCTCTGATCCCCCAAATTTCCGGAAACTTTATCCGGCTACTACCCCCTTTATTTTGATGATGATGATAGTAATTATATTCTTAAACCCTGACCGTATGCCGAAGAAATGTGCTTAACGCTGGGGCCGATCGGGCTAATGAGTTTGGACACAGTCCCTGTCCCTGACACTATATTCACATTCTCTCCGAAAGGGAGAGCGGATGTCTCATTCCCATTTTACAGATGGACAAGCGATGACAAAAGAAACCCCCTGATTCAGGCAATGCTCGGCAAACCGCTCCACATTCATTCATCCAGTAACCGAATCTCCGACTTTCACCCTTGTGCCTAATGCAATATTGGATGAGGAATCCAGAGCCATTTTTGATGATCCAAATTTGGGATTGAAAACAACTTGCTATGTTCTCTTACTGGATGTGTGTGAATATTTCTATCTTAAATAACACTGTTCCAAGCCTACAGACTGCAGGGTCCAGATGGCTGAGTTCCATTATCTTCAATCTGCTCTTTAATGAAGATCTGCCATACGTTTTTTGATGGTAGTGAACAATACTGGTGCATAATGTTATAAAACCCACAAGTTGAGCCACAATTTTCAAATGGCCCTCCTCAAATTTTTAAATGCAGAGGTACTCTGACCATTTTTTTTAAAACGGTATTGGTTAAGCACTTACTATGTGCCGGGCACTGTACTTAACACTGGTGTATCGACCTCCGCTCCAAACAAAAGCTCCTCACTCTAGGCTTCAAGGCTCTCCATCACCTTGCCCCTTCCTACCTCTCCTCCCTTCTCTCTTTCTACCGCCCACCCCGCACGCTCCGCTCCTCTGCCGCCCACCTCCTCGCCGTCCCTCGGTCTCGCCTATCCCGCCGTCGACCCCTGGGTCACGTCCTCCCGCGGTCCTGGAACGCCCTCCCTCCTCACCTCCGCCAAACTGATTCTCTTTCCCTCTTCAAAACCTTACTTAAAAATCACCTCCTCCGAGAGGCGTTCCCAGACTGAGCTCCTCTTCCCCCTCTACTCCCTCTGCCATCCCCCCTTTACCTCTCCGCAGCTAAAGCCTCATTTTCCCCTTTTCCCTCTGCTCCTCCACCTCTCCCTTCCCATCCCCACAGCACTGTACTCGTCTGCTCAACTGTATATATTTTCGTTACCCTATTTATTTTGTTAATGAATTGTACATCGCCTCGATTCTATTTAGTCGCCATCGGTTTTTACGAGATGTTCTTCCCCTCGACGCTGTTTAGTGCCATCGTTCTCGTCTGTCCGTCTCCCCCGATTAGACCGTAAGCCCGTCAAACGGCAGGGACCGTCTCTATCTGTTGCCGACTTGTTCATCCCAAGCGCTTAGTACAGTGCTCTGCACATAGTAAGCGCTCAATAAATACTATTGAATGAAAGTGTAGATTCAAACTAATCAGGTTGAACACAGTCCCAAGACTCTCTCACATGGGGCTCACGGTCTTAATGCCCATGTTTACAGATGAGGTGGCTGAGGAGCAGAGAAGTAAAATGACCTGCCCACGGTCACACAGCAAGCAAGCGGCAGAGCTGTGATGAGAACCCAGGTCCTTCTGACTCCCAGGCTCGAACTCTATCCACTAGGCCACGCTGCTTTGCCGGTGAAGAATTCTAATGAATAATTCAACAGCACAGTCTTAAAGCTCAGAGTCACTGATGTTTTGTGACTAGAACGGCTAAGATGAAATATTCAGTGTGAGAATCAGGCTGAGATGTGCGATACTGTAAATGTAGGTTTGAAGCCTGGCTCTGAATTGTTGCTACACAAATGTTGGCAGTGGTGGTGATGTCGGCAGCGGTCGGGCGGGTGCCGGTGGTTGCCTTTCCACCATTGCAGCGTTTCATCTGGTCTAGGTTACGTTTCGCTCTTAGTAAGGAGAATTGTGGCGCTTCCTCTTCCTTCCCCGCCTCTTTGGCGACGTGTCGTAAGAAGTTGTGTTCATGTTTCCACCTCGGCGATTTGTGGCTTTAGAGTGTTAACGGCAAGTAGGGTAAGAAGCGACCAAAAGCCTCAAGCCCCCTTTCAGAGAACACTTCTGGTACTCTCCTCACTTGCAGAGGTCTTTTGAAGGCACATCTCCTCCAAGAGGCCTTCTCTTGACTAAGCCCTTTTCCTCGTCTCACTCCTTTCTGCATCTCCGTGACTTGCTCCCTAGCCCCACAGCATTTAGGTCCCGATCTGTCATTTATTTATTTCTATTAATGTCTGTCTCCCCCTCTAGTCTGTAAGCTCATTGCGGGCAGGGAATGTGTGTCTGTTCATTGTCATATTGTGCTCTCCCAAGTGCTTAGTACAGTGCTCTGCACTCAAACGCTCAGTAAATATGATTGGATGAAAGAATGAATGCCCCTTGGTGTCGGCGGCCCCTCCTTGCCGGCTGCCACACAGTTGCCCCTTGTTGGAAGAAAAGCAAAGCCACGAGGGTTGGAGAGACCAGCCATCAGCCCCTGGAAGTCGGTTGACGGTGGGGGACTTCCCAAGGGTGAACAGCCCCTCCGGATCAACTCCCGCCTTGAGAGAGGGACATCCTTCCACTCCCGTTGACTTGGGTGAGTTTCCTAGGGCGGATCGGAAGGCTGCGCCTTATCCGAGGGAGGACGTGTGGCCGCTATGTCACGGTACGGTAACGCTTTCTAAATATTGGCTTGGACTGCCATCCCACAACACGAACGCTGGCGTTTTCGATCCTTTAGGGAGATTTTTTTTTTCTGAAAATGTGAGAGCACCACAGTGAGGATCATGCTTATGAGTAACGGTGCTAGCCATCTGTCGTTTGTCTTGAAGGTCGACGCCCCTGGGGGTGAGAATCTTACCCTTGCAAGAGCTCTGGGGCATCACTCCTCCCCCCGGGATTTCCACGGGCGACCAGATGCCCACTGCCTGGTGGATATGTCCCACCAAGGGAATAACATTCCCTTGAATTAATTTTTTTTTTCGTTTCCTCTGGGGCAGCAGGAGAAGCATCATTAAATACCAAACTTCTTCCCGTCTCCTTGCGCCTGCATAGTTGAAAAAAATCTTTGAATTTCATATGCCTTTCTTTTCTATTTCCTGCCCTAAATGAAGTGCATGAACTAATAATAGTATATTATAGTATAATATAGTAGTATAACATGTAGTATTGTATAATAAGAGAAGCAGCTTGGCTTAGTGGAAGGAGCACGGGCTTGGGAGTCAAAGGTTGTGGGTACTAATCCCTCTTCCGTCACTTGTCTGCTGTGTGACCTTGGGCAAGTCGCTCGACCTCTCTGTGCCTGTTACCTCATCCGTAAATTGGGAATTTAAAGTGTGAGCCCCACGTGGGACAACCTCATTACCCTGTATCTACCCCAGTGCTTAGAACGGTGCTTGGCACATAGTAAGCACTTAACAAATGCCATCGTTGTCATTATTACTATTACATTAATTTTGCCTGTTGTCAGCCCTCGCTTTCCTTAGCCTGATATTCATTCCCTACCTCATAATCATTTATTGTTCCTCCGCTCCCTCCAGTTCTACATACCTTTCAAGCACGGCTGCTGAGTGTGGGTTGACTTGCTCTGTGGAAGATTGATTTGCCATTAAAGTTGATTTTTTTTTTTTTTCCTGGACGAAGTTTAGCCTAGTCTGTGTGGGACAGGCATAACTAGAAGGTCTGCTTGTTTTCTTCCCTTCTGAGAACCATCGCTCTTTCCTAGAGGTCAGTTCCTGAGGCGTTCGTCAATAATAGGCAGGCAGTCCTGATGATAAGCTAGAAATCAAACAGCCCCCACAGTAGCCTTGCTTTCCTGTCACTGCGGCACGATCAATCTCAGGGCCGCTTTATTCCTCTGACGATAGAGTTCTCTCCCTCTCCAAGCCCTGCACCCTTTAACAGGGTTGCATGTTAATTGAGACTGTGTAGCTGGATCACAGGTACTTGGTTGTAGTTTGCTTTTTCTTTGTTCAGGTATCTCTCCCATAACCCAGGGATCATGTTTCCAAAGAAACTCCCGGCACGGAAAACTCGTGCTATAGCGCTCACCACAGATCTCTTGCCAAGCACACGCGAGAAACCGTTTCTTCCCACGCAGCAGCGTCTTTTTCCAGACAGACGCACGTTGGCGGATGGACCTTCCCTACTTCCCCGACAAGCCGTGGTGAAAACTGCTCCCGGTGGCTCCACCTAAATGAAAATCCTCTTCACGTTCGCTCACCCCTCCGGCAGAAGTTTCAGGTCCCTGTATTCCAGATAAATTGGCCCTCTCCTTGTCTCTTCCTTCCTCCCCTCTTGACCTACTTTTGGCTACATTTCCCTCCTCATTATCCCCAGGGAATCTTGCAGAATGGATTCTGTGATAGAAAAATCAGTTTTAGGGAAAAAAAATGGCATTTAAGTGAGAGAAAGCCATGGGCGTCAATTAGTTGTGAGAGTAACGAGCTAGTGCTCAGTTACCCAGGATTTCCAGTTAAGTTCTCGTAAAATTGCCACCGATCCTGTTACGAAATGAATCTTTAGCACTTGTTCTAGAAATGTCCCTTATTGCCGAGCCGGAGTAGAAAGACCCCTGTGCTTAAGATAATATGGACGGTGAGGAATCCATACAACATCAAGAAGAAAACAGAGGCCACATCAACCCTCTGGGATTTAGATTAAGACTGTAAACATGTTGTAAACATCTCTGTTACACTGTACTCTTCCAAGTGCTTAGAATAGTGCTCTGCCCACCATAAATTGGCAATAAATACAATTGATTGATTGGCTTGCACTTGGCATTTCTTGTGTTGCCCTTCAAGTTCCTAGAGCACTCAAGAGACGCCTGATTATTGCAGTTGGTAGCGAAGCAGTGTGGCCTACTGGAAAGAGCCCTGGGAGTTAGAGGACCTGGGTTCTAATCCCGGCTCTGCCACTTCCCTGCCGTGTGGCTTTGGGCCACCGAAGCTGCTCCGAGCTTCAGTTGCCTCATCTCTGAAGTGGGGATTAAATGCAACTCCTTCCTACTTAGACCCTATCCGACATGGGGCTCACAGTCTGTGTCCAACCTGATTATCGCCTATCCACCCTAGCGCTTAGTACAGTGTCGGGCAGTGTAGTGCACTGAGGGTTTGAGAAATATGGTAATTGTTATTACGTGGAGCTCGTCTGGTAGGGTTCCAGGTAGCCCCGTTGTTTTTCTGAAATATCTCCTGGCTTCAGGCAAGGGGAACAATATCATTACTTTTTTTGGCCAGAGAGCATTATTACTCTCACAAACCTTAGATCTTCCTCAGCTTGAAGCTGCTCACCGATTGAACCGAGCTCTTTCGGTGGAAATGGGAAGATGATTTAATTCGAGGTCTGTGGGCGGAAGGGAGACCCCTCTCCTCCCTAAATGGGTCACGACGGCGTTCGGCGCCCGACACGTAAACCCTCGCCCACACAGGCTCTTGTTGGTTTAAGACAGCACAGAATCCACTAATGACGGTCCATGCAGCTGGGAAGCGAACACTTCCCCCAGTTACATCCGCTGGGAAGGAGGTTCCTGGCGATTTTGGGATATGATTTCAAATGTGTTTCTGTGCTCCCAGCTGCCAGGCTGCTGTGGAGAATTGAGAGCCCATCTCACAAATCAACACACGAATTGTCCCAGAATTGACTCGATAGCTGCGGTGGCCGTGCCGTGTACTCTGAACGGTGCCGTTGGAGCCCGTTTTATACCCGCCGTCTCCTTCTCGAAGCCCAGGGCACATGCCCTGGCTTCTGGCCAAGAGAGTCCTGAAGCGGCTTATGGAAGTTCGGGGGCCCGGATTTCAGGTGCAGCATTTGGGCATTTTCTAATTTGCAGGTCTGGAAAAGACGGCAGAAATTTACAAAGCAGATATAAGTTATCTGTATCTCCTGCCATCGATCATCAGGTAGTATGACTATTCACTGAGTGCCACTGTATTTGGTGCTTGGGCAGTACAGAATTAAGAAGGGACATGTTTCCTGCCCACAGGGAGCTGATAATCTAGTGGGGGGATACCTAAAAATATTTATGAGAGTAGTCAAAATAGAATAGACACATAGTGAGTGCTAAGGTTAAGTAAAAATAGGAGTATAAGTACTTTACGGCCAAATGCATGTTTTATTCATTTCTCTTAATGCCTGCCTCCCCATCTAGACAGTCTAGCTCACTGTGGGCAGGGAACATGTCTGTTATATTGACCTAGTGGGTAGAACACAGGCCAGGGTTCTAATCCTGGCTCCCCGACTTTCCCATTATTTGACCTTGGCCAAGTCACTACACTTTTCTGTGCCCCAGTTACCTCATCTGTAAAATGGGGATTAAGACTGAGCCCAGTGTGGGATAGGGACTGTGTCCAACCCAATTACCTTGTAGAACAGCTTAGAACAGTTTGTGGCACATAGTAAGCACTTAACAGACACCACGATTATTGGTAATAATATCATTATTACCCTCCCAATCCCTTAGTACAGAGCTCTGCATGCAGTAATTGCTCAATAAAAGCGATTGATTGATTAATTATAAGGGGAAATGGATGGAGGAGTTGGGATTTTAGGAGGGCTTTGAGTGTGGGGAGAGCTGTGCCCTGTCTGATGTGGGCCAGAAGATGGGTGTGCACAAGAGGACGGGAGAGTTGAGAGTGAGGTTTTGTTAGCGGGGGTGACTTGGGAGGAGTCTAGGCAGTGAGCTGGGGAGAGGCCGATGGAGAGAGCCAACAGGTCTGGAGAAGTGTACTGCTGGGCAGCCTTTCGCTGTTTGGAGCAAAGGCACCTCTCTTTCTCCCCTCCTTGCGGATTTTTCAAATCCTTAAACACATTTCCTCTGTTAGTGAATGTCTTGTTTCTGAAGCCTAGAACGAACCGACTCTGGGGGCTTCTTAAAAGACCTTGGCTTTTATTTACTCGATCGGTTTTTAGTCGGTGTCGGTTGTTTTTTACAGTTGTAGTGGCATTTGCTAAGCACCCACTCTATTAAGCGCTCGGCAACTATAAAATAAGCAAGTGACATGTTCCCCACCCGAAGCGGGAGACTGCATATTGACTAACAGGGTGATCGTAATACATAACGGAATGTACAGTCCAATAAGTCTTATAAGTCGTCATCGTTATTGGTATTTACTGAGCACTAAACATGTTCAGAGTGCTGTACTAAGCACATCGGAGTTGGCAGCCATTTCCTCTGACCACTTAGAGTCTAGAGGGTGAGACAGACATTAACATATTTAAACAATCTGTAACATATAACTTAAAGATCTATACCTAAGAGCCGTGGGGTTGAACTTGGGGGGTGGGGTGAATATAAATTGCTCAAATGTCACAGTATCAAGTACACAGGTGAAGGGAGCTGGGGAAAAGAGGGCATAATCAGGGAAGGCCTCTCAGAGGAGATGACCTTTTATGCCGAGGATGGATATAAATGAGTAGACGTGGGTAGGGATCGTCCCTATTGCTGAATTGTACTTTCCGAGCTAAGTGCTCAATAAATACGTTCGAATGAGTACAGAAGCAGCCAGTGGATTCATAGAAATTGGAAAGGAGATGGGGTCGTAGATGGTGAATAATGCCTCCGCCAGCACAATTCCCTGGGGAGGGTCAAACTGCTGGTCTGTGACATTAGCTTATCGGTAAGACTTTTTGCAGCTTATCACAGCCAATTGCACCCAAGAAAACAAGTAGTTCATCTGCTGGGATAAAACGCGAAAGTGCCGGATCTCTCTCTAGTTGGGTTTGGTTTCAGGGGCCCTTTTTTGATTTCTTTAAGACAACCCAGCAATCCTTTTTCTTTCCAATAGCATGTAGTAATAACAAATCTTTTCTGGTGGGATCCGAGCCGCTGACTAGGTAGGGAGGGCTGCAAACGGTCACGCCTCTTCGCAGGCAACTCGGTGGTGGCCCTGCTGATGTTGTTGAGGTGACCAACCTAGGGGGGTAGGACCCGATAATTCTGATCATCAACCGAGTCAAGGCACTTGGCCTTCAGAATCTTCGGGCTCCGTCCCACGTGGAGCTCAGAGTCCCAATCCCCATTTTACAGATGATGTAACTGAGACCCACAGAAGTGAAGCGACTTTTCCAAGGTCACACTGCAGACGAGCGACTGGCCCCAGAATTAGAACCCATGACCTTCTGACTCTCAGGGCCAGGCTTTATCCACTACGTCGTGCTGTGTCTCAGGATTGTGTGGTCCCAGCTACCAGCATTGTATCTCAGCTTACCACACCACTAAACTGAAATCGGACTCCCGTGGAACCCCAGAACTTATTCCGCTGTTGTGTCTGCCCCCCTGGATCACCAGGATGGACACTTTTATGATGAGATAAAAGCAACCTTTATTATGAAATAAAAAATACGCATCATCATCATCAGGGCAAGCCTAAGTAACCTTATGGTCCAGATGCTATTTGAGAAGGTATTTCGGGCTCAATCCCCTCTTAAACCCGAGGGACAGAGTTAGATGGTGAGATTTGAGGATGCCCGCTCATGGTTGGCCATCTTCGATCCCCGTCTCAAATGTGGGCACGAGGGGAAGAAAACCTGAGTCCAAAGGGTTCACAGGGCACAGGGTCAGGGGAGCATTGTTCTCCCCGCCATCTCCGGGGGGGTGAGGAAAGAATACGGGGCGGAGAGTGCCGGAGAAGGACGTGTTGAAGGTGTAGATGAGGCTCCCGCCCCTCACGTCGTAGAAAGCGACAACTCCGGCCTCATAGTCCAAGAACACCGCGACACGATCCACCGCCACCGGCGGGAATAGGGGGGTCCAGGGCACTGTGCCGGCCAAGTAGCCCCTTCCCCCGTGCAGCTTCAGGAGCCAGAATCCGCCGGGAGGGCCGGCTAGGATCGGCCCCTTCCTCTCAGCAGACTCTTGACACACGCCCAGTTCCCAGGCCGTCTTGGCGCCCACCTCCACCTCCCAATAGTGTCTCCCCGAAGAGAAGGACGCGGACCCCAGGACGCCGGCCAGCGGGTCAGATCTGTCGGGGGTTTCCGGGAGGCGACGCCGGGCGTATCTCACGCTTCTCCCATCCTCGGACAGCTCAAGGCGGCGATGAGCCGTGTCTCGGTCCATGATCATGTCCACTGCCAAGAAAGCACGGCGGTCAGTTGTGGGGCCGAGATACTGGGGAGAAGATCCTGCCCGACACATCCTTAGTTACTCATCCATCGAGTGCCTACTGTTTGCGGACCACTGTCCGAAGCGCTTGGGAGAGTGCGATACAACAGTAAACAGACACATTCCCTTCCCGCAGCGTGCTCACGGTCCCGAGCGGGAGGTAGACATTGATATAATTAAATACATTGCAGATATGGACCCAAGAGCCGTGGGGTTGGGAGGCTCCACGCACCTGTAAATTTGCTCATCATCTCCCTCCGCCCGGGCACCCAGCACTGGCTCTTCAGTTCCACCGAGACCATCCTGGGCCTCTGCAAAAGGTCCTGGCATCTAGGAAGAGATGAGACCACATTAATCTCAGAGCAAAGTAGACATAGGAGGAAGTGGATGGCAACCCTGACCAATATAACCCAGTTTACCCCGGGAATGCCCCATGGACCGAAAGAGTAAGATGGTTGGGATGAAGTGGCATGGTGTAGTGGAAACAGCACGGGTCTGGGAGTCAGAAGGTTCCGAGTTCGAATCCCGGGTCCGCCACTTGTCTGCCGAGTGACCCTGGGCAAGTCGCTTCACTTCTCTATACCTCTGTTCAAAGCGAGAACTTACCTGCTTATTGTCCTTCTCACATCCTGCAGGAGAAAGAAAAAATCAGGATCAGCGTCTGTCCAGGTCATTAATCCTTTGACTGACGTTGCTCATGTCAGTGGTCCTTCCCCTTGTAATGGCTTCAGTGTTAGCACAGGGCTCCTCATACACCAGGTGCTCAGTAAATATCATCGACTGATTGGTTGATGACTGTTTCATGACCACCCCCTGGCCCAAGGGTTTCGTGGCATTTTCATCCTGGGCAGTCTGTGTCGTAATTTCTTCATCTGCAAAATGGGGAGTCAATACCTGTTTTCTCCCTCCTACTTGAACTGTAGATTCCCATGTGGGAATCTGAAGTTCACAGTGCTCAGTACAGCGCTTGGCTCATTTAACAAATGCCACCATTATTATTGTTGTTATCATTATCATTATTACCCCGAACTCACCGTTAGTAGCTCCAGAGGCGGCTTCTGGTACACGTCCTCCACGTCCACGATGGTCTGCTTCAGCCTGTTGGAGTTCCAGGCTAACTCGGCCTCGTTCTTCCGGAGGCTCCGCAGACCATTTCCCTCCTCTTCCTCCAGCTTCTGCAGCTGTTCCCTCTCCTCTCTGACCAGTAACCGCCGCATGTTCTCAAACTCGGACTCGATGACGCGTCTCTCCGTCTCCACTTTCTCCTGCGGTCACAGATTTTTTTTCAATTTTTGTGGCATTATTTAAGTGTTTAACCAATGCTGTAAGTGTTAAAAGCGTGAAGAGCTGGAGTAGATACAAGTTAATCATCTTGAACGAAGTCCATGTCCCTCATGGCGCTCATGGTGGCTTAGTGGGCAGAACGTAGGCCTGGGATCGGAAAGACCTGAGTTCTAACCCCAGTGCTGCCACACGTCTGCTGTGTGACCTTGAGCAAGTCACTTTACTTCTCAGGGCCTCAGTTACCTCATCAGAAAAATGGGGACTGTGAGCTCCAGGTGGAACGGAGGATGCTCAACCCACTTGGCTTGTATCTACCCCAGCACTTAATACGGTGTCTGGCACAGATTAAACCCGTAACAAACACCATTAAAAATAAATACCATTGATTGATTAAGCTCCGTTTTACAGACGAGGTAAAGGAGGCACAGAGAAATTAAGTGACTCTCCTCAGGTCACACATCAGACCTTATTGGTGGTGGAGCTGGGATCAGAACCCAGGCCCATTCTCTATCCACTAGGCCACCCTGCCTGTCCGGTTGGAGGCGGAAGAGCCATGGTCCGGGAGCAGGAACCTGGCCAATTGCCAGTCTGCTCATTGATGCTGACACTGAATCCTTCTGGGATAATATGTGGGATCGGATAAACCAAGAAATGCCATAAACAATCAGGGTGCCCTGAGTCCATAAATTAAGGGCAAAACGGCCACATTTTGAGGGAGATAAAATGTCTCTTGGAACAATAACAGTAGGTGGTACAATTCCATCTCTCTGCCCCTCTGCTCCGGGCGCTCCTTGTGGGCCTAGTGGATAGAGAAGGGACCTGGGAATAAGAAGGAGGCCACCTCTGTCCAACTCAGCCACTTGTCTGTTGTGTGACCTTGGTCAAGTCACTTAACTTCTCTGTGCATCAGTTACCTCATCGGTAAAATGGGGATTAAGACTGTGATTAAGAGTGAGACTTTATTAGCCTGTAATCACCCCAGTGCTTAGTATAGGACCTGCCACACAGTAAGTGCTTAATAAATACCACAATTATTATTAACAACTCTGTTGTACTTTCCCAAAGGCTTAGTACTGTCCTCTGCACATAGTAAATGATCAGTAAATATCACTGATTGATGGATGACCGCCCCCTGACCCAGGTAGGACCGGACCATGGTGATGACCCCAGAAAGGACCGGTTACTTGCCTTCCATGCTGTGTATTTGTTCTTCTCCCGTGCCAGCAGATTCTCAACCACATCCAACCCTTGGCATAGCTTCTGCTTCATCTCCTGGAGTTTCTCCTGCCAGGAAAATTCAGAAATTTGGATGAAGAAGGGTGTATCGAAGACTTACCCTCTGTCCTTAGAATCGGTGGCATTGTAGAGGACAGGAATGGGAATTCCCGCCATCAAATGCCCTTTCAACCTTTCAGAGAAGCAGCGAGGCTTCGTCGATAGAGCCCGGCCTGGGAGTCAGAGGGTCCTGGGTTCTATTCTCTGCTCCACCCCATGTCTGCTGTGGGGCCTTGGGCAAGTCACTTCACTTCTCGGAGCCTCAGTTACCTCATCTATAAAATGGGGATTAAGAATGTGAGTCTAAGTGGGACAGGGACCGTGGCCAACCTGATTAACTTGTATCTATCCCAGCACTTAGATCAGTGCTTGGCACATAGTAAGTACTTAACAGGTACCATAATTATCATTACTAACCATCCACACGCATTATTGTTAATCGTATTTATGGAGCGCTCATTGTGTGCAAATCATTGTACTAAGTGCTTGGGAGAGTACAGTGTAACATCAAGCACGCTCGCTGCCCGTAACAAGCTCACGGTCTAGAGGCTTGTAGCCAACAGCACTCGGTCAGCTGTAGGTGAGCACCCCGTGACGTGCCCACCTCTTGTGCCTTGCAACCCCCTCTTACCAATCCAGCCCGCTGGACCCATCGCCGGGGTCACCACGGATCTACATCTCCGCCCCTGTCCTCTCCCCCTCCCTTCGGGCTCGCATCTCCTCCCGCCTCCGGGACGTCTCCACCTGGATGTCGGCCCGCCACCTAAAACTCAACGTGAGCGAGACCGAGCTCCTCATCTTCCCTCCCGAACCCGGTCCTCTCCCGGACTTCTCTACCACCGTCGATGGCACGACCATCCTTCCCGTCTCTCGGGCCCGCGATCTCGGTGTCATCCTTGACTCTCGTTCACCCCACGCATCCTATCCGTTACCGAGACCCGCCGGTTTCACCTCTACGACATCGCCAAGATCCGCCCTTTCCTCTCCACCCAAACGGCTACCTTACCGCTACGGGCTCTCGTTATATCCCGGCTAGACTACCGTGTCGGCCTTCTCTCCGACCTCCCTTCCTCCTCTCTCGCCCCGCTCCGGTCTATTCTTCACTCCGCTGCCCGGCTCATCTACCTGCAGAGACGATCTGGGCATGTCACTCCCCTTCTTAAACAACTCCAGTGGTTGCCCATCGACCTCCGCTCCAAACAAAAACTCCTCACTCTAGGCTTCGAGGCTCTCCGTCACCTCGCCCCTTCCCACCTCTCCTCCCTTCTCTCTTTCTACCGCCCACCCCGCACGCTCCGCTCCTCCGCCGCCCACCTCCTCACCGTCCCTCGGTCTCGCCTATCCCGCCGTCGACCCCCGGGTCACGTCCTCCCGCGGTCCCGGAACGCCCTCCCTCTTCACCTCCGCCAAACTGATTCTCTTTCCCTCTTCAAAACCCTACTTAAAACTTACCTCCTCCAAGAGGCGTTCCCAGACCGAGCTCCTCTTCTCCCTCTACTCCCTCTGCCACCCCCCCTTTACCTCTCCGCAGCTAAACCCTCTTTTTCCCCTTTTCCCTCTGCTCCTCCACCTCTCCCTCCCCATCCCCACAGCACTGTACTCGTCCGCTCGACTGTATATATTTTCGTTACCCTATTTATTTTGTTAATGAATTGTACATCGCCTCGATTCTATTTAGTTGCCGTCGTTTTTACGAGATGTTCTTCCCCTCGACTCTATTTATCGCCATCGTTCTCGTCTGTCCGTCTCCCCCGATTAGACCGTAAGCCCGTCAAACGGCAGGGACTGTCTCTATCTGTGGCCGACTTGTTCATCCCAAGCGCTTAGTACAGTGCTCTGCACATAGTAAGCGCTCAATAAATACTATATACTATTGAATGAACCACGTCCCCCGCCACCGAGTAATCGACGTGTGATCTCTTCCCGGTGACGGCGGAATCGGTCAGACCTTGAACTCCTGGGCGGCCTCCTCGATGGGACGGACCGTGTGGGCCCGATGCTCCCGGGACAGCTCGCACACCATGCAGATGGGGGCCTGGTCCTCCTGGCAGAACAGAGCCATCTCCTCGTGGTGCTTGCCACACACACTGGCCTCTCGGGGGCTCGGCAGCTGGCTCAGCTGCAACAGCTGGGCCAACTGCGCCAGTTTCTCCAGTCGCCAGTTTGAAGGGAAGGCCCTCTGGCCCGAGAGCCCCGGGCATTCCTGGCAGGAGAAACACTGCTCCTCCTCCGTCCAGTAACAGGACAGACAAGCTCTGCAGAAGCTGTGTCCGCAGTCCATGGTCACCGGGTCCTTGAAATAGTCCTTGCAGATGGTGCACGTCACCTCTCGTTGGAAAAATCCAGCGAGGTCCACGTCGGCCATAGTTCCTAGAGAGAAAGAGACCTGGTTGGTTAATCTCTGTTGCTCCTCTAAACTGTAAACTCATTCTTCATTCATTCAGTCGTATGTATTGAGCACCTACTGTGTGCAGAGCACTGTGCAATGGAGAGTATGATACAATAATAAACGTGCGTATTCCCTGCCCACTATGAGCTTATCGGCAGGGGATGAACAAAGTGGGCAAGTTAGGGCATCTCAGAAAGGACTGGAGGAAGAGGAAAGGGGGGGTGGGGGACTTAGTCAAAGAAGGTCTTATGGAGGAGATAAGCCCCATTTTACAGATGAGGTAATTGAGGTACAAAGAAGTGAAGCGACTTGGCCGAGGTCACACACGGACAAGTGTCGGAGCCAAGATTAGAACCAGGCCTGTGCTCTACCTACTAGGCCAATATAACAGAGTTGGCAGACATGTTCTCTGCCCACAGTGAGCTAGACAGTCTAGAGCGGAAGGCAGACAAATGAATGATAATAATAATCGTATTTGTTAAGCACTCACTGCGTGCCAAACACCTGTTCTAAGTGCTGGGATAGGTACAAGGTCATCTGGTTGTCCCATGTGGGACTCACAGTCTTAATCCCCACTTTATAGTTGAGGTGACTGAGACACAGAGAAGTTAAGTGACTTCCCCAAAGTCACACAGCTAAGTGGCAGAGCTGGGATTAGAACTCATGACCCCTGACTCCCAAGCCCATGCTTTTTCCACAAAGCCCTGCTGTGGACATGGACTTAAGTGCTTACGGTGTTATTTTTATCTATCTTTAGCACTCGTTTATGTGTCTATTCCAACTACTCTTGTGAAAATTATTAGCTCTTCCCACTAGAGTATAAACTGTAGTGGGAAAAGAGGAAAGGGGGCTCAGTCAGGGAAGGCCTCTTGGAGGAGATGGGCCTTGAAGCACAGGAGAGTCATTGTCAGATTTTAGGAAGGAGGGCGTTCCGGGCCAGAGGCAGGATATGGGAGACGGGTCGGTGGTTAGATGGGTGAGTTTGAGTGAGAAGTTGAGTATTTTAGGAGTGAAGTGTGAGGGCTGGGTTGTAATAGAAAAGTAGCAAGGTGAGGTAGGAGGGGGCAAAGGGTTTGAGTACTTTAAAACCAATGGTGAGGAGTTTTTGTTTGATGCCGAAGTGGAAGGGCAACCACTGGAGCTTCTTGAGGAGCGGGGAAATATGTCCTGGACATTTTTGTAGGAAGATGATCCGGGCAGCAGAGTGAAGTATGGACCGGAGCTGGGAGAGACAGGAGGCTGGGTGGTCAGCAAGGAGGCTGATGCAGTTATCCAGATGGGAGAGGATGAGTGATTGTATAATCACTCATCATAATAATGACTACGATTAACTGACGATACATGAAATACTGTACCAGGCCTTGGAGAACTAGATTGGGATGAAATCATCCATGTCCTTGAGGAACTTTGACCTCCTCAGTCAATCAGAGGTATTTATTGAGTGGTTACTGAATGCCAGAACAGTCCTTGACACAAAATAAGCACTCAAGTGCTATACAGTCCTTTCAGACTGTAAGCCCGTCATGGGGCAGGGATTGGCTCTATCTGTTGCCGAATTGTACATTCCTAGTGCTTAATACAGTGCTGTGCACATGGTAAGCGCTCAATAAATACTATTGAATGAATGAATGAATAAGTACACGTCTCATTTATTCATTCACTTGTATTTCTTGAGCACGTACCATGTGCAGTGCACTGTTCTAAGCATTTAGGAGAGTACAGTATCACGACCTTACCTAAGGTGACCGGGTTTCACCGTATTTCCGAACCCCTGGCTCAAACAAAAATGGACAAGGGGAAACTGACCTTGGAAGTTTCTGATCTGGGAATTCTCCTTGAGGGTCTGTTGCTCTGATTTCTCAGCTTCCAGCAGCGGGAAGGTTTAAGGCGAGGTGGACTCGGCTCTGCTTTTCTCTTTTGGCTTCTGTGGCTCTCGCTCCTCAGTTTCCAGCAGCAGGGTTGATTGAGGTGGAGCTGGGCAGGAACATTTATCTGCTTCTGGTTGGCCCAGTCTCCTCACCTCTTTGTCACCTCCAAGTCCTGTAAACTCTGAAGACTTTCTTCTGACCAAACCTCTCTTTCAAGAACTGTGGGGACAAACCAATTGTCTAGGGAGAGGATGGGTTAGTTTATACCTGGAGACCAGGCCATTAGAGGCTTTGCTGATGTAATTGCCCCATCCCTACCCCAGGACCTGGAGCAGTGCTCAGCACAAACCTTAATAACTACCGCAGTTACCATCGACCTTCTGTGCCACACCTGGATGTGAACTCAGTTTATCTCTGGAGGGCGGAGTCGTCATCTGAGTCACTAACATGGTCACCAACCAAGTGTGAACAGATGACTACAGAAAAGCTTTTGCCATTTTGAATTTGGTCTTCGAAATCTGCTTTTTCTCATTCTTGCTTTACCTTCACTCCACCCCAGCATTCTCAAAGAGCCTTTTATCGCCAAGGAGAAGTTAGAGCCAACAGGAATACCATTTTTTTGTGGTATTTGTTAAGTGCTTACTCTGTGCACGTTGCAGTCTTCAGCGCTGGGGTCGGTACAAGCTAATCGGGTTGGACACAGTCCTCTTCCCACGTGGGGTTCACGGTCTTCATCCCCATTTCACAGATGAGGTTACCGAGGCACAGAGAAGTAGTTATGCCTGCCTGTAGTTTGGGATCTGTCCACTGGGAATACCAGGAAGCCCCCGGTTTCTGGTTCCTGACCCATCCTTCCTTTGTTATTGCCGGGGCGCTCAGTCGAGTGCATTGTTCTCAAGGGACGCTCACTAAATGCCATAACAAAACTTTAAAGCAACTGTCCTGCCTTGTCCAATTCTAAATATTAAATGAAGCTAGCTAGTTTGTCACCCAGTGAGTGGGTTTTACCTGTTACTGGAGGATCCCAAGAAAGGATTGCCAAGAAATGTTTCACTTGTGAAAACAAATTACCTTGATGTCATTTTCTGCCCGAATTGTATTTTCTGGCAGATTTAGAGGGAACGTTTGAGTGCATGTAATGCATAGGTCTCTGTAGCTAATTCACATGAGAATAACAGCAGTAATATTACCAATGCCACCGCCTTGTTGATCTCTTCATTGCACCGTCAGGGCTGAGGGGGGAAAAAAAGTGTTCCCCCCGGCGGAACAGACTTGTCTGGAAATCGTGTCATTAGAGACTTGGTGATCAAAACGAAATCACCTGTAAACCCATGAACAGATCTACCTTGTATTCAGACATGCATGTGCATTTATTCTATCATTTAAAGATGGAATCGCCTCCATATTTTTTTGCTTGATATAGATGCTTTGTTAAGAGTAGTAGTGTGGAAAACGATAATTCAGTTAATTTTCAGATCTCAGGGGCAAAGTATACCGTATGAAACTTTTGCAGGGCCGTGAGTTGGGCAAGTGGAGTGTATATTAAGTAGCTAGCAGAATTGTCCCTGTTACCACTCCTCATCAGCGTTAACATTCCCAGTGCTGTTGAGGATTGATTGCAGGCTCCTAAGCATTCTTTTGTACTGTCACTTGGGCCTCAGCATTAGCAATGTCACCTGATTAACTCCAAGAGCTGTCTACTCTACGTGTGATTAGATTCCAAAAGAGTTTGGAAAAATGTAAGCAATTTTCACGGACTCTGCTGAAACACTCTCCCACACTCCCTCACTCCCTTCGCTGACCACAGGACTTCCCTTCTGGATTCCGAGTCTGCCGGAGGATGAGAGTCGTATATCGAGCCGACACTCTTAGCTTGAACTCTTTGTAAATGAGCCCCGCTTTTCGAGTAAGCCGAAAAGGAGCATCTATTTTTGATTAGACTTCAGTTTTGAGAGCACTCTGAATACTGATGGCTCTTCATTTTTTCCAAGGGAATGTCCCGTTTTTCTCTTTTTTTTTTTTGACCCCAGATTTGAGCCCAGATATGAAGTGCCATCTTCAACTGGAAGGGAATTCCAGGTGTTTGCATGGGCTGAGAATCTGAGAGAGACGAGAGCACGTGCAAAGGCTCACAAGATATCCGCAACTGAGGGTACTTTCGGAGAAGCTGCGTGGCATTTTGGACATAGCTTGGGCCTGGGAGTCAGAAGGTTGTGGGTTCTTATCCTGACTCCACCACTTGTCTGCTATGTACCTCGGGCAAGTCACTTCACTTCTTTGGGCCTCAGTTACTCATCCTTAAAATGGAGATTGAGACTGTGAGTCCCAGTCTAGTGTTGTTTGCGATTCATCTTTCTCCATCTCTGAAGTTCAGAATTGGATTTTAGATTAGCCAATTCCTTCTTATTCAGAAAGACCATTCATTACGTTGCATAAGTGCACGCACCTATATCTATAGATGTTTGTGTGTGTGTGTATGTGTTACTAAGTACTTTTAACAAGTGTGCGCTCACCTCCCCAAGCAGAACACCCTTATATTAAGAGAAACGTCACTGCTTCTTCGCCGGCAGTATAAATTTACATGATGATATGCAGAAGGGGCACGGGGTTACTGATTTGGAGTGGAATAAACCTCTCCTGTAAAGATGTGCAGATTTTGGCACCGCAAATTAGGTTGGAGGTTTTTAAAATCTCATTCTACTTTAATGTGTGATTACAAATTCAGGGTCTTCTGCACACCTTTTAGCAAGGGTAACACTCAGAGTGATTTCACGGCCCTCTGTCACAAGCGTGAAAGGCTCGTGTTAATTAGCGGCGTTCTTCTCCTGTCGCCAATCTATGCCCCCAGCGTCCTCCGCGGCTGGCAGAGTTCCCCACCGTTGGCAGAGGAGTTGATGTTGGAGCAGTTCCACATTTTCCTATGGATTCAAAGTGCAGAATCCAATCCATGTTTCTAAATGATATCCTTTCTAGTTGACTCAGTCTCGAAGCGTCAGGCGGGGCCTAACCTCTAAGCAGCCCTCACAGTTTAGGTCTCTGCGCTCCTGGGGAAACGTAGTACCCGCCACCGTGCAGGGAAAAGGTGGCCGACTCTCACAGGACAGAGATTTGTCTTCGGCTTTCTTTTTGGGTTAAGCAGTGGAAACACATCCCGACCGCTCTTCTAGACTAAGCCCAGGATGAGGTCCTGGGAGTTCTGCCTTAAAACCCTTCGGTGACCCCCTCTCATAAATAATGATGGTATTATTAGACGATGAAAATGAGCCACAGCTATTGCCCCTCGGGGACAGAATGCATTTTGCTCACCTGACCCTCTAAGCCTGTAATTTCACTGTGGCCAGGGAATGTGTCTACTGATTGTTGCATTATACTAAATTTGTGAAGTATTTGTTAAGTGTTTACTATGTGCCAGACCCTGTTCTAGGCGCTGGGGTAGATAGCAGATAATCAGGTTGGACACAGCCCCCGTTCCATATATGGCTCGGTGTCATTCATTCAGTCGTATTTATTGAGCACTCACTGTGTGCAGAGCACTGTATTAATCACTTGGGAAAGTACAGTAGAGCAATATAGAGAGACAGTCCCTGCCCACAACAAAAGTCTTAATCCCCATTCTGCAGATGAGGGAACTGAGACCCAGAGAAATGATATGATTCGCCCAGGTCCCAAGGCCAACAAGTGGTGGAACTGGGATTAGAACCCAGGTCCCGTTGATTGCCAGGCCCATGCCCTGTCCTCTAAGCCACACTGCTTCTCCCAAGTGCTTAGTACAGTCCTCTCCACACAGTATGCACCCAGTAAATACCCCTGACGATGATGATGGCCAAAGGTGAGTATGGAAATGGATGACCTGTAACATATGGCCAATTCCTGCTTCCTTTAGAACCAGGTTGGTCGTATTAATAATAATAATAATGGCACTTGTTAAGCACTTATTATTTTCCAAGCACTGTTCTACCTATGGGGTACATACAAATTAATCGGGTTGGACGCAGTCCCTGTCCCACCTGGGGCTCATCTTGCAAGATGAGTAAAGAGATGGTTCTTTTTACAAATGGTTCATATCAGTGGAATATACTACTCCCCATCTCTCCCCCCAGCTCATTCCCCATGCTGCAGATTTGGAGGTTAAGGGCACCCAAGTAATCCCCGAGACTTCCATTCATTCCGTTGTATTTAGTGAGCACTTACTGTGTGCGGAGCACTTACTAAGCACTTGGAAAAGTACAGTTCATCAATAAAGAGAGACAGTCCCTGCCCACACCGGGTTTACAGTCTAGAAGCAAATAGCAGCATGGCCTAGTGTTTAGAAAGCAGGCCTGGGAGTCAGGAGGAACTGGAGTCTAATCTCGGATCCGCCAATTGTCTGCTGTGCGACCTGGGGCAAGTCACTTGACTTTTCTGGGCCTCAGTTCCCTCATCTGTAACATGTGGATTAAAGCCGTGAGCCCCATGTGGGATATGGACTGTGTCCAATCTAACTAGCTTGTATCTACCCCTGCACTTACTACAGTGCCTGGCACATCGTAAGGGCTTAACAGTCACCATAAACAAGCAAAGACCACACAGCCAGCCAAACAAGCCTGTGGGTGGGTGGTCGAGTCCCAGTCCTAATAATAATAATAATGGTATCTGTTGAGTGCCTACTATGTGCAAAGCACTGTTCTAAGCGCTGGGGGGGGATACAAGGTGATCAGGTTGTCCCACGTGGGGCTCACAGTTTTAATCCCCATTTTACAGACGAGGGAACTGAGGCCCAGAGAAGTGAAGTGACTTGCCCAAAGTCACACAGCTGGCAAGCGGCGAAGCCGGGATTAGAACCCGTGACCTCTGACTCCCCAGCCTGGGCTCTTTCCACCGAGCCATGCTGCTTCAGCTTCTGCTTACAGAATGGGAGCTTGCTCTTAGCCCAAAGGATCAATTATGAACCCACTGATTAAATGATTGAGAGGGTGAATAATGGTGACTTATAAAACCCATTCATTCACTCATTCATTTATTTGTATTTATTGAACGCTTACTGTGTGCAAAGCCCTGAACTTGGGAGAGGACAGACTGTGCAAGCAGTGGGTGGTAATACCAGGCACCGCGAGACTGAGGGGACAGTTAGGGGTGGTAGGATCACTCTCCCAACCTGGTTTTCCGTCCCAGCATGATGATGATGGTATTTGTTAAGCGATTACTATGTGCAAAGCACTGTTCTAAGCGCTGGGGAGGATACAAGGTGATCAGGTTGTCCCCCGTGGGGCTGAGGCCAGAGGGGGTCAATTTGGGCCCATCTTCTCCACGAGGCCTTCCCTGACTAAAACTCTCCTTTCCTCCCGCTCCTTTCTCAGCTTCTCTGACTTTCTCCCTTTATTCGTCTTTCCTCTCAGCCCCACAGCACTTGTGTCCGTATCTGGCATTTATTTATTTCTATTAACGTCTGTCTTCCCCTCTAGACTGTAAACTCGTCATGGGCAGGGAATGTGTCTGTTTATTGTTGTCCTCTCCCAAGTGCAGTGCTTTGCACGCAGCAAGCGTTCAATAAGTACGAATAAATGAATGAGTGAATGAATGGGTTTTGTAAGCCACCATTATTCACCCTCTCCATCATTGGATCAGTGGGTTCATAATAGATCCTCTGGGCTAAGAGCAAGCTCCGATTCTGTAAGGAACCACGGTGGTGTTGCTTGACAGTCGCCTCAAGGTTGTGCTGAAGACGTTGGATGGGGTGTGCGACTCGGTCGGCAAGTACCGGCGTGATGGTACTAGGAGTTCAGGGGCAAAGATAGATTTAATCTGCAAATGAAGAGTTCTTTATCTAAATTATAAATCCTGGCTAGTGGGCCTGGAGCCAAATAATAATAATGATAATAATAAATTATGATAGTTGTTAAGCACTTTACTAAGCGCCGGGGTGGATACAAGCAAATTGGGTTGGACAAGTCTCTGTCCCACATGGGGCTCACAGACTCAATCCCCATTTTAAAGACAAAGAAATGATTATTTTACACAATAATAATTGTGACATTTGTAAAGCTCCCACTACATGCCAAACACTGAACTAAACACTGGGGTAGGTCCTGACAGTACTGCTGTTGACATCTATAAATTATATATTATAAATCGTTTTTAATATTATATTTTTTCCCCTCTAGACTGTAAACTCGTTCTGGGCAGGGAATGTGTCTACCAACTCCGTTGTATTCTCCCAGGCGCTTGGTATAACGCCCTGCACACTGTGAGCACACTAAGCAGGGTTGGCTTAGTGGATAAAGCATGAGCCTGGGAGTCAGAAGGACCTGGGTTCTAATCCATGCTCCTCCACATGTGTGCTGTGTGACCTTGGGCAAGTCATGTCACTTCTCTGTGCCTCAGTTACCTCATCTTTAAAATGGGAATTAAGAGTGTGAGCCCCACGTGGGGAGACGACTGTGTCCAACCCGATTATCTTGTATCTACCCCAGCGCTTAGAATAATGCTTGGCATGGTAAGATCGAGACCATAGAAGGATCAAGTACCATAATTATTATTATCAATTATTAATAGACAGCATTGATGACTGATGATATTTGTTGCCAAATTGTACTCTCCAAGCACTTAGTACAGTGCGCTGCACACAGTAAGCGCTCAATACATACGATTGAATGAATGAATTGATGATGGTGCCGGATAATCGGGATGGACACAATCCGTACCCCACGTAGGGCCCACGGCCTGACAGGGTTTTTCTGTGGGGTTACTGAGAAATTAATCGAGGTTCAACTGTGTGCCTGGAGTCTTTATTCTGTGGAAAAGTCTAAGGAAGCATCCTCGGCTCACGTTCAGTGCCGCAAGAGGGCCAGAGACCGTGTCTAATCTTTTTAGTTGACATTTGCCCCAGAGATTAACCCGGCGCTTGGCAGTTAGCAAACGCTGAAGAAATTTTATTTCTATTATGATGGAGTGGCGGAGTGGGGCGGAAGTGGGAAGAGATGAAAACCGGGGAATGTCTGCGATGTAACGGTAAGAAAAGTACATCTTGTACCGTAAACAAAGATGGATAAAGGGAAACACAGTTGCAGTTTTAAAGGGGGAGGAGATTTTGGAGGAATAACGGTGAGGATGGGAAGGAGAGTCTTCTGACAGAAGAAATAAGGGATTCATGTAGATTATAATTTGAGCCCCATGTGGAACATGATCTTTGTCCAACCTCAGTGTTTAGTACAGTGATCAGCACATAGCGCTTAACTAATTACATTAAAAAAAAGAAGCAGAGGCGGAAGGCAGGGGAAGAGAGAGATTAAACATTGCACCAAAGTGTTTCCCTGGTGACAAAAGAGAATGGGGAAGCAGTGTGGATAGAGCACGGGCAAGGGCATCAGAAGTGGCTCCGCCATTTGTCTCTTGGTGACCTTGGACAAGTCGTTTCACTTCTCTGTGCCTCAGTTACCTCATCTGTAGAATGAGTCCCTTGTGGGACAGGGACTGTGTCCAACCCGATTTGCTTGTGTCCACCTCTGTGCCAAGAACGGTCCCTGGCACATAATAAGCTCTTGACCAACACCATAAAATAACAGCAAAATCAACAACATCAATAAACTGAGTCACTTTCTTGATATGCTTGGCTTTGGGGGCGGAGTTTGCTGGGGCTGCTTTATTCCTGGGCGAGGAATAAATGTGCTTTGTCTGGAGTTGCCCTGGAATGCATTCCCTCCTTTCTGGACCTTCCCGGGCACTGGCCGGTGATTGAATCCGACCTAGCCACGCCGTGAGTTGCCAGCGTCATTTCCCCGTCTACGGTAACGGCACAGCTCGGTCTAGGTAATTGAGGAGGGAAACCAAATTCTCGTGCATATCAATCCTCTTCATTACCTCCTACCCCTTAATGAACCACCTGAACTCCTTGCTACCACCCCTAATGGCTTCAAGTGCCCATTACGCGAAGTTAAATCATTGTTTTCTCTCCATTTGTTCCTACTTGGTAAAGAGCAGGTTTAGAGGAGTTTTCTGTTCCCGACTATCCTCCTGTTTGCCAGGAGAAGCAGCGTAGCATAGTGAGAAGAGCCTGGGGGTGGGACTTAGAGGCACCTGTGTTTTAATCCCGGCTCTGCCACTCGTTTGCTGTGTGACCTGGGCAAGTCCCTTCACTTCTCGGGGCCTCAGTTACCTATCTCATCTGTCAAATGGGGATTGAGACTGGAAGCCTGACGTGGGACTGGGACTTGTGTCCAACCCGATTTGTTTGATTCCACCCCAGTATTCAGTACCCTGCCTGGCGCATCGAAGGTGCTTAACGAATACCACAGTTATTATAATTATGCTGCTGAGTTAAAATCTTAAATCCCAGCAAGATCAGGGATTTAGCAAAGGTCCTCGGGTGTCTCTCTCGGAGAGAAACCCTCCCTTGCCGTCGGTTCTTTGTCCCTGTGACTCCCGGCCCCGGTCTCTTCCTTACTGCAAGCTTTCCGCCACTGCTCTAGCTTGGGTATCTTCGATGACCTGAGGAGAGAAGAGGCAGTGTTGCCTAGTGGATAGAGCAAGGGCCTGGGAGTCAAAGGACCTGGGTTCTAATACTGCCTCCGCGACTTGTCTGTTTTGTGACCTTGCCTTGTCTGCTGGGTATTTCTGTGCCTCAGTCACCTCATATGTAAACTAGGGTTTGACTGTAAGCCGCACGGGGTACGTGGATCGGGTCTAACCTCTTTAACTTGTAATAATAATAATAATGTTGGTATTTGTTAAGTGCTTACTATGTGCCGAGCACTGTTCTAAGCGCTGGGGTAGAGACAGGGTAATGAGGTTGTCCCACGTGAGGCTCACAGTTAATCCCCACTTTACAGATGAGGGAACTGAGGCACAGAGAAGTGAAGTGACTTGCCCACAGTCACACAGCTGACAAGTGGCAGAGCCGGGATTTGAACTCATGACCTCTGACTCCCAAGCCCGTGCTCTTTCCATTGAGCCACGCTGCTTCTCTACCCCGGCGCTCAGTACACTGCCTGGGCTTTAATCCCGGCTCCACCACTTGTCTGCTGTGTGACCTCGTGCAAGTCACTTCACTTCTCTGGGCCTCAGTTCTCTCATCTGTAAAATGGGGATTAAGACTGTGAGCCCTCTGTGGGTTAGGGATTGTACAACCCGAATCGCTTGTCTCCACCCCAGTGCTTAATTCAGTGCCTGGCATAAAGTAAGCGCTTAACAAATGCCATAATTATTAGAAGTAATAGTAGTAGGCGCATAAAATATGCCATTAAAAAAAGCCACTCTGCTTCCTTGGTATGACTCCGGGTGCTACAGCTAGGCCTGTCGACCGGACCTGTTCCCATTGTTCCTCCCGGCTCCCAACCCCACAGCACTTCTGTTCGTATCTGGAATTTATTTTGTATCGACGTCTGTCTCCTCCCCATGTAGACTGTAAGCTAGTGGTGATCAGGGAATGAGTCTGTTTATCGCTGTATTGTACTCTCCCAAGCGCTTAGTGCAGTGCACACAGTAAGCGTTCAATAAATACAACTGACGGAGGACCCTGAATTCTGGATCATTCCTGGCATCTTGCGTTTGGGCCGTTGAGACGCAGAGTGGAGCAGAAGCCCAACTGAGGAGCCCCGGGCGTCTGACCTTGCCGAATTGCACGGGGCAGAGTAAATCGCATTTGGGGTGGGAAGTCCTAGCGTCAGACTCCTCTCTATCCCCGCACCGTATATGATGCGGGCGGGGGAGAAGGAAGGGTCTTAGAGCCAGCCTGTAATCTTGTTCCTTGCTAGGGGTGGTCTAATGTCTGGTTCCTCACTTGCCCATGTTTGCTCACTGCTAAGAAACAGTTTCAATTTATTCCTTGGCATGACAGACCAGGGAAATGACAGCGTGAACAATTAGTCTTTTCAAATGGTGTTTTCTTGCAAGCTTATTTGGAAGAGGGAGAAAAGGATTTTACTCTGAAGAAAATGAATCAGATTTCAGTGGAAAAAATATGGTTAATTTTCTAAAGAGAACTGCATACAAAGGGTTCTGTATCTTGAATGAAATGGCAAAAAGCTCCATTCCAAGAGAACCGGGCAATTGCCGTGACGGCTCTTAATTATGAATATGCCTTTTGCTAGCGTTCTCTTTTTATAGTCAAAAATAGCCTCACATACTCCTGATCTGCGTCTAGTGAAGAACATATGTGTTCCATAACGGAGAACGCTCTGGTATGGAAATCCTGACGATCTAAAGATAACTGCTTTTGCGCTCTCGTAATATTAATTGCAGTAAAAAGAAGAGATGAATGCCTCCAGAAGATGCTTAGACGATCAAATTCACATTTAGTGTTATTTACACAGCAGATACATAACATTTTGCAGTTAATGTCAAGTTTCTGTGCCCCTTCAAAGTCTATCTGAAATTTTCTTTCCGCATAAAATTGAAAATAAGAAAAATCTCCACTTCTCGCACCGCTACGGAAAATCATCTCAAACAAATCTCTTCAATATGTTTAATGGTCAGTTTTCATTGACATTTTAATGAACATAGAAAATTGGCATCAGAAATGAATCACTCAGAAAGGGTCTTCAAGAAAAATATAATCCTAATTAGGTAAAATCTTCAAATACCTTTTATCCTAGAAAAGAAAGATGCGTGAAATTCATGATTTATGAGAAATCATTCTTCGGAGAGTACATCCACCCCTTCATTTCATATTGTTCCCCGGAAAGCGATGAGAGTTAAATCGGTGAAAGGGCTCCTTGTAGAATATTTCTTGTCATAAAGGCCGTTGGGAAGTTCGGCGCCCTCTGAAGGGATTGAGGAATGTCAAGCTTGGTCACTCTGCCGCCCAAGCGTTTATTGTTCTTTCAGTGGGCCCCGGGGATGCTGACCTATGAAGCAGATCCTTCTTTTGTGGTCTGGAGTCATTGTTTCAAGATCCAGTCCACAGCAGGTCTTCCCATCATCATTCAGTCAGTCGTTCGTATTCTTTGAGCACTGTGACCCCCATGTGGGCAGGGATTGTCTACGTTGCTGAATCGTACCCTTTGAGCGCTTAGTACAGTGGTCTGCACACAGTAAGCACTCAATAAATACTATTGATTGAATGAATGAATGAATTTATTGGGGGCTGTGCTTAGCTACTGTTCGACAGCTGGGCCAACTTGGCATTATTTTAAGGGGAGATGCCCGTTCCACTCAGTTCGGGCTTTCAAGACGGTTCTGCCAGCCGGGGAGCGGCATCGTTTCTGGGCGCCTGTGTCCCCGTGTGGCTTAGGGAAGTGGCATGGCCTAGTGGATAGAGCACGGGCCTGGGAGTCAGAAGGACCTGGGTTCTAATCCTGGCTCTACCACTTGGCTGCTGTATGATCTTGGGTAAGTAACTTAACCGATCTAGGCCTCAATTACCTCTTCTGTAAAATGGGGATTAAGACTACGAGCCCTATATGGGACAGGGACTGCATCCAGCGCGGCTAGCTCGTATCCACCTCAGCACTTGGAACAATGCTTGACATATAGTAACCGCTTAACAAATGCCGTCATTATTATTCTCTGGGCTCCCAGTTTAAGTAGGTGGAAGAAGAGTGGGCTTACGGCGCTTCTGATTTCAGAGAGAACCGTAGCCAGAGTTGTTCGCTTTGCCCAGAAACTTCCTTCCGATTTCCCCGGTGCTCTAGGAATGCATGTATAAATTAAACTTTTAGCAGGGAGTAATAATACAGTATTTATTTGGCAGGGTTGAATTCTGAGTCATGTAATTCCCTTAAGTAATTTGGACAACTCTGTGGACTAGAAGCATGTAATTTCATAGTTAATTTTATTTAGAATGTTCAGTGCCAACATTGTGCATGTTTAATCTCATTAAACTGAAGCAGTAGGGCTAGTAATACGGTAATAATGAAGCAGAATAGTAATTGGGTATAGTTCATCATATTTTCTTCAGGAAATCAAATGGAGGAAGAAAATAGTATTTTAACTTTAACACCAAATGTCTTCATTTTACCTTATAGATGAAAGGGAAGATGTGCAGAAGAAAACATTCACAAAATGGCTAAATGCACAATTCTCTAAGGTAAGTGAAATTATATTCTTTTTTTTCTTAAACCCAAGAATTGATGTTTGTTCCAGGTTGAACGCTCTTGGTATCATCTCCCCATCTTCTCTCTTCTTGCCAATTAGATGCTGGAAAGGTGGGTGGCATGACTTCATCTTCATGAGAACAGCAGAAGCCCCAAATTGCCAAATTATTAGTCTTAATGAAAACGAACACCCAGTGAATGCTTCCTGGGAGAATGTTCTACAGCTATGGCCAAAGCTTGTGAACACAAACCACAATGAAATATTTGTATGTGTACCGTGTCTTTCAACGACTCTACGATCGGGGGGGGATGAGAACGATTAGGGTGGTGGTGTTTTGGTAACGAGTGTGTGTGCCTTGCGTATTAGCTTTGTTTTCCCTAGGTAGTGTTTGCCAGCATTTTCTCTTGCGTAGTTAACAGGACCAGCCGATCGAGGCGCACTGTAGATTTTTTAAAATGGCATATATACCGCACTTACTACGTGTCAAGCACTGTTCTAAGCACTGGGGTAGGCACGAACTGTAACGACTGTAAGGTAGCGACTGTGTTAGTTTGAACACAGTCCCTGGCCCACATGGGGCTCCAGTCTAAGTAGGAGGGGGAGCAGGTAGAACAGGTAATCCCATTTACACTTGAGGAAACCGAGACTCAGAAAAGTTAAGGGACGTGCCCCGGGATCGCACAGTGCCTCACCAACACCATTATCATTAGAGAAGCAGCGTGGCTCAGTGAAAAGAGCACGGGCTTGGGAGTCAGAGGTCATGAGTTCGAATCCCGGCTCTGCCACTTGTCAGCTGTGTGACTGTGGGCAAGTCACTTAACATCTCTGTGCCTCAGTTACCTCATCTGTAAAATGGGGATTAACTGTGAGCCTCACGTGGGACGACCTGATTCCCCTGTATCTACCCCAGCGCTTAGAACAGTGCTCTGCACATAGTAAGCGCTTAACAATACAAACATTATTATCTCCAACTCTCGTCCTGCCTGCAACCTGCCTCTGTCCCTCTGAGTTCCCTTCGCTCTCCCTTTGGGCAGCCCTGGGCAGGGATGGGGAATGCTGGAGAATTTACAGTCCGACATGAAAGGGCAGGAGTACAGAAGCACCCGAATTCCATGGCCAGTGCCCCCTGGCGAGTCCTCGCCATCTCCGTTATCAGTTGGTCCCCAGGCCCTGTGATCCTGCCGCGGTCCCCGTTCAGGTGCGGAGCTTCGCCTCTGACCCCACTTGCTCCCCGGGCAGACCCCCTCCTCTGGCTCCAGGAAACCCCAGTCACCTCGGAGTGACTCGCTCCTCACGTCCCTTGGCTGCCGTCCCGGGCCGCACCTGACTGCCGTCCCCAGAGCCGGGGCGAGCTAATGAAGACTCAGACGACTTGTTTTCCAGAGATGAAAGTACTTCTGTGGCAAGAGGAATGATAACAAATTATCAAAAGTCAACTAATACGCCAAAGTCACTTATTTTATCCCGAAGGACATAAAAGAATTAATAGCCTGGAAACTTTCAGCCTGCCATTAAAGTCCTACACCGTTAGTATTAAAAGCCATTATCACCCCATTCGAAAGACCTTTATATTAATATAATTTTTATATAGTTGAACATTTTCATTGTTTACCGCTGCTTTGTCAAACTTTGAGTGGTTTAGCGGAAATCTCAAGTCCTATTTTGGCTGATAAAGGGGAAGGGTGCCATTCTTTCCGATTAACCCTAGCCAGAATGGAGTCTGTGGCGTTGGAGCCTGTTGGTGTTCTCTGTGGGACTGTGCTGCATTTTCACATGGGCAGGACGGGGTGCTATTTGAGAAGTCCAAGGTTTCCATGAGTCAATCCCCAGTATTCATGGCAACCTTCCTTTGGGCAGAGCCTTTAATATTTTCCCTGGAAACTACGGAAGGAGAGCTTCCTTCACCCTGGGTTTTCTCAAGTTAGGGACTGTTGACGGGCGGGGCTGTGGTTTTTGTTTGTTTTTTGTTTTTTAAGGTATTTGTTAAGCACTTAAAATATGCCCGGTACCGTGCTGAGCCCTGGGGTCGATACAAGCTGATTAGGTTGGACGCGGTCCGTGTCCCACATGGGCCTCACAGTCTTAATCCCCATTGTTGAGGTTACTGAGTCACAGAGAAGTTAAATGACTTGACCAAGGCCTCACAGCAGACGAGCGGCGGAGCTGGGATTAGAACCCAGGTCTTCCGACTCCCAGACTTGTGCTTTCTCCATAGGCATCCTTATCATGTGGGCCCTGGGAGAACTGGTCACTGACAATTGCAGCCTTTTTTTTTTTTTTAAGGTGAAAAGTGTCACTGGCTTGATAAGGCCTTACTATTTAAATAGTACTTGCCTAATTAGGGAAACTACATTCCAGCATGGCTCTTATGTAACTCTGTTACATTGACTGAAATCTTGTAATTGATATTGTATGTATAAAATCTCCCTCATGTCAGAGGATTTGAAAACATTTAATTAAGGCTGCATTTATGCTAGGGAGTGTGGCGAACCATCTATATGCAAATCCACTGGGATGGCATTACAGTGATGTTTTTGTGTCTCAGATGAATTTGGATTCAGATCTTATAAGCCTGATCCTTGGGTGCGAGAAAATAATGCCTGTTAATGATGAGGATTTGGTTCAGAATATACCGTGAGGACTCTGTCTGTGAAGCAATAAACTGAATTGGAGGCAGGTCTTCATTTTTACAGTCTGGGTAAAAATCCTCTTGAACCAGTAGGACCCTTTGGCATCCGTTTCAGATATGAAATCTGGATGAAAATAAATTGTTCTTGTCTTTATAGTCAACGTTCCAAATAATACCTAGAATACCCGGAGAATTTTAGAAGTCTCGTGGTGTCCAGTGATGCACAGCAATGGAAGCAGTAGCAAGCACAACGGAAGCAATAGCAAGCAGTGTGTTCTAGTGGAAAGAGCACGGGTCTGGGAGTCAGAGGACCTGGGTTCTGATCCTGACCCCACCGTGTGTCTGTTGTGAGACCTTGGATAAGTCACTTCACTTCGTCTGTGCCTCGGTTTCCTCATCTGTAAAATGGGGATTCATTACCTATTGTCACTCCTACTTAGCCTCTGCGCCCCTTGTGGGACCCGATAATCTTGTATCTACCCCAGTGCTTAGTAGAGTCCTTGACACACAGTAAGCACGTAACAGATACCGCAGTTGTCATGACAGTGGTGTGTCGGACCCATTTTGATGGGTGGATCAACCAAGGTGTTGAGTTGACTTCTTCAAAGACTCAGATTGAGCAAATGTGATATTCTGTGACAGAACCGGGGATTAGGGTGAAAAGAGGATTAATATGGATGTTCATATTAAAAGCAAAGGGTATTTGCTTTTGTGTATTCTCAAGTGCCTAGTACACTAAAAGTCACCAACTAGCTCTACCAATGCTACTATTATTGGTAGTAGTAATAATAAAAATACTGAAGTCATTAGAATAGAACCTAAACCCTTTGGCAGCAGTCTAACCGTGGCACGTGACTGGTAAATACATACTGGGCATTAATCAAATGGATCAAATATAATTCAGCAGATCCAGTAGTACTGGGAACACACTGGCCCCCAGAAACGCGTGGTTCAGTGGAAAGAGCAAGAACCTGGATTCTACCCCCCCACTCTGCCAATCGCCTGTTGTGTGACCTTGGCCAAGTCACTTCCTTTCTTTTTGCCTAGTTCCTTCTCTCTAAAAGAGGGATTCAGTACTCACTCTTCCTCTTTCCTAGACGGCGAGCCTCATGTAGAGCAGGGATTGTGTCTGACCTGAGTAACCTGTGTCTTCCCCAGAGCCAAGTACAGTGTTTGGCACATAGTAAGTTTGGCACATAGTAGCTGCTTTAACAAATTCCACAATCATTATTATATGAAGCAGAGAAGCAGCGTGGCTTAGCGGAAAGAGCATGGGCTTGGGAGTCATAGGATCTGGGTTCCCATGCCAGCTCCGCCACTTGTCTGTAGTGTGACCTTGGGCAAGCCACTTAACTTCGCTGTGCCTCAGTTACCTCATCTGTAAAATGGGGATTAAGACTGTGAGCCACACGTGGGACAACCTGATTACCGGTATTTACCCCAGAGCTCAGAACAGTGCTTGGCACATAGTAAGCACTTAACACATACCATCATTATTATTGTTATTATCCACTTCAGTGCTTAGAACAGTGCGTGGCACAAAGTAAGCATTTAACAAATAGCATAAAAAATAATTTTTCTCCTTGTTTGTCATTATTGTTATTATTATCTCCTTTTGATCTGGATTATCTTAATGTCTGTCTTCCCTTCTAGACTGTAAACTCATTGTGGGCAGGCAGTCAACTCTTATATTGTACACTCCCCAGTGCTTAGTGTAGAGCTCTGTCTACAGTGCACGCTCAATAAATACGATTACAAGGTTGATTGATTGATTCCTGGCATTCTTCCTGCCCGAGACCCGTGCCCTGGGAGCACCTGGCCCCTGAAGTGAAGACTTAAATGGGCTGTGGCCAGCCACGCTGCTGTGGATGGAAGAATGAGGGTTTGCCTGACAGACCACGGTCTCTCCCTTCCCCCTTGGGAGGTTGGACATCCCCACTACCCCTCCTGGAGTGACCCGTTTGCATGCTAGCATTTGTTCCCATATCTTCAGGAGCCTGCCTCTTCTTTTTTTTATCTTCACTGTATTTGTTAAGCACTTACTATGTACCGGCCACTACGCTGCGCTCTGGGGTAGGTACAAGTTAATCAGGGTGGACTGCGTCCACATGGAGCTCACAGTCTTAATCCCCATTTTACCCTTGAGGAAACTGAGGCATGGAGAACTGAAGTGACTTACCTAAGGTCACACAGCAGACGGGGGATGGAGCCGGGATTAGAAACCAGGTCCCTGTGACTCCCAGGCCCGTGCTCTAGCCACTAGGCCACGTTGCTTCCCTTCGCACGTGGATTGCGTCTTAGTTTGCAGCAGGTCTACCTCGGGACAATAGCTTGTGGTCTGTCTCGCAGCCTTCAGGGGACTCCTTGCCCTTCCCTAAATCGTTCTCTGTGAGCGTGAATGTGCCACTCTTTATGGAAAGAATGTTTTTATGAGCAATAGAGGCTATTGTTCTGCATTTCTGGGAGCCTCTTAAACCTTCACACTTTTAGTTTCAGAGCAAATTTACAAGGTTAAGACGCTTGCTTCGGAATGAGGAGTGTTTTGAGAGCAGATAATTAGGTTTATTGTTTAATCCACAGTAAATCACTTGTTGAGATGTTTTCCCGACTCTGATCCCCGCAGATGATCCGAGAAACAAAGGGTTCCATTCAGCTTGGGGAAAGAAATTGGATTTGGGTGGTTCTGTAGTTTTGCATTCAAATATGAGAGCCCGTTGTTCCCGAGTAAAGACAGCTTTACAGAAATATGATGCGACAATGGGCTTTCTCATCGTGGGCCTCGAGCCTTCTCCTCCGAACCGTTAAAAGTCAAAAGTTTTACCTTAAATGAAATGCTAAATCTGCACAAAATGATAATGACTCCTGAACATGGTCCAGAACAACGTGGAGGTGTGAATGTTGTAAATTGTAAACATTTACAAATGGGTGTGGTGACTGCTGGCAGCTAAAGCCTCATTTTCCCCTTTTCCCTCTGCTCCTCCACCTCTCCCTTCCCATCCCCACAGCACTGTACTCGTCCGCTCGACTGTATATATTTTCGTTACCCTATTTATTTTGTTAATGAATTGTACATCGCCTCGATTCTATTTAGTCGCCATCGGTTTTTACGAGATGTTCTTCCCCTTGACGCTGTTTATTGCCATTGTTCTCGTCTGTCCGTCTCCCCCGATTAGACCGTAAACCCGTCAAACGGCAGGGACTGTCTCTATCTGTTGCCGACTTGTTCATCCCAAGCGCTTAGTACAGTGCTCTGCACATAGTAAGCGCTCAATAAATACTATTGAATGAATGAATGAAAGAGGATAGATTTCATCACCGTGATCAGAATGCATCACTCACTTGGTATTTCTGATCAAGTCAACAACGCAATTGCCTACCAAATCCAGAATGCCGATTTGAGGAAAGTTCTGGACATTGAAGAGAACATTTTGCTTTCAGATACTGGTGGCAGCTCGAATATGTGAGAATCCAATCACGCTATCTTTTTTTTGGCGGGAGGGGTGCCATTAAGCACTTACTATCTGTCAGGCACTGACCTGAAAGTTGGTGTAGGTACAAACCTAACAGGTTGGACACATTCCCTGTCCCACATGGAGCTCGCCGTCTAAGTAGTGTCTGCATTTCTTATCCTTTAATGAGGGAAACCAGCATAGTTGAATGGCAAGAATCGTCTTTGCTCCCTAAAATTGGTGTAGTTCATCGAACCAGCAGCAGTGACGTACGCAGT
The DNA here is from genome assembly GCF_004115215.2 of Ornithorhynchus anatinus. Classification (NCBI taxonomy): domain Eukaryota; kingdom Metazoa; phylum Chordata; class Mammalia; order Monotremata; family Ornithorhynchidae; genus Ornithorhynchus; species Ornithorhynchus anatinus. Next base: position 13,403,994 of record NC_041742.1, on the reverse strand, counting down.
CCTGGAGAATTCCATTTGTGTTCAAAGATAGAAGAGATTCAGATGGTCACAGATCTCTGACATGCAGGACTCTTTTCACTTCCCCGATAGGATCTGTAAAACTCAACAGAGGTGCTTCTCTGCTAGGCTGCTTTTATTCAGCAAATCAATCAATCCATGGTATTTATTAGGTGCTTACTAAGTGTAGAGTACTGTTCTAAGCACTTTTATTAGAGAAGCAGCGTGGCTTAGTGGAAAGAGCACGGGCTTGGGAATCAGGGGTCGTCGTGGGTTCTGATCCTGGCTCCGCCACTTATCAGCCGAGTGACTTTGGGTAATCACTTGACTGCTCTCTCCCTCAGTTTCCTCCTCTGTAAAATGGGGATTGAGACGTTGAGCCCCACGAGGGACAGGGACTGCGTCCATCCCCTTTTACTTGTACCCACCCCAGCGCTTCGTACAGTGCCTGGCACATAGTAAGCGCTTAATAAATACCATTACTATTATTATTTGTCTCTGTGCCTCGGTTACCTCATCTGTAAAATGGGGATTAAGACTTTGAGCCCCAGAGGGACAACCTAATTACCTTGTATCTTCCTCAGTGCTTAGAACAGTGCTTGGCACATACTAAGTGCTTAACAAATCCCATCATTATTATTATCATTCAGCAAATCAGGCAATCAATCAATGGTATTCATTAGGTGTTTACTATATGCAGAGCACTGTACTAAGCACTTGGGAGAATACAATGCAACAGAGTGGGTAGGCATGTTCCCTGTCCACAAGAAACTTACACCTTAGAGCAGACATCATTTTAATTTGAGTATCATTAAGATGAAGCATTAAGGGAAGCAAAGAGATGAACACAAAATATCATTTTCCTCAGACTTTCACCCGAGTTCTGTGAGGTGGAACTTGCCAGTTAATTGGCCATTTAGGTGGTAAAAATCCTTTTGAATTGGATGTCTTCAAAATGAATGTATCTCTGTGTCTGAAGGTCACTGCGTGACTGTTTATCCCTGAGGTTTCCTTGCTGCCCTTTGGAACCTTGCAGTTTCTATCTGTGGTGGAAACAGAGCTTCTTTTCAGTTGACTCCATTCAGATGTGAAGCAGCACAGGTCTGGAAGTCAGAAGGACCTGGGTTCCCATCTCAGCTCTACCAATTGCCTGCTGTGTGACCTTGGGCAAGTCACTTCTCTCTTGGCCTCAGTTTCCTCAACTGTAAAAGGGAGATACCTGTTCTCCCCCCATTTAGACTGAGAGCCGTACTATGACACATAGTAAGGGCTTAACAAATTCCATTAAAAAAAATAGCAATTTCTTCCCATTCCTCCCGGATGGAGGGACCAACCGGGTTCTTCGGGAAGCTCATCTCCATATCTTCTTGGCCTTTCTACATGTGATTTGCTGTCACTCTGCAGCATGTTATTCTCCTCAATTTAAGGCTTTCATTTTTCCCTTTTCCTTTTGACGGACTGCAGGCTCCAAACTCAACATTCGTTCCAGCTCCGGGAGGAAGATACAGCCTGGTATTTTCTCTGAGTTCTTCCGGTCCTGTATCCCTTCCTTTCTTCTGATTTCCTCCTTTGTTCTTTTCCCAGCCTCAGCCAGTGTTGGCAGGCTATTCCCTAGGCAAAAGAGTCAGGCAGTATTTGCTTTTGCCTGGGCGTGCAGTCTTTGGCTTATCTCTTTGTAGTTTATTTGATCTTGTGTTCGAAGGTTGCAGGGCTTCCTATTGCTGTTGTTGTTAATCATGTTGTTCATATGTCAGCCTTGATTATTCGTTTAACAATTAGGAGTCAATCTGTTATGAAGACTGGTTCTTTACCATCCTCTGGGGGTAAGTTTCCATTTTCGTTTTCGAATTCACTTAGACGTATTCTGGCCCAAACCAGAATGTTTAAGAGTAGAATTTGCTTCCGAGCAATACGCTTGTCCGAAGAGGGCCTGCCCGCCGACTTGAGTTATCTCGAATTTCCATGACCCCAAAAAATGATTTCCTCAAGAATGCAGGTAATCAATTGAGTCAAAGTTAACTTGGGAACTTCATTGTATTGGAAGAGGACGAGAGGCCATGTGGCCCAGTAGAACAAAGTAGATGACCGTGAGTCAGGGAGACCCGCCTTCTGATCCCTCTTCTAGCACTGACCTGATGTGTGACCATGGGTCGAGTGACTATGATCTCTCTGGGCCTCAGTTTCCTCATCTGTAAAATGGGGATAAGATCGACTGTAAGCTTTCATGTCGGATAGGGACTGGGTCCGATCTCATGACTTTTATCGACTCTCCTGCTTAGCGTGAGGTAAGTGCTTAATAGGGGCCATAATTACTATTGTGTAGGCTACCTGTCCATAGGAAGATGTATCAGACTTTTTCCACTTTGGAGGACAATGAGAAACTCCTCGCCATCTTGGAAACATAGAGCCCTTATCCTATTTGATATTGAATGGTGCTGTTCTCGCCGTATCGTTCCTAATAATAATAATAATAATAATAATGTTAGTATTTGTTAAGCGCTTACTATGTGCCGAGCACTGTTCTAAGCGCTGGGGTAGACATAGGGGAATCAGGTTGTCCCACGTGGGGCTCACAGTCTTACTCCCTATTTTACAGATGAGGGAACTGAGTCACAGAGAAGTTAAGTGACTTGCCCACAGTCACACAGCCGACAAGTGGCAGAGCTGGGATTCAAACTCATGAGCCCTGACTCCAAAGCCCGTGCTCTTTCCACTGAGCCACGCTGCTTCTCTTATTCCAGTTCTTATACCTGGGCTGTGTCTAAATGGGTCCCACGTGGACAGTTGAGAAAATTAACTAGGTGGTTTCAGGGGGAATGAAAAGAAACACTCCAATTAAAGGTTCTCACTCAATCCCGATTGGCTGCCTACGCCGATCCAAATCAGATCGTGAGTGCTCTACGTGGCCCTTTCTGTTGTCTAGTACACCCAGGAGGGTTCAAAAGAAGCCATCCAAGGAGCTCTGCCTTGGGATTTTGAGCCCCGAGGATCAATTTCTAAGAAGCCTCATGTGGTCCCCTGAGGGCTTTGGGATGCAGCTGAGGGTTGGTAAACATTCCACATTTCCCACCGTCTCCACTTTAGCATGTACTTAGTGGGTTTGATTATTGTCTTAGCCTCATCTTTCCTGACCTTCTGTGTCTGTCTCTTAAAAGTACAGGTAGCTTGGGGAGCGTTTGAATTGTGACTAATGCTTCTGGTTAATACTTAATCCTCAAAATGATACTCTGAAATGGCTTAAATCAGTGTGCTAAAATTGAACAAGTTCTGAGAGCCACTCTGTAGACTGTATCATTAGCCCCATAATTGTACAGTGCATGAAGTACTAGGTTTTCATTACTTGGAAAAAAGTAACGACCTCGCAATTGACTCCCACATTTAACATTTTCGTCTCGGCTTCAACACCATTAAACGAGACGACTTGCGCTGACCACATAAGGAGCCAGAGAAGCAGTTAAATCTAATTCAATTTCAACCCAACGACGATAACAATAATTGGTGATTTACCAGATTGGAGGCCCAAGTTAACTAAGATTCAAAATCGGGAAGATTTGGAATAGATAATTAGCCTCCGAGGCACAACGTTAGTGTGTTAGGTTAGGGTCCTGCTCCCTTAGTAATTATACGGGTCCAAACTACGCCAATCGGTCAATCAATCAGTTGTATTTTTTGAGCGCTTATTGTGTGCCGTGCGCTATGCTAAACTCTTGGGAGAGTACAGTGTAACAATATAACAGAATTGGTAGATAGGTTCCCTGTCTGCGATGAACTTACAGCCTATTGGGGGAGACAGACATGAATATAAAAAAAGAAATTGCGGATATGTATCTTAAGTGCTGTGTAGCTGAGGAAAGGGTGAATTAAGGGAGCAAATCTAAGTGGAAGGTCAACTCAGCAGGGAGTGGGAGAAGAGGACACGAGGGCTTAGTCAGAGACGGCCTCTTGAAGGAGATGGGCCTTCAGTAAGATCTCTTGGAACAACTCGAAGATACACCAAAGCCTTTCTAGGACCCAGCTGTATTTCCCTCACTGCCTCAGGGGAACAGTTTTCCGATGCTCTCAGGGTCCCACTCTTCAAAGATTTTCAAGATGGTTGTTAAATAATCATCAGAAGCAGCCCTTCTGGCCTCCCCCGGCCCATCTGTCGCTACTAGCGCCAACCGAGTACCGCAGGCCGCGGTTCACAGTTGAAAATCCACACCCAGGTGAACCTCACTCCCATATGGGTCTGGGAGTCAGAAGGTCATGGGTCATAATTCCTGCTCCACCAGTTGTCTGCTGTGTGAACTTGGGCAACTCACTTGACTTCTCTGAGCCTCAGTTCCCTCATCTGTAAAATGGGGATTGAGACTGTGAGCCCCACATAATAATGTTGGTATTTGTTGAGCGCTTACTATGTGCAGAGCACTGTTCTAAGCGCTGGGGTAAACATAGGGGAATCGGGTTGTCCCACGTGGGGCTCACAGTCTTAATCCCCATTTTACAGATGAGGGAACTGAGGCACAGAGAAGTTAAGTGACTTGCCCACAGTCACACAGCTGACAAGTGGCAGAGCTGGGATTCGAACTCATGAGCCCCGACTCCGAAGCCCCTGCTCTTTCCACTGCGAGGGACCGTATCTAACCCGATTTCCTTGTACCCACCCCAGTGCTTAGTACAGTGCCTGGCACATAGTAAGTGCTTAACAAATACCATTATTATTATTTGCCACTTCTCTGCTGTGTAGACCTTGGCCAAGTCACTTCACTTCTCTATGCCATCTGTAAAAGGGGGATTTTTTAAAATGGCATTTGTTAAACACTTACTGTGCCTGGCATATAGTGACCGCTTAGATACCGTAATTATTATTGATTATTATTATTGTGTGCCAGGCCCTGTTCTAAGCACCAAGGTAGACACAAGATAATCAGGTTGCGTACAGTCCCTGTTCCTTATGGGGCTCACCGTCTTAATCCCCCTTTTACAGATGAGGGAACTGAGGCACGGACAAGTGAAATGTTGTGCCCAGGTTCACGCAGCAGACAAGTGGCCGGGTTGGGATTCAAACCCGGGTCCTTCTGACTCCCAGGCCTGTGCTCTATCCACTAGGCTAGGCTGCTTCCCTCTTTCATTCATTCAATAGTATTTATTGAGCGCTTACTATGTGCAGAGCACTGTACTAAGCGCTTGGAATGAACAAGTCGGCAACAGATAGAGACGGTCCCTGCCGTTTGATGGGCTTACGGTCTAATCGGGGGAGACGGGCAGACGAGAACAATGGCAATAATAATAATAATAATAATGTTGGCATTTGTTAAGCGCTCACCATGTGCCGAGCACTGTTCTAAGCGCTGGGGTAGACACAGGGGAACCGGGTTGTCCCACGTGGGGCTCACGGTCTTAATCCCCATTTTACAGATGAGGTAACTGAGGCACCGAGAAGTGAAGTGACTTGCCCACAGTCACACAGCTGACAAGCGGCGGAGCCGGGATTCGAACCCATGACCTCTGACTCCAAAGCCCGCGCTCTTTCCACTGAGCCACGCTGCTTCTCCGATAAATAGAGTCAAGGGGAAGAACATCTCATAAAAACGATGGCAACTAAATAGAATCAGGGTGATGTACATCTCATTAAACAAAATAAACCAAATAAATAGGGTGATAAAGATATATACAGTCGAGCGGACGAGTACAGTGCTGAGGGGGTGGGACGGGAGAGGGGGAGGAGGAGCGGGAAAGTGGGGAGAAGAGGGTTTAGCTGCAGACAGGTGAAGGGCGGCGGGGTAGAGGGAGCAGAGAGAAAAAAGGGGGAGCTCAGTCTGGGAAGGCCTCTTGGAGGAGGTGAGCTTTAAGTAGGGATTTGAAGAGGGGAAGAGAATGAGATTGTCTGAGGTGAGGAGGGAGGGCATTCCAGGACCTGTGCGACCATGAAGACTGAACAAACGGAAACAGTTCTTCCAAAGAAACATTTTGTCAGCTGTTCTGGGCTTGGAAGCGGTAGCAAGTTTGGAATGAGTTTTACGGGGTGAGATCGACTGCCACTTTGCCCTTTGGCCAGCTGCTGAGGGCGATATATGGCTCCACTAGGGCTTGGGCGGTAAACCCGGTGTCGACGAGGAAGAGGTCTACCAACTCTCTTATATTGTACTCTCCCAAGGGCTTAGTACAGTTCCCTGCACACAGCAAGCATTCAATAAATATGATTGATTGAATATTATGTATTATTTATTATTTATGGCATTTGTTAACTCCTCTCTAGATGCCAGGCACCGTACTGAGCCCTGGGGTAGATAGGTAGGACTCAGTCCCTGTCCCACCTGGGGCTCACAGCATTAATCCCCATTTTCCAGGTGACGTAACTGAGGCACAGAGAAATTAGGTGACTTGCCCAAAGTCACATCGCTGATAAGTGGCGGAACCGGCGTTAGAACCCGTGACCTCTGACTCCCAAGCCCGTGTCCTTTCCACTGAGCCACGCTGCTTCTCCCGTGTGGGGCTCACAGTCCTAATCCCCATTTTACAGATGAGGTGACTGAGGCACGGAGAAGTTAAGTGACTTTTCAGGATGTATCATGAAACCTCTAGGGCTGGATAGCATCGGAGCTAGAAATTAGACCATTATTCATAATGGGATTAATGAGGTGTGGGCCTGAAGGGCAAGAAGATGGAGTGAGACTTAGAGTAGTTCTAAAGTTATACAAACTATCCAAGTGACAAATACAGCTAATTGCTACCGACGTGCTCAGGACTGAATTTAGACTTTATAAACTACTTAGCATCTACCTAATGAGGAGAAACAGCATGGCCTAGTGGATAGCGCGCGGACCTGGGAGTCAGAAGGACCTGGATTCCCTTCCCAGTTCCACTCCTTGTCCGTTGTGTGACCTTAGGCAAGTCACTTTGATTCTCTGGGCCTCAGTTACCTCATCTGTAAAATAGGGGCTATGACTGGGAGCCACATATGGTACAGGGACTGGGTTAAGCCTGATCAGCTTTCATCTACCCCAGTGCTTAGACTAGTGCTGGACGTATAGTAGTATTATCATTATTAGTAGTAGTAGTAATGATAATACTCTCGAATGGAACAATGCTTGGCTTGGGCTTTGGTTCTCATACTGGGTTCTCTTTCCTTTTTATCGTGTACGTAGTCGTAGATGATGATAATAATGATGATATTTGTTAGGTACTTACTATGTGCCAAGCACAGTTCTAAGCACTGGGTAAGTGATCATCAGAAAGGACACAGTTCCTCTCTCACTTGGGGTTCAAATTCTAAGAGGGAGATAGAGGCAGATATTTTTATCCTCACAGTAATCGCTCAATGAATACGATTGAATGAATGAATGGACGAGGCCCAGAGCGGGTGACTTGCCCAAGGTCACCTGGACGAACAAAGATTAGGTCCAGAGTCTCCCGACTCAGAGTCCCACGCTCCCGTGGCTTGGTGGAAAGAGCCCGGGCCTGGGATTCGGAGGTCCTGGGTTCTGATCCCGCCTCTGCCACTTGTATGCTATGTGATCTTGGGCAAGTCACTTAACTTCTCTGTGCCTCAGTTACCTCATCTATAAAATGGGGATTTAAACTGTGAGCCCCACGTGGTTCAACCTGATTACTGTCTATCTACCCCAGTGCTTTAGAACAGTGCTTGGCACATAGTATGCACTTAACAAATACCATTATTATTATTTCCATTAGACCACCCTGATTTTCGAGTTTTTTTTTATAATGGTGTTTGTTAAGGACTTATTTTGTGCAAGACACTGTACTAAGCGCTGGGGTAGATACAAGCTAATCAGTTGGACACAATCCATCTCCCGCATGGGACTCATAGTCTTTATCCCCATTTTACAGATGAGGTGACTGAGGCCCAGAGAAGTGAAGCGACCTGCCCGAGGTCACACAGCAGATATGTGGCGGAGCTGCTGTCTGACCACTTTTGGGTCATGGCCCGGAACTGGGAGTCACTATCCTCCCGCCTGCCCGGGGGCCCAGATAACACCCCTGTGGCTTCGTTCTCCGCCCCTTGAGACAAGTGGTCTTCCACATCAGAAAGAGGGTGGAGGCTGCAGAGATTTACCAGCTTGTCTCACTGCCAGGCCTGGAGAGAAAGCCAAGCAGAGGACAAATTCCTCCATGATCTTGCTTTTTCAGCCAGCTGTGCTGGCCCTTTCTGAAAACTCAACTCCTTCTACGCTACTCGCTGTCTGAGCTCTTGAGATATTCCTCAGATCAGAAATCAAAGCCGTAAATAGGAAAGTATCTACGGTCCAGTAACGTGACAAGGCAGACGGTATTTCTCGCGCAGGTATTCCATACCAAACTCTGCGCTAAGCAAGATACTTAGGTCACAAACAGTTCCTGTTCCACTTAGGGCTCACAATCTGATAGAGAGGGAGCACAAAATAATAATGATGATGATGCTGGTATTTGTTAAGCACTTACTATGTGCCAAGCACCGTTCTAAGAGAGAAACAAGGTAACCAGATGGTCCCACCTGGGGCTCACATTCTTAATCCCCATTTTACAGATGAGGTAACTGTGGCACAGAGAAGTGAAGTCACTTGCCCAGTCACACAGCAGACACTTGGCGAAGCCGGGGTTAGAACCCATGACCTCTGACTCCCAAGTCCGTGCTCTTTGCACTAAGCCACGCTGCTGTTTCCGTTTTACAGAGAAGGAAACTGAGGCCCAGGGTGATGAGAGACTTTGCCCAAGCACACACAGCAGGTCAGGGCTAGCGTGGGACTAGAAATCTCTCTGTGTGTCACATTTTGCCCAGAGTGGTTAGATGGGCTAATACCTAGGTCCTAGCCTTTAAAACTCGGGAAAATCTTTATCAACAGAGGATTAGAACTGCGAAAGCATGAAAATGAAATTGAGCTTCCTTGGTTCAGTCACTTATCGCCCGGTTTTAAAACTACTTGCCCTGCAGTTACCTTTTTAATTATATTGCAAGTCTTCAATTAAATGTTGGGAGGTTGAAAATTAAGTGACAATGCTGATTGTTTCTGAAGAAGACCTGAAGCGATGCTATTAAGAGCACAGTCATGGGAAGTGGAAGGAGTTTTTGTGTGAAGTGTTAATTATACAAGCAATACCCTGCCTAAACGTTAGCCGAGAGGGGGAGGCAAGCAGTGTTTAAAAGGCACTGAAATCGGAGGCACAGGAGAGTGTTAAGTGTCCTAGTCTCACTCCACCCCACCCTCTTCTCTTCCAGCGACTATTTCTCTCCGTTGGAGTGTCCGGGGAGGTAGGGAGGGAGCGAGGGGCCCGGTGAGACGTGGTGATTTCTTGTGATCTGGCCTGAGATCTTCATCCGTGGGCCACAGGATGTTCAGTTTCTAGCCCTCTAGGAAGAAGGGCCCAGGGAGGACAGGCTACAGTCACTAGACTATACTATACAGTCACCGTGTCCTGGGAGATAGTCCACAGCATGGCCCAATGGCTAGAACCCGGGCCCGGGAGTCAGAAGGACCCGGGTACTCATCCCGGTCCGGCCCCTCGTCTGCCGCGTGACCTCGGGCAAGTCGCTTTACTTCTCTGGACCTCAGTTGTCTCATCTGGAAAATGGGGATTAAGACTGGGAGTCCCCGGTGGGACAGGGACTGTGTCCAACCCGATTAGGTTGTATCTACCCCAGCGTTTAGAGCAGCGCGTGACACAAATTCCATCGTCGTCGTTACCACTGTCAATCGATGAGTCAATCACTGATACCGATCTAGCACTTACTTTGAGCAGAGCAGGTACTAAGCACTTGGAAGAGTGTGATGCGGTGGAGTAGGTATAGACGCCGGTCACGAGTAGCGTACAGACTAGAGAGGGGTTTACCATCGTCCTTTGCCATCGGGTCTCCCATCTTGCTCTGCTGTAGCACGGCAGGGTGACCGCTAGGGCCGGTGATAGGCCTGATGAATTAAGAGTGCTGGGGATGGGGTTGCCCTGACGGTCGGACCCTGAAACTGATCCTTAATCCAGAGTGGACCTCAACTACTGAGGTATTCTTGTCCTTGTTGTTCACACCATTTTCCCTTGGATTATGTGTCCTCCATTTCCTTATCCCCCTCCCCGATCCCCCACGTCTTATTCTTTGATCGTGAGCCCCTGGAGCCAACGAGGTATTGACGTCGGAGAGTTTTGTGGTTTGCATTAAAAAAAAAAAGTACTCCGGACGCACCTGAAAGCAGAATTAATGTCAGAGAAGTTAAAGATTGCAGTCTGCGTGTTGTCTGATCACAACCTGGCTAGCGTAGGGAATTGGATCTGATAAAAACAGATGAAGCCCCACGAGGTACAGGGAGAGAAAGTCGATTTAGAGTGGAGAAGAAAGGGGAAAGGTCAGGCCAGTGCTATGGTCAAAAATGCAGAGAGGCTAGTTCGAGATTCCTTGTGAGAGAATCGGTTCCTTCCAGGAGCACTTTATCGGCCTCATAAGAATAATTATGGTATTTGTTAAGCACTTACTGTGTGTCAAGCACTGGGGTAGAAACAGGCCAATCAGGTTGGACACACTCCCCGTCCCGTAAGGGGCTCAGAGTCCTAAACCCCATTTTACAGATGAGGTAACTGAGGCCCAGAGAAGGGAAGTGACTTGTCCGAGGTCACACGGCAGACACGTGGTGGAGCGAGGATTAGTACACCGGTCCTTCTGATTCTCAGGCCCGGGCTCCATCCATTAGGCCAAGCCGGCCTTATGACCCAGCGATTCACTCTTAGACTCACAGTAGCATTAGTACTTGCTTGAGCATCCGATGGTTGCTTTGTTTTGGGAAGTACAAAACGAAGAGGTGACCCACTGCCTGCCCACAAGGAGTTCACCTCCAACAGGGAAGACTGCGTCTATACGTGTAAGTCTGTAAAAGCTGCGTAGTCAAAATAAATAATCGAAGGTACAGTGGAGAAACCAAAGGTAGAATGTGCTGAGCGTGGGTCTGATGAATACAGAAGCGCTGGAGGTGGCCGATCGGTTTATCAGAATAGAAGCCACGGGATGGGTGGGTTCTCTGAGTGGAGTGCAGGCTGCCTTCTGGATGAGTAATTCTTTGAGAAAGATTTCTTACTCTCCCCTCCCTGCCCCTCAAATAATCAAATCAATCAGAGGTATTTGTAGAGTACTTCCCGTTGGTGGAGCACTGCATTTAGCACATGGGGCGTACAATAGGGTAAGTGGACGCAATCCTTGCCCTCAGTGATCTTATAACCTAGTGAGGGAGACAGACGGTGATATTAATCTCAGGTAAGGACATCAACGGAATGTAACATAATCTCTAAACTCGTCGTAGGCAGGGAACACGTCTGTTACGTTGTTGTATTGTACCCTTCTAAGCGCTTGGAGCAGCGTTCTGCACACGATAAACACTCAGTAAATAGGATTGATTGATATATGTCCATTAGAGCTGTGTAGCCGAGTTGACCATCAAAGTTCATTCATTCAATAGTATTTATTGAGCGCTTACTATGTGCAGAGCACTGTACTAAGCGCTTGGAATGAACAAGTCGGCAACAGATAGAGACGGTCCCTGGCGTTTGACGGGCTTACGGTCTAATCGGGGGAGATGGACAGACGAGAACGATGGCGATAAATAGAATCGCGGGGAAGAACGTCTCGTAAAAACAATGGCGACTAAATAGCATCGAGGCGATGTACATTTCATTAACAAAATAAATAGGGTAATGAAAATATATGCAGTCGAGCAGACGAGTACAGTGCTGAGGGGATGGCAAGGGAGAGGGGGAGGAGCAGAGGGAAATGGGGGGAAAAGAGGGTTAAGCTGTGGAGAAGTGAAGGGGAGGTGGTAGACGGAGTAGAGGGAGAAGGGGAGCTCGGTCTGGGAAGGCCTCTCGGAGGAGGTGAGTTTTAAGTAGGGTTTCGAAGAGGGGAAGAGAATCGGTTTGGCGGAGGTGAGGAGGGAGGGCGTTCCGGGACCGCGGGAGGACGCGGCCCGGGGGTCGACGGCGGGACGGGCGAGACCGAGGGACGGCGAGGAGACGGGCGGCGGAGGAGCGGAGCGTGCGGGGTGGGCGGTGGAAAGAGAGAAGGGAGGAGAGGTGGGAAGGGGCGAGGTGACGGAGAGCCTCGAAGCCTAGAGTGAGGAGTTTTCGTTTGGAGCGGAGGTCAATAGGCAACCACTGGAGTTGTTTAAGAAGGGGAGTGACATGCCCAGATCATTTCTGCGGCAAGATGAGCCGGGCAGCGGAGTGAAGAATAGACCGGAGCGGGGCGAGAGAGGAGGAAGGGAGGTCAGAGAGAAGGCCGACACGGTAGTCTAGCCGGGATATAACGAGAGCCCGTAGCGGTAAGGTAGCCGTTTGGGTGGAGAGGAAAGGGCGGATCTTGGCGATATCGTAAAGGTGAAACCGGCAGGTCTTGGTAACGGATAGGATGTGTGGGGTGATCAAAGTGCATCGGTGATGCAGAAAAGGGGGGAAATGGGTGGGGAAGTGGAAGGATGCTTTGGATTTGGTGGGACACGGTTCTCGTAATAATAATAATTATTATTATGGTTTTTATAAGCACTTACTCTGTGCCTAGCACTGTTCTAAGCACTGGGGTAGATAAAAGGTAATCAGGTTGTCCCACATGGGGCTCTCAGTCTTCATCCCCCTTTTACAGATGAGGTAACTGAGGCACAGAGAAGTGAAGTGACTTGCACAAGGTCACACAGCAGATGTGGCAAAACTGGGATTAGAATCCACGACCTCTGATTGCCAAGCCTGTGCTTTTATCAGGCCATGCTGCTTCTCCTCATCAGTGATATTTCTTGACACTGGGTGCCCAGCACTCTACTAAGCGTTTGGGAAGTTATAGCACAACAGAGATGGCAGACACCTTCCCTGCCCCCACTGAGCTTACAGTCAAGAGGGGGAAGACAGGCAGGGATGTAAATGTGAAATTTATAATATATAATTTAATATTTGTTAAATTATATATAGTAGATTTCTATGAAATCTAGGACAGAAGGTTCAGTTCCGTGGGTCTTTGCTCTTGTATCCTGCAGATGCTGGCTGGGCAGCTGCTTTTGCACCCAAAAGAATCGAGCACGTCTATTTTCTGTCCAAAAGTCAGTCCACTGTCACGCTGTTTGAATTTCAACTTCAGGATGGGGAGACGAGGTTCATCCCACTCCCGAATCAGGGCTGTTCTTTTTCTCTGTAGGAGATCTTGATTATTAATTTGCCGGCTATCTGAAGCCAATACAGCACTGCTTCACTTTAATGGGCCGTAAAACATCCTACCTTTATCGGGGGCCTTGGTTCTCTGCCGCTCGTCGTTAGAGACCATTCGGGGGGGATTTTATGTGTTGAGGCGTCGGCTTCCGATACGGGCAGCGTTTGAGGGTGGCATTAGGGCAGGAGCGGGACGTGGGGGACAAGCCGAAGGGGAGAGATCGTGGGCCGGCACGGTCGCGTTATATCCGAAAACCCGGAGCAACCCCTCGAGTTGTAATTTGCAGGGACCCCGAGGTTCAGATTCCCGAGGTTCAGATTCCCATTAAAGTTTCACCATCTGACACTGGCAAAACCTTGGTTTCACTTTCCTTTTTGAGAGGAGGAATCGAAGGAGCCACTGATCGGGAAAAGCCATACGGAGAATTGCTCAGTCCCGATTTTCAGGAAAGAAACAATTCTGTCAGTCGACCACCTCGCTTGTCCGATCACTTGACTTTCTCTGATAAGATAGCTTGCAGAAGGACCCAGAACACGACTCTCCCGGGTTAATGGGCTCTGAGACGTCTTCCTTCTGACTCTAATGGTAACCCGGAGCTCTCTGACAGGTTTCAAGATACAGAATGGCTTTCCTTGAGTGGGCCATAAAGCACATTACCAACTTGGGAGCAAATGGCCACAAACTCTGCCTGGTGCCTGTATTGTACTTTTCCAATCCACACGCAGTAAGTGCTCAATAAATTCGATTTAATGAGTGAATGAATGAACCCTGGGGATATGATCTGTCTCTTAGCTCCATGTAGAAGCCTGTGGGCAGGACCCAAGCCTCTGGGGGCCATGGTCGAGATGGGCCTCGGACCGTCCCCTCCAGTGGTCCGTGGCCACGGAGGCGCCCGTCTCGTTCCTTGCCGACCCTCTGGGGCCGGAGCCCCAAAGCTAACTCCGTTCTCCAGAAACATTTGCAGGATGTACTTCTCCCTTTCAACTCTCAGCCTAACAAGAATGAGCACCTTTTTATTCTCTGACAAAATACGACTGGAGAGCTTCATCTCGGCACCACCGGCCCAAATTTTAAATGCCAGTGGTCCACGATCAGGCCCCTTGGGAAATGTAGTGTTTCGAAGTGAAAGTCAATGAGCCCCTGTTGCTTTTTAAATGGAAATGTTGATTGTCCCTTCATCGGGAGCATTCCGTGACGAGAAATGGTTCCACCTGACATAAACTACGCTCTCCACCTTTGCATAAATTCGATGATCTTCTATGGTCATTAAACATTAAGGCCTTTGGCACTGAATTTTTTTTTAAGAGTTCAGCTGGACTGTAAGGATTCTCTGCAAGATGGTGAGCTTCTTAAGGGTAGGGATCTTGTCTTCCAAGTGTTGGATACTCTCCCAAACACTTAGCATACTGCTCTGCACACAGTAGATGCTCACTGCTTGCTACCGATAGTTAAAAGAACGGTTCTCAGGAGGATCAAAGACTTCATTTTCCAGACTCAAAAGCCAATCTTGAACAATCTGGAGGGATTATCAATGGAAAGAGCACGGGCCCGGGAGTCAGAGGAACTGGGTTCTAATTCCCGCTCTGCTAGTTACCTGCTGTGTGACATTGGGCACTTAACTGCTCTGTGCCTCATTTTCCTCGTATGTAACATGGGGATTCGATACCCGTTTCCCTCTTACTTAGACTGTGAGCCCCATATGAGACAGGGATTGTGTCCAACCTGATTAAGTTGTATCTACTCTAGTGCTCCCCTCTCAGGGACGCTCCTGGAGAGTTTCCAGTGCTCTACCAGTCACGACTACAGGAGGGAAAGTCAAGGAGAGGCTTATTCATTCCATGCCTAGCTTGGGCAGTGGCTAGCGAGTGGCAGGCAATCTCCTACGAGTCGAAACTCATCTGGGCTGGGCAGCAGCGGCCCGGGAGAGAGTCGAGGGCAGAGACTCGTCTATCACTTCCGTATTTTTATCGAAAAAACTCTATGGATCCACTACCAGAACAATTGTAGATGGAAGTGGGGCGTTGTGGGAGAACCCAGGTCCTCTGACACCCGGGCCCGGTCTCTTTCTCCTAGGCAGTGCTGCTTCTGGAGAAATCAGCACTGTGCTCCTCTCCCCAGTCCTTCCACCCCCGATTTACATTATTTCATTCATTCAGTCATGTTTACTGAGCGCTTACTGTTTGCACAGCAATGTACTAAGCCTTTGGGGGAGCACAATATAACAAACAAGCACATTCCCGCCCACCGTGGGGCGGAATTAGAATTGGAATTCATTCATTTAGTAGTATTTATTGAGCACTTACTATGTTCAGGGCACTGCACTAAGCACTTGAAATGTTCAATTCGGCAGCAGCTAGAGACAATCCCTGCCCAGTAACGGGCTCACGGTCTAAATGGCATCGCTATGGGTTGCATGTGACTTGACAGCGTAAGGCAACAACTCCAGTGTTTGGAAAAGGCTCCAGCAAAGATTTCTAGGCTATGTTAGTCAAGATAGGGTCTGGAGAGAATGAGTTGTTTATGCTCCAAGGGTACCCGGGGCCCCTCAGCACAGGCCGAGCGCCGCAACCTGTTTCCTCAGGAATCCGGGACAAATCTTAGCGCATTTCATTAGTGTTGCGTAGCATGCTCTTGATATCATGTAACTGCAGCTGCAAGTCCAACTTTCAGTTTTAATCTGCAAGCTTCAAGTGGCTCTGCTGTATGTCTGCTCTGGGACCTTGGGCAAATCACTTCACTTTTCTGTGCCTCTGGTCCCTCATCTGTAAAATGGAGATGAAGACTGTGCGCCTCATGTGGGACAGGGACTGTGTCCAAGCTCATTAGCTCATATCTACCTCAGCGCCTAGAGTTGCATGGCATATGATAAGCGCTTAACAAATGCAGTTATTATAAATTATCATTGTCCCCCTCTAGCCTATAAGCTCGTTGTGGACAGGGAATGTGTCTGTTTATCATTGTATTTTACTCTCCCAAGCGTTTATTACAGTGGTCTGCACATAGTAAGCGCTCGATGAATAGGACAGATATTATGCTGCTGGTCTTTTCACATTTTTAGGTAATGCTAGCCTTCTGAGGGGTCTTTGTGGTTACTGATGAGGCCTTTGCAAAGTTATCATGGCCCCAGGAGTCCCTAGTTGTCAGGGAGCAGGCTTGGAGCCCCAAGGGGTCTGTTTACAGGTGATGGATGATTAATAGAGTATCATCAACTGTGGCCACGTTGACCAATTCTGTCTGGTTCTCAATTTCCAGGGAACCATGTGCAGGACCCACTGTGGGGCTAAGCCCATAAACCAACTTCTCTAAGTCTCTCTCCCTTGATGGAGAAGCAGCGTGGCTCAGTGGAAAGAGCACGGGCTTTGGAGTCAGGGCTCATGAGTTCGAATCCCAGCTCTGCCACTTGTCGGCTGTGTGACTCTGGGCAAGTCACTTAACTTCTCTGTGCCTCAGTTCCCTCATCTGTAAAATGGGGATGAAGACTGTGAGCCCCACGTGGGACAACCTGATTCCCCTATGTCTACCCCAGCGCTTAGAACAGTGCTCGGCACATAGTAAGCGCTTAACAAATACCAACATTATTATTATTAACATTATTATCTCTTTTTATTTTCTTTTAATGGTATTTGTTAAATTCTTCCTATGTACCAGGCACTGTATTAAGCTCTGGGGTAGATACAAGATAATGAGGTGGGACCCATTCGACGTCCCACACGAGACTCACAGTTTTAATCCCCATTTTACAGATGAGGTAACTGAGCCACAGAGAAGTGAAATGATTTGCCCAAGGTGACCCAGAAGCCAAGAGGTGGAGCTGGAATTAGAACACCTACCGGGCCTGTGCTCTTTCCACTAGGCCACATTGCATCTCTTATCTCCATCTCCAGTGCCCCAGGTTGGTGCTATGCTGTGGCTTCTCAAGGTGGTTACCTAAGACCCGTAAGGGTCACGGTGGGTTTCATTCATCACCCCTTTTGTCTCGACCACACCTTCCTTTCCCCTAAGACCACCTCCGTGGTTTCATCCTGATAACAGAGCCCGGTTTCATGCCATTTTGATGAATGATAGCCCTGCCCCGGTGACTCATATCCATTTCCTTTTGACCACATTATTCACCGTAACTATTTTCTGCTTCGTTTGTGGCACCGTTAGCCAGCCTTAGCCCCTGATGGGCCTTGGTGATTTTTATGAAGGGAATCTGTCATACCTAATCTCTCTCTCATTTCTGCCACTGCTTACCCTGCTACCTCGGCCCGTTCACTGCGCTTCCTCCTGCCAACCCCAATATTTTGCCGATATCCCTCATTCACGAAGCAGCCGCCTGTTAATCTTCAAAATCCATTTCTTCCCCAAAGACTATTATTCCTCAGTGATAAAAGGCATGATGTATGCATGTCTTCAGATCTGGCCACTCCAGTCAACTTGTTTTGGTAAGGGAAATGGCATGGCCTGATGGAAAGAGCAGGGGCCTGGGAGTTACTACCAGTGCTCAAGCGCTCAGTACAGTGCTTTGTACTCAGGAAGCACTCAATCAATACCACTAATGACGATGATGATGATGAGTTCTGTTAGGGAGAGAACTTGAGGGGTCGGTGGGACGTCGAAGTAGAGACTTCATCTGAAAGTCTCATGACCTAACTGAAAGAGTACAGTCCTGGGAGTCAGAAGGCGTGGGTTCTAATCCCAGCTCTGCCACTTGCCTGTTGTGTGACCTTGGGTAAGTCTCTTACTTTCCATGGGTCTCACTTTCCTCATCTATAAATTGAGGATTTAAGTAGAGTGTTCTCCCTCTTAGACTATGAGGGATAGGAACTAGGTCTGACCTGATTATTTTGTATTAACCCCGGCACTTTGTAAATTGGGTGTCACATAGTCAGCACTTAGCAGATGCCACATTTTCTATTATTGGTATGATCAGTGATATTATCAATCAATTGGTATTATAGTGTCTTTATCTATAATTCTATTTACATTGATGCTGTTAATGCCTATCTACTTGTTTTGTTCTGTTGTCTGTCTCCCCCCTTCTGGAGTGTGAGCCCTTTCGGTAGGGATTGTCTCTATCTGTTGCCGAATTGTACTTTCTAAGCGCTTAACATAGTGCTCTGCACACAGTATGAGCTCAATAAATACAATTGAATGAATGAATGAATCCATTTTTAGAGCAAGAGGCAGATTCTTATTCTTATCACCCTTCATCCAGAGGACCTGGGTCCTAATGCCAGCTCTGCAATTTGTCTGCTACGTGATCTTGGGCAAGTCACTTAACTTCTTTGTGATGCAGTTCCCTCATTTGCAAAATGGGGAATCAGTACATGTTCTCCCTCCTACTCAGATGGGTGAGCCCCATGTGAGACCTGATTATCTTGTATCTACCCCAGGGCTTAGTAGACTGCTTGACACATAGTAAAAGATACTGCAGTTATTACTCATTACCATTTTGCTCTACCATTTTCTCCCAGAGTCTAAATTATGCCTTCACATGAATTTCCAGAAGCCATGTTGACAGGCCAAGGCCTGTAATAGAAATCAGTAATATCCTAAGACCTCTTTAAGGGCCCAGAAAAGGAAATCCAGTTACCAAAGGGACTCAGCACACCGAGGAAATAATAAAAGTGTTCCTTTAAATAAATACTTCGGTAAGTCTTATCTAATATCTCACCAGGAATCAAGTTCTAGGGTTGTTGTCTTTTTTGAAAAGGAGAAATGCTGTTTGGCTTTTATAGCTCTTTTTTATCCAGAGGGCTCCTCTCGCTAAAGTTCTCTGAATTGTGTCACTCTATGTGACCAAATGGTCCAGTTGCATGATTTTTGTCATTCGAGGTTGTCAAAATAACCAGGCTTATTTTTGTGGGTTTTTTCCTTTTTTTCCTTTTTTTTTTTTTTTTATATCCACCACCCGCTGGTGATCCAGGGAACAAGGAATGGTTATGGAAATCGGGAAACCTGGGTCCTAGACTCAGTTTGGTCTGCTTGGGCTGTGTTTTCAGCGATAACTATTTCTGGCTGAAGAACAGCCTAGGGTGTATCCCAAGCTGGAGGGGCCCAGCAGCAAACAGCTGGGAAGCAGCACTGCCCAGCAATTAGACCACAGGCTTGGAAGTCAAAAGGCCCTGGGTTCTATTCCCTACTCTGCCACTCGTCTGCTTTGTGACCTTGGATAATTAATTTCACTTCTCTTTGCCTCAGTTACCTCGTCTGTAAAATGGGGACTAAGACTGTGAGCTCCACTCGAGACATGGACTGTGTCCAACCGACTTGCTTAGCTTGTATTGACCCCAGTGCTTAATATAGTGCCTGGAACATAGTAAGCTCTTAACAAATGCCACTGAAGGAAGAACAAGGAATCCTGACAAACAGCTGGAGAAAATGACCCCAGGGGCTAACAGTTTCACCACCTGCTGGGTCAGGATGTCACTATATGGCATCTGCTTTGTGCTGCTAGCCTTTTTGTTAAAATATAAACACCCAAACCCACCTTCACATCCCAATTTGGTGCCCCCAAGCCTACCTACCTGCCCGTGGCACTCGGTGCCTCAGTGAGAACACTACTGGCCAGGACGAGAGAGGGTATGTGATACCGCTCGGACTCTCAGTCATCGGTGCTAGAATCTGTGACCTGTTCAAGGATCCGGTCCTGAGTGCCCAGGCCCAAAACCTGCCAGAGACTCCTTCACTCACGTCCCCCAGCGGTTGCCTGACCAGGTCCCTGCCAATAGGGAAACTGCCAGCTGGTGAAATCCACAGTGCCCGCCTGACATGTCTCCGGCCAGTCCGAAAGCAGAACGCTTAAGAAACCGTGCAATGCTCCGAGGTTGATGGAAGGGCTGAGGGAGATTCACCTGGGAAAGAGCAAAACAGCCCCTCGTAAGTAATGAAAGATGGTCGGAGAAATCAAGCGGGCCGGGGAACCAATACGAAGTCAACGGAGTGGAGACTGCGGGTAATCGTTTTACACCTCCTCGGTCTACTGAGAACACTACAGAAAAGTGGAGGTGGGGAAAATGTCTATAAAAGTACAGTCCTGATGTATAGCAAAGGAAGACTTGAATTTACCCGATGTATAAATCAAACTTTTTTAAGCGCCTGGAACATGGTATAACTTATGGTTGACTCGATATTTTCAATGTTCTGTCCCCTCTCTTTGTGTGTTTAATGACACCCGATCCAGTCTTTCTCCTTCAGTCAGAGAGAAATGGATTCCAAATTAATGAATCTGAGTGGCATTTAGAAGTAAGCAGTGCACACTGCTGGCCCAGTTGCCGACAGTTGTTACCAAAAATGGGCTGTTTTATTCTGGGCTGCCGTGAAGAGGTCTTGCGTGCATTTGTTGTTACTTAGTCCTGGCAGCGCAAGGCCATTTTTACTCTTTCAGGGTCAGAGCTTACTAACTCTTCTTTTCTCATCCAAGCACTTAGTACAGCACCCTCAACCGAGCAGGTGCTCACAAAGTGCTCTTGAGGGTGAGGATGAGGACGGGAATTAATGCCCTGACCCTGAAGGAGTAGAAATTTGTCACCTCTCCCCCAGCCCCACAGCCCTCACGAACACGTCCATTATTGATTCATTTATATTAATGTCTTTCTCCCCCTCTAGTTTGTAAGCTCTTTGTAGGTAGGGAATGTGTCCACCAACTCTATTGTATTGTACTTTCCCAAGCGCTTAGTACAGTGTTCAGCATACAGTAAGTGCTCAGTAAATACCGTAGATGGATTGATTGGAACGATTGTACTAAGCACTGGAATAACTACGAGGTTATCAGTCCCTGGCTTGAATACCTATTTTACAGATGAGGAGCTAAATAATAATAATAATAATAACAATAATTATTGTGGTGTTTGTTAAGCTTTTCCTATGTGCCAAGCACTGATCAGAGCTCTGGGGTAGATGCAAGATAATTGGGCTAAACAAAGTCCCTGTCCCACGTAGGGCTCATGGACTTAATCCCCCTTTTACAGATGAGGTAACTGAGGCCCAGAGAAGTGAAGTGACTTGCCCAAAATCACAAGGCAGACGAGTGCCGGGATTAGAACTCAGATTCGACCGACTCCCAGTCCTGTGCTCTATCCCCAAGTGAAGCGACTTGCCCAAGATGTCACAGCAGGCAAGCGGTAGAGCCGGGATTAGAACCCGGGTCCTCCGATGCCGAGACCTGGACTCTTGCCACCACGCCACACTGCTTCTCTGACTTTTGTCATTTGGAAAATGGCTCGCCGTATACAATTGTGTTTTCCTTAAGACCACCTCTTGACATGCTCATACAAAGAGTTCTCTCTGTTTCGTTTTATAAGCTTGTTATAGGCGGGGAATGTGTCTCCTAATTCTGTTATAATATATTCTCCCAAGCACTTAGTACAATGTTCCGTTCATAGTAAGAACTAGGTAAATATCACTGACGGTTTGATTGATTTTGTTCCTGGATCTAGAAAGACACTGGTGACTTTTAAAGCAGAAGGAGGCTATTTTGGTTCCTTTAAAGAACCTCTTTGAAGTACCGAGGGGGATGCTAATTTTTACGAGCGTGTGTCGAGAATTCTGGGGATAGATACCTTTAAAACAAAATATATGCATTTAATCTGTCAAATGGAAGGGAAATAAATAGGTCTGGGATAGGGCTTGAATGAATTGTATTGAAACAAACTAGAAAATTCTGGGATAACGTATGGGTTGAATAAATGTATAGGTTGAATAAACTAACAAATATTTCCCCACAGCTTTGGGAACTGAGTTGGAATTGTACAAGCCTTTCAGTCTCCCAGAGTTGTCTTGAATAGCCTCTGGTTAATCCATCTAAATCTAGCTGCTTCTCTGGTTCCTCGTGGTGTTTTTTTTTTAAATTGCAGGGAAAAGTACAGAAATGTGTAAATGAAAACCACATTACACTCATTCAGAAAGCTCCTTTTGTCCTCCTTTCTAAAACAGTTCCCCACCCTGGATAGTTGAAAAAGTAGGACTCTGTCCCTTCATCGGGACGCTGCCCTGAATATGACAACCTCGTACATTAGATTGTTTTCATTCTGCTCACCATGAAGGAGAACCTCAAATGGCGGTCTCCCAGATCTGGACACACGAGAGAGACACGAGAGACTAGATTTATGTCTTGGGAAATCTGGGCAAATTTTTCCAGCAAGAAATCCAATTTATGCTGCTGAAAAAACCATCCTGTGGAATGGGCTTTCAGCTGCTTGGAGCCTTCCCTGCAGGAATCTTTGCTACTGTGAGAAATTCACTGCAATAATCCACTCTATATTGGAACTGCCGGCAAAACTGAAATTGTTTTTTCAAAGATACTGGGATTCACATGTTGATTATTTTGTCGAAAGGAAAAGCAAAAATATCAGTGAAATTTCTGAGGTTTTCTTGATGGAAACTGAGAAATCCAGCCTTTCTTGAGTTTCCAAACAGAGCAACATCATGCAGTTCAGATGGTAAGCTCATTGTGGACAGGGAATGAGTCTGTTGTATTGTTTTATTGTACTCTCCCAAGTGCTTAGTACGGTGCTCTGCACACAGTAAGCGCTCAATAAATATGATTGGCTGACTGATTTCGAGCTTGGGCATAAGGCATCAGGAGAGGCTGAGTCTGTGGTTTGTGATGCAGAAGACACACTTGGGAGCTTTGCCCTCAACTGTCGAATCCATCCAGATCAAACCCGCCCCCCAGCCTCCTCCCCACCTTCATTTATCTATCTCTGAAATGGGCACAGCCATTTTCCCAGGGTGGCAGAGATGTGATGCTCTCTGTTCACACCAAAAAGAGTTTCTGGTGTCTTCTTTAGCCACAGTGTTTGTTAATAATAGTGGTATTAGTTAAGCATTCGCTATGTGTCAAGCACTGTCCCAAGGAGCGGTAGCGGAAGATACAAGTTAATCAGGCCGCACACAGGCCCCATCCCACGTGGCGCTTACAGTCTAAGCAGGAGGGAGAACAGGTGTGTTTTTATGGTATTTGTTAAATGCTCACTTTGGGCTAGACCCTGTTCTAAGCACTGAGGTAGATAATAATCATAATAATAATGATAATGATGGTATTTGTTAAGAGCTTACTATGGACCAAGCACTGTTCTGAATTCTGGGGTGGATATAAGGTTATCAGGTTGTCCCATGTGGGACTCATAATCTTAATCCCCATTTTCCAGATGAGGTAACTGAGGCACAGAGAAGTTAAATGACTTGCCCGGTCACACAGCTGAGAAGTGGCGGAGCTGAGATTAGAACCCTCGACCGCTCTGACTCCCAAGCCCGAGCTCTTTCCTGTAAGCCACGCTGCACCCCGTAAGAGGTCATCAGGTTGGACACAGTCTCTGTCCCACAAGAGGCTTAAAGTCTTAGTCTCCATTTTACAGATAAGGTTTCTGAGGCACAGAGAAGTTAAGTGACTTGTCCAAAGTCCCACAGCTGTCATATGCAGAGCTGGGACTAGAACCCAGGTCCTTCTGACTCCCAGGCCTGTGCTCTATCCACTAGGCCATCCTTATTTTTCAGTTGAGGAAGCTGAGGGACCGAGAAGTTAAGGGACTTTCCGAAGGTCACACAGCAAGCAAGCAAGCAAGCAAGCGGCAGAGCCGGTATCAGAACCCGGTTGCTCTGACTCTCAGGCCCTTGCTGTTTCCATGAGGCCCTGCTGCTTCCCAAAGGTAATGAATATTGTTACTATTGGCACCCATTTTCTTGTGCCATTTTCTGGGGGCGATGGGAATACCTTCTACTGGATCCCAGCTTATAGGAATCTGGTTTAGTCATTCAACAAAATGTCTCTTCTATGGGAGGGAAGATGGAGGAGTGGCAGCCAGGCCCTGCTGGGCCTAATTGAATTTTGCTTATAGCATCCTCATTTCTGGAGCTCAAAGCGAAGGAACAATGGGAGGGAGCTTCTTGAGGTTTGGGGTGTGAGGCCATCAGCGGGTTGAAGTGTACTGGGGGAGGGGCTTCCCAGTTTTCCTGGCAGAAATGGGAAGCCTGGGGAAAACCTGGGCCCTCTGCAGTCAACAAGGAGGAGAAGGAAAACGTGGAGAAGACGGCCCATTTTCTTCCTCCTCTCTTCCTTTTCCCCCCTTCCTTAATTCCTCTCATTCCTCGTCCCTCTCACCCGTTTCCGTTGTCCCACTCAGTCTTTGCCCTAGTGTGAACAGGGAAAGTAGGATCTGTTGACTGATAGTTGACTATTGTGGGGCAAAAGAAATCTGCTGCCCTTTTTTTCATTAATACTCAATGATATGCAGAGTTAAGGCGGAATGGTATTCATCGTCCATCTTCTCCCTCAGAAGGCACAGTTGAAGTTCTAGCTCCTTCCAACCTCCTCCCTGACAAAATCCTGGCTCTTCCAGATTCAAATCCTGGGGAAAGGAAGAACCTTTAACTCAGAAGGACCAAAAATCTATCTCCTCCTTTAGGCAGAGACGCAAACAGGGGTCTCGTAAGGCATTTACCGAGATTTTTTAACTTTTCCAATCAAAATTAGATCGTTAAGAATGTGATTTTCTCTATAGGATAGTGTCCGTGATGGTGGAATAAAGGATTATTTATGCTCCCACCACGATCGATATTTTGACACCCGAACATTTCTTTGATAAATGGAGGAGTGTAAAAGAAGCCAGAGTTTCTGTTTAAATCTATAAATGTTCTCATTTTAGAAAACATCACCCATGATTACTTCAGGATCTTTAGGTGGAGGCGAAACCTCTAGTTAATAATGGGCGGTAAATTGCAGGGAATGTTAGTGGGAGAAATTTCATCGTGAGGCGTGAGATCCGGCATTAGGTCCTGAGTAGGCCCGGGTGGCTCACTCCCACCGTGGGGTTAGTTCGGCCTGGAATGCCCACCCTCCTCGTATCCAACAGAAAATTACTCTCCCTTGCTTCAAAATCTTATTGAAGGTCCATCTCCCCCAAGAGGTCCTTTCCTCTTCTCCCACTCTCTTCTGCATCACCCTGACTTACTCCCTTTATTCCTCCCCCCTCCCAGCCCCGCAGTACTTATGTACATATCTGTCGTTTATTTTTATTAATGTCTGTCTCGCCCTCTAGGCTGTAAGCTCGCTGTGGGATCGGAATGTGTCCGTTTATTGTTTTACTGTACTCTCCCAAGCTCTTAGTACAGCGCTCTGCACACAGTAAGCGCTCAATAAATACGACTGTGTCGTCAGTGTAGTCAGGGTCTGGAGGCTGTGCAGGGCATGTAAATTGGCTAGTATTCCCTGGGTAGAGGGCACCAGCTATTTTGCAATGGGCTCCTTCTCAGATAGCACTGAGTCCATAAGATGGATTTTTCCAGTCAGGATAATAATAATAATGATAATTATGATATCTGTTAAGTGCTTACTATGTGCCAGGCACTGTTCTAAGCCCTGGGATAGATGCAAGATTGCTGGGTTGGATAAAGTCCCTGTCTCTTTCAGGGCTCACAGTCTTAATCCCCATTTGCCAGGCACAGAAGAGGTAAGTGACTTGCCCAAGGGCACACAGCAGACAGGTGGAGGATCCGGGATTAGAAGCATGACCCTTCTGACTCCTAGGCCCAGGATCTAGGCACTACACCATGCTGCTTCTTAAGGAGAAGCTCTGTCTTTAAGCCTGCCTATTTATCTCGTCTAGACAAACATTCATATTGGGGAAAACCACTCTGCCTGTGAAAGGCGACTCATCCCGATGGGACTGTGCACTTGCATCTGAACCCTTTGAGCCCTTGATATATTTAATTATTCATTTAGATTAACATCTGTCTCCCCCTCTAGACTGTGAGCTCGTTGTGGGCAGGGATTATGTCTATTATTCTAGAGTAGTGTACTCTTAGGCAAGCAGTGTGGTTTAGGGGAAAGAGCACGGGCCTGGGAGTCGGAGGTCTTGGGTTCTAGTCCCAGCTCCTCCACTTGTCAGCTCTGTGACTTTGGGCGAGTCCCTCAACTTCTCTGGGCCTCAGTTCCCTCATCTGTAAAATGGAGATTAAGTCTGTGAGCCCCACGTGGGACCGCCTGATTACCTCGTATCTACCCCAGCCCTTAGAACAGTGCTCGGCACGTAGTAAGCGCTTAACAAATGCCATCGTCATCCTCATCATCTCCCCAGCGCTTAGTTCATGCTTTCCATACCGTGAGCGTTCATTGAATACGATTGAATGAATGAATTGAGGGCTCCTGCATGTACACCTGAACACTTTGAACCCTTGATATATTTATTCATATTAATGTCCGTCTCCCCCTCTAGTCTGTGGGCTCGTTGTGGGCAGGCAATATGTCTGTTTATTGTTATAAACTCTCTGGGCACTGGCCTCTCTAGTCCCAGTAGTCTAGCGGTGTCCAGCACACGGTTTGCGCCCACTAATAGCAGTGTCCAGAGAGTACACCGGACATTCTAGCGATAGCAGTAATAGTGGCGGGGTGCAGCCACTATGATGCCGTCATGCCTGCAATATTTGGCCAACGTACGGGCGCTTCGCACGCTGCATGTAGCCGGTATTAACGGCGTTCTGCACGCCAGAAGGACCAGGGTTCTAATCCCGGCTCTGCCCACTCGTCTGCTGCGTGACCTGGAGCAAGTCACTTCACTTCTCTGGGCTTCAGTTACCTCATCTGTAAAATGGAGATTAACACTGAAAGTCAAATATGGGACAGGGACTGTATCCACCCCAATTTGCTTGCAGCTACCCCAACACTTAGTACGGTGCCAGGCACACGGCAAGCACTTCAATACCACAATTATTATTTTGCACTCAGTTTGCCGCCGGTATATCGACGTTCTTCAGCCGGTACGCTGCCAGAATTCGAGAGCTCAGCATGCAGCAAGTGGTCAATTTAGCATGGCCTAGAGGAGAGAACACAGGCCTGGGAGTCAGAAGGATCTGGCTTCCCATCCCAGTTCCTCCCCTTGTCAGCTGGGTGACCTTGGGCAAGTCACTTCACTTGTCTGAGCCTCTATTCCCTCATCTGGAAAAGGGGGATTAAGACGGGGAGCCCTACATGGTACGGGGACTCTGTCCAACCTGATTAGCTTGTATCTCCCCCAGCGCTTAGAACACTGCTTTACACATAGTAAGTGCTTGATAAATACCATCGTTATCACGGCGGCTCTCTGCGCGTAATATACGGCCAGTATTAATGGAGTTCTGTGAAGATTATGTGGCCAGTGAAACAGCATTCTGCAACCAGTGTGTGGCCGGTATAACGGTCCTATGCATGCAACGTGAGGTCAGTATAGTGACCCTCTGCACATATTATGAGGCCAGTATTATTGGTGTCGCACACACACTTTGTGGCCAGTATAATGACATTCTGCATCAATCATTCGTGTTTAATGAGTGATTATTTTGTGCAGAGCACTGTACTAAGTGCCTGGGAGAGTTCAGTACAACAGAGTTGGTAGATAGATTCACTGCCCACCATGAGCTTACGGTCTAGAGGAAAATAAATGCACATCTGCAGCTAACTAGGATGGTAATTTTTCTTTTATGGTATTTGTTAAGCTCTTACTATGTCCCAGGCACTGTTCTAATGCTGAGATAGATAAAAGCTAATGAGGTTGGACACAGTCCATGTCCCACACGGGGCTTACAGTCTTAATCTCCACTTTGCCCATTAGGTAACTGAGGCACTTGCCCAAGTCGGGCACAGGAGACAAGTGGCAGAGCTGGAATTAAAACCCGGGTCCTTCTGACCCCCCAGATCCACGCTCTATCCACTAGGCCATGCCGCTTCACGCTACACAGGGTAGGTTGTTGAAGAGTCACAGTGCTTTCGTTTATAACAAACGAAATGACCGAAATTGCAAATACAGTACGTGGACTTGTATTGTTGGTTCTAGCAAAGAACGGGATGAACGGAACGCTTGACCCGCTTTTCTATGAGGGCATTTCTTTGCCAGGAATCGGTCAGGCTCACACAAACCAACGCCCAGTTCCTCCCAGAGCTGTGGGCTTGCCTTGCTCCCAGCTGAGAGCAACCCCTAAGCACGGAAAACGGCACTTTGAAGGTTTCTGTGACCAAATTAGGTTAAAAGCAGTAGGACAGACACAGAGGATTATTCCTGAATGCGTCAGTAGTTGGGCCCATTATGCAAATGGTATTTTGGAAGGGAGAGGGTGAGCAATGGAAGAAATGAGTTTCAGAGTAGGCAAACCTAGAGAATCAACAAGAGTCATTATGCGATGTTGTTTCCTGGGACGTACTGTTCCTTGACAATGGGAATTCTTGGGGTCGGCTATTCATTTTACTAAATATCATTGATTGTTGCTGTCAAGAAAGATTATGCTGAAACAAGGATTTTTTTTTGAGGATATAGTTGTTATTGGAATACCACTTAGTGTGATAGATTCTAAATGGAATTGGGCCTTTCACTAGCAAAACCATTTCTCTTCAGCCTGGAGGATGATTGGCAGAAAAGGCCCTGGCTCAGAGTGGAGGTAATAGGAAGTCCCTGTTTGAACCAAATAAGCGGTCGTTTTTCCCTAGGAGCCAAAGACATCTCCGGCTTGTTTTTGAACCCTCCTCATTCTGCTGAGAAGGACAGCACTAGCTGATAGAAAATAGAGTTGATGGAGGACATTTTTTCACTTGGTTAGTATAAAGTGGCAAAGAAAAATGTAAGCCTTATTTTCATTATTATTAATAATAATTGTGCTATTTGTTAGGCAGTTACTATGTGCTAGGCAAGCACTAAGAGCTTGGGTAGATAGAAGCAAATCGGGTTGGACACAGTCCCTGTCCCACATGGGGCTCACATTCTCAGTCCTCGTTTTACAGATGAGCTAAATGAGGCCCAGAGAAGTGAAGTGACTTGCCCAAGGTCACGCAACAAGACAAGTGGCAGAGCTGGGATTAGAATGACGGCCTGTGCTCTATGCACTAGACCACGCTGCTTCTAACAAAGAAAAGCATTAACCAAGACATATCTGTTTAGGTAAGAATGTTGGCCTGCATATATCCATATTTTAAATATTATGCATATATTTCTCCGTTCACTGTGGTCACTTTTCAGAATTCACTAGCCAGAGACACCCCTTACCTCCCATCAGCAGACTGAATCAGGCCGGTCATGGATGGGCATTTGAGGTATTTGGAAGTCTTCCAGGTGTGCCCTCCCAGTGTTGCTTAATGGGTAGAACCAGGCCTGGGAGCCAGAGGACCTGAGTTCTAATCCCTGCTCCTCACTTGTCTGGTGTGTGTCCTCAAGAAAGTCACTTTACTTATCTGTGCCTCAATTTCCTCAGCTGCAAAAAATGGGGATTTAGTCCATTCTCCCTCCTCCTTAGACTGTGAGCCCTATGTGGGAGAGAGGGACTTAATCCAGCTTGATTACCTGGTACCTACCCTAGTGCTTAGAATGATGCTTGACAAGTACATAGTAAGTGCTTAACAAATACCAGAAAGAGAAGAGCTTAAGTCTGTTAGGAGCAAGAGAGAACACCTGTCTGTCCCACCTGGAAGCGGGAATTGATCATGGGAGGGGCTTCCTTTGGGTTCTGACGGATGCCATCTGGATCAGAAGCAGTGTGGACAAGTGGGTAGAGTGTAGACCTGGGAGTGAGAGAACCTGTTTTCCGATCCTGTCTCTGTCGCTTTGTCCGTTGAGTGACCTCGGGCAAGTCGCATCACTTCTCTGTGCCTCAGTTACCTCATCGGCAAAATTGGGATTCAATACCTATTTTCCTTCCCGCTTAGACCGTGAGCCCCATGAAGGAACTGATTCTTTCGTATCTATCTACCCCAGCCCTTGGTTCAGTTCCCGACACCTAGTAGGTGCTTAATCGTTACCATTATTATTATTATTATTATTATGTGAGGGGAGCTTCTGTGCGCGGCCCTCTCGGGATAGGTTTCAAACTCAGGGAACTTCCCCGTGTGTGACCTACGCTTTCTCTCTTGGATAACGTGGTTGCGAATTGCTTCCTTCCACTGATCCGAGCCCCAGAACGGAAAAAGCCCAACTCTAAGTATGGTGACCAGGAGGTGGATCCCTGACGGACTGATGGCTAGAGTGGGTGGACCTGGCGGTGTCAGCCTCCGAAAGAACTCCCGCGGGGATCGGCGATACCCGTCTACGTTCCTCGTTCTCTTTCGTTCCTATCTGTTTAAAAACGAGGGGGAGATGAAGTCTGCGATGATGGCCAGAATCTGACGACTGACTGAAAACGAGAGGTCGGAGTTGTGGGCTGGCAACCTCCCCTACTCCTCCCTCAGCTCTACCTCATCAGTTTCTCCTGCTGCCTGGAAATCGTTTTGGTGTTAACACTGCTCATTTATTGACCGTGAGTTAGTTCCGGAGAAAAAAACCAGAATGTGTTTCTGAGGACCTGGAGGATCTTGGAGCTCTGTCGGGCCTTGGAAGTGAGCCGAGAAGCACTGTGGTGTAGCAGAAGGAGCACAGGCCCGAGAGTCAGAGGACCTGGGTTCTAATTCCGGATCTGCCGCTAGTCTGCTGTGGAGCTTTGAGCAATTTACTTAGCTTCTCTGTGCGCCTTGGTTGCCTCATCTGTGAAATGGGCATTAAGAATATGAATCCTACGTGGGACAGGGACTGTGTCCTATCTAATTATCTTGTATACCCCAGCACTTAGTACAGTACCTGGCACATAGTAGTCGCTTAACAAGTAGCAAAAAAAGAAAAAAAACCGACACAAAAAATCAGGCATTGGTGTCGGCCAAACTGGCTCACCTGTATCTCAGGAACAGAATATTAAGCACTTAACAGACGCCATTATCATTATTATTTTGTTGTACCCCAGACTGTTTATGCTGGAGTCTGACCAGCTGGGTACATCACTGCTATTTTGCTGTTTTTCCTTTGCTCCGCAGACAGGCTTGGGGGGAAAAAGGCACTTGTGAAACCGGCTTCCACCCTGCCCTGAAGGAGAGAGCGAGACCCTAATGATGATAATAATAATGGCATTTGTTAAGCGCTTCCTAGGTGCCAAGCATTGTTCTAAGCGGTGGTGTAGCTGCAAGGTAATCAGGTTATCCCACGCAGGGCTCACAGCCTTAATCCCCATTTACAGATGAGGTAACTGAGGCACAGAGAAGTTAAATGACTAGCCCGGATTAGAACCCACAACCCCTGACTCCCAAGCCCGTGTTCTTTCCACTAAACCGCCCTGCTTCTCCAGCCACGCGCTACTAGTTTGGCTTGCTCCAGGGCCACCTTAAGTGAACCAATCAGATGCCAATCAAAATAATGTTTCAGAGACAATTAACCTATTAACCTTAATGCCACTCAAAATTATTCGTAACTAATGATTTTCATGAGCAATTACTTCACTAATGTGGAAAATAGCATTTTTTATAGTCGGATCACATACAATCCAAGTGCGGTCTATGTTTTCGGGGGCTGCCCAACGCCAGCATGAGATCATCTTCTGATGGACAAGAACGGATTTTTTTTCCCATGCGGCACTCTCGGTTGTTGAGATTCACGTGGACCTGGGCCGATCCTTTGGGTGTCTGAGCTCTAACTCTCTGTGACTCAGATGTCAGGGTATTTTTAGAATGGGTCCACGCGGCATTTTGTAATTACGATCTCCCTGATTGACAGTGAATGCTGTGTTAAATGGAAAGGAGGCTTCACCGAGCAGATTTTGGTTTATTCTGGAGATGGACCGTTAGGCTATAACGGGGCTGAAAATACGCACAGGAGACTGTCAGGGCCCTGACACGACGGCGTGGAATCTGGAGTAGTGGAAAGAGCAAGGGCCTGGGAGTCGAAAGGTCTTGGGTTCTAATCCCGGCTCTGCTACTCGTCTGCTCCGTGACCTTGGGCAAGTCACTTCACTTCTCTGGGCCTCAGTTACCTCATTTGTAAAATGGGGCTCGAGACCGTGAGCCCCACACGGGACAGGGACTGTGTCCAACCTGATTTGCTCATATCCACCCCAGTGCTTAACAAATGCCATTATTATTATTATTATTCTCTAGAATGCCGGATCACGGTGACTTTTCTACTCTCGCGGTTTGGGTTTTTCACTGTGTTCCTGACAGATTTCTTCCTTTCTGTGCAAACACATACTTTCCTTTCTGTCACCTCCGGATGATGTCTTGAAGCCGGAATTCGATCCTCTGGAACAGAAGAAGATAACTACCTGTTGCTATTTCCCTGGGAAAAAGGATGAACATATGCCGCTGTGTTTTTCTTTATGATACAACACAAGGAGCAAATGTGGGAAATCATTGCGGTAATTGCCAACAGTACTGCTACCTGCAAATGAAAAGTTAGCATCCGATTCCAGCAGGACTCTTGCCAATTACTTTGACGGGAAAGGAGGATTTGTTTAACGTGACGATCTTGATCCCTGACGGGGAGGTGGTCGCTGCGAGCGAGCCTCGGACCCGCCCGGCCTCAGTTTCCCGTCACCCCCTCTGCTTTTGGCCTCCGGGCTGCGGTCTCCCTCTCAGTGCGGCCTCTGCCACCCTCCCGAACGGGACCTAGGCGGGTCTGGGATGGACGCCCTAATTGAGCTGGTCGCACCAGCCAGAGCTCCCTAGCTGTCCCACCTGATGCTCAGCATCCCGTGGATTTGTCCTGTTACTAGGCAGCCCTACCTGAGATCCCCAAAACCACGGTAAGCGGTGTGGGGGTCTGTCAGAGTCTTGGGCCCCAAGGCACCCTCACGTACTTCAGCGTCCCGTCTCCCCTCTGAATTGGAGGCATTTCATAGGCAGGGATCCTGTCTGTCCCTCTAGACTCTAAGGTTTGTTGAGGGCAAGGAATGCGTTTGTATTAATAATAATAGTAATGATAATTATTTTGGTATTCGTTAAGCGCTTACTATGTGCCAAGCACTAAGTCCTGGGGTAGATACAAGGAGATCAGGTTGTCCCACATGGGGCTCACAGTCTTCATCCCCATTTTACAGATGAGGTAATAATAGTTATAATGTTGCTATTTGTTAAGCGCTTACTATGCGCCGAGCACCCTTCTAAGCTCTGGGGTAGATCCAGGGTAGTCAGGTTGTCCCAAGTGAGGCTCACAGTCTTAATCCCCATTTTACAGATGAGGTAACTGAGGCCCAGAGAAGTGAAGTGGTTTGCCCGCCGTCATACAGCTGACAAGTGGCGGAGCCGGGATTCGAACCCATGACCTCTGACTCCCAAGCCCGTGCTCTTTCCACTGAGCCACGCTGCTTCCCTAGCACAGAGAAGTGAAGTGGCTTGCCCAAGGGCACCCAGCAGATAAGCGGCAGAGCCGGGTTTAGAACCCACATCCTCTGATGCCCAAGCCCGTGTGCTCTCCACTAAGCCGTACTCTCCCGAGCTCTTAGTCCATGCTCTGCACACAGTAAACGCTCAATTAATTCCATTGACTGACCGTCTTCTTTCTCTGTTGAACCAGGTCACGGACAGGCATCAGAGGGAATCGGTGTGTCCCCCCCAGGGAGTCAGCGTGGCTTTATGGTTAGAGGATGGGTCTGGGAGTCCGAGGACCTGGGTTCTAATCCCAGCTCCACCGCCTGCCTGCCGTGGGAAGGTCACCTCACTTCTCTGGGCTCCAGTCACCTCATCTGTGAAATGGGGATTAAGGCCGTGAGCCCCATCTGGGACGTGGACCTTGTCCAACCAGATGAGCCTTTACCTACCCCAGGGCTTAGTACAGTGCCTGGCACATAGTAAGTGCTTAAAAAATGCCATGTAAACAAACAGAAGAAGAAGCACTCAATAAATACTAGCGATTGATGAATAATGGTGATAATCAGTCTGTTGTACCTACTGAGCACTTCCTGGTGTAGAGCACTGTACTAAGCACTTTGGAGAGTACAGTATAGCGATGCAACAGACACATTCCCTGCCCACACCTTTCGGTTGGTTAAAGCCTGCTGCCGATGCCCGTGAATAATTTTATTTACGTGCATGTCGTACGTAGCCTGTGTCCCACATGAGGGTGATTGTGGAAGAGGGAGGGAGAGCATGTATTGAATGCCACTTTTCTCAATTAGGGACACTGGGGCTCAGACAGAGGGTAAGTGACTTACCCAAGGTCTCCTGGCAGGCCAGTGGCTGAGCCGGGACCGACACCCTCACATCCTACAGCGTGTCGTAGCGG
Source organism: Ornithorhynchus anatinus (assembly GCF_004115215.2). Classification (NCBI taxonomy): domain Eukaryota; kingdom Metazoa; phylum Chordata; class Mammalia; order Monotremata; family Ornithorhynchidae; genus Ornithorhynchus; species Ornithorhynchus anatinus. Next base: position 13,369,836 of record NC_041742.1, on the reverse strand, counting down.
AAGCAGCACAGACCTGGGAGTCAGAGGTCGTGGGTTTTCACCCCGGCTCCGCCACTTGTCAGCCGTGTGACTCTGGGCAAGTCACTTCACTTCTCTGTGCCTCAGTGACCTCATCTTTAAAATGGGGATGAAGACTGTGATCCCTCGTGGGACAATCTGGTTACCTTGCATCCCCCCTGCTCTTAGAGGGCACATTGGGCACATTGTAAGGGTTTAGCAAATACCATCATTATCATTATTCTAACTTTCAGACCTGTGTTCTCTCCCCCGGGCCACACCGCCACCCACTGGGACTGTAATCGCTGGAAGATATTCGAGTAATCTTGGTTGTTTTGGTTGTGCTCAGGTGTGTCTGTGCATCGGAGGGCAGGGGGTTCCATATGACATTCAGCGAATAGCAGAAAGTAGGGGACAGTCGGCTGAAACAAGTGGGAAACCATCTGATGAATAAGCTGGTATTAGGGAAGGAAAAACAACATCCCCAAAACAGAACAGCCACGCCATTTCCAGACTGTTTGGGGAGGAAGAGATTTTCATAATGAATAATGAAGACTTTCAATTGCAGAAATGCAGTCTTTATAAGTATATGTACATGAAAACTCCCCAAATTCTATTTCAGTATAAAACAAACGACAGAGCTAATTAACTTATTACAGCAGTGTTAGAGCAGAGGGAAGCTTGCCTCGTGGATCAGACGCTGCAGGAATTTGAGCTAGATTGGCTCTTCTCTCAAACTGAGGCCCTCCAAGAGCTTCCCGGTAAAATGTTACCTTTCTCTAGATGGCTTGTTTTTAGCTGACTTGGAAATATTAAAAACGTATAAGCTATCATCACGAAAGCACCAAGCGCAATCCGAATATTGATATGGCCGCCTTGCTGTGCCTCCCAAAATCATGTTTTCTGTAAAACTTTGGCTATCCAGAGGTTCACCGGCCTGGCCCACATCCTGCCGGTTCCCCCGCCTCCTCACCCTCCCCAGTGCACCGGCCGGGACAGAAGCCGGGGAGAAGCCAAAGACGGAGCCCGGGGCTTGGGTTCTGGGGATGTCGGCGGGGCCCACTGGAGGATGTGGGGATGTCCTCCCGCGCCGGGAGGTCACGTCACCGGAACTGTCACTGGGAATGGCGTCCCAAACATCTCCCGCCTCAGCCGTCCTGGGGAAAGCCGTGAGCCCACGGCCCCCGCCCCGACTCACAGCCCAGCAAGCACCAGGACCTCCATTCTCCCCACCCTGGCCTTTTCTGTATTTTTTAAGTGCTTATTGTGCGGTAGACACCGATCTAACCGCTGGGGTAGATAGGAGCTAGTCAGGTTCATTCATTCAGTTGTATTTAATGAACGCTTACTGTGTGCAGAGCACTGGACTAAGTGCTTGGAAAGTACAATTTGGCAACAAATAGAGACGATCCCCGCCCAACAGAGGGCTCACAGTCTAGAAGGGGCTCACAGTCTTAATTCCCATTTTACAGTTGAGGTGACAGAAATGAAGTGACTGGACCAAGGTCATACAGCATACGGGTGGCGGAGTCAGGATTAGAACCCAGGTCCCTCCGATTCCCTGGCCTGTGCTCTAGCCATTAGACCACACCACTTCTCACTGGGCATTTCTCCTCCCCCCGCCCATTATCCACTGGGCATAAGGCCGAACCAACCCCAGGTTTTCCATCAGGGCCCACACACATTAGGGGAATTCAGAGATCGCTCCAAATGGTTGTTGCAGCAAAAAGAAAGCCAGTCAACTTTGATTTTTTTTTTTCCATCTCCCCCCGTTTTTACTATGATTTAAAAATTCCATCCTGGGGAAATGCTAACGAAAGGTGACGGTTTTAATTTACACTGAAATTTTCAGGACTGGTGGCGTCTGTCTTGAGATTGCCGAATGATAAATCTCCGACAATTATGGTTTATAATGAAAAAACAGGCAGATCTTTATCTAAAGTGACACCACAACAGTGATCCTGCAACGGCGAGGAATAAAAAGTCACTCAATTATTAGTTTTTCCCGAACTTCTCAGTAAAACCAAGTAAACCGTAGATGAGCGTGTCAAGACAAGAAATGTATTTAACAGGGGAAGGGTAAATTCTCCAGAAGAGAAAGTAATCCTCGATTTATTAAAGGGGGCTTTAGAGGATTCCCTCAGTTAGCTGCTCCCTCCTTGGTTCCCTAAGGATTCCCGAGATTGGGAATGATGGGCAGCGGGGCTGAGCGGTCATCCAATGTGGGAAGTAGGACTGTTAGTGGGTGTGTGTAACGTCATTCAGTCAAAGGTACTTATTGATCATCTGTGGTTTTAGGCTATTTTTTATGCGCTTACCCTGTGGCAGGCTCTATACTAAGCAATGTTAGCCCAAGTGGGGTTCACATTCTTAATCCCCATTTTATAAATGAGGGAACTGGGGAATTGCTAAATTAAATGACCTGCCCAAGGTCACACAGCAGACAAGAGGCACTAGAACCTAGGTCCTTCAGAATCCCAAGCCCTTGATCTCCTCTACTTTGTGAAGAGCGGTGTCCTGAGCAGTTGGGAATGTACAATACAGCAGAGTTGACAGGCACAATATGTGCAGATGTCTCCTCACACCCAGTTAAATCTCTTAGGACTGAAAGTACTTTTTCCATGGTGCTCATTTGTTCTTCCCCCGATTTATCAGTCCTGGAGCGGGATTTATTTTTATAGTACTTAAAAATAATAATAATAATTGTGGTTTTTCTTAAGCGCTTACTCTGTGCCGGGCACTGTACTAAGCGCTGGGGTGGATACACGCAAATCGGGTTGAACACAGTCCACGTCCCCCCGTGGGGCTCTCAGTCTCAGTCCCTTTTCAGTAGATGAGGTAAGTGAGTCACAGAGAAGCCAAGTGACTTTCTGAAGGTCGCTCGGCAGACGAGCGGTAGAGCCGCGATTCGAACTCGTGAGCTCTGACTCCCAGGCTCGTGACGTATCCACTGGGCCATGCTGCCTCCCAAGACTGTGAATCCCATGTGGGCCGAGGATTGTGTCCAAGCTGATTAAATTGTCTCTACCCCAGTGCTGAGAACAGTGCTTGGCCCATAGTGAGCGCTTAACAGGGACCATGATTAGTATTATTATTAATGATATTTTTAATAATTATATAATAATCATAATAATATGATGCTTTTCCAGAATATCCCCATCTGGAGAATTTGGCTCTTCTATCTTTTCATTACCCTATTTATTTTGTTAATGAGATGGACATCACCTTGATTCTCTTTATTTGCTACCGTTTTAATGAGATGTCCATCCCCTTGATTGTATTTATCGCTATTGTTCCTGTCTGTCCGTCTCCCCCGATTAGACTGTAAGCCCATCAGAGGGCGGGGACTGTCTCTATCTGTTCCCGATTTGTACATTCCAAGCGCTTAGTACAGTGCTCTGCACATAGAAAGCGCTCAATAAGTACTATTGAAAGAATGAGTACCTTGGTTTGGTGAGATGTTGCCTGTAGCCCCCTGAAGAGAAGCAGCTGGCTTACTGGATAGAGCTGGGATTAGAACCCGTGACCTTCTGAGTCCCGGGCGCGTGCTCCATCCACTACGCCGTGCTGTCTCTCACCCTGGCACTTAATCCGGTGCCTGGCACATAGTAAGCACGTAACAACTAGCACAGTTATCATTATCATCGGTAGAATAGTAGTACTTGAACGCTTATTGTGTGCAGAGCAATTTACTAAGCGCTTAGGAGAGGACCCTACCCCAGAGTTCATAGACAAACGAACACAAGGGGAGGGATGGATTTAAATGAGATGATTAAACCGGTGCGCGGCGTAGACATTTGGTGGCCAACAGCAATAGGCCAAAGCCGTTGACCTTCCTTTAGCCCGAGGGCCCACGAGAGCGGGACTCGTGACGAGCGACAGTCCGGTGACGCGTCTCCCACCCCGGCCAGCCCCGCCCGGGGCGATGGGAAGTTGACAGCGTCTCTCCTCTGAATAACGGGTGTCCATCCTCCCCATAAGGTGCGCTCTCACCTCCGGGTCTGTGAGGTCGGGGATGGGGAGGAGAAAGAGAGGGAAGATGTGCATACTCAGCCTCTTAAAATGGCCCATTTTCCAAGAAGACTGAACGTCTTCTGTTGAGAGTAACTCGTATTTTCTCCGGGGTCTGACACGTGTCACTGTGCAGCTTTTCAGGAAATTTCAAAGACGGTGCGTTTGTCGGCCGCATCTCCACATCTTCTTGTTTCTGGAGATAGTCACTTGGTTTTGTTTGCAATGAAAGACTTCCTGACCTCCCTCCCCCACCAGTGCCCACTCCAAATCCGTTGTTTCTCCAGGACGGGTCTAGATTTACAACTTGGCAGCACTACTGGGATTCTTGAAATATTTGAGCTCCAGGTAGACGGAGAATTTCTCTTCAAATCCCCTAGTAGCCAATAGCCACGTGATCTTTTCTTCCAAATATTCCCCGAATCGTAATCGTGACGTCTTGCGGAGAGCCCGCGATGCTCCGTTGTACTTTCTAAACATCTTACACACACACTTCCTTCCTTTTCCCTTCAAATGCCGATTTGTGATCGTTTTTCTCATCATTGGCATCTCTGACACTGCATGAGCACCACCGATAAAAACTGAGGGATATGGTTATTTGTTAAACCCTATTTGTCAAATGCATGATTCTAAATGGTGTTCCCTTTTGCGGGGTGGGGGTGGGGGGCAAAAGGTTAAATATATCAGACCACATGAGCTTTCCGGGTTGTTTGTGAATTTAATTTCTCCATGCAGCCCTGTTCCCCATTACAGTTGCAGATGAAGAATTGGCTAATACTCTTCAGCCATTCTGTCATCTCTTCTGCACTTTAACAGCTTTATCTCTCATTTGATATGCTACATAAACTGTGTAATGTATTGTAATTTTCTCTGTCTCATTGGATTGTTTGGGTTTTTTTTCCAGTCTGGGAGACAACACATCGAAAATCTTTTTAGCGATCTTCAGGATGGAAGAAAACTTCTGGATCTTCTTGAAGGTCTTACAGGTCAAAAACTGGTACGTGAACTGTGCATCGGTGAAAATGTGTGCGTGTGCATCTTGTGGCGTCGCGTTTGAGCCGTATATGATTATCGAACAGCTCTGTAGAAACTTAGTAGTATTCTGAGAGAGGACTTTGTGTTTTGGTGTTTTTCATCTGTTAAGCCCTTACTATAGGCCAGCACTATACGAAGCGCTGATATAGATACAAGCCAGTCAGTTTGGTCACAGTCCCTGTTCCGCATGGGGCTCACAGTCTTACTCCCCGTTTTACAGATGAGGTAACCGAGACACAGAGAGAAGAAGTGATTTGCCCAAGGTCGCACAGCAGATAAATGGCGGAGTCAGGATTAGAACCCATGACCTTCTGACTCCCAGGCCCGTGCCTTATCCGCTATACCAAGCTGCCCCTTGCTTCTTTTGGACCTGATAATAATAACACGAAGCAGAAGAAGAAAAAGAATAGTGTTATTTAAGCACTTAATATGTGCCAGGCTGGGCTGGGGTGGATACAAGCGAATCAGATTGGACACAGTCCCTGTCCCAAATGGGGCTCACAGTCTTAATCCCCATTTTACAGATGAGGGAACTGAGGCCCAGGGAAGTGAAGTGACCTGCCCAAGGCCACCCAGCAAACAAGCAGACGGAGCTGGGGTGGCCTTCAGAACCCATGACCTTCTGACTCCCCGATCCGTGGTCTACCCGCTTCTTCTGTAATGTATTAGCCCAGAGTGAGCGCTTAATATGTACCTTAACCATCCAAGTCCCATATCGGTCCGATTCACGCAAGGCAGAGGGCGGTGATGGTCCGGCCAGATGTTGGAGCAGAGCTCACGCATGCTCGCGGGTCTCTTATCGGTAGTCATGGTAACCGTCCTAAATCAGTTTTTGAAATAGCGGATTAATCACAACAAAAACAGCCTGCCGGTACTTTTCCTTCTTGCATATATTTTCGGGACCAGTTCTCCAAAAGAAGTAGGATGACAAATTAAACGTGACACAGGATATTCAAACCCATTGTTTCAAGGATTGTGCTTGCTGATATTTTAATTCTCAGGTTCCAGACTGCTCAAAAATGTGTTAGATAGCATTGTTAGATTTTCGCAGAGTTCCTTTCTGCACAAGATGAAAAAGTCTTCATTCTCAGTGGATTAGTGTTTTCTTCTGTTTCTTGTTCCTTCTTATACTAATGTAATCATATTAATGTCCGATTCCCCTTCCAGGCTGTAAGCTGATTGTAGGCAGGGAACGTGTCTGCTAATTCTCTTGCGTCGTGTTCTCACAAGTGTTTAGTACAGTGCTGTGCACGTAGTAAGCACTCAGTAAATATTATTTCTGGGCAGTCACCATTCTGTCTCTGTGCTTACAGCCCAAAGAAAAAGGTTCCACACGGGTCCACGCTCTGAACAATGTCAACAAGGCGCTGCAGGTCTTGCAGAGAAGTAACGTGAGTGTTCACCCGGGGAAGGGCGAGGTGGGACGGGAGCAGCCCGCGGAATTCCCGGTTCCGTAGTGATTCGTGTCCCGAGTTCAGCGGAACCCATTCCCCTGGGACGCTCCACTCCGAATCGGATCGTTCAGTCAGCCGGCAGTCGATCGTATTTATTGAGCGCTTACCGTGTGCAGAGCACTGTACTGAGTGCTTGGGAGAGGATAAAAGAACAATATAGCAGCCCCATTCCTTGCCCGCAATGAGCTTACATTCCAGAGGTGGGGACAGACGTTCATATAAATAAATGACACATATGGACATAAGTGCTGGGGGCTGGGAGCAGGGAATGTATAAAGGGAGCAAGTCCGAGCGATGCAGGTCAGGTGGACGAGAAGCCTTCCACCCGCCTGGCTGGGGCAGGTCAGAGCTTCAGCTCATCGTGGACAGGGAATGTGTCTGATTGTCATATTGTTCTCTCCCGGGTGCTTACTGCAGTGCTGTACACTCATTAAGCGCTCAATAAATACGGTTGAGTGAAGTGGCAAGACTGAGTTCATGCCCTTGAGATGCACTCCTGGCTCTGAACGTGTGGGAAGACAAACAGAAGCAGCCAGGTCTCCATCAGCAAATCACCCGGTCATGGTCATGGAATACAAGCGGGCCTCTGAGAGGCCCAGGAGTAAAACAGGCCATTTCCAAACATTATCCGTAATCCCCTAGGCCAGCAGTCAAACTCAAGCTGAAGATAAAAGTACAGATTTATTCAAGATGGTTGGGTGAGTTTTTCTGCCCACGGTCTAGTGGGGAAGGAGTCCGAGACATTTCTACCAGTGATTGTGATGCTGACAGCCAGTCAGTCAATTGTATTTATCGAGCACTTACTGTGTGCAGAGCACTGCACTAAGCACTTGGGAGAGTACAATAACAGTAAACATGCTCACTCCCTGCCCCTGAGGAGTTTAGAGTCTAGAGGAGAAAACAGACTCCTGCTGTCACAGCCGAACCTGGGTAAAGGCGTATTTGCTTCTCCAAAGATGAAATATTCAGGGCAGTTTTTATTTTCCAAGAACCAGGATACACGTCCCCTTAATATTGTCCTCTTACAAGCATTTTAATTGACCAATAACTTTACCGGGCACTTTTAGTGACGACCTAATTATATCCTACTCCCTCTCAAAGATAAAGCTCAATAGAATTGATTCCGTTCACTTAAACATAATGCTCAGTTGAGATGGTTTGGTCTTAATGAACGCTTCGCCAGCTCTCACATTGGCCTTCCGGTTTGGTGTGCTAGATGAAAGAGGGGTGTTGATTAACTGCTTACCTGCCCAATATTTACTGAACATTGCATTTGACTGCAATTGAAAATAAGCGAAGGGACGTGCATTTTAAATTAGAAAACCCATCCACAGAATGCTTTATTTCGGAGGTGTCCATTTTTAAAATTCATGCAAGTCAACCTAGACCCCCACATATTCAATTAATCTAATGTGTTAGAATTGTCATAGCTCTATATAGTTGCAATGTATTTCGCTTGTCCAGTGAGAAGAATTAACTGGAACTGGTTCAGAGGGGGGTTTGGGGTGTCCAGTTGGGCACTAAATTAGATCCACAGATTCCACAGATGGGAATTCATTCATTCAATAGTATTTATTGAGCGCTTACTATGTACAGAGCACTGTACTAAGCGCTTGGAATTACAATTCGGCAACAGATAGAGACAATCCCTGCAGAATGACGGGCTCACAATGAGATGTGACTTACAGGAGGGATGTGTTTTTGAGGAACGGTCTGTGGTCTCAAGCCACCCTCCCTCTCCAGGGGCGTTAACATTATTAACGGGAACAAATATCTCCCTTCTGTTCCCACTCCCGATTTCTGCTTCACATGACAGCGCTCGGCTTTGCCGGTCGGCCAGATGAGCAAACGTGACGGGCGATGGTCCAGGAGCAGATTTCCTCAAGTGATTGGGAAAACCTTCTGTCCCATAGAACTGTTAGTGTAATCAAGGGCAAATGAGAAAATAAAAGAGGTGGAAACTCGGTTGCCTCACCTACCCCCTAATTTGTTTTCATGTCTTCCTCCCGCGCTAGATTGTAAACTCCTCCACGGCGGGGGTCCTGTCTAGTGATACTATCGTACTCTCTGCAGAGCTTAGTACAGTGCTCTATACCCAATAAACTTTCAGTAGGTACCGTTAATTGACTGACCGAACAATCTTTGAGCAGGAAGGATAGAATAAAAGCATCCTTACTTTACGGGTGTGTTTGTTTTATAGTGATTGAAAATGATGAATGATTAGTTTGTGTAGTATTTTTGTCTCCGAGGTAACTTTCAAGCTTATTTGCCGTCACTTCTTGCTTTTCTCCTACATGTTTATGCATTACTAACTTTTCCTCCCTGATAGGTCGATTTAGTCAATATTGGAAGCACAGACATAGTGGATGGAAATCATAAATTGACCCTCGGTTTGATCTGGAATATAATTCTCCATTGGCAGGTGAGGTCGCCCTTGGCTTTTCAATGTCGATACTTGGCTGTCTGGTCCCCCTTTCCGTTATTACTCCTAACTTGCAAAACCAACATAGGGATATCCAGCCCATCCAAGCTACTTGCAAGGATTTCCATTTGCAATATTTACATTTTAACCTATGTTCTGAAGCATTTTTTCATGGTACCGGTTAAGCGCTTACTATATGCCAAGCACTGGGGTAGATGGAAGTGATTCAGGTTGGACACAGTCCAAGCGCTTAACACAATCTCAGTCCCCATTCTACAGATGAGCTATCTGAGACTTAGAGAAGTGAAGCGACTTGACCAAGGTCACACAGCAGACAAGTGGTGGAGCTGGGATTAGAACCCGGATCCCGTGACTTCCAGCCCGTGGTCTTTCCACTAGGACACACAGCTTCTCGTTGATTTCATAGTCAGTTACCAAGTATTCTGTGGGTGGGAATAAGAGCTGATATCTTAGAGAGCATCACCTTTAGGCTCACTCCGGAAGAGTGACCGGCCTGGATTTTGTCACGAAAAAAAATAAAACCCAGCGCAATGTACATTCTGTAGATTTCCCCCTAAATGATGCTTCCTTCCCCCGCTTCTCTCCCCTGATATTTGAAAATCAGCCAAGGGAAAGTCATTGAGTTAGTCTTACCCTAAAAATAGTCTGAATGCCATTTGAGCCTTCCCTCTGCTCTAAGGACATATTTTTGCTAGTTCTGGTCTCCATTTCTCAGAGAGAGAGGCTAGTAATCCTTGGGAGTGAGAGAACACAAGGGCAGCACAGCATCGCTGCCGTTCTGACCCGGGAAATGGTAAGACACCAAGCTGTGGTGAATTCCCAGCTGGGCCTCGTAACTTCGAGGATGGCTTTGGAGTTGCGTCGGGCACTGGGGTAGATATCGCTTAATCAGGTTGGACGCAGTTCTGGACCCACATGAGGCTCACACTCTTAGTCCCCGTTTTACAGATGAGGTCGCTGAGGCCCAGAGAAGTAAAGCATCTTACTCAAGGTCACACAGCTGACACGTGGTGGAAGCAGTATTAGAACCCAGGTCCTCCTGACTCCCAGGTTCATACTCTATCCACTAAGCCACGCGGCTACTGCAGATTGACCCCAGAACTTCATGACCCCTGGTATCCCAGTTCCAGATGACGCTAGCGGCGATCACTTCCACCCTCAGTAGAGCAGGGCCTTGACTGACCGAGTTTTGTCTCCCGATGCAGGTTAAAAATGTAATGCAAAACATGATGGCTGGGCTGCAGCAGACCAACATCGAGAAGATCTTACTGAGCTGGGTTCGCCAGTCAACTCGTAATTATCCCCAGGTCAACGTGGTCAACTTCACCACCAGCTGGTCTGATGGCCTGGCTTTCAACGCTCTGCTTCACAGTCACAGGTGGGAGACTAACTCACGCAATAGTGATGATGATAAGGAAAATAATGATCATTACGGCATTTATGCCTTTCTTAATCTTCCAGCACTGTACTGTGTGCCGGGAAAGGAGCAAGATGATCAGATGGGACACAGTCTGCTTGTGTGTTTGTCCAGTTAGGCTGTTGCCAGAATGATTGTCCTTTTTTTTTTTTTAATAGTGTTTGTTAAGTGCTTATTATTTGGGAGTCGCTGTTCTAAGTGCAGGGATAGATCCAAAGTAATCAGGTTTGGACACAGTCCACGTCCCAAATGGCGCTCACAGTCTCAATATCCATTTTACAGACGAAGTAACCGAGGCACAGAGGAGTTGTGACTTTCTCAGGGTCACGTAGCAGACACATAGCGGAGATGGGATTAGAATCCAGGTCTTTCCGACTCCCGGGCCCGTGCTCTATCCACTAGGTCAGGCTGCTTCTCTAAAACGATTCCCTTTTAATGTGCATTTCTTTCCTCACTCCCTGGTGAAAGTTTCAAGTGCCTCGTCTAGATGATTTCTAGAGCCTGCGACGTGCTCGCCTCTTGAAACTCTCCCCTCCAGTTAGACTCGGGAAGATATCTCCGGCCTTCCCCACGGGTCTCGGGGGCTTGGCAGTCCTGGGCAGGCTCCGGGCCTCGTCCTGGTACCGTCTGGCACTTCCTTCCCCACAGACCACCCGAGGCAGCCGAGACCGAACCACCGGAAAGTGAACTCATCTAATTGTCCCGGTTTCGTGACGTTCGCTTAAAAAAAACAAAAAAGATAAAATAGGACTTTGCCGTGACCTCTGTAACCTTTTGTCAAGCAGTTGAGGTCTTGGTTGTTAATTGCATTTTCTGGAATTTCCAAGTGTCTTCCGGTTTAAGACATTTTGACAAGTTTGGGTTTTGACATTTTGACTTGAATTGTTTGGATTTTAACGATCTGTGGCCGCCGAGTTGGGCAGCCGACGCGTGGCCGGGGAAGCGGGGTAGCGTGGCGGATAGAGCGTTGATCTGGGAGTCGGAAGGTCACGTGTCCTAATCCCGGCTCTACCACTTGTCAGCTCTATAGCTTTGGGCAAGTCACGTCATTTATCTGGGCCTCAGTTACCACATGTGTAAAATGGGGATTAAGACGGGGCCTTTGCAGGACAGGGACTGTGTCCAACCCGATTTGCTTGTATCCATCCCGGCGCTTAGTACGGCGCTTAGCATATAGTAAGCGCTTAACAAATGCCATTATTATTATTGTTATTAGTATTTCCAAACCCCTGCTTCCCACTCCCCAGTCAGTTTCTCATACCCTCCTGCTCTCCTCTGTTATGGTGTTTGTTAAGCACTTAGTATATATCAGGCACCATGCTAAGCGCTGGGGTAGATACAAACTAATCAGGCTGGACCCAGTCCATGTTCCACATGGGACTCTCAGTCTTAATCTCCATTTTGCAGATGAGACAACTGAGGCCCAGAGAAGTAAAGTGACTTGCTCAAAGTCACACAGCAGACAAGCGGCAGAGTCGGGATCAGAACCCAGGCCCTTGATGTATCCACTAGGGCACACTGCTTCCTTCGGTTTGGGTTGGGTTGTCCAGCTGGGCTGATGGGACACGAGGCGAGAGGCCCGGAGAGTCACTTCTCCATCCACTGTTTCACATTTGCATCAAAATTCTTCCACAGGAGTGAGGCCAGGTTCCTCCAGTCCTCCCCGCTCGGACATGGAGAGGCACAGGTCAGTGTCATCTGCAAAACTAGGCTTCCTAATATTTGACCTGCCTGGCTTCAATTTGGGGTAACCACAGAGGAAAAGAGAGCGGGTCTGTTTTCTCTTGTAAACTCCAAGAAAATCTTGCAAGTCATCCTAAGTGTCATAAATAAATCATCATCCTTATCAGTCAGTCCATCGTATTTATTGAGTGCTTACTCTGTGTAGAGCTCCGTGTTAAACGCTTGGGAGAGTACAATATAACAAGAGTTGTAAGATAGGTTCCATGCCTACATTGAGTTTATAGTCTAGAGGGGGAGACAGACAGTAATTTTTGTTTTAAATGGTATTCGTTAAGTGCTTACAATGTGCCAGATACTGTACTAAGTTCTGGGGCAGATAGAAGCTAATCAGGTTGGAGACAGTCACTGTCCCACCTAGGGCTCACAGTCTTAATCCCCATTTTCCAGATTAAGTAACTGAGGCACAGAGAAGTGATTTGCCCGAGGTCACACAGCATAGAAGTGGTGGAGCTGTGATTAGAACCCAGGTCCTCTGACCCCCAGGTCCATGCTCTTTCCACTAGGCCATTCTGCTTAATGTGAACAGACACATTATGAATAGGTACATAAGTGCTGTGGGGTCAGGGTGGGATGAGTAATGGGTTCAAATCCAAGTACGAGAACAGTGTAGAAGAGAGTGGGGAAAAGAGGAAATGGGAGGAAATGTTAGTTGCGGGGCGCCTCTTGGAAGAGATGTGCCTTCAGTAAGGTATTGAAGGTGGGGAGCGTGGTCATCTGTCAGATATGAAGCGGGGGGGCGTTCCAGGTTAGAGGCAGGTATTGAGTGAGAGGTCGCTAGCGAGATCGACAGGATCGAGGTACGGTGAGTTGGTTCCTTTCAGAGGATCAGAGCGTGCGGGCTGGATTGTAGTAAGAAATCAGAGAGGTGAGATAGGAGGGGGCAAGGTGATGGAGTGTTTTAAAGCCAATGGTAGGGAGTTTCTGCTTGCTGTGGAAGTGGACGGGCGGCCACTGGTGATTCTCGAGGGGTGGGGAAACCCGTCCCGAATGGTTCTGTAGAACAGTGATCTGGGCAGCAGAGTGCAGCAGACTGAAATGGGGAGAGACGAGAAGCAGGGAGGTCACTGAGGAGTCGAGGCGGGATAAGCCAAGTGCTTGGATCAACGCGATAGCAGTTCGGTTTGACAGGAGAGAGCGGATTGAAGCGATGCTGTGAAGGTTGAATCGACAGGATTTGGCACCAGATCGAATATGTGGGTGGAAAGAGAGAGTTGAGTCGAGGGAAACGCCAGGGTTATGTATCTGTGAGACAGAGAGGATGGTGGTGCTCTCTTTAGTGTTGGGGAAGTCAGGGCGAGGACAGGGCTTGCAGAGGAAGATGAGGAGTTCTGTTTCGGACATGTGAAGTTGGAGGTGGCAGTGGGACATCCAAGGAGAGTTGACCTGAAGTCAGGAGGAAATGTGAAACTGCGGAGGAGGAGAGAGGTCAGGGCTGGAGATGTAGATTTAGGAATCATCAACGTGAAGGTGCCAGTTGAAGCCACGGGAGGAGTGAAGGAGTATTCCGAGGGAGCGAGTCTCGATAGGAACCGGAAGGGGTCCTAGAGGTGAGTCTGAGAGACTCCAATACTTGGGGGGCGGGAGACCGAAGGAAGAGGCTGTGGGAGAGACTGGGTAAGAGGGGCCGGAGAGAAAGACGGAGGACCGGGAGAGGACGGCGTCGGTGAAGCTGGTTTGGGTGGCGTTTCCGGGAGAAGGGAGCGATCACCGCTGTCCAAGGCAGCTGAGGGGTCGAGGACCGGGACGGAATAGAGGCCGTTGGGTTTGGCGAAAAGGAGGTCACTGGTGACCTTCAAGTGGGCGGTTTGGGTGGAACGATCACCCTCATCCCTTGTATTTGTGTGGCACTTGTATTCTTCTAATGCTTTTTCACAGCAGTGATCTTGCTGTATCCTCACAACAGGGCTGGGAGGTAGGTAGAGGCAGAAAGCTGAGGCCCAAAGGGGTTCGGGGAATTCCCCAAGGTCACCTGGCAGGCCAGTGGCACAACTGACACTAGAACTCGAGTTTCCCGACTCCCAATCTTGGATTCTTTTCCACTAGGCCGTACTGTCTCCGATATTCTGAAAATATACGCCGGTTCTGAGGAGAACTTGTAAATGTTGAGAGAATGAATCACTCCAATCTCGCTCTATATGATCATTTCTCCTGTTGAAAAATCGTGTTTAATCCTGGGAGCCTTCCACTCCCCGAATGCCAAATTAAAATGATATGACTCTGGCGTGCTCCACTGATGTAGTGCTGCTCAGTACATTTCCAAGCAGTAACATCGCAGCCCGGACCCCGCTCATTTCCAGAGCTCCGTGCAGAAGGGCTTCTCTCCGCTGGGGAAGAGGAGATTCTTTTTTAATTCGATCTTTGCCAAGAAGCCTAGAGTTTGGCCGACTCCTCAGTTGAGATGAATAAAGTCTAGTGAGCGACTAGTTAGAAGACAGGGAGGTGTGGGATGGAGCGGCGAGGAAGAGGAAGGGGAAGCTACTGAATGAGCCAGGTCCCAGAGGGAATCCAAGGAATGGCATCGGGGTGGCAGCCGGAGAGGACGGGTTTCAATGATGTTGGTATTTGTTAAGCGCTTACTACGTGCAGAGCACCGTTCTAAGCGCTGGGGTAGATACAGGGTAATCAGGTCGTCCCACGTGAGGCTCACAGTTAATCCCCATTTTCCAGATGAGGTCACTGAGGCACAGAGAAGTTAAGTGACTCGCCCACAGTCACACAGCTGACAAGTGGCAGAGCCGGGAGTCGAACCCATGACCTCTGACTCCGAAGCTCAGGCTCTTTCCGCTGAGCCACGCTGCTTCTCTAGCCACGCTGTCAGAGGTCGTGGGTTCTGATCCCGGCTCTGCCATTTGTCAGCTGTGTGACCTTGGGCAAGTCACTTAACTTCTCAGTGCCTCAGTTACCTCATCTGGAAAATGGGGATTAAGACTCTGAGCCCCACGGGGGACAACCTGATGACCCTGTGTCTGTCTACCCCAGCGCTTAGAACAGCGCTCAGCACATAGTAAGTGCTTAACGAATACCAAAATTATTATTATTCTGATTGATGCGAAAATCGTGTGGAGGATGGAGTGGGAGAATGAAACACAAGCATCCGCTTCTCTCGTCCAGAGCTAGCAGGGCTTCAGTGGGCTATGCGGAGGGATTCCCCGCAACCTGCCGAGGAAGCGATCAGAGCAGTGGGTGACAATTTTCATCCCTGAACTTGAACCTTATGCTCAGGGACAGACAACACAGCACCCTTAACCATCCCCTCTACCTCCTCGACTTTCTGTGGAGTTCCCCATCAAGAATTGCTAGTCCAGGAATTTATCTGTAAACATATGTTGTCCTTATGTTCGTGATAACCCAGCAGGACGTAGGTTCTAATCCCGGCTCCGCCACTTGTCCGCGGTGTGATCTTGGGCAAACCACTTAACCTCTCTGTGCCTCGGTAGCCTCATCTGTAAAATGGAGCCCCACGTGGGGCCTGAACTGTATCCAACATGATTAACTCGTATCTACCCCCGTGCTTAGAACAGTGCTTGGCCCATCGTAAGCGCTTAATAAATGTCATTAAAAACTATGAACACGCATCTCCTTAGTGCCCACTGGACAAGGAGCGTTTCCTTGTGTTCGTTTCAGTTCTGTCACTCCGAAGATCCGATGATTATCCCACTTGCTGGTGTCGCGGGGTGGAGCAACAGTTAGGTGCTTTCCGTGCCAGGCCTTCGTGAAATCAAATCGAAAACCGGGCCAGCCCTGAAAATAACCCCCGTGGCAGCACAGCAAAAGATCGTCTTGGCGTGGCCAACTGTTGGTTCTGCTTCAGTTTTCAACCTCGCTGTCAGCCGTGTGGCTAGCATCTCACCATCCTTGGCCTCCTCTCCGAGCACAGTGGGCAGCTAGATTGTAGTGTTTGACTCCTGCCTTTGGATTCTGGGGCCTAGTAGGAAGAAGGGCTAGCAGAGATAATTGAAATCCTCACATCATTCCGGAACCTAATTTTAGCCCATCATTTGTCAAGGGCAAAGCTGTTAAACAGAAATGAGAAAGGCCCGTTCTCAAGAAGCAGTCAAAGGGATATCTGGCATTAGGACCAATTCAGGGTTGTTTGGGATTTTGGTTGGCGGGGGGCGGCGGGGTTGGTGACTTTTTTTTTTTTGGTCGGGGACTTTGGTTTTCTTTCAGTTCATTTTGTGGAAATCTGTTTCGTGCAGCAGCGTGCTCATGTATGTTAGAGTTGAAATTGGCATAACGTCGAATGAAATTAGCTTGCTTAGTTTTGTTTGTGATTAAAGGTTTTTTCATGGCAATTACTCAAAATGAAGTTACAAGTCTATTCTCTCAAACTCAGAATAACCATACATTTCCATTTTAGATTTTTCATCTGGGTAAATCATGGTCTGCAATCACCAGTTTCTAAGTCCGATCCCCTTCCTTTACGTTTTGCACGTCTGTAAGTGAGAAACGATGTGACTTAGCGGAGAGAGTCCGGGCCTGAGAGTCAGAGGGCCCGGGTTCTAATCCCAGTTCTGCCACTTGCCTGCTGTGTGACCTCGGGAAAGTCACTTTACATCTCTGGGCCTCAGTTTCCTCATCTTTAGAATGGGATTCAATACCTGTCGTTCCTCTCACTTAGTTTGTGACCCCATAGCGGGCAGGGACCGTGCCTGCCCTCATTACCTCACATGTACCCCAGCATTTAGAGCGGTGCGGTGTTAGAGGTTTAACAGATTAGTAGTAATAGTATTATGAAATCAGTTTTTATTCTGGCCTGAAGACTTCACTTGAATAACAATGCTTAGCATTCTTGAATTATCTTTTCAAGTGGTGTTTGCTTTCGTAATGGCTTCAGATCACAATGGTAGCTTGGTATTTTTCCATAATTGGTAAGGAAGACGCTGTCTGAAATGCCCAAGATTTAAGTCTTGTCTTCAAACTCAGTCGGTACTTGGTTTGGACAGGAACAACGTTTTCATTTCATTTCTCTGAGTACGGAATGCTTTTTTGTTTCCCCTGACTCATATTCTCTCATGATTAAATTATTGTCCAGGCAGTGGTAGGAAACGTCTCCATATTGTAATCTCTTCGCACTTGTTATCAGAAAAACAGTTGGTTAAGAATTAACTCAACCTCAGCACTTGTTTGGTAAAATTCTGAAGCAGCACGGCCTAGTGCCCAGGGCTCATGAGTTCGAATCCCAGCTCTGCCACTTGTCGGCTGTATGACTGTGGGCAAGTCACTTCACTTCTCTGTGCCTCACTTCCCTCATCTGTAAAATGGGGATTAAGACTGCGAGCCCCACCTGGGACAACCTGATTCCCCTATGTCTACCCCAGCGCTTAGAACGGTGCTCGGCACATAGTAAGCGCTTAACAAATACCAACATTATTAGTGGATAGGGCTCGGGAGTCAGAAGGACCTGGGTTCTAATCCCAGCTCCGCCACACGACTGCTGTGTGACCTTGGGCAAGTCACTTTGCTTGTCTGTGCCTCAATTGCCTCATCTGTAAAATGGGCATTAAAACTGTGAGCCCTATGTGAGGCATGGACTGTGTCCAATCTGGATTAGCTTGTATCTACTCCAGCACTTCGAACGGTGCCTGGCACATTTTAAGCGCTGAACAGATACAAATAAAAAAAAAAATAAAGAAATTTCTGCCAATAAGTTGCTGTAGACGGTCTTTGCCCATCTGGTCCTCTTCTCCCTCCCATCCCAAAGGAAGACCCTTTTTGAGACTCCTGAATCCTTCCTCCAACAGAATGAAAACACTTTAGGGCCTTTCGATTTTAATAAAAATAAAATCAGGTTCAGGTGTCTAGCTCTAATTAGACATGGCAGAATTTCCAGGTAAAGGTAAGAGGATAGAAGGATGTATCCAGCCTATCCTTGAGTCTTCGGGTTCTTGCCGAAAATGTCAACCGTGACATTTTCCATCATCTGACAAGCCACCGCCCCCGGGCTGGTTGCCAAGCTTGCAGCGACTCCCGAGAGGATCCCACGTTCATCTGCTTTTGTGCTTGCCCTAGGCCGGACCTCTTCGATTGGAATAGCGTATCTGGCCAGAAGTCAGCGACCCAGAGACTGGACCATGCCTTCAACCTAGCCAAACAGCACTTGGGCATCGAGAAACTCCTTGACCCAGAAGGTTAGTGGAAAATACATGTCCCGTGACCCAAGAGGTTACACGGAGGTAGTAAGTACCGCAGAGCCATAGAGAAGTTCGTATAGTCCCTGAAATTCTATTCCCAGAGAGCAGCACAGGGTGTCACAATTTTAAAAATTGAGGGTTTTTTTTTTCATTACTGTTGTAGTGTGTGTATACGTGTGTGTGTGTGTGTGTCTTTGCCTTTCTGTATTTTATTCTCATTGTTGTTGAGGAGAAGCAAATTATCATTCATTTGTGTACCATCTGTATTTCAACTGGGATTAGGATTAATCTATGATTTTTGAGGTCAGTTTAATTTTGGTTTTTATAAAGGCCGGCCCCCAGATCATGTACATTTTCCTGAATACTAAAGTTTTTAATTTTTTTTAATAGATGCACCCCTCCCTCAGATGATTAATATTCCTCTTAAACTTGTAAAATGCACTGACTGGGAAATAGTTTATGCCCAATAACATTGATCGTGAGTCAAACCTAGTCCAGCCTATGAGGAAATATATTCAAGTCAAATTGCTTATGGTGTAAAATGCAGAGTTCTCCTTTTGTTGTAATTCTTAACTGTTGTCATTAAAAAATTATGCACTCCCCTTTTCTTCCTCACAGTTTAGAAGATTAGTAATTTAACATTTATGGTATTTTTCTTTCTCGTTTCCCAAGTACTGAATGAAATGTAAACCAGTGATTTCAGACAAGTCCAAACCCAATATTTACAGTAAAAATTAGAGCAGCAGGAAATTTGTTATAAAGCCCATTGAACCTATATGTGGCTCAGCTTCTCTGGAAAACAGACGCCTCTGAATTTGCAATGTCGGAATGCGGAGTTTTCAGCTCAGTTACATTTGGGTATTATATTCAATCTATCGATGGTATTTACTGAGCGCCTACCTTGTGCAGAGCACTGTGCTTGGGAAAGTACAGTCCAACAGTAAACAGTACCATTCCTTGCCCACAGCGAGCTTACAGTCTAGAATTATAGCCCAGCATGTTGAGAATAGGAGAAAACTCCAAGGAGCTGAAACTTTCATTCATTCAGTTGCATTTACTGAGTGCTTTCTTTGTGCAAAGCACTGTACTCAGCACTTTGCAGGGAACAATATAACAAAGAACAGACATATTCCCTGCCCACAAAGAGTTTACAGTCTAGATCCGAGCTTATGGTCTAAAGACTTCTGACCAGTTGTTTCGTGGCTCTCTACCACATCTCTCTTTCTTCCTGGTAGGTGTACAAAAATCAGTACCGGAAAATGTTTAAAATATAAGAAAAGGAGAAATGCCGTTGGCCCACAGACCGAGTGATATGTCATGGAGGAACAGCGTGATTGTCTGTGAATGGGTCTTCTCTTCCCTTTTCTTCCCCACCCTTAACTCCCTTACGATGAACCCATGATAGAACTCTCCTCCAGGAATGTAGACATACCTCTGTTTCATTAATTGATGTTCGAAGCCTGCACGCCTTCCTGGGGAACTCATTCACCGTGGGATCACGTTTTCAGTAGTGCTTTTCAGACAACTATGAACGAATCGTGTACCGTAAAAATTCGAGCAGCAGGAAATTTGGTATATAGCACATTGAGCCCCACATCTTCCAGCTTCACTGGCTACTCCAGGGGCTGATGGGTTTGCTCGCCAACAGCCTTGGGAGTCCAGCTCTTCATGAGGAGTAGCCACATTACTTTCAATCCCTGGCTTGAAGAAGATAGGAGATACACTTCCCCTAATTGCAGGGATTAGGAAATTTATGGTCCCAGAGCACCCTTTTTTTTAGCGGAATTTCTAAGTGATAGCTGTATATCAAACACTGTTTTAAGCGCTGGGGTAGATGGAAGATCATCAGGTTGGACATGGTCCCTGCCAATCAGTCAAGCAGTTGTATTTATTGAGAGCATACTGTGTTCAGGTCCCTGCACAAAACACTGGGGAGAGTACGACGCAACAGTAGAACAGACGCATTCCCTGCCCGCGACGAGCTCCCACGTGGGCTCACAGTCCAGGTAGGATGGAAAACAGGTTTTTAATCTCCATTTTACTCTTAAAGAATCTGAGGCACATCAGAGCTGAGTTGCTTGCCCGTGGACACACAGCAAGCAATCGGCTGGAAAGGGATCAGAACCCAGATCCTTTGGCTCCCGGGACTGGCTCTTTTCGCTAGGCCGTGCCGCTTCTCACCCGTAACGTTGTAATCAGTGAACAAAAAACCCTCTTCCACCGAGTCCAGTTGGGGAAAGGGAAAGAGTCCTGGCAGGCAAACATTCACCCTCTCAAGAATACTCAGAATTTGGAAAGAAAATTCCCAGTTTTCTAGGATTTAAAAGACTCTTCTCATCCTACTAAATCAAGGTTGTTTCTCCGTCGCCCTCACAGCATGATCTAGGAGGCGCTGAACTAGATGAATAATTCAGAGGACATTTAAAGGAATGGAAGTTTAAGAAAAAAGAAAGAATTTATATTAGAAACTGAAGGGCTGGGTGTGTAAATAAACAAATCCCTTCATCTTTATAGAGCAAAATTTTATGTGCGTGTCTAAACATCCAAATTCCAAAGAAGTCAGATAGCTTATGGAGATAAACAGAAATGCGTTTGGTACATTCTACATAGAACAGGAGAGAAGTTCAGAAAGAGATGCAAAAATTTCATTTCTACTGAGAGGTGAAATATGGACAGATTGGGAATTGTGCATCTATAAATTCTGGAATCACTTAACAATTCTGTGCAAGTTAGTTAACCTTTTTCTGCCTCCTGCTCCTCATTTACCAAGTAAACCTGAAGTCCTAAATCCCCTTTTAAATATCGGATAAGAAGGTGACTGAGGCCTTTGCAAAATATAAAAGGGCTGGAAGCGATTATTCGATGAAATGTGGCCACGTCTCGAGTCCTTAAAGCTCCGCAAGCGGCGGACACTCAATAACGTATATTAGTAGCTGAGACTATAAAAATAAAATAATGCAGCTCATCAAAAGCAAAGCTCCATTTCTGAAACTGACATCCACCTATATAAGGCTATCTAATTCATATAGACCGGTGTCTTAACTAAAATGTCTGGTTTTTGCAGCATTATAAAACCGGGCCTAGGGAAAAAGAATGTATCCACACCCTCCTTGCAGTCATTGATTTTTGACTGGCAAGTGCTGGCAAGGGTGAAATCGAGACCCTCAACTTGGATTTGCAAATTAGCGAGACGGTAGATCAGTAGAGCAGAGTCCTGGGAGGTTTTTAACTCTGGCCAAAAGGAGAATATATAGTAATATAAATGTTGAACTTTGCCTTTGAAGACATATTTAGCATTATGTAAAACACATTGAATGGCTCGAGAAGTCAAGATGCTAACCGAATCGTTTTTTTCGCACTCCCCCTAGAACTTAGTATAACACTGTGCGCATAGTAAGTGCTCACATGACTATTGAATATGAACGTAAAAGTATAGAGAGGGATCCCTGAAGGTATTTAATTTTCGTCTTAGTATTTCATGATATACTGTGATTCTTTAAATCGTATCAATTGTCTCTCCTGGGTCCGCAGCAAACCCTTCACACACGTTCTCACACATTTTTTTAAAATGGTACTAAGCACTTACTACATTGCAGGCACTGTATTAAGCACCGAGGTAGGTACAGGCTAACAAGCTGGATACAGTCCATGTCCTATATGGTGCTCACGTCTTTAATTCCCATTTTACAGTTGAAGTAACTGAGGCACAGAGAAGTAGAGTGACTTGTTCGAGGTCACACAGCAGACACGTGGCAGAGCCTGGTTAAAAGAAAAAGTTTCCCCGACTCCCAGACCCCTGCTCTTTCCAAGAGCTCACGCTGCTTCCCTCAAATATCCAGACTTAATTTGAGAACCTCAAGGAGATTGCGTTCACTGCGCCTCATTACCTCACAAGGCCGAGTGTGGTATTATGCTCTTTCCAAAATGACACACGGATCTCTCTTTAATTTATAAGCAAGCTTTGTGTTTGGCTTTCTCCGTCACATCTTCTTAGACGTGGATATCTCTGCCAGTGAGGTGGTTTTCAAATACAAAGTTCAGATTTGTGTATATGTACCTAGCATGTAAGCTCAAAGGAGAGAGTGAAAAAAAAAATCCAGTTTGTAATGAATGTTTAAAGACAAACCAAGCCTTTTGAGGATCTGGTGTCGGTTTTTTTTGATACTGGTGTTTACCATCAGCTCCCTGTCGTAGGCTTGGTTCTGTCATAATGTAGGTGAGGTCACTGTGCATTCGGTCCAGGCTGCTGTTGAGAATTGCGAGAATGCTTGCAGGGAAGCGGTGTTGTCTAGTGGGTAGATACGGCCCTGGGAGTCAGAAGGACCTGGTTTCTAATTCCAGCTCTGCCACTTGTCTGCTTTGTGACCTTGGGCAAGTCACATCACTTCTTTGTGCCTCAGTTCCTTCACCCATAAAATGGACATTAGGACTGTGAGACCCATGTGGGACAAAGATTGTGTCCAAGCCGATTTACCTGTATCCACCTCAACGCTTAGTACAGTGGTTGGCACGGAGTAAGTGCAGAACAAATATCACTGCGATCATTTTATTATTATTGTTGTTGCTATTATTAATGGTGACGGTGGACTTCCCCGCCTCCTCCTATGTTGACCCGAAGGGGATGGTGGGCAGGTTGAAGGTGATATCTCCCAGCTTGATGTCCAACACGCTTCCCTAATGGCCTGCTGTTTATCAGAGAAACAGCGTGGCGCAGTGGAAGGAGACCGGGCTTGGGAGTCTGAGGTCATGGGTTCGAATGCCGGCTCCGTCACTTGTCAGCTGCATGACTTTAGGCAAGTCGCTTAACTTCTCTGTGCCACAGTTACCTCATCTGTGGCTCAGTGGAAAGAGCACAGGCTTTGGAGTCAGAGGTCATGAGTTCAAATCCCAGCTCTGCCACTTGTCAGCTGTGTGACTGTGGGCAAGTCACAACTTCTCTGGGCCTCAGTTCCCTCATCTGTAAAATGGGGATGAAGACTGTGAGCCCCACGTGGGACAACCTGATTCCCCTGTGTTTACCCCAGCGCTTAGAACAGTGCTGTGCACATAGTAAGCGCTTAACAAATACCAACATTATTATTATTATTATTATTATTATTATTATTACCCCAGCGCTTAGAACAGTGCTCTGCACACAGTAAATGCTTAACAAATACCAACATTATTATTATTATTATTATCTATAAAATGGAGATCAAGACTGTGAGCCCCACGTGAGACAACCTGATCACCTTGTATCCCCACCCCCACCCCCGAGCTTAGAACAGTGTTTTGCATATAGTAAGCGCTTAACAAATGCTGCCATTACTATTATTATTGTTATTATTAGAAGGAAGGCCATACTAAACAAAGGACCAGTCACACATGGAAATACCTTGGCTTTGTTCTTTAGTCTCACCTTCTCCCTTAGACTGTGAGCCTCGAGAGGGACAGAGATAATTGTGTCTGGTCTTTTATCTATCCTAGTGCTGACTACAGAGCTTGACACAGTCGGTACTTAAGAAATACCACTGTCCTTGCTCTTATGATCATTTTTAGTAGTAGCCTTAATAATAATAATAATAATAATTGTGGCATTTATTAAGCACTTACTATTTGCCAAGCCCTATACTAAATGCTGGAATAGATATAAGGTAATCAGATCCCAAATGGGACTCACAGTCTAAGAGAAACAGCTTGGCCTAGTGGAAGGAGGATGGGCTTGGGAGTCGAGAGGACCTGGGTTCGATCCCTGCCTCTGCCACTTGTCTGCTGTGTGACCTTGGACAAGTCCCTTTACTTCTCTGTGGCCTCAGTTACCCCCTCTGTAAAATAGGGATTAAGAATGTGAGCCCTATGTGGGACAGGGACTGTGTCTGCCCTGCTTATCTGGCCCGATTATCTTTTCTCTACCCAAGCACTTAATAGAGTTCCTAGCATATAGTAAACATTCATCTCTTGCCTATATGCTCATTGTAGGCCGGGAGTAAGTCTCTTTATTTTTGTAGTTATAGTGTACTTTCTCAAGTGCTTGATTCAGTGCTTTGCACACAGTGAGCACTCAGTGTGATTGAATGAATGAACAAATACCACAATTATTGCTCATTATTAGGAGGGAGAGCAGATAGTTAATCCCATTTTACCAATGAGGGAGCTGAGGTCCAGAGGAGTGAAGTGACTTGCCCAAAGTTATGCAGCAAAGTGGTAGAGCCAGGTTAGAACCCAGGTCCTCTGGCTCCCAGGCCTGATTCTCTCCACTAGGCCATGGTATTTCCTCAATTCTGCACCCTCACATTTGAGAATCTATCACAGACCTCAGTTAATGATAACTGTTAGAATTTATGAAATCCTGGAGCCTTTGGGGAGCCTATTCTGTCCTAAATCCACTCCAGTACATGCATGTTTTAAGAGTTTTATTGATGTGATGGATTCTTTTTGACTTAGAGTCACTTTGGTTCCTTTTCCTGGGTCTCCCACAACAAAAAGCTTGAGACTCTTGGAAGGCAAGGTGAGGACTAGGTAATTCTTTGAGAGATAGAGGGTGTGCCTTCAGCCTGCCGCTTTCAACACCAGGGGCTGCTTTCCCTCAGTTTTTTTTTTCTTTTTTAATGGTGTCTGTTAAGCACTTACTATGTGCCAGGCTCTGTCCCAAGGGCTGGGGTAGATAGACGATAATCAGGTTGGACACGGCCCATATCCCACTCGGGCTCGTAGCTTTAATCCCCACCTTACTGATGAAGGAACTGGGGCACAGAGAAGTGGAGCGATTTGCCCAAGGGCACATAGCAGACAAGTGGTAGAGCCAAGATTAGAACCCATCTCTCCCTTCTTGCACATGGCTGACGGCCAAGTCTCCTGAAACCGGTCAACCTCTTGGGGCCTCGTGCTGCTTTGGGGGTTTCTTTAGGGCTCCTTGGGGGGCCATTTTCGTCTTAAACCTCCTGAAGCAGTGACAGTGTCCCTTCCAATCAATCAATAATAGCCATATTTACTGAGCGTTTACAATGTACAGAGCACTGTACTAATTGCTTGGAAGAGCACAGTGTAATAGAGGTAGGAGACACATTCCCTGCCCACTATGAGCTCACAATCTCTTGTCTCCCCTGTCTTCTGTGCTCCTCAAACTCAGGTCCTGACTGCCTTTAATGCTAGAGATTGACTGTGTTTATTGGGAATAAAAATGAAACTTGAACCCCACCTTTATGGATGAAATTGATATATGGGCCTTGAGCTGGTTCTGTAGCATTTCACCATCTTTCTCTGAGGCCAAATCTTGAGGCCGAATTTTACCTGTCCGTGCACATGGTTGTGATTATATGTAACGTGATAAAAACTCTGAAGGAGAGACCACTGTGTTCAGGGGCTGTCGCCCAGAGGATGGGCATGGATTATTTGGGCTTCAACAAAAAGATGACACAAATACTTTCTTTCCAACTGTGTAGATTGCTTTAGGAATATTTTTAGGGCATAATGAGTAGCCTATAAAATATACAAGATGATTTTTTTTCACAGTTGAGTTCTTTCGGCGAGTGAGGGCTCATAGGCCATAAAATTATGTTTGTATTAGTTCAAGGTTTGTTGGACATTTTGAAAATTAGAGCAAGACGCCATATGGAGTAAAGAACTTTGGAAAAACTTTTCACATGACTGAAGTGAAGAAGACGATTTGAAAATGGAGGCCGGAGGGTCAGTCGACGGACCGATTAGTAAAGACTTTCTGTGTCGCCTTTTCACTTGGAGCTGTACTCCTTAGGCATTTGGATTTTTACCGCAGACCCAATCTTAGAGGATTTATATGTCTGTCTGTATACTCTGCCCTTGCCCGTCTCTGTAATTTATTTTAACATGTCACCCCCTCTAGACCGAGGCTACCAACTCCTTTGTACTATATTCATTCATTCATTCAATAGTATTTATTGAGTGCTTACTATGTGCAGAGCACTGTACTAAGCGCTTGGAATGAACAGGTCGGCAACAGATAGAGACAGTCCCTGCCGTTTGACGGGCTTACGGTCTAATCGGGGGAGACGGACAGACAAGAACAATGGCAATAAATAGAGTCGAGGGGAAGAACATCTCGTAAAAACAATGGCAACTAAATAGAATCAAGCCCAAGGGCTCAATCCAGTACTCCACACACATTACATGTTCAGTAAATACTACTGATTGATTGACTCACCGTTGATGGAGTTTCAAAGTGCATAAAAGGGTACAGATCAAAGTGATTAGATGAGGAAGGAGGGAGAGGAAATGAGGGATTAATCGGGGAAGGCTTTTTGGAGGGGTTGTGATTTGGGGAGGGCTTTGAAAGTGGGGAGAGAGACGGTCCCTCGGATATGAAGGGGGATGGGGTTCCAGGCCAAAAGGAGGATGTGGGCAGAGTGTCGGTGGCGAGGCAAATGCTGTTGAGGGATAGCCAATAGGTTTGCTTGTGAGGAAAGAGGTGTGTCGGTTGGGATGCAGAAGGAAATCAACAAGGTATACGGTGACTGAGCGCCTTAAAGTTTATGTTAAGGAGTTTGATTTAGAGATGGATAATAATAAAAATAATAATGATTGCGGTATTTGTTACGGGCTCACTATATGGCAGGCACTGTACTAAGCGTTGTGGTGGATACAAGCCAATTGGGTTGGACGTAGACCCTGTCTCACATGGGGCTCCCAGTCTTAATCCCCCATTTTACAGATGCGGTAACCGAGCCGTGAAGAAGTTGAGTGATTTGCCCAAGGTCAGTCAGCAGTCAGGCGGCAGAGCTGGGATTAGAACCTGAGTCCTTCTGATTCCCCGGCCTGGAATCAACCCAAAATACCATGCTGCTTTCCCTGAGAGATGGACGGGCAGCCATTGCAGCTTTTTGAGGAGTGAGGACACTTGGACAGAACGTTTTTCTAGAATTAATTGGGACTGAAGAGGGAAGAGGCTGTAAGCAGGGCGATTAGTGAGGAGGTTGGTAGGGTAGTCAAGGCGGGATAAGATAAGCGCTTGGATTAGCATGGTGACAGCTTGGATGGAGAAGGAGAAGATTCTAGAGATGTAATAGGAGAACTGACATGGTTTCTAGGTAGACTCAATATGCAGGTTGAATCAGAGACAGGAGTCGGAGATAATGCCAAGGTTATGGACGGGCTTGTGAGACAAGGAGGATTGTAGTGTATTCTACAGCGATTGAGAACTCTTCGGTTGGACTGGGTTTAATTGGGAAGAGGAGGAGTTCTGTTCTGGCCAATTCAATTTGGAGGTGTCAGCGGGACATGCAAGGAAAGATGGCTTGAAGGCAGGAGGGAATGCAAAACTGCAGGGGAGTAGTGAGGTACAGTTGGAAACCATCTGCACAGTGATGGTAGTTGAAGCCGTGGGAAGGATGAATTCTCGAAGGGAGTGGGTGTAGATGGAGATTAGGAGGGGACCCGGAACTGAGTCTTGAGAGACTCCCCCTGTTAGAGGGTGGGAGGCAGAGGAGGAGCCCACGAAAGAGATTGAGGAAGAGCAGCCAGAGAGAGAGGGGGAGAACCAGGAGAAGACAACGTCAGTGAATCTGAGTCTACATCGTGTTTCCGGGAGAAAGGGGGGGTCCACGGTGTCAAAAGCAGCAGAAGGGTCGAGGAGGAATAGGATGGAGTAGAGGCAAGTGGATTGGATCAGGAGGTTACTGGCGACCTCAGAGAAGGGAACTAAAGACGTTTGGGGCGACATTATGAGACGGAGAAGAGGGAGGGGTAGCGACTGGGGCTGGTGGTGATGAGAATGGTGAACAAACGCCGTCGTGGCTTCCCGCGGTTCCACCCTGACCAGGACCAAGATTCCAGGTCAGGAACAAGCCCGGCCAGTGGAACTCGTGTGGGATGTCACTGAGCGGGCGTCAGGAGTGCTCAAGAATCTGAAGGTCCTTATTCCTGCCCCTGGTCTTGTGTTCCTTTCTCCTCCAGGTTGAATCACACTTCAGTTTTCCAGTTTTCTACTTCCTTTTCTGCTCCTCTTTTTACCTTCATTAAAAGGGCCAATTTGGAATGGAAGATTTTGCTTTATTTCACTTGGAAATAATGTTGGGAGTTGGGACATTTGGCTTGCTTTCAAATCAGTATGGATATTTAGGGGATGGTTTCTCATTCCATCAAACTCATTTGTCTTAGTGCGGCCGTCGGTGCCTCCTAGTCTCCGAGAGGCCGCGGACTCGCCCACTCTTAGCTCACCCCGTCCTGACGCAGCCCGGGTTTTATACCCTTTCAGTTTTGGGCGGATGTAAAATTGGAGGGTTGTCCAAGGACGATTTGGCTCTGATCTGGACTGCACCACTCGGAAGCCCTAGCTTGAGGGCCCAGTTTGCCACCTGCTATTTGGGGCTGGCAATTTTGGGCCCCCTCCTTCTGCCCAACCAGCCACACCACCACATAGCGGCAAACCATCCACTTAAGGTATGTGTGGGGGGTGTCATTATTATAATAGCCGTGGTATTTGATAAATGCTCAGTATGTGCCAGGCACCGTTCTGAGACCCGGGGAGGATACAAGCATATTGGGTTAGACACAGTCCCTGTCTCACATGGTGCTCACCATCTAAATCCCCATTTTACCTCTGAGATAGCTAAGGCCCAGAGAAGTGAAGGGCGCACAGCTGACAAGTGGCAGAGCCAGGATTAAAACCCAGGTCCTTCTGTCTCCCAGGCCCGTGCTCTATCCACTAGTCCCCTCTTGGACAGTGGCGTTTACCAAGCGCCTCCCAAGTACTGATCAGCGCTTAGAGCAGTGCTTGGCACATAGTAAGCGCTTAACAAATACCAACATTATTAATGAAGTGCACCTCCTACCTCACCTCGCTTCTCACCTTTTACAACGCAGCCCGCACACTTGGCTCCTCTAGTGCCGCTAACCTTCTCACTGGGCCTCAATATCTCCTACCTCGCGCGATCGGCGTTCCGGGCCAGAGGTAGGACATGGGCCCGGGGTCGGAGGCCAGACAGGCGAGACGGAGGCACGGTGAGAAGATAACACCAGAGGACCAAAGGGTGGGGGCCGAGTCGTAGCAGGAGAGAAAGGAGGATTGAGGTAGGAGGGGGCTAGGGGATGGAGGCTTTTAAGCCAATGGTGGGGAGTTTTTGATTCATAGGCGGATGTTTTTTGAGGAGCGGGGTGACGTGTCCTGAGGCAGCAGAGTGAAGTATGGAATGGAGTGGGGAGAGCAGGAGGCTGGGAGGCCAGCAAGGAGGCTGATGCTCAAGTCCAACCGACAACCACTCTCCCCCCCTCCAAAGCTTTATCGAAGGCCCATCTCCTGCAAGAGGCTTTCTCAGACTAAGCCCCACTTTTCCTCATCTCCCACTCCCGTCTGCGTAGCCCTGACTTGCTCCCTTTGCTCTTTCCCCCTCCCAGCCCCGCAACACTTACGTACATGTCTGTAATTGTGATTATTTGTGTTGATGTCTCTCTCCCCGCTTCTGGACTGTAAGCTCTTTGTGGGCGGGGAATGTCACTATTTATAGTTATATTGTTCTTTCCCAAGCTTTTAATACTTTTACTTCTGTGCTCTGCGCACAGTAAGCGCTAATAAATATGATTGAATGAATGAATAAGAGCGTACCTGATTTGCCAGGCCACACAGAGACAACGCTACCGGGCAGCCTACAAACTTTCCAAATGACAAGCTTAATGTACCTATTTTACTAATTCATGAGCAGTGTATTTCATATTAATATTGGAGGCATTGTTTTTGGTTCTGTGCCAGGTGAGTGTAATCGGGCTTCTCTCCCATAATAGGGAGCTCTCTCCTTTAATGGCACCATTAAACCTGTTGTGGACAACTGGAATTAGATCAGAGAAATGGTGTTTGGCCAGCACTGCATTCCAAAGAGAATTTAAACTCTTCTTCTGCGTACTCAGGTATCATTCCAAGAGATTTGGAGGCGAATCAAAGCTTTGGAATTTTTGTTGCACAGATTTTAAAATCCACTGAGAAATGCGTGTATATACACAGAGTCAGGCGTGCTTTGTACAGAAAGTGCAGAGAAAGAGATGTTCATTGGCTCCCTGGAGGTTCATGCTGACAGTGAATTCTGCTTCCTGTGCGTGCTCGATCTGATGAGACATGACTGGGGGTGATAGAAAGAATCACTTCTCCCTAGGTCTCAATCTTGAGCCTCCCAAGATGAACATCTTGGCTACAAAGTCTGCTAGACCGTGAGCTCATTGATGGCAGAGATCGTGTCGAATGACGCGAACGTGCTTCTCTATGGTATCTGTTAAGCACTTACCATGTGCCAAGCACTCTTTATTCTAAGCTCTGGTGTGGCTACGTATTAATCAGGTTGGACAGAGTCCCTATCCCGAATGGGGCTCAGAATCTACGTAGGAGGGAGAACAGGTACGGATATTTTGCAATTGTGGAAACTGAGGCACAGAGAAAATTAAGTGATTATATGCTCCATTTGGACAGGGAATGTGTCTGTCATGTTGTTGTATTCTCCCAAGTGCTTAGGAGAGTGCTCTGCACCCAGTAAGCACTCAGTCAGTACAAGTGAATGATTGATTCACTTCACCAACGTCACCCAGTAGCAAAGTGGTGGAGCTGGGATTAGAAGAATAATAACAATAACAGCAATAATCATAATAGTATTGGTTAAGTGCTTACGCTGTGCCAGGCCCTGACCTAAGGTGGATACTAGCAGATGGGGTTGGACACAGTCCTTGTCCCGCGTCGGGCTCACACTCTAAATCGATGTTTAAATCTGCCATTTGCCTGCTGTCTGACTGTGGGCAAATCCCCTAATTCCTCTATGCCTCAGTTGTCCCTCCTACTTAGACTGGGAGTCCCATGTGGGACAGAGACCGTTTCCAACCTAATTAACTTGTGTCTCTCTACCCTAGCACTTAAAACAGTGTTTGACACTCAGTAAACATTTTAGAAGTACCCTAAAAAAAAAAGTTACAATGACAAGGTGTACGATGCCTGAGCTCTGAACTGGAGTCACTGTTTTATTTTTAAATCTCTGTCTTGTAGAATGCTCTCACCTTTCTCCTTTGGTGCAATTTTACAGATAATCAGTAATCACCCTACTGACAAGCATTTGTCTGATAGCGATTTATCACGGGCTGATGAGAGCCAAGATTCATCCGGCATATGCACCTCTGAAGCAGATAAAATACTGTTTTCATCTTGGAAATTCCCTGCAGTTTGTGGTGATATTTTTTTTGAACACCCACCAAGGTCACCGGCAAATTATTTTTAATCACTGCCTCAGATTAAACTCTAATTGTAAATATCATTCCCGCTTTTGAAAAGTCATCTGATTCTGTCACATTTGCTCCGTAATACTTGGTGAAACCACTCGTTCTAGCTGCCACTAAAAATGGTCAAGTGTTTGCAAAATGCATTTGTAAATCAACATTTTATTTGCCCTGAGAATTGGGTTAGTGGATATCTATCAGCTTGCAGATTCAGACGGTCTGCTAGGAACTCAAGAATATTGATTCATTTGAAGGTTGGTTATATAACTGGCCTAATGAATCCAGTAAACTCGAGAGATGAATTTGGGGAAATGGATGGCCTAGTTTAATAATCGGCAGAGCCACGGTGGCTCCAGCTGCCCTCCTCAAATGCGCTCCCCTAGGAGCGGAAGGCAACCGTCTTGCGCGGGGAGACCCGACTCTCCCTTCGGTCCAGCGGTTGAGTCGTAGGGTCGATCCGGGCACCTCTCGGAAGGGACGTGGGATGATCTTTTCATTGCACTTGGTGATTCTGAAACACTTGTCCCCTTGATGACTTTCCAGGGCGTCTGGCACGTTATTCAGTGGGTTGATAGTAGTTACTGGGTTGTCAGCTCTGTGTGTGGGGGCTGTGCTGAGTGCCTCCTGTGTGTATGGTGCTGTGCTGGGTGTCAGCTGTGTGTGCGAGGTGCGGTTTTCAGCTGTCTGCTGGGGGCAAAGTGCCGGGCTGGCCACTACTGCATTCAGGGTGCTGTACTGGGTGCCTACTCTGTGCAGGGCAATTTACTGGACACCGGCCCTCTGCTGGGTGCTGTCTACCGGGTGCTGGGCTGGGTGCCTTCTCTGAGCTGGGTACTATTATTGGACCAATTCACTCATCAGTTTCGTTTATTATTTACTGTGTGCAGAGCACTCTACTAAGTGTTTGGGAGAATACCTCCTCCCTCTGCCCTGAAACACCCTCCCTTTTCATATCTGACAGACAATTAATCTCCCGCCCTGCAAAGCCTTCTTGAAGGCCCTTCTCCTCCAAGAGGCCTTCCCTGACTAAGCCCCCATCTCCTCACCTCCCACTCCCTTCTACGTCACCCCGATATGCTCCCTTTATTCACCCCTCTCCTAGCCCCACGGTGCTTCCGTCTAGAGCCGAAATTCATTTATCCTTATTAAAGTCTGTCTCTCCGGCTTGACCGGAGCCCGTCGTGGGCGGGGAATGTGTCACACCGACTCTGTTAGACTGTTACATCGTACTCTCCCAAGAGCTGAGTATAGTGCCCATCACAAAGTAAGCTCTCAGTAAATACGACTGATTGAGCGATACAGTATAACAGAGTTAGTAGATATGTCCCGCACCCGTGACGAGCCAACGGTCTGGATGACAATTCGGTGCTGGCCCTATTTCCGCATGCCTATAATATTCATTCAGTCGTATTGATTAAGCGTTTTCTGTGTGCAGAGCCTTGTTACCTAAGCCGATAGTACGCCTGCCAGGCACAGGCCCGTGGTTTTCAAACAACTCCAACCGCGGGTTCCGAACGGCGGAAAGCTGGCAGGGAAGAGCTCCTGCCAGATTTGTTGACAGTTGGTCGAATCAGCGTAATTAAATGAATACCCTAGTTTGCACTGAGAAGTGGAAAACATTTTGAAAAACTGTGACATGAGCTACAGAATAAGGAACCAATTGGAGGGATTTAATTTTGGCTTTTAAACTTATAACATTCCAGTCGAAACATTGATTTGGAATGGCACGTGGGCATTAATTATACCCGCCTACCTCATCACCTTCTTTTAAATCTTCTTGCAAAGAAGATTGAAGGGGAAATACAGACTGGTCCATCATTCATTCATTCCTTCATTCAATAGTATTTATTGAGCGCTTACTATGTGCAGAGCACTGTACTGAGCGCTTGGGATGAACAAGTCGGCAACAGATAGAGACAGTCCCTGCCGTTTGACGGGCTTACAGTCCATCCCGCTTGTGAATCAGTCGATCCTATTTACTGAGCGCTTATTAAGCATCTGAGATAATACAACACAACAGTATAACAGATACATTCCCTGCCCACATTAAGCTTAGAGTCTAATGGGCAAGCAAGTGGGCAGGAGAGGCAAACCCAGCTCTAGTTCAGGAGTCTGGACTTGAGAACCAGGGTTGTACCACATGCTAATAAGCCTGTAATTTTATTTCTTTATATTAATGTCTGTCTCCCGCTCTAGGCTCTAAGCTCACTGTGCACAGGAAATGTGTCTGTTATATTGTACTATTCCAAGCATATAATACCCACAGTAAGCACTCGGGAAATAGGATTGATCGACTGACTTTAGCTATCATAATTCTTTCTTGGCTGGCAATGTTCAGATGACGCACTTTTCTACCAACTCCTCGGCCCGACTCTGCTTCCTGCTCAGTGAAGATGCCCCTGACGGGGCTGTTTCTTCACGGGTAGGCCTAATAGTAGCTACCAGATGCCTGTAGGGACCCATTTCCACAGTCGACTCTCCTGTGTGCTTAGCACAGTGTTCTGCACACAGTAAGCACTCAGTAAATATGCTTGACTGACTGACTTCGCGTCAGGCCGCTTCAAGGAACCCAGTCAGGTTCTCTGGGTGGGAACCAAGGCAGCAGCCGCAGAATATGACAAAATGACCGGACTTTTAACTCCCTGCCCTGCGTGGGAGTTAATAAGAGTTCGGGCATCGGGGTAACATTGGCATCATTTTCCTCGATCGGGCGTGCTGATTGTAGTTTAATGAAGAGAAATTAATTAGTCCGCTCCAGTGGAGCAGTTAATGTCCCTCGGAGTGCGACCGCGTCGCCTCCTCCCTCTGGAACTGACTCTCTTCTCCTCCCCTCTGCCTTTCACAAGCCCCTATTGTCTTGATCACCGAGGAAACCCAAAGAAGGTTAATTAAGAAAATGGTAGTATTTGGATGGAATGGTAGAGGGTGGGAAAATGGTATTCAACTCAAATTGGAATCATATTCCTAGCATTTTAATGGAGTTTAATTTTTCACTATCAGTAGAAAACACTTGGGTATACGTTTCTTCTGGCAAGTTGAAATTCTATCCAGAATGTATTAATGATACTAACATTAATTGTCAAATTTGTTGAGTGCTTTCTGTGCACCAACACTCTGCTAAATACTGGAGCAGCTGCTAGTACATTCAATTTTTGTTTTTTCTTTTATAGTGTTTCATTCGTTTGCTCATTTATTGAGCGCTTACTGTGGGCTAAGCACATTAATGTTGGTATTTGTTAAGCGCTTACTATGTGCCGAGCACTGTTCTAAGCGCTGGGGTAGACATAGGGGAATCAGGTTGTCCCACGTGGGGCTCACAGTCTTAATCCCCATTCTACAGATGAGGGAACTGAGGCACAGAGAAGTGAAGTGACTCGCCCACAGTCACACAGCCGACAAGTGGCAGAGCTGGGATTCGAAACTCATGAGCCCTGACTCCCAAAGCCCGTGCTCTTTCCACTGAGCCATGCTGCTTCTCCATTACTAAGTGCTTGGGAGAGTCCAGTGTAACAACAGAAACATTCCTGCCCGCAACGAGCTCAAAGTCTAGAGGGGGAGACAGATATTAATGTAAATAAATAAATACATAAATTACATATGCATACAGATGTCTACATACATTTGTTAAGCACTTACTATGTGCCAATTCTTGTACTAAGCATTGAGGTAAATACTTGGTAATCGGTTTGGACGCAGTCTACGCCCGTCATTGGGCTCACCGTCTTAATCCCTATTTTACAGATGAGGTAACCTAGGCACAGAGAAGTTGTGACTTGCCTAAAGTCTCCCAGCGGACAAGTGTCAATTGCGCCCACAAGGAAGGAGCGTGGCTTAGTGGAAAGAGCACGGGCTTGGGCGTTCTGATCCCGTCTCTGCCACTTAACAGCTGTGTGACTTTGGGCAAGTCGCTTCACTTCCCTGTGCTTCAGTGGCCTCATCTGGAAAATGGGGATTAAGACTCTGAGCCCCTCGTGGGACAACCTGATTACCTCGTATCTACCCCGGCGCTTAGAACAGTGCTTGGCACATAGTAAGCAGTTAACAAATACCGTCATTATAATTATCAATATAACAAGGGGTTCTCAGTCTAAGAGGCAGGGAAGGGCAGATATTTTATCCCCATTTTACAGATGAGGAAGTGAAGGCACAGAAAGTGAGTCGCTTAACCTCACCCAACAGACTGTGGCCGTGCTGGGATTAGAACTCGGGTCTCCTGATTCCCAGCCCCTTCTTATTTCCAGTAGACGCCACCATCTCCTATTCAGGTGACAACAAGATCTCACTCTCCTCTTCTCCCATCTCCCCTGGAAGAGCTGTGAGAGGACAGAGACGCCAGCAGGCAAATTTCCCAGAAAGCACACGGGCGGTGCTGGTCTTCTGCTTTGGAGCCAGTGGCTCGTTTGATGCCCAAACCGTCTCACATTTTCCCTGGGCAAGGGAGAGCTTCAGGGTCTGCTTCCAATTCTCCTCCACCACCATCTTTTTCCATCCTCCAGTCTTCTTCCTGACTTTGTTTCTCCTTTGCTTCCCCCTTCAACCCACCTTTCGGTCTCCCTGTCTTCAAAGAGCTTGCTGGTCTTACTGGTTCATCTGCATGTTTGGCTGTTCTCCCTTCTCTACCCAGTCCAGCCACTGCCCATTTCTGCCCTTTCCCACCTCAGCATTACTTCTGCCCTGCCACAGCTCATCCCTCCCCTTCTCCTGCCCTTCCACAGCCCATCTCCCGCCCTCGCATTCCCCCGCCACTGACTGCAGGGAGAAAGCTGGGGTCCGTAGAGAAGAACCAGATACCGGCAGTGGGAGAGCCCAGGGTGGGAAGATGTGGAATTCGACAGTAGAAAGTTCGCATTAAAGAAAATGGGAGACGGGGGACAGTGAGGCTATAAAAAAGCAGCGGAACACACCACAGGTCTCCTTCTCTTTGTTGCAACAGGGCATCCGTGAGGGGCGAAAGAGAGGAGGGGCTGAAAGAGAAAGGGGAAGAGTCATATCAGATGAGGGGAAGGTGGCAACATTGGGGTTCTCCAGCCTGGGGTTGGTGTCTTTTTGGTTACATGGGTATTATGAATCATTTATTTCTATTAATGTGCGACTCTCCTTCTAGACCAGAAGCTCGTTGTGTGTCTTTTGAACGCATCCGCAATTCTCCTGTACTCTACTTTCCCTCATGCTTAGGACAGTGCTTCGCACAGAGTAAATGCTCCATAAAAAAAACACTGTTGATGAAGGGGAGAGAAGTCAGGTGCAAGTGAAGAGTGGTTGGAGGATCAGTTTGTTACTGTTGTTCTGAGGAAAGGAATCTGAATTTTGCGATTCATTGTACTTTCTAGTTGTGCGACAGTTGGCCTGGTGTTGAAATATTTCCTGTCCACTTTGCTTGGCTTTAAAATAACCCGGGGAGAAATGGCTGACTTTTCCAGGATTCCACTGTGGAAGAAGAGTTGTCTTTTATGTGCAAATAGTAGGAGAGGTTTTTCTCTTGAGCTACTTAGGCTTAGCTCAGGAAATTCATTTTGCCTTAGTGGAAGAGTTGGGGGTGTTGAAATCTAGGTGATAGCAGCTGTACCCGAAACGGGTGCTCATTTCATGGGGTCTTTAGGGAATTTCGAAATGGTGGCAAGCGGGATGCGGTGCTTCCCCAGAATAGACGTGAGTGTCCGAGAGATGGGTTGGGCAGCTGATTCCCCCACCCCTAGGGCGGGGATTTCATCCTTCCATGACGGTTCCCAGATATAGCTGTGGATAAATTAACTGGTATGAGAAAGCAGAGGTTGTATGCCCGTTGTGGGCAGGGATGTATCAGTTTTATTGTTATACTGTACTCTCCCGTGCGCTTCTCTGCACACGGAAAGCACTCAAAAAATCTGATTGATTGATTGACTGATCCTTTCTCACCATGAGGATCAGCAGCGTTTACTGAGCACTGTCTCATGATTCCCTTTGTCAGTCCAGTTAGCTGCAGGGCAATTGTTCTGTAAAGAACAAATTAATTCTTTATAATTGGGCTGAGTTTGGCTCAAAGGGCCACAGCTGTTTGAAGGGTCCCCTCTTTTGATTCATACCTGGTGCTAGGAGGAGCATATCCTCATACTCTGCTGCTTCCTCCACCTGTCCCCGTCCCCCACCGCACTAGGTTGAAAGCACCTTGAGGTCAGGGGTCTTCTCTGCCGAATCTATTATGTTATTCTTTTTCAGTAAATACCACCGACTGATTGACTGACCGACAGGCAGTAGTCACCTGTGATCCTTCTTTTTTGTTAATCTCGTTACCTTGGTACTTTCTTCAGACTGGCGTTCCAATATTGATTACTCTTCCAAAAAGCAGTTATAGAAACCAATTTACATTTTTTATAGCATTCTATTTTTATCGACGGCCGCTCCTAGGAAAACATTACCTGGCTGCGCCGAAGCTTGTTTTTATGGTTTTGTTGATGCTTGTGAGGTATTTTCCTCTTTCACTTTATGGAATCCTCCATGTTTCTGGTAGATTATTTTCCTTTCTCTGTCAAGGGCTGTCCGGGAGGCTTGCAGTTCCCCTCGTCGGGGCCGGAGCTCAGATACCCCGACACTTTCAGCCGTTCATCCGGGATACCGGAGAAGACCAGGCGTGATTGGGTGGAAGCAGGCCTGTCGCGGCTAATGGAGGAAGAAACACGGGAGATTGACACTTGGACCAGATGGTCCTAATTGGCCAAGGTGCCCCACGCCCAGGGGTGGCCACTTAATGTAGGGAAAGCGCCCAGAGCCGGAGGGAGAGGTGCTCGGTCCATTTTCTCCCGCTGCAGGGACACAGAAGGGTTCTGGTTCTGAGCAGGTGGGGTCAGGGTTGTTTGGCCAGACGAGGAGGCGGACAGCACATCGGAAGACTGAGACAGTGATTATAAACACAGAGGGGCCTCCTCTTTCTGAGAGGAAGGGGAAACAGACTGACCTGATGGATAGAGGCTCAGGCCTGGGAGTCAGACGGGCCTGGGTTCTAATCGCGGCCCTCTCTCTAGTCTGCTGTGGGACCTTGGGCAGGTAACTTCATTCCTCTGGGCTTCGGTTACCTCCTCTGTACCATGGGGATTAAGGCTGTGAGCCCCATGAGGGGACGGGGACCGCATCCAACCTGATTAGCTAGTATCTTCCCCAACGCTTAGCACATAGTAAGCGCCTTAGCAAACACCATAAAAACATAGAATGACATAACAGCTCCCCTGGGCT
Organism: Ornithorhynchus anatinus; assembly: GCF_004115215.2. Classification (NCBI taxonomy): domain Eukaryota; kingdom Metazoa; phylum Chordata; class Mammalia; order Monotremata; family Ornithorhynchidae; genus Ornithorhynchus; species Ornithorhynchus anatinus. The sequence continues at coordinate 13,331,199 of NC_041742.1, read as the reverse complement.
CCTACTGGTGGATCGACTTCCTTCCACAGTGATTCCAATTTTTTAGGAAATTCCTGGAGAATTCTGGGAAATGTAGTTCCTAGGAGGAATAGCGTTTCAGGAATAGTTTTCTACTCCAATACTCCCTTCTATCCTGTTTCTTGCAAGCCCCATCCGAACTAAGTCACGTAGGTTCTCTGGGCCTCAATTGTCCCATCTGTAAAAATGGGGATAAAATACCCCTTTTGACCCACCTCTTGTGAGCCCCTCATGGCACTGGGAATGTGTATGATCTCACGATCTTGTATCTACTCAGTGCTTAGTACGGGGCTTGGTAGATGGATAACACTAAATAATTACCACTATTATTATCATTCATTATTACTATAACTATCGTTTACTATCACTTAAGGACGTTTAAGAACGTTATCATTTAAGGACAAAAGAAGACCGTCATTCAGTAGGATTGATTGAGCACCCAACATACCTACTCTGTATTGAGCACTGTGCTGATCATGTGGGACGGCAAGGTAGAATTGGTATTAGCGGCTTTATTGAGCACGTTTTAAGTCGAGGATAAATGACCCGTCAGTGCCCACGAAGAGCTAAACATAGAGATATTACGGGCTAGAGTCGTCTAAATAACCGAATAGGACAGGTCGAATGTATGTGTGTGTGCTGAGGAGGATGGCACAAAGTAAGCGCTTAACAAATACTATTATTCTTATTAATGTTTTCCATCTATCTACCCCAGTGCTTAGAACAGTGCTTGATACAGAATAAGCACTTAAAAATACTATAATCATTATTAGTAGCCGAGTCCCTGACCGAGTTTTGAAGTATAAGAGGGATGCGAGAGGGGGAATCATCTCTTTTGGGTCTGCCAGGCTCCAAATTGAGGTGTCCTAATATTACTACTCCTACTGCTACTAACAGTAGTAGTATTTGTTAAGTGCTTACTCTGTGCCAAGCACTGTGCTAAGTGTTAGGGTAGATACAAGCTCATCAGATTTAATACATTCCCTGGCCCACATGGGGCCTACATAAAGAGGAGGGACAACAGCTGTTTCAGCTCCATTTTACACATGAGGAAACTGAGACTCACATAAGTGACCTGCCCAAGGTCACACACAGCAGGTTAGTGGTGGAGCCAGGATTAGAACCCAGGACCTTTGACTCCAAGACCCGTGCCGTTTCCCCCAGGCCATGCTGTTGCATCGAAGAGCCAATCTAGATGCAGGGATTTGTTGAGATTCCTCCCAAATGTGCCCTGTAGTGACCTCCAACTCATCACACTGTGAGTAGAATATTGGCGCTGTATAGCCCAAAGCTGCTATAAAATGTGGCGGACTGTGGAGAAGGGTTATTTAACACTTTTATTAGTAACTGAATAGAAGTCAGGCTGGACTGGGGAAAGAGGCAGAGGAGATAAACAGCAGGTGACAATTAAAGTGAGCAAAGTTAAATGTCACTGAACTGAAATGCTGCCTTTTTCAGGAAAACCAACGCAATTCTCCACACCCAAAGGAAAAGACTGTGCAAGGATGCGTAGGCCCCGACCACGGCCTCCCAGACCGAGCCGTTTTGGCCTAATAATAATAACGTTGGGATTTGTTAAGCGCTTACTATGTGCAGAGCACTGTTCTGAGCGCTCGGGAGATCCAGGGTAACCAGGTTGTCCCGCATGAGGGCTCACAGTCTTCATCCCCATTTTACAAGATGAGGGTAACTGAGGCCCAGAGAAGTGAAGTGACTTGCCCACAGTCAGCTGACAAGTGGCAGAGCCGGTGATTCGAACCCATGACCTCTGACTCCAAGCCCGGGCTCTTTCCATTGAGCCACGCTGCTTCTTCCCTGGACAGAAACCTGAAGGAGCTCTCTCAATTTTGAGTTGTCCCGCAGATGGAATGAATCGTATTCATTGAGTGCTTATCGTGTGCCGAGCACTGTACTTGGCACTTAGAAGAGTGCAATAGAAGCAGAGTGGCTTACTGGATAGGGCACACGCCTGGGAGTCGGAAGAACCTGCGTTCGAATCCTGACTCCTCACCTGGGTTCGAATCCTGACTCCTCCCCTTATCTGCCGTGTGACCTTGGGCAACTCACTCCACTTCTCTGGACCTCAGCGACTTGGTTCTATAAAACATGAGGATTAAGAGTGTGAGCCCCATGTGAACAGGGACTGTGTTCATCCCAATTTGCCAGTATCTTTCCCGGTGCTTAGGACACTGTTGACACATAGTAAGCGCTTAACAAACGCCATTTATTATATTATTCTTTACAGTGTGTCAATACGACAGTCACAGTCCCCGCCCGCAATGAACTCACCGTCTAGAGGGAGAGGACGGCGTTAAATATAAATGTCCGTCTCTAGACTGTAAACTCGTTGTGGGCAGGGGAATGTGTCGGTTTATCGTTGTATTGTTACTCCGCCAAACTCTTAGTAGGGTGATGGGAACACAGTACGTGCTCAATAAATGCGATTGACTGACTTGACTGACAAAACACAATTGACTGAAATACAGTTGACTCGCTAAGTAAATTACGGGTATGAACTAAAGTGGTTTTTATGGTATTTTTTTTAAGCGGTTACTATGTCCGTGGGGTAATCCATAATACTCCCTTTCTGATCAGTCAGTCAGATTTATGAGAAGCAGCGTGGCTCAGTGGAAAGAGCACCGGGCTTTGGAGTCAGGGCTCATGAGTTCGAATCCCAGCTCTGCCACTTGTCGGCTGTTGTGACTGTGGGCAAGTCACTTCACTTCTCTGTGCCTCAGTTCCCTCATCTGTAGAATGGGGATTAAGACTGTGGAGCCCCACGTGGGACAACCTTGATTCCCCTATGTCTACCCCAGCGCTTAGAACAGTGCTCGGCACATAGTAAGCGCTTAACAAATCCCAACATTATTATTATTATTATTATTGAGCTCTTACCGGCTGTGCCGAGCACCGTGCTAAGCATTTGGGAGAGTATAATATAACGATTGTAACGAGCACATTATCTGCCCACGGTGAGCTTACAGAGCGGAGCTCGAGACAGACATTAATATGAATAAGTAAAAGTAGAGCTATGGACATAAGGGCTAGGGGGTTCGGAGGGGGGATGAACCCGGGGAGCAAAATCAGGGTGACGTAGAAGGGAGTGGAAGAAGACCAAAGGGAGGACTTAGTCAGGGAAGGCCTCTTGGAGGAGATGGGCCTTCAATAAGGCTTTGAAAGCGGGGAGAAGAATTGTCTATGTGATCAGTCATTTGAGCCTACGTGCTTTTCTACAAGCGAGCGGCAGCCAATACGGAGAGCCCAAGGGTCGCGGGAGGGGATTCCACGGCCCCGGGGGTGTCCTTCGGGTGGAGAGCCACCGTGACCGGCTACTGCACGTTGGGTCGGTCCGCCGAGCTCACTGCCGAGCATGGGGAATTGGCCCTTCTAAAAAACATGAGTAAATCACTCTGGGGCCTTGGCTGATGAGTAGAAGCCATTATATCATTTTACTGTGGGTTAATAGCACTGTTAAAAAGAAAACCACTTAACAGATGCAAATCGTCGTCCTTGTTGGTTTTACAGTTCTGTAAAATGAGGACCATTGCTTCGGATGAAGACGCCCAATACGTCGGTTGTCAAACACGGCATTCGAACACCTTTAGAAGCATATCCATAATTCCTTTATATTAATGCCTGCCTCCCCCTCCGGACTGCAAGCTGGTTGTGAGCAGGGATCGTATAGTGTCTTCTCTCAAGCGCTCAGTCAAGTGCTCTGCACACAGTGAACACTCAGTAAATGGGATTGATGGATTACCACAGAATAGCTTAGAACCAGGGTAGGGGGAAATGATCTGGTGTTATTTCAGAATTGTTGATTTCGGGCGGGGGGCTCAGGGTGTGGGCCAGTGGAGTTCCCCGGGCTACAGTTGACGTTCAGAAAGGTTCAGTGCCGGCCTCTAGGCGAAAGCAGATGAGCAGGCAGCCGAGCGGAGGACTCTTTGCTTAGCCCCTGTGGAAAGCGGATCTTCGAGTATCTGTCACCAGGCCTGAGCCCTGCTAGCCCAGAACCTTAGCTGTGTCGGGTGACACAGACGCCTGCTCTCTTAGGAATTTAAACCTAGATTCTTTCGGGTCTGAGATTCAGACCCTCTTCAGCCCTCAGATTTCTCCTTCACTCCGATGCATTGATTTTTCTCTCTCACATTTGGCGTATCCCCGATACTATCAAAATAGGGCTGTTGTCGTAAACCGTCACTTGTTGGCTTCTGTGAATCCGGGACTTGAGGGGCTTTACCTGTGTCTTTACCTGTTTAGATTTTTGGAGTCACCCTCTTCGGCCCCAATTTTCACCCACTTCCCCTTGTCTCAGGGAAGAGTCATTTTTTTTTTTTAAATGGCATTTTTGAAGTGCTTCCTAAGCGCCAGGGACTATACTAAGTGCCAGGGTAGATACAACCTAATAACGTCGGACCCCAGTCCATGTCCATCATGGCGGTCTACGTACCAGTGTGGTAACACATTGAATGGAGAGAAAGGGGCAGATTCTAGAGACGTTGTGAAAGATAGAACCGACAGGGTTGGGTGACACTGAGTACGTGGTTTGAGTGAGAGAGATGAGTCGAGGAAAATGCCGAGGACCCCTTGCCCACAACCTCTTTCTGGCCTGGAATCCCCTCCTTCCTCATAGCCAAGAAACAATTACTCTGCCCCCTTCAAAGCCTTATTGAAGGCATAGCTCCTCCCGGAGCGGAAGCCCTCCTTTCCTCTTCTCCCGCTCCCTTCTGTGTCACCCTGACTTGCTCCTTCTATTCATCACCCTACCCGGCCCCGCGGCTCTTATGTACGTATCTCCCCCTCAGAACTGTAAGCTCCCTGTGGGCGGGGAATGTGTCCGTTTATTTCTATACTGTACTCTCCCAAGCACTTATTACAGTGCTTTGCGTACAGTAAATGTTTAATAAATATGAAGGATTGAAAAAGGGAGGAGGGTGGTGGTGTCTAAAGTTATAGTATTGTATTTAGTACAGTGGTCCTCACACAGTAGGTGCTCAATAAATGCGATTGATTCAGTCAAATGATGGGGAAGTCAGGGGAAGGAAAGGGTATGGGTGGGAAGATGAGGGGTTCTGTTTAAAAATGGGGAAAGAGATGCCGTAGCATTTTGGCAAACAGCGTATTCACTTTTGTTTTGTTCTCTTATATTGGGTGAGAGTGTCTTATTGCTTGGGACGCAGCGCAACTTGCAGGAAAGAACCCAATGTGTGTTAGCAAGAGATTGATGGTGGTAAAATTTCAATCATGTAAAAATAATAATAATAATTTTGGTATCAGTTAAGTGCCGCACTAAGCTCTAGGGTGCTTGCAAGATAATCGGGTTGGAAACAGTCCGTGTCCCATATAGGGCTCACAGTCTCCATCCCCATTTTCCAGATGAAGTAACTGAGGCACACAGACGTGAACTGACCTGCCCAGGACCACAGAGCAGACAAGTGTGGGAGGTGGGATTAGAACCCATGACCTTTCTGTCTCCAAGCCCCATGCTCTATCCCCTATGCCATGCTGGTTCCTGTTGAGATTGCTTGGCTACCTGCCTATGTGCCAAACCCATAGTTGATAGACTTCTTATACAAGCTTCCTTTTACACCTCGGGTCCCTGGAATGAGTACAGCAAGTAGATTCTAATGCTACACAGGGAAAGGACTGGTGGAAGAGCTTCATTTTAATTAAATTGTTACAAATTGTTATCGATTCGAACTATTGGCTGAATTCTGACTCCTTCCCCTGCCGGAATGCCGTGGAGTAGCGCATAAATGCGAGACTTTGAGCTCGTTGTGGGCTGGAACGTGTCTGTTTCATTGTACTCTCCCAAGTGCATAGTACAGTTCTTTGCACTCAGTGAGCGCTCAATAAATAGGATCGGATGAATGACCGAAATGCTGGCCAGCTTCGAGTGCGGGTCGGGGAAAGATGAAGATGACCCCAGGGGCGGATGGGAAGGAGGCACACTGCAAGTGGCTGATGGACCATGGCATCATTTGCTCAATCAGTCAGCAGCATTTAATGGACATCTAATGTGGTATGGAGCTCTCTACTAGGTGCTTGAGGGGAATACCAGAAAATTAGGAGACATAGGCCCTGTCCTCAAGGATTTTATGATCTAGAAAGCCAAAGAGACGACGAGGGCAGGGGTGACGTCTGCCGGCTCTGTTAGAGTCTCCCAAGTAGTGAGTTCAGTGCTCTGCATGCACAGTGAGTGCTCAATAAATACCGGTGATCGATCGATTGATAAAGTACAGGTAGGACTAAGAAGGAAACGGAGCTTATGTGAGGCACTCTCTTATCTTTCCTTGACCGTCACACAAGAGAAAGCATCTGTTGTACGTGAGCATGACGAACATTTTGACCCTTTCCAAAGCTGGGAAGGCAGGCTGGCCTTGTAGTAGGAGGAGTATTTATTAAATGCTTACTGTTGACCAAATAATAATAATGCTGGTATTTGTTGAGCACTTCCTGTGTGCCACGCACTGTTCTAAACACTGGGTAGACACAAGGGCAATGAGGCTGTCCCCCGTGGGGCTCCCAGTCTTAATCCTCATTTTACAGATGAGGAAGCTGAGACACAGAGAAACTAAGTGACCTGCCCCAAGTCACACAGCTGACAAGTGGCGGAGCCGGGATTAGAGCCCGCGACCTCTGACTGCCAAGCCCGGGCTTTTTCCACTAAGCCCCGCTGCTTTCTAAGTGCTGCGAGAGAATACCCAGGTGGGACCCATACATGGCTCGTGGCCCTTGTGGGACTCACGATTGGAAAGAAAAAGCGGGTAGAAAGGACGGGCGGAACACGTCCATCAGAAATGATCAGTCGGTCAGGGGTATTTATTGAGCACCGTGTGCAGAATACTGTACTAAGCACTTGGGAGAGTATGGTGCAGTAGAATAGGTAAACATGTTCCCTGTCCACCAGGAGTACACAATCTAGAGGGGGAAGCAGATCTAAAGATGGAACATTAAAATCTAACGCAGATGCATGCAAGACCCAGAAACATAGCGTAGAGCGCTGTGGCTCAAGAGGAGGAGGATTTCAGGCTACTCGAGATTCAGAGCCCAAAGAAAAAAGCCTCAGGATGTTTCTCTGTTTTGGCGGAGGAGGTCCGCTTTTAGCAGGATGGCCTAGTGGATAGAACACAGGCCTGGGAGTCGGGAGGACCTAGGTTCTGATCCCAACTCCGCCACTCGTCTGCCGGGTGACCTTGAACAAATCACTTCACTCTTCTGGGCCTCAGTTACCTCATTTGTAAAACGGGGATCAGGACCGTGAGCCTCTGTGGGACGGGGACCGTGTCCAAACCTGATTAGCTCCTTTCTACCCCAGTGTTTAGTACGGTGCCTGGCACATAGTAGCCCAGAACAACTATCACGATAATTATTATCCTCGGCCCAGCGCACTCAGAGTGTTGCCCAGAGGGAAGATGCTAGATCTAGTCCCGGCTCTGCTCCTGGCCTCCTGTGAGACCTTGGACAAGTCACTTCACATTCAGATCCTCGGTTTCCTCACCTGTAAAATGGGGATTAAAGACTGTGAACTCTTGTGTGGGACCAGGGACTGTATTCGATATGATAATTTTGTGTCCACCTCGGTGCTTACTATGAAGTTTTTGATCTATGCCGTCATTATCACTGTTTTCGGTGGACAGGTTCTTTCAGTTCCGCATTGACAAAGTGCCAAAAAAGCTGAAAAAAAAATGAATACTTCCTTCAATGAAGCAGGAGGCATTTAAGGATCCTGTGCAACTCTTTCGTTATTGATGCGCTATCGTCATTAACACGCTAATTTGACTTGCCACGGGAAATAAAATGTAACGTTCTTTTTTTATTTACCTAAAAGAAGTCACTCAACCTGTGCGGTTTTGCCCTTTTGTCTTGGAAGAAGTTTAATGGAATGAAGACCACATGAATTTGAAGAGATTTCTAATTTATATTTAGAGTTTTGCTCATTGGTGTGACAATCTGAAGTTAAATTTGGAGCCGGTCTCCCTGCTCTAACTAGTCTCTGAGAGCCTCGCACCTCCAGTTGGGTGTTCATTACGTTGTCTCCTTCCCTCAAGTCTGATCCGTTCAGACCCCGCTGCCTCCCCTCGAGTCTGGAAACGTAAACTGACGCTCGCTAATGTGCTTTCCAGACGTGGCCACCGCCTATCCGGATAAGAAGTCCATCTTGATGTACGTCACCTCTCTCTTCCAAGTCTTACCCCAGCACGTAAGCCTCGAGGCCATCCGGGAAGTGGAGCGGTTGCCATGGCAGCCGGCGGAGGACACCAGCGGCGAGCGTGTCCGCTTACATCATCAGACGCATCATCAAATGCACTATTCTCGGCGGGTGAGTCCTGGGACCAGACCTCGGCTCCCCATCCACCACCCCGAACGGGACGTGTCAGAGCTGGCTCTCTCTGCATCTTGGTCAGCACGTTCCTCTTCCCCGGGGGGGATAAATCCCAGTAAGCGTCGGGGAAGATTTGGGGGGAAAGCTATCCTTCACATCCTGCCAAAGCCGGAGGGATTTTCAATCAGAGGTATTTATCCAGGGCTCACTGTGTGCCGAGCTCGGGAGAATACGGTCCAACACAGTCGGAAAACGAACTCCCTGCCCACAGGGAGCTGACGGTCTAGAGGGACCGCAGAAAAGAACCAGATTGTCGTGCTTGCGCGGAGGGCGGGCACGGCATACTCCCGAGTGGGTGGGATCATCGTTTTCGGCCGGGATCCAAGCCCCCTAGTCACGGGCCCGCCTCGACCCCATCCAAAGAATATCCCTTCCTGGCCTGAATGCAACGGGGCTGGCCAGACCCGTGGGTCAGTCCGGATCGTAGATTATTGAGGGTAAGGGGAGCCCCAGAGGTCGCGGGCTACCGAGGACGGACCTCCCCTCCAGTGGGTATGGGGAGGCCATCTTCTCCTCCTCCTACGGGACCCTTCTCTCCTCACACATGGGTGAACATTAGGCCTCCCCCGCTTTAAAGGAAGCCCTCGTCAACAGAAATCACATTCAGTAGACATCACTTCTTCACAGTGGCAGTAGACACCACTTCTTTCATAGTGGAAGAAACCCTCTGAATGAAGACATCCTTTTGATATTTTGTTTTCCCCATTTCCATCTGTCACCACTGAGGGCCCCCCAACCTTTTCCTCAATCGGCCGGCGTGGTTCAACGTCTTCCGCTGGTGGTCCACACCCCCCCCCCCCCGCCCCTCCCCCCACACCTCGGGCAGGTTCCAGGCTGGCAGCAGTGAGGGCCACGGGACGGCCCGGCCCCGGAGCCACCAGGGCCCATCTGCTCACTCTGTTTCATCTTCTGGACCCTAGAGAAGGACCCCCTGACCCGATGAGCTCTCACCTCAGGGGCCTAGTTTTGGGAAAGGTGTTGGAGTTTTCTCTTTTCTCTGTTGGCCTGGAGATGGGCCTCTTCTCCATAGCCGAGATGACATCTGCGCGGCCTGGGGGTAGAGGAATGCGGTCTCCCCGTCACCATCCCCCGTGTCAAACGTGGCAGAAGAGATCAAACGTATTTGTTTGAGCCACCGCCTGCGTGCAGAGCAGTGTTCCTACCGTTCCTGAGTCAGGTACATTCGTAGTTATTTTATTACCCACAGCGATTGAACGCTACTACTGTGCTCCATGAGATGAGTAATCAAGGGTATCTGGTTGAGATCCGGGAACAGAACACTGGTCCTACGCTCCACGTAGCTAAGAAACATCAAATAGTATTGATTGAGCACTACCTGCAGGGAGACCACCGTCTGTCTCACACTCCCCAAGATGGAGTAAATCAGTGTATCGAATGAGCGCCTACTGGGAGCGGAACAAGGACCCAACTTCCCATGGTCCAGGACCTGCCAGCATCCCTTTGCTTGGCCCCCGATATGAGCGGAGCCCTGCCCCCCTCGCATCTGGGACCCGTGCCACACACTGCGTTGGGGTCGGGGGGGGTTAGGGGTGGCCGGCGGGAACAGTGGTTCTACCCTCATTCACGGATGTGGCTAACCTCTGGTCTCCTTTCTTCCCGAAACCCTCTCTTCTCCTAGATCAACATTCAGCCTAGCACAGGAGCTCATGCGAACTTCTTCCTCCTCTCCTCAACCTCGCTTCAAAAGCTACGCCTTCACCCAGGCTGCTTATGTCACTCCAACCCACCGGAGAGCTCACACCCTCCTCAGGTCCGTCTTCTTGCCCTCCACCCCCGCCATCCCCTTCCTGGTTTGGGCTGGGAGCCCCTCTCCCCGCTTACTGCCTCTAGCTTGCCGTGCTGCAGCTAACCGGTTGGTCTGCCCTTTTCCCTCCTCAATCCACCTCTCCGGGTTCATGAGACCCTCCCCGGGCCACCCTGCAAGTAGTCCCCGCCACTTGTAGACGGCAGGGCGTCTGGACCTGCAAGGTGGGCCCGGATCCAGGGCCGGACCTGCAGCCTGTCGGCCTAGTAACCGACCGTATCTGAGTTCCACCCGACTGGGGTTCGGCCGACCCGTCGGCTTCCGAACTGCTCCGTCTCGCCCCAGGAAAGAGATGAAGGAAACGTTCTGGTTCCACTGTGTCATCTGTGAGTCCGAGAGAGGGTTTTGGAGCAAAGCACTCCTTATAAATAGACACCTCCGGTCTGCACTCATTAAAGGAAATCTTGCACGATGCCGGTAACCTGCCCAGGAGAGCCAGGGGAAGTCACTGAATCCCATATTTTTGGATCTGACCCCATTTAAGGTGGCCAGTGCCAACTTGACTGGAACGGTGGTCAGAGCCCTCGGGGTCCGGTGAGCTGGGAGGGGGGCCCGGTTCCCTGACATGGATCTATAGAAAGAACTTGTTCGCCCTGCCTAGGCAGACCGGGACTTGAACGATCAGGCATTTGATAGGCCACCTTTCCCACCCAGAACTTGAAAGCCCAGGCGGGACACTCTGCCTAGTGCCCGACCTCGTGGCCTAGTGAAAAAAGATAACAGTGTATGCGCCAGTGCGTAGAGCGTGGGGCTTGGGAATCAGAAGGACGTCGGTTTTCAATCACAACTCCATCACTTGGGGCAAGTCACTTCACTTCTCTATGCCTCAGTTATCTCATCTGCAAAATGGGGCTTCGAACTATGTGGTCCACGTGGGATATGGACTGTGTCCAACCTGATGAGCTTGTATCTACCCCAGCGTTTAGAACAATGCCTGGCACATAGTAAGTGCTTAAACTCCATAAAAAAAACCTAAAAAGCCAGAGGAATTTCAACCCCAGCTCCCACCTCTCTCTCTCTCTCTCTCTCTCCTCTCTTCTGAGCGGCAGAGCCAGAGTACAGAGACGGGCAGACTCAGCGGGTGATAGCAAGCGGGTGGGTGGCGGTGACTCGAATTGTCAGTGGGGGCGCTTCCCCCAGAGCCCAACCCCACCTAGGTGTCACGGGAAGTGGAGGGCTGAAGCAGCCAGGAGTCGGGTTGACCGCTGGCATTGGATTTGGCAGCCTAGTGTGCCTCCTTGCGGAGGACTAGCCTAGCCGGGTCGTAAGGTCAGCTGGCTGGCGAGGACGGCGGAGGTCACAGCGGCTCCTGAGCCGCCGATCCGGCGATCAGATGCGGGCCTGTGATATTCCGGCGCGGAATTGGCATAGTGCTGCTGTCCATCGGGCATGAATCGATCAATCACCGGTATCTTATTGAGCACTTACTATGTGCAGAGCAATCTGCTGAGTGCTTGGGAGAGTACAAGACAACAGAAAGCAGGCACCGTTGCCTGCCCTAAATGAATTTACAGACTAGAGGGATTAGATGGGCATCTCACCACATGCAGAGCCCCTGGGGCCCATTTGCTCTGTGCCCTTTCCTGCCCCCTTCCACCCCCTGCTCAGCTGCGAGGTAGCATTAGTGTGTCTGCAGAGGCATGGCAGGATATATTCCTGGGCCTGACTCCACTCTGTGGTCCGATCCTCTCCTCCTCCTTCCCTGCCTAATCCCACCTTTTGGTTGCTCTCTCCCTCCCTCTCACCCTCTTCTGCCCCTTACCCCCCACTCTCTCCACCTCCCCTCCCTCCCTCTCCTGTAAATATGTTCAAAACTGCAAGGGTGTACTGGCGCCCGACATTTTCACGATGACAGAACGATTCAGGATTAGAAGAAGTGCGAGTGTGTGCGGTAAAAATACTGTCAGTGAACTTTAATAATAATGATAAATGTTACCTGTTAGGCACTTATTAGATGTCAAATACTGTTCTAAGCACTGGGGTAGTTAAAAGTAAATCGGGTTGGACACAGTCTCAATCCCCATTTTACTGAGTCCCGGAGAAGTTACGTGACTTGAGTAAGGTCACGCGGCAGACGCGTGGTTGAGCGGGGACTGGAGCCCGGTTCCTCTGACTCCCCAAGCCCGTGCTCTCCTCCACCAAACCGCCCTGTTTCCCTAATTATTCAAGGAAGGAAGGGTCTGTCCTTTGAATGACAAAATTACCATGAAGTAACATGGCAAAGCGGATAGAGGAAGGGCCCGGGAGCCAGAAGGAACTGGGTTCTAATGCCGGCTTTGTCATGATGTCTGCTGTGTGACCTTTGGCAAGTCACTTGACTTCTCTGGAATTAAGTTACCTTATCTTTAAAAATGGGGATTAAGACTGTGAGTTCCGTGTCGTGTCAGTACCGTGCCTGGGACACGGTAAGCATTTAAAAAATACCATAAAAAGAGTAGGCAAAGGAATTACAATGTCAAGATTGATCACCTTTCATCATTCACTTTCAGGAAGACAATGTATCTCACACACATGTGTGCATATAACCCGAATGAAGAAAATTGTCCTTTTACGTATTTCTAAATTTCAGGATTTACGACGCCTTGGGAGAAATCTATGTGCAATAAGTGTAGATAGGCCACATGTGACATTCCTTTACGATGAAAATTTCACTAAATGTTGACTAGATTTCTTTGGTATTACCGGTTAATTAAAAATATTTTACCTTCATAAAACAAGTCCCAAGGAAAATGTATGCAGGGAGATTAGCATTGTAAAACAGGACTTTAATTAGAGACTTACCCTATCGGGTCAGATGACTGAAGTCTATCTAAAGTCGATCCCAATTACCTCCTTTCTGTTTGGGGGTTGCTTTTTTATGAAAACGACCTGTTAATAATTTGAGCCGTTTAAAAGGATTTTTGGTAGCTGGTCTTATTTGGAGGGGCGGCGTGGAGGGAGGGGCCGTGGTGGGGTGCATGTGAGACATCTGTGTGTTATCCTTTGTATCTCTATCTCTATTTACCAATTCCTGTCTCTCTATTTACCAATTCCCATCTTAGCCTTTGTGTCTTTCTCCTTCCCTATGTAGATTCCCTCCTTCTGTCTCTGTAGGTTTTTTTGCATACTCAAGAAGACCTACAGCGCTCTCTTGTTAAAGAGTTTTGGATTCAGCTGTCTTTGTGCCAGAGTTATATCTGCATTAGCTGAAGTCAAGCCTCTGACTGCCTCCTAAACATTTTCTTTGGTAGAAGATTGTCAGTCAATCAGTCAATCAGATCGATTGAGCGCTTACCGTGTTCTTATTGTACTAAAGGCTCGGGAGAGCACTGTTAGAACAGACACATTCCCTGTAGACCCTGAGCTCGTTGTGGACAGGGAATATTATCTCTTTGTAGGTGTTTTAGTCCTCTCCCGGGAGCCTAGTACAGTGCTTGGCACACAGTAAGCGCTCAAGATATGTGATTGAATGAATGAATGAATTCCCTGCCCACAGTAGATTGGAATTTACGACTTCTTCTAAATTTTGTTGGGTCTTTGATAGCTTCCAGCTAGTTACTTTATGGTAATCTCCGACTCCCAGATAATAGAGCAATCCAAATCATTTCCAACAGTTAGTCATTGACCATCAGGCTACATGACTTCTGAGTCGGACCAGTGGTTCAGTCTACGCAGTGTTCCTCTTCTTTTAGCAACAGTAACTACAGGATGCTCAGAAGAATGGTGTTAATGGTTGCCACTCTTTGACATGTATCCGCTTGTTTAGGGTTGTTTTCCTCACTGTAAATCCTCAAAGTCCCCACATTTCTCTTTAATAAGCCTTTGGGGGCCTTCCATGGCACGTTTTTATTTAATGGTATCTGTTAAGCACTTACTATGTGGCAGGCACTGAGTTGAGCACTGGGGTATAGACAAGCGAATCAGGTTGGACACCGTCCATGTCTCAGGTGGGGCTCACAGTCATAGTCCCCCCTTCTGCAGTTGAGCTAACTGAGACATAGAGAAATGAAGTGACTTGCTCAAGGTCACGCAGTAAAGTGGCAGAGCTGGGATTCTAACACAAGCCTTTCCGACTTCAAGCGCTCTATCCATGCTGCTTCTGTGGCACTTCTGTCCGTATCCTTATCACTCTGCCATTTCCCCTCTCTTTAATTCATTTTACTATATCTGTCTCCTTCTGTAGACTGTCACTTCCTTATGCCTCTGTGCCTCAGTTACCTCATCTGTAAAATGGGGATTAAGACTGTGAGCCCCTTGTGGGACAACCTGATTCCCCTGTGTCTACCCCAGCGCTTAGAACAGTGCTCTGCACCTAGTAAGTGCTTAACAGATACCAACATTATTATTATTATTATTATTATTATTATGGCTGAGGAACATGTCTACCCACTGTGAGCGCTCAATAAATGCCACTGATCATATGGTGAAGTACTTTGTACTGCACACCGTGCGTATCTAACATATGCATCCATAGCGCGTTCTAATTTGCAGCACCTTACCTAAAAGGTGGTAACACTTGAGAAATTGGAAGGCAATTTAAGGCTTGTTTCATCCCAAGCGCCTTAGTAACAGTGCTCTGCACATAGTAAGCGCTCAATAAATACTATTGAATGAAAGGCAATTTTCATCTTTCTCCGTAGCAAGCGCTCAACATTAACACTTTCAGATCTAACACCCGAGTTAGAGTACGGTCATTTTTCTTCTCGGTTAATTAAATGGATAAATTGTATAGATTTTCTCATATTTTCATGAAGATAAACGTGAATTGAGTACAAAAGGAAACATCATCACGTATATAGATGAGGATCATGTTATTTTCATACGGTGTGTTTCCACTAAATAAAGGGCCGTTTTGGAATGTACGGTCACCTCTTTGAAGAACCGGTCAAGCCCTCTAATGAGCTCTTATGTAATTCGGTCGTTCATTGCCATCATATTTATTGAACAGTTACTCTGTGCAAAGCACTATACTAAGCGCTTGGAGAGCGCAGTGTAACAACAAGCATTTGATATAGGTATTTTTGTTGAATATAAATTCGCTCTAGTTAGTCCTAAATGCAGGATGCCTTGTTGCACAGTAAGAAGCGGTTGCAGAAGTGAAATAATTCTGTTTTTTTTTTTGAAAGTCAGGTACATGGATTTTATTTTGGCGTAGGTAGAACAATTATTCATATCTGGTAACTAGAATATTTCAAGCAAACCGTTTTTCTCAACATTTGGGACACGTTGAGAAAGTTGAAAAGTCTATTCCTCTCTTGCAAGTTAATAGTGTTGTTCTGATGTGGGTGTGTGTAAAGTGCAGGGCGTGCGGAACTGAATCTCACTAAACCAGTGCTCCACAGGCTTGGCAAACCGATGCCAAGGGGAGCTGCTGCTTTTCCTCCTCTGATAAGGTTTCCTGAATATTTACAATTCAGATGTGGGAGCCTGAGAAGTCCTCATCTGATTTGTTCAACGGTAACATTGCTTTTCTACCGCTTGGGGAATGAGGGCGAGAAACGGTCGCAGCCCCATTTTCCTTCTCCCCAGTTCCAACTTCGATCCCAGGCCTTTCCCAACCGATGTTGGTTTCTCGGAGTGAGAATTTTAGGACTCCCGAGTTGCTATCTGATAACCTCGTCCTACTCATCCGTCCCGCCCGACTCCAACACCATCCTTCCTCCCTCTTTTCTGCATCCTATTTTCACCATCTGTCACATCCATCCTCCTTCATCCCTCGCCCACCTCTACATCCCTCCACTGTCCTCCACATCCTTCCACCATCTTCCACACCCCTTCACCATCCTCCACAGCCCCCCCTCCCCGCCCCGAACCTTTCACATCCCTCCACTGTCCTCCCCATCTCCCCACCGCCTTCATTCATTCATTCAGTAGCATTTATTGAGCACCTACTGTGTGCAGAGCTTGGAAAGTATAATTCGGCAGCAAATAGAGACAATCCCTGCCCAACACCGGCCTCACAGTCTAGAAGACGGGCTCACAGTCCCTCTACCATCCTCCACATCTCTCCTGCACCCTCCACATCCCTCCACCGTAAAGAACCCGGGCTTGGGAGTCAGAGTTCATTGGTTCAAATCCCGGCTCCGCCACTTGTCAGCTGTGTGACTTTGGGCAAGTCGCTTCACTTCTCTGTGCCTCAGTTACCCCATCTGTAAAATGAGGATTAAGACTGTGAGCCCCACGGGGGACAACCTGATCACCTTGTATCCTCCCCAGCGCTTAGAACAGTGCTTTGCACATAGTAGGCGCTTAACAAATACCATCATCATCACACCCCTCTACCATCTTCCACATCCTCCACCACCCTCCCATCCCCAGAGCCTGTACTAAGCGTTTGGGAGAGTGCAGCGCAACCGTGTAACAGACACATTCCTTGCCCACAACGAGCTTACAGTCTACGTGGGGAGAAAGTCGTTAATGGAAGTAAAGAGAAGCAGCGTGGCTCGGTGGAGAGAGCACGGGCTTGGGAGTCAGAGGTGATGGGTTCGAATCCCAGCTCTCCCACTTGTCAGCTGTGTGACTCTGGACAAGTCACTTAACTTCTCTGGGCCTCAGTTCCCTCATCTGTAAAAATGGGGATTAAGACTGTGAGCCCCACGTGGGACAACCTGATGACCCTGTATCTCCCCAAGCACTTAGAACAGTGCTCCGCACATAGTAAGCCCTTAACAAATACCAACATTATTGGGAAGCAGCGTGGCTCAGTGGAAAGAGCCTGGGCTTCGGAGTCAGAGGTCATGGGTTCGACTCCCGGCTCGGCCACTCGTCAGCTGTGCGACTGTGGGCGAGTCACTTCACTTCTCTGTGCCTCAGTTACCTCATCTGTAAAAGGGGGATTAACTGTGAGCCTCACGTAGGATGACCTGATTACCCTGTATCTCCCCCAGCGCTTAGAACAGTGCTCTGCACATAGTAAGGCTTAACAAATACCAACATTATTATTATTATTTTTATTAAGTAAATGAATGACAGACAGGGACATGAATGCTGTGTGACTGAGGGAAGTGTGAATAAAGGGAGCAGATCAGGGCGATGCAGAAGGGAGTGGGAAAAGAGGAAATGAGGGCTTAGGGAAGGCGTCTTGGAGGAGATGTGCCTTGAATAATCAATTCATAGGTTCTCAGTAGTTGGTGAGTGTACTTGACTTAAGTGCTGGGAAATTAGTCGGGGAAGGCTAGTTGGAGGAGATGGGATTTTAGGACAGACTTGTACATGTGGACTGGGCCGATGATGCTACAGGGAAAAAACCTTTGCAGAAATGATTGTACGTAAAACTACATGCTCACCCCCTCACCCCATCTACTCATTACTCCCCGATACCCACATACATCCACTCTTGTGCACATTCCATAAGCTTGGCCCATCTACTCTCCCCAGAAATGTGGGGAAAGATTTTTCCTTTGCTACAGTGCAGCTGGATAGCGGGCAGTCAGATAGATTTTCCAGAGTGTGACGCTGGATTCACTTTTTTGGAGTGTGAACTAGCTCCTATCCCAGAGCACTGTCTGTCTCCCACGGTCTAGCGCCACGTCACCAGTGACAGAACCAGAGCAGTGATTTCATCCCTGCCCTGGGCTAAGTGGACGTTTGTAGCGGGCCAGTGAGAAGGAGACTGTCGTGGACGCATCTCCATCCAAGGTCATCTCCTCCTCCCCTCTTCAGCATTTCCCGTGGTACTACGGCAATCGGTCCTTCAGACCGAGGCAGAAATGGGAAAATGCTGTTTGGAAGGTTGCTCTAGTTAACGAGTCTTTACATCACGGAGTGCTTAGAGGAACTTCAAAGCCCAAGAATTTAAATAAGTAAATCCCATAGTTTGCATTATTATCGAAATTGTTATTTTCATCTCACAGATGGCTGACCCTCCACTGTGTTTCCAGGGATTTACGATCCACACAAGATGGTATAATTAACTAAGAGTAAAATGGTTCTCTAAAGCTCGATGGGTTATTTTAAAATGGGAATGGGAGAGCCTTCCCTAGGTCGCCCTAATGTATGATTTCACATTTTCTAAATGGATTTTCCGCTCTGCACTCTTTATTAGTAAATCAATAATTACAGTGCCATCATTTAGCATGATAATATATTTTTTCTTTGAGTGCCACGAGGTCGTGTGGTGGATGACACGTGTTTGGAATTGACAGGGGTTGTCCGATGACCCAAGACCCAAGGACTTGCATATAACCTAGATTTGAAATTCAGTGTCTCCGATGGTAGGGTATGTTCTGCTGTTGGCTAGTGGAAGAACAGGGAATCGGGGATCTGAGAGACGTGGGTTCTTTCATTGCTTCCAGGCGTAGAGCCATCCAGCCTCTTCTTTTCCAACAGACAGTTATTCTCCCCACCTTCAAAGCCTTGTTGAAGTCACGTCTCCTCCAAGGGGCCCTCCTCTCCCACTCCCTTCTCCGGCTCCCCGATTTACGCGGGGGCCACAGGACCGACGCCCCCGGAACCCGGAGAGTTTCCCATCCTGGCCAGCCCCGGCTGCCGAGGGGGGCCGGTCCCGAGGGCGTGGGCTGTCGGGGTCACTCCGGCGGAGCGGAGCGGCCTAGTGGATAGAGCACGGGCCTGGGGAGTCAGAAGGATCCGATCCCGGCTCTGCCCCTTTTCTGCGGGGTGACCTTGGGGCAACTCCTGACTTCTCTGGGCCTCGGTTCGGTACCCTCCCTGCCCCGAGCCAAGTGGAGGTGCCTGGCACACGGTAAGTGCTTACCAGATACCATTAAACAGATGAAAACAAACAGGGGAGAGGGGTGTGGGGCAGTTGACTTCCAAGTAGTTAGGTGGTGAAAGCTGGCTCTCGGTTGTTCCAAAAAACCTGCAGTGGGTAGACCGTCTCTCCCGCTCGGACACATAGCAGCTGCAGAGCGCGCTGACTGGCCTCAAGTATTCCCTGAATTCAAACGCCCCTCCCCCTGCCCCAGTAAAGGGCTTCTATTGTGATGAGCCACTGGTTCTTTGGAGTGGAGGCCACGTGGACGCCACAGGCAAGTCGGATTGTAGAGTGAATTAATGGTCCATCTGGCTTGGGGATGGCTCCCTCCTCTAACACTGCAGCGAATGTGCAAATGCGGGACAACGTTCCTGCCGTTTCCCACCGCTCCCAGCCGATTCTGGGAGAGGAGACAAAAATCATTAGTAATAATAATAGTAAAAATGGTATCTGTTAAGCGCTTACTATATGCCAGGCGTTAAACTAAGTGCTGGGATAGAAACAAGATCATCAGGTTGGAAACGGTCCCTGACCTACATAGGTCTGAAGTCCCATTTTAAAGATGAGGACGCTGAGGCGCAGGGAGGTGAAGTGACTCGGCCGAGGTCACACAGCGGATAAGTGGCGGAGCCGGGATTAGAACCCAGAAGAAAAGAAGGATTGGTAAAGGAACTGGTACTTGCTTGCAAATACAGTGGAGATGGGTGGGCCTTCCTTCTGTGGGGGGCAGAACAGAGGGGAGCAGGAAAGGGAGAAACAGCGTAAGGGGAAAAAGCAGTGAGATAAGGCAGGCAACCCGACAGAATGAAAGAGAATCAAGAGGCAGGTGAGAGCAACTGACGAGAGAACCAGACAGAAGTGAGAGGAAAAGAGAGAAAATATCAGATGCAAACCCAGGAGCAGTGTGGCCTGGTGATCGAGCTCACGCCTGAGAGCCCAAAATGAACCTGAGTTCAAATCCCAGCTCCGCCACTTGTCCGCACGTGACCGTGAGCCAGTCACCTCACTTCTCTGGGCCTCAGTTCCCTCATGGGACATGGGACACGGACTTGTTTCTACTCCAAGTCTTAGTACAGTGCCTGGCACGTAGTAAGCATTTAACAAATACCATTCAAGAAAGAAAAAAAAATCCAAGGTTCCTGGAAAAACTATCCCACAGAGGTAAGTTAGGGCATTCTACCATTTCATTCATTTTATTCATTCACTTGTATTTATTGAGCTCTTCCCTTGTGCAAAACACTGCACTAAGTGCTTGGGAGACTAGAATACAAGAAAACTTTTTTTTAGGTGGGTGACTGTTTTCTGGAATCGTCAGGCGTTTCATTCTTCCGTTCTCTACTTGTTTCCTTTGAGTCAGAAAATTTGCTCTGCATTTGGCTAACAGTAGCTATCTACCGGTCCCAGAGTTGTTATTTAGTTTGGGTTTCAGCCTTTGAAGAGCATTCAAATCATACTGCCAATATACTATTGCCCCATTTTCTCTATTCCCTGCTTGAGTAACCAAGTAGAGAGGAAATCCGTTTGGAATGACCGATGATTAATTCTGGCAAATGTCTCTGGATACTCTTATCAGTTGGAAGTGTCTCTATAGGAGAAGCAGCGTGGCTCAGTGGAAAGAGCACGGGCTTTGGAGTCAGGGCTCATGAGTTCGAATGCCAGCTCTGCCACTCGTCGGCTGTGTGACTGTGGGCGAGTCACTTCATTCTCTGTGCCTCAGTTCCTCATCTGTAAAATGGGGGATGAGACTGTGAGCCCCACGTGGGAGCGACCTGATTCCCCTATGTCTACCCCAGCGCTTAGAACGGTGCTCGGCACATAGTAAGCGCTTAACAAATACCAACATTATTAATCTCAAGGGGGTGAAAAAGCTTTTTTTTTTACTTCCAGATTCCATTTCTAAAATCACTCTCCAACTCAGTTCCACAGCTTAGGAAACTGACATACGGTAGTAGGCCCCTTCGGAGCATTCTGTTCAGTTGGGCTTTAAAGAATCACCAAACTCTAGCGAAATTTTGGAAATCTCTCTGAGTGTGAGCCGGCGAATTTCTAACACCGTTTTCAGCTCTTTAGTGTGTCATATTTTAACTGATGGTAGGACTTCAGATATTTCAACAGGTATTGTTTTGTGACAATGGTACACCTCAGGTCTCGGGCTTAAACCCCGGCGACATAGGCGGCGGAATTGACGTTAGTGTTAATGGCTTGTGTCGTGCTGCTCTCACTCTCTCCTGTCTCCCACTCGTGTTTCTGCTGGAGCGCCAAGTTCCACGAGCAAAAAGGTGGGCAGAGGCGCAGCCCATAGTGAAGGGTTTTGACCTGCTGGGGCCCATCTAGGGCCGGTGTGATCCCAGCTCGGGGCCGATGCTCTCAGTAGACGATCATATTTATTGAGCACTTCCTATGTGCGGAGCACTGTACTAAGCACTTGGGAGAGTACAGTAGGACAAGAAACAGACACATTCCCTTCCCTGTCTATAACAAGCTTACAGTCTAGAAGATTCCATTACCCAGAAGGCAGCTGCCTCTATAGTCTCATTAATAACGGTAACTGTGGTGATGGTGATTTAAGCCCTTAAAATCTGCTAAGCTCTTTACTAAACATGGGCGTAAATACAAGATCATCAGAATGGACGTATTCCCAGTCTAAATAAATCGGACCAGAGTTACTTAATCCCCGTTTAACAGATGAGAAAACAGAGGCACAGAAAACTGACTTGCCCGAAGGCCCACAGCTGGCAAGGGGTGGAGGCAAGATTAGAATTCAGGTCCTCTGACGCGAGCCAACTACTCGAAGAAGCCAACTGTAGTGGAATAGCAAAATTCTGCACCAAAATGATTTTAAAATCTCGTTAAATAACGGAGAAAACCGAGACCTCCGTTCAGTCAATCAGGCGTACTTATTGAGTGCTTCCTGCGATCAGGGCACTCTGCTGAGCGCTTGGGAGATGACACCATTACGGTCAACAGGCACGTTCCCTCCCCCAACGAGCTTCAAGTCTCTACTGTTGAGAGTGTTGAAGCAGCAGCGGGAAATCCATTCCCCTGAGGGAGGCGATTGGTGAGAGACCTCGCCCTTGGTCATGGAGAGAGATGAGGCCGAGAGGGAGAGATGGCCGCGGACGGGTGCCTCCCTTCCACAGAGCCGAGTTCCCGCGGTGCCCTCGCCGACCTCGGTGGCACGGAGGCTTCAGCAGTGATTAATGGCACTTTAGGAGAACAAGCTACTTAGGCGCATTTTTATTGAAAGTCCCCTAGTAAATGGACTGTGTTGTTTGGACAAGCCAATCTGCCATTCACTTTCTTGGTGCTCTTCCAGCTCAGTGATGATTCAATGCACCGCGGCAAAATGTCTGAATTCAAGGTAGAACATTATGCATCGGTCTTCCCAACCAACCCGGCTGGGCACGGGGAAGGCCCCGTCCCTGGTGGCGCCATCTTGGAAGGAGGAGGGCTGTCCAGGGTGGAGCGGGCAGTTGGAGTCGTCCCAGTGGGGCTTTCAGGTCACTCCTGGCTGTGGGCCCGCCGGGACCTGGAGTGTGACAAGGAAGTCGGTAGGCAGGAAGCGGTGTGGCCTAATGGATGGGGCACGGGCCTGGGAATCAGAAGGACGTGGGTTCTAATCTCAGCTCCACCTCTTGTTTGCTCTGCTGTGGGACCTTGGTCAAGTCGCTTCCCTTCTCTGTACCTCAGCTACCTACTGTAAAATGGGAACTAAGACCCAAGCGAGACAGGGACGGGGATTAGCTTCTATCTACTTCAGCCCTTAGAATAGTACTTGACATATAGTAAGCTCTTAGGGGCATCAGGGGTGTAGTGGATGGAACGTGGACCCGGGAGTCCCAAGGTCATGGTTTCTAATCCCGGCTCCGCTACTTGTCTGCTCTGTGACCTTGGATGAGTCACTTCACTTCTCTGGGCCTCAGTTACCTCTTCTGTAAAATGGGGATCGAGACTGTGAGCCCCAGCTGGGACTGCGTCGAACCCAGTTTGCTTGAACAGCTCCTGTCTGGGACATATCCCTCCCCCAACACTCCCCACCTCCCCCGTTCTCCTGCTTTCGGGGTCCGTGGGTGAGGGGTGACGCCCAAAGTGTTGCCAAGGTTGGTTGGCTTGTGAGGGCACCAAGTCACCTCCGGCTGCTATCGTCCATCCCGAAGGGATGGATACCTGGGTCCAGCCAAGCACCAGCTCCCGGGAGAGGGAGACATGACTCCCTCACTTCACATTCTCAGTCGTAGGAGCCTTGGGGAGACGGTAAAGATGGCGGTGCGCCTTGGGGAATACCGACTTGAAAGCAGTATACGGGATTTTTGGTTTTGGTTACAAGGACTGAGCATCCGTGTGGCCTAGTGGAAAGAGAAGCAGCGTGGCTCAGTGGAAAGAGCCCGGGCTTTGGAGTCAGAGGTCATGGGTTCGAATCCCAGCTCTGCCACTCGTCAGCTGTGTGACTGTGGGCGAGTCACTTCACTTCTCTGGGCCTCAGTTCCCCCATCTGTAAAATGGGGATGAAGACTGTGAGCCCCACGTGGGACAACCTGATTCCCCTGTGTCTCCCCCAGCGCTTAGAACGGTGCTCGGCACATAGTAAGCGCTGAACAAATACCAACATTATTATTATTATTATTATTATTATTAAGAGCGCACGCCTGGGAGTCAACGGATCTGGGTTCTAATTTGAGGTCTGCCAGTTGCTTGCTGTGTGACTTTGGGGAAGCCACTTAACTTCTCTGGGCCTCATTTTTCTCAGCTGTAAAATGGGGATTAAAATGCCTGTTCTCCCTCCTATTTAGACTGTGAGCCCCATGCGGGACATCAGACCTATGTCTGACCTAATTAACCTGTACCTAACCCCAGCCCTGAGAACAGTATTTGACACATAGTGAGCGCTTAACAAGTACCATAATAAAGAACTGCTGATGTATTTATCTCCATCCACTGTCCTTTCATTTTAAAACAAATAGGCTATATTTACCATTGCCCCTGATGATAGCTGACGGCAAATATGCTTCAGATCGTTTCCGGTGCTCCTTCCGAATTGTACGTGGAAAGTCCTGCATTTTTCAAGTAGACGTGCTATTAGAACTCAAAATAGTGGATTTGTGCTGAAGACAGTACCATTAGAAATTGATTCCATTTTCCCAGAAATGGTGTGGTAGCTATATTGTTGTTCAGCTATTTTTGGAGCATTTCCATTTTTGGAAACTCTGCGATGACTAAGCGTTCTGGCTAAACTTCCACTTGGTCTAATTCTTGCGCCCCAAAGGAAATATCAGCAAAGTGGGATTTTGTTCAGTTCACCGGAGTGGAGATCATAGATTCTGTGAAGTGTTACCAGTGATTCAAAATCACAGATAACTCCTACCTTCTGCTTTATTTTTGTCCGACTCGACAGAAAATAAATCCTCTTTCTTTTCGCCAACCACATAATCGTACTAATTGAGGTATTTGTCGATTGGTGATTTTGTGCCTAATAATAATTATGATATTTGTTAAGCACTTACTATGTGCAGAGCACTGTTGGCAGCACTGGGGTAGATACAGGGTAATCAGATTGTCCCACGTGGGGCTCACGTTTTTTAATCCCCATTTTTACAGTTGAGGTAACTGAGGCACAGAGAAGTTAAGTGACTTGCCCTAGGTCACACGGCAGACAATTGGCGGAGCGGGGATTAGAACCCACGGCCTCTGACTCCCAAGCCCAGTACAGAGCACTGGGTTAGATAAGATAGGTCACATACAATCCTCGTCCCGCGCGGTTTCACGGTCTAAGTGGGCGGTAGAACAGTATCGAGTGCCGCTGTACAGATGACGGAACCGAGACCCAGAGAAGTCAAATGACTTTCCCAAGATCACACAGCGAGCAAGTGGCAGAGCCGGGACTCCCGGTCCCTCGTTCTTCCCCACGGGCCGCACCGCCTGCTTCATCTTTTCACTTTGGAACCTCACCTCGAAAATTCACGTTTTGCAAAGGACAGAAGTAATGTCAATTCAGCACCTCGTGTTAGGTGTCTAAGCGTTACTGAAAGACGTCGAGTACCGAGATCATTATAAAAGTTGACATTTTGGATCATAAAGACTTCATAAATTTGCACATTTTCACATTATTTGTAGAACCCTTGAACCCTAAGGAATTAGCCGGGCTCCTCGGCTCCCACTCAGATCAATAATTAGCCGCTCAAGCCGGAGGTTTAAATCATTAAATGGAAAATGAGCTTCTCCGGAGATGGTAGTCGCATAGAAATGATGGTCTTTGGCCCTGGTCCTCATGTCTGAACAGGAAGCAGTGTTGTGTAAAAATATCCAGCGAGGTGGACTCCGTGGTGTGGAAAAATATCCAGTAAGGGCCTGCAAGACACCGGCAGTGGTGTCTTATAAAAGGCAAATTTCCATGCAGTTCAGGGGGAGGGGGTAAGAGGGAAAGGCACCCCATATTTCGGAGGTGGGGTGGAGGAAGGGCAAGTTTGGAGATAGAGGGACACAGTTCACCTGGGTTCTAATACGGCCTCCGTCGGTTGTCGGCTGAGTGACCACGGGCAAGTCACTGAACTACTCTGTGCCTCAGTTACCTCACCCGTTAGATGGGGATTAAGATTGTTAGCCTAATGTGGGGGATGGACTGTGTCCAACCTGATTTGCCTTAATCTATCCCAGCATTTAGTTCAGGGCCTGGCAGATAGTAAGCGCTTAACAAATACCATTAAAAAAAACAAAACCCTAGGCATCGGCCTATAATGTAACAATACACGATCTTTATTCCTAAGATTCCAAAACATCCGTATTATTTTATTTTAGTCTCAAAAATAATCCTAGACATAGGAAAGATAAGATGATACACTGATGGTATTTATGAAGAGCTCACCGTGTGCTAAACACTGGGGTAGGTATAAATCGTTCTCATCGGACGTGGTCCTTTGGGAGTAGCCCTTCACACGGAACTCAGTGAGAGTCAGGGGTCCTTAGCCCCAATTTACAGAGAGAAGACCGAGGCCCAGAGAGATTAAGTTGTATTGCAGGGTCACGGAGCAGAACGGTAGCCTGCTCCAGAACCTGTGTTTCGTGACTACCAGATGGACCTGTGCTCCTTCAACTTGAAGATCTGGGAAAATCGTGATAGGTTAAAAGGCTCGCCCTAAAGCCTGAAAGTCAAAGATAACCCTATCGGTGCATATGCCTGTAGGGCTGGTTGCCAAATTGAGGCACGATGGGCCCAACCCGTGGCTACGTACACTTGTAACTTCATTACCTTTTCTTGTTTCTAATGTGCCTTTTGGGCTCTTTATTGGATGTGCGGCCCAAGGTTGACAGCAACCCCTCTGGGGTTTTTTTACGGTATTTGTTAAGTCCCCTCTCAGGGTCACACCTGGAGAGTTTCCAGTCCTCTACCGGTCTCGACTATGGGAGAGAGAGTCCAGCAGAGGTCTGTCCATTCCATTCCTAGCTTGGGCAGTTGTTAGCCAATGGAAGGCCAGCTGCTACCAGTCAAAACTCACCTGTGCCGGGCAGCAGCGGCGCAGGAGAGAGTCGAGGGCGGAGACTCGGGTTTATTGCGCCGAAGAGGGCAGTGGTAAACCTCTTCCTAGTTTTAACCAAGAAAACCCTATGGATGCACTACCAGAGCGAACGCTGATGGAGGTGGGCCGTTCTGGGAGAGATGTGTCCGTGGTGTCGCTGTGGGTCGGAGTGGACAGCATAAGACAGGACAGTTTATTCGGTGCTTACTGTGTGTCAGAGACGGTTCTAGGCACTGGAATAGGTACAAGTCTTTTAGGTCAGGCAGAGTCGCTGTCCCACAAATAGTAAGCGCTTACTGAATACAGTAATAATAATAACTTGGAGCTCGTAGTCTAAATAGGTGATAGAACAGGTATTGAATCCCCGTTTTACAGTTGAAGAAACTGAGGGAAAGAGAAATTAAGAGACTTGCCCAGGCTCACACAACAAGCATGTGGCAGGGCTGGGTTTAGAACCTAGGTCCTCTGACTCCACAATTATTATTATATTAATAACACTCCCCCGATTAGACTGTGAGCCCATCGAAGGGCAGGGACTGTCTCTATCTGTTACCGATTTGTACGTTCCCGGCGCTTAGTGCAGTGCTCTGCACATGGTAAGCGCTCAATAAATACTATTGAATGAATAACAACTATTATAGTTATTAGCTTAAATATCAAGCCCTTGGGATAGCGTAACAGAAGTGTATTACATGACATCCCTTCCCTCGAGGCGCTTAGAACCCAATGTGGGGGAGATTGATAAAAAAAAAAAAAAATACGAATCACAGATCCAGGGAGCAAAAGAGGAGAATGGAATAGGTAGGAGTCCACGTGTGTCAGGATATCACTGCAGTATTCCATGCCAGCTGCTCTCTATCCTGCTGCCGTTTGTGGTTGGTGTTTGCATGCTGTTTGAATATCCGCTAGAACCGTTCAATCCGAACTATATTCTTTATTTAAAATGTTTTATCTCAAGTCCACCTGCAGGCTTTGGTGCCAGATCTTGAAAATCTCTCATCGGGGCAGAGAAAACCCAGCATGGTGACTTTCTGGCTCAGTGGGGCTCTGAGACCTCCCCCGTCGCACCCCGCCCCGAACTCCCCCCTCCCTGAAGTCCCTCTTTGTTTGGACCCTCACTCAGAGGAGAATAATTGGCAGCCGTGTCCGCGTAGCCTTGGCCCGATGCCCTCTGATCGCCAACCTAATCGTGGCGGCGCCCAATTTCCTTTATATTAATCTAGAATCACTGTAGCGGAAATGAGAATTTGCTCTGGATTTCAACTGAATTCTGAGTTCTTTTCGGGCACTGAGCCAGCAGTAATAGCCGCGGTGGCTGGTGCCGTTTATTTATTCGTTCCGTCTTATTTACCGAGAGCTTACCGTGTGCGGAACACTGTACTAAGCGTTTGGGGGACTGCGATAGAACAATAAAGCGACACATTCCCTGGCACAGCGGGGCTGGGAGGGAAGGGTAGTGGGTCCTTGAACCTGGGAGACAGATATGAGGAAGGCCCTAATTCACGTTCCTCCCGACTTTCTCACCCACACAGCAATTGGGCAGGCCTGGAGACGAGTCCGTCGGTGGCCCCTCGGCGGAGGCGGACCTGGACGCTTACCAGACGGAGCTGGAGGAAGTGCTCACCTGGCTCCTCTCCGCGGAAGACGCCCTGCAGGCACAGGGAGAGGTCTCTGCAGATGTCGAGGAAGTCAAGGAACAGTTCCACACGCATGAGGTAAACTGCGTCGGGTGGAAGAGGGAACCTCAAACACAGATTACATAGATTACAGCCTCCTTCATGGCGTAGTGGATAGAGCACGGGCCCGGGAGTCAAAAGATCATGGGTTCTAATCCCGACTCTGTCTCTTGTCTGTTGTGTGACCTTGGGCAAGTCACTTAACTTCTCTGGGCCTCATATACCGCATCCGTAAAATGGGGATTGAGACTGTGAGCCCCATGTGGGACAGGGACTGTGTCCAACCCGATTTGCTTGTGTGCACCCCAGTGCTTAGTACAGTGCCTGGCACATAGTAACCGCTTAACGGATGCCACAGTTATTATCATCAGATGTTAGCCACCATAGCCTCCAGGGTGCCAAGGAGAAGCAGCGTGGCCTACTGGGAAAAGCCCCGATGCGGCAGTCGGGAAGACCAGAGTTGTAATCCTGGCTCTGCCAATTTCTTGCTTGCGTGACCTTGGGAAAGTTACTTCATTTCTCTGTGCCTCAGTTTCATCAACTGTAAAACAGTGATTTAATAATTGTTCTCCCTCCTACTTAGACTGTGAGCCCCATAAAGAACTTTGGCTGATCTAATTAACTGCTCTAATTAACTCAGCGTTTAGAACCGTGTTTGACACATAGTAAGCGCTTAAATACCATTAAAAAAAAAGAAGCCTTTGCATGAGAATTAGGCACGGTCCCTGGCCCCCCAAGGGGCTGATAATCTAAAATGGAAATGGGGAGAGGAGGATGGCATCAGGCACGTGAGAAAAGATGGGACAAGAAAAGCAGAAATACAAGAGGCAAGGATATTGATAAGAACTAAAAGGACCACAAGAAAGAGGAGTTTTGGTCTCCCCGTGGCTCAGAGTCCCACAGCCCCCGCAGCAAAGGCTTCGCGGTCCCGGGGTCTCTTCATCCTGGGCCGATGGAAGTCTGGAGGGGCCGGAGTTTGAAGAGAAAGGAGCGGTCAGGCTTAGCTCTGCTCAGGGCTCCCGTCCTGCTGCTGCCGGGACTGTTCTTCAGGGAACGCTAAGGGTAGAGGGTTGTGATCCGTTCAACATATTTAGAGTGATCCTCCCCTCTTGGTGCGTTAAGAGCTGAAGCCGTTGACGTTTCCGGTAGTCTTGGCCAACATCTCTTCCTTCTCTGTGGCAGGGCTACATGATGGATTTAACAGCCCGCCAGGGGCGGGTCGGCCACGTCTTACAAGTGGGAAGCCGACTCGTCGCGGCCGGGAAGCTCTCGGAAGAGGAGGAAAGTGAAATCCAAGAGCAGATGAACCTCCTGAATTCCAGATGGGAAACCCTGAGGGTGGCGAGCATGGAGAAACAGAACAAGTACGTACCGTGGAGGCCTCTGGGAGGGAGCCACTCTGTCGGACCGGCACCGCCGGAACCAACCGGAGCTCGCCCTTCCATTCGCGACACTGTGGCCTTCGGGCTCTGAGCTTGCGTTTTAGTGCGGAGGAGAGATCGCTCGATTGAATCATGGTGTTCTGAAGGCACTTTAGCACCATCCTCATTGCTTGGGAGATTGCAGTAGAGTTACTACTGCCGCCAGTAACGGTATTTATGAAGTGCTTACTGTGTGCTAAGCACTGGATAGATACAAAATAATTAGGTTGGATAGGGTCCCTGTCCCACGTGGGGCTCCTGGACTGTGATCTAGTAGATTGCATCTATGAGATATACTCCACTGGCTGTCACCATGTACAGTGTCTAAAAAGTTAGCGGTAATAAGAGTTATGGTATGACTTCTCTCCACAGTCTTTCCACATCTCAATTAAAATCTTATTCCTTGAAGGACAAGTGAATAAAATATGGGGAAGCAGCATGGCCTAGTGGAAAGAGCACGGGCCTGGGAATCAGAAGGCCGCGGGTTCTAATCCCTCCTCTGCCGCTTTTTGCCGTGTGACCTTCGGCGACCCACTTCACTTCTCTGGGCCTCGGTTATCTCATCTGTAAAATGGGGATTGAGCCTGGGAGAGCTCCATGTGGGACAGGGACAGCGTCCAACCCGATTTGCTTGAATCTAAGTAAGCGCTTAACAAATACCGCAATTATAAATTATCATAGGCTAGGCCATCGCTGACGTATTCTTTAGGTGTCTTTATTGTAAAAAAAAAAAAAATCGGGTCTCCCAGAGAGTAGTTATAGCACTCAGCCTACAGCCCCCCTCCCCAAATAAAGCACTCCCCACATTGAAACCCCTCCTAAATTCCCACCTTCTCCAAGAAGGCTCCCCCAATTACCTCCCAACAAGGGCCCCTCAAGTGCCTCTTCTTTCCCTTAATGGCCCGGAGCCCTGGACACTAGAAACTATAGACGCATAACCCAAACTGGTCATTTCTGGGCCTAGCTTCCAACTGTGGTTAACCAAGGCACGGTCCCATCCAACATGCTGTATGATTTGGGGGTGGAGGGAGTCTGCTGCGGGGTAGAGTCTGAAGAAGGGACCTACTTACCCGGACTGCTGGATCCTTTCTCAGGGCCAGCTAAGAGTAGGTTTGGAACTCGACTGACAGCCCTCCCAACTGGCCTGATTTAGATTCACACAGCTGGCAGCTGAGTCCCCTCACTGCCCTGGCATATGCAGCCTATTTAGGGCTGGGCAATCAGCAGAAGTAGCATCGACGTCTAAGGAAGCCGTATGGCTTAGTGGAAAGGCCTAGGCTTGACAGTCAGAGGAGCTGGGTTCTAATTCCAGCCCTGCCCCACTGCTGCTGTGTGATCTTGGGCAAGCCCCCTCAACTTTTCTTTGCCTCAGCTCGCTCATCTGAAAAATGGGTATTCAGTACTGGCTCTCCCTTCTGCTTCGACTGTAAGCCCCTTGGGGGACCTGGTTGAGTATCTTGTACCTACCCGGGTGCTTGACATAGGGCCCGGCACGTGGTAAGTGCTAACCAATAATTATAACGCCAAGGAGGCGTAACTTTAAATGCTTACGAATAGGGTACAAATAAGTGTGCTGGAGATTGCTGGTGGGTTTGTATGGATTTGGGTGTTGGGAGGTAATTGGGGGAGGCTTCTCGGAGAAGGTGGGAGTCTAGGAGGGGTTTCAATATGGGGAGTGCTTTGTTTGGGAAGGGAGGCTGTGAGCTGAGTGTTGTAACTACTTTCTGGGAGAGTACAGTAGAAGTCAGAAATCTGATCTCTGCCCTCCGTTAGCTTACAATCTTTCTGCCTCATCCAGCTGTGGAATGCTTTGGCTTTTAAAAATCTAAATCCTTTTAATAGTATTTCCTATACCCATGATCTTGCATTCTGTTTTCATAACAAAAAGCTTAAGGAAAGGCGTCAGGCTCTATTGCTGTTGTATTTCATTTTTCACTGCTCTCATAACAAAATCAATCGCAGCCAATCAGCCAATAATAGCTGATTTAAAAGGAAAAAAAACCCCTCCACAACTTTGTTACCTTTAAAGTAGAAAAATACCTTGCTTGTGGTGAGTAATTGTGTGAGATGCAAAACAGACCTGTCAGCCCTGTTTGCTCAGGACAGTCACAGATTTCCCCCACATTTACTAACCCTTTGACTCCACCAGGGGATTAACAAAGAGAGATCAATAGACATTGATTTGAAAAAATGAGGTAGTCCTAGCAACAGAAAGGGAAGATTAGTCATTATCATTTCTAATCAAGACGTTGACTGAGTTTTTAGTTATTTTTAAATCGAATTTCTTTTCTTGATATTTATTCTTAGGAAAATGAGTCTGTTACTCAGTTCCTGTTCCTTTCTGTCTTCCTCAAGAATAGTACCTTCGGAGCCTCGTGTGTCTCACCCGCTCTGGGCTCTCACTCGGGGTCCAAGGTTTCCCTTCCTTGTGTGTCCAGAGCGTTTGTTTCCTCCACACAGTCTACGTTGCACCGTTTCTCTTTTTTTATGATATCTGTTAAGCGTTTACTATGGACCAGGCACTATACTAAGCGTTGGGACAGATAAAACCTCATTGGGTTGGATGGAGTCCCTGTCTCACACGGGGCTCAGGGTTTGAACCGATTTTAAATGTGAGGTAACTGAGCCACAGAAATCTTAAGTGACTTGCCCAAAGCCTCACAACTGACAGTGGAGGAGCCAGGATTAGAAACCAGATTCTTCTGACTCCCAGGCCCATACTCTATCCATTAGGCAACACTGCTTTCTCCTCACTCTAGTGCAATTATTGACGTGATCTCACTGGACAGGTTCTGAGCCTAGGAATCTTGGAGCCAGGCAAGTGCCCTGTGTTGTTTTTCTGTGTTTGAATCTGTAGGTGCGGGTTTTTTTTATCTAAAAATCAATCAGTAGTATTTACTGAGCACTTTCTGTTTGTGGTACTAAACACTTGGGAGAGCACAATATAACAGAGTTGGGACACCCATTCCCTCCCCACAACAAGTTTACATTCTAGAGCGTAAGACAGACGTAGTTATAAATAAATACATTACAGATATGTGCAGAAGTGCTGTGGGGCCGAGGGAGGTGTGAATAGAGGATGTAAATCAAAGTGCAAGAATGACACAGAAGGAGGGGGTAAATTCGTGTCTTGAAAGCATGAATTTTCTGTCGCTTTGTCTTTACCATTGTGTAGAATCACTTCTGCCCATTTTTCATTTTGGAAAAGCAAATCGGGGCAATTTTCAGTTTTGTGACTTTTTGTCGCCGACAGCCCCGGGTTCCAGAGGCGTGGAGTCTTTGGCAAAAGGGCGCACATGGAGAGGACCAATAGATGGAGCACGTGATAGGATTAGGGAGAACGGTGAGGATGCCTTCAGGAGCCACTGGGGCTCTACTGCTTTGGGACTAAAGTTCACTAATGTCCCGTTAACCCATCTCTGATGTGCCCCTTTAGCTTTTGAGCTCCCCTTCGTGAAATTGCTTCCATTCAGAAGCCACCAGTGATGACTTTACTGAGCTCCTTCCCTGACCTTGCAGAAAATCCTTGGGACAACCCGGGGTCTAGTGAAAAGTCACTGGTCTGGCAGTGAGGTGACCTGCGTTCTGATCCCGGCTCCTCCACTTGTGTGCTGTGTGTCCTTGGGCAAGTCTTTTCACTTCTCTGTGCCTCAGTTCTCTCATCCGCAAAAAGAGGATTCAATGCCTCCTTTCCCTCCTACTTAGTCTGTGAGCCCTTATGTGGGGCCTGATTACTTTGCATTCACCTCTGCGCTTAGTACTTTTGCTGGTCACATAAGAATAAAAGAGTAATTGTGGTGTTTAAGTGCTTACAATGTGCCAAGCACTGTACTAAGCACTGGGTGGATACAACGTAATTGGACGGTTGGTCACGTTCTCTGCCCCACGTGGGGCTTACAGCCTTAATCCCCATTTTACAGATGAGGTGACTGAGGCACGGAGAAGCGAAGTGACTTATCCGAGGTCACACAGCAGACATATGGCACAACCGGGATTAGAACCCAGGTTCTCCCAGGCCTGGACTCTTTCCATTAGGCCAAGCTGCTTCTCTCATATTATTATCATTATTATTATCATTACTAACCCAGGAGGATCCTGATGAGGCAGACAGGTTCAGGGTTGTAGGAAGCCCGTGAGCATAGCTGATCGGGTTAAAGAGGTGACAGGATAGAGCCTCTCAGACCAGGCAGCTTGGACTGCAGATGTCCCACCCGAGCAATGTTTTCCCAAAACAGCTTCAATAGTTCAAAGAGTTAAAAAGTAGGTTGGAGGATGAGACTGTACGCTCCCATTCTAGTCATTTAGATCACTGTGGGCAGGGAAACCTGTTTTCCAATTCTGTTGTGTGTACTCTCCCAAGTGTTTAGTACAGTGTTCTGCATATAGTAAGTGCTCAGTAGAGGCACTTCTACTGATGATGATGAACTATCACTGATGTTGGTTCGGGGTAATTTAAAAACCAGAGATTTCTCCTCTATGAGACCACTGTTATAGGGATCGATTTGGACATTGATCTACAGATTGGCAATATCTACGTGTGGATGCTGTGAGTTAATATAAAACTCTCAGCCAGGTGATGGCATTCATGGGTAGGTTTAAACATGACTGGGCGGAGAGAGAAAAAGGGAGAGTGACAGAGAGAGGAGGAAAGACATTTTCCATCTCTTCAGAAAATGACTGCATTGACTAAGTCTTAAACTATTAAGACCTAAGAAACAGAAGGAGAAAGAATACTTACCCATATGCAGAAAAGGTCCTGACTTTTAATTGCTTAAAAAAGGGAACCTTAATTAGGCATCAACCAAACATTTTGTCAGGTTCTAAATCACACTGCCATAGCTGGTGTGTGAACAGCAGAGGCCCAAGGGGGTGAAGGGAGAGACAGTAAAATTCTTCATATTTTGAAAGAAACTGCACATTTTCAAACTGGAATAATTCATCCACTCAGTTTGGCTGGGAACCAAATCCAGCAGAAGTCGATGAGTAATTCTGCAGGGGAAGAGAAAAGCCTTATCGAGTGCAGATCGATCACTCTATCAGTAGGTGATGTAAACCATGAGGATTCTTTCCAGCTGAAAAAGGGCAGTAAATGATTTAGATTTTCTTATGTACCTCATAAAAGTTTGGTTCAGTTGCCACTTATTCGTTCCGCAGAAAATTACTCTCCTTTTCCCTTTCCCTTTCAACGTAGGAGCTCGTGTCCCCAGGTACGTTTACCTGGATTCAAGCCCAGGGCTTTAACCGGAAATTCTGAGAACGTTTTCGGTCATTATTTCCGGAGCTTTAGTCGGAGTTCGCGGCCTCTGCATCGTGGTGCTTAGAAATGTTGCTCACTTGGGTAG
Source organism: Ornithorhynchus anatinus (assembly GCF_004115215.2). NCBI lineage: Eukaryota > Metazoa > Chordata > Mammalia > Monotremata > Ornithorhynchidae > Ornithorhynchus > Ornithorhynchus anatinus. The sequence goes on along the minus strand of NC_041742.1, from coordinate 13,296,331 downwards.
GGAAATGGTGATGTGCTCACATGTGGAAGATCTACATGGAAACAGTCTTCCCTCGGCGCTGCAGCTCGCTTCCCCTTATTTATAGTAACAGAAGGGACACGGCAGTTTGAGGGAGAGTTTGAATTGTGCCAATTGAAAATTTATTTTGTTCAGAAGGAAAATGTCACCCTTCTGACTTGTAGTCTTTCGATCACACTCTGGTTCCCATCTGGCAATTTGGCTGGGTGCGTTTTCCTATTAATATGGCATATTAATATCTTTTTCCCCCTCTAGATGGTAAGCTCATCGTGGGGAGGGAATGTGTCTGTTTATCGTGCTAATGTACTCCCTCGAGTGCTTAATACAGTGCTCTGCACACAGTAAGTGCTCAATCAATACGATTGACTGACTGGTGCTGAGCTCTGGGCTATCCCGAGGTCTGGCCGGCCGGACCGCCCGGCCCCTGTTCCGGCTACTTACGTGGACTCGGACCCGGTCCTCCTCCAGGATTCCGTAATCGCCTTGGGATCCCAACGGGACCGTCGGCCTCCACGGTGCCAGGACTGGTCAGCCCCTGCCTCCTGGCCCTCGGGCACACCCTCCCTCCTGGCCGGAACCCGGTGCTGGAACTTCAGGCGGGGGGCAGAGGGACCACACTCTCCCTGTCCTACCTTTGGGTGGCAGAGTGGTGGTAGACTTGCACCCCGGTCCTTGCCAAGGCTCCACCCGACGCCGCCTGCGGCGTCTTTGCTTCTCGGAGTCTGGCTGGTCCAGGTGGTTGCGTAATCTAAAGTCACCCATTGTCACAGTCTTCAGCCAGAGACCTATGGAGTCCACATTGGTAATAGGAGGCGTCTCAGCCCAGTCCTCTATTCATCAAGCATATTCTACTACTAAGCATTGGGGAAAAAAGTTCCCAGAGAAGTATCTGACCCAGGCGCTGTCTCACAGAGGGCTCCCAATCAAAGAGTAAAGGGAGGAGAGAGAGTTGACAACAGACACAGAAGGAGTCCCTGGATAGAAGTAATCCGATGAATTTGGATAGAAGTAATCAAATCATCTTAATGTCTGCGGTAATGTATTTCTTTGTTCCAGTTTACATAAAGTGTTGATGGATCTCCAGAACCAACAGCTGAAGCGATTAGCAGACTGGCTGACCCAGACAGAGGAGAGGACGAGGAAAATGGCGGCGGAGACCCTCGGTCCGGACCTGGAAGACCTCAAGCGTCAGGTGGAACAGCACAAGGTGAGAGGGGGTGCTATGGCCTCTTCTTCACAGCTTGGAGAAAGAAGGAAGAGGAGGAGAGAGAGCATTTCTCAGCCTCAGTCTTGCCGAGGAGTGGAATTCAGGGGGGAAGGGCGGCACGCTGTTTTTGCCATTCTTTTCTGACCCATTCTGCAAAGTCGTGTCTCGTCACGTATCAGAACGGGTCTTTCATATCGGGAAAGAAATGTCTTCCTGGAAGAAAATTGTGTGGAGAAAGGCTAATTTATGGAAGTTTAAACTTTTCTGGAAGAAAGAGTCTTTTCCATAGAGATTTCACTTCAGATTATGTAATAATGAAAGTGGATTTTATTTTTGTCCCTTTCTCCTCACACTTATGATTGGATTGAAGAGGAAAAACCTAGGTGGAACATAAGAAAATGAGCAATCGTAATATCGTCTTATTGCCAAATATAACATCTCTGGTTCTATTGTTCCCATGTCTCCCCCCTTCTTGTCTCCTTATGTGTTTTCTGCTGGGCTCCACTAGCAGTGAAACACGATTAGTTATTCTAATTGGGATTCCCAACCTCGTTAGCAGTTCTGGCATTATGAGCCCGTGGCCTTCGGAGTCTTATAAAATATCTCGGCTTGTCCAGAGTTGCATCGTAGATATGATTTCTAAAATCTATGCTTCGTAATATCGACCGTTTGATGAAGGAAGTTTGTTGGATTCGATTTTAGGAGAGTTTTAAATTTAGTAAAAATAATCCAGAAAGGCCCACGGTGGAAAGTAGGAGCAGAATCTTAGACTATCCTTAGAATTAGTTCTTAGGAATTTAAAGGCTCAATCCACCATAATCTACTCCAAAGCTCCGGGTGTTGCAAACTGGAATGGATTCTACCGTTCCTTGGGATGTTCCCTTCTTTGGAGATGTTTGGAAGCAGGGCGTCTTTATCCAGTCTGGTCCTCCCCCTTTCAGAGAGCCACAGAGGGAGGCCAGACCACTCCTCACCCCTTCCAGGCCAGGGATTGGTTGACCTTTGGCTAGGTCAACCCAGAGAATCCTGTTAAAATCCCTCAACCCATCTTTGACCAACACCGTAGCCACTGTCCGCATGGACTTCCAATGAGTATTAGTAACAATTCATTCAATCGAATTTCTCGAGCGCTTACCGTGTGCAGAGCACTGTACTAAGCACTCGGGAGAGTACAGTACAGCAATAAAAGGTGGCATTGCCTTTCCACAACAGAAGGCCAGTACCCAAAATATCCTAATTCATACACGCTTCAGGCATCGATATCAGAATCCTAGATTGTCACTGAACGGAAGAATGATCTGAAACAGGGAAGGGTTGAAAAAGAAGAGGAGGAAGAGAAGGAATAGAAGAACGAAAGGTGCTCCTAGGTGGGAAGAGAGATGTAGGCTGATAATACAGAATTTCCAGGCAAAGGCTCTTCTCCCTTTTACTTAGACTCTGAGTCCCCTGTGGGACAGGGACTGCTGTGTCTGACTTGACACCTACAACTTGTGTCTATCCCAGAGCCTAGAGCCTATCTCAGTCAATCAGAGGCGAGTCCCTTTTGAATCACTTGCACCCTAAATGAGAGAGTAAAGAGATAGATGTCTTCTCTCTGCCAAGCTTGGCCCTCCTCCTGCCGTTCCTCTGCTCCCATTTCTGCAGGAGGAGGCCGGGTGAGTTGTTGGAAAATGATGGAGTCTCATTCCCCACTCTGATCATCGTGATCAACCCCTTCGATGGTTCATTCACCATTAGTCTTCATCTTCCCCCTTGATGTTTTCTGAGCACTTACTATGTGCGGAGCACTGTACTAAGCAATTGGAAGGGGATGGCCTTTAGTGAGCGTACAGTGTAGAGTGGGAGAGAGGCAACAGAAGTAATAATTTATAATATATAATATAGAGATGTGTACGTAAGTTCACGGCAGACAGCATTTGAGAACAGTGCATTCATGGGATGTACAGGGAGGCAACTCGGGGTAATGGAAAGAGCCTGAAAAAGGGAGTCACAACACCGGGTTGTAGTTTCTGCTGCACCTCCGGCCTTGTGGGTGATCTCAGGCAAGATACTTAAGCCCGCTGATCCTCAGGGTCCTCAACTGTATCACGTCGAGGGGACAGAAACCATGAAGGGGAAGAAACGAGGCTATCGATGTGAGAGCCCTGGAAAAATTTCAAAAGCTTGACAAAAATTTAAGGTTTTGTAGTTGTAAATAAAAAACAATGGAGGATACTCATTCTGTACTTTCACGAAGGAAGTGGGTCCATATTTATAAAGTCGAAAGTGTTTATCAATGAAAGGCACTATCCATTAGGGCATAGTAAAGACAAGGTTTAAAAAAAACTCAGTAATTAAGAAGGTTCGCTTTTTCCCCGTCTGGAAGAAATGAGGTTATGTGACATTAAGAAAAATCATACTGTTGTTGCTATCTAATAAGAGCTCAAGTTAAATGACGACAAGCATGAAATATTAACTAGAATTGTGACAGATAATCTCATCTGGTAAATATAACAAATGTATAATCGCAATAATAATAACAGGAAGGCATTGAGATGGCTGAATTATTGCCGTTATAAATAATACCAGCGAACATGTGGTCATAATTAATCTGTAAGATCCCAATGGAGAAAAAGATCAATTACAATCACTTTACATTGTAGAACTTTTCTCAGAAGACAATGTGCTCTAATTTTCAGAAATGCTAATATGCGTCTCAATGGCTAGATCTTTATTTAGCAACTGTCATCTTTCATCATGTTTTGGGTCTAATTAGCAGATCAGGTGATGACATTTAATAATTGATGTGTGGTAGGAAAAGTTAAGGTTCTTCAGCTATCAGCTTCTGGTTTCTGGTGTGTGGGGGGGATTTTATGGTGTTTGTGAAGCACTTATTACCTGTCAGGCAGTGTATTAAACCCTGGGGTAGGTGCACGGTTGTCAGGCCGGACACAGTCCCTGTCCCTCATGGGGCTCCCAAGTTTAATCCCCATTTTACAGAAGAGATAACTGAGGCACAGAGAAGCAAAGTAACTTGTCCAAGGTCACGCAGTAGAAAGTGGCAGAGGCCCGGCGTTTTCTCCCACGATTTCGAAGGGGCAAGGCCTTTAAGTTGACAACCCTGCCTACATCTTCCTTTGAGGTTCAACTCGATTATCTTGAGGAGAATGTAGGATTCTTACCGGGTAAAATACAGTCTTGCAGTCTCCCAGAATACAAAATCAGTATTCACCGGCAGAAAATAAAACGAGAGCAACCGTATTCTTTCTTACACTTAATCATTCCTTTACTAATATCTCTCTTGGAGAATTAAATAGAATTCTTTGGGAGTATATCTTCAAAAGCAAGTAAAGCAGCAAATAAAATCAGCTGTGATAAAAGCAGAGGTAGAAAAATAAAAGCCAAACATCAAAGAAGGCAGAAAAAGCACCTGCGAAACGAGAATTTAGGATGATTTAGAGTTCATTCCTGGAAAGCCAACCCATTTATCACTCCCTGGAGTCTGCCAGGTTGGCATCGTGCAGCCTCTGAGAGTGAGATTCTGTCAGTGAACGTGAATCTGTCCTCCGCCGTGGCCTCCTGTGGTTGCCCCCTGCAGTAGCCCCCTGAGGTAGCCCCCTATGATTGCCCCACGTGGTAGCCTTCTGCCCATTGGCACATGCAGAGCTGACCTAACATCCAAACTAACCACCCTGAAATTGCGTTCAAAAAACAACGGTCCGTGCAGATTATCATTTCGTCCCCGACGGGAGAGGACTCGGGCAAATGATTCTGTGGCTTCATTTGAAGTCTCTCGACCTAAATAACTGAACCAGGGTAAGGTGGGCGGAGGAACTGTGGGAACTTCTTGTCCTGCATCTCGAGCCTCAATCTTAAGGGCTCAGCTCTCGGTACCGTCTTGTTCCTCTCCAGCCCGTAACACCAGGGTGGGAAGCGGGAGGAGGAAGCAGTGAAGCAGTTAGACGACTCGGTTGGGTTCTCGGTCGCCTGGCGCTCTGATGCTCCCTCGGTACTTTGCCGGGATAGGAGGGCCAGGATGTCGATTGAGGGTTTGCCCCCGGTACTCGGGACGGCACACTCTAGGGATGCATTTTAGCTGATGGGATTCATGCGATAAATAGCCACTCACCTCCTACGGAGCTCTGTGATTGGATTTCGTCCACGGCCGCCACGCTCAACGAGAGAGCGTGATCTCGCCGAAACAACCTACGGCGTTTTTAGGTGAACTGCAGTCTCGCTGGTCAAAGGCTAGGTGGATTGATTCGGGAGCCTGTGAGAAATCCCAGTCAGAAGCGGATGGAAGAAAACAGCTGCTAGAGCTTGGAAGGGTTGAGACTCCCCCGACTGACAGGATGGGGAAATGCCGCATTGATTTCTCTCCCCGCAGCACCACTAGGCCCTATGCACGGGGAGGTAGAATAATAATGAATAAGAACGATAATTACGGTATTTGTTAAGCGCTTATTATGTGCCAAGCACCGTTCTAAGAGCTGAGGTACGTAAAAGGAAATCAGGTGGTCCCACGTGGGGCTCACAGTCTTAATCCCCATTTTTCCGATGAGGTGACGGAGGCACAGAGAAGTTACGTGACTTGCCCAAAGGCACACAGCTGATAAGCGGCGGAGCCGGGGTTAGAACCCACCACCTCTGACTCCCAAGGCCGTGCTCTTTCCACTAAACCACACAAGGCCTGTTAGAGGAGATAGGACCTTAATAAGGCTTTGAAGATGGGAAGGGTGGCGGTCTGGCGTTTATGGAAGGGGGAGGTAGTTCCCAGCTACGGCCAGGGTATGGGAAAGCGGTCAGCGCCGAGATATAGACGAGGAAGAGCGAGTAAGTTGGTGCTAGAGGAGCGAAGTGTATGGGTTGGCTTGTAGTAGGAGATCAGTGAGGTAAAGTAGGAGAATGATATAAAGCTAATGGTGAGGAGTTTCTGTTCCATGGGGAGGTGGACAGGCAAGACGTTCTGGAAGGGTGGGAAGACACAGACTGAGTTTGGTTGTTTTTTGTTTTTTTTTCAGAAGAATGATTTTTGCCGCAGTTAATTCCTTTTTATCTAGACCGTAAGCTTATTATGGGCAAGGAGCGTGTCTACCGACTCGATTAATTTAGTATATAGTTGTACCCACCCTCTTTCACTCCTCTTCCCCCTAATCACTGCTTGACTGACTCTTCCAATCTGAAACAGTGTCTGAGGTCATCGAGTCCTGGAAACACCCTCTGACCTGACTTTCCGGGTCTGTCGCGGCCCGAAATATTTTACCTTCATTCCTTCTAATCGAAGTTATTCTTGCTGCGTGATTCCATGAGAATATTTTAGCAAATGTTTTCCGACATGAAATCATAATAAATAAGCAAGACGCTCTACTGGCCAATTATATAACTCTGTGTCTAATAAAGCAGGCGTCCATCTATTTAAAAATTCCCTCACATGGTTTCGTTATCCATTCTTTCTTTATGGATATCATTTTCTAATTCTGCTCTAATAGGCTTTTTATGCCTGCTGCTTCCCATCTCCTAAATTTGCACAGGAGACTTGGTCTTTATCCAAAGATACGTCTGTGACTTCATTGATTCAGTTTTCTGAGAAGAATTTGGCTTGGAAAGATAGTCCAGGATTATTTTTTTTCTAACAGGTTGGGGCTAAGTTTGGGGTTTTTTTTAAATGATTGCTCTTTGCTAAGTGCTTATTATGTGCCAGGCACTGTGCTAAGGTATGGGGTAGATACAAACTAATCAAGTTGGACACAGTCGGTGTCCCACATGGGGCTCTCAGTCTTAATCCCCATGTTACAGATGAAGTAACCGAGGCACAGAGAAGTTAGGTGATTTACCCAAGGTCACCCAGCAGACAAATGGCGGAACAGGGATGAGATCCCAGATCCTTCTGACTCTCAGGCCTATGTTTTATCAACTAGGCCGCACTATTTCCCCAAGTTGCATTGGATTTCTCAGAGGCAAATCAGAAATGCATCCCAGTCATAGGCCTGTAACTTTGTTTTCCCACGGATGTTCTGGGGCTTCCTCGGATGGAGGAAGGGAGCTACCGGTTTCCTAAAGCAGAACTGTGGGGAAAAAGAATGCTCCCATTAAGTGCTAAAGCAGTAGCCGTCAGAGGACGTGGGTTCTAATCCTGGCTCCGCCACATAACTTCTCTGTGCCTCAGTTACCTCATCTGTAAAATGGGGATTGAAACTGTGAGCCATACATGGGGCAACCTGATTATTCTGTATCTCTTCCAGTGCCGGGCACATAGCAAGCACTTAAAAAATACCATTATTATTATTATTTTGACTGGGCAAAGTATATCTGAAATGCAGCTTCTCCTCCCACCCTCAGAACCCACCGATAGGGAGTCAGAATGAAAACGCGGTTCACGTATTTGAGTTTAGACGAAGTTTGGATTCTACAGTGAAAGGAATGATGATTCTCACGGGACTAACCGTAGAACCTGAGTCCCTACCAGTGAGACAAGCAGGCCGGCTCGGCCCCCATGAAGGTGGAGATTGTGGATCTGAGGTTAGATGGGCCCTGTGGAACAAGTGAGTGTGGGAAAATGAGAAGCAGCGTGGCCTAGGGGATAAAGCACAGGCCTGGGAGTCGAGGACTTGGGTTCTAACCCTGCCTTGCCACTAATGTGCTCTGTGAACTTGGGCGGATCACTTTAGTTCTCTGTGCCTCAGTTACCTCATCTGTAAAATGGGGATTAAGACTTTGAGCCTTAAGGGACCGCGTCCAACCTGGTTAGCTTCTGTGTACCTCAAAACTTAACACAGTTCTTGGTACGTAGTACGTGTTTAAGAAATACCATAAAACTAAGGTTGGGCAGGGTTGGCTAAGTCACTCCGTGATCACGTTGAGACTTTTAGAGAAGTTGGGGGTCAGGGACGTGAAGGCCGGGGACCGCTGTTTCTCAGCAGAAAAAGACCCCCTCTTCCCAGAGTCACCTGAGAATGCGAGTGTCGTGCTGAGGGGGAGTTTGTTCTTTTTTAGGGCGGAGGGATTACTCTCTAGAAATCTGAGGAACCCTCTCTGGCTGGCTGGCTGGCTGAAAATGGAAGCAGTGGGATGGTTGTGGGCCCTTTCGTGAAAGAATCAGCATTCGTCACGCCTTCGAAATATTCAGAGCATTGTATTGGGAGGTGGGAAGAGGGACCAGGTCCATGATCCCGGCTCACCCGCTGCCCACAGCAGGTGCCCAGAATGGGGGCGTTGACAGAATCTTATCTAAGGGTGGGGAGTAATTTGTATCCGGCTCGGGTTTTCTCTCTCTTCCTGTGATTTAATTTATTGCTTCCTCTGAGTCTCAGCTCTGAGGGTTTGGGAACTGTCTCAAGTGCCACAGTGTCTCTCAGGCCCCATCCCTGGGAACCTGGGCGGATCACCAAACCCAACCTGCCTTAGGGATCCTCACCGTCGTCCCTTGGCTTGGACTCGTGATTGGAGACGGGCTCCCAGACTTGGAGGCAGGGTCACACAGTCTTCTGGTCTCGGGAAGACAACCGATGACGTTTTTGACGGCACTGTGACCTTAATCTGAATTAATGTTGACACCCTTTTGGGGGGTTAGTGATGGAAGGTCCCTTCTCCGTCTCAGTCGTTCAATCCAGTGTATTTACTGAGCACATACTGTGAGCAGAGCACTGTGCCACAAGCTTGGGAGAGTACAGTAAGGAAGGTAGACGTGATCCCTGCTATCTAGGAGTTTACAGTCTAGCCGGGTGGACAGTTGTTAAAATCAACTCAGGGAGAGGAAGAGACTGAATCGAAGGCTATAATGAGACTATAATAAGCGCTTGGGAGAGCACGCTACGGCAGAGTTGGTGGATATGCTCCCCGCCCCCGGTCTCTGGACCCTGCAGACCCGTTAATGAAAATGTGTTTGTCTTTCAGGCACTCCAAGAAGATCTGGAACAGGAGCAGGTCCGGGTGAATTCTCTCACTCACATGGTGGTGGTGGTGGATGAATCTAGTGGCGACAAGGCGACCGCTGCCCTGGAAGAGCAACTCCAGGTCATTGCTGATTTTATTCCTGTTACTCTAGATTCACGGATTCATTCCGTTGTCCTACAGAAACATTCCCCTGACCTCAAAATCGTTTATCCTTAGCCAGATATAAATTTAAACAAATGATTCCCCTCCCGCCCCCCCGGGGCTTCTACCATTTATCTGAAAACCAGGATAAACAATTGTCCCCACTGGTATACTGAGCGTTAATGAAGATTCCTGCTTAGAGCGCTCTGCCACTCCTGGAGTCTCGGCCCCTCGACGATAACCACGTCATTTTCTGCTCTGGGACCCACAGGGCTGGACTACAAGGCCTAACTACTCGAGAAGCAGTTTGGTCTAGTAGCAAGAGCACGAGCTTGGAAGTCAAAAGGCTTGAGTTCTAATCCGGGCTCCGCCACTTATGTGCTCTGTGTCCTTGGGCAAGTCACTTCACTTCTCTGTGCCTCAGTTCCCTCATCTGTAAAATGGGGATTAAGACTGTGAGTCCCATGTGGAACGGGGACTGTGTCCAATCCTATTATCTTGTCTCTACCCCAGGGCTTAGTAAGCACTTAAAAATACCACAGATACCACTTATTTTTATTAAGACTATAACAGACACATTCCCCGCCCACAACTAGTTTCTAGAGGTGCTCCTGACTTTTTCCAGCAACTTCTATCACTTCTGTCGATGGCCACTAGAGATGTTGCTTCGTTTGCGTCGGGAGGAAGGGCTTTTTGGAGGCTCGGCTACAGCTACAACTTAGACCCATACATGTCTGTAGGCTGCTATCGGCCCTCCGATTGCTTCCGTAAACGCTGCGTGGAATGTCAAGATGTTTAGATAGTGTGTCACGCGGACGTGACCGTAGAGAACACGGAAAGCTCACATTTACGCCGAGGCTCGCGTTCACCTTAAATGACTGTGGATGTGATTAACATTGCAAAGCGTGGGACCTTTTCTTGTATCTCCTTAGGGTTTCCGTGTGCTTTGTTTCTCTGGCTCCTGTTTGGGTAGACTGGAGGAAACGGAGAGAACAAAGTTTATTATGCCTCCATGGAACGTTAAATAATAGGCCAGGGACAGTAACAGCCACAACAACAAAATCTTTCCAGATTTATCCATTAGCATTTTATAAACCCATAAAAATAAATAATATATGAAAGCAACCAACTCGGAAGGCAGAGAAATAGATCTCCCCAAAACTAAAGTTTCATTGGAGTTTTAACAAAGTCAAATTATTTCTGATTAAGTTGAATTTCCCAAGTAGCATTTATTAAATTACTCTTCTGAAAATCCCCAGGCCCCAAATCGTCCACAGTTTATGTCTTTGTTACCATCCGGAGCCGTACTCAACCCCACAGCGCTTCTCTACGTACCCATAATTCATTTATTTATATTACTGTCCGCCTCCGCCTCTAGATTGTAAGCTCTTTTCAAGCAGGGAACGCTCCTACCAACTCTGTTGTGTTTTACTCTCCCAGTTGCTTAGCGTGGTGCTCTGCACACGGTAAGCACTCTGTAATACCACTGATTGGCTGTAGATTAAGGAGCTCGTGAAGTTGTGGCTGGGTTTCCCTGCGTCTTTAGACCATCAATTTGTCCCCCCGGCTGGCTGGGGCCCCTCTCAGTTCCACATAGAGCAGCTGATTGGGAATCCCGCTTGTCCTGCTTTCGTTCACTCCCACATCACGCCTTCTGACGTTGTACTGCTGTGAATCTTGCCGAAACTCAGGAGAACTGATGAAATCCAATAACAGGACCAGGCTACCGACCACCCGGCTGCACGCATTCGGACACGCGCAATCACACGCTTACACGCACTGGTGTGGGAGCTTCCCTCCCCACAGTGAAAGGTCTCTGGAGAGATTCGGTTTTGTCTTTTTCCTGGATGTCGCGTAACCTAGCGGAGAAAGCGTGGGCCGGGAGTCAGAAGGACCTGGGTTCTAATCTTGCCTCTGCCACTTGTCTGCTGCGTGACCCTGGACGAGGCACTTCACTTCTCTGTGCCTTAGTACCCACATCCGTAAAATGGGGACTAAGAATGTGAGCCCATGTGGAACGGGGATTGTGTCCAACCTGATTCCCTTGTATCTACCACAGCGCTTAGAACAGTGTATGATGCGTAGTAAGCCCTTAACAAATACCGTCGTCGTCATCTCTTCAGGGTAAATTAAACTCTTCGCATCCCAGGCCTGCGAGCATCTATTCATTCAGTTGTATTTATTGAGGGTTCACTGTGTGCCTGGCACTGTCCTAAATGCTTGTGAGAGTATAATATTACAGTAAACAAACACATCCCTTGCCCCCAGTGAAAATGAGCTGCAGTGAAAATGAGCTGACCCTCAGCAATTCTCTCATTTGGGACCCATGAGGGAAACTGATTCACGATTCATTACATTATTCACTCCTAGCAAAGTCATAATTCCATCTCATTGCATGTATTATTATTATTATTATTATTATTACACGCCACCGAGCTGTTTCCGATTTATAGAGACTCCAAGGATATACCTTCTCCAGAACGTTCTGTTCCCTCCCGGAATCTGCAACCTTTCTAATGGTCCTTCCGTTATCATTCTTATGGTCTTTGTCTCTCTAGCTGCCGGTCTGCCTCTTCCGAGTTTTCCCTGGACTTTTCCTAGCATTAGTGTCTTCTCCAGAGAATTGATCCTCCTGATGATGTGTCCAAAATATGCTAATCCAAGTCGAGTCATTTGGCCTTCCAAAGACAGTTTTGTTTTAATTTGCTCTAAAATCCATTTGTTTGTCTTTCGGCCTTCTCCATCACCACATATTTACCCTCTTTGCTTGTTTTGCTTTGTTTTGCAGTCCTGATACTAAGACATCCGAATTCACGGCTTTGGGGGTGGTGGAGGAATGGGGAGGTTCCCAGCTTCCCTGCCTGGAGAATCACTTGGGTTTCCCAGAAGATCCATCAAGTAAAATCTGAATTTAGTTGCGTGATAAGCCTTTCGGATCTCAGTCTCGGTGTGGCCCCTACCCTTCTCCTGCCCTCCCGTAACCCATCTCCCTCGCTTTGTGACAGTCGGAGACTCAGAATAATGCAGAGATAAAGGTCTCTGAGTTTTCCGTGCTGCGCGGTCTATGATTGGAGGGAGCCGAGGCAGAGTCTAGAGGATCAGTGCAGATGGAGAAACGGAGGCCTACTGACGTCGGGAAATCTGTCGCCATCTCGGAGTGCAGTTCAAGGCAAAGCCGAGCACGTTCTGTCTTCTCCCTCACGGACCTTTTAGTGCCTGGTCAGGGAACTAGCCCCACCGTGCCCGCGTGGGGCACGAAGCCTCCGGGTCTGACCTCGGGCCATTGCACGCAATATGCCTGTCTCCCCAGACAGGTGATAGCTTCCTCCTTGGGCCATGTCGGAGATGAGATGCTCCCATCCTCCGACCAGAGTCTGTGAATGAATTTCTGCTCTGCGGGTGAAGACAAGTAAATAAGAAAACACCGAATTAGAAAACACAAGCACGCTTCCCTACCTTTAGGATGCATCGCTGAGTTTTAAATTTCGTCAGCTATTTTGGCGTCGGTTGGTTTGCTTCATTAGGAAATGGGTTTGTTCTGCGGTTCAGGGATCTTGGCAGGAATCACTGGGTTTCATGCCATCGGGATGGGAATGAACCAACTTCTTCCGTACACTTGAGCTCTCGTATCAAGTAGGTGAAGTTGGATCCAATTTAATGAGTAGAAATTATAATTGGCTTTAGGGGAATTAACTTGGGCTATTGACCCTCTTCTCGCATGTGTCCATTTGAGAATGGTTTGCCTTCTTAAGTGACTGTCGCATCTGTCCACTGAAATGGGACTCAAAATTAAAAAAACCAAAAACCAAAACCCAAGCCCAAAACAGCCTCTAGTCACTAGAAATTACTTCTCACCAATTTGGAAGAGCAGAATTTCCACCCTGTTATGCCGGAGAACCTATTTAAAACATTTCCATTTAAAGATGACAAAGCCCCGAGTTCTGAACATATTGCGTCTGGCTTTTTTCACTCTGTGGACGGTGCTCCTCACTGACTCTCCCAAGATCTTCAAGTTAAGGACTAGGCTAACTTTGGTTCTGAATACCGTGGCTGGTGGTGACAAGCTGCCGCTAAGGATCCCTGCCTAAACGTTAGGATCACTGTCAAGGGGACAACCATTAGATAGCTGTCCAAGTATTCCATTACCTCTTTGGGAGATGGCGTATTAGGGAGCGGAAGCGAGAAGGGGGACGGGGAGATGAGTCAGCCAGAGAAATCTCCGGAAAGCTTGGTGAAATGCCGCAAGCTTTAACTTCGGATGCACTGAGTTGAAATGCTTATATCCGCCGTTTGATTCTCTGTTTATACGTGCTGTTGGATGGGCCTTCCATCGGTGAGGCCCATCCTTTCACCTGAGCGACATTTTATTGAGCACCCACTGGGCACAATGCGCTCTTGAGGCCTGTAGCTCAAGTAATTAAGTTCCCACATTGATTTGGATCAGTGCAGAGCACGAGAAGCAGCGTGGCCTAGTGGATAGAACACGGGCCTGTCCTCTAGGCCCAGTAGTCAGAAGGGCCCGCGTTCTAATCCCGGTTCCGCCACTTGTCTGCTGGGTGACTCTGGGTAAGTCACTTGACTTCTCGGTGCCTCAGTGACCTCATGTGTAAAATGGGGATGAAGCCTGTGAGCCCAATGTGGGGCAGAGATTGTGTCCAATCTGATTAGCTTGGATCCAGCCCAGTGCTTAGAACAGTGCTTGACACACAGTAAGTGTCTAGCAAATTCATTCATTATTATTATATACAATGCAAGAATGAGAGCAACTCTTCATTCAGTCATATTTATTGAACGCTTACTGTGTGCAAAGCACTATATTAAGCACTTGGGAGAATACAGTGTAACTGTGGTGTAGTGGATAGAGCAGGGATCTGGGAGGCAGGTGGTCATGGGTTCTAATCCCGGCTCCACCGCTTGTCTGCTGTGTGACCGTGGGCAAGTCACTTGACTGCCCTGTGCCACAGTTATCTCATCTGTAAAATGGGAGTGGAGACTGGGAGCCCCATGAGAGACAGGGACCGTGTGCAACCCAAGTTGCTTGTATTTACCCCAGCGTTTAGTTCAGTACCTGGCTCACAGTAAGCGCTTAGCAGATACTACAATTATTATTATTATTCAAATGAGCTGCAGCAGTATGTCTGTATGGAGAAATCAGTCGCATTTATGAGTGCTTACTATGTGCAGAGCACTGTGCTAAGCACTTGGGAGAGTACAGTATAAGAGAGTTGGTAGACGCGTTCCCTGCCCACAGTGAGATTACAGTCTAGCGGGAACTGGAAGGGGTGTCTGCTCAGACAAGCTGGGAAGGCTGAAGAGATGGAATATAGACCTCGTGAAGCCGGGTCCCAAACTAGGCGCCAGTTTCACGGACTGTCGCGAGGCCACTGCGGCAGAGGCACCAGCCTTCCAGGCAGTCGTATGGAGAAGGTGCGCTCTCCTTACGACAAAACCTTCCCCGCATCAGGCCCCGGAAAGGCAGGCACCCGTGTAGATAATAATAATCATAATAAAAATGATAAATCGGGGTACTTGTAAAGGGCCTATTCTGTGCCCAACACTGTATTTAGCCCTGGGGTGGATACAAGCAAAATGGGTTGGACACAGCCCCTGTCCCACATGGGGCTCATAGTCTCAGTCTGCGTTTTGCAGATGAGGTAAATGAAGCACAAGGAAATAAAGTGATGTGCCCAAGGTCACACAGCAGACAAGCGACAGAGCCGGAATCAGAACCTTGACCTTCTGAATCCCAGGCCCGGGCTCTCTACGCTACGCCGTGCTGTTTCTCGACATGCCTTTCCAGAGATGAGGCATGAACTGGAGCACATTCAAATCCATTGTACTTTTGCCATCAAATATTATAAGTCCCAATTGACACATATATATATAGAAATATACGTATATATGAAGATTGCATTATAAGTACGTGTGCCCATAAATATATACGTAGAGAGACTACATTGCAATATGTGGGTAACTATTTGAGTGTTTTTCAATTTGCCGTTAAGATAAAAATTATTAAATTAGATTTGACTCATTCAGTCATATTGATTAAGCGCTTACTGCGTGGTAAAATTTGGGGTGAATCTGAAAGATTATCCACGTCTTTCAACACTGTGACAACATCAGGCAATCCTACGTGTATTTCAAAGAGGGTTTTGGATGGGAAGTTCATTTATTCATTCAGGAGTATTTATGGAGCGCCTACCGTGTGCAGAACACTGTACTAAACACTTGAAAATATAATTCAGCCATAGAGAGAGACAATCCCTGCCCACATCAGGTTTACTGTCTGTAAGAGGGGAGACAGTCATCAAAATGAGTAAATAGACATCGATATTAATAAATACATAGAGAGGGATAGATATGTCAAAACAAGTAAATAGGAATTAATATAAATAAATAGAATTACAGATATGTACATAGATACACAAGTGCTGTGGGGCGGGGTAGATCAAAGGGGGATGCGGAGGGGGAGCTGAGGAAAAGGGGGGCTTAGTCTGAGAAGGCGTCTTGGAGGAGGCGAGCTTTCAGTAGGGATTTGAAGGGGGGAAGCGTGCTAGTTTGGCGGACGTGAGGAGGGAGGGCCTTTCCAGGCCAGAGGTGGGACGTGGGCCGGGGGTCGACGGCGGGACGGGCGAGAACGAGGCCCGGTGAGGAGGTGAGCGGCCCCAGAGGAGCGGAGTGTGCGGGCTGGGGTGGAGAAGGAGAGATGGGAGGTGAGGTGGGAGGGGGCGAGGGGATGGACAGCTCAGAAGCCAATAGTGAGGAGTTTTTGCTCCGTTAGGAGCCTTCTTTCTTTGAGTAACCTATGACTTAAAAATCTTCTCACACAAGCATAGAAAGCGACAGTGACTACTTCCATATATTATCAGTCTGGATCAGGGATGTAAACGCGAGAAGGTTAATGTAATTCAACATCTTGTTTACCGTTCCAAACCTGTGTCACGGACCCATAAATATTTGAGAAATAATTCCAGATCATGAGACAGAATAGTTTAATGGTATTTATCGGGGACTTAGTATTTAGTGGCAGTATCGGTATTGATTGAGCACCCATTGAGTCCAAACCACTCAACTCTGCTTACTATGGTCGAAAGTGCTTTGTTAAACTCTGGGCTGGGTTCAGTACAGTGAAATTGAAAACCTTGTCTCACATGGGTTACAACATTGGCGAGATCGGAAGAGTTGGTATTTTAGCCTCTTTTTACAGATCAGTAAAATGAGGCTCAGAGAGGTGAAGTGACTTGCCCAAAGTCACACAGCAAACCGGCAGCAGAGCTGGGATTAGCACCCAGGTCTTCCAGCTTCCAGTCCCTTTCTCATTCCACTTGGCCGCACTGCCGATCCAGAAACCTGCCTTCTTTATTGAGTCTTCAATTGACTTTTAAAACTTTTCCTAGGTTTTGGGAGACCGGTGGGCCAACATATGTCGATGGACGGAGGATCGCTGGGCCGTCCTGCAAGATATCCTTCTCAAATGGCAACACTTTACGGACGAACAGGTGAGTGAGTCTCAGAACGACAAATGAAAATGGTGCAAAGCCCGTTGAATTCTGAATGTTGTTATTCTCCTTTTGCTCAACTCAGTGTCTGTTTGATGCATGGCTTACCGAAAAAGAAGTGGCCATCGGCAACATCAATCTCACTGGCTTTAAGGACCAAGATGAAATGGTGACTAATCTCCGGAAGCTGTCCGTAAGTACCGGCTCTCCTTTCGCACTGTAGGTTGGAAGCTCTTTTTCATCTTTTAAATGGTATTTGTTAAGCGCTTATTAGGTGCCAGGCACTTTACTAAGCACTGGAGTAGGTACAAGCTAATCAGGTTGGACACGGTTCCCATCCCTGATTGGGCTGATGGTCTTGCTCCCCATTTTACAGATGAGGTAATTGAGGTACAGTGAAGGAAAGCGACTTGCCCCGCGTCCCACAGCAGACAAGTGGAGGAGCCAGGATTAGAACCCAGGTCCCGGTGACTCCCAGGCCTGTGCTGTCTCCACTAGGTCACACTGCTTCGAGGCAGGCCTCATGTCTTTTATTTGTTTTGTACTCCCTTATGCTCTTCATCCCCTGGAGAGTTTCCATTACTCTTACCAGTCGTGACTACGGGAGGGAGAGTCAAGCGGAAGCATATCCATTCCATTCCTAGCTTGGTCAGCGGCTAGCGAGTGGAAGGCCAGCTGCTACGAGTCAAAACTCCCTGTGCTGGGCAGCAGCGGCGCACGGGAGGGAGTCGAGGGCGGAGGCTCGAGTTGACAGCGCGGAAGGTGGTTGGTGGTAAACAGCTCCCGGATTTTTACCAAGAAAACTATGGATCCACTACCAGAACGATTGCAGACGGAGGCGGGTCGTTCTGGGAGAGATAGGTCCACGGCGTCGCTGTGGGTCGGTGACGACTCGACGGCCTAAGACACGACAAGACAAGCTCTTAATAGGGTGCTGTCACCCATCGGGCACCCAGGAAATCGGGAGTTTGAGACCTAGCGCCCGTGAGTGCCTTGAGTGGATCGCGCGAGTCGTGACTAGAGCGGCCGTCTGAAGCAAACTAGAGCCGGAGGCCAAGTCCTCGGTGTCTTACTCTCTCTAGGGGTGAAAGGTGAGGCAGAATGCTAACTTGGGGCTTGTGTCTTTAGCTTGAGCCTCTCTCCCTGCTCCCTCTCATCCTCTCGCTAGCTTCGGAGAGACAAAGAGAGGAGACCACATCTAGAACCACCCGAGCCAGTGGGAGATGTTCCACAAACCCCCGCCCTCGAACCTTTTATTGACCCAGTTAGCGCCAGGCTCAGAATGGCTTGAGTGTCTCAGAAACGAAGGGCTCCAGATTGCGTTGAAACCTTGGTGGAATTAGGCCTCGGTAGTCGCAGGACTTGAATGTTATCTTTAAGTCATTTGTCAATAATTCCCAACATGATTAAAATTCAAAATATTTCACTCTGTCTCTGAACTAAGCGGGAATACATATTTTTTTAAAGTCTTACCATTTGATTGTTTAAACTAATTAGCAGAATCTGACAGCTGGTCTAGAATTTGAGGTAAAATTCCCCTGCTGACTCAGGCAGTGAATAAGAATTTAATGTTCATTAAAATATGTCACAATCTGAGACCCAAAGCAGTACCATCTGTCACTATATCCTATAGCAAGTGTGGCTGGAGAGTGAGAATGCTCTCCCTTGATTTTACGTTTCATCAGATGAAATCATTTTGGAATAATTCCTAGCATTGCAACATTTCTCTTAACTCCGTTAAGGTATTCAGATTCTTCGGTCAGTTTCTAGAATTGTACTCAACTGATGTGCTGTATGCTACTGAAAATGCAGCTTTTTAGGACGCCGGGCCCCACCGTAGCCTTGGCGACCTCCAAGGTGATAGGAAGTTTGACGACCATGAAGTTTGACGACCATGAAGTTTGAAACTCAAAAGAGCACGGTCTCGTGGAAAGCTCACGGGCCTGGGAGCCAGAGGCCCCGCGTTCTAATCCCCCTCGACCACTTGACGTTGACCAATTGCCGTTGGGCAAGTCCCCTCTGGTGTCTGTGCCTCCGTCCCCTCATCTGTAAAATGGGGATGAAATATACGTTCTTCCTCCCCCTTGGACTTTTGTGTCCCTTTTGTGTCTATTCCAGAGGATAGTACCGTGCTTCTCATACAGGGAGGACTTGACAAATGCTACTATTTTTATTATTATGTCCCACCGTTGCCGTAGTTGGCCACTTTTCCAAGGACATGTTGCATTTTACTGATTGGTGACTTGGCTTGCCTATCTGTATGTGGATGAATGGTCTACTGCCCAAGTAGCAGAATTTGGTGGCGATTCAATCGTTGGAATGAAAGTCTTTGAGGGAAGGGGGTGGTCCTTGCGGCAGGTTGATACACGAAGCAAGCTTTCTGCCAAACTCTACCTCTCCCTTGCTCCGTTTTTTTAACTGTTTCTGTCAAGTGCTTACTTTGTGCCAGGCACTCTCTGAAGCCTGCGGTAGATAGAAGATCGTCTGGGTGGACACAGTCCCTGTCTCACGTGGGGCTCACGGTCTTAATCCCCATTTTCCAGATGACAGAACTGAGGCACGGAGAGGTCGAGTGACTTGTCTAAGGTCATCCCCATTTTACAGATGAGGTAACTGAGACACAGAGAAGTTAAGTGACCTGCCCAATGTCACACAGATGACAAGTGGCAGAGGTGGGATTAAAAACTCAAGACCTCTGACTCCCAAGCCCGTGCTCTTTCCACTAAGCCTTGCCGCTTCTGGAGCCAGGATTAGAACCCAGGGCCTCTGACTTCCAGAGGAAGTCACAAGTCCTCTTTCCCCTAGGCCACGCTGCTTCTCCGCCAAATGATTCAGAATTGTCATCCTGCCTGGGGCATGAGCTTCATTAGCCCAGCCCCTCCTGTGTCAGAGACTTCAGAAGACGCCATCAGGATAAGGTTCCAGGCAAAGCATTTCTCCTCCGATGAAACACACGATCATTCAGTGGTGTTTACTGTCCAATGAGGGGGAATCCCGGAATGAAGCACTTGGATGAGTAATAACAGGAGCGAGGTGCATTCCCTGTTCTCGGGAAGCTTATGCTCTGACGGAGGAGACACAGAAATGATTCCCAATATGGGGAACTGGGGGGCCATTCAGGATAAGGCAGGAAGTGACACAAGTAGGCTCAGGATGGAATAACAATCCCATTGTTGGTAGCTTTGTGTAGTTCTCTGGATGGCCACACTTTCATTCATTCATTCATTCATTCATTCATTCATTCATTCATTCATTCCATTCAGTCATGTTTATTGAGCACTTACCGTGTGCAAAACGCTGTAGTATGTGCTTGGGAGAGGACAGTACAGCAACAAACGAACATGTTCCTTGCCCGCATCGAGCTCAGAGCCTAGAGCGGGCAGATTGACGTGAATATACGTTAATAGGGAGCATGGGGCTGGAAGTCAGAAGGTCGTGGCTTATAAACCTGGCTCCACCATTTGTCTGCTGTGAGACTTTAGGCAAGGCACTTCATTCATTCGTTCCTTCATTCAAAAATATTTATTGAGCGCTTACTATGTGCAGAGCACTGTACTAAGGGTTTAGCATGTGCAATTCGGCAGTAGATAGAGACAATCCCTGCCCTTTGCCTCGGTTACCTCACGGGAAATGAAATGAGGATTGAGATGAGGTTGAAATGAGGATTGTAGACCGTGATCCTCACTTGGGACCGGGACTGTGTCCTACCCGATTTGTTTGTATCTACCCCAGGGCTCAGTACAGTGGCTGGCACACAGTGAACGCTTAACAAATCCCAGAGTTAAGAAATACCACTGGAGGTTTTCGTGGGGCGACCAGACGTGGACTGAACTTTTTTTTAAGAAAAATCATCCGGGCATCAGAGTGAAGTATGCACTTAAGTGGGGAGAGACAGGAGGCGGGGAGGTCAGCCAGGAGGCTCATGGAATAGTCAAGTTCAGATATAAGTGCTGGGATCAGGGCTGAAGCGGTTTGGATGGAGAGGAACATGGTGGATTTTAGCGACGTTGTGAGGCGAAGAACCGACAGGATCTGGCGACGGAGTGAATGTGTGGGCTGAGTGAGAAAGACGAGTTGAGGATTAGGCCAAGGTTACTGGCTTGTGGGACGAGGAGGGTTGTGGTGGTGTCTACAGTGATGGGAAAGATAGGGGAAGACAGGATATGGGTGGGAAGATGAAGACACTAGGTAGGTGAGAGCAAGCAGGCCACTGTAGCTTCCTTCGCCCCCTACTCCAGCTTGGGTAGGGGACGGGGGGGGAACCCATTTGAGGACGTTCTCTAGACTTTAAACCCACTGTGGACCGGCAATGTGTCTGTTTATTGCTATATTGTACTCTCCCGAGTGCTTAGTATGACGGTCTGCACACAATAAGCGCTCAATAAATACGATTGAAAGATTGAACGAATCAATGGTGGTTATTGAGCTCTTTCCGTGTGCAGAGTACTGTATTAAATGCTTGGCAGAGTACAATATAACAGAGTTGGCAGACACATTCCTTGCCCACAGTGAGCTTACAGTCAAGAGACCGTACACCCGGGGATTCTCGAGACGGAAAGCTCGTTGTGGGCAGGGAATGCGTCTGCTATGTTGCACTCCTAAACTCTCAGTAGAGTTTCCCGAGTACAGCGAGCGCTCACTAAGCTGTTATATTGTGCTCTCCCAAGCGCTTAGAACAGTGTTCTTCCCAGAGTAAGCGCTCAAAAAGTACAACTGACTGACCGACTCATCCTCATAATGGGGAATAAATACTTGCTCTCCCTCCGGTGTAGACTGTGAGTCCCATGTGGGACAGAAACTGTGTCCAACCCGATAAACTTTTATCTATCCCAGTGCTGAAAATGGTGCTTGACACATAGTAGGCATTTAACAGATACCATTTTTAAAAGATCACATTTCAATGAATTTTTAATAAAAAAGACTTTGAAAAATCTGGAAATCTGTCCCCGGGCTGGTCTCCCCAAAGCATTCATGGCTCTAGTGGCTCCACAGTTTATAACACCTGCGTGTTGCTTTTTTCTGTCATTAAAATTCTTTGGGGACCCAATTAGCTTAAAGGTCATGGAGGGAAGCTGCTTAGACATGGCTCCTTTGTCCATAAATTACCAGCGAGACCATATTCCTTCACATATCTTAGTGAAAGAGCATGTTCACCCTGCTTGGGAACTGTTTAGTGAAGATAATTCAAATGATTTCCTCTCTTATACCCCTCCCCGCTTTTCTGCACCGTCTTTAAATACTTATGCTCTGTAGTGTGACACCGGCAGATTGTGTGATTTCTATCCTCTTTTATTCTTGGTCCTAGTGTGCTGAGGCATTTCTAAAAGACCCGCCTTAGGATTAAACAGAACAAAATGCCGATAGACAAACCATCTCCTCGTCGTCTTGCACGTTCAGACGGGATTGGCTTCACACGTTTGGAATTTTTATTTGGGTTGGATTCGGCCAGACTCCGGCCCCGAGTGTACCCTTATCTGTAAAACAAGTGGTTCTTGTGTTTCATAAATCATTCTGAGAAAAATCAAAACCACCAGAAATATGGTATCTGGCATGCCATGTCTCAACTTAAAAAAAATAAAATCCAGGGATATAAGACCTGATTGTATTTTACTCCCAAGTTAGGTACCTGAGACAGTTAAAAGGTCAAAAGATAGTTGGGGAAGGCTTCTTTTCTTTCAGCAAGGGCATGGATTTTTTTGTTGTTTTTATTTTTTTTTAATGGTATTTGTTTAAGCATTTAATATGTGCTAGGCGCTATACTAAGCCCTGGGGTATATACAAGCTAATCAATCCAATTCATTGAGATCTTACTGTGTGCAGAGCACTGTACTAAGTACTTGATCTAAGTGCTAATCGGGTTGGACACAGACCCTGTCCTACATGGGGCTCACAGTCTTAATCCTCATTCCACAGACGAGGTAACCGAGGCCCAGAGAAATGAAGTGACTTGGCTCAGGTCACAAAACAGACCAGTGGTAGAGCAGGGATTAGAACCCAGGTTCTCTGACTCCTGGGCCTCTTTCCAGTAGGCCACCCTGCTTCTCCATTCATTCGTTCATTCATTTGTGTTTATTGAGCACTTACTGTGTGCAGAGCACTGTACTAAGCGCTTGGAAAGTACAATTCTGCAACAGGTAGAGTCACTCCCTACCCAACAAGGGGCTCACAGTCTAGAAGGGGGGTGACAGACGACAAAACAACACAAGTAGACAGGCATCAAGAGCATCAAAATGGATAAATAGAATTATAGATATATGCACATCATTAATAAAATAAATAGAACAATAAATATGTACAAATATACACAAGTGCCGTGGGGCGGAGGGGGTAGAGCAGAGGGAGGGAGTAAGGGTGTTGGGCAGGGGAAGAAGAAATGGGGGGCTCAGTCTGGGAAGGCCTCCTGGAGAAGGTGAGCTTTCAGTGGACTGTGAATGGACGGTTGGAAATGTCAGGGAATTGTCTGACTTTGCGGCCCCACGAACGGATTCTGCCGGTTTTGTCCCATGGGGCTTTCTCATCCATGTCTGAGCGGGCCCTGGGGGGCCTCAGAGCTCTTAGCTGTTGACACCTGCTCCTGGGGACAAAAATGGAAGTGGGTAGGACAGGGTCTGAAGATGACGCCAGGTTAGAAAGAAAGAGGCGTTCTCTTTTTGGTTTTCACCTTTCTGGCCCCCTTCTATTCTCCTCACCAATATGGCCCCGGTCTAGGGCTTCTGAGCTCTGGGCTCCCACCCGGGTAACCCGGGAGCTCAGGAATGGCCAGTTGCTCGTGGATTCCAGGTTTCCATTCCACAAGCCATTTCACCCACCATTTACAGTGCAATCTCGCGCGCCCTCCCTTAACGTCTTCATTTTCTGACATTGAAATGGAAATAATGATATCCGGCTGACTGACACCTATTCATTAGGAATTGAGGACTATCCGTGAGATAATAACGGTTTTCCTCCTCTGAAACTATACCCGTCCCGTGTACCGTTTTGAATGTGATACAGGGGGGTAAAATAAGATTGATGAAATATATGCACTGACATCAGTGATTTAATTATGCTCTTAGGGCCTTGTATTAAGAGTCTTGTAAAATCAGCAATAGAACATAATGATTTAAATATGCATGGGTTGATTGTGTAAGACGCCGTACGAATATGAATTTCAGGAATCCTTTCCAAGGAGAGTTTTCCTCATACGCAGAAGAGATGTTGGGATGGAGGAGAGAAATAGGGAACGAGGGAAGTGTGATCCTTTCGCCGGAGGACGGGTCCCCTTGCCAGACGTTACCCAGCGGGGACCTTCCTGAGTCTGGGCACAAGGGTGCATTCTGGGTTAATAAGGATGACTTCTGTGACGGAGGTTCCCAACTACCCGTTTTCCGATCAGAAAACGAAGGTACAACAGGCCAGAGGGGCTGGTCCTGGTCTGTGACGGAGATCGGGTTGGAACCCGGATCTCCGCCTCCCAGCTCCGTACCCCCTCCACTAGAATGTCCTGCCCCTAGACCCACTTCAGGGCTCCCAGCAAAACAGGTGATGTCAGCCAGTGGGGTGCATCGACCGCTCATTATGTGCAGTTTTCTTAGCATTTGGGAGAGTACAGTATAACAGAATTAGCGGATACGTTCCCTGTCCGTAACGAGCTTGCCCTGTAGAGGGGGTAACAGATATTAATATGAACAAATAAGTAATGTGTTCATTTAATTGCAAGATATGTTCATCTTTCTCGATGTGCTGGCATTCGCAGGCCCTGAAGGGAGACCTGGAACGGAAGAAGCAGACGATGGACAGGCTGTGTTCCCGGAGCCAGGCCCTCCTCGCGGCCATGCAGAACAAGGATGTGGCCCGCAAGATGGAAGCGTGGCTCGAGCGCTTCGCCCAGCGGTGGGACAGCCTCGCTCAGAAGCTAGAGAGGAGCTCCGTGCAGGTGAGCGCTCCCCCGTCGCCGTCCGAAATCAAGTCGTCTCCCGGCTCTCTCCCCCTGGGCTCACAGGGCGTCACCGACGCGGTTCACAGGGCGAGTGGCTAGAGGCTAACCCATCTGCTTGGTTAATTAATTAATTGGAATCATCAGATTGCTCGGGCAGCGGAGGACCACTGGACTGTAAGCTTCTTGCGGGCAGGGAATGTCTCTGTCTATTGTACTCTCCAAACACTTAGTACAGGGCTCTGCACACAGTAAGCGCTCGAAAAGCACGACTGAATGAAAGAATGAACTGATATGGCGATGGAGCTCAAGGTAGGGGTCTGCAAAGAATAGCCGCCCAATAAGTATCCATGGCGGATCTCTCCATACCTATACTGACTCATCCAGTCCAGTGAGGCTCCTGTATCCTGTATTTACTCTAGTGCTTAGTACAGTGCCTGGGACATAGAGCTTAACAAATTCCCCCCACACCCCAAAAAGTTGCCCGTGGGTGCATTTCCTGGACTCTGGACTCTTATTCCCTCAGGGGATAGGAAATCCGCTCAGTTTATGGATGGAATCGGGTGTGTTCCTTATGCAGGGGCCGGTTTCTCTTCCCGGCATTCTGGGTCACAGAGGTCGCCGGTCTCGAAACTGCCTCGTCAGCCTCACCGGAGAACTCTCCATTTTCTCGGTGGCTCAGGCCACGACAGGAGGAGTGTGGGCATCCACTTTGGGGGATAATGAGAAAAAGCAGGCGCCGTGTTGAAGAGTCTACCAGAGGAATGGGCAGCCCGTGAACCTTTGAGTTTGCAGATGCCTCGGAGCAATTGGTACCCTCGAATAGGGCATCACCCACCTGACACCGGGCACTCATTTTTCATTTCCCAGCAAAACCCGGAGATGCAGTGTCTCAGCTCGGCATCCATGAACAGATCAAAGAAAGGGAAGCATCATTTGTGTGCCTATCAGTATGTTAGTCGTTTATTAAAGAAAGTAATAATACTTATAGTATTTCTTAAGCGCTTACTATGTGCCAAGCACTGTTTTAAGCACTGGGGTAGATACCAAGTAATCAGATTGTCCCACGTGGGGCTCACAGTCTTAATCCCCATTTTCCAGATGAGGTAAGTGAGGCACAGAGCAGTTAAGTGACTTGCCCACAGTCACACAGCAGACAAGTGGTGGAGCCGGGATTAGAACCCATGGGCTCTGGCTCCCAAGCCCGGGCTCTTTCCACTGCCGCAGAGTCTTTTTTGTCGTGCTTAAGAAAAATGCTGTGCTCTGTTTGAATCTGTTCAGGGTGAAAGGAAAGGCCCTCTTTTTTTTTCCTCTTCGGTATTAGTTAAGTGCCGACTATGTGCCAGACACTGTGCTGTGTTCCGGAGTAGGTACGAGATAATCAGGTTGGACGCAGTCTCGGTCTTGATCCCCATTTTACAGATTTGGTAACTGAGGCACAGAGCAATTGAATGACTCGCCTCCAGGTCTCATAGCAGAAAAGTGACAGAGTCAGGATTAGAACCCAGATCCTTCTGACTCCCAGGCCGGTGCTCTATCCACCAGACCACACTGCTTTTGGAGGAGGCTGGAGGTCTCCAGGTGTTGGAAGAGCCCAAACTGATCAGCAGAGAGTGCGGGGGGCTGGGAGCGCTGGGAGTCTGGTCCCCACCTCGGCCGAATTTCTCTTGTTCTCATCGAGCCGTCGAAACTTTCCGTCACCGAGGTTGGTTTGGCTTGGTTGGTGGCCTTTCCCCCACCCCAGCTGGAGTCGCCATGGATTTCCCATCCCTAGTGTGCCCTCCGAGAGCACGATTGCTCTTCGTAGATGGGAACGCTGAGGAATCCTAACAGCGTTATGATTTCCGTATGTTATTCAGATGTGATCTAGTAGTCGTAGACCAGAATTGTAGCTCTCTCGTGTTCTCCTCCACTTGCCCTAATTTACCCAATGCTCAGAAGCACTCGCCACACTTCTAATTTGGATTTTGGCTTCTCTGAATGTCTCATCCACATAACCCGCGTCAGATAAAACAATTTGGTTTCGATTCAGTCCGGTGTGATTTTGTTTCGAAGGTCAGCCCGTGAATAGACTGGAGCAGTTTCTCATTATTTTCTGTTGCCACTCCAAACAGTCTTTATTGAAGTCTCTCAAGCAACGTGTGACCTCTGTTTCAATACTTTTCACAGATTTCACAGGCTGTCACCGCCGCTCAGCACTCACTAACACAGACAACCGTAATGGAAACTGTAACTATGGTGACCACGAGGGAGCAGATCTCGGTGAAGCAAGCTAAAGAAGGTCTCCCCCAGCCCCCGCCCCAAAAGAAGAGACAGGTTGTGGTGGATTCAGAAATTAGGAAGAGGTGAGAATCGCTGAAGAGGAGCTTCACAGAGCCGTTGTGATTTTGTTGTTGTTGAGCCAGGGATGGGGGTTGGAAGGAAGCTTTCTGGTCTGGTCTGTTGTGCGGGGGACAACTGAATGATTTTATTTTTTCTTTAAGATGCGGTCTTTGTTTTGTGTTTGGTTCCTTCCTTGTCTTTTTTTTTTTTTTCCCCTTTTCTCCTGCTTTTCACGAGAAAGATTAAGAGGTCCCCCCGTCCACCACCCGGCCCTCAGGTATTTGTCGAGCACTTACTATGTGCAGGGCACTGGCTAAGCACTTGGAAGAGTACAATATAACAATATAAGAGAGTTGGTAGGCACATTCCCTGCCCACAACGAGCTCACCATCTAGACGGAGAGACATTTATATAAATCAATGAAATTTGGGTAGACCACTCTGACCTCCCAGTTCACTGACGGCTTAGGAAGCTGGTGGGGGAACGGTGACCTCTTGCTGTGCTCGAGGCTTCGGAGATGTTTGGTTTCTTTCGCTTAGACTGCCAGCCGTCTTGCGCTCCGTAACGCTGGACAGGCAGGACTGGGGTAGAGAGTGTGGATGGCTCGGCGCAAATCATGCTGTTGGGAGCCATAACGAGCTCCTCTTAGCTGTGCGTGATGGAGTAATTGTATCCACCCACCTCCCTGTGGAATATGAGTCCTGGGTGGATCAGGGATTGTCTGATTTGTTGTTTTTGTTTTTTATAGTATTTTTCGAGCCCTTACTAGGTGTTAAACACCATTCAAAGTGCTGGGGTAGATACGAGTTAATCAGATTGGACTCAGACCCTATCCTGCGTGGGTCTCACTGACCAAGTAGGGGGGAGAAGTTGTATTTTTTTATTTAAATGGGATTTGTTAAGCACTCATCTATGTGCCGGCCACTGTTCTAAGTGCGTGGGAAGATAACCAGGTCGGTTACGGTCCGTGTCCCACATGGGGCTCTCAGTGTTAACCCCCATATTACAGATGAGGTAACTGAGGCACAGAGAATTGAAGCGACTTGCCCAAGGTCACCCAGCGGACAGAAGAGCCGAGATCAGAACCCAGGTCCTTCTGACTCTCAGGCCCGTGTTCTATCTATCCACCGGGCCATGCCGCTTCATGGAATGGTGGTATTTTTATATACACATGATATAACACTTCCCTTTTCTGACACCAACCTACTTAATCTACTTCAAAGTCTCCCTCTCTCTCTGTCGTTCCCTTGTTCATACCCTCCCTCTGGCCTGGAGCTCCTTCCCCATCAGAGGACGCGGCTTCTAATCCCGGCTCTGCCACTCATCTGCTGTGTGACCTGGGGCAAGTCATTTAACTTCTCTAGGCCTCCGTTCCCTCGTCTGTAAAACCGGGATTAAAGCTGTGAGTCCCAGCTGGGACAACCTGATTACCCTGTATCTACCCCTGATTACCCTGTATCTACCCCAGCGTTTAGAACAGTATTTGGCACATAGTAAGGACTTGAGAAATACCACCGTCATCAATCAATCAATTAATCAGTTGTATTTATCGAGCACTTAGCATGTGCAGAGCTCTGTAATAAGCTCTTGGGAAAGTACAGTACAATAGAATTAGCAGACACGTTCCCTGCCCATAACGAGCTTACAGTCTAGACGGGGAGACAGACATTAATATAAATGAATAACTAATGACATATAATTTTAAGATATGTATCTAAGTGCTGTGGGGTTGGGGTGTGGTGAGTATCACATGTCCAGAGTTAACAAATCCAAGTGCTTAGAAAACACAGAAGGGAGAGCAATCTGGGAAAAAAGGAGCTTAATCGGCAAAGTACTCTTGGAGGAGATGTGACCTTAATAATGCATTGGGTAAAATGATCGTATTCATATATAGATTGTTGCACACTATGTAAACACTTATCCAGCAGCACAGTTATTATTATTATTGTTATGATTATCAACATTAATCACTCATATTTATTGAACACTTACTGTGTGCAGAGCACTGTTCTAAAAGCTTGAGAGCTTACAGTATACCAGAGTTGGTAGAAACCTTCCCTACCCACAACGAGCTCACAGTCTAGAGGAGGGAGATGGACATTAATGTAAAGAAATACTACTCACAAAGAAATCACTACTCCACAAGACGGAATTGTGAGTGGGAAGTCCGCTAATACTGAAATTCCGGTCTCTGAATTAATGAGAGACACCAGCAGCTGAGGAAACATAACTGTTAGAGTTTTATCCTAAATATCTCATTTCTCTCTAAAAGGAGCCCCTTCCGAGCGCAGCTATATGCTGTATTTTGTTTATTAATAGAAACGGCTCTTCTTGCTGTCACAGAAAGTAAATTTTTTATGGAGACAGGAAAACACCTACAATACCTGAAATCCATTCTGCAATTCTGAGATCATAACATCTCAGTCTATACATCCGTAGATAGAAATCAAGAATAATTGTGGAGCACATTTCCTGGCTTTTGGTATTTTAAATTCTTATCTTGAAGGTTTTTTCACCGGCTTTGTTCTGGAGAAATTTACAAGCCAGATCCTGCTGAAGGGAGACTGGGATACACCGTGTAAACGATTGTATTTTTTTTAGCATCCAACAGCCCGATTGTGTTCACCAGTCAAAGAGAAGTTCAGTGACTTGCCCGAGGTCACGCAGGAAGCAGTGGGTAGAGCCGGGATTAGAACCCAGGTCCTCCGCCTCCCAGGCCACGGTTCTTTCCACCCGGCCACGCCGCTCCTCTGGTCAACGAGGCCATCGCGAAGTCATGGAAAGTCATTTTGCCCATGACCAGCAGCAGGCCGTGGGGGAAGGAACCTGGTTCCCCCTCCCCTCGGGCCAACCTCACGACCTGAGCCGCCCCCCCCCGTCTCGAAAGCAGGCTTGCTGCCGGAAACCAGGGCCCGTTCTCCCAGCAGCTTGCCTGAGGTGCTGACTGAAGCCGGGTGTTGGTTGTAAGAAGGTGAGCCGGAGGAAAAATGGTGGTGATGTAGTTTGGGAGTCGAATAGAAAGTACCAGAGCAATACTGTCAATCCTTAAATGCTGGCCGGAGGCACTGGTATTTCATTCATTCAATCAGAGTTATTGAGCGCTTACTGTTTGCAAAACATTATTCTAAGCACTTGGGAGAGTACACTGGAACAACAGACAGGCACATTCCCTGCCCACAGTCAGCTCACAGTCTGGAGGGGGAGGCAGAAATTAATATAAATAACTAAATGACAGATATATACGTATGCGCTGTGGGGATGGGAGCGAGGATGAATAAAGGGAGCAAGTCAAGGCGATCCAGAAGGGAGCGGGAGAAGAGGAGAGGAGGGCGTAGTCAGGAGAGGCTTCTCGGAGGAGACGTGCAGTAAAGCTCTCAAGTGGGGGAGGGCCATTATGTGTCTGATGTGAGGAGGAAGGGCGTTCCAACGGGTCGGTGGTGAGATGGACGAGACGGAGGTACAGCCAGAAGGCTGGGCTGGGGCTGCCTTGTAGTAGGAGAGTAGGGAGGTGAGGTAGGAGGGTACAATGTGATGGACTGTTCTAAAGCCGATGGTGAGGAGTTTTTGTCTGATGCTGAGGTGGATGGGCAATTTATTTTGCAATATTACACTGGTATTTATTGAGCTGCTACGGAGTATGTGCACTGGATTTAGAAAGGTGAAAGAGGATAGCATGCAATCAGCAATACTTATTGTGTGCTTACTATGTGCAAAGCGCTGTACTAAGCCATAGCAGAAGTACGGTACAACAGAATTAGCAGACACGTTCCCTGCCCTTAATTGAACAACGTCACGGTGATGATTCCTGTACCCCTGAGAACTTTGAGGTGCCCAATGCCTCTCTCTTGGGGATGATTCCAAGAATATCATTTGGGGAAATCTAATAGTAGTAATTATTGGACCCTTTATGCACCCCTCTCAGCCCCACATCAGTTATATACATATCCATAATTTGTTCATTGATCTTTGTGTCTCTCTCCCCCCCCCACACCCCCGAACTGTAAGCTCAGGGTGGGGAGGGAATGTGTCTACCAGATCTTTGATATTCTACTCTCCCAAGTGCTAGAAGAATGCTCTGCCCACAGGAAGTGCTCAGTCAATAGGACAGATTGATGGATTGATTGTTGAGCTCTTTCTCTGTGCCAGGCACTGTTCTAAGCACTGGGATAGATGCGGGTTAAGGTTGAATGCGGTCCTTGTCTCATGGAAAGATCTAGTGGAAAGAGGGCTGCGAGTCAGCATATTGAGTTCTAGTCGCGGTTCTGCCGTAACGGTGTACAAGGCGCTGAACTTTCTGGACCTCGGTTTCCTCTTCTCTAAAATGGGGTTAAAGTAGCTCAGTGTGGGGCAGGGACTGCTATCCTATAATAATACCAATTCTGATACTTGCTAGGTATTTAACAGGAGACAGAGCGTACAAAGCGCTGGGATAGTTGGGAGATAGGCCGGACACAGTGCCCGTCCCATTTGGTGCTCATAGTCGAAGGGTAGGAGGGAAAAGAGGTATCGAATCCCCGTTTTAGTGAAGCAGCTACTGAGGCACGGAGCAGTTAATTGACTTGCCCAAGTTCACACAGCTGGCAAGTGGTGGAGCAGAGATAAGAACCTGGGTCCCCCGGCTCCCAAGACTGTGCTCTTTCCTCAAGGCTGTCCCGCCTCCCTACCCTGATGCTTTCAAATAGTACATGCTTAATAAACGCCGTAATTATTTGTTATCCTTATAATCAATGAGCTAGTTGAAAAAGAAAAAGCCCAAGGATGAAAATTGCAAGTGTTTGATGCTCATAATGAAAATCCAAACACCATCTTATTAAAAAGAAAGCTACCCACAGTCAGGCATGTTGTCATTCGTGGAGTTAAAAATTCAATTTATACATTTTAACAGAAAAGCACTGCTCCATTGATCCTCGTAGAATCTCTCATTAGCTTCGTACCGCCCAAGTCTAAGCTTTGTTAAAAAAACATTTCAAGAATTTCATCCTGCTCTCTGCAGAAATGTCCACCCAAAGGTACCCCCTGAAGGGATGAACTTCTCTTTTGGAGCCACCGTGGGCATCGTTCTGTCCCGCGAAAGGTCACAGCTGCCGTCCTTGAGTTCTCTCTTGTCCATGAATCACGCACGGGACGGTCTGCAGTGATTTAGGACAGATTGTGCAGCTTAAGCAAGATCTTTGTTTCATCTGAGCTGGGAACTATCTCACCCAACACTTGATGAAGATTTAAAGGCACCTGTAAAGAACAGTGCAACAGTTACAGAGAGGAGGCGCAGAATGGGGAATATAATTCACTCCGGGTTGTGCCACCAAGTTACGAAGTAAAAGAATAAAGACCCCCAGTTTTACGCACATTTCTGGAAGTACCAATTTTGTTTTCTCTTTTAAGGGCAGATTTAGTCTCCCCTCTCTCTTTCCATTCGCTTCTGACTATTCCGTTCCACGCCGGGCTCCTTGAAGGCAGCCTTTCACCTCCTCTGGACTCTCTCACTTGCCAACTGCGCCGGTATCACCCTAGCGGGAGCTCGGGAAACCAGGCCCATTGACTGGCCGACGTGGCACCTGCCCGTCATTTTCACTCGGTGGCAGGCACGCGGTGTACTAGCGTCAGAGCAGTCCCTTTCGAAAGTCTTGGAAAATCCTGGGATTCCTGCAAAATTCCCAAGGCAGATGCCCCGCGAGCAGTGACTTCCGACACTGGAGAGACATCACAAAGCGGTGTGACCTAGTGGCTAGAGCACAGGCCTGGGAATCGGAAGGACCTGGGTTCTAATCTCGGCTCCACTGCTTGTCTGCCGTGTGATCTTGGGCGAGTCACTTCACATCTCTGGGCCTCTGTCCTCCTTCCCTCTGGGCTTTGAGATTTTGGCAAGTTGGTCATCAGGCCTCAGGACTTTTCTGTTTCCTGTGATTTTTCGTTTATGGTATTTGTTAAGCGCTCACTCTGTGCTGGCCACAGTACAAAGCGCTGGTGTGGCTACTGGTTAATCAAGCGAGGCACAGCCTTCCCCCACATGGGGCTCACGGTCTTAATCCCCATTTTACAGATGTGGGAACTGAGGAACAGAGAAGTGAAGTGAATTACCCACGGTAACCCAAAAGACACATGGCATAGCTGGGATTAGGATCCAGACCCTTCTGAGTCCCACGCCCCTGCTCAATCCACTATGCAACGTATTTGCTCACATTTCAGAGCTAAGATCAGGCCTTCACAATCGGCAGTCGTTTAGGCCTCAGAGGACCTCTTTCTAGGGAGTGGAAGGCAGATTCTTCCTTCTTTGACTACCATCTCTGCGCAGATGACACGCAGATCTACATCTCCGCCCCTGTCCTCTCCCCCTTCCTTCGGGCTCGCATCTCCTCCCGCCTCCGGGACGTCTCCGCCTGGATGTCGGCCCGCCGCCTGAAACTCAACGTGAGCGAGACCGAGCTCCTCATCTTCCCTCCCGAACCCGGTCCTCTCCCGGACTTCTCTATCACCGTCGATGGCACGACCATCCTTCCCGTCTCCCGGGCCCGCGATCTCGGTGTCGTCCTCGACTCGTCTCTCTCGTTCACCCCACGCATCCTATCCGTCACCGAGACCTGCCGGTCTCACCTCTACGACATCGCCGAGATCCGCCCTTTCCTCTCCACCCAGACGGCTACCTTACCGTTACGGGCTCTCGTCATATCCCGGCTAGACTACCGTGTCGGCCTTCTCTCTGACCTCCCTTCCTCCTCTCTCGCCCCGCTCCGGTCTATTCTTCACTCCGCCGCCCGGCTCATCTTCCCGCAGAGACGATCTGGGCGTGTCACTCCCCTTCTTAAACAACTCCAGTGGTTGCCTATCGACCTCCGCTCCAAACGAAAACTCCTCACTCTAGGCTTCGAGGCTCTCCGTCACCTCGCCCCTTCCTACCTCTCCTCCCTTCTCTCTTTCTACCGCCCACCCCGCACGCTCCGCTCCTCCGCCGCCCACCTCCTCACCGTCCCTCGGTCTCGCCCGTCCCGCCGTCGACCCCCGGGCCGCGTCCTCCCGCGGTCCCGGAACGCCCTCCCTCCTCACCTCCGCCAAACTGATTCTCTTTCCCTCTTCGAAACCCTACTTAAAACTCACCTCCTCCGAGAGGCCTTCCCAGACCGAGCTCCTCTTCTCCCTCTACTCCCTCTGCCACCCCCCTTCACCTCTCCGCAGCTAAACCCTCTTTTTCCCCTTTTCCCTCTGCTCCTCCACCTCTCCCTTCCCATCCCCACAGCACCGTACTCGTCCGCTCGACTGTATATATTTTCGTTACCCCATTTATTTTGTTAATGAATTGTACATCGCCTCGATTCTATTTAGTCGCCATCGGTTTTTACGAGATGTTCTTCCCCTCGACTCTATTTATCGCCATCGTTGTCGTCTGTCCGTCTCCCCCGATCAGACCGTAAGCCCGTCAGACGGCAGGGACCGTCTCTATCTGTTGCCGACTTGTTCATCCCAAGCGCTTAGTACAGTGCTCTGCACATAGTAAGCGCTCAATAAATACTATTGAATGAATGAATGAAAAGATTCTAGAGTTGGCCGGAGCATTCTGACCTTCTGGGATGGAGCCCCAGGTTTTGGGTGACGGGGTGATCTGGCTGCAATCTAAAGGGGCTTTGGTCATGGAGATGGGGCTTGAAAACTTCCGTCGTGAAGTGTAAATATCCTTTGATTGAGTGGGCGTCAAGTGCATCCCTGGGTCTCTTTAGTTTGGTTGTCCCACCTCTGCTCGCTTCAGTTTCGAACTTGACCTCTGGGCCTCACTGTGGATTCCCGCGGGGCATTTCGCCCCAAACAAGTCTTGTTTCTACCCCCTCTGGTGCTTCTGGTTGTGTGATAGGGACCACATTTTTGAACTCCTCTGTGCTCTCCCAGGCACCTAGAAGAGTGCTCTAAACACTGTAGGACTCAGGTAATACGCTCGACAGTCAGATTGGTGGGTTGGTTGCACTGATAGGTTGAGATCCGAGCGACTGAGTAATAGTCAGTCTAGCTTGCGGCATTTCGCCTAGTTGCAGTGGCCCATAATTCAGAGTTGGGCTGCGTCCCCTCTAGACTGTGAGCTGGCTTTGGGCAGGGAATGTGTCTGTTGTCGTATTGTGCTTTGTACTCTCCCCAGCACTTAGTACAGTCTTTGCCCGCAGTAAGCACTCAAGCACCCATTGGACTTTCCAGTCTCGTGGCTTTGGATCTCGCCTCCTCGACTTCAGAGTTCTCAATCGTTTTGACCCCTCCTACCTCACCTCGTTACGCTCCTCCTGCAAGCCAGCCCACTCACGCTGCTCCTCTAATGCCAACCTACTCACTGTACCTTGATCTTGTCTACGTCGCCGCCGAGTTTTCACCCCGGCCTGGAACGCCCTCCCTCCTCACAGTCACTGTCCTCACCTTCAAAGCCTTACTGAAGACCCATCTCTCCCAAGAGGTCTTCCCTGCCTAAACCCTCCTTGCCTTTTCTCCCACTCCCTTCTGCATCTCCCTGACTTGCTCCGTTTATTCATCTCCCCTCCCAACCCCACAGCATTTAGGTACGTAACTGTAATTTAATTTATCAATGTTAACATCCGTCACCCCCTCTAGACTGTAAGCTCATTGCGGGCAGGGACCGTGCCCGTCACATTGTTATATCGTGCTCTCCCAAGAGCATAGTACAATACTATGCACTCAGTAAACGCTCAATAAGAAGGATTGACTGACCGACTGACCTCCACCAGCGTTATCTTTGGAACGGATGGACGACCGTTAATTTCCTGGCTTTGCCGATATGGCTTTTTGTAGTAATAGAGGAGTGTTATTAGGCCATTATTATGTCATCACTATTTCTACTGGTACAGTCGCTACTCTTGTGGGTTTGCCGATAGAGCGAACCGGGGTTTGCATGTTCATTAATCTCTGCCCTCCTGCCTTTACTATTCTCATGAATAAGAATGTCCATGACAAATCCATTTTGCGCCACAATATTAGGTGTATGATTCTGAAACTGCAGTAAAACCCTGGAATAGAATGAAATGGGAAGGAAGTTAAACTGGAATATGGGCCCCATCTACTGTTTCCATCCCTTCTAACAAGGACCCTCACCTCCTTTCCCGGCAGTTCTACCATTTCTGGAGAAACTCAAATTTGATTTGCACTGTAAAGTTTCAGAATTTTTGAGAACACCAAGTATGATTTTCCTATACTTTATCCATAGAGCGTCCCTTCAAATTGAAATCTACCAATCAAAAATTTACTTTCCTATAACTGTATCGGAATGAATATATTTCATAGCACCCAGTTTCAAAGAGACTTTCCACTTGCTCAGAACGGTTACGGGGAGTCATGAGTTTCCAGTATAGTAAGCTCATTCCTTTTGGGTGTTTTTTTTTTTTTGGAATTCCTTTGTCAGTCTTACTTTGTGCAGAGCACTATACGATACAATACAGTACAATATAACAGACATATTCCCTGCCTAAAATGAGCTTACAGTCCAGAGAGAGACGTTAATAGAAATATATACGATTATAGATATGAACTTAAGTGCTGTGGGGCTGGGAGGGGGAATAAATAAAGAGAGCACGTCAGGGCAATGCAGAAGAGAGTGGGAGAAGAGGAAAGGAGGGCTTAATCAAGCAAGACCACTTGGAGGAGATGTGCCTTCAATAAGGCTTTTGAATGGGGGGAGAGTAAGTGTCTGTCGGATATGAAAAGTGAGGCATTCCCGGCCAGAGGCAGGATGGCGGTGAGAGGTCGGCAGTGAGAAGGTGAGCTTTAGAAGAGCAAAACGCGCAGGCTGGGTTGCGGTAGCAGAATAGCGAGGTGACGTACGAGGGGGCCAGGTGATGGACTGCTTTAAGGCCACTGTGGGGAGTTTGTTTGATATAGAGGTAGATGTACAACCACTGGAGGTTCTCGAGGAGTGGGGAAACAGGGCCTGAAGCTTTCTGCAGAAAAATGATCCGGCCTGCGGATACATGATCCGGGCAGCAGAGTGAAGTGTGGACTGGAGTGGGGAGAGACGGGAGGCAGGGAGGTCAGCAGAGAGGCCGATGGAGTAATGAAGGCGGGATAGGCTATGCGCTTGGATTAACACGGTAGCGTTTTGGATGGAGAAGAAAGGGAAGATTTTAGCATTTTGCGAAGGTCGATCCCACGGGATTTAGCGATGGATTGACCCCGCGGGTTGAACGAGAGAGCGGAGTCAAGGATAACACCTCGTTTAAGGCTTGTGAGACAGGAAGGATGGTGGTGCCGTCTACAGCGATGAGCCAGGTGCTGTCCTAAGCATTGAGGTAGATATAAGTTAATCATGTTGGACATAGTCCCTGTCCCACATGGGACTCACCCCCCCCCCCCAGGCACAGAAAAGTGAAGTCATTTGCCCAAGGTCACTCAGCGGACGAGTGGTGGAATCAGGATTAGCACCCAGGTCCTTTTGACTTCCGGGCCCGTGCTCTTACCACTTGGCCGCACGGCTCTCTCAGTTTTCCAAGTCACAGAAGATTTTCACGCTTCTCGTTTCACTGTCGTAAACTAGCTGTCAGTGGCGGGGTTTGGGAGACTCAAGATTTTTCGGACGGTCTTTGGTTTCATTTTTTTTCTGAAGACCTCGTAGCAGTAATAGTCAGAGTATTTATTGAGCACCCACTTAATGCTCTGCTCTGTACTGAACCCTCAGGGAAGTCCGGCAGAATGATGACTCGGTGCCTGTCCCAAGGCGATTACCCCCACTCTCCTTGGGGACTTGATAATATTTATGGTACTTGTTAACCGCTTACTATGTGCCAGGCACCGTTCGAAGCGTTGGGTTAGATGCAAGGCAGTCGGGTCGTCCCACGTGTGGCTCACAGTCTTAACCCCATTTTACAGATGAAGTAACTGAGGCACAGAGAAGTCAAGTGACTTGCCCAAAGTCACATAGCAGACAAGTGGCGGAGCCGAGATTAGAACCCACGTCCTTTGACTCCCAAGCCCGGGCTCCTTCCACTAAATCATGCTGCTTCTCTGTACTACGCCTCCTATCGGCAGGCACTAAGGTAGGGAGGTTCCAGGCTGGCCAAACAGCAGAAACAAGGAGATGGAGGCAGGAGAATTGAGAAAGTGACCTTAGTATTATTTTTATGATTTGGGGGTCTTATTATGGGACTCATTAATCGCTTATTAATAATGTTGGTATTTGTTAAGCGCTTACTATGTGCAAAGCACTGTTCTAAGCGCTGGGGTAGATACGGGATCATCAGGTCGTCCCACGTGAGGCTCACAGTCTTAATCCCCATTTCACAGAGGAGGTAACTGAGGCACAGAGAAGTTAAGTGACTTGCCCGCAGTCACACAGCAGACAAGTGGCAGAGCTTTTATGCGCCAAGCTCCATACTAAGCATTAGTGAAGATAAAGGATTATCAGGTTAGATACAGTTCCCTTCCCACGTGAGGCTCTTGGTCTAAGAAACCTAAGGTTTGAACCTACATGTCTGGCCTCCCAGACTAATGCACAACGAATAATAATAATGATATGATAATAATCATGGTATTGGCTAAGCGCGTCTAATAATACTAATAATAATTCTCGTGGTATTGGCTCAGCACTTAGTTTGTGCCAAGCGGTGTTCTAAACGCTGGGGTAGATACAAGGCAATTACGTTGTCCCAAGTGGGGCTCACAGTCTTAATCCCCATTTGACAGATGATGGAAGTGAGGCACAGAGAAGTTAAGTGGTTTGCCCAAGGTCACGCAGCGGACAAATGGCGGAGCCGGGATTAGAACCCAGGACCTCTGACCAAGAGGCCTTCCCTAACTAGACCATCATTTCCTCTTCTCCCACTCCCTCTCTTGTCAGCCTTGCACTTGGTTTTTGTATCTTTCATTCACCCCTCCCTCAGCCCAACAGCCCTTATGTGCCTATCCATAATTTAAACGAACGTCCGTTTCCCCCTCTA
The DNA here is from genome assembly GCF_004115215.2 of Ornithorhynchus anatinus. Lineage (NCBI taxonomy): Eukaryota > Metazoa > Chordata > Mammalia > Monotremata > Ornithorhynchidae > Ornithorhynchus > Ornithorhynchus anatinus. Next base: position 13,257,442 of record NC_041742.1, on the reverse strand, counting down.
GACTGTAAGCTCGTCGAGAGGGAACGTATCCACCACCTCTACTATAGTGTACTCTCTCAAGGACTCTAGTACAGTGGTCCGCACACGAAAAGCACTCATTAAATGCCATGGGTCGATGACCGCGTCCGAGCCCCTCTGGCCCAGGAGCTTCTAATTTGGGGCTGCGGGTCAGGAAGTTCTCTGTGTCTCCATCACTAAATATTGGGGACGGTCCCCCCGCTCAAGGAGGAGGAAGTGGAGGAGGAGTCAGAAGGGCCAGATTTTGCAGTCGGTGTTTATTGTTAAGTTGTGGTCAACCAAGTGCTCAATACGGCGTTCTGTGCACCGTGAGCGCTCAGTAAACGAGATGGAATGAGTGAAGAAATGAGATGCGCCGGGGGCAGTTGGCCGGAAGTTGCCCCAGTTATGCGATTAGTCGGTAAAGAGTCTCTTGTTTCTTGGAACCTCAGGTTGGATGTCGACACGACCGAACTCCACAGTTGGATCACTCGCTCCGAAGCTGTGTTGCAGAGCCCTGAGTTTGCGGTGTTTCGGAAAGAAGGGAACCTTTCGGAACTCCAAGAGAAAGTCCACGTAAGATGTTGGGGTTGTTTTCTCCCTAAGGGATCTTAGGTTTCCAAAATCCAACCGTTTACTGGTACTGAAGCAAACCGAGGAGTCGCTTGATTTAGTGATTCTGCCTTTTCCGAGGTGCTTTGTAAATATTTACTGAAAATGAAAACCGACAAAGTCTTTGGAAGTTCTGCTCCTGCAACCCGGAGATGGTGTTTCATCTTCTAGAGTGTCCTCTACCCAGCTAAAAATGGGAAAACATCAGTGAGAAAATAGAAACCTGCGGGCTCTGCGTGTGGGTGTGTGTTTTGGGTGATGCTGACCTCACACAGGCGTTGGACGTCATAGATAGGCGCGGGTTCTTGAAGAAGAGTTATCCCGAAAAAAATTGTACGGATTTCTCCGTAACAGAATGGTTGGCTGGATCAGAAATAGAGCAGCTCTCTCAGGACTTTTCATCATCCCTGGGAGAGTGCAGGTTTTCAGGGTCGCTCCCCAGCGCGGGTAATTTGCTGCGTTGGGGATCTCAGAAGTTAAACACGCAACTCCTTTCCAGTCGAGTAGCCCCTACCCCCTCCACGAAACACGGCTGTCCCCCGCCCCCCGTCATCCCTTCCTCTCCCCTGTGGGGATTAGGGGTCTTTACCTGCCCCCCCGCACTGCCAGGCTTCCCGGTCCTTCTCCACCCCATCTCTTCTTCAGATATGGATTCATTTTTCTTCTGCACCTCCATGACCGCCTCATTGCCTCGGAGACCTGTCACTGCCATTTCCCCAGCTGCGGTCCGTCTCCTCCCCCCCGCCCCAACCCCCGCCACCCACCTGATATTGCATAATAATAATCATAATGGTGTTTGTTGAGCGCTCACTGTGTGCCAAGCACTGTCCTAAGCACCGTGGGGGGTGGGAAGCATCGGGGAGGGAGCAAAGGACGGGTGGCAGTGGAGAAGAAGAGCAGGGCGGAACCTCAGAACTTCTCTCTCTGCCTCCCCCCGTAAGCACTTGGGAGGCTACAGTATAACGGAATCAGTAAACGTGTTCCCTGACCACAACGAGGTTACGGTCTAGAGTCTAGACTCGAGCTGCATTCACCAGGACGGGAAGTGATCTGAGCGGGGCTGCTGGGGAGCCTTTCTTTATGGGTAGGACCATGTCTAATAATAACGATAATAACTGTGGTATTTGTTAAGCGCTTACTTTGTGCCAGGCCCTCTACTCAGCCCCGGGGGGGGGGATACGAGCGAATCAGGTTCGACGCAGTCCCCGTCCCCGTGTGGGGTTCACAGTCTCAACCTCCATTTTACAGGCGATGTAACTGAGGCCCAGAGAAGTGAAGAGACTTACCCGAGGTCACCCATCGGACAGGTGGCGGAGCCGGCGTTAAAACCCGTGACCTTCTGAGGCCCGGGCCCATGCTCTAATAATAATAATGATGATGATGATGATGATGATGGCATTTGTTAAGCGCTTACTATGTGCAAAGCACTGTTCTAAGTGCTGGGGAGGATACAAGGTGATCAGGTTGTCCCACGTGGGTTCACAGTCTCAATCCCCATTTTACAGATGGGGTACCTGAGGCATAGAGAAGTTAAATGACTTGCCCAGAGTCACACAGCTGGCAAGCGGCTGAGGCGGGATTTGAACCCATGACCTCTGACTCCCAAGCCGGGGCTCTTTCCACTGAGCCACGCTGCTCCTCTAATCCATGCTGCTTCTAACTCCGGTGCATCGTACCTCCCCAAGCGCTCAGTTCAGTGAGTGGTACGTGGTGAGCGCTCAATAATATACCACTAATGGATCGATCGAGTGCTCAGTCTTTTCAAGCCTTGCCACTCTGTGGGTCCCACGCTCCGAAGTCAGTCCCTCAGCCCCGTACGGTTCAGTTCCGAGCGTCGGACGCCCACTCCGCCCACGTGATTGCGTGTCGAGTTCTCATCAGCCTCAGCCCGGAGTTGGCAACGGCCAGTCGGTCGTATTTATTGAGTGCTTACTGTGTACGGACCACCGTACTAAGCGCCTGGGAAGTGCAGTCTAATAATATAACAGACACATCCCCTGTCCACAACGAGCTTACGGTCTAGACGGGGAGACGGACGTTAATATGATAGATAAATTACAGGTATATGCCTAAGGGCTCGGGACGGGGGTGAATAAAGGGAGCAAGTCAGGGTGACACGGAAGGGAGTGGGGAGAAGAGGAAAGGAGGGCTTCGTCAGAGAAGGCCTCTTGGAGGAGATGGACCTTCAGTAAGACTTTGAAGGAGGAGAGGGAAATTGTCCGTTGGTTATGAGGAGGGAGGGCGTTCCGGGTCAGAGGCCGGATCTGGGCAACAAGGCGGCAGTGAGGCAGATCAGATCGAGGTACAGTGAGGTTAGCGTGGGAGGCCTGGGGTACAGCAGGAGAGTAACGAGGTGAGGTGGAAGCGGGCAAGGTGACGGACTGCCTTGAAGTCGCCACGCTGAAACAGCCACGTTGAAATCTCGGGACCGGGCTGGTTCTCGGTCTCCTGGACAAATTGCCAAAGGGTTGTTTGGCAGATCATCTCGTCTAAATGCCCAACACTAGTGAAAGAAAGCAAGAAAAGGGAAAATTCCACCGTAGCTTTGCAGCAATGGACAACTTTGGTCGCCGGCTCTCTCTTTCTAGCGTCGGTGAGGATTTCAACCTTCGAACACTTTGATTTACTTTAGATTAGCTGAGTTTTCATGAGACCGATTGCTTTATTGGCTTTTAGCATCAGGCACGGAGAAATGAAAATGCATTCAATCTAAATCATCTCAGATTATATTTCTGTCTTCGTATCTGTCTGTACCTCTTAAATCTGTTCTGATGCGATGACAGACGACCGAGTTTCATCCCCCGAGGAGTAGAAATTAATTGTTTTTATTATTTGGGATGAATGCATCAATTTGCATCGAATCACTTGTTTCTCCATGGCAATCGTGCAAGAAACCCCGAGTAGTTGAAGAGCGCTCTATCCTGTCCGGGTTTTTAGGTTGCTCCTCGAATCCCTGTTATTAAATTGGATTCTCATTTCTACTGAACGCTGTACTCCCTTGATTAATAAAATACAATATGAACTGTTTTAGCCAGGCTTTTAATTGCATAAGCCCGTCGTTGGGAAGGGATCGTCTTTATCTGTTGCCGAATTGTATTTTCCAAGCGCCTAGTACGTGCTCTGCACACAGTAAGCGCTCAATAAATACCACCGAATGAATGAATGAATACGACCGAATGAATGAATGAAAGATGCATATGTTACAATCCCTTGGGATCCCCAGTAAAATGAAGGAAACGTGAAAAAATGATGATTCCTGTTCAGTTTAGGAGAATGCTCCTTTTCCTCCCTGTTGATTTGTCATGATGTTCGGCCTTTGACATTCCTAAGTGCTTTCTGGAGTGCACAGCTAAGCTACTCCAACCCTATTTTTCCATGACTGTCCATTCAACCGGTGGCTCCTTTGAATTTCGTCTCCTTACCTTCAACCCCACGGCCCCAGATCGTCGGTCAATCCCCTTCACGCCTTCTCTCTGTACATAGAAACAGTCTCGGCCCATCTGTGATCCCCGTAGATTGCTCGTGTTACGAGGGATCACTCAGTCGCATTTATTGAGTGCTCAGTGTTTGCAGGGGACAGTACCGAGTGCATGGCTAAACTTGCACGGGCTGCCCGATTCTGGGAGTGACACTGTCTGGGGCGTCCTGTCAGTCGGTCAGTTGTATTTATTAAGCGCTTACTGCGTGCAGAACACCCTGCTAAGCGGTTCGGGAGAGTATAGCACATCAACATAACGAGCGCCTTCCCCGCCCACGATGAGTTTACAGTCTAGAGGGGTTGAGTCCTGTAGGAGGGAAGAAATCCTCACCTCTTGGGTCTGGTCGCGTATTAGAAATGTTAGCTCGACTGGAGTACAGCAAGCCCATCTTGCAGTCGGAGGCATTCTTATATCAAAATCACGGTAATAGCGTCATGCCAGCGACCCGTTCTGCTGTATGTTTTTTTGGGACCCTAAAGTGGTGGGTTCCAACCAATAATATTTTATACGGTGCTAACCGATGAGTCGTGGATCTCACAAGCATTGCCGCTGCTATGGATTCTTTCCAATTTGCCCATAGGTCTTTCTCGGTTCAACGCAGATTTGAGATTCATTGAAAAAGGATAAAGTAGGTCCATGAGACGGCGGCACGGAATGTCAAATCGTCTCCCGCTAGGCTGTTGTCTGCACTCTCTCTTATTGAGGGTTCATTGGCGGGAATGATGTATTTGAAGGTCGAGACCATCAGCGTACCTGACCCACTGACCCCCGTGTTTTCACCACACGGATCGAGTGTGGCCAGTCCCGTCTGGCTCCTCCTCACTACCCGTGGGGCCAGGGGAAAGGAATCCACAGTCCCAGCGGGAACGGTTAGGAGCAAGATCTCAAGGCCGAGCGGGATGCGGGCAAGGGAGAATAGCGGTGTGGCGGTTGGATCCCAATGAAGACGATCCCCTCTCCTGTCTCCCTGCAGGTCATAGAGCGGGAAAGGCCCGAGAAGTACCGGAAGCTGCAAGACGCCAACAGATCAGCTCAGGCCGTGCTGGAGCAGATGGTGACTGGTAATTACCTGCAGTTGATTTAGATAATCGTCTTAGGGATTTGATCAACGCACGGGCTCGTATTTATCAGAGGAATTCTATTAGGAAATCTTTTTGTTTGAATGCCAGGCTAAATTAAGGCACGAGTGTTCTTATTTCTCACTGCTAAACGTGCATTCTGGAGCCCTTCTTTTCGTCTCCTTGAAAGCAGCACGTGGGAAAAAAGGGATGCGCCTAGAGTGGGGAGAGCGTTTTAACAATCCATTGCCCAGAAATCAATTTTTAATGTTGTGTTTAGAGCCCGCCAAGCTTCTGAGTCTTATAGCCCCTCTGAATTATTTAATAATGATAGCTTTGAATATACTTAAAACCCCAGAGTCGGTTGGAAATTAAATCAATCATAACATAAAGTGTAATATGATTATATTGCTTTTATGCATTTTTAATGGCGGATTTTGAACTTGAGGAAAAACGCTCCGATCCCTCTGTAGAAAGTTTTCGATCTGCCCCAAAACCCCGATCCGCCCCAGCTTCAGCTGTGCCGTTGCTGGGGAGGGCCCCATCACCGAGGGGGTCACCGCGGGGATCGTTTCGGCCCGGCCTCTTCCCGCTAGAAGGTGACGGTGGAGTCTGCCGTGCGACCGGGTTCGTTCCATGGTGTTGGCATTTGCTTCGTTCTGGCACCGGGGTTCAAATTCCTCGTAGAAGTGCACTGTAGACATTTCAGTGTGTGTGTGTGTGCTTGTGTGTATCAATAGGGAGGGAAACAGAAAGACATTTATGTCTTCATAGCTATCCATCTGGGTCTGGTGTCCAACCCCTCATGTTCCTGCCTTGATTTTACTCCCACTCCATGTGGAGCCCCTCTCAGGCTCGCACCCGCAGAGTTTCCAGTCCCCTACCAGTCTCCGACACGGGAGGGAGAGTCAGGCAGAGGCCTACCGATTCCATTCCTAGCTTGGGCACTGCCTAATGAGTGGAAGGCCATCGGCTACAAGTCAAAACTCACCCACGCAGTGCGCCGGTGGCCCGGGAGAGAGTCCGGGACAGAGACTCAAGTTTACTGAGCGGAAGGAGGCAGGGGTAAACCACTTCCGGATTTTTACCAAGAAAACTCCATGGATCCGCTGCCGGAACGATGGCGGATGGAGAGCGGGGCGTTCTGGGAGAGAGCGGTGTCGCCGTGGGTCGGAGACGACTCGACGGCATGAGACAAGACCCATGCGGAGGGGGAGCGATGGGCCCGAGAGAGCGGTGGGGGATGCTATCCCCTTGCACGACTTTGCCGCCGCCCCGTGCCAGCGTTTCTCTTGCCCTCTTTGTCGTGTCTCCTCCATAGGCCCGTGTCTGTCCCCGTACCCAGGTTTGTCCCTGCTCCCGTGTCTTTCTTCCTCTACCTGCCACGTGTGCCCCTGTGTACTCCTATGCCCGTGTCTGCCTCCGTGCCCATGTCCGTCTCATGTCTCTTCCCGTGCCCGGGTGAGTCTTCCCCCATGTGTCACATCCGCCTGTTTCCCGGGCATCTGCCTCTGTCTCTCCGTCTCCTGTCTCCCAAGAGGCTGCCCAGCGATGAGTGTGAGTAGCCCCACCAGTAACCATGTAGTAATGGCCAGGTCGCGGCCGTGACTGTGAGAGTATGAGACCGTGTTATCCGTAAGCAAATGGCCTGTTATCGGCTGTCGACGGACACACGGACGCTTCATTAGGGCTTTGCTTAGCTCCTCTCTGTCCCCCTTGGGATTAAGCTGCCTCCTACAGCTGTCCTCAGCTGTCAGTTAGACGGACATGGTTTTGCTTCCCCGTTTTGCATTTAAGATGCTAGAGGAAAAGCAACATTCTGTAAATACAAATTGCAACCGAAGGAGTAGGGACCAGATGGTCAACAGACATTCAAGCCGACAGTCCCGACGGGTAGCCTTGATCTGACTCCTTAGGAGCAGGTTCTTGTTGCGCTCGGGGTTGTGCTCTCGAGTCCCGGAATAATACTGGCTGGTGGCACGGGGGCCAGGTGATGGCTCGGGACCGGGACATCGGCACGACCCCTGGGTGATGCTTTAGGCGGTGGGTGTTGACACACGGGCAGATCTGGGCAAAGGGGCAGACAAGGGCAGGCCCGGGCGCGAAGGTAGACCCGGGCACACGGGAAACACAGGAACGGGAGTGGGCACAGGAGGAGGCAGTATGAGAGAGGTAACGTGTTTTCGCCATCATGACCAGCTTGCCCAGTGTTTAAGGTAATGGAAGCTCCTGGCTAATGACAGATTTCTGTCTGCAGCCCGGAGTAGCCTGACGTAGGTGGAGTCGTTACCGTGCCGCCTCGATAGCCCAGATTTGTCATTTGATCATGCCCTCGTACCTCCAGGTGAGAGGAGATTGGAATGAAATCCAGCGGAAACTCTTCGGAGCACAGTGACTCTTAACCCTGAAGCTTCGCTGGCTCCGATTCTCGGCTTCCGTTACGAGGAGGCCGGACCTGGACGGACGTTGTCACCACACAGATGCCGTGCTTGTGTGGGGGCTGAGGGGCAAGAAGAGGGGGAGGGCTCGTGTAGTGAGCCGAGCGTGTCCCGGATCGAGGTGCGCAAACCTTGAGTGGGATGCCCAGAGAGAGATAGGCGAGATCGAGGCCCGGTGAGAAGGTTGGCATTGGAGAAGCCAAGCGTACAGGCTGGGTTGGAGTAGGCGAGTAACGAGGTGAGGTAGGAGGGGGCGAGGGGATGGACCGCTTTAAAGCCATTGGCGAGGACTTTTTGTTGGATGGTGGAGGATGGGCAACCGCCGGCCGTTCTTGAGGAGTGGGGAGAGGTGCACTGAACGTTTCTGTAGAAAAACGCTCTGGGTGGCGGAGCGAAGTACGATCTGTTGTGGGGAGAGACGAGACGGGGATGAGAACAAGGCGGCTGGTACGGTAATCGAGGCAGAATAGGATAAGTGATTGGATTAACGCGGTGGCAGTTTGGATGGAGAGGAAAGGGCGAGCAGGGCAGCACCAGGCTGCCAATTTGGCCGAGGACACCCTGTCCCGGCAATTTGGTTATTTGCTTGGATAACGGCCCGTAGGTTCGATTCCCTCTCCTTGCGCTTTTTCCTCTCTCGCCGGGTACACGGAGGCGAACCGTGTGTCCGTCGACAGACCCGGCCTCAGAATTCAGAATCCCCGCGGAACAGCCGTGGTGCATTGAGGAATTTTCCTTGGCAGAGCTGGGAATCCTGCCCCCAGCTTCCTGTTGGGCAGTAGGGCTTGAAGTCAAGGGAGAAGAATGTGGTTTCAATGTTGGTCCATTTTTACCAGAGGCCCGGTTCTTTTCGGGGGATCCATCTGCAGAATGGAAAAAAAGTCATTTTTTATGGACTGAATGGGATTGAGGGACTTGGGAACCAGCATGGCCGAGGGGAAAGAGCCCTGGTCTGGGAATCGGAGGGCCTGGCTTCTAATCCCGGTTCTGCCACTTCCCTATCGTGGGACCTTGGGAAAGTCACTCTTCTGTTCCTCAGGTTCTTCATCTGTAAATTGGGGATTCAATATCTGTTCTCGCTCTTACTTAGACTGTGAAGCCCGTGGGGGACCTCAGTGTCTCTTACCTGCCCCAGGGTTTAGTACAGTGCAGAGCACATAGTGAGCAGTTGTCACATAAAGTAATTATTATTAATAATAATGTTGGTATTTGTTAAGCGCTCACTATGTGCAGAGCACTGTTCTAAGCATGGGGTAGACACAGGGTCATCAGGTTGTCCCTCGTGAGGCTCGCAGTCTTAATCCCCATTTTACAGATGAGCTCACTGAGGCACAGAGAGGATAAGTGACTTGCCCAGAGTCACCTAGCTGCCAAGTGGCAGAGCCGGGATTGGAACCCATGTCCTCTGACTCCCAAGCCCGGGCTCTTTCCACCGAGCCATGCTGCTTCTCTAATAAGTAATTATTACTGTTATCATAATAGACTTATGACTTATACTGTGAGCCCCATGTAGGACAGGGGTGTTGTCCAGCCCGATTATCTGCTGTTTTCCTCAGTGCTTAGTATAGCGCCCTGCACACAGTAACCACTTACCGGATACCGTAATCATCATCGTCATCATCACTTGATTGTGGGCTGTGCACGAAGGCTTCGGCTCTTTGGTCTAGAAAGGGAACACACTATCTTCATGGATTTCTTGATGCTGAATCAATTTAAATCTGCAGAGATAAATCTATTTTTAACAGTACGGTTTTTAAAGAGCTCCCCCAAATAAGGCTGCGTGACCATCTTGCTTCATTTGAAATATTAGCACAGGTATCTCCATGACTCAGGGGCAGGGCACACAGGCCTCACCCTTCCTTGGCCCTGCATTCCGAGCCGAGGGTGAATCCGCTGGGGGATAAGGCCGCCATTTCCACGGCAGTTCCCGGGAATGAACCAAAAGGGGAGGCATAAGTTAGCAGCACCTCCACTGTTCCTTGCACACGGAGCCCAGGAAATACATTTAGCGGAGGCACTTGGAATGCTGGTCCATTTCTGATGGCTTCAGTGTATCCATTCATTGACAATTTCAGGAGCTTCTCAATTTTAGCCCCTAAGTGGATCCGAACCGGAGTACCCTGGATTCCCGGTGGGCCACTCGGGGATTTCCGTCAGAAACCCGTCGTGGCATCCAACGGGTGAGCTGTGCCTCCTTAAATACCGGGCAGAGAGGGAAAGCAGATACGTGATCGATCGTATTAACACTGTGGGAGAGGAAGTATTTTATGCCGAGTGTTTTGGGTTCCAGTCATCGAAGTTCTGCTGCGTGTTAAATGTCTTCTTGGGACCGCAGGAGCTCCGCGTTCAATTCCATAAAAAGTCTACAGTGTCTTGGGAGGGTGATTTTAAAATAGTCAGTACCGTTTAGTCTTTCATTATTTCTTTATTTTTATGCTACTTGTTAAACCCTCGCTATGTATCTGTCACTGTACAAGCGACGGGGTGGCTACAGGTACATCAGGTTGGCCGCAGTCCATGTCCCACGTGGGGCTCACAGTCTTAATCCCCATTTTACAGAAGTACCTGAGGCCCAGAGAAGTTAAGTGACTCGTCCAAGGTCTCGCAGCGGTCAAGTGGGCGAGCTGGGATTAGAACCCAGGTCCCCTGACTGCCAGGTCCCTGCTTTTTTCCATCAGGCCACATTGCTTCCCAAAGGAGAAAAAAGGAGTGAAAGCGCAGAGCTGGTTAACCGACCCCGAGCGTCCTGTTTCACTTGGGCTCAGCGCTGGGGTCCGATCCCAGGATCCCGGAATCCTTCACGGTCCCAGTAAGACCAGGGGGGACCCGAGACAGAGCACGGCTTCCCGGGAGCCTGCGTGATTTGTGGGGCTAGTCTGTCCTGAGTTTGACAGTGATGGCTAGTGATGAAAGCACTGCAAAGCCCAGCAGTTCGTAGGGATTCGGTTAAGAACAGATGAACATGTACGTGCCTGCCTGTACGTGATGTCCATGTTTATACGTGTGTGTGGAATGTCTACATTTGTGCGTGTATGTGTGTGGCTTTCTCATGACCCCGAGCTCTCTCCGAGTACTCCAGAAAAATCGAAAGACTGTGAAGAAAGGTATTGATTTCCTATTCACAGGTTATGCCCGGCGTTCCGATGTTTCGAAAAACACGGCAATCTATAGCCGCTCCCTTACAGGAGGTTTCATCTTAAGGGGACAACGAGAGGCACGTTTTCATTCTTTGGGGTCTTTCGTCATTTTAAAAAATTTCCAGCGGGCCGCTCAAGAGAGAAGTCTGGCGTTACGCCGTTCACGGTTGCCGGCTGTGCCGAAAATATATCGCCACCGTCCCTTAACTTATTTCTGCCCTGCGTATCGTTCAACACGAAGTAGGAAAATTGAGCGATGAAAGATAGATCTTGGGAATTTTCCGACCTGTGGATGTGTGACATTCCACCTGGAGTCCTGCGGGCGGTTTTAAAATTCAGCCAGTGTTCTCAGTTGGTCACCGTCATCACCCACCTGCTCTAGTTTTCTCCTCCGCCCCGACGGGTCAGGAGTTGCCCACTAGGGAGATGGAAATGGTAGGCGGAGCAGATGTGGGCTCGGGGTTTCCATCCTGCGTTTGGGAGTTAGTCCAGCTGCCACTGGCTTGCCGCGTGTCCTCAGCAAGCCGCTTAACCTTTCTGAGCTTGCTTCCTCCTCTCTACGATGGGGATAAAATACCCCCCCCCCCCTCCATCGCTGCCAGAGTTCCTGGGAGAGAAATGTAATGGTGAAGGCTGTTTGGAAATCTAAAGAAAGCACTATTGAACCCTGCTTTCCCTCAGGGCTTAGCGTTGTTCCTCCCAGCATTATTTGGGGAAGGTCTGCCCCGATGAGGTCTTGGATCTCTGGCCTGATCGGGTCCGGGGAACACAGGGAAGGGGGAGCACGGCCGAGCCAGCCTCCCCTGGGGGTTCAGGCCGCTGGTTCCCAACCAGGAGTCCTGACCCCCTGATGATGATAAATAATAATGACAATAATATTTCTTAGGCACTTAATATGCGCCAGGCACTGTATTAAGCTCTGGGGTGGCTACTTGCAAATCGGGTTAGACGCAGTCCCCGTCTCCCTGTCCCACGTGGGGCTCACCGGCTCAATCTCGGTTTTATAGATCAGGCAACTGAGGTCCAGTAAAGTGAAGTGACCTGACCGAGGTCACGCAGCAGACTAGTGGCATAGCTGGGATTAGAACCCATGTCCCTCTAACTCCCAGGCCCATGCCGTGCTGCTTCTCTAGTAGAATAGTTCCCACCTCTCTGGGACCCCCGATCTGGTCTCCCCGCCTCCCCCACCCCTAGAGAATCCATTTCCCCCTCAACTCCTGATGAAAACCGGACTCTCCGCCTCATCCCAGGAGGGACTCGCGAGGTCACGGAACTTGCCTCAGACGCGGGTCCGCGAGGACTGAACTCCCTCTCCTCCTCTGTAGAGGGGGCCGACGTGGAGGCCGTCCGGAGGGCCGGCGAGCAGCTGAACGGCCGCTGGATGGACTTCTGCCGGCTGCTCGCCGACAGGCTGTCCTGGCTCGAGTACCAGGGCAGCATCCTCACCTTTTACAAGGAGCTGCAGGAGCTGGAGCAGGCCGTCTCTTCTGCCGAGAGCTGGTGGAGAAGCCAGCTTCCCCCGGCCGCCGACACGGCCGCAGTGCGAACCCAGTTGGAGAGCTGCAAGGTGAGAGGCTGCGGGCCCGAGTGAAGCGGGCATTTTTTGGGGTGTGGTACCTGTCGAGTGCCGACTACGTACGTGCTGACTACGTACCAGGCCCCGTTCCAAGTGCCGGGGTGGATGCAGGTTCATCGGGTTGGATCCGGTCCCTGTCCCACATGCGGTTCACCGTCTTGATCCCCATTTTAAAGATGAGGTCCAGAAGAGTGAAGTGACTCGCCCGAGGTCACCCAGCACGCACGAGGTGGAGCCGGGATTGGAGCCCAGGTCCTTGGGGCTCCCAGGCCGGTGCTCTTTTCACTAGTCCACGCTGATTCTCTGGTGCTTGGAGTGGAGAGGGGAGAGGGCTGGAGCGAGGGATGGTCGCTAGGCACGGTTACTAGGGAGGTAGGGATGGGAAGAAGGGAGGTTTAAGAGGTGAAGAGGGAGGACACCGACTAGGTAAGGTGTAAACAGTCACGGTCAGTCGGAGGGCAGGAAGGATGGCTCGCCGTTTGGTTTGGGAAGGATGGACAGCAACCAGTAAGAGTTGGGAAATAGTCGCGGATAGACGAGAGAGCACCTTCAGTTAACCGACGGATCAGTCATAGTTACCGAGCGCTTACTCTGTGCAGGACACTCTACCGACGGTTTGGGAGAATAGAATCAGTCGGTCAGCGGTACCTGTCGAATGCTCACCTTACGCGGCGCCCCGTATGATATAATGGAGTTGGTAGAAGGGTTCTCTACGGCCCAGGGGGAGAGGAGGCAGACACTAAATAGATGAAAGGTGAGAGAAAGCAATGGAGATGAGGATATAGATGCATCGAGGAGTGGGCGCATCCAGGGGCTTAGTAACTTGGAAGCGCTGAGATGGGCGGGCTCGGTGCCCGATCCTTACAGTCGTCGCTTAGGGCCGAGAGGTTGCCCTTTATGATGCCACTGAGGGGAGATGTGAACCGCCACCGCGGTGAATGACTCGTGGGAGGTGGTGCGTGGCGTGGATGAGACAAACTGATGTGAGGCTAAAGCCGCAGGCCCCCCGGGCTCAGCCCAGCTTCGTGAGGAGCCGTGTTGCCCGGTGGATGGAGCACAGGCCTGAGAGTCAGAAGGACCTGGGTTCTGATCCTGGCTCCGCCTCCTGGCTGCATGACCTTGGGTAAGTCACCTAACTTCTCCGGGCCTCAGTCACCCCTTCTGTAAAAGGGGGACCAAGACACCGAGCCCCACGTGGGTCATGGACCGCGTCCAACCTGATTATTATGTATCTCTCTCGGCACTCAGTATAATAACTAGACTTAGTAGGGATTTAACAAATGCCGTCAAAAAAAATCAAGGCCCGGATGGGGGCAGATGATGCGCCGGTCCGCGGAGGCCCGATGTGAGCGTTGGGCAGAATGAGCGCAATTGGCACGCAAGCCCCCGGCCCCCAAGGAGCTTTGATTTTAGTGGGTCCTTTCCGCCGCGTTTCTCCCTCGTCCTTTACCCTTCACCACGCGTCCGTGACTCCTCGGGTCGCCCCTTGCAGGACGAAGGGGCTCGGCTGTCGGCGCTCCAGCCGCGAATCGAGCAACTGCAACTCCAAAGCCGCGTGCTGAAGGAGAGGGAGCAAGTGCCCGTGTTCCTCGACGCCGACCTCCTCGCTTTCACCAACCATTTCCAACACGTCCTCGCCAACGTCCGGGACAGAGAGAAGCAGCTACAAACCCGTAAGTGCCCGTGGCGCCGGGGAGCGCCAACATCACCCCCTCTGCACATGTGAGCTCGTCGCGGTCAGGGAACGTGTCCACCATAGTGCCGTGTTCTACTCTCCCAGATGCTTATTACAGTCCTCTGCACGCGGTCAACACTCAACAGATATGACTGACTGAGAAGCGCTTAGACTAGCAGCGTGGCTTAGTGGTAAAAGCCCGGGCTTGGGAGTCACAGGACGTGGATTCTGATCCCGGCTCTGCCGCTTGTCTGCTGGGTGACCTTGGACAAGTCACATAACTTTTCTGTGCCTCAGTTACCTCACCTGTAAAATGGGGACTAAGACAGTGAGCCCCAGGTGGGACGACCTGATTACCCTATATCTAGCCCGGCGCTTAGAACAGTGCTTGGCACATGGAAAGCGCTTAACAAATGCCATCGTTATTATTATTATTATTATTATTATTAATAATCATTACTGACTAATGTAGTAGCACTTAGTCTTGTGTCATGTTGTACCCTCCCAAGCTCTTATTGCGGCGCTCTGCACGCATTAAGCGCTCAATAAAGGTAATAAATTGATTCATCAGTCGATCCCCGGGCAAGGTCGACACCACCAGAAATCGATCAGTCCGTCTGCGGAATTTTTTGAGCACTGACTTGTGTGCAAAACATTGTACTAAGCAGTTGAGAGAGCACAGGAGAGTAGAGATGGTAGACGCGACCGACCCCTGCCCCCAAGGACTTATGGTCTACAAGGGGAGATGAAGTGCCGGAATCATCAGACAGGGCCAGCGCCACCGGGGATCAGTCGGTCATATATTTTGAGTGCTTTCTCTGTGTGAAGCACCGTGCTAAGCACGTAGGCGAGCACACCACCACGGAGTTGGTAGACCTGCTCCCCGTCCTCCGGGAACATAATAATGTTGGCATTTGTTAAGCGCTTACTATGTGCAGAGCACTGTTCTAAGCGCTGGGGTAGATACGGGGTAATCGGGTTGTCCCACGTGAGGCTCACAGTTAATCCCCATTTTACGGATGAGGGAACTGAGGCACAGAGAAGTGAAGTGACTTGCCCACAGTCACACAGCTGACAACCGGCAGAGCTGGGAGTCGAACCCATGACCTCTGACTCCGAAGCCCAGGCTCTTTCCCCTGAGCCACGAGAGTCTACAGGGGGAGGTGGAGTGTCAGAATCACCCCTCGGAGCCCGACGGTGAATAATATATCTCCAGTCAGCCAATGTAGCAGGATTCCCAATGATGAGGAAAATTCATTCATGCAGTCAGATTTACTGAGCCCTTCCTAATAATGTTGATATTTGGTATTTGTTAAGCGCTTACTATGTGCAGAGCACTGTTCTAAGCGCTGGGGTAGACACAAGGGAATCAGGTTGTCCCACGTGGGGCTCACAGTCTTAATCCCCATTTTACAGATGAGGTCACTGAGGCGCAGAGAAGTTAAGTGACTTGCCCACAGTCACACAGCTGTGTGCAAAGCACTGCAGCAGACCATGAGCCCGCTGTGGGCAGGGATTGTCTCTACCTGTTGCCGAATTGTACTTTCCAATCACTTAGTAGAGTGCTCTGCACACAGTAAGCGCTCAATAAATAGGATGGAATGAATGAGAGTAATAATAACGGTATTTGTTAAGCACTTACTCTGTGCCAGGCACTGTTCGAGCCTCTGTGGTAGATACATGGTCATCAGTGTGTCCCACGTGGGGCTCACGGTCTTAATCCCCGTTTTACAGATGAGGTAACAGAGAGGTTAAGTGGCTTGCCCAAGGCCACACAGCTGACAAGTGGCAGAGCAGGGATTAGAACCCACGTCCTCTGACTCCCGAGCCCGGGCTCTTGCCGCTAAGCCACGCTGCTTCTCCCGACGGAGATTTCTTCCGGGTTTGATTTCAGAAGCGGTCTGCTTCCGTTTTCCCTTTTCTTTCCCAGCGTCAGATAAAACTACAGATAAAACTTCATCATCTTTCTTTTTTTTTTTTTTTTTGGCATTCCCAACTCCTTTAATTGATAAATCCTTAAGGAACGATGGGGAAAACCTACTTCGGTGTGAGGAGTTCTAAGGACTCATTCTCTTCTTCTGAGGTCTTCTGGGAGAAAATATTTGAGTGAGATGAAAAAGTTCCATTTCCCAAAAAGCTGAAAGCCACCAGGTTAGGCCTGTGCACAGTTAGAAAAAGAATACCTAAAACGTATTCTGCGAGAACAGGGCGAAACCCTTAAATAATTAGCAAATGAAAGCCCTGTAGCAGCTGGTTAAATGAAAAAATAAGTAGCGTCTGATGGTACTGAAATATAAAAACACTCCTTAAGCCTAACACGGATGCGGTCAAATGATTCCTTTGACCATCAAAAAGATTCGTGTTTGTATCGGAAAATTGGGATTCTTCGGCCGATGCTATTAAATGCCGTGTGATACCCAGCTCACCGAGAGCCCGTGCATGGAGTTTTCACGGGTGTCTTAACTACATATGAGATCATAAAATTTCGAAAGATAAACCAAAGGCAACGAGAGCAAGAAAAGTATTTCTCCTGCCGTTAGAGGATTTTGTCAAGTGTGTTAATAAACCCTGTTGGAAAGCTCCGGTTTCAAATTAGCAAGAGTCTCAGCCCCCTCTAGTGGCATTTACTGCTCTTTTCATTCTGCCTCCACTGATTCGCTCCTAATTTCACAATACCCTAAATTTATGAAAATAAAATGGCTTTTAATCGCAAATGCGGAACTCGGGGCTGAACTGGCGCATCACCCGCTTAAAATGAAAAGCCCAGAAAATCTGAACTACAGTGGTTTAATGCCAGGCAAAGGAACTAAGTTGAAAAGTCAGTTATTTTCTGCTCCTAATTTTGCCTTCATAAAAATAATAATGAGGAGGAGGGGGATGGTATTTGTGAAGGGCTTACTATTTGCCACGCACCGGTCATCCATTCCCTCTGTGGTTTGTCTTCCCTTGCCTACAGTGAGTCATCCGTCCCCAGCAGTGGGACATCCCTCGCCTAGAGTGACTCATCCACTCTCTCAGATGGGCCGTCCATTGGGTTCCGTGGTTTGCCCATTTCCTAGAGCGATCCTCCATCCCCTGCCGTTTTCTAAAACCCTGCTTTCCTCCCGGTGGCTTCTGTGGTTCAACACGGAACTGGATTTCGGCGTGGAATGATTAGCGGCAGTCCAAACGTATATGCAAATTCACTTCAGAAGCAGCTTGGCCCCGGGAAAAGAGGCTTGGGAGTCAGAGCACCTGGGTTCTCCTTCTGGCTGCCCCCGTTGTGGCACTCGGAACGGGCAACGCAACTTCTCGGTGTCTCGTTTTCCACTTCTGAAAATTGGAAATTAAATACCTGTCCTCTTTCCCCCTGTGCCCGTGAGCCCTATGTGGCACAGGGAGTCAGTCTGAGCAGATTATCCGGGATCTACCCCAGTACTTAATACAGAACCTGTCATATACAAATACCCCGGTTGTTATTAAAATTACCGGTCAAGCGCAAATTACAGGGTACGGTTCTGCGATTGCTGTTGAGTGCTTATTTCTCTCTTGCCTATAAGGTAAGGTATAGATGTGCGCTCAGGCAGGGTAAGTGAAGGCGCGGTGGTGTTTATTGAGTGTCAGTTAGTTCTGAAATTTCGGGTCTCCCTGTCATTTCTGCGGAGGTATGTAGAGTGACGGCTACCCAAGTGAAATGAACCGTGACGATCCTCAAACCCGATCCACTCACGTTTTGAATGAAGGCTTGGGAGTTATTGCAGTATTTTTTCCAAGTAGTCACTCAATACTTATCTAGAGTTGCTCCTTTCTTCAGGGTTGATTGTGAGGTTTCGTTGGTATCGATTACAATTTGTAAAGAATTTACTTCCTTAACAAGAGATCTGCTGCTTAATTATGTCAGGGAGATCTGATGATTCAATTTTGCCTTTCTTTTCAGAGAGTTTGATCTGTTCTTCTGGGCTGGCTAATGTGTTGTGAAGGTGTTCATTTATTATTTCATTTTGATTTTTCTGATTTCTTTGTTGAAGTGTGTGGGTGAGCTCATTTGTCCATGTGTGTCTTTCCCGTTTTGTGCCTCCATAGAAGAGTTTCTTAAAGTTGGGCATTTGCTCTGCAAGCCTTTATAATTTCACGTTATTATAGACTTGTGTCTCTGAGGGAAATCTTTCCTAATTTCTCAGTGACTCATCTTCAGAGTGTTTCCAGAAGCTTATTTTCTTCACTAGGAATGTGTTGTGGTGATTTTTTTCATCCAGTGGCCCTGATAATTCTGGGAATTTCTCCCCTGCCCTGATGGTTCTGAAGAGCTACGCTGATGACTCTGCTTGCTTTAAGCCACCATGATTCTCTCCTTCCCTTAGCAACATTCTTCTTTCCAAGTGTTGGGGCTCCCCTGTTCTTCCTGCCATCCTGTTGCTCTGCTTTGTTCTTGTCCTCTCCACTTCAGCTGGCGTAAGGGCCCGTGCCTTAGTTACTCCTTCTAACACCCAACATCCGCCCCAAACCTCTCCGTCTGCTGAGTGATACGGGCCAAAACTCCGCTTTTTTTACTGTGCTATTTGTTAAGCACTTACTATGTGCTAGGCACCGTACTAAATGTTGGGTTAGATACAAACTAGTCAGGTTGGACACAGTCCTTGCCCCACATGGGGTTCACAGTTTTAATCCCCATTTTACAGATGAGGTAACTGAGGCCAGAGAATTGAAGTGAATCGCCCAAAGTCATACGGTAGACAGGGGGCAGAGCTGGATTTAGGACTCTAGTCATCTGAATTTCAGGCCCACGTTGTATCCCCTAGGCCATGCTGTTCCTTCCAAGGGATCATTATGTCCTTAAAAGAAGTTCCGGACAGCAGTGCGGAGTTTGAGAAGTCATATGATTTATCCTCTTTACGTGGGATACACCTCAGATGACACAAAGGCAGAAAAGCGTTCCCGAGGGTTAGTTTTGGCAAAGTTAAGCGGGAAAAGCGAGAGGGAATCCGCTTGGTCTAGTGGATAGAGCATGGGCCTGGGAGTCAGAGGACCTGGGTTCTGATTCCAGCCCACCCCACTTGCCTGCTGTGGACCTTACTTTCTCTAAGCCTCAGTTCTCTCATCTGTAAAATGGGGATTAAGACTGTGAGGCCCGTGTGGGACATGGATTGTGCCCAAGTTGATGAGCTTGTATCTATCCCAGAGCTTAGTACAGTGCTTGGCACATACTGAGCACTCCACAAATACTATAATTCAACAAAAAGCGTCCTTGGAACAAACTCAGGTTACAAGTATTTGTTGAAGAAATGACCGCACGGGTTCGATTGCTGAAGAAACATCGATCCCGTGAGGTCACAACCCCGAGAGGTCTGGACTGTAAATTCAATGTGGGCGGGGACTGTGTCTGTTTTAGTGTTGTACTTTCCCAAGTGCTTAGGACAGTGCTCTGCACCCAGCAAGTGCTCAGTAAATACGACTGACTGAATGATCTTGCGCCGAGGAGTTGGTTCCGGTGCCGGTGGGTTGCACAGCCCCTCCCACTCTCTGGTCTTTGCCCGTCGTGTTACTGCTGGGACATAGAGCAAACGGTGACATGCCTGCGTGTTTTTTGCCCACGTTATCAGGTCCTCGTGGGACCTGCCCTAGAACCCGGGTGTCCCAGTTCTCAGAGTTGTGCTCTTCACAATAGGTCAAGGTCACAAAAACATTTCTGCTGCCTAATCAATCCATCGATCGTATATTTGGAGAAGCAGCACGGCTTAGCGGAAGGAGCCTGGGCTTGAGAGTCAGAGGTCGCGGGTCTAATGCCGCCTCTGCCACTTAATAATAATAATGTTGGTATTTGTTAAGCGCTTACTATGTGCCGAGCACTGTTCTAAGCGCTGGGGTAGACACAGGGGAATCAGGTTGTCCCACGTGGGGCTCACAGTCTTAATCCCCATTTTACAGAGGAGGGAACTGAGGCACAGAGAAGTCAAGTGACTTGCCCACTTGTCCACTGTGTGAATTTGGGCAAGTCACTTCACTTCTCTGGGCCTCGGTTCCCTCCTCTGTAAAATGGGGATGAAGCTCGGGAGCCCTCTGTGGCACACCCTGATTACCTTGTATCTACCCCAGCGCTTAGAACAGTGCTTTGCACCTAGTAAGCGCTTAACGAATGCCTTCATCATTATTATTATTATTTTGAGTGCATTCTGTGTGCAAGATACTGTGCTGAGAGCTTGGGAGTGTACAATACAACAACATAACAGACATATTCCCTCTCCGCAAAGAGCCTACAGTTTAGAGGAGAAGGCAGACGTTAATATAAATCAATAACTCCTCCTCTTTCTCTTGTCTGTCTTTTAACCGGTCAATCAGTGGTACTCATTGGGCACTCACTGTGTGCAGAGCACTTTACTAAGCCCTTGGGAGAGTACAACATGACACGCCAACAGTCCCATTCCCTGCCCACCACGGGCTTACCGTCTAGATTGGGAGACCGACGTTAATATGAATCAATAGCTCCTCTTTCTCTTGGCCTTCTTTCAATCGGTCAGTGGTATTTATTGAGCACTTACCGGATGCAGAGCACTTTACTAAGCTCTTGGGAGAGTACAACATGACATTCCCACAGTCCCATTCCCTGCCCACCACGAGCTTACCGTCGAGAGTGGGAGACCGGCGTTAATATGAATAAATAAATCTTTTTCTTGTCCCTCTTTCAGTCAGTCAGTGGGATTTACTGAGCGCTTACTGCGTGCAGGGTATTGTACTAATTGCTTGGGAGAGTACAACGCGGCAGTGAAACAGACACGTTCCCCGCCTCCTACCTCACACACGTGTGGTGACCTCTTAATGGGGTGAGCTGAGAAAGTCCGGACAGGGTTCTCGGTCTGGTTCACGCTGCATTCTTTCAGCAGCTAGTCTGAGCAGAACTCTATCATCAAAAGATATTTTAAGCACATTAGGTTTGGCAGTAGAAACTATTAGTCCATCTGGCAATTGTTCTGATACCCGAATTGTAAGAGAGCACGATGGGAATGTAGGGAAATCAAACCATTATCTTGCTTTGAAGTCCTTCACGAATGGACTTCTTTATATAGATCTATTTTTTTAAATTCTCAAAGTGCCACAGTCATGCCGCCGTAGATCAAGGTACACCTAAAATACTGACAAATAACAAGGGGAATTAAGTGATAAATATTGGCGCACAGATGATTAAACATTTTCTGCTCCCCCATTTTCCTTTCTTGAAAAACAAAGCAGTGCTTCTGAATGTGCTGACAACCTATGAGAACATAATAACAGAGCTCGAAGCGGTTTAATTTTTCTCTTTTTTCTTTCCTTTTGATGAAGTTTTTGACAGTTTGCCTCCTACACATTATCAGGAGACAATGAAAACCGTCCTCATGTGGATCGAGCGGGCAGAAACCAAACTGTCTGTGCCTCAGGTCACCGTCACCGAACGGGAGACCATGGAGCAGAGGCTTAGGGATTTGAAGGTACGTGGCTCCGTTTGTTGTGTATTGTTGTACACCTACGGTCCGTGAACAATGAAGGACTTTCGCGTGACCCTTTAAATTGAAATTATTATTGAAATCACTTGAAAACCCTGATGATATCATGAACAATTGAGACAGATAATCAATGTTTCTGTTTGTCTCACAAGAACTTGACTATGTTCTTTATAATGATTTTTTTTTTGGCTGAATATGAAGTGTGTGATTTTTATAGGAGTCTCTGAGGTTTTCCGAAGGGCTGTTTTTCTCCCCAACCTGACTTGTTACTCCTGTTAATTTCCAAGGAGTCAGAAGTGGGTCGAGTGGCCTGTCACCGGACCTTTATAAAGTTGCCGTGAATTCGAACCTTAAGTTGTAAGTTGCTGTGAAAGGGAGGATATTTAGTTTCCAGTGTTGTTGTGGGACGGTAAAGAGAGAATATTAGCTTAGGAAATATTAAAAGGTTATAGCAAAGTTCGACTTCACTGTTATAATAGTTCTACTCATATTGTCTTGGTCGGTTTTGAGATTTGGGGCAGAACACTGATGAAATAGTTAACTTCATCTAGAAATGGGAATGATTCCCTCAAAAATATACTCTCGATGAGCTTCCCGTTCAACTAAATGAGGCTCTGTGAAGGTCACGGAGTCACGGCAACCTGCGGCTCTCTGTGGGGTGCGGGGAGAGACGAAAGCAGAGAGACAGGGAGACCCAGGAAGCAGTCACCACCAAGAATGAGACTTGGTAGAGCTATCCTCCGTTAGGAGAAATAGTATTTATTAAGCACCTCTGTGTGCAGAGCGCTGGCTTGAGCGCTGGGGGAAAAAAAAAAAAAAACCAACCCTGCCCAGATGAGAACTAAATAGGGTCTCTGGTCTCTAAGGGACTCCCCATCAAAGAATCAATGGGGCAGAGGTAGTGGAGGGTTGGCGAGAGACACGTAAGGAAAGATGAAGATAGGGGAAGAAGCGTGGCCTAATGGGTAGAGCACGGGCCTGGGAATCCGAAGGACCTGGCTTCTAATCCCAGCGCCGTCTCTTGTCTGCTGTGGGCAAGTGACTTCACTTCTCTGTGCCTATGTTGCCTCATCTGTAAAATGGGGATCAAGACCGTGTGCCCCATATGGGACAGGGACCGTGTCCAACCCGATTGGCTTGTATCTGCCCGAGCACTTGACACATGGTAAGCCCTTAACAAATACCGTTATTCTGATTATTATAACTTTGAAAAGAATACAGGAGACAAGGACGTCGATGCATATAAAAAGAGCAGAAGGAATCTGCGGCTATTTTAAAAGAGCATCACGCTAATGGATTAGAATGAATGCTTGGCAACTAGTGTTTTCTCGGGTCTGTCACTGTGGTTTGGGATGAACAGATGCTCTACCTGTCAAGCATAAATGTTTCTCATTGAAATGGACGTTTGGACGCGTCGGCCGGCCCCAAACCCACACCCCGTCCTATCTCCCTGGCCAGGCCCTGCAGCGGGCTCTGCAGGAGCAGCAGCCGGGCCTCGACTCCCTCGGGCTCGCCGTGGAAGAGCTATCCCAGAAGGCCTCCCGCCAGATGGGCCAGAAGTACCGGTCCGAGGTCGCCGGGGTCCTTTCGCGCTGGAGGAAGTCGTCGGCCCAGGTGGCGGAAGCTGGCCAGAAGCTCGAGGAGCAGTTGGCCAAGCTTCAGCAGTACCAGGTGAGACGGCTTCGCTTTCCTCTAGCTCCTCGTCCCGGCTCCCCGACTCTCTACTGTGTGATCTTGGGAAAGTCACTTCACTTCTCTGAGCCTCAGTTACCTCACCTATAAAATGAGGATGGAGACTGTGAGTCCCTCTTGGGACGGGGACTGTGTCCCACCCCGATTTGCTTGTATCCACTCCAGTGTTTAGTATGGTGCCTGGCACATAGTAGGCGCTTAAGAAATATCATCATTATTATTATTATTATTATTATCCCTTGGCAACCAGGCAGATCTCAGCCTCTTGGCCTGGAGAAGCCTGCCCAGGATCTTGGTAGGATGTCCCACACCTCCTCCCCACCACCACGAACTCCCGCTCCTCACTGCCATTAGATAGCGCTTGCTACCTCGTTGTCCCATTGTCCCGTCGTCCCGGGAAAAGGTGACTAAGCCCTGCCGATCTCAGCACCTCCAGCCTGCCATCTCCTTGCTGCGGTCCTGACTCGCCTCAGATAGTTCCTTTTTAACAAGAGCCCATTGGATCCTTTTGAAAATCCGCTCTCACCTTCATGCCGTGTCCCCGTTCAGGCCATTTCTAACCCCTCCTTTTCCTTGGTTTACGGAAAGAGCACGGCGGGTCTGATTCCCCAGTGAAATCTGCTTTTCATTCAACGGATAGTCCTGGCCCAAACTCCATCTGCTCCAGGGCGGGTGGGCCCAAGCTTCTTTGATCAGGCGACTCTTTCTCTTTTTTTGCGGGAAACCGAGAGGGTCGTTGGTATTCACCTCTGCTGACAGTGGAGTCATTTTTCACTGTAACGCGATTTCACACACACAGACACACACAAACATAATCACGTTCAGGCAGGTTCTCAGATTCCGTATATCACTCATCGATACTTAGTGTGGTAAACGGGGATTTCTTTATTGAGAGTGTTTCACCGATTGCTTAATCAAGATATCGACCTTTCTTTGTTAATTGGGAGGCAGTTGATGGTTCCAGCCTACCCCCCATAGTCCTCATAAAAGGCCATCTCATCCCACACGCTGATAAAAGCCTTTGTACTACACAAGTGCTTAGTTATAATGAACAGGAACTGGCTTTTCCGGCTCATTTACAAAAATCATTATTTGTGAAACTGTTTGTACATCTGAATCATTGAATTAGTGGCCAGCTCTTAACGTGCACGCAGCGGCATTAATCATCTTCATGCCATTTTTGTTGAGGTTGCAATCTCGACGCAAAGTTTTCCGACGGATCTGTTTTATTAAGACTAAGTTTTTATAGCATCTGAAGCGGAGAAAACTCGTAAAACCTCGAAGTGAGATTAGGCTCTCCTGATGCTTTCCCAGTCCTGAGACAACTGTACTCTTTCTTCAGGGTCACAAAATAGTGCCGGTAAAGAAATGCTAATGAATCTCCAGCCCAAGTGATGGCCTCTTTAATTAAGAACATATTTGGAAATAATGTAGAACCTCTTTTTCTAGTCTAGCTAACTCAGTCGATCAATCAGTGGCATTTGGTGGTGCGGCCTGATGGATGGAGCACGGGCCCGGAAGTTAGAAGATCTGGGTTCTAATCCTGGCTCCGCCACGTGGCCGCTGTGTGACCTCGGGCAAGTCGCTTAACTTCTCTGGGCCGCAGTTCCCTCCTCTGTAAAATGGAGATTAAGAGAGGGAGCTGCCGGTCGGACAGGGACTGTGTCTAAACTGATTAACTTGTATCTACCCCAGCGTTTAGAACGGTGCTTAATACATAGGAAGCACTTATCAAGTACCATCACTATTATTATTTATTAAGCTCTTACCACCTGCCGAGTTCTGTACTAGGTGCTTGGGAGAGTACACTGTGAGTTGGTAGATATGTTCTCTGCCCCCAAGGAGCTTAACTTTTCCCAGAAGAAACATATTCTGAAATAATCTGTTCTGTCGGAGGTTACGTGCCTGTTAAACCAGGAAGATTAGAAAAGAAAAAAGGAAAGTCCATTCTGGTCCACAACCAAACATTTACTCTGCTCTTCAGTTTAGTCCTTTGAGGCTATAGGGGCCTAGTCCAGGGGCCTAGTAGTTGTTGTTGTCCTTTTGTCTTTGGGGTTTTTTTTGGATGAATAGATTATTGTGCAAGGACTTTGGGGTAGGTTTTCTGTCATTTGGGGTTTAAATACCAGTTCTCCCTCCTACTAAGACAGTGCCTGACACATAGTAAATGCTTAACAAATACTAGAATAATCAGCATTACAGTTGGGTGTGCTCCAGGGCGAAACCAAGGTTGGAAAGCGTAGCAGCCTCGGGCCTCAGCTGATGCCACGCACACCTAGAGGTCCATTTCTCTCTTACCCAAATCTATTCTTGTCCACCTGAGGGCCAGTTTAGACCCGATCAGACTTGAGAAGCGGGGAGAAGGTCCCTTGTTTCTCGCATCAGTCTCTATTCGGGTGGTTTAATAGCAGAAAAGGTTGAAGCCAAACGAGGTGAAGCAGCGTGGCCTAATGGATAGAGCCCGGGCCTGGGAGTCGGAAGGACCCAGCTTCTAGTCCCGTCTCCGCCACTTACATGCTGTGTGACCTCAGGCAAGTCACTTCTCTCCTCTGGACCTCGGTTTCCTCATCTGTAAAATGGGGATTAAGATTGTGAGCCCCCTGGGGGACATGGACTGCCTCCAACCTGATTGTCTATCCCAGCACTTAGAACAGTACCTGGCGCATAATAAGAGCTTTGCAATCACCATTTAAAAAAAACAAACAACCCAACTGGGTGTGGCTGGAACCAGAGTGACCCGGATTGCTTCATCCAGCCTCTCTCCCTCCCTCCCTCCCTCTCTCTAATTCTCTCCCTATCTCTTTATTTCTCTGTCTTTCTCTCCCTCTCTCTCTCTTTCTCTCTCTCTCATTCCAGAATGACATCAAAACCCTGAAGAAGTGGATGGCCGAAGTTGACGTTTTCCTCAAAGAGGAGTGGCCTGCTCTGGGAGATTCAGACGTCCTGGAGAAACAGCTGGAGCAGTGCACGGTAAGTAAGGCTCGCCACGGCAGCTGGGCCCGACCGCTCCGTCGGACCCCGTGAGAGACAGAAGGGCACGATCCTCCACTCCCGTAGTCCTCAGCGCCCATCTTTTTCCAAGTGTGAAACGGGGCACGGTTCTTGAACGGAATCGCCCAGAGCCATTGGAAATCCAGGTCCAGTGTACAAGCCAGTTGACCCATCGCATATCTTGTACTCTTAGTGCTCTAGATGGCCAGCTCCTCGTGGGTAGGGAACATGTTTACCAACTCTGTTTTAGTCTCTCATGTGTTCAGTTGAGTGCTCTGCACACAGAAGCACTCAGTAAATCCCACTGATTAATTCACGTGGGCAGTGGATATGTATGCTATGTTGTTTCTGCTGTACTGCTCCGACCGCATCTCCGCGTACACGATGAGCACTCGGTAAATACGATTGATTCATTTGAAAAAGAGAATGGGTTTTGCCCGATCCCTAAATTTCTACCCCCTTTCTCATTTTTTACCGGAGAGAAAAATTAACAAAAAGCTTCCTACAACCGAGGTGTGCGAGGGACGTGTTGCTTCCAACTGTCACCCAAGGCTAGGCTTCGTTTCAGCATATAGCCTCAACTTCCAAAGCGCCGCCCATCAGTGGTATTTATGGAGCGCATACTGCAGTCGACTGTACTGAGCGCTTGGCAGAATACAATGAAACAGAGTTGGTTGAGACATTCTCTTTCCACAGCGAGCTTGCCGTCTAGAGGGGGTGTCAGACGTTAATATAATCAGTACGTTATGGACTTAAATTTCCCAATCACTCTCTGTGCCTGAATGTCAGCCACCTGTTCCTGCTACCTGTTTCTGACACTATGTGTTTAAACCACCATTTAAACTAGAAAATAGGTGTCAAGTCGAAGTTTGATATCAGAGGGTTTCTTTCTAGAAGGGACCGAATATTCAGCAGTTCATGAGAAGCAGCGTGGCCTAAAGGAAAGAGCACGGGCCTGGGAGTCAGAGGGCCTGGGTTCTGGTCCCGGCTCCACCACCTACTGCTCTGTGACCTCGGGCAAATCAGTTAACCTCTCTGTGCCTCAGTTCCCTCATCTGCGAAATGGAGATGCAATACTAGTTCTCCCTCGTCCTTAGACTGGATTATCTTGGGTTATCTTATCTGCGCACACATCCCCTAAGCATTGAAGAACTTGTTATTTATCGTAGCATTTTTCTCCCCTGCTTGATTGCAAGGTCCTTGAGAGCAGGAATCATGACTGCTATTTAAGCTGTCCTCCCCCGAGACCTCAGGATGTTCCTCTGCACCCTGTCGGTGCGCAATAATGATCGCTGAAAGGATCGCCTGTTCTCTAGGTTTTAGTTAATGACATCCAGACCCTCCGTCCCAGTTTGAGCAGCGTCAACGAAACGGGGCAGCAGATGCAAAGCGAAGCCGAGTCGAGAGTCGCATCCGGCCTCGAGGCGGAACTTACGGAGCTGAACGTGCAATGGGATCACATCTGCCAGCAGGTAGGGAGGTTCTGGCTGTCAGTTGAACTCTTTGAATTCTCCCCGAGCTTTCCCAGGGGGAAGGCTGCTCCCCCCACCCAACTTCTTCTCTATCGGGGCCCAGATCCACATCTACCAGCGCCTCTGGGCATTTTGATTAGGGGCTAATTAACCCGCTACCTCACACAGCTATTCCTGCAGCTCGAAAAATGTGCCGAGCACACGTTCTGCACCAAACAATTTAATCTTCCCGTGGGACTAAGACTTCTGAGAAGCCGTCCGTCGACTTGCCGAATAACCCGCTTTGATTTAGGAGTCGTTGGTTTTCGGGGAAATTTTCCTTGAGCGCATGATTGATGTCAAAGGAGAGAAGTTGAAAAAGATATTAAAATGCCTGCAGTTTGGATATGCAGGGGGGAAAAACACACACCCTAAAACTGTGCGGAAAGGAAGCCAGGGCACGGTTACTCTGGAGTTTTGGGTGTTTGAGCAGGTATGCTTGGTCTGCTCTTGGTTTTAACGAAAGGCCCAGCTCAGGCTCTTTAGAATCGAGTTTCCCTGGGTCTGGCGTGGCTTTGCACCCACTGGGCAGTGTTAGCGATGACGGCTCAGCCTGTGCCCATCACAAACTTCCTCGGGGACGAGGCCTGCCCAGCCCAGCGCTCCTGTGGCCATGGATGTAGCTGAAGGGGGCGGGAGGGAAAGGGGTGGAGCAGGGAAGGGAAGAGCTGTTGGAAGGGTCAGGGACTTCCCTGAGAGGGAGACGGGGTCAGTCAGTCCATCGTATTTATTGAACTCTTACTGTGTGCGGAGCACCGTACTTAGTAGTTGGGAGGGTACAAGAGAACGATAAACAGACGCGCCCCCTGCCCCGCAACGAGCTCGCCGTCTAGAGGAGGGAGGGAGCTGGACGGGAAGAGCTATCCAGATGGGTCCATAAAATTGGGAAGGGATATTCTGGGTGATGAAGGTGGGTGAATGCAAGGCAGATGAGCCGGAGTCTCTCGGAGAGAGGAGCAGGTCCAAAAGAGAAGCCGGGCAGCCTAGCGGACAGAGCACGGGCCTGGGAGTCGAAAGGACCGGGTTCTTATCCCTGCTATATCACCCGTCTGCCGTGTGACCTTGGGCAAGTGACTTCACTCCTCTCTACCTCAGCTACCTCGCCTGTAAAACGGGAGATTAAGACTGTGAGCTCCATGTGGGGAGTGGACTGCGTCCACCCTGCTAAGCTTGTATCGACCCCAGTGCTTTGCACAGCGCAAAATAAACACTTAGCCATCGTAAAAAAAAAAATCCAGTGGATGACACATTCGTGACGTGTGACACGCTTTGGGTTTCAGGCCTACGCGAGGAAGGAGGCCCTAAAAGGAGGATTGGATAAGACGGTGAGTCTTCGGAAAGAACTGTCGGAGATGCACGAATGGATCAGCCAAGTGGAAGAAGAGTACCTGGAGAGAGATTTCGAATATAAGACGCCGGAAGAACTGGAAGGAGCGGTGGAGGAACTGAAGGTGAGAAGTCGTTGACTTTTCATTTTGATGGATGGCTCCTTTCAAGGGAGGTGTCAGCCTAACCTTAGGTCCTCTCCTCCATCACTTTCACATGAAGCTGTAGGAATCCAAGTCTGTCAAACTCCTGGACTTGAGTGGGCATCGGACACGTGATGTAGCTGTGTCTCCTTGTCTGCGAGGCCGGCAAAACGGAGGAGAGCTTGATTTTTATTCGCAAGCGGGGGTGCAGCCTCGGCTCGGAGTCCAGCATTTCAGTCTCCTTCCATCCATTCCCCGTCGTACATTCGGAACAGGAAGGACAAAAAGAGCCGCCCCTGAGAAGCGGGACAGCCTGGTGGAGCGAGCTCCGACCCGGAAGTCATCAGCAGTAACAGTGATACTTGTTGAGCGCCAACTGTGTGCAGAGCACTGTACTAAATGCTTGGAAAGTACAATACTGAAGTGAGCAGTGACATTCCCTCCCAACAGCGAGCTCCCGGTCTACAGCCCTAGGCAGGGACATAGAATGTGTCCCACCCGATTAGCTTTTATTGACCCCAGAACTCGGAACAGTGCCTGGCACCTAGTAAGCGCTTAACAAATGCCATTAAAAAAAAAATTCAGGGTGGGTAGACTAGTCTCCTGCCCACATCAAACTTAAGCCTAGATTCTAATCCTGATTCTACCTCTTGCCTGCGTGACCTTGGACAAGTCACCTCACTTCTCTGGCCCTCGGTTCCCTCATCTGCAAAATGGGGAGCAGATGACTGTTCTCCCTCCGATTAAGATTAGTGAGCCCCGTGTGAGACGGGGCCTCTGTCCAATCTCCTTAATTTGAAGCCACCCCAGGGCTTAGAATCCACGTCTCCCGGCTCCCAGAACTAGGGTCCTTCTACTAGGCCATGTTGGTTCGAAAACCAAACCACCCCACTACAACGGCAGATCGCCGATGATGTGGCTGGCCTGGTATGCTAGGAGGGTCCGCTTGGAAAATCCCTGGGAGAAGTACACGTGCTTGTGGGCGGGGTTTGGCTGTAGAAAGGAACCCAGAGACATTCTTTAAAGCCTTCAATCCCCTTGCCCCCTCCTACCTCACCTCACTACTCTCCTACTACAGACCAGCTCGCACACGTCACTCCTCTAACGCTAACCTTCTCGCGCTACCTCGGTCTCGCGCTACCTCGGTCTCGGCTACCTCGCCACCGACCCCCGGCCCACATCCTGCCTCTGGCCCGGAACGCCCTCCCTCCTCGTATCCGACAGACAGTGACCCTCCCCGCTTCAACCTTATCGAAGGCGGATCTCCTCCAAGAGGCCTTCCCGGACTAAGCCCGTCATCCCCCCTCTCCCACTCCCTGCTGCAACGCCCTGATTTGGTCCCTTTATTCATCACCATCCCGCCCGGCCCCACTGCACTTAGGTCCATATCTGTAATTTCTTTATTTCTATTAAGATCTGCCTCCCCCTTTAGACTGTGAGCTTGGTGTGGGCAGGCAATGTATCTATTTTCATATTTTACTCTCCCAAACGTTTAGTGCCGTGCCCTGCGTACACTAAGCGCTCGGTAAATAGGATTGACTGACCGACTGTCATTCTGACCCCGGGTGGGATTTTCCAGAGGGCCAAAGAGGAGGTGGCACAGAAGGAGGCGAAGGTGAAGGTCTTGACGGAGTCGGTGAAGAGCCTGGTGTCCCGCGCCCCTCCGGCGGCGCACGGAGCCTTCCGGAAGGAACTCGACGTCTTCATCGCCGACTTCCAGAGGCTCGGCAGCCGGCTCCACGGGAAGTGCAAGACGCTGGAGGTCGGTGGCTCCGGTCGGTCTCGATGGCGGGAACCCGGCCCCGTGAGGCGGGTGGCCACCCGAGTCCCCCGGGAGGGGAAGTAGGGGAAACGAGAGCGTAGTCGTCGCCCTCCAAATTGTTCACGTGCAAAGCTCGCGGGCCGCTCTGTGGGGAAATTAGGATCCAGCCTCCGGGAGAACGATGGGAGTCCTCTTCCACGTAACTCCTGTAACGGGACTGAGCCCTCCTGCCCCTACCTGCGGTCCCCCGTATCTTCAAATCGTAAATTGTGAATTACTGATTCATTATATTTTATTGTAAATTACTTGACCCAGCCTGGCCTAGTGGCAAGGGCACAGGCCTGGGAGTCAGAGGACCTGGGTTCTAATCCCGACCCCGTCACGTGTCCGATGGGGGACCTTGGGCAAGTCACTTGACTTCTCTTTGTCTAGGTTACCTCCCCTTTACAATAGGGATTAAGAGACTGTCAGCCCCCCCCGGGAGACAGAGATTGTGACCAACCTGACGACTGTGTATCTACCCCAGCAATGCGTACAGTGCCTGACATAGAGTAAATGCTTAACAAATGCCAGCTACTTTTTATTCATATCAATATCTGTCTCGGGAGCAGGTCAGGGTGACGCAGAAGGGAGTGGAGCAAAGGAAAAGGGGGCTTAGTCAGGCCTTAGTCACATGGGGTTCGCCGTCTTGACCCCCGTTTTATGGTTGAGGTACTGAGACCCAGAGAAGTTAAGTGACTTGCCCAAGGTCACACAGCATACAAGTGGTGGAGTGGGAATTAGAACCCAGATCCTTCTGATTCCCGGGCCCGTGCTCTTGCCCCTGGGCCGTCCTGCTTCTCCTGGAGACGTTGTTGGAGATAATACTTCCACCCTCTCGAAGAAGAACCACAATTCAGATTTCCTACCAGACCCACCGTCTTCCACCAAATTAAAGAATCTCCATCGCAGTTCAGAGAGAGTCAGTGAAAGGACAATCAATGCATGGCCTGAATTAGATTTGAATCAGTGAAACTCCAACACGAAGCGCGTCTCAAATGGAGCGTTCTTTAGAGAAGCAGCGTGGCCTAGTGGAAAGAGAAGGGGCCTGGGCATCAGGGGACCTGGGTTCCAATCCAGACCCCGCACTCTGCCTGCTGTGTGACTTTGGGAAAGGCGCTTAACTTTGCTGTGCCTCAGTTTCCCCATCTCAGTTTCAGTTCCTACTTAGACTGTGAGCCCCAGGTGAAAAGACACCGTGTCCAACTTGATCTACTTGTACCTACCCCGGTGTTTAGAGTGGTGCTTGGCACGTGGTATGTGCCTAAAAATACCATAATGATCCTAATGATGATGATAATAAATATCTTGCAATGAAGGAACTTCAAAGCCGTGAGCCTCAGCTTTCCCTTTGTGATGAGGAGGATCCGATAAGGAGACATTCTGACAAATGACACATAATTCGCTTGGCACAGAAACATCACTCAATATAATCTAATGTTATTGGAAAAAAAAATACTTGAGTCTTTGAGGCAAAAACAGATACTCCGGGGCCCCGATATCATTGGTGAGCGTGCCGGTTAGGCAGAGGGAACAAGCTCTTCTAGTTTTAAATAAGTCTAATTCCCAGAAGAGCGTACTCTCTTCTCAGATATTCGACGTGCTGTGATAGAAATGATGATGCGCATTCCATTTGAGCAGCTTTCCGATTCCTGGAAAAGCGAACGGTGTCAGTCTGTGTCACAACATTTCAGTGTTT
Source organism: Ornithorhynchus anatinus (assembly GCF_004115215.2). Taxonomy (NCBI): domain Eukaryota; kingdom Metazoa; phylum Chordata; class Mammalia; order Monotremata; family Ornithorhynchidae; genus Ornithorhynchus; species Ornithorhynchus anatinus. Next base: position 13,224,853 of record NC_041742.1, on the reverse strand, counting down.
CCTCTCCAGGAAGTTTGGGCGTGCTGGTGTGAGCTGTTATCTTACCTGGAGACTGAGAACAAATGGCTGGATGAAGTGGCTTTGAAACTGAAGGCGACCGAGAACGTGTCGGGAGGAGCGGAGGATATCTCCGAAGCCCTGGATGTGAGTAGCAGTCACAGACATCCAAAGTAGCCCGCTGTGGCTCGGGAGGAAAAGCACGCGGAGCGCCAGCCCGGCGACACGAGATTCTGTCCCGGACCCTGGCCGTCGTCCTTCCTTAGTCGTCGCCGGGCCCCGTGTGGCCGAATATTACTTGTGAGGCTCAGTCCATCAATCAGTGGAATTTACTGAGCACTTGGGAAGTGCAGAGCATTCATTCGTTTCATTCGATCGGATTTACCGAGTGCTTACTGTGTGCGGGGCTCTGTACTAAGCACTTGAAGGTATTCAGTACAGCGATAAACAGACAAAATCCCTGCCCAAAACAAGCTGACGGTCTAGAGAGGGAGACTGACATTAATATAAATAAATTAAGCACTTGGGAGAGTACGATGCAGTACAGTTAGCGCACAGGTTTCCTGCCCATAACAAGTTAACATTCCAGAGTCTCCTGGCCAGATATTTATTTGGAAGCTCACGTGTGTTGGATCACATGTGTGTAGTATTCCAGCTTCACGTCTGAGCATGTCCTTTGACAGGCCCGACTTGCCTTCTGATATTTCTGATATTTTATTCCTCAGAAATTTGGTGGCCCAATAAAAACAGACTTGGGGGAATCGAGACGCTCCTTAGTCATTCATATTTCTTTAGTCCTTACTGTGAGCTAAGCACTTGGGCGAGTCCACCGTCCGTTCAGTTGATTCAGCTGTATTTATTGAGTGCTTACTGTGCTCAGTACAGCAGATAGTCGATTTCACTTGGAAGATACGCAGAAGCCGTCCGTAAGGTGGCAGATCATGATTGTTCTTGTGTTTCAGTCCCTGGAGCGGTTGATGCAACACCCCGAAGATAACCGCAATCTGATCCGCGAGCTGGCGCAGACCTTAACCGACGGGGGAGTTTTGGATGAGCTGATCGGCGAGAAAGTGGAGAGGTTTAATTCTCGGCGGGAAGAGCTGCTGACGGAGGTGAGGTTGGGGAGAGCCCCCTTTAGCCCCCAAATCTTGGCAGCCTCGCGGAGAGATGAGCCTCTTTTTCCATTTCACGAAGAAGTTCATTCGTTCAGTCAATCGAATTTACTGAGCCCTTACCGTGTGCCTACCGCTGTATTATGCGCTTGGGCGAGTACAGTAGAACGATTGAACAGACACATTCCCTGCCCACAGGGAGCTCACAGTCCAGACGGGGAGACAGATGTTAATGTAGATAAATGAATTAGAGTTATGTACGTAAGTGCTGGGGGGCTGGAATGGGGGATAATAATAATAATGATAATAATAATTATAATGGTATTTGTTAAGCGCTAACTATGTGCCAAGCACTGTTTTAAGCACCGGGGTAGATACAGGGTCATCAGGTTGTCCCACGTGGGGCTCACGATCTTAATCCCCATTTTTCAGATGAGGTAACTGAGGCTGAATGCCAAATGCCCAAAGAGTACGGATCTTTGGCGGTAAAGATGCAAATTTAGCATCTGTCTTTCTTGTACTAGTTTTTTTCCTTTTCATTGTCTTTGTTTTCATTCCCCAAAGAGTGAACCCTGAACCTTTCGAGCCTAGGGTTGCCTTCCGGAATCTTTGCACTCCTTAGTGCAAGTTGTTTCCCGCCCCCTCACAGCAAAAACTAATCAGCCTTATTCCTTCCAGTCACTTGAGTTTTACTAATCCATTCAGCAATTAGAGTTTGTCTAAAACGACGATGGTCTATTGATCTAAGTAATGACATTTTAACCTGGGCAACTGGAGTGTCTCTGTCACGAACAGATTGAGTACATATATATTATGCATTTTATCTGGAAATCAATGTGCAGTTTTTAGGAGAAAAACGTTCAAGTGAAAGGTGGGAAAAATTACAGTAAAACATAGGTTTGCGTTGTTCTTACCCGGTTTTCCTGGGAAGTGTGGTTATTGTGCTCCACTGACCTCAAGAGTAAATTCCACAGGGCTGAGAGTCGGCAGACTCAGTTTCTACTCCCAGCTCAGTCACTCTGAACAAGCCACTCTACCTCTCTGGGCCTCTGTTTCCTCAGGTACAAAATAGAGAGAATAACGTTTTCCTCTCCTTCCCACTCCAGGATGGCCGAATGATCATTATAATAACAATAATGGCATTTGGTCGATAGTACTCGTTAAATGCTTAGTAGGTGTCAAGTGCTGTTCTAAGTGCTGTTGTAGACACAAGAAAGTCAGGTTGGACACCTTTCCTGCCCCGAGGCTCAAAGTCTTAAGTAGGAGGGAGAACAAGTATCCAGTCCCCATTTTACAGCTGAGGAAAACGAGAAGCAGAGACGTCAAATGACTCGCCTAAGGTCACACAACAAACAGTTGGTAGGGTCAGGATTAGAACCCAGGCCCTCTGACTCCCAGGCACGTGCTCTTTCCACCAGGCCACACTGCTTCCCGGTATTTGTTAAGTGCTTACTTTGCGCCAAGCACTGTACTCCACACTGGGTTAGATGCAAGGTAAGCAGCTGGACCTGATCCCTGTCTCACGGAGGGGCTCACAGTCGCGCTGACTGGTGCCCGCTGTGATCCAGCGGTCGATTCAGAGTGATTTCTCACTCCGTTACATAGATTGGAATATGAGTCCCCTCCATCTTCATTCATCTGTTCATTCACTGTATTTATTGAGCGCTTACTGTGTGCAAAACACAGCATTCATTCATTCGGTCATATCTATTGAGCGCTCACTATGTGCAGAGCACTGTACTAAACACTTGGAAAGTACAGTTTGGCAACAGATACGGTCCTTACCCAATGACGGGCTCGCGGTCTAGAAGGGGGACACAGGCAACAACAAAACATTAGCCAAAAAAAAAAACAAACCGAGCATCGATAGCGTCAGGATAGATAAATAGAATTATAGATATATATGCATCATTAATTCAATAAATAGAATAACAAATATGTACAAATACACAGGCGCCGTGGAGCAGGGAAGGGGGTAGAGCAGAAGGAGGAGTCGGGGCGGTGGGGAGGGGAGGATGGAGCAGAGGAAATGGGGGGCTCAGTCTGGGAAGGCCTCCTGGAGGAGGTGAGCTCTCAGGGCTTTGAAGGCGGGGGAGAGAGCTAGTTCGGCAGATGTGAGGAGGGAGGGCGTTCCAGGCCAGAGGCAGGATGTGGGCCGGGGGTCGACGGAGCGACGGGCGAGAAGGGGGCCCCGTGAGGACTAAGTGCTTGGGAGGGTACAATGCAAAAATAAACCAACACGATCCCCCGCTCACAAGAACCATACAGTCTAGAGTGGGAGACAGGCATTAATAGCAATAAATAAATGTATTCATTTGTGGCACCCTCCGCAACCCCATTCATTTATTGTGGCCCCGTTCCCCAAGTACAATCCAGTAAGGAAGGAAAGCCAGCTGGCGGTGTCTCGTCCCGTCCAGAGAGATGCAGGCTCCCCGGATGGGTCCTGGGAGGTCGCCGTCACCGAGCTTCCCTCGAGAGCTCCTCACCCAGTACCTGAAGGAGCACGGCCTGGTGAATAGAGCACAGACCTGGGAGGCAGAAGATCATGGGTTCTGATCCAGGCTCTGACACGTGTCGTCTGCTGGGTGACCTTGGGCAAGTCGCTCTACTTCTCTACGCCTCAGTTCCTACATCTGTAAAACGGGGGTTAAGACCGTGAGCCCTGTGTGGGAAAAGGACTGTGCCCAACACAGTTGTCTTGGGCCTACCCCAGCGCTTAGAACAGCGCCTGGCACATAGTAAGTACTTAAAAAATACCATAATTATTATTATTAATTATTACGATGATTATCATTAGCAAGAGGGGCAGGGAGCCAGATGGTGGGAGGCCCTGGAGAGGTACGTCAAGCAGACGGTGATATTTATTGAGCTCTTTACTGTGTGCAGAGCACTGTACTAAGCCCTCGGCAGAGTAATAATGATAACAATAATAATAATGGTACTTATTAAGCACTTACTATGTCGCAAGCACTGTGCTGGGGTAGAAACAAGATGATAAGGTTGGAAACAGTCCCCGCCCCACGTGAGGCTCACGGTCTTAATCCTCATTTTAGATGAGGTGACTGAGGCTCAGAGAAGTGAAGTGACTTGCCCGGGGTCACACGGCAGTTCGGTTTAGTTCAGTTCAATAGTATTTACTGAGCACTTACTGTGTGCAGAGCAGCGTACTAAGCACTTGGAAAGTACAGTTCAGCAACAGAGAGAGAAAATCCCTGCCCACACGGGGCTTACAGTCTAGAAGGGGAGAGACGGACATCAAAACTGGAAAGTAGGCATCCATATGAATGAATGGAATTACAGAGATATGCGTATATACAACTGTATAAACATAAATGTATGGGGGAGGAAAACTGGGAACGCGCTGAGGTGATGCAGAAGGGAGGGGGACCTGAGGAAAAGGGGGGCTTAGTCTGGGAAGACCTCTTGGAGCAGGTGAGCTTTCAGTAGGGCTTTGAAGACGGGAGCCGAAATTAGAACCCGGGTCCTTCTGACCTCCAGGCCCACGCTCTATCCACTAGGCCAGAGAGTACGATGCAACACAGGGAGTAAACCTTTTCCCGGTCTAAAGGGAGCGGGGAGGGGATGGGAGAGCTCGGCTCCTCACAAGCCCTCCTAAATCCCCTTGTCCCAGTTCGGGTGGGCACTGCCCCATCCCTGCCCACCCAAGATTACGGAGCTATTTTAGGGTCACTGGCCGGGATTTTAATCAACGCTTATTCTCAAGAAGGACTCGATCAGTGAGAGGAGATGCTCCCGAAGAGCATGGTGCGGACTTGCAACTATTCTGCAGAAAGAAAGCTTTTGAAGAGAGAGTCAAGGAAAGGGTGTTATTTATGGACTTATCGATCATAGTTTGTCTTGATGGACTTAGTAGGATTCCGGAAAGGTCCGATGCTGAATAGAGAGTGTAGCAGAACGGGGAATTGCGCTTGAAGCTTAAAATGTCACGAACCGCTTAATTCTCTCTGAAACAGTCCTCAGATGAGCCGCACTGGATGAGTTTCCTTTTAACTTGGGGGGTCTGACCTTTTCTCGGACAAGCGATTTAACCCCTCTTCCCTCCTCGGTTTTCTCGGGTACGAGTAGGGAGTGGAGACTAACGGACGGAATATGTCCCGTGGCCCAACGAGACTCTCGCGAGGTGGAGCGTAGAGTCGGTCCCACCCCCACCATGCCACTGACCCCAATTCTCCTCTGGTCCGGTCCTCATTCATTCAGTCGACTATACTTATTGAGCGCTTACTGCTTGCGGAACCCTGTACTAAGTGCATGGGTAAGAACTGTACAGCAATAAAGAGAAACTGTCCCTGCCTACAATGAGCTCACACTCTGGATGGGGGAGACAGCCATCAATACAAATAGACATCACTATAAATAAATTTACAGGTATATACCTGTGTGCCGTGGGGCGGAGAGAGGGGGAAGGAACAGAGGGAACGAGTCAGGGTGACGCAGAAGCGGGTGGGAGATGAGATACTTGTCCTTTCTCCTGAGATAGGACAAGCCTGTGGCTTGTCCAGCCTGGGCCTCTAAGGATGCTCAAAGGATAGTATAACGGTGGCCAGACTGATGGCTGACGATGCAGCCAACGAGCTTATTTTTTTATTAATAGTATCTGTTGAGTGGTTATTATCTGCCAGCCTCTATGCTAAGCACTGGCGGAAAGACAAGGTAATCAAGCTAGACACTGTCCCTGTCCCACAGGGGGCTCACAGTCTTAATCCCCGTTTCGCAGGTGAGGTAACTGAGGCCCAGAGAAGCGAAGTGACTTGCCTAAGCGCCTCAGGCCCGCTGCAAGAGGCCCCCAGAGTCTCCAGCTGGCAGGGCTATTGTTAAATAGAAGGAGGCCCAGATCTACCTCTGAACAGGATCCTCTGTTATAGGTAGCTTGCTTTGCAAGAGATTGCTTACCACCCTCTTATCCCAGGTTATCTCTTGGTAGGTCTTAGAGAACGAACTATAAGGGAAGTGGTATTTTTCTTTAACATTTCCGGGTTCCGAACTCTTGGCTTTAGCCACACCGACTTCCCCGTCGTTACGCTCTGCCTTTCCACCACCCTGGCAGTGACCTCCCTCAACCACTGCAGCGGGCCCGGCGAAATGGCACCCGTCCGTGTTCAAGGTGACTTCCCTCGTGCGGGGAGCCTTATCTGTCCACACCTGTTCTCATAATGAATGTTTACGTGAAGAATAGCCGACGTGGGCGGGTGCCAGTAAAACCCTTCCAGCGGGAGGGAAGGACCCACACATCACTGGGATATTTACACAATTAATTGAGCGCTGCAGTGAGAGGGTTTTAGAAGAATGATACTGTATACTCGGGAAAGAAATACTGGTCTCGAGCCAGAAGATGGCTTCGTGTTCGATCCTGTATCTTTCTTTCTTTAGTTTAGTTAACCAAGGGCAAGACGAGTTCTCGTGCAGCTGGGCGAGCAGTCAGCTTTGTTTTCTCCCCTTAATCCCGTCGTTTTTCTCCACGGGTTCAGTTTATCCAACAATAAGCCTTAAAGAGGAGCTTAGGTTTTAACTGGGGAGGGATGGTCGTCGGATCGTTCCTATCCGACAATCCCTGGCACGCAGTTAACGTTGAAGAATTACTATTGCTACTATTGGTATTAATATTATTGTTATCATCATCATCGTCGCTGCCGCGTGGATCAGTGCGGTGAAACGTTTTACTGTTTACTACATAGGGACTTGGGTTCAGTTCCTACTGGCCTCCCTGACCAGTCGCTCTTCTCAGCCTTCCCGCTGTTCCTGTGTTGTGGTTTTTTTTTAAATTTCAGTGGTATTTGTTAAGTGTTTACCGTACGCCAGACACGGTAATAAGGCCTGGGTTAGATACGGGGTTGGACTCAGTCCGTGTCCCACGTGGGGGTCACAGTCCTAATTCTCATTTTGCAGAGGAGGGCACTGAGGCAAAGCGGCGTTAAGTGACTTGTCTCAGGTCACACGGCTTGCAAGTGGGGGATCTGGGATTGGAACTTTGGTCCTTCTGACTCCCAGGCCTGTCGCTCCTAGGTGGATTGTGCTTCATAGATCGACTGCTTTATGTTGCGTGGGAGCAGGAGGGTGAGCTGTATTCTTGAGGCAGTGTGGGGGTTTAATGTAATGAGGCGAGATTGAGGAAGTTTTCTGTCCTCTTTCCGTGTCTCTTGCTTCTAGGATTCTCTCCCAAGTTCTTAACCCAGAGCTCTGCAGTCAGCAGGTGCTCAAGCAGTAATACTTGATTGACTGTCCGTATTACTGCTCGATTGGCTCACTGGTCATCTCCAACTTACCGCTGTCAATTGGAGGTGTCCAGTGGTCCAGAGGGAGAAGAGCCGTGCACCGCCGTGCCTCAGCTAAATGGTGTCCTAGAGCAGCTTCCTCCTGTTAGAGCAGCAGAAAACCTCTGCCGATCCGTTTAAAACAAACCATAGCATTCCCTCCCTTGATTTTGTAAATGACTGTTGCCCCCACACAAATTGACTTCCTGAGAAACTCGGTGAAGATGTCTGAAATATTGAATTTCAGTATAGTGGCTGTATCTCTGTAATGAGGGGGGGTCCGACACTAGTAGTTCATTGTGTGACCTTCAAAGCCCGGGGTCAGATTCACTAGGGAAGGTATGGATTACCAACCCAGTTTCAGGGTGATTGGCCCGTAATCCGTCGAGGCAGCATTCGGCCCTGCATCCTGATGGACGGCCCCACTCTCTCCGCACACCGAGGGAAAAGCCGTTCTCGAGACGCTCCTCCTGCCCCCGGAACCACATTCATCTTGACCTCATGCCACCCCTCAACTAATTTGACCTCCTCTGGCCGTTGAGCGGAGCTTTCCGAGATCTGGGAATGGGGAGTGCGGAACCAATCGCCAAGCGATTGGCTCGGAAGGCAGCGACCCGCCGGCCTCGGGGTTTCATAGAACAGCATCCCACGGGTCACAGCTGGATGAGGCAGAGGGTAATTGTGAGGCGCCCCTCACGAGCATCTTCCGCAGACACCATAGCCCAAGCGCGGACCCAGCAGTGTGAACAGAGGGGGCTCAACCGAAAGACATCCCGGGTGGAAAATGTCAAGAGCAGGAACACTAGGCCACGCTGATTCTCGGTTTCAGGACTTTGATCAGAATTTAGTGATTTCACTCTGTGTTTGGAGTTTCTCTCTCTGGAATTGAAAAACGAATCCAATTCATTGGTATTAATGATTTTCATTTCATTGTGGATGGGAAATGTGCTTACCGACTCTGTTATTTTGTACTCTCCCAAGCACTTAGTACAGTCCTCTGCGCCTACCAAGTGCACGGTCGAGACTGTCGATAAAGTGGCTATGTTGTGCAGAGCGCTGCGCTAGACACTGGGGAAAAAACATACGGGGATGAGAAAAAAACCTGGTCCCTGTCCCCCAAAGGGCTCCCAAACTGCACATAATGGAGGGGAGAAGAGTTGAGAGACAGCCATCCAAGGAAAACTGGAACAGTTTTAAAACAGCCAAATGAAAGCCAAGGACAAAGATAATAATAACCTTGGTATTTGTTAAGTACCCACTGTGGGCCAGCTCCGTTCTACGCACTGGGATCGATACAGGCTAATCGGGTTGGACCCAATCCCTGTCCCCCATGGGATTCACAGTTTTAATCCCCATTTGACAGATGAATTGACCGAGGCACCGAGAGTGAAGTGGCTCGCTCAAGATCACACACAGCAGAGAGGTGTGGAGCTGAGATTAGAACTCAGGTCCTTCTGACTCCCAGGACCGGGCAACGAGCGGGCCAGGACTCCGTGGCTAGAGGGAGGAGCGGATTTGGGGCTCCTTGGGGCTCAGAGCTCACCAGCCTCAGCTCGCATGGAGGGGCGGGTTTTCCACCAAGGGGCACCCCGGATTCAACTCGCACAGGCCCCCCCGGGTCGCGGTGTCTGTCGGGCCGTGTCGGGGCAGTCCCGGTCTCGGCAGCGTCTGGGATTTTCCAGGCAGCGGCCGTGGCGAAGGTCAAACGAGCGTCTGTGCGTATGTAATCTCCCTCGAAAGGCTTAATTGTGTCAACAGATCCCTGGGGGGAACCGCAAATTCTGGAATGAAGAATTACAGATGCCGAGTCTGTTTGTTATCATAAGCCCGTCCATTAATTCCCAAATTAATTCCAACCAAAGCACGGTACAGTAGGTTTAATCATTTCAGCAGGCCTGGTCCCTTTTCAAATGGAAAAATAACCATTAAATCATTGGATTCTTCAAGATAACTTTATAATTATTTATCGTAAGGCGAGGGGGACTTTTCCATCATTTAAAATGAAGTTTTCTGCGGCCGTTTCTCATCCACTGGAAGTCAAAGCTTTCCTTAACCAGAGCTGCTGCCCTCATTCCTCTTGGACAGTTTCTTCCAACTGAATTTCTCTGACGGGATTCACCCCTGACTTGGGAGCAGGCAGTGTGGAAATACAAAGAGCCGCATGAATTTTTCAAGGAAGCCAGCGTATAAGAGAGTGAGAGAGAGAAATACGCACAGTGAGCCAGAGTGAGAGATAGGATACAGTCAGACATTCACAGTCTCATTTTAAGGCTTCTGTTCCTTCAGTTCCCCTTCCCCATATGCCTATAACCTAACAATTGTCTGGTACTTAAGAAGCCACACTATTGTAGCATCAGTCGTCTCTCCGTCGCATCATGCCGGTCGACTCCTTCCATTCTCTGATTCACTGGACCCTGTGGTGAGACACTGACCCGGGAATCCGTTATCCATCTCTAACCACTTGCACCGAGTCCCCGGCAGGTGTGGCCATGCCCAAGGATTAAGTTAATAGAGTCGAAAATTCCATTTTGAGTCTTGCCGTTTACTCCTTCTCCTGAGCAATCCTCCTTTATCTTTGCTCACCTCTGCTTCTCAGCTACAGGCGTAGCTCCTCTGATGTGTTTTTCACCTGTACAGTTCAGGTAAACCCTCTAGACCGAAAACTCATTGTGGAGGGGGAACATATTTACCCTATTTATTACCCTATTTATTATTCATCATCCTATCGTTACCCTATTTATTTTGTCATTACCCTATTTATTTTGTTAATTTTGTTAACGAAATGTACATCGCCTTGATTCTATTTAGTTGCCATTGTTCATACGCGTTATTCTTCCCCTTGACTCTATTTATTGCCATTGTTCTCGTCTTTCCGTCTCCCCCGATTAGACCGTGAGCCCGTCAAACGGCAGGGACTGTTTCTATCTGTTGCCCACTTGTTCATTCCAAGCGCTTAGTACAGTGCTCTGCACATAGTAAGCGCTCAGTAAATACTATTGAATGAATGAATGAACATATTTACCAACGGTGTTGTAGTATACTTTCCCGAGCATTGAGTACAGCGTTCTGAACACAGTAAGTGCTCAGTCAATATCGCTGATGGATCGATGGATTATGAATCAGGGTTCAGACTGAAACAAAAATTCCCAGGGCAAACTCCTGGTCCTGCTACAAACGCCATATATGATTTTGAGAGCAGTTCCATCAATATCACCTAATTGGTTTTATTTTAATGCTATTTGTTAAGTGCTGACTAAATGCCAGGCACTCTACTAAGAGCTGGGGTAGATACAAACTAATCAGGTTGGGCACAGTCCCTATCCCACATGGCGCTCCCAGTCTTAATCCCCATTTTACAGATGAGGAAGCTGAGGCTTAGAGAAATTAAGTGACTTGCCCAAGGTTGCGCGGCAGACAAGAGGCGGAGCCGGAATTAGACCCCAGGTCCTTCTGACTCCCAGGCCTGTGCTCTATCTAGGCTACTACATTCTACAGGGGGAGACAGACATTAAAATAAATTTCAGGTCGGAGAAATGATAGAGCGTAAGGATATTTCTATAAGGGCAATGGGACTGGAATGGTTTCCAAGTGATTAAGATGTTACACGGCCAAGTACGTAGTTGACACAGAGCAGACGGCCGACCGGGGAAAAGGGGGACTTTAGCCAGGGAATTGATCCATTAGGAAGGGACTAGCTGGTCGATTTAATCCTTCGACTTGGTGAGTTCTCTCGGCGTGATTGCGTGAGAAGGTTGGCCTTTGGCATCTGTTCTGTTTCTGCTCTCTCTGTGTATTTGCTCTGCCCTTTTGGCCTCCTCCCATTTCCTCCTCCCCAATTTTCCTCTGCCCTTGGTTCTTCTGGGTGAGTCCTCCAGCCTGTTCTGAGCCCTCCACTCTTCAAACCCCTCCTGAAGGCCCATCTCCTCCAAGAGGCTTTCCCTACTTCCCTCTTACCCTCTCCCAAATGCTTAGTACAGAGCCGTGCACACAATAAGTGCTCAATAAATCCCACTGACCGACTGCCTGATTGACCGCTCTATCCTGCTTTCCTCACCAACATAATTTGCCTTTCCGACTTGGAATTGCTGCTAACTCCCTCGACTTAGATTATCTTTACACCGACATCTACTACAACCATTACTTTGACTAAGAATAAAAATAGTGTTAGTCTTTAGCGAGATTTTACTTTATGCTGAGGAAGTTCTAAGTTCTGGAACATAGGCGAGCTAATGAGATGGGACACGGTTCCTCTCACGTGCGGGACTCACCGGCTGAGGGAAGGAGAACAGGTATTTCAACCCCCAGAGAAGCAGCGTGACAATGGGCACAGCGCGGGCTCGAGAGTCGGAAGGACCTGGGTTCTAGTCCCGGCTCCAGCACCTGCCTGCGGTGTGACCTTGGACAAATCGCTTAACTGCTCTGCGCCTCAGTTCGCTCGCCTGTAAAGTGGGGATCAAGAGTGTGAGCCCCATCTGGGACGGGGACTGTGTCCAACCTGATTAATTATATCTACCCCAGGACTTAGAACAGTGCCTGGCACATAGTAAACACTTAATAAATACCATTAAAAAAAATAAAGCTGAGGCACAGAGATATTCAGTGACCCGCTCAAGGACACAGTGTGTGACGGTTGCGGAGACAGGACTAGAACCCGCCTCTTGTGACTGAGGAGATTACCATCTAATGCAGGAGCTGATGGTTCATTTCTCTGTCCCTTCTTCACCTGTTAGTGCATAGAAATGTAAAACCAAAATAGCACAAAAGAAAGATCTATTTAAAAAATGGATTTATGTTCATTTCTCGGAACTCTTGTATATAGGAGCATTACGTTGGAAGACTCTGGGACTATATTTGAGTTGGTTTTGTCACCTCATGTGAATACCTGCAAGAAAGATTTGTCCTAAGGACCTTTCCCGGCCCAGGGCAGTGGCAGGGCTTTTGATACTTCACAATTATGGAACTTGTTAAGCACTCACTTTGTGCCAGACACTATACTAAACGCTGGGGTAAATACAAGATAATCAGATAGGACACAGTCCATGTTTTAAATGGGACTGACAGTCTTAATCCCCGTTTTGCAGGTGAGGGAACTGAGGCAACAGAGAAGTAAGGTGACTTACCCAAGGTCATACAGCAGATCATTTGTGGGGCCAGCATTAAAATACAGGTCCTTCTCAATCCCAGGCCCTGGCTCTATCCATTAGACCACCTCTCCTCCCCTTGCCCCATCCCAGAGGGGAGAACACCCCCCCACCTGTCTGTTGTGTGACCTTGGGCAAGTCATTTAACTTCTCTGGGCCTCAGGTACTTCGTCTGTATAATGGGAATTGAGACTGTGAACCCCACGTGGGGCAGGGACTGTGTTCAACCTGTTTCGCTGGTATCCACCCTTAGGACAGTGCGTGGCAGATAGTAAGTGCTTAACAAATACCATGATTATTATTATCATTATTATTATTAACACACCACCACAGACTCCCAGAAGGACAGAGCCATGGTCATCGGCCCACCCGGGCCGCACCCTAAGAGCCGGTGGAAAACCGACTCGGGCCTGGTCAGGCTAAGCCACTGTGCCTCACAAACTGGGGTTTGGGATTCTTCTTGTGCGAAGGGTCTGATTCTCAAAGACCCTGTCTCACTTGTGGAGAGGGATTATCCATCTCGAACGAGATTGTGCTAGCCATGACCCACTTCCAAGCCCACTAAGTCTCCTGGCCTCCGTAATGAGATCAGGAGAGTCATTCGGTCTCAGAATAGCAGAACGCCAAGGGCGCGGTGGCTTCTTTCCCTTCGGCCGTTCGGTGCAAAGTCCCCGACAGAATTCCCTAGTCTCTGTGCGGGGCTTGGAGCTTCGAGGACCTCCGATATCGACCCGGCGCCGGCCCACTGTCTTCCAGCAAAGCCGAATGAGCGGCAGGAAGCAGCGGAATTCTTCTTACAGAAAGGTCCTCGTGACCCGGTTCAAAACTCTGTTCGGGGGCAGGAGGGTTGGGAAAGCTGAGGAGATTATCCACCTGAAATGCTTTTAACTTTATTTCTTCTCAACCTTCAGGCCGTGAGGAGGCAAAAGGTCCTGGAACAGAGCATCCAATCTGCTCAGGAGATCGACAAAACCCTCCGCTTGATCCAAGAGTCCCTTGCGGTCGCCGACAGACAGTTGGCCGCCTACCTCGCGGACAGAGTGGACGCCGCCCAGGTCCCTCAGGAAGCCCAGGTGAGGGAGGACGAGTCGGTTCGGAGCCGTCGTGGTCATCGTTTTCAGCAAGGCCTTTGGGTTCTGAAATAATGTTAGCATCTCCCTTGATTTTATTGCCGTGACCTGCGTTTTCCCTGACAACATTGAGCGTTCTCCCTCAGGGGAATTTGAGGGAATGGGGGGAACTGGGGTTGACGGCCAGCCCGCGGGGAATTGAACGGGCAGTGGCAGAACCCTGAGGCAGGGGCAGCCTGTTAGACAGTGACGGGTGCAGTTCCACCTCGGCAATCTCCCCTCCAAGGTCACCGGGCACAGTTTGGATCCTAAAGGCGGGACACAATGGTGTGATGATATTCCTAGTGACAGCGACGACGACTGTTTAGTTCCACCAGCCGGAGGCACCAGCATCTCTGCTGTACTCTCCAGCAGTTACTTAAGTAAATAGGTCCCAAAGCAATGAGCGATTCAGCACTCACAGTTTTTTTATATTTTATTATGAGTTAAGCGCTTATTACGTGCCAGGCACTATACTAAGCGTTCAGGTAGAGACAAGGTAATCAACTGGACACGGTCCATGTCCCACAAGAAGCTCACAGTCTTAATCCCCATTTTACAGATGAGGGAATGGAGGCACAGAGAAGCGAAGTGACTTACCCAAGGTCACAGAGTAGACAAGTGGCAGAGCTGAGATTAGAGCCCAGATCCTCTGACACTAGGCCACGCTGCTTCTCACCTGCCTCGGGTCATCATGCCGCCCACTCGGATGAACCAGAGCTTCGCAGTGAAGTTTCCACAGTTGGAGACTGGGACGGTGACTCATTCGGGGATTGATTTAAGCAGACACCGTGGGCCAAGCACTGGGTTAAACGCTGGTATAGATGGAGGATAAATGAGGCAGTCACAGTTCCCTGCCCCCCACAATTGCCATTTCATCGCCGGTGTTCCCAAATAGCTTCTACCCGAGTGGGTGGGGGCATTTACACGGTTGCATCTACACCCCAATAACTACAGGCAACTAAGCAGCACAAGTTACTTTCTGGTTGAGGCTAAGGGTATTTTCAACATCGTATTGTCCTTCACAGTTCATAGGTGTTATCAAATACGTCGCTTGTATAATGGAACTAACACTGAATAGAAAGCGAACCTTTGATGCTTCCCTTAGGAAAGAACCTTTTAGGGAACATTTCAGTAATCACTATGGTTAATTGGTTTGTAGTCTCTTGTCCCTCTGAATCTCCTTCTTCCGAAATATGAATGTAACCGTTAACTAGGTCTATCGGTTCATCAAGTATTTTTGCATGTAATAGACCATTAGAGAAATATATATTTTACGATAACTGTGTAGTCACTGGTCGAACAGGGTGTGGGGTTAGGAAAAAACCTCGAATTCCACTAATACTAATTTATCATTTTCCGTGTAATTTGGTAGTGGCTCCTTTTTAACAAATCTTCAGATGTGGTTCTGGACTATTTTCCAGCAAAGTTACCTAAAAATAGCAAAGTATAACACAAATATGAACCTAAATCTACTTAAATTAGACCAGAAGCCTTACTAATATTTAGCAACCAAGTTTAATATATTCTGAGGATTTGGGTGGCACCTGCTTTTTTGAAATAAAGTGTGACGTTGAATTCACCAAGTGGTACTGCATAAACCTGGCGAGTGCAGATAAGCCGGAGCTGTTGAATCTCCCTCTTTTGCCGCCTCCTCTTCCGCCGTCTCCTTCTCCCCTTCTTGTTCCTCCTTTTTCTCCTCTTCCTCCCCAGGGTCCCTTGCTTCCTTCCTCTCCCCTTCCTCCCTCATTCTTCCTCCCTCATCTCTCCTCCTCCTCCTCTCGAATGGTAGAATCTATCCACCAAATATAAACGAAGGGTTTTCAAGTTGTGGGTTAGTGTTAATAATATACAGCTTTTCCAACTCCAAAAGGTCAGCGATATTGATCCAGGGAAAATATAAGCCCACATGTCCTTTTAGCACATGGAACGGGTAGAGATTCCCCAAAAGCGGGTTTGACTCATTTGCCCATTTTCGACTTCTGCTTGGATGTCCACCTTAGTATCATCTCTCTTCCTTCTGCGTGTGTCTCACCCCACCCTGTGGCACCGGGTTTTTAACAGAATCGTTGTATCTGTCTTTTCGTGGGACTGGCATCGCTGTCGTCATGGAAAACAAGTAATTCTCAACCTCCTAAAATGAGAAATTCATTATTCTGGTCTTTGTCAAATGCTTACTGTGTGTTCTAGGCACTGGTAGTCACAAGATCATCAGGCCCACACTGGGCTCACGGTCTAAGTAGGAGGGAGAACGGGTTTTGAACCCCCATTTTGCAGATCAGGGACTTGAGGCCCAGAGAAGTTAAGTGACTTGCCCGCGGTCACACAGCAGGTAAGCGGCAGAGCTGGGATTGGAACCCAGATCCTCTAACTACCGGGCTCGCAGTGTTGTATTCCGGTGCCCTCTGCTCCACACAACCGCCCCAACCTCCTCGAGCCTGTGGACACGGGTCGAAGGGCTGAGGCCCGGGGCCTCTGGTTTTTCCCTCTCTGCCTGTCTACACATGGAGCAGAAGCTGGCGCGGAGACAGGGTCCTGGCCATAGCAGCCGATCGTCGACGTTGCCGCTGTTTGTTAACGAGATTTTTAAACGTTTTCTCCTCACAACGAACCCGCTTCACTGTGCCTCGTCAGCACATTTTTTCTGCCATTCCCTTCATTTCATTTGCCTTGATGCTGCAGTAGCAACTAATCCTCGGTGATTCACACCATTCTCCTCATCAGGCTTTCCTAAATCCCTAACAATTTTCCCTCCTAAGCGTGTTTCCTATTTTTAATTAAGAACCACTCCTCTGGCACGCTATTGTATTACTTCTGTTCTCCCCTTCTGGCGAAATGTTTTCCCACTTGGCTTTATCGAGAGTCGTTGTCCGTTTCATATTTCAGAAAACCTCCCGAATTTATTTATCCGAGCTTGTTTTATGTTTTTGTCGTTTCCCCCCCTTCATTCACTGAATATTCGGAGCGGTCTTGGCTTCATTTTGCTTGTCGTGGCTGTCATTAGCTTGATCTAGGAAGATGGTGAGTGGAGGAAAATGGTGATTACAGGCCCAGAGCCGAGCTTGGCTAATTGTACGGTGCTCAACTGCAATCACCCTGAGTTTCTTTTAAGTTTTAGAGCTTCTTGGTTGGTTTTTTTTGTTTCTTATTGGTATTTGTAACGTGGTTACTATGTGTCAAGCAACGTTGTGAGTGCTGAAGAGATACAGGGTTATGAGGTGGGACGCAGTCCTTGTTTCACATGGAGCTCACAGTCTAGGAAGTGGGATTCAATCTCCATTTTGCAGGTGAGGTAACTGAGACACAGATAAGTGAAGTGAGTTGCCCAAGGTCACATAGCAGGCAGTTGGCCCAGCAGGGATTAGAACCCAGACCCTCCGGCTCCCAGGCCCGGACTCTTTCCTCTCGGCCACGCCGCTTCCCACTCTCTCGCTCGTTCTCGGTCATCATTTCAAATTGTTTCTCTTGACAGGTGTTATTAATTATCAAGTGACAAAAGTGAAGAGGCTCCCTTGGGCCTGGGGGCAGTGAGCATGGGGGGCAAGGCCAAGTTGAGCCAGGGTATGTGGGCACAACGTCAGAGTCGTCCCACAGGCCCGCAGCTATGTCACTGGCTTAGGGTGATGGGCAGAGAATACCCTGAAAAGTATCTCATCCACCGGGGTACGTGATCTATTTTTAGGGCCCTTCAGGAAGCTCCTGGCCCAATATTTTTCCTCCCCGACTCTTCCGGGCCCCGTGCTTCTGGCCCCGCTGCGCAACTATCGGGCCCTTCAACGCTGGCAGTGTCCACTCGCCTGGTCAGAACCGGTAGATGGCAGAACTGCCCTGGGGGGCTTCTAGCACATAGTTCAGGGTGGGTGCACTGGGGGCTCAAGCTGCTTGGGTATTCGCTTCCGGCTCCCAGGGAGCTCACGCCTCGTGGCTCTTAGCAGGGTGGTCGATGGCCTGCGTGCCAGTGAATATCAAATGTCTAAAGGTCACAGATGCAAGTGCACATCTCCCTAGGGAGCCCCTAGCAGCCAGCCAAAACCCATTCCCATTGAAGCCCTTGAATCTCCCACCCCTACCCCAGTAGTTAAATTTAAATCCAACCTGTGGAAATGTGAGAGCCATCATGCAGACGAAGAGCTGATCCCTTTCAGCAGGTTGGCGACTCCCGAGTTAGGCCCAGTCACCCAGCGCCGGAGCCCGCGGCTCGCGGGGCTAGAGTCGCCATCCATTTCACCGTACTGTGGGCCACTGACACGGGGGAAACCCATCCTCCAGCTTCCGCCACCGCCTTACGTCCGTCCCATCCCACTGTACGACAGCTTCCACCTGTCCAGATCCCGGGGCCATTTCTGGGAGAGGAGTGACATTTTCAAATGCTTCAGGTGGACCGTCGGCCACCAGAAATCCACGGCCGCGTGGGGACGTGAGTCGAGCGTCCCCTCCGGTCTGAAGGATATTTTCTCGGAGGAAGTGATGGGACCCCTTGTGGATTTTTTCCTCCCCCATTGCGGTCCACAAGGAATGATGGACCCAATGTTGTTTTCCCACGTGCTCGTGTTCTCCCTGAGAGGGGGGCCGTTGTGTAGCCCTTGCCCTGGGAGAGATTGTTGAAATAGCAGTTTGCGTCAGGGAGCCGCTCGGCTGTTTCCACCAAGCCAAATCTGATGCCTCGCGTTGTCTCCCCGACAGAAAATCCAGGCGGAGTTTACCAGCCACGAAGTGAGTTTGGAAGAAATGAAGAAGCGGAGCCAGGGGAAGGGAGCCACCCAGCGAGTGCTCGCCCAGATTGACGCGGCCCAGGTGAGTTCCCGTCTGCACCCCAAGATCGAACATGAGCAAAGTGAGGAACAAAAAACATTTGCACTTGCGGTTTTATGGGGTCTTTTGTTTATGGTATTCGTTAAGCGCTTACTTGGTTCCGGGCACTGTTAGATATAAGCTAACCCGGTTGGACACAGTCCATGTCCCACATGGGGATCAAAGCCTACTTCCCCATTCGACAGCTGAGGTAAGTGAGGCCCAGAGAAGTTAAGTAGGTTGCCACAGGGTCACACAGCGGACATGTGGCGGAGCCGGGATTAGAACCCAGGTCCTTCTAACTCCCAGGCCCGTGCTCTAGCCACTAGGTCGCCGGGCTTCTCTGGAGGTGCCTGCTCCAGTAGAGAAAGAGAGGCAGCCCCCTGTTTTTGCTCCAAAGAAATGCAAATCAAATTGTAATCAACTGAGAACTCAACTCTTCTAGCGTAAATCTTTTCAACGGGACAGGCCTAAAGAGTTATTGCTTGGAGGCTTAGGGGATAGAATGAACTCATTCTGTGTGGAATCATTTATAAAAAATGGACAGTAGGAACGCTTGGGATTATTTAGAAGAGAGGCTTACAAAGTTTTATGCTCTTATACAAATATTTAAGAAGATTTTGGTCCTTGTATACGCTCAAGAATCAAGTCATTGGCAAACGTCGGAGCGAAATAACTTTGGATGGAAGTAGGATCGCGTCTACCGTTGCTGGAATGTAAGCTTCTCGAGGGCAGGGATCCTGTCTAATTAAGCATTAAGATCCCGTCTGCCTTAAGCACACGCAGTAGGTGCTGAGAACGTAGTACCGTTGGACTAATTCATTGTCACTAACCCAGAAGCAAGGGATGTCATTTGCTTCCCTAAAATAAAATCTAACTTTCATTTGAATTGTGATGAAAAAAGCATTTGGAAAATCCCAGGTCATGGAATACAGAAAAACACTTCTGATTTTCCCTAGGAGCATAACCATATGAAATAATAATATTTGTTAAATGCTTCCCGTGGGCCAACCACTGTGCTAAGCATTTGATATAAGATAATCAGTTCACAGACAATTGCTGTCCCACAAGGGACTTACAGTCTAAGTAGGAAGGAGGACAGGTATTAAATTTCCATTTTACAGAGGAAGAACCTGAGGCACAGAGAAGTTAAATGACTTACCCAAGATGACACAGCAGGCAAGTGGCAGAGCCAGGATTAGAACCCACGTCCTCTTGACTCCCAGGCTCTGCTCTTTCCACTTGGCCACAGTAGTGATTGCCCCTCTCAGGGTCACTCCTGGAGGGTTTCCTGTCCTCTACCAGTCTCGACTACGGGAGGGAGAGTCAAGCGGAGGCCTACCCATTCCATTCCTTGCTTGGGCGGTGGCTGGCGAGTGGCAGGCAATCTGCTACAAGTCAAAACTCCCCCGTGCCGGGCAACAGCGGCACGGGAGAGAGTTGAGGGTGGAGACTCGAGTTTACGGCGCGGAAGGCGCCGACGGTAAACCGCTTCCCGATTTTTACCAAGAAAGCTCTGTGGATACACTACCAGAACGATCGCGGGTGTGTCCGTGGCGTCGCTGTGGGTTGGAAACCACTCGACGGCGTGAGACAAGACGGTAGTGATTACAGCCCCCAAGGGAAAGGTCAACTGAGAGTCTTTCACAGGAAAGTAATGATGTCTGGAGTCATGTCACCATGTCTGGTCTTGGAATAGTTTTGGTTGTTTTGGAAATGTTGAACCACAGAAGTGAAAGTCTAGAATTTCTCTTCTAATTGTGTCATACAACCCCAGGCAGGATTTTGGGACCAATTAACAATATTCTACCGCAGTCCCAGGCAGGCTGTCTAAATTGTTAAAAGGACTTTATGGTACCTATTTTTTAAGCTATTTGTTTAGCGCTTACTATTATATGCCGGGCACTCTGCTAAGCTCTGGGTTAGATTCGTGACAGTCAAGATGGACACAGTCCCTGAAGCAGCGTGGCTCAGTGGAAAGAGCCTGGGCTTGGGATTCAGAAGTCATGGGTTCTAATCCCGGCTCCGCTGCTTGTCAGCTGTGTGACTTTGGGCAAGTCACTTAAATTCCCTGTGCCTTAGTTACCTCATCTGTAAAATGGAGAACCCCATGTGGGACAACCTGATCACCTTGTATCCCCCCAGCGCTTAGAACAGTGCTTTGCACATAGTAAGTGCTAAACAAATGCCATCATCATTATTATTATTATTATTATTCCAGTCACCGTACTGAAGGCTAGGGTAGATAAGCTAATCATGTTGGACACAGTCCAGGTAATAATAATAATGATAATCATAGCAATAATAATGATGGCGGTGTTAAGTGCTTACTGTGTGCTAGGCACTGTTTTAAACACAGGGGTAGATAATCAGGTTGGACACAGTCCCTGCCCCACATGGGGCTCCCAGTCTTAATCCCCAGTTTACCGATGAGGTAACTGAGGCACAGAGAAGTGAGGTGACTTGGGACAAAGTAAGTGTTTAACAAGTTCCATACTTATCATTATTATTAGGTGAGAGGTCAGGGCCCATGAAAGCTGGTGAGGAAGAGTAACAGCGTAGCCTAACGGATAGGGCTCGGGTCTGGGAGTCAGAAGGACTGGCTTCTAATCCTGACTCTGCCACTTGTCTGCCGTGTGACCTTGGACGAGTCACTCAACTTCTCTTGGCTTCAGTTCCCTCATCCGTAAAATGGGGGTGAAGACTGAACCCCATGTGATACAGGGACTGAGCAGCTGGTATCTGTACCTGAGAAGCTGGTATCTACCCAGCACTTAGTACCGTCCCTGGCCCGTAGTGAGGGCTTAACAAATACCATTTTTTAAAAAAAGTCAAATTCCCCTGACCCACCTAAACTGGGCAGTGACCGAGCTCTTTGTCCCCCCAGAAAAAGCTGCAGGATGTCTCCGTGAAGTTCCGCTTGTTCCAGAAACCGGCCAACTTCGAGAACCGCCTCCAGGAGGGCAAGAGGATTTTAGATGAGGTGAAGACGCAGCTGCCCGCGTTGGAGATGAAGAGTGTGGAGCAGGAAGTTGTTCAGTCCCAGCTGGATCATTGCATGGTAAGTCCGCCCTGCCCGCGTGGAGTCAAAAGAAATCATCCCCCTCTTTGGAGGCAGCAACCCGCCGTCCTGGAAATTAATATCAGACAGGCTTCCCAACTCCAGAGGTGTGGACAGAGGTTAGGGAGAAACAGTGTGCCCTGGGAGTGGGGGACCTGGGTTCTCCGCTCTGGCAGCTGCGTCCTGTATGACTTTGGGCTAGTCACTTAACTTTTCTGTGCCTCAGTTTCCTCCCCTGTTAAATGGGGATTAAATACCTTTTCTCCTTCCTCCTTGGACTGTGACACTCATGCAGGAAAGGGACTCTGTCCGCCCTAATTAATCCGTACCAACCCCGGTGCTCGGTACAGTGTTTGACACATAGTAAGCGCTGAAGAGATACCACAAAAACAGTTAAAGACTGCTTTGTCCAACGGTCACTCCATCACGTACTCACTACACGTTCAGAGTTGGGGGACAGGCCAGGTAGCCTGAGGAGACCCGGTCTCCGTACCACTTGAGGTGCACGGTTTTAAGGGAGTGAGAGAGCCGGTCTGTGTTTCCGAAGAAAGGACAGTGGAACAGTGGAACCGATCCCGCTGATTCATCTTTGCAAATGGTGGGAATTGTCTTCACCACCTGGATTTATAACACCTGCTGCAACAACCTCAATTAGAGAAAAAGCCACAACACATTTATCACCTTCTTATATGGCCAGTAGCAAAGAAGAATAGAGTTTTGTGCGGGAAAGTGACGATTGCGAAACAGAACTTAATTTGGAATGTCCCTTGCTTTTTAAAATGGATTCGTCACTGGAGCTTCAGGATTATGAAGTGGAATGAAAACATTCTTTAGGAAAGCAGGGGAGAGCTACGGTCAACTGGTCATATCTGGATAATCGGCAGTTGTAACAGAGCAGACAGAATGGATGCTGGAACAGTTTGGCCTCCCCCGGGGTCCACCTGGGGGTCCATAGCGTAGCCCGGATACTGTCCAGTGTCTTCCGTGGTCCTTTCGATACTCCTCTGGAGCCCGATCTGGCTCCTTCTGAGTGTTGGAGAACAAACTGCAGACATCTAAACCCAGGATGTCCAGACAGATTTTATGCAGAGGAGGGAGAAGCTGTGTGATGGCCGTTTCCTCTCTCTCCTTCCTTCCGCCTGCCATCTCCCCCTAATGCCTGGCACAGCCCCAGAACGTTTCATGGTCTCCTTGGGTGGTACCAGTAAGGGAGGGAGGGGTGTGGGGGTGCCCGGGGAGCGAGGCCTGGCTGGGCTGGTGGAGCTCCTCGGGGGAGTCGGAAATTTAGGACAGCGGCTCCTGATGCGTTCCATCTACGGGAGCTCCCCAGTACAAGACTCGGGGACCATTCAGGAGGACCAGAGTAACTTCCCCAGCTTGCAGCTCACACTCAGCTTGCTGCCATCTTCCTTCCTCCCTGGCAGGGCCATGGATGTAAGTGGTTTGGTTCTTCTGTTCTACTTGGCAACTAAATTTGAAACTCTTATCCCTGACACCCAATCATTTCGACCCACAGCGACACCACTTACACAGATCTCCCGGAATGCCCCACCCTCCATCTGTAATGGTAAACCACCCACATGCAGACCCCCCTAAATTTGAATTTTTTTTAATAAGGAATTTGTTGAGCCCTTACCATGTGCCGGGTACCGTAAGGAATGTGTTTATCCGTTATAGTGTACTCTCCCAAGTGCTTAGTACAGTGCTCTGCACACAGTCAGCACTCAATAAATACGACTGAGCGAACAAATGAATACTAGAACAATGTTTAGAACAGCACTCGACACATCGTAATCGCTTAACAAATGCCATCATTAGTTATGACTAGTGCTATGTTCTGGGGTAGATACAAGCTGATCAAACTGGACCCAGTCCATGTACCACATGGGGCTCACAGTCTTAATCCAAATTGTGCATTCCAAGCGCTTAGTACAGTGCTCTGCACATAGTAAGTGCTCAGTAAATACTTTTGAATGAAGATGAGGGAACTGAGACCCAGAGAAGCGCCCTAGACTTGCCCAAGGTCACACAGCAGAGAAGAGGTGCAACCAGAATTAGAACCCAGGTTCTTCTGACTCCCAGGCCCAGACTCTATCCATTAGACAACGCTGCCTCTGATTCCATCTTACCTTTTAGGCACCTACATGTTTACCCCTCCTACATTTGAAATTCTTATTCCTTAATCACCCTCATACAGACCCCAAAAAGGACACACAGACAGACCCAGTCCCACAGACACACATATAACCAAAAGAACAAAGCACAGCCATGTGATTCCTCACACACTTTACCAGTCACTTTACTCCCAAAATCCCCTCCTCTGGTTAATTCCATTGCAAACCTGCCTCCCTGAGGTTTAAATTCTCATTATTTTTCTAGACGTTCTTACTGCTGCTGTTGCCTTCATCGTTATCATTATCTATTTCTTTCCTTGGCCTAGAAACTGTATAAGAGTTTGAGCGAGGTGAAGTCAGAAGTGGAAACGGTGATAAAAACCGGGCGCCAGATTGTCCAGAAACAACAGACGGAAAACCCCAAAGATCTGGATGGGAGGTTGACGGCTCTAAAACTGCACTATAATGAACTGGGAGCCCAGGTACGTTCGTTTCTCCTTCCCTTTCTGGCTCCTCTCCCCACCAGCTGACTCTCTCCTAGATTTGAAACATCAGAGCCAGCTCTGCCTCTGATCGAAACATCCAAATGGTCACCCCGGGGTTGAGGGTTGCTGTTGGGGTGTTTTTAGGATTCCGATAATAACTCTGTCCACGTCTCCTGAAGTAGAATTCCTGCTTGGAAGCCAAATCATTCCGTTTCATTCCGCCCTGGCTGAGAAAATATTTAAAACCCAGAGAAATTAGAAATCGATCTATCTTGCCATTTTAAAAGAGTTACCCACTTGCCTTCCTACGTTCTCACTCTCTTAAATCCTTTCTTTAAAATGTCTCAGGCATCGGTAAAACCTTCCAGCTTCTCCCACCAGCAGCCTGGGATAACAGGTTTTTGTTTTGCTTGGTTTTATGGCGTTTGTTAAGGACTTATTAGGTGCCAGGCACCGAATTAAGTGCTAGGATGGAGAGGCAGCATCACTTGTTAGATCAGAACCCCGGGGTTGGGAGGCAGAAGGTTTTAATCCCAGCTCTACCACTTGTCTGCTGTGTGTTGGGTAAGTCACGTCAGTTTTCTGTGCCTCAGTTACAGCATCTGTAAAATGGGGATTGAGACTGTGCGCCCCAAGTGGATCAGGAATTGTATCCGACCAGATTTGCTTGTATCCACCCCAGTGCTTAATACAAAGCCTGGCACATTGTAAGTACTTAACAATTACCAAAGTTGTTATTATTATTATTATTATTATAAATTGTGGTATTTGTTAAGCGCTTACTATGTGCAGAGCACTGTTCTAAGCGCTGGGGGGATACAAGGTGATCAGGTTGTCCCACCAGGGGCTCACAGTTTTAATCCCCATTTGACAGATGAGGTAATCTAATCAGGTTGATCACAGTCCACGTTCCGTGAGGTTTACGCTCTTAATCCTCATTTTACAGATGAGGTAATTGAGGCCCAGAAAAGTGAAGCGACTTGCCCAAGGTTCTATAGCAGACCAGTGGCGGCTCTGGGATTAGAACTCGCGTCCTTTTGACTCCCAGACCTCTGCGCTTTCCACCAGACCATGCTGTTTCCCGTCTCCCTGCTCCTTTCCCCCCTAGTTTGCACCCGGGGCCTCAGAGATTTAAAGAACTCACAGACTAAAATGGCATAGAGCCTACAGGCCCAGCAGTTGCCAGCTCCCATCTCGTTCTGCTGTGCTTTAAGTGAGGTTCGGTTCCCACGGGTTTTCCATCGCTCGGTTTTCCCTCCTAAACCAATTCATTGTCTGTCACCCCCACGGCAGCTGCGACTCGGCCCCTCCTCTGTTCCTTCCGCGGTCCCGTGGCCAACGCCAGCACCAAGCCCGGCCCAGAGGGAAGCGGATCGTATTCCCGTGGGATGGCAACTGCGACAATCAATGGGAGGGATCAGACTCGGTGGTTTGACCATCATCTCATCGTCATAGTCTCGATAATTGTGGTATTTGTTAAGCGCTTACTGTGTACCAAGCACTGTACTAAATACTGGGGTAGATAAAAGATAATCAGGTCCCATATGGAGCTCACAGACCTAAGGAGAACAGGCACTAAAACCCCATTTTGAAAGATGAGGGAACTGAGGCACAGAGAAGTTAAGGGACTTGCCCAAGGTCACACAGTGGTGAGTGGCAGAATCAGGATTAGAACCCGGGTCCTCTGACTCCGAGGCCTCTACGCTTTCCACTAGGCCATGCTGCTCTCTGCATACGGCTGCCAATCAATCCCTGAAAAGAGGGTGATTCCACTTTTAGTCTCCATTATTCTGACCCACTGAACTGGCATTTCCGCACGGGTCACAGTGGGGTGTTAAATCTTGTGTTGCTTCTCCCTTTCTGCCCACGGCTCATCTAAGAGGGGAAGAAGGAAGTTTGTTGTTAAGGGGGCAGGGGAAATGGAAGGGGCACATTGACAGATCAACAGCCCCTCAGCTGAGGAGCGAGGAGGAGGGAACGCGGGCCCATCCTGGACCGAGGGGCCTTCGTGCCGGGAAATTCACACTCAGCGAAGCAGTCCTGGCTTTGGAAAAGACTGTGTTCCTGCAGCTCGTTTTGTTTTGTTTTCGTTTTATTTGGCTGCAAGGTGCTCTAGCTAGTAGAATGAAGGTTGATTGAAATGCAGAAAGTCCTCTCGTGATCGGCCGCCTACATGCAGACCCAGAAATGCAATAAAGCGGGGACTTCTGGTATGGGGGAAACAGAGTGTTCGGAGGAAGAATGACTCCAGTGGAGTCTCCGGCAGAAACTCCGTTTCATTAATCGCCAGTAATTCTCAGGCCCGAAAATGACGATCTACAGCCATCTGGAACGTAGGTTTCCCTAGAAGTAAATTGTCTGTGGCCATCCGTGAGCGGATTTCCTATGGAAAATGGTCTTTTTTCCCGATGAACTGTTAGGCCGTCCTTTAAATGGGTGCCAGCCCCTCCGCTTGCCTGCTGCGTCACCTCGGGTGAGTCGCTCAATTTCTCTGGGCCTCAAGTACCTCATCTGTACAACAGGGGTGACTTGCGTTCTCCCTCCCGCTTAGACTGTGATCTCCAATGTGGAACAGGGACTGTGTCCAATCAGCTTATATCGCATCTTACCAAATACCAACAGTGATTGGAGGGTTATCAATACGGCACCTAGGACGATTTGGGAGTGCCAAGTCTTTAGCTCGCGTTCTGGTGAGAGGCCAAGTTACAGGACATCCTGTAACACAGTCACGCAGTTGACAAGTGGCAGGGCCGGGATTCGAACCCATCACCTCCGACTCCCAAACCCTTTCCACGGAGCCACACTGCTTCCCAAGCACCCGTGTCTGCGTCCGGGATCTCATTGTATTCTCACAGATCCATTTGAGGTAGGAAGAGGTAGGGATTACTATCAAAAACAGATGAGGAAACTGAGGCTCAGAGATGTTGAGTCAATCTCCTGAAGTCCCACAGCAAACCTATGGCAGAACCGAGGCTAGAGTCTTTCCACTAGATGTTTAGTGCACGTGCTTAGCAAAGAGCTTTGCACGCGGTAAGGGCTCAATAAATACGATTGAATGAATGAATGAAGTAGACCACGTTGCCTTGAACATTTATTCTTTGAACAGTGACACTTCAGCTCCTGAAATGGAGGGGAATGGCGTCTCTGCTCATTAATGAATTTCAGTTTTCCATGCGGTCTATGGCCATTTTTCTGCCGCTCTTTTTGCTCTCATTCTGGCCATAATGGCGAGAGCAGAAATCGACGTTGAAATGGTCCATAAAGCAAGCTGTGAAATAGGTTTTACTGTAGATGGCACTCTCCAATCTGCTCTCCTCCGAAATGGCTGCTAAAAGCCAAGCTTCCTTGAGACGGCAGGCGCTCTCTCTCTCTCTCTCTCTCTCTCCCGTTTCTCTGGAAAAGGTCTCAGCGATTGTGTGAACACAATGCAAATCAAATCAAATTCGGTAAGATGTCGACCTCTGGATGGATTCTGGACTTTGAAACCTGAGATCTGTTGATATAAATAGTATATAAAAAAGTGGTAAGGGGATAAATCTCGGTGGATGTGGGTTTTATTTTCACCCGCGATGAAAGCGATTGCTTAGAAAAGGTGCAGCCGTTCAAGTCCATTGAAAGATAAGATAAGAGGTCTTTTTCCTCAACCAAACCCTCATTTCCTCTTCTCCCACTCCCTTCTGCGTCATCCTTGCACCCACGCCTCCGCCCCACAGCGCTTACGTCCATATTTATTTCTTTCCACTAATATCTGTCTCCCACTCTAGACTGTAAGCTCGTTGTGAGGAGGGCCCGTGCCTACCAACTCTTTCATACTTGTACCTTCCCAAGGGCTCAGTATTGTGTTCTGCACATTGTAAGGGCTCAATAAATATGATTGACTGATTGATTGATTGATTGATAACTGGGCACGGGCATTCACAAGAATGAGATGCCTGCAACAAATGTCCAGAAAATGCCACTGATTGCTTGAGGTTTCCATTGGATTCCACTCCTTATGGTCAGGTGGCGAGAGAATTCCACTCATCAATCAGTTACATTTACTGAGCGCTTACGGGGCACAGGACACTGAACTAAACACTTGGGAGAGTTCAACACAACAATATAACAGACGCATTCCCTGCTATCAGTAGCATTAAACTCTCTCGCTTGCTTCTGAACCCGGGAGAGAGAAAGGTAGATTGTAAGCCCGTTCATTCGTTTAGTCGTATTTATAGAGCGCTTTCTGTGAACAGAGCACTTTACTAAGTGCTTGGAAAGTACCATTCAGCAATAAAGAGAGAAAATCCCTGCCCTGCCCAATCCCTGGCCAAACCGGGTTTACAGTCTAGAAGGGGGAAGACAGACATCCAAACAAGTAAACAGGCATCCATATAAATAAATAGAATTGCACGTACATACACATCAAAACAAGTCAACAGACATCCATATAATTCAATAGAAGGGCAACGGGGAGAAGAGCGAAGGGGAGCGAGTCGAGGTGACGCAGAAGGGAAGGGGAATCGAGGAAAAGGGGGGCTTAATCTGGGAAGGCCTCATGGAGGAGTTGAGCCCTCAGTAGGGCTTTGAAGGGGGGAAGAGCGATTGGCCTATTTGAGGAGGGAGACTTTCCAGGCCAGAAGTAGGATGTGGGCCAGGATTCAGCGGCAGGACAGGGGAGATGGAGGCCCATTGAGAAGGCTAGCGGCACCAGATGAGCAGAATGTGTGGGCTGGGCCGGAGAAGGAGAGAGGGGAGTTGAGGTAAGAACGGGCAAGGTGATGGACGGCTTTGAAGCCGGTACTGAGGAGTTGGGGGCCGGGAACGTGTCTGGCAACTCCGTTAGATTGTGTTCTCTCAAGCACTTAGTACAGCGTTCCGTTCACAGCAAGCGTTCGGTAAGTACGACTGATTGATGGAAAAGACGATTGACCCTCTCTCAGCTTTCCTCTGAGTCCATCTGATGCACACCAGTTGTGCTTGGAAGTCACCTGTCTGGCCGGCTGTCTGTCCAGCCAGCCACTCGCTACACGGTCCCCCTCGACTCGCCGTCGGCTATTTCAGAGTTTGGACATCTTGGCCGCGGAGCCCAGACTGCAGTGGCCTCGGGGGGATGGCAGCAAATCCGGGTCCCAACTGTTGATCCCAAAGGATAGAATTGGAACCGATGCCGGGAAATCCATCCATCGGTGATATTTATTGAGCATTTACTGGGTGCTTGGGCGAGTATATCATCGATGAGTCGTTTGACAAGTTCTCTGCCCGCAGTGATTACTGCAGCATCTCTAGTAAAACCGAGAGGACTTCCCCGCTCCCGGCTCTCCTCCCGGCCCTGGCCGCAACGGAGGGCTTGGAACATTTCCCTTTAGCTTTTGACAGAGGTAAACCGCCACACTGAGTTGGTTGATAGCCAAAGCTTTGGGCTTCGGAATCGGTGGATCTGGGTTCTAATCCCGGGTTCTAGTGCCGGCTCAATCACTTCTCTGCTTTTTGACCTTGGGCAAGTCACTTAACTTCTCTGTGCGTCAGTTCCCTCCTCTGTAAAAGGGGGATTAAGACCGTGAGACCGTATGGGACGTGGAGTGGGTCGGACTGATTAGCTTGGGGCTCCCTCGGCACTTAGTTCAGCGCCTGGTGAAAAGTAAGCGCTCAAGGAATACAATAAAATGGAAAATGAAATTAAAACTGAGCCAATATGTGAGAACCCTAGACATCAGGGTGAGTCCTGTTGACCGCCGATGAACCTGTCCCGTTCATTCCCGAGGGGCCGCCGATCCAGCTCACCGCCCTGGGTCAGAAAGAGCATCGCCCCCGGGGAATGGCGAATATGCAGAATTGACGTTAATCCCACCCGGTAAACCCGTTCCCTGCTTGGCAGGGGCCTCCGCAAACACGGGGTGACATCTGCGTTTTCTCTCAGGTGACGGAAAAGAAGCTGCAGTTGGAGAAGTGTCTCAAATTGTCCCGGAAACTCCGAAAGGAGTCCAACGCCGTGACCGAGTGGCTGGCGGCGACCGACGTGGAATTGACCAAGCGGTCGGCCCTGGAAGGCATCCCCATCAACCTGGATGCCGAGTTGTCCTGGGGAAAGGTAAGCGAGGCCTGCCGCCTGGATCTGCCCGAAGCCTGCTCACTGTGGGACGGGCGCGTGGCCCTCGGACCCTCAGACCCCACTGCAGTTTCCAGGCCCGGGCCGTCTGGCTTGCCGGAGGGTCATCCCACAGTCTCCTCTCTCACTGTGGCGGGCCCCGCGGGCCCCAACCCTCGATTGCTCCTCCGCCGCCGGCTCGTCGCCGCCCGTGTAAGTTGAAAACTGTACCTGGAAGGCAGCTTGGGAACTCGTTTTCTTTTCTTAAGCTCAGCAGGCTCCAGACCCGAGTCATCCCACTCTAGGTGTGGTAACACGTGAAGGCACTCCGCTGCCAGTCTGCCGAGAGCACGGCCCCTCCTCCTGGCGACTTAGGACAAACCCTCCTCCACCCCCCACCTCTAGCAATTCTTTCCTCATACGTGGATCGGGCCATATTCCGGGGAAAGGATGGCCATTTCAGCAATCCTCTGGGATTCCAAGTGGCCAAAATCAGTGGGATCGCCAAACGGCTCGATCTCCGGTAGCCGAGAGGCTTGGGCTTGGCCTCTTCCGGGCCGTCGCATCATTGGTCTGGACGCTGAGGGCAGGACTGCTGCTACACGTTGATGGCTCCTGCGGCTGGTGCCGTCGGACTGGGAATTCACTCCCTCCGCCCGCGGAGCCCACGTCCTGGACGTGTTCCTGCTGGTGCCCCAGATCCTCCCAACCACATGTCTGGATCGCCACGCCCCTCCACATCTTAGGACCGTCGGCTTTCGGAGCTTTCCGACGCCCACGGGCAGAGAGCGGAGGGGCTTAGCTGACCGTCTTGGCGCCGGCCGAGGGGCTGCAGGGGAGGAGTGGCGTCCCGTCCCCAGACTGCCACTTCAGAGGGTGCCGTGCCAGAGGTGGGGAGGCCGCCAACAGCAGCAGTAATAGTTTGACTTGGCCCCCCGCTTGGCGTAAAACTCTTAAACTAAGCGCTGCTTCAGAGGACCTGCTTCCGAGTGAACAAGGAGCGGGGCGCGACCCGCGTCCCATAATAATAATAGTAGTAATAGGATCTGTTAGGTGTTTACCATGTGCCAGGTGCTGTTCTAAGCGCTGGGGTAGATACAATCAGGTTGGACACAGTCCCTGTCCCACTTGGGGCTCACACTCTTCTTCCCCATTTTACCGATGAGGTCACCGCGGCCCCGAGAAGTTAAGCGATGGACCAAAGTAACACAGCGGACGCGTGGAGGAGCTAGGATTAGAACCCAGGTCCTTCTGACGGCCAGGCCGTAGCTCTATCCACCGAGCCACACTGCTTCTCTAAGGAGCCCGGGGACAGCTTCTCCTCACCTCTGCTCGGGGCACTAGCGGTGTCTTTCAGCGTCTTCCTTGGTGCCGGAACAGATTCTGTGGCTTGAAGTTGATTCTGCTCTGTCCACCCGTGACGCTCTGATGCTCTGTCTCAGCAGTCCTCCTGGTCACGAGAAGAGCTTGCGTATTTGCATCTCTGCGGCATTCTCTTTTTTCTTTCGCCGCGCCTCGGGAGAGGCATGAGCCTGCTCGGTTACCCACCTACGAGAAGGGAGAAGTGCCCCGCGAACTCAACACCGGATGAGTTTGTGAATGTGATTCTGATGATTTGTGCCTGGCTTTGCAATCCAACCCCGTCGCTTGCCAGTATTTTCTCAATTTCACTTGCTTTCCCATCTTATAGAGCCTGAACTTTTCACTAATACCGTGAACTCATCTTTCTAGCCAAGGACACCGTTGG
The DNA here is from genome assembly GCF_004115215.2 of Ornithorhynchus anatinus. NCBI lineage: Eukaryota > Metazoa > Chordata > Mammalia > Monotremata > Ornithorhynchidae > Ornithorhynchus > Ornithorhynchus anatinus. The sequence continues at coordinate 13,192,963 of NC_041742.1, read as the reverse complement.
ATTTTCAAGAAACAAGTCACATATTTGGGTGGTGTTACTCAACTACAACTCCTTTGCCAATCACCCAGAGAATTCTAATTTCTTTCTGAAAGGCAAACAGACAGAGCATTGGTCTTTTGACCCAAGAAGAGAACATTGAATTTCCTGTGGAACTGATTGGATTTTATTTTTAATGATGCAGCCCCTCGGAGAGTCTGTCTGTTGAGGCGGAGATCTGTGGCCGCTTTTCTCTGGTACAAAGTCGACACGGCCCAGCCTCCAGAAGCTCATCCGTTCCTGACTCTTCTTCCCCCGCTAAAGTGTTTCTTTCCAGGGGCACACCAGCAATCCTCTGATTTGGTTAATACCATTTGGCTTGGCAAGGGATCCCAAGCACTGAAATTGAAACAGATTCCCAGTTCAGAAGGAGGGTACATCTACCTAACAGTAATAATGATGATGATATTTGTTAAGCGCTTACTCTCTGTCAGTCACTGTTCTGAGTGCTGGGGTGGATGCAAGCTAATCGGATGGGACACAGTTCCTGTCCCACCTGGGGCTCAGAGTCTCAAATCGCCTTTTTACAGATGAGGGAACCGAGGCAAAGGGAAGTGAAGTGACTTGCCTGAGGTCACACGGCTGAACAGTGGCAGATCCGGGATTAGAACCTAGTCCTTCTGACTCCCAGGCCTGAGCTCTATCCGCTAGGCTCCCCTGCACTCTACCTCACCAGCCTTCATCTGCCCCGACCTCTCAACTGTTAATAATGTTAATCATGGTACTCGTTAAACTCCTACTATGTCACAGGTCTCTACTCTGTGCCTCAGTTACCTCATCTGTAAAATGGGGATTAAGACTGTGAACCCAGCGTGAGACAGGGACTATGTCTGTCCAACCCACTTTTCTTGTATCCCTTCCCCACCCCCCATTGCTCAGTACAGTGCCTGACACAAAGTAAGTCCTTAACAGTAACCACCCCATCTTAACAGTTAACATCACATGTGCCAAAGACTTTTCTGAGCGCCGGAGCAGATACAAGTTAATCAGGTTGGACACAGTCCCTGGCCCACACGAGGCTCACAGTCCGAGGCGGATTTAATCTCCAATTTACAGGCTCACGGTCTTAATTCCCATATTACGGATGAGATAACCGAGGCCCAGAGAAATGAAGTGTCTTGCTCGCAGTCACACAGCAGACAAGAGGAGGAGCCGGCATTAGAACCCAGGTTCTCTGACTCTCAGGCCCGTGCTCTTTCCACTCGGCTCTGCTGCCCGGATGTAACGCCCGCGTTCAACCTGTTAGGGAAGCCCGGGTCATCAAGAGCCAGTGATGAAGCAGTGAGACCCGCAGTTTCCGTACCCTCCCTCGCTCCAACCAGCCCAGACCTTTGTGCGGTGATTTATCTCTGCAGTGAAATAACACTATAAGACCATTATCTTGGCACCATGCATGGATCATACAGCTGTTCCTTGGAAAATGGAACATCTGTTAAATGCCATTGGACCCCCTGTTCGTCGTCATTATCGTTAGAGCGATCATTTCTGCTCCTCAAGCTTCGCTTCCGTAATTTTCGACTTTAACTGACAATTCACTAGCAATAAAACAGTTGAATAAACATTGAGATGAAATTCATCATTTAATATTTTTATGATTCTCTTGGAGGTTGTGTTTTATTGCTCTGTGAAACTGTGGGAAGGAGAGCAGAAATGTTGCACCAGAGCACAGCAGAAACTTTTCAAAAGTTAAATGGTATGCTATAAAAATAAAAATGCAAATTATGTCTTTTTGGGTTGGAGATTGAGTAATCGATGTCTAAAACCTATGTGAGCTCCCTCTGGATAATTTGCTTTTATTTAAATTTCTAAGATTGCAAGACTTAGGAACAACAAAAGTAGCTTGGTTGGGCTTTTGGAATTTTAATTTCCAGTTTGCATGATATGTGAAATCACCAGGCTTTGAAGTCACCTATATCATGCACGAAACAAAAAAATAGTTTCCCACGGGCAATAAGTTCATTAATGTGTTCCCGAGATCTGAAAAATTAAATCGAACAGTAGAAGTATATTTAAAAAGAAGGAATATAGCGACACGATCCAATAGCTGTGTAAATATATAGCGATAATGAAAGATTTTGAATCGAGTGCTCCTACGAGTGCTCGTATTTCATTTTCAGAGTGTTCTCTTTCCCGCTCGGCTCGGCACCGAGGCACTTGGTCCCTACCAGGCTAGAGGTTTTGGGTTTCACTCCGATTTCTCAAGACCCGTGTCCCCTGGCCCGCAGTGGTGGGAGGGCCCAGTTAGGGCATGTCCCTCCAAGTGCCCACGTCTTTGGGTCCCCAGCATGACATGGGGTCAGGAGAGACCATTCTCCTGGAAGGAAAGCCCGGATTGAAGGAGAGCCCCACTGTATTCGTTCTTAAACGGAGAACCAGGATTTGGTGACGGGGGCTCGCAAACTCTTCATTAAATGCCGTCAGAGCACTTCAGAGGGTGAGGTGGAAGGTGGAGAGGTCTCTGTGCCAGGGGAGAAACCGCATGGGAGGCCAGCACCCCAGTGTGTCATAGAACCCTAAGCTAGGGACTGTGGGTTCGTGTCCCATCCGGGAAGCAACGGGGCCTGGTGGAAAGAGCATGGGCCTCGAAGTCGGAGAAACCTGGCTTCTCATCCTGGCTCTCTCACTTGTCTGTTGTGTAACCTTGGGTGAGTCACTCCGCTTCGCTGCGCCTCAGTTCCCTCATTTGCAAAATGGGGGATTTAATAACCTGTTCTCCCTCCCCCTTACCCTTTGAACCCCGTGTGGGCCTTGATTAGTTTGTATGTACAGTACAGTGCTTGTCCCATAGTAAGCGCTTAACCAACACACAATTATTTATTATTTATTTGTTTCTGCCACTAAAATTCTGTTGCCTTGCGGCTAAAAAGTGCCAAATGAGGAACATGACAACGGGGCAGCTCATTTGTAAGCTCCGGAACACTAGTCAAATAACTTGAAAGTGACACTCTGAGGAACTCCTGAGAAAATGCTTTCAATTTTCTTCCTTTTGAAGAAGCAAATGTGTTGGATACTCTCGAGCCTGGATGAGTGCCCGTGAAGAAAGCCTCGAGAACAATGTGCATCTCTCTCCCTCAGAAATAAAGAAAAAAAAAAAACTCTGAGACCCAATACTCCAAAATAATTACTGCGGGAAAAGCCAAAAAGGCGGATCTTCTGTCAAAGGAAAGGGAGCTAAAGAAGTCCCAGGAAATGGAAATAGCCAGAGCAGAGAGGTCAGAAATTACTCACCGTCTTATCTTGGAAACCTCTGGGTCATCTAGCACCCAGTGATTGTCAATAACAAAGACCCAAGGTGGAGGATAACATTAAATTCATTGCATTTCGGCTAATGAAACAATCTAATGAATTGGATGTCCAATTCTGGGGGGAATGAGAGCATCCAGTAGTTAAAGAACCATTCTGGAAGCCAGGAGATTTGGGTGGTGATAATAACGATTGTGTTAACTGAGGGCTTACTGTGTGCCCGACACTGTCTCTGTTCCACCCGGGGCTTACGGTCTAAGAAGGAGAGAGAGCAGGTATAGTTTTCCCCATTTTACAGATGGGGAGACTGAGCCACAGAAAGCTTAAGGCACTCGCTCAGGTCAGGCAGAACCGAGACCTAGAGCCCGGGTCTCCCGACCCTCAGTTCCAGGCTCTTTCCACCAGCCTCCGCTGCCTCTATCAGCCGTGGTTTTCCGAGATTTCGACAAGTCAGCGAACCATTTTCCTGTACCTCACGTTCCCCTTATATCGTGGATAGGTCAAGAGGCATTTCCTCAAATCTACAGTGCGGAAGTAAATTGAGGTTTAGTGAGCGATAAAGCGATAGATAAGGCCCAGAGATGAGGCTCTGAGATGTTGAGGTCAGCAGCTGGCGATTTCATTTGGTTCGTGCACCTTTCTCGGGTTAAGAAACCAAACGTCTCTTCCCAGGTGACCCAGAAGGAGATGGAGAAGCGGCAGATTCAGAAGAAGACCATCGCCGATCTAGGAGAGTCCCTGAAGGCGGTCCTGGGTAAGAAGGAAGGCCTGGTGGATGATAAACTCAGCCTACTGAATAGCAACTGGAGAGCTGTAACGGCGCGATTGGAAGAGTGGTCGAATCTCCTGTTGGTAAGGAATGTTCTTTATCCTTGGAAGCCCCAGGGTCCTGGCCTTAATCAGATGCCCACGCCGATGAGAGCACAGGCCTGTCTCTCTCCCTCTTAGAATTCCTACATTTTTCCAGTTCTGCCTGTAAATATTTGGTGACTCATTGTTAAAGTTGTTGCAGTTGTCTGAGCTGTTCCGCCCTTTTTCAGGTAAGAATTCCTTACGTTGGGAAATGCCACATGTTTTCAAAGGATTGTTCTTTCCGGTTCCCGCTCTAGGAATACCAAAGACACATGGAGGCGTTTGAGAAGAACGTGGCTCACATCACAGCGTGGGTGAACCGTGCGGAGACCCTCCTCGATGAGTCGGAGAAAAAGAAACCACAGCAAAGGGACGAAGTCCTTAGGGTAATAATTACGGTTTTTGTCCGACACTCATTCTGTGCCAGGCACTGCGCTGTGCTCTGGGATGGATACGAGCAAATCGTGTTGGTCGCGGGAGGATGCGGGTGAGCGGTCGGCGGCGGAATAGACAGGATGGAGGTACAGCGACGAGTTTAGCATCAGAGGAGCAAATGAGGAACATTAGAGCGGATGTAAAGAGAGGGTGGGGTGTAACTTAATAATAATGTTGGTATTTGTTAAGCGCTTACTTTGTGCAGAGCACTGTTGTAAGCGCTGGGGTAGATACAGGATAATGAGGTTGTCCCACGTGGGGCTCACAGTCTTAATCCCCATTTTACAGATGAGGTCACCGAGGCACAGAGAAGTGAAGTGACTTACCCACAGTCACACAACTGACAAGTGGCAGAGCCGGAATTTGAACCCATGACCCCTGACTCCCAAGCCCGTGCTCTTTCCACTGAGCCACGCTGCTTCTCTACTTGTGGGGAGAAGGGGCTGGAGTGGGAGGGGAGTGTGTGTGTGGGGGGGGAATGTGTGTGGGCATGTGTGCGTATGGATTGGAGGGGTGGATGTAAAGGAAGTGTTGGGGGGCAGGTTGTGAGGAGGAGGAGATAGAGTAAGAGAGGTATAACAGTGCTGGACATATAGCAAGCGCTTAACAAATACCATTTTAAAAAATGGTGCAGTCTGGGAGACTCAGGAGACAAGAATGGGAGGTCCGTGTGTGTGTGTCTTCCGCTCCAAACCCTCCCCTCCCATTGCCATCCTCGATTATTCGCACTCCTTCCCCATCCTCGAGCCTTTCACGTACTTTAGTAGAAGTGTTTTCCTCTTTCCCGTTGCGTCCCCCCTCGTGGACTCCGTCTCCGCCTCCCTCAGCGTTCGCTACTCACCCCAAGCCCGTCTCTCGCTCCCCGCCCCCGGGTCCGCAGCGCCTAAAGACGGAGCTGAACGACACGCGCCCGAAAGTAGACTCGGTGCGGGACCAGGCGGCGAACCTGATGGCCTACCGAGGAGATCACTGCCGGCGGGTAGTCGAGCCCGAGCTGGCCCAACTCGACCGAAGGTTTGCGGCCGTGGCTCAGCGCATTCAGCCGGAAAAGGTAAGGAGCCTGGGCCCGGTGGCAAAGCTGGCCTTTCCAACAGGGCGAGGGGGACGGATTCGGGCAGGAGGCGGTGGGAGGATGTTTCGGGACGGTTCCGGTGGGGTGAGGGTGAGGGCAGTTCTGACAGGGTTTCCTGCTCCTATTTTGCCAGTCTGTAATTCATGTTTATGTCCGTCTCCCCCAGTAATAACAATAATAATGATGATAATTGTTAAATGCTGACTGTGTGCCAGGCACTGTTGTAATCGCTGAGGTAGATAGAAGGTAATCGGGTAATACACAGTCCCTGTCCCACATAGGGCTCACGGTCTTAATCCCCATTTTACAGATGAGGAAGCCCAGAGAAGTGAAGTGACTCGCCCAAGGTCACACGGCGGACAAGTGGCCGAGCGGGGGGTTAGAACCCGAGACCTTCCGACTCCCTGGCCCGTGCTCTAACCGCCAGGATAGGTTGCCTCCTGGAGGATATAAGTTCCTTGTGGGCAGGGATCACTTCTACCGACGCGATCTTTTTGGTCCTTTCCCAAGCGTTTAGCCGACAGTAAGCGGTCAATCGATACCGTTGCTTGGTTGAGCGATTCATTGCTTGATGGGACCAGATCACCAGGAGGGGAGCTTCCAGCCGTATAGGAGGTTCTCCGGGATGTTGGGAGAGGATCGGGAAGGATGAGGGGGTTGTAACAGGATACTGTGGGCCAGGGGTCGGGGGGGGGGTGGTCCCAGCAGGATGTGTGTAGAGAGCGGGGGAGTGTTCTGGCGGGTTGTGGGCTGTTTCTGGAAAGAAGCAGCGTGGCCCAGTGGAAAGGGCGCAGGCCTGGGAGAAAGAAGGACCTGGATTCTCATCCCCGTTCCACCACTTGTTTTCTCGGTGAACCTGGGCAAGTCTCTTAACTTCTCCGCGCCTCGGTTACCTCATCTGTAAAAGGGGGATTAACACAGTGAGTCCTAGGTGGGACGTGGACTTTGTCCAACCTGATTAGCTAGTATCTGCCCCCGAATTTAGTACACTGCCGGGCACGTGGTAAGTGCTTAACCAATACCATTAAAAAAAAAAAGCAAAGCACAAATGGGTTCTGAGAGAAACCTATGTTTTAGCAACCGTCAGAGCGTGGCCGCTACTGCATTTTCAATTGCTTTAAATAGGTTCATCTTAGCACTCTTGGCGTAGTGTAGCGGTCTGCGAGGTTTCATTATGCCACTGTTAGATCGATGGCTCGTGTGTGTGTGTTTGTGAGTGTCTTGTGTGTGTGTGAGTGTCTGTAAATATACCATTCCAGTCTCTGGTCATCCGTAGATTTTTCAATTATGTAGCAGTCATGCCCTGAAAATAGAGTTCTGTTCAGTGTTAGAATCTGTTGGTAACTCTTAATGTTACAAGGCATTCCACCTAGAGATTACATTCACGCTGTCATTGTCTATCAACACACATCATTTGGTGTCAGTTGGCCTCGTATTTGTGTTTGTGAAATGGAGGTTTTCCCATCTATAAACTGGGAATTCAATACCTGTTCTATGTCCTACTTAGACCACAAGTCCCGGGTGGGACATGGACTGTGTCTGACCTGTATATATCCCAACTCTTACTTCAGAACTTGGCACATAATCAGCGCTTAACAAATCCCCCAATTATTAATAAATGTCCAGGTAAACCATCTTACAGCTATGGCAAGCATTTCCAACTCTGTCTATTCCATGCTATAAATTAAATATAACTGAGCACTCAACACAGTTTTAGTGCGTGAGTAAACTAATGGAGATCACTCTCTACCTTAGATTGCTTAACGTTTCTCAAGCTACGCCAGAGCCTCGTAGTTATTTTGATCTGATGGCTTTTTAAAGTCTGCAGTCAACTGGTGTAATACAGTTGGTTCTATTTATGGGCTGTAGAGCACATCAAAGCAGAAATTGAGATTCCTTTGAGGTAGTAAGGCTAGTCAGCAAAAAGTCGATTCAGCACTATCATTTTATTATTTTTAAAGACCATTTTCAATTCATCTTGGAGCATACCTAAAGACCTAGATTTTAAAGGGGACCGTTAGGTTTGACAATACTTCGGCATTCTGACGTGGATAGTTTACTGGCTCCTTCTAAAATCCACAGTTCTGTAAAGTACCGTCATCATTATACGTGGATAACAAAGGACCTTTAATAGTAATTTGATCATGATCACTTTTTTTTCCTTTAGGAGATACTTTTTCCCTTCAAACAATGGTCGGGGGCCACCTATCTACGGTGGGGGGGAGGAAATTGGGGTTCATGTCCCACCCCATCTCCCTCTCCTCCCTTTTGGTATCTCATCATTATCATCAGTGGTATTAATTGAACTCTGTAGAGCACTATACTAGGGTCTGAGGACAGTAGAATACATCTGTGTTGGCAGAAATATTCCCCGCCCACCACGGGTTTACACACTCAGATTTCCATGGTGTTGTCCAAGGAAAGAAGAAAGGATCATTATTATTATTATTATTCTTGTAGTTGTACTCTCCCAAGTGCTAAGCAGTCAATAAATGATTGAATGAATGAATTCATTAATAATAACAATAATAATAATGTTAATAATTTGTTGAGCGCTTACTATGTGCAAAACACCGCTCTACGCGCTGGTTGTTACTACACTGGCCCTCACACTACAGCTAGGGACTGTGGGTTTGGTACCCTTAGAAGGGACCCAGAGGAGGAAAGTGGATTATCCATTGACAGAGTAATCACATCACTGAGCAGATGACCAAGTGTCACTCTCTCAATCACTCAGATTGAAAAAATGCAGATTTTATTTAGGCCAACTGGCCAACTCTTAGAATTTCAGCCAGTCTGTTCATACTGTTGTTTTTTCTGTCTTTGAGCATCTTCTTGGATCAGGCTGGGTTAAGGCTGGATCTTTTCGGCCTTCTCTGAGGAAACTTTTGAGTCAGAGGTCAGGGAGGCAAGATGGGGTCAGAAGATAGATCTTTGACAAGAACAGAAAATGGCGTGCGTGAAATAGTGCCAAATGAGACCCCCTCTCATAAGAATTATAATAATGATGGAATTTGTTAAGCGCTTACTAGGTGCCAGGCACTGTGATTAAGTGCTGGGTTGGATACGAGCAAATCGAGTTGGGCACGGTCCCTGTCCCATGTGGGGCTCTCACAGTCTCAATCCCCACTTTGGAGCTGAGGAAAATGAGGCACAGAGAAGTGAAGTGACTTGCCCAGGTCACAGAGCAGACAAGTGGCAGAGACAGGATTAGAACCAATGACCGTCTGCCTCCCGGGCCCGTGCTCTATCCATCATGCCATGCTGCTTCTCATGTGGATATCCAGGAGGTTGACGGTTCCTGTCAGATAATTTGGTTATTTTCCACTGTTTGACTTGGACAGATATTTGTCAGTTGATTGTTTCCTTCGGGGGGGGGGGACCTGTTTCTTTTCCAAAAAACCATAATCTTAGCGGGCAAGACTTCATTTGCTGAGGAATCACTTGATCAGTAAGCACTCTCCTTTGAATCAGCCTAAATAATGACCCTGATTAGTGTTCACTTCACACATTTCAGGTGATTGTGATTAATTAAATAACCCAAGATCAGGGTTTTCTCAAGGAATTCATTTTCTCTGAATCTGTTTAATTCTTTGAAGCTTACTCATTTGCGCCCGATTTCTCCATAAATTCCTTTTGAATTTTTGTGGGTCAATGAGATCAGAATAACTTGAAAGAAATTACCCAATTTGAGGTAAAGTTTTGAAATTCCTTAGAGAATAAGGTTTCTTTTAGTATACAAAACAAGCACTCAATAAATAGGATTGATTAATCTTTATTTAAAATGCGATCCACTTCAGCCCCACGGCACTTACGTCTATATCTGTAAATGATTTATTTATATCAGCGTCTGCCTCCTCCGTCGCCAAATCCTGTCGCTACCACCTTCACAACATCACTAAAATCCACCCTTTCCTCTCCCTCCATACAATCGCTCATGCTCTCTCGCCTGGATTTCCGCCTCCTTGCTGATCTCCCGATCTCTCGTCTCTCCCCACCCCAGTCCACACGTCGCGCTGCCGCCCGGATCATTCCTCTACAAAAACGTTGTGGACACTTCACCCCGCTCCTCGGAAAACTCCAGTGGTTGCCCACCCGCCTCCGTGCAGAACAAAAACTCCTCTCCATTGGCTTTAAAGCACTCTATGACCTTGTCTCCTCCTACCTCACCTCATTTCTCTCCTTCAACCCAGCCCTCCCACTTCGCTCCCCTACTGCTAAGCTTCTCACTGTGCCTCGATCTTGCCCGTCTCGCCTCCGGCCCACGTCCTGCCTCCGGCCTGGACCGCCCTCCCTCCTCTAATCCGACAGACAGCCGTTCTCCCCTGCTTCAAAGCCTTATTGAAGGAGCATCTCCTCCGAGAGGCCTTCCCAGGCTAAGCCCCACTTTTCCTCGTCTCCCACATCTCCCACTCCCTTCTGCGTTGCCCTGACTCGCTCCCTTTGCTCTTCCCCCCTCCCAGCCCCAAAAGACTGTTGTACATATCTGTCATTTTCTTTATTTGTAGTGATGTCTCTTGAGTTCCGTGAGCTCATTGCGGGCAGGGAATGTCACTCTCTATTGTTGTATTGTACGTTCCCAAGCACTTACTACAGTGCTCCGCGCACAGTAAATGCTCGATAAATACGACTGAATGAATGATTGAACGAATGAGCGTGAGCTTGGGCTCACTGCGGGAACCTGTCTACCAACTCTGTTGTGTCGTACTCCCCCGAGTGCTTAGACGTGTACTCTGGACAACGTAAGCACTCAATAAATACCACTGACTGATGGATCGAGGAATGAGTGACCGTGCCATCCCGTGTTAGTGGCACGTCCCGCGTGAGTGACGGGCCCTGAGTGATTGGCAGACCTCGAGTGAGTGGCCGAGTGACACTGTTCTGCATTCACATCTCCAAGCTCTCTCACTTATTTCACATCACACGCTTTGTAAACTATCCGATGAAGAAAGGACACATGTTATTAGGGGATGGGCAGACTCTTATTCGGTTTCTGTCTCTGATTTAAATGAGGTTTTTCTTTTCTTTTAAGGTTTCCATTCCTTTGAAGGAATTGGAGCAGTTTAACTCTGACATCCACAAATTGCTCGAACCACTGGAGGCTGAAATCCAGCAGGGGGTGAATCTGAAAGAGGAAGACTTCAATAAAGACATGGTAAAACGGTCGTGCCGGAAGCATGAATGAGCTCTCCGGGTGGCAACGGTTACACGCTTGGGTGGAAATTAGAAACCTCAGCGTTTCTCCCCGGGTTTTCAGATGGGGCCAGTTCCGGGGGGCGGGGGCGGAGTGGGGATTGAGGTGGTAGGAATGTATAGTCTGTCCAGCGAAGTTCCATTTGTTGAAAAACGATGACTTTGGTGATGTTGATCAATCGAAATTCATCTGTCCCGCTGTCGGGCTCAGAAAGCAAAATGGAACAGATGAAAAAAATCCATGTTCTATCACAGAGTCAATTTGAAGTTGAATCAAAAACTCAGCTGTCCAATACACTTGGTAGTCCTGGCCACCAGTATTGGCCCAACATACTAGAAGAGGAACGTTGCAATAAATAGTTGGTTAAAAAAATAATAGTTTAACAATGTCTCATCACAAAGCCACGTTGTAAAAAAAAAAATGAAATGAAATGGTGCAGCTGTCTAAATTCTGAAAATAATAGAATGAGACCAGATGGGCCCGCTACCAGCCTCAGGCCTTTCTCTCTGATCTTCATTTTAAAATGTAGTAATGGCTGGATAGAATGAAGAATTTCACGGCCTCTTTTCACCTGTCTTTACTTCACCCAGCAACCCTTTCGCGTCTCTCAGTTAATCCAGCGTGGTTCCTCATCTCTCCGTCCACAGCTCTCGCTCCTGTGGCTCTCCTCGCTTCCCCGCCAGTCCTTGCCTCACCGAGCGTGCTATAAACATGCTCTGAACCTCACTGTGCCTCATTTACCTCATCTCTAAAATGGAGATTAAGGCTGTGAGCCCCACATGGGTCATGGACTGAGTCCAACCTGATTAGGTCGTATCTCCCCCAGCGCTTTGTGCAGTTCCTGGCACAGAGTAAACACTTAACAAATACCATAAAAAATAAAAATAAAACCCTGCTCCAGGGGTCAGGCTCTCTTTTCAGCAGCTAGAGAGGAACTGAGGAACCTCAGTCTTAGGCTGTGAACAGATAGAAGGGGAGGAGACCGTCGGAGGGACAGTCCGGCCATCCCAGGTGCACCGTCGGGGACTGGCCTTCCGCCAGGGAGTCACGTGTCAGCCTGGACGGTGTGGCCGCTTCCCCTCTGGAGTTGTGAACGCCTAGAGGGATCGGGCTCTTTGCCCGCTCAGGACGTCTGTCGCTTCCATCTCTCACACCGGCCGGGGAGCAGACAGGGGAGAAGGCAGCGGTCAAGATTCACCTCCTCCTAGTCAGCCGTCACCTCCTCCCAGTCAGCCAGCTGGAAAGCAGAGGGGGGAGTACGGCAAGACCTCCGTCCGTTCCGCCTTCGCACCTTACGGGCAAGACATTGGAGTGGAGGGCATCTAGTACCGTTTCTTTGACACCATTTTCTTTTCCTGTGGGAGGCTTCTAATGGAATGGTGATGGGCTGTTTGATCTTCTTAAAACCTTTCCGTTTCCTCTTTTTGAGCGGCTAAACCCAAATCTGTCTGGTATGTGTTCTCTCCAATTCCAGATGGGACTCTTTTGGGATCCTATTTTCTTTTTTCTGATTTACCCGATTGAAGATGTCTAGATATTAGGAGCAAACCTCTTCCCCTGGGTCATTTGTTTAACACTCTTCTGCTCTGTACTGAGATGAGGTCAGTGAAAAAGGAAAATAGCTAGAAAAATAACCTGACCCTCACAGGGTGAAACACTAGCACTTTTTCATGGAATTTATTAAGCGTCTGCTAAGTGCCAGACACTGAACTCAGCACAGGAATAGGTGCAAGCTAATCAGATTGGACACAGGCCTCTTCCTCCGTGGAGCTCACACCCTTAATCTCCATTTTAGAAATGAGCCAAGCGAGGCCCAGAGAAGTGAAGTGACTTCCCTAAAGTCACACAGAGACAAGTGGCAGAGCCGGGATTAGAACCCACGTCCTTCTGACTGCCAGGCCCATACTCTATCCAGTAGGCCGTGCTGCTTCTCAGAAGACCGTGAACTATTGAACTATTAATAAATGAATGATTATAAGTGAAAACTATAGATCGATTAAGGAAATTCCTTTTTGTAACATGAGGCGTTTCACAGACACCTCGACTTAACCAGAGATGACGTACTTTTGTTTTGTTTATCGGAAAGGAAATGAGGAGTGCCTGATGTCTGAACACGTCAGCCCACCAGCATAAAGCTCGTGCTTAGCTAGAAATTTTCAAGTGAAATTACATTTGACATTTCTGTAGGCAACAGTTGAATATCTCCTTGATAGCAGGCCATTTGAAGTTCTAAAAATTGATCAGGGTGCCCTAAGTGATTCTAAACGAAGAACATCCTTCTTCGTTAATGCCAAGGAGAAGGCTGTGAAAATGCAGGTCCTGACCAGAGCTGCGTCCTCGGGTTTGGGCTCCCGTGAGGTTTTTTGGTCTGAGAAACAATTTAAAAATGAACTGAGGCTTAAAACTAAAATCACTTGTAGGGGTTCTGCTTCAGCAGTGAAGGGTATATTGAACTCTGCAACATTTTTGTCTGAAAGCAAAAGAAAAAAATTTTTTTTGCAATATCGGAGAAGCATAGATTTCTTGCAAGCATTTCAGGTGTTTACCATCTTTCCAAAACAAAAGTTCATGTGACTCTGACTGGAATCTAGACCAGTCCTTTGTAAGCAGAAATGTGTTAGTCGCAGAAACAGTTCAGTGCTGTAAGCTATTTAAGTTACGTGGCTTTATTATCAGCGTGAAGCAGTTTTTTGGGATTCTAACAGTTTGAGTTCCCTCATTTGTGTACTGTTAATTGTGGAATCGCACAGAGTTTTTGTTCCACTTGCACACGAAACTCGCACACATGCCAGTGATTTTTATGCACATGAATCGCCACAAACATGGCAGTAATCTCTCATAACACCCTTCAAAAGTATGCAACTGGTTCTGCGGTCCTTTAAAAAAAAAAAAGTCTTATATACATTTCTTGTAAGAACCATTCACTTGTTGAAGATTTTGCATGAAATTTTCCGTCAGAGCGAAGACAATGAGGGAACTGTGAAAGAGTTATTACAACGAGGGGACGCCTTACAGCAAAGCATCCTGGATGAAAGAAAGCGAGAGGAAATAAAGACAAAACAGCAGCTGTTACAGACCAAACATAACGCTCTCAAGGTATAAAAACTAAAGTTACTAAGACGGCTTGCTTCGTCTTGTGTCTGCGTTGTTTTCTCCTCCTCTGTTGGGGAATATTCACTTCAGACAAATAGAATCTGCTTGGAATTTTGCTGGGCAATTTCTATACGATTCAGTTGAATATGGACACTGACTTGAGCTCTCAGATATCTGTGTCTGGCTGACGAATGATCTTTCGTTGTTGGATACCAAGAAAAAGGTTGTGCATCCTTGTCTGCTGGGATTTTTTTTCGGTCTAGAAAATTGAATATTGTGTTAATATTTGACAGACTGATGTTCCATTCATTCATTATTCATTATTTAATTTTAAAAACATCCTTTTCATTATCAAGCTAGGTCATGTTTACTGGCATAATTGCCTCGCTTTTTGGCATCATTTTTGTAACCCCGAAACAGGGAAGGGATTTTTTACAGGGCATTAAATCTGACAATGAGATGAGGAGTGAAAAGACGAAAGGAGAAAAGAAGGAAGAGATAGACAGAAGGGCTCTAGAGACTGCAGCTCTTAACTCCTGTTGACTCTCCCAAGTATTGCATTCAGTAGACGCTCAGTGAATTGCGGTTAACTCCTACCCCAGAGTTCGCTGGTCTCCACGAGTCCATATCTGCCATGTCCCGAAACTACTCCCATCCCTACCCTGGTCCATCCCTCTGTCTCTCCTTGCAAAAATGACTTTTTATTTCCTCCTCGAAATTCGGAGTGGGGCAGGGAGGGGAATTCTGCCGTGGAGGCGGTTATGAGAATGAATCTGGTATTTTTTGGAAATTTTATGCTGGGTTTACTTGACAGATTTCACTTCTCCTCTCATCTAAAATCTAATTTTGTAACATTCTGCCATCCCCTCCTCTGTTTGGAATAAGGGATCGCAGGGAGCCTTATAGGATCTGGACGGGGGGAAGAAGACCTGTCGTGTAGAATCTTGTGCTTGCTTATTTTGGGACTTGAGGTTCATTCAATCCATCAAACAGCCATATTTATTGAGCGCTTACTGTATGCGGAGCACTTTACTGAGCACTTGGGAGAGGACGCTATCACGGAGTCGGTAGACAAGCTCCCTGCCAAAAACGAGCTTTCAGTCTAGAGGGGGAGATGGGCATAACTATAAATGAACAAATTACGGATGTGGACCTAAGTGCTGTGAGTCCGAAGGGTGAATAGTCACTCAACCAATCAATTAGTGATATTTTTAAGTGTTTACTGTGTGCAGAGCCCTAAACTAAGCTCTTACCAACATCTCTAGACTGTCTGGGGAGTGAAATACCCCTGAATTCAAACTGTGGGCAGGGAATGTCATTGTTTATTGCTGAATTGTACTCTCCCAAGTGCTTAGTACAGTACGCAGTAAGCGCTCAGTAAATATAATTAAATGAATGGAGTGCAACTGTAATATTGAACAGCAGTTTTCTCTGCAAACCAAGCACCTCTCTTTGCCCGATTTAGAAACGAATATCGATTTTATATATTTTCCTACCTAGCCACCTTCTGGCAGGAGACTGAAAAAAGATGATCGTTGGGAGACTGGACTGCTTCTTTGTTTTCAAAGCTCACAGCTACCTTGCGGAGGGAGAGTGTCCTGGGTTAACTGTGCGGCCCCATTTTGGCAAAATGCCAAAATCGGGCAGCGATGGGTGACAGAGCCCAGGGGGTTGAATTCTGAGTTCCCTGGGTGAATAGGAGAACACGGTGAACCATGGCGAGTCGGACAGAGCGACCGCACTGCCCAGATCCTTGGTCTCCCACAGTGGTGGGCCCCGCAGATCGGAGGAGAGAAGGCCCGTGGTTCTTCATGGCCCAGGGGCCATCCTGCACGGCCCGGTAGCTGGTCTGTACAACCCGGCAACATCTCTCTATAGCCTGGCCGCCGCTCTGTATAAGCCAGAGACCATCGCTATGGCCCAGTGGCCTCCCTGTATGGCCCGGCAACCACTCTTCACGACCCAGCGGCCACTCTTTACGTCTCGGAGCCCACTTTCTAAGGCCCGGATGCCGCTCTCGGTGGCCGAAGCCACTCTCTGTGGCCCGGAGGCTACTCTCTGTGGCCTGTTGGCTCCTCTGTAGGACCAGGTGGTCACTCTCTATGGCCCGGCAACCACTCTAGATGGCACGGCGGCCGCTCTGTGTGTGTCCAGTGGCCACTCTGAATGACCCAGTGTATGACCCAGCAACTACTCTGAACGTCCCCGGAGCAGCTTTGGTTGACCCAGCAGTCGCTTTGCACAACCCGGCCAGTAAACTGAGCGGAAGGGGAGGCTCCCCACCTCGGAGAGCCCGGAGTGCGGTCGGGGGTCTGAGGGCTACACGGGGGAGTCCTCTGGGTCATGGGGTGAATGAGAGAGTAGGGGAGACATGATGGTGTCAAGTTGGTAGTTTGGGGACTTAGTGCCCACACCAGTGCCATCACTGTGGCGAGGGAGTTTGGAATTTTCTGCATCTTGCAGAAAATGCCGATACTATGCAGCCAAAAGGGAAGGGTAGCTGCAGGGAGCCTGATCCTGTGGAATTTTGTGAGTGTTGCAACACCCAGCTGCTGTGAGAGAGTTTACTAGTTCCTAAAAGAATAGGAAAACCCTAACCCATCTTTTCAGTCCCAGAGTTATGAGGCTGTCCCCAAGGCCATCCCCTGGAAATTATTGAAATCCATCTTGTTTCTAGTATTTGTTAAGCACTTCCTAGGTGTCACACACTTTTCTAACTGCCGGGGTAGGCAGAGGTTAAAAATAATGATGATCTCAAGGAGTTATCCAAATGACTCATTTAGGGCAAAATAAACAATTCTGACTGGAACTTCCCTTGAATAGACCTGAATTTCACAGCAGGGCGAATGTCTACCTAATGGTACCCACCCTCTCCTGGGTTCTAACTTAGTAAGCAGCTTCCCGTTTTAGCCAAGACACACCATTATCCAGACTTTTATTAACAGTGGTCCTAATGATAACAATATTAACGGTTAGGACATTGATTAAGTGCACGCTCTGTGCCAAGCACTGTGTTAAACACTAGGGAAGATGCCAGATAATTGGTTCCGACACAGCCCCTTTCGCGAGTAGTACTCACAGTCAAAGTGGGAGGGAGAACAGCTATTAAATCCTTACTTTATTCATGATAATAATAATAATGTTACTTGTTAAGATACAAGTTAATCAGGTTGGACACGGTCCCTGTCCCATGTGAGGCTCACAGTCTAAATACTTTACAGGTGAGGTAGCTGAGGCTTACAGAAGTTGAGCAACTTTCCCAGGGATACTTAGGAGGCCAGTGCCTAAGACCAGATCAGAAGTCAGGTGCCTTGACTGCCAAGATCCGTGCTGGTTCCGTTAGGCCTCACTGCCTCACCCTGCTTCTTTCCGCAGGCCCTGAGTGGTGAGGGCCCCGTTACACTGGCAGTGTGGGCCAAGAATTCTGGTAAGGAACTCTCAGGAGATTCCTGACCAGCTTAAGGAAATCCAAAAGTCTATTTCCTTATCGAATTGATGAGAAACAGGTATAACCGTTTTTCCTTTTTTACCCGAAGGGAAAGAAGCCATTTTGGATTTGGAGGATTGTTTTAAATTCATAGAGATATAAAACTCATGTTTTCTTCTTTTTTTAAATCTCCATGATGATCCAGCACCCAAATGAACCATTTACCATTTTTTGAACAATAGCTTTCTCCAAAAGATGGAGAGACTGGAATGATTTTTCTGTCCAAATGCAACGGGAAACCACAGGGCTAACCCATCCTTTAACTGGCAGGCACAAGATTCTTAGTTGGCCTTACTTGGAGAACACCAGTGAGCTGGCCGTGCAGCTCACAGAAATATACTAAACACTAAACATTTTGTGAGTACTCGCTACAACCCACTGAGCCGGTATCGAGGATTCTACCGAACTTCTGGGAGTCAAAGAGCGACTTTCAGATCGGGTATCAGGTGATCATTCTTGCAAAGCGTTTATGCATCCAAGAAGGTTTAATCATGCAAAGTGCTTTATACTGAAAAATAAAAGTCACCTGCTGCTTCTGTGGCCATGCAAATCTCTATATATACATATATATGTATATATATACATAAAACAAGTTTTGCACAAGATTGGAAATCAGAGTCACTATCAGGATCAGTTAGTTGGGCCTTGAAGAACCATTTCCTGGAGGGGGAATGGAGGAGTTAGGCGGTTTGCACCGACGTGGCTACGTATTTAGCCTAAGAACTTGTTCATAAGATGGAGGAGATTGAGAGGATGAAAGGCAAGAGCAGAGGTGTTCCGGGGCCACGGCGGAGTTTGGGGGGCGTGTTATAGGAGAGGTGTCTGGACAGAGCCAGAAAGGGGGGATTCGAGAGAGGCACTGAAGAGTCTCGTGGGGAGAGAGCCCACCGCTCCTCCTCCTTAGCATTCCCCAAAACCCACCCTCGCCTCGACTGGGTCTTCTCGCCAGAGACGGATTGGCCCGATATGACCGTCACCTCCTCGGCGTTTTCCCATAACCCACCGACATCCCCGCGATGCATGGCTAGGGGAAGCGTCTGTCCGTGCTTTTCAGTTCTGAGCGAGCACTCTCACTCTGGGGAGATCCCGGCTGTACGCTCGGTAACGTACATCGGCACCAGAAGCGTGTCCCCATTCGCTTTTATTGATCTTGGAATCATGTCTGCACCACGAACAGGATTTGAGGTCTCAGAGAAGAAATAAGGCTCTCGAGATTTCTCCTCAATGGTATCAGTACAAGAGGCAGGCGGATGACCTATTGAAGTGCTTGGATGACATTGAGAGAAAATTGGCCAGCCTCCCTGACCCCCGAGATGAACGGAAGCTAAAGGTAACGCCGCTTCGAGGTGTCGAGTGTCGATTTTGAAGTCGCGTTTCGTTAACTTCGGAGTAGATCGAATACCCCTCCTCTTGAGTCAGGCTCTTCATTTACTCGTTCTGTACTCTGGCAGTCTCTTTGATTCGACACGTCGCCTTGTATTCTGTTTTTATCAATGTTTTAGTGAATTAAATGCTACTCGAGTGACTTAAAGCTTAATGAATGCAGTGTTTGATCTGTGGCCAGTTGCGACGTATTAAGGAAGGCCACGTGTTCTCTAGTCGAGCCTGTAATTGACTCTGTGTATCTTTGTTCCAGATGAACAAATGACTTATCGGTCCATGGGCGGCTGCTTCCCCGTTAGCACATCCATCTCACCGGGGCCTGGCCATCCATCTCTGTCCAATCTCTGTAGATTGATTTCCATGTTGTCGGAAGGTTCTGCCAGTTCTTGTTTGACGCTTTCTTCTTTTGCTTCCATTCTCTGCTGGGTTTCTAAAAACTTGAAGGAGGAATTAGCTCCCTTTTCACACGACCTCTAAGTCTCCCCCAGCCCTCCCCCAAGTCCATTTCGAGTAAACCATTCCAGTCGTCTACCCACAAACCACCCGCGAGGGTTAAGAAAGCAAGAAGAGAATGCGGGACTGGTTTTGGATTGCTCCCGGGCGCACCCTCCGCTTAGAATGTCTCGGCCCAAGCGAATGAGAGGAGACTTGCCACTCGATGTGTTTCCCTTTCCTCTTAGAAGCCAGCCAGAGTGGTGCGTCTCGGTTGGCGATGCTCAGTCCATCGGTCAGTCAACCGATCGATCGTATTTATCCAGGGCTCCGTGTGTGCGGAGCACTGACCTGAGCGCTTGGGAGGGCCCAAATAGAAAAGACACATTCCCCGCCCACCACGATGCCAAAGGCAGAAAGCCTGTCCGGAGCTCGGAAAGAGTATTTGCTGCTGCTCGCGAGGAGGTTGATCCAGTTAGCTAACCGCCCTGGGCCCTGTATTGGTTTTGCTCACCAGGAGATTGACCGCGAATGGCAGCAGAAGAAGGAAGATCTGAAGGCCGTGAACAGGCAAGCCGAGAGCTTGTCTGGGGCCGGGGCCGCACGGGCCGTGGAGCCAACCCGGATCCGGCTCAGCCAGCGCTGGCGGGAAATTGAGAGCAAATTTGCTCAGTTTCGACGACTCAACTATGCACAAATTGTGAGTTGCTATCGGCAAACCCGTGCGTTTGCGACCTCTTCTCTTACTAACCGAGTCCTACTAACCGTGAGAGAGAAGGGCAGGTCCCGGGGCCGCCCTTCCGGAGCCGGCCCTCTCGCCGGCAGCTCGCCCGGACGTGGCCCGGACCAGTGGCCCCGATTCCCACCTTCAGAGCCCGAGGGCCCGAGCCCCGCCCCCACCCCCGACCCGAAGCAGGCCCGGGAGCAGGCAGGGAACGTGCATCTCGATTTGTGTCGCCTCATCGTTTTTCCATGACATTAGAACCGTGAACCTGTCGGCTTGTCACCCATCCGCCTTCTTTGATTTACACGTCCAATCCAGGAAGCGGTGCTGCTCTCTCCCAGTATCATCCCACGCCGATTTTAATTCTCTTTTTTGCGTGCTCAGTAAATAGGTGGCATACGTTGTGGTGGTTGTTGTTGTTCTTCCCCTTGACCGTGATCCTTCTCTTCTTCCAAACTCCGCCGTTGAGCGGGCGGGGGTGGGGATGGTGTTGGGCCCCCGGGAAGTGGTGGTGGATGATCGGTGAGCGAGTAAAACCGAGGGGCCAGCGGTGGATACTGCCGTTGTTTCCCTGGAAACTCTGGGAAGCCGGAAGAGCAGGAACTGCCAGCGTTCACGAGCACGAGGATGCACGGGATGCGTCGACGCCGTTATTTGCCGTGAGGTAAACCCGCGGACGCTGGCTTGGGCTCTCTCCCCTACTTGACTTTTAGGTTTCAGGGGAAGACACGGAGAAGACGTCACCACCGAGCCTTCGACCGAAACAACCCACCCTGTCGATCCCTATAAAACCGTAAAACGAGCCTTTCTCGTGGCTACAGATAAGTAGGTGCCCGCGTGTTGCGGAAAGCTTAATTGTCCTGTCGGTTGCAGGTGAGTGGACCGCAGAACTGGGAACAGATCCAGAGGAAAGAGTGAAAGCAGTGTGACCTAGTGGAAAGGGCCCAGGCCCGGGAGTCAGAGGAGCCGGGTTCTGATCCCGGCTCCGCCCCTCGTCTGCTGGGTGACCTTGGGCAAATCACTTTGCTTCTCTGGGCCTCATTTAATCTCATCTGTTAAATGGGGACCAAAGCTGCGAGCCCTCTGTGGGCCAGAGATTGGGTCCGACCCAATTATCCCGGATCTATCCCAGCGCTTAGTAAAATGCCTGGCACATAGCAAGCTCTTCGCAGATATCATCTCTGAAACGTGCTCTTCCTGTCCTGCTTTCAGATCCAGGCGTGAGCCCCTAAATCGCCCCCGATGCACCCAATCCACCCTGTGGGCAACGTTCAGAACAGAACTAGGCCAAAGGAGAGTCTGATGATGGTATTTAAGAATGATGGTATTCGTTAGGCGCGTACTTAACGAATCAGTCAAGCACCGTAGTAAGGACTGGGGCGGCTGCGGGATGTTTGGGTCGGGCCCATTCTCTGTCCCACAGAGGGCTCACAGCTTTAATCCCCTTTTAACAAATGAGATAACCGAGGCCCGGAGAAGTGACGTGATTTGTCCAGGGTCACACAGCGGACGGGGGCGGGGCCGGGATTAGGACCCAGGTCCTCCGACTCCCAGGCCCGAGCGGCATCCACTTGGCCGGGCCGCTTCTGTGCCCATCTCATCCAAGAAGGCTTCCCTGACTTAGCCCTCGTTACCTCTTCTCCCTCTCCCTTCTGGGTCACCTTAGGAGTTGGATTTTTCTCCCTTGTTCAAACCTCCCTCAGCTCCACTGCACTTATGTACATATCCCTAATTTATTTATTTCTATTAATGTCTCTCTCCCCCTCTAGACTTTAAGCTCACTGTGGGCAGGGAGCACATCTACCGACTCTGTTATGTTGCTATATCACACTCTCCCAAGTGCTTAATACAATGCTTTAAACACAGTAAACGCTCAATAAATATGATCGATGAGGTAGGGGGAAGCAAAGGTATCGAATCCCCATTTTGCAGATGAGGCAATTGAGACTCAGAGAGGTGAATTAATAATGTTGGTATTTGTTAAGCGCTTACTATGTGCAGAGCGCTGTTCTAAGCGCTGGGGTAAACACAGGGGAATCAGGTTGTCCCACGTGGGGCTCACAGTCTTAATCCCCATTTTACAGAGGAGGGAACTGAGGCACAGAGAAGTTAAATGACTTGCCCACAGTCACACAGCCGACGAGTGGCAGAGCTGGGATTCGAACTCATGAGCCCTGACTCCAAAGCCCGTGCTCTTTCCACTGCGCCATGCTGCTTCTCCCAACGGTCACGCAGCAGGCATATATGGCGAAGTTGAGATTAGAACCCAGGTCTTCTGACTCCCAGGCCCCTGCTCTGTTGTTTAAGGCGCGCTGCTTCTCTCCGTTTGAAGGTGAAGCACACGCACGTTACGTAACTCTCGCCTTGTCTGGTCCTTGTTCCCTACGGTCCCGGTTTCACTGGGGTTTTCTCCTCCCCCTCCATGACCCCACACTTGCCTGGAGTCATTCATTCATTCAGTTGTATTTATTAAGTGCTCATTGGGTGCGGAGGACTGTACTAAGCGCTTGGGAAAGTACAATAGGGCAATAAAGCGTCACGGTCCCTCCCTGCAGTGAGATCACAGTCTGTGGGGGGCGGGCGTGGAGACAGACATCAGTGCAAATCAACTGTCGTGAATATGCATAAATAAAATTGCACATATGGAGTCCTGCCCGACCTCGGAGAGACCATGCTTGAGGTTCCCACTGGTGTACTGTGGGGTGAAGACAGTGTCCGACCCGATTATCTGATGTCTACCCTGGCGCTTAGTAGACTACTTGTCAAGTTGTCAACACGCAACAGATAGAAAATGAGAATTTCTATTAGAGATCTGTTAGAGAAGCAGCGTGGCTTAGTGGAAAGAGCACGGGCTTGGGAGTCAGAGGTCGAGGGTTCTGATCCAGACTCCGCCACTTGTCTGCTGTGTGGCCTTGGGCAAGTCACTCAACTTCTCGGTGCCTCAGTTACCTCATCTGTAAAAACGGGGATTAAAAAATGTGAGCCCCCACATGGGACAATCTGACTACCCTGTATCTCCCCCAGCGCTTAGAACGGTGCTCTGCACATAGCGCCTAACAAATACCATAGTTATTATTAAATACTATTTTTATTTGGTAGGAGCGTGATTGTCACCTCATGTAGAGATAGTCTAAGGTACCTATAGGTCAGTAGGTTTGCCCAGTCGACCATTCAGTCGATGTTATTTATTGAGCGCTTACCATGTGCGGAGAACTAGGAGAATACAGTACATCAGAGTGGGTAAACGCATTCCCTTCCCCCGGGGAGCTTCCGTCTAGAAGAGGAGACAGACAAGAAAATAAATCGGGGATACGTGCGTAATTGCTGAGGGACCGAGGAGGGGTGAATATCAAGTTCTTCCTGGGGACAGGTCCTAGTGGGCTAAAGAGAGAGAGCTCTGAGGAAGGAGTGTTTGTGAAAACGACAGGAAGAGTGTGGTTTAGTGGATAGAGCACGAGCCTGGGAGTCAGAAGGACCTGGGTTCAAATCCAGAGTCTGCCACGTATCTGCCGGGTGACCCCGGGCAAGTCATTTCACTTCTCTGGGCCGCAGTTACCTCATCCGTTGAATGGGCCTTAAGACCGGGACCCCCACGTGGATGTGGACTGTGTCCAACCTGATCAGCTTGTATCTACCCCGTTGTTCTGTACAGTGCCCGGCACGTAGTAAGCGCCGAAACAAACAAAAAAAAAAAGCAAGAGAATTTGTGCTCTCCCCCACGTATTCTGGCACCTGAACTAGCACCTCGCAGATCTTTTTTATGGTATTTGGTAAGTTCTTACTATGTTTCAAACGCTCTTCTAAACACTGGGGTAGATACAAGTCAATTAGGTTGGTCACAGTCCCCGTCCTGCGTGGGGCTCACTGGAAATCGGAAATTGATGTTTTCATCCATCTTGCCGCCGATAGTTTGTTGAGGGCGCATCTCCTCCTGGAGGCCTTCCCAGACAGAGCCCCCTTTTCCTCTTCTCCCGCTCCCCTCTACCTCCCCCTGACTTGCTCTTTTAATTCTTTCCTGCTCCCGCCCCCACAGCACCTGTGTACATATCTGTAATTCATTTATTTGTATCGACCTCCGTCTCCCCTCCTCTAGACTGTAAGCTCGTTGTGGGCAGAGAATGTGTCTTTTT
The DNA here is from genome assembly GCF_004115215.2 of Ornithorhynchus anatinus. Classification (NCBI taxonomy): domain Eukaryota; kingdom Metazoa; phylum Chordata; class Mammalia; order Monotremata; family Ornithorhynchidae; genus Ornithorhynchus; species Ornithorhynchus anatinus. The sequence goes on along the minus strand of NC_041742.1, from coordinate 13,168,882 downwards.
ATTGTTGTATCGTACTCTCCCAAGCGCTTAGTACAGTGCTCTGCACGGAGTAAAGCGCTCAATGAATAGGATTAAATGAATGAATGTCTTCAATCGATTGTATTGACCGAGCGCTTCCTGTCTGCTCAGTTCTGGGGAGAGTACGCTATAACAGAGTCGGTAGGCACGTTTCCTGTCCGTAACCTTCTCGGTCTCTCTGTTTGGATTTTGTTCCTATAAATTGAGGATGTTCTATGCCAACCTTCCCTTGGTTTATGAAGTCTTAAAGAAAGAGCTAGACGATGAATCAGTATGGATGCAGCACTGTGACAGTGTTAATGATACAAAAGGGTACGTAATGATATAAGGCAGGAAAGGAATACTAATGCACGGAGACTGATTATCGCAAGATTAGGCCGGATTTGTACACATCGAATGTAGGAGGATCTAATTATTCAGGGCAGAGTGAATACAATTCAAATGAAAAGAGTTAATTTCACTAAGAGTACATTACTTATACATACAGAAGAGAAAACAAGCACACTGTATTGTCAGTTGGGTTCTTTATTTAAAACGCTTTTAACATACTCGAATTGACCTCAATTGCAAATCGTGCAGGGGAGCCATTGTCTCCTTCTCCTTTAAAGGTCTTCTCGTCTGTCAGTGTCTATGAAGTTGCGTGGTTGACTTTTGTTTTTATCTCAAGACGATCACAGTGGATTCCTCCACGGAATGCTTATGTGTCTTTCTGAGTTAAAAAAATTGGTGGTGTGTGTCAAGCATCTGATAATGATGGTATTTGTTAAGCGCTCACTATGCGCCGAGCACTGTTCTAAGTGCTGGGTGAGATAGAAGGTGATCGGGTTGTCCCACGTGGGGCTCACAGTCTCAAACCCTCTTTTACAGATGAGGTAACTGAGGCACACAGAAGCTAAGTGACTAGCCCAAGGTCAGACAACAGATAAGTGGTGAAGGCGGGATTAGAACCCATTACTTCTGATTCCCAAGCCTCTTTTCTTGCCACTAGGCCATGCTGCTTCATGCCAGGAACTGTACTGTACTAAGTTGGGGTGGATACAAGCAAATAGGGTTGGATCCAATCCCTGTCCCTCGTGGGCCTCACAGCCTTATTCCCCATTTTACAGATGAGGGGACTGAAGCCCAGAAAAGTTTAGTGACTTGTCTGAGGTCACACAGCGCACCCGTAGCAGATCCGGAATTAGAACCCAGGTCCTTCTGACTCCAGGCCCATGCACTATCCACTAAGCCACGCTGCTTCTCTATATGAGAAGGAAGGACGTTCAGGTGGCCAGAAGCAGGATATGGGCCAGAGGTCGGCGGTGAGATAAATGAGATGGTGAGCAGGCCGGCCCTAGAGGAGCAAAGTTTGTGGGCTGGGCTGTAGGCGGAGAGTAGCGAGGTGCCACGGGATTTCCTGCCATGAATGGAGGCCAGGAGTCCATCTGATGTCCAAATCCTTGCCTCCAGACCACTGGTTGGAGGGCGAGAGCACTTGGGAGCCCCGTGGTCCGTGGCGGCCCGTTGGGTTCATCCGCGACCTCCTCCTGGCACCCGCGCTGGACCCAGCCGTGCCCACCTGACCATGAGGAATTGAGCATCCGGCCCCTGCCCGCCCATCCTTGGTTCAGATTCTCTGTGAAGACCCTCGCCGGTGGCGGGGGATCTCGCTGGCTTTTCGGACCGCCGCCATCCCGGTCTCGAGCCTCTGTGGGACGTGGCCTCGGGTCCAGTTGGCCGAGGGAGGCCCCGGGGGAGGTGCCGGGGCTCTCAAGGGGGCCACCGGAGTGACGGACACTGGGGAGACGAGGCTGACCTGGGCCGGCCGGCCGTTGATGGGAGTGGGCCGGGCCAGGGCCGCGTCCCTCCTCCCAGGGCTCCATATGTGAGAGGGGGAGATCCCGAGACTCCTCTTACCCAAGCGATAACCAGTCAGCCTCACGGTCGCTAGAGTTGATGAAATCGGGGCCCCGGCCCAGCCCCGGCGGTCAGGGAAGTCCTGGGGTGGATACGATCCGATTTTGGGTTGGACGCAGTCCCTGACCCAAATGGAGCTCACCCTCTCAATCCCCATTTTAGAGATGAGGTGACTGAGGCCCAGAGAAGCGAAGTGACTTGCCCGAAGTCACACAGCAGATGAAAGGCAGACCTGGGACCGAGTGCCTAATACACAGTGGATGCTGAGTGCCCAATGCATACTTTACTGGATGCCTGCTGCGGGTAGAGTGCTGTACTGGGTGCCCACTTTTTTATTGTATTTGTGAAGCCCTTTCTTTGTGTCAGTCACTGTTCTAAGTGTTGGGGTAGATACGAGCTAATCGGGTTAGACACAGTTCCTGTCCCACACGGGGCTCCCTGTCTTCATGAGACTGTAAAGCAGCTTGGCGTAGCGGATGGAGCACGGGCCTGCGAGTTGGAAGGTCGTGGGTTCTAATCCTGGCTCCGCCACTTCTCTGCGGAGTGACTGTGGGTAAGTCACTTCACTCCCCTGTGCCTCAGTTACCTCAACCGTAAAATGGGGATTGAGCCTGTGAGCCCCCCATGGTACAGGGGCTGTGTGCAACTCGATTTGCTCGTATCCACCCCGACGCTCAGCGCGGTGCCTGGAACGTAGTCGGCGCTTAATAAATGCCATAATTTTTATTATTATTATTGTTATTATTATTAGCATTTCACGTGTAGTGCATGCAGAACACCGTGCAGGATGCCTGCAGCGTGCAGCCTGCCGAGCCAAGCGTTTGAGCAAATCCAGTAACAGCAGGAAAAAAATTTGGTGGAACCGTATTGCATTATTACGTATTGCGTTATTGCATCAAGTAACTGAGACGACTGATTTTACCATTCGTACACTGATACCTGTTTGTTTGGATGAAATGTGTTTACCAATGTTTTTTCAAGGATGAGATGGGAATTAACTCTGATTTTTAAATAGGGAGCATCAAGAAATTCATCAATGAATAATCTTAGTTTTTATGAACATCTGTCTGGGGTTTTCTGCCAGCTAACAACTCACTGGGTGAAGTCAAAATAAAACATGATCTGTAATAGCCTTTTAAACAAAACTGATAAGAATTGATGTATTTCGCAATTAAGGCTGATAGCAGGGTTCAGAGTCATCTGGAAGCCTTTTGCACTGAACCGTGGGTCCTTCCTTCTCGGGATAAACGGGCTCTTGATCCACACAACCACCGATCCACGTAGAGCCCCTTCACTGTCCGTTTCGGGCGTGGTTTTGGGTTTTCCGAGCCAACTGCTCTTTCCAAGAGTCCGCGTGGCAGGTCCAGGTGAACGCGTCCACAGTCTTTGACCTCTGGTAGTCGCAGTCCACTTGCAGCCGAGTCTAGCCCGAGAGCCGATAGTCACGTTGCATTCCCAAACGTGCTTCCCTGGAAAAAGGCTCAGAAAGCCCCTCCGTTGTGTATCCCTACCAGCAAACCGTGTACGAGGAGACGGCGACCGTCATGGCTAAGGATCCGGCCTCGGAAGCCTCGTCAGCACCTTCCGCTTACCTGGTGGAGCTTCTGCGACTCTCTCGGGTCCTTTCCGACGTGGGCCGTCTCCTCCGTTCTCCCGACCTCTCCGCTAAGGACTTTGAGAACCTCTTCAAACAGGAAGAGGCTTTGAAGGTGAGACACCCGGATTTATATGACAGTTCGCGAGCTTGTCGCTTCGAGTTTGCTTACGCGAGTATCCGGAATTTATTTATTAATTTACGTTAGCGTCCGTCTCTCCCTCTGCACCCTAAGCTCGTTGTGGGCAGGAACGTGCCTAGCGACTCTGGTGTATCGTACTCTCCGGGTGCCGGTGAGATAGACGGGATCGAGGTAGAGTGAGTAGGATGGCATTGGAGTGAGGCGTGAGGGTTGGGTTGTAGTAGAAAACTAGGGAGCTGAGGTGGGAAGATGGTGAGCCGATTGAGTTCTGTAAAAACCAATGAGGAAGAGTTTCTCTTTGCCGCAGAGTCGGTGGGCAAACATCGGAGGTTCTCGAGGAGGAGGGAACCATGGGTTGTAAAAAAATTCATCCACACAGCCGAGTAAAGTTTGAACTGGAGCGGAAGGAGACTGGAGGCAGGGAGGTCAGCATGGAGGCTGATTCGGTAGTCAAGGAAGGATAGGATAATTGCTTGGATAAGTTTGGATGGAGTCGATGAAGTTCGAACCAACAGGACCCGGTGAAAGACTGAGTATACGTGTTGAACGAGAGCGACGAGTCAGGAGTGATGTCAAGGTTGGGAGAGAGGGAGGATGGCGGGGCCGTCTACCGTGACAGGAGAGTCGGGATGAGGTCAGGTTTTGGATGGAGAGATAAGGAGCTCTGTTTTGGACATGATAAGTTGGAGGTGTCAGTGGTAAATAAGATCGATTGACATATCTCGGGGCCATCTTAAGTGGACAAAAAAATCCATTTAGAAGCAAATACTAACATTTTCCTCCTTCAGCTTTAAGATCCGAGAGATAAAAGAAAGTGGATGAACCCTCCGAGCACCCATAACCTGTAGGACTTTATTCGATCGGTCCCTTCTTGGAGATTCACTCCCCGCTCTACGTAAGCAAAGAGAAACATGGATTTGCTTCCGAAAAGCCTATACCTCATAGAAAACCGCACAGCTAAGAACCGAGTTAATCTTACGAAGCCCAGTAAGCCGTAAAATGACGGAGGATTAACAGTGCCGCACGTCGGCCCCACTTGTCTCTCTGAAATGCTGATATTTCGGGACTGTTTTGAAAGCTACAGACCTTCACCTTTTTTGGTTTGCAGCGAAGGGCCAAAGGCTTCCGGGACCTCCCCGTGCCTCAGTCAGTTTACAGAATCGATAACTCAGCAGCAGGGGGGTGGGAAGGACTGGATTCTTCCTTTCACCTTCCAGCCTTGGGCTGGAAGATTGAAAGTTGTCACCGAAGGCTTAATAATAATTGTGGTCTTTGTTAAGCACTCACCCTGTGCTGTATTCAGTGCTGGGGTAGACGCAAGCTGATGGGGTTGGACCCAGTCCCTGTCCCACGTGGGATTCACGGTCTTAATCCCCATTTTACGGATGAGGGAACTGAGGCCCAGAGAAGCGACGTGACTTGGCCAGGGTCACGCAGCAGACGAGCGGTAGAGCCGGGATCGCGATCCAGATCCTCCTGACTCCCAGGCTCGTTTTCTTTCCGCTAGTCGCATCAGGAGAGCTAGCCCAAAGCCCCCACCCAGAACAAGGGTGGCTGGGGGGTCTAGGGGGCTGTGACCCGCTGGCTGCTTCTTAGCCGCTGAGGATCTCCCGCTAACGCCCCAGAGCTCACCCCTTCGCCCAGCCGCGGCTGACGGTCAGACTTGGCAGAGCCCGGGTGAGTTTATTGGATCGGGTCTGGCGCCCACCTCGGGCCTGCCGGTTAAGAATAATAGTAATAACAAGGGCTTACTAGGCACCGAGCACTGTTCCAAGTGCTGGGGTAGATAGAAGATAATCAGGGTGGACACAATCCCCGTCCCAGATGGGGCTCCCACTCTGACTCCCCATTTGACAGATGAGGCCACTGAGGCCCACAGAAGTGAAGTGATTTGCCCAAGGTCCCGCAGCAGACGGGTGGTGGAGCCGGGATCAGAACCCAGGTCCTTCTGAATCCCAGGCCCGAGCTCCATCCCCTGAGTCACGCTGCTTCTCTGATACTTGGCCATCAGCAAGTATGTCTACCGACTGGATTGCTTTCTCCCGGGCGCCTCATACAGCGCTCCGCGCGCCGAGAGCATTCGGTAAATTCCATCCGTTGATCGGTCGATCACTTGTAATTAACTGAGTGCTCACAATACGCCAAGCGCTTGGGAGAGCACAGTATGACAGAGTCGACAGGCACGGTCGGTCGTCTATCGCTCGACGACCGACTGATTGTCGCCCTCGATTTCGTGGAGTTGAAATAGCGATTTGCCTTGAGGTGCCCCTGGGGGCCCAGGTCCAGCCGACGCCCAACTGAATTTCCCTCCCCGTACCGTTCCGTCTCACACAGTTCCCCGCTCCCCCGGCCCCGGCCCTGCTTTTTATCTTAAAGGGATGGTTTTCATCTGAGTCTCGTTAATGAATATGCATTTTCTCACAGAGGCATTCATCAATGTCATTATCAAGCAGTAAAAATAGAAAAGCAGTGCATAAATTGTACAGCTGCTGGTTGGGAAGATTGGAAATTAAATTGTGGTTGATTTTATTCCTGACATATTTGCATGAATCAACTGATCAAACTGTAGTGAATGGGCTTAACGCATTGCTTGAAATTTTAATGCAGTGAGAATAATTGATCGCCGTTCTAGTGAAAACTATCCAAAATAACCCACAGAGATATTATAGATATTACAGAGATCGTGCTCGGTTTCAATGGGGTATTTTGACAGGAAGCTCTTTTAAAAAAAAGATCATCCATGGGGAACTGTGAATTTATTCCACGCCGATTTTGAAAGCCGACTGTAAAGGATCGAAAAGCGGCGTTCGCCGTCGCTTGCCTCGCTACTGTGGTCTGCCTTGCTTACCGCACAGGTGTCAAGCAAAAAACCCCAGTTCCCCCATAACACGGAGGCCGGGCGCTAGCAAACATCCCCGTTACGGTGTCAGGCCGTCTCCAAACTGACCTGCGTTGTCGGGGGGGGGGGGACTTTCCCCGATTCCTGGCGTCACCCAACCGGTGGGTGAAAGTCCTCAGAGCCGTAGACAACTGTGTGGTCCTTAGCCCTACCAGTCAAAAACCGGTATTTACTGAGCACTTACTTTGCGCAGAGGACTGTACTAAGCACTTGAGAGAGGTGTATACTGGTGGTAAACACAGTCCCTGCCCGCCCAGGGACCCGTGTTCTTAGCAGGCATGTTTTTACACCAACTGCCTTTTGTACCCCCCCCCCACCCCCCCGCCATAACCCTGTTCACTGGGCTTCCTGCCCCCGCTCCCACCCTGCGATTCCCTCCTGCCTCTGTCAAGGGTTCTTGAACAGATCTACTCGCCACCCCCCGGCCGTTGTCTCAGCAAGCCGCCTTTCCAAACCCCCTTCCTCTAAGAGGTAAAAGCCCTAAACCCATCCATATTAAAACCTGCAATTTCACGGCTGCAATTAAAGTTGTGGGGTTTTTATCTTTCCCTTCATGAACTAGACAAGCTGTGCTGCGGGTGATTTTGATGTCATTTTAGGAGCTGGATGTATTATTACAGATTTGGTATTTATGTGAGACAATGCATCATCCTCTGTGGATTCTCCTTGCCCAAAGATGCATTTACATTTTATAAAGGCCCCTTCACAGCTGCTCCGCACGCCATACTCCATGAATCAAAACTACAGCTTGCTGGTGAGACACTAAGAAGCTGAAATGTGTTTGATGGCTCAGAAAAAGCTAATTAACAAATGCTTTAGAGCCGGGGAGATGGGCTGCTCTTCCCAGCCCGGAAAGACGTCGATGCCCGCGAAGGCTGAGCCCGGGCGGGCGGGCGGAGTGGCCGGCGCTTCTGACGGACACAGGCCCGTTCCAGATGGTGACCCTGAGCGGTAGAGGGGGTGTCCAGCCCCCCCGCTCTGGCTCTGGATGCAGTAGGTGTAAGTAGGCCTCGGTGAGATAGCGGCAGACCCCTGAGGGATGTGCAGTGACCCCGGCCTTCCGGCTCTCACCCGGCGGGGCGGTGTGAGCCACGGCACAGAGATGTCTCAGGGGAGCTAGGCCGCTGCCGCCTGATGACCAGCGGTAGCCCAGAGAGGACCAGGTCATTAGGATCCACTCAGCCTCGGTGGTCCCGGGGTAGTCGGTCACCGTGGACGACTTCAGCACGTGGGCGGCCGAGGTGACGGCAGGGCGGAGGAAAGGCGTCGTCGCTTTGAGGGTTAGGTCTGCTTCCGCTCAGGAAATGTGCCAAGGCGGCAGGAGCGGGAAGGGAAGTAGCAGAACGGGACAACAGCAGACCCCTGGAGGCGTTCGACTCGGCAGCAGGACGTCGAGCCGCGCTTTGGGGAGTGGAAAGAAGGTATCCGGCAGAAACAACTTAGCAGTCTGTGGGCCCGGGGCCCCTCTTTCTCCTTCTACACAAGCACTCACGGTGACTGGCTGAAAGTGGCCAGAGACGCAGGCAGGAGCGCATCATCAGTGCATTTTGTTTTATGATATTTGTGATGTGCTTACTATGTGCCAAGCACCGTTCTAAGCGCTGGGGTAGATAGAAAGTAGTCAGGTCGGACGCGGTCCGTGTCCCGCATTGGGCTCACGGACTAATCCCCATTTTACCGATGAGGTAACTGAGGCACAGAGGAGTGAAGTGACTTGCCCGAGGTCACACAGCAGACAGGTGATGGAGCCGGGATTAGAACCCAAGTCCCTTTGGCTCCCAGGCCCGAGCTCCATCTACTAGGCCACGCTGCTTCACGGCCCATGCGGTGATCTGAGAGAAGCCCGGCCGCTGCGCACCGAGAGTGTAGACGGTCGGAGGCGGGAGGGGGAATCGGTGCAAATCACGCAGGACCAGGTCTGGGATGTCTGGATGGAGGAGTCCAGTGACTCTGATGCGCACCGCAGCTCATCACTGAGACACTCCACGGGGGCCCAGAGGGGACAGGCTGGCTTCACCCTGATCACTGGCGAAAAAGGAATCCCACCAAGGTGAGTCTTTAGCTCCAATTTGGGAAGAATCAAGCCATGAGAAATAGGAAAGCCCTTGGGCCCGATGGAATCCCTGCAGAACTCAACAGGACAGAGGAGAAGGGTTTCTGAGGGATTTCCCTTCATACTTGGAGCTCTCAGGATGGGCTCGTGGATTTCGAAGGTGCCGGGATCACTGACTTCTTCCCGAGGAAAAGGTAAAGTGATGCTGTAGTTCTTTCCCACTCTCTGCGGTCAGCGAAGCCCTGGCCGGAATCTTTCCGGACCAGGTGGTGACGGGCATGATTGGCTCTTTCCCTCCCGGTGTCAACTCGGCCTCGGGCCCAGCGCTACCCAGGAGATGTGATCACGGCAGCACCAAGGCCCACGGAGGAGGCTTGCTAATAGAGGAGTGAAACCAGCAGCGTGGAATACGTGATTTGTACCCTTCAAGCACTTGTCGTTCACCCCACCCTCAGCCCCTCAACATCTACGATTCATATTCGTGATTTGTTTTAATGTCTGTCTGTCTCCCTTTCTAAGAAGAATAAGGATGATTGTGGTATTTGTTAATGGCTTACTGTGTGTCAGGCACTGTACCAAATTCTAGGGTGGATACAAGCAGATGGGGTCGGGCACAGTCCCTGTCCCACGTGGGGCTCACAGTCTCAATCCCCATTTTGCAGATGAGGTAACTGAGGCCCAGAGAAGCGAAATGACTTGCCCAAGGTCACACAGCAGACACATGTGGAGCTGGGATTAGAACCTCTTGTGAGTCCCAAGCCCTTGCTCCATCCCGTAGGCAACACTGCTTCTAGACTGACTGTAAGCATTTTGGGGGCAGGGCACTAGTTTCTACCAACTTTATTATATTGTGCTTAATACGCTGCTCTGCACACAAGTGCTTTATAAATAGGATTGATGGATCGATGATGAATCAGGGCTGAGGGGAAGTCCCGACTATAGACGATTGTTTCCGTGGAGCTCCACGTGAAAATGCACCGTGGGACTCGAGAGCTGAGGAATAATAATTATCGATGCCATTTATAGAGCTTTTATTCGGAGTCAAGCACAAGGGTAGATTATCGGGCAAGCCGAATGGACACAGTCAAAGTAGGAGGGAAAACAGGTCTGAAATCCCCATTTTTCAGATGAGGAAGTGGGGAGACCCGTTCTCTTATCCCCATTATTACCACAGCGAAACTGGACACAGAGAAACCGAGTAACTTGCCGAAGGTCACACAGCTGGTCAGTGGCAGAGGTGGGACCGGAAACCATCGGTTCATCGTTCTCGTTACCCGGAGGCTGGTTGGAAACGGAACCCTCCGCCCGTGACTGTGGGGACTTGATCCATGAGCAGGAGCTGGTGGGCCTTCACGACACCTTGGGGGCGGGGCGGGGTGTCCGTTCCCAGAGGTAACACCGTGAGATACAGTGTGGCCTAATGGAAAGGTCACGGGCCCAGGAGTCGGAAGGATCTAAGGGAAGCGGCATTTCCTAAGGGATATAGCAACGAACCTGGGAGTCAGAAGGTTGTGGGTTCTAATCTAATCTAACCCAGACTGTCAACTCACTGTGGGCAGGGAACGTGTCTGTTCATTGTTGTATTTTACTCTCCCAAGCGCATAGTACATAGTACAGCACAGCGCTCAGTAAATGCATTTGAGTGAAAGAATAAATAGTCCCGGCTCTTCCACCTGTCAGCTGGGGCAAGTCACTTCACTTGTCTGGGCCTCAGTTCCCCAATCTGTAAAATGGAGATTGAGACTGTGAGCCCCATGTGTCCAGCGATAGTTGCTTGTATCCACGCCAGTGCTTAGTACAGCTGTGTGACTGTGGGCAAGTCACTTCACTTCTCTGTCACCCTCTATCTACCCCAGCGCTTAGAACAGTGCTCTGTACGTAGTAAGCGCTTAACAAATACCAACATTATTATTATTACAGTTCCTGACGCGCAGTAAGTGCTTAATTCTGTTGCTGAATTGTACTTCCCAAGGGCTTAGAACAGTGTTCCGCACACAGTAAGCGCTCAATAAATATGATTGAATGAATGAACTACCACAATTGTTATTATTGTTATTAAACCCAGCTCTGCCACATACCTGCACACAGTAAGCGCTCAATGATTATGATTGAATGAATGAACTACCACAATTATCATTATTATTATTATTATTATTATTATTATTAAACCCAGCTCTGCCACATACCTGCCGTGTGACCCTGGGCAAGTCACTTCACTTCTCTGTGCCTCGGTTACCTGTCAAGAATGGGGATTAAGACTGTGAACCCCATGTGGGACAGGGAACGCGTCCAACCTGATTACTTTGTATCTTCCCCAGAGATTAGAACAGTGTTCGACACCTAGTTCCGGGAAAGTAACGAGTGCTGACCCTAATGATCTTAAGGATGATAATAATTGCAGGGGGCCAGTGGGTGGTCATCCTGGCTCGGGACGGCGCTCAGCCTTGGGTCCCCTGCTTTGGGTAACCACGGCGGAAGCTAACGCTCTGCCGGAAACTATCGCTGTTGCAGAGCGTGAAGGAGCAGCTGACGCAGTGGTCCGAGCAGCTGGAGGCCGCGCGCAGACAGGAGGAGGCAGCCCTGCGGAGCGCCACGCCCGAGGAGCGCCTCGAGATCCCGGCGGCCCTGACCCGGCTCGGCTGCCAGTGGCAGGAAGTCAACGCGGAGTACGGAGAGCGGCAGGGGTGAGCGGCTCGGCGCGACGGGACCTGGGACTTGGGGGAGGAGGCAGAGGGGTCCCTTGCCCTTAAGGAGCTACTGGCACTAGTCTAGTGAAGGAAACTTCAGTGTCATGAAACACGCATCCACCGAGTGCTTTCCCCCACCTCACACTGTAGCCCGACGGGTTCCTGATGACCATCTTGCCAAATCACGTGGCCAAGACCTTTGTTCCGGCAGAAACGGGTGAACGTGTGTTTGTCCCACGTTCCTGTCGATTCCAGGCGTGTGCCAGTGTTTGCTGATGATCGGTGCTCGCTGCAGAATCGCCGCCCAGCCCCAGAAAGGTCCAGTGGGTCAGAGGTAGGGGGAGGTGGGCCAGGAGAGGATGCAGAAGAGGTCCGATGCAGACAGACGTCTTTGTACCGTCATTGCCTTGAGACTTCCGTGCCGAACCTATGCCGTCCTTATAGCCGGGCCACACGAGGTGGAAATGGCAAAACGTCCGGTGTTCTTTCTTTTGGTCTTCCCTTGAGACATTTAAAAAATGGTTTTCTCGTTCCCTTCCCGAGGGGTAGGATAAGTCACAGTGGACGAGTCCCCAAGAGAGTGGTCCATTTCTCACTACTCGACCTAACCCGCTGCCGACCCATAAGGTCGGAAGGATGGCTGATCGCCACATACATGGCTCAGAATCCTCGATTAAGGAAACATTCATTCATTCATTCAATAGTATTTATTGAGCGCTTACTATGTGCAGAGCACTGTACTAAGCGCTTGGGATGAACAAGTCGGCAACAGATAGAGACAGTCCCTGCCGTTTGACGGGCTTACAGTCTAATCGGGGGAGATGGACAGACAAGAACAATGGCACTAAACAGCGTCAAGGGGAAGAACATCTCGTAAAAACAATGGCGACTAAATAGAATCAAGGCGATGTACAATTCATTAACAAGATAAATAGGGTAACGAAAATATATACAGTTGAGCGGACGGGTACAGTGCTGTGGGGATGGGAAGGGAGAGGTGGAGGAGCAGAGGGAAAAGGGGAAAATGAGGCTTTAGCTGCGGAGAGGTAAAGGGGGGATGGCAGAGGGAGTAGAGGGGGAAGAGGAGCTCAGTCTGGGAAGGATCCAGCTAAGGCCGGGCTCTTGCGTGGAGTATGACGCTGTCCGGAGTGAAGACGTTTGATACGCACCTAGCTGACGGCAGCTATCTAGCGGGGAGATTCTCGGTCAACGCTGGACTGCATTTGTTTCCTAGACGTGGCCATTTTCTTGTGCCCGCATCTCCCCCTCTGTTTTCAGGAGAGGGGGGAGGTGGGAGATGCAGGAGGAAGGTGTATGTGCGAGAATGTGTTTTGGGCGTGGGGGATAGAGATAGGGGCTGCCCACAGAGAACTGGAAGAGGATAATTGTATTCCTGGGGTGGAATGACATTTAATCAGTCATACTCATCCACCTCCAGCATAGTAGCCATTAAGAATCAACACGAGGTAACAGTATTCATTTGCTCATCCTTTCCAAGTGGGTAAAAATTAATCGTATGATGTTGGATTTTAAATGTTAGATTCAGTGACTAAGATTATTTCCTTTCCTGACTATTGACGCACCCCCTCCGGTGCTCAGTACAGCGCTTAGCAAATGCCATCATCATCCTCAACCCCAAACTCACCCTTCAACCCAAGAACCATGAACACTAAATAGTCCAAAATCTACTCAACAGTCTGCAGAATCCGGTTGGGACGTGTTTGGCTTTACTTGTTTTTGGTATCTTTTTCACCGGGTTAAGGGAACTCGATGTAATTGTCCCAAAATCGAAATAGGTCCCAGGATTAGAGAGGGCGTGTCACCCCGACTTTTGGAAGTGAGGCCGGATGGAAATGGGTGGGTTGGGGTTTGGGGAAGGGGTAGCGGGAAGTCCGTGAGCCGCAGGGAGACCGGAATTGAATTTTGAATTCCTCCTCGTGATTTCTCAGAAAGGCCTATTAAATGTGAAAAATAAGTTAGTATGGGGATTAGCCAGGAAGGAATATTTTGAAGAAAAAAGAATGCCATATTGAGCAGGTCAGTGGCTATTTCTGGATGAAAACCAGTTGGGGACCCACTCCACCAATCTCAGTCACTCAGACGATTGTGTTTATTGAGTGCTTACCGCGTGCGGAGGACTGTATTAAGCGCTCAGGGCAGTGCAGTGTAACCATAATCTCCCCCACCTCCTCTCCGCCTGCAGGACAGGTGTGCCGGGGGGTAGCCGGGGCACCAAATCCTTTTCGCTGACCCACTCAGGGAAGGCAGGGAGGGGAGATGCCACCTCACTGTGATGGCTCTGCGTTCCTCCGCTCTGCCCAATGGATTTTCCAGTCCCGAGTTGACCCTCTCCTTCCTCGCTGCAGGACATAGGACAGCAATGCTCTTCAGGGTGGCACTGCCCGGGCACCGCCGAGCACCCGAGTTTGGGTGCTGGATGGTGGCACTGGGAAGCGCTAGGCAAACAGACCAGAATGACTTAGCTTTACCACTTCACCGAGTGGCTTAGAGGGCAGAAGATTCAGGGCAAGGACAGAGGACCACCGTTGCTTGCAAGAGGTAACTCTTGCTTACACTTTTAAGATGTGGTTTTAATGGAAGATGGGAAGAATGGGGGTCTGTCAGCTATGAAAGGGGACAAATCAAGAAGGCTCAAGTCTCATTTAAGAGTGGGAGCGTTGGACTTCTCAGGGGAGCCGTGTCTTGGCTCTGTTGCGGGAAATCCTGCACTAGCATATGCTTCGTGTTGACTGTGAATGTTTCCAAAACAATTCTAAACCAAAAAATCTAGAAACCAAAAGCTGTCTGTCTCTTGCCTATATTATCAGAAGATGATTTAGAATTCATTTTGGATAATGACCTACTAAATCTCTTTTCCCTTGAAGTTGCAGTCTGCTCCTCTTTCAAAGAGTTTAGTACAGAGTGCTTACTAAGACATAGCGGAGAAAACTGTAGGATTAGTGGACACAATCTCGGCCTTCAAGTAAGGCAGTCCGTCTCTCTTCTAGAACCTAGTAGGTTTATTTTCATTTCTTCATTTTGCGGCTTAATCTTTTCCAATACTAGTTAGTCCAGAAAACTTGTAAATATAAAATAACCCAGGCACTGACCTGAAGGGACACACAGCACTTTGATATGTGAGACTTAGTAAACACCCCTGGCTGAAAATGCAGTGTTCTGCTCAAATGCCAAGCCAAAGAAAGCAACCGTTCCTCTGTAGAAAACCAAAGAGAACCGTAATTACAATTATAGTGTTAGTGGGTCCATCCCCCTTGCTTGACCGTGAAGCAGGAATCCCATCGGTTAACACTTCCAAACACTAAGAAGAGTGCTTTGTATATAATAGATGCTGAATAAGGATTATTGATTGAATGAAAAAAAAGATTCTGTTCACCATTAAAGCACTAATTAGTAAAAAAGGTATTTAGTAATAGCACCCTCTCTCACTCTGTCACTTAAAATATAAATAAACGTCTGTGATACCTTGGCATTTGTTTTCTTTACCAGTGCAACATTCTTGATGTTGTTCGTGGAAGAATTGTATATGGATATTGTTTCCAATTATCCAAGTTTTGCATTTAATCACTCAAAATGGCTTTTATTTTCTCAGCAATCTTTTCTCTCAGATAATAGCCACTTTAATTTTTCCCCATTAAAAAAAAATTAATATCAGTACAGAAATGATGTTAAAAGTTTAAGCTACTTTCAGCTGGTCAAAAGCATTGCTAATTAATTTTTGAGGCAGATGAAGAATTTTCCCCGACTATGTAACAATAATGCAGAATTCCCCGTGACTTGTAGTTTCTGAAGATTGAACGCCTTCATTAAACAATAAACTCTTTGAAAACAGAGCAGACTACCACTCCAAGGGAAAAGCGATTTAGTAGGTTATTATCCAAAATGAATTCTAAATCATCTTCTGATAAGATAGATAAGAGACGTACCGCTTTCGATTTCTCGCCTTTTCGGTTTGGAATTGTTTTGGAAACATTCACGGTCAACACGAAGCATATGCTAGCGCAGGATTTTCCAAAACAGAGCGGAGACCTGGCTCCCCTGAGAAGTTCCAACTCTCCCGTGATTACCTGAGATTTGAGCCTTCTTGATTAGTCCCCTTTCATGTCGGACAGACCACCATTCTTCCCATCTGCCATTAAAACCATATCTCCTCCAAGCGGCCTTCACTGAATCTCTCTCACTTCCCCAGTTCACGCTCCCTTCTGTGTCACCAAAGCACTCAGATCTGTACCCTTTGAGCACGTGTTGTTCACCCCGCTATCAGCACCACGACATTTAGGTACACACCCTTATGCTTTGCCATTTTTCCTACCTGTAATTCATTTTTTTGGGGGGTATTTGTTCAATGCTTACTATTTGCCTGGAGGGCACTGGGCATGCCCAGGGTGGAGGATTCTTGGTCCTTGGGTGGATTCTCCATTAGAGGGCTACCGTCCTCTCCCTCCTCACCCTCCCTAGTTTTCTTTAGTTTTTAAGTCTTTGTTAAATGCTTACTCTGTGCTGGGCACTGTTCTAAGCTCTGGCATAGAGACAAGCTGACCGGGTTGGACACGGTCCCCGTTCCACATGGAGCTCACGGTCTTAGTCCCCATTTTACACTTGTGGTAACTGAGTCACAGAGAGGCGGAGTGACTTGCCCAACATCATATAGCAGTCAAGTGGGGGAGATGGAATTAGAACCCAGCTCCTTCTGACTCTCAAGCCCAGACTCTCTCCACTAGGCCATGCTACTTCTCGATAGGAAAGAACGGTGTGGCCTCTGGCCACGGAATAGGACGGTCAACCGCTCCAAGCCCAGGGGTCACTCCAAAATCTCAGACCTGGACCATTCCCAGCTGCAACCTCTCGTAGCCCTGAGGCCTCCGCCATAGATCTGCTCGAGCAGAATGGCACAAATGCATCTCGGTGCCCAGAAATCATTGCTTTGGTAAGCTGAACTATTTCTCCTTAGAATTTGGGCCTTTAGAAGGTCTTATTTAGTCCCAGAGTTTTTTTTACACTCATGACGGAAGCACCTCCCTAGGGTCGGCACCTATGATTACCCAAAAAATGATTTAGTTCTTATGCCCGTTAGCATATTTCTGACAGTTTCTTCAGTCATGCACCTAACAGTTCAATCAACAGTTAATTATCTGTTCACCAAACGCCTAGAAAGTCTAATAACATGGAACTAATAACACGATGTGAGCGATGACATTATCTCATTATCTTTGGCGTTTTATCTTTGGAATATCACCCCAGATTTTTAGCATATTGTGTGTGTTTCTTAGGAACGGAGTAAGGGATTTATTAGTTTTTATTGTTTGCTCCAGTCGGGGGAAAATATGCTGCGTACTTACGTTCAAGTCCCTAATTATTACCCACTGAAATTCTAGTTCCCAGGTCCAAAGGTTAAAATAGCAAAGGGATTCAAGGTGAGATATCCTCTACAGGTATGACTCTGTGAAGTTGGTAACATTGTTTGAGATTGGTAGACAGCTATAAACACCTTATAAGGCGGCCAAGAAAATAGTTCCAGGCAAGTCGACAAGAAGCATTTTTGTCTTCACACGAGAGTTCCTCATCACGGTGTCTTGAAAGAGGGACGTGCTCTTTGAGGATATTTTCTCCACCCTATAGAACTAACGCCGCTGGCTTGGTTAAACTCGGCCGTAATCCTCCCGAATGTGAATGCACTGAGTTGGTGGGAATTTAAGCTCTTCAAGTGTTGGGATTAGTTTATATCGATATCCTCTTCGTTCAATTCCTAGGATCTTAATTGCTTTCTTTGTCCGTGCCACAATCACTCGTGGTCAGAAACCGTCTAAAAAATGATTAGCGTGGCTTCTGTGTCGGATACCATAAAAAATCAAGAATCAGTTTGCGATGGTGAACAAAGCTTGGGATTTCGGTGGCTTACAGCCCGCCGTTCGGCCGTTAAATAGATGACAATACTCCTGGTGCCTTGCATTTCCTCTCCGAAGACTTTGTTATAATCACCTTGCAATTTTGAGGCTACTTAACCCCGTTGTTTGGGCCAGGTATGACAGGGTGCAATCCGAGCCGCCTTAAAGCCGGGTACTCTCTCTGTGGCTCCTCGGCAGGCCAGCAGAGCTCCTCCAAAATACGCGAGGCCACCAGGCTTCCTGCTGTGCGCAGAACGCTCTTCCGGGCTGAGCTATGTCTAAATTCTTTGTTCGTTTATGTCGATGTCTCTCTCCCCCCTCTAGACCGTAAGCTTGTTTTGGGCAGGGAATCTGTTTATTGCCGAAGCGTCCTCTCCCAAGGGCTTAGTACAGTGTTCTGCGTACAGTAAGTGCTCGGTAAATATGATTGACTGACTAGTAGAAGACATGTTTAGTTAAAGGTGCGGGATGTGGAGGGAGAAATTGAGGTTGGGCTGCCTCCCCTCAAGGTCCTGTCTCCCTGGACTTGGGGCAGTGTGGAGGGGTGTCAGGTTCTGGGTTCCTGGAGTTGTGGAGGCGGTAGCTCGACCTAATAATAATAATACTGATGGTATTAGGCACTTACTGTGTGCCAAACACTATTCTAAGCGCTGGGGTAGATACAAGGTAATCAGGTTGTCCCATGTAGGGTCACAGTCTTAATCCCCATTTTACAGATGAGGTAGGAGAAGTGAAGTGACTAGCCCAAAGTCACACAGCTGACAAGTGGCAGGGTGGGGATTAGAACCCAGATCTCTGACTCCCTAGCCCGTGCCCTTTCCACTCGGCCACGCCGCTTCTCAAAGGAAGGACCCTTGAGGGCTCTGAGGAGAGCCAGAGTCCTTGACAGTGGTTTCCCAGTTCTCCGGGGAACTTGAATCTCAGTTCTCGACAGTGGTTTCCTAGTTCTCTGGGGCACTTTAATCTCATTAGCCTCCAGCCATTCATTAGCACAGTACAGAGGGAAAATTAAAAACAGGCCCCAGCCAGAATTCTAGGCTGTCCGTCCTCCCCCCTCCCCGGCCCACTCAACCACTCTTCTCCGAACGGGCGGCTCCGTATCGGTGTTTTCTTATGGAGATTTATGACATTGAGTTAAAGAAACTCTCTCTAGGGAATTCATCCTGCCGTCCACTCGCTGTTCATCGCTTATTTTCTCTTGTCCTCATCTGTGCATTGAAGATTACCAGTTCTCCCTCCTACTTAAAGCAGTGGACCCTAAGTGGGGCTAGACGTATGTCCAACCCGGTTTAACTTTTATCTACCACACAGTTTAGTACATTGTTTGGCACACAGTGAGCACTTGTTAATAGAAGCAATACGGCCTAGCGGCAAAGAGCACCGACTTGGGAGTCAGAGGTCGTGGGTTGAGAAGCAGCGTGGTGTAGTGGATAGGGGACGGGCCTGGGGGTCAGGAAGTCATGGGTTCTAATCCCGCCTCCGCCATTTGTCTGCTGTGTGACCTTGGGCTAGTCACTTCAGTTCTCTGGGCCTCAATTCCCAAATCTATAAAATGGGGATTGAGACTGTGAGCCCCACGTGGGACAGGGACTGCGTCCAATACCAGTTGCCTGTATCCATCCCAGTGCTTAGTGCCCGGCACATAGTAAGCACTTAACGCCTACCACAATTATTATTATTATTCTAATTGCGGCTCCGACACCTATCGGCTGTTTGACCCGGGGCACCTCACCAGACGGCTCTCTGCCTCAAGTACCTCATCTGTAAAATGGGGATTAAGACTGTGAGTCCCACATTGGGCAGAGGCTGTGTCCGATCTGATTATCTTGTATCTACCCCAGTGCTTAGAATGGTGAGTGGCACGTGGTAAGCGCTAAACAGTTTCTATAATCATTAATATGATCATAATTAACAATTATCGGAGTTATTATTAAAATCAAATTCCCCCCTTGGACAGCTTGGTTGACATTTTGATTGTATCCCATCCTTCTGAGTGATTGCTGGCCCTCTCCCCCCCAAAGGGCTCCCCGTAGGTGTGGGTCCGCAACTCACGTCAGCTCAGTGGAATTCCCTTCTCCCCCTACCACGCGGGACAGGTGAAGGCTGAATCTAAAAAGTTAAATGGCAAGGTGAATCAGCTTCCTTTTGCCATCAGCCAATGTCAGGGGAATTTAAGGAGTACCTGTTGAATACGGAGCACTATACTAATAAATAGGAAACAAATTCTCAAAATTTGCTAATTTTATTAAGTAGAACTGTTGAACTATCATCTTGTGAGGGCAGATGAGTTGGAAGTATTTTTATTAACGTGATTTAAATTTAGAAGATACTCTGTCTGCATTGTGTTTTCTCGACGAAAATGGCCACAGGTATTAAATCTGACATGCCTGTACATCCACCAGAGATCATTTATATTACTTTGAAGTTTTGTACATTCTTACGGGGGGCTAATTGTGCTGAATGAAGCCAGAGAAATGGTATAATTTTTAGGTTAATTTTAGCGTAGTCCTACACGGTGGTTGAGAGCAGTGTAGGCAACTCTAGCTTGACCATTTTTGCAAGATGATAGAACTGTCAAATGGTGTGTCCACCTCTCTTAAATCGGAGGCACAGCTAAGTCCCGGGGCCGTGGGGTAGAGTGAGACCCTTGAGTTTTTGAAGTCCTGGCTACCGTCGTCAGAATCCAGCTGGCCACGCATCCTACCTGAGCCAGGAAGGGCCTGGACATCGGGAGGTTATGGGAAAGTTTAGAAAAATGAACTCCCATCCGTCCTCTTCCCCTCCATCGGTCAGCCCCTCTCGCCCCAGTACCTAGTGCACTTGCTCACTTGAAATCCTTGAATGGTATGCTCATCCTGGAGCCCGCTCAGTGCACACCTTCGGCAGAGTGCCTACTTTGGTCCCGAACGTGCTCAGGGCGCGCTCAGCACACTCACTCCCCTTGCCCCCTCCTTCCTCACCTCACTACGCTCCTACTACAACCCAGCCTCCACACTAATGCCAACCTTCTCACTGTACCTCGAGGTGCCCTTGTCCTGCCTGTGGCCTGGAATGCCCTCCCTCTCCGTATCCGACAGACAGTGACCGTTCCTCCCTTCACAGCCTTACTGAAGGCCCATCTCCTCCGAGAAGCCTTCCCTGACTAAGCAATCCTTTCCTCTTCTCCCTCTCCCTTCCGCGCTGCCTTGATCTGTTCCCTTGATTCTTCCCCCTACACAGCCCCACCGCACTTTTGAAAATCATCTGTAATTTTATTTATTTCTCTTAATGTCAGTCTCCCCCCGTCGACTGTAAGCTCACTATGGGCAGGGAAGGTGTCCATTATAGTGTACCATCCCGAGCGCTCAGTACTGTATTCTGCATGCAGTGAGTATTCAGTAAATACGACTGACTGATCCCGTAGTG
Source organism: Ornithorhynchus anatinus (assembly GCF_004115215.2). Lineage (NCBI taxonomy): Eukaryota > Metazoa > Chordata > Mammalia > Monotremata > Ornithorhynchidae > Ornithorhynchus > Ornithorhynchus anatinus. The sequence continues at coordinate 13,148,285 of NC_041742.1, read as the reverse complement.
TTCTGGGGTGGGTGAATAAAACAGACACATTCCCTGCCCACGATGAGCTTACAGTCTAGAAGGGGAGACAGACAGTAGGCCACAGCGCTTCCCATTTCCGTGCTCCTCATCCCCAGAGAGGCCCAGGCCTACAGGCCGCGGTAGCTCGGTCTGGGGTTCCTGGCGTCGGTCTTGTGGTAATTCCGAGGGGTGGCCCCGATCCGTGATTTCATTTTTTTTTTTTTTATCCTTGTCATTCACGTGACCTAAGAGCTGTTCCTGGCCTCTTCTCGTCTCCAGGCGGTTTGACAGGTGTGTGGAAAGGTGGCGCCATTTCCACTACGAGATGAAAATCTTCAACCAGTGGCTGTCGGAGGCTGAGCGGTTTCTAGCCAAAACTCAGACGAGGGAGAATGTAGACCGGGCCAAGTACAAGTGGTACCTGAAGGTAAGAACGGTGGGCTCCGGTTTCTAATTCCCATTCTGAGCTTCAAAATGGCGGACATAATTTCCTCCCGGCCCTAGTCTCTTAAAACTCGCTTTTGCGTTTGGATTCTGAATTCAGCTTCTTGGGGTGAAGAAGATTCCTGAGTTGGCTGGTGTGTCTGGAGGTATCGTCAGCGACACTGTATCAGCTGTTCATTAATAGGTGTGGTTCTGCTACTCTTTGGAACGTGTCCTTTCTACCTTCATTTTCTGCTCGTCTCATGTCGTTGTGTGTGCTTAAAAGTAGCGGGGTCACACGAGACCATCTGACGTGACGGTGAAAGCTCTCATGATCACCTAAAGTCCCATTTGGGGTAACATGGTAATTCTTTAAAAAAAATCACATCGGCAAATTGCCTCCTAATATTTGACAACGTAGGCTCTCGGGTGGCTCTTCCTGGTGGATTTTCCAGATGAAAACTGTGGTTGACGACGGAAGGTAGAACTCGTGGATCTTAGCCAGCGACTCATCGCATTTTAGCTCACTAAAGCTTTTAGAGATATCTAGCTCGCGCTAAGATTATCATATAAAGTGAACTCTGATTACGAAGAATCAGATTACAAAGAATCAGTGTGCTCATTAAATTGTTATGGCAGAGGGATTTTTTTAGGATTTCTTCCAGGCTTAGTTTGTTTTTTTCGTGGGTGGGGAGGGGTTGTTTTTCATGGTACTTAAGAGCTTAATATGCACCAGCCGCTGATACTAAATGCTGGAGTAGATACAAGATACTCAGTTTGGACACAGTCCCCGTTCCACACGGGGCTCACAGTCTGACGTAGGAGGAAGAGGATTTAATCCTCGTTTTGCAGATAAAGTAACTGAGGTCCTCTGTCTCCCGATCCCATGCTATTCCCACAGTGCTAAATCAATCAGTCGATGGGCTGAATTGAGCACTTCATCAGTCATTTGTATTTACTGAGCACTTACTGTGTGCAGGGCCCCGAACTGGGAACCTGGGAGCGCACAGTATAACCTAATTGGTAGACGTGTTCGCCACCCGCAGTCTGGAGGGGGATACCGACGTTAAAATAAATAAATTGCAGATATGTCTGCGGGTTCTCGGGGGCCGAGGTGCATATCAGATGCTTGAAGGGGACCGATCCCAGCGAACAGAAAATCTAGAAGGGAGAAGGGGTAGGGGGAAAAAGGGGTTAGCGGGAGAGGGCCTTTTGGAGGAGATTTTAGTTTAATTAGATTTTGAAGGTGGGTAGAGTGACGGTCCGTTATAGAAGTGGGAGGGAATTCCAGGCCATAGGGAGAGGTGTCAGCGGCGAGATAGATGAGATCCAAGTACAGCGAGTAGGTTGACGTCAGAGGAGCCAAGTGTGCGGTCTGGGTTGCGGTGGGAATTGGTAAGATAATCAAGGAGGGTGCGAACCGACTGAGTGCCTTAAAGCCAATGGTAAGGAGTTTCTGTTGGATGCGCAGGTGGGTGGGCTACCACCAGAGGTTCTGGAGGAGTGGAGAAACGAGGACAAATATGGATCTTCCATCCTCCCGGTAGAAGATGGAGGTTCACTGTCCCCGCCGCCTCTTGAATACCCAGCTCCACCGCCCTACCGCAGACCGTCTACGGTGCTCACCGACTTCGGGTTTCTTTTGCTACGACATTCCCGTACCGTACGGGTCTCAACTTTGGGCCGCCTAACTGGACAATAGGCAGTGTCCCCGCTGCGGCCAGGATGTGAGGGGGAGGCTGGGTGAGGGGGTAAAGACTTCCCCCAGCCCTCCCTGGTAAGGAGGTAAAGACTCGTCCCAGCCCTCCCCGCCCTACAGCTCAAGGCCAGACCACGAGGCCCTGCGGAACCAAGGGGAGGGAGGGAGGGTGGAAAGCAGCAGAAGGTCAGGGAAGGGGGCCTTGCAACATCAAATAATAATAATTGTGGTATTTGTTAAGCCCTTACTTTGTGTCAGGCACCGTACGAAGCGCCGGGGTGAATACAAGCCGTTCGAGCCGGACACGCCCCCCGTCCCACGGGGGGCTCACGGTCTCAATCCCCATTTTACAGATGAGGTAACTGAGGCACAGAGAAGTGAAGCGACTTGGCCGAGGTCACACAGCAGACAAGCGGCAGTGCCGGGATTAGAAGCCGTGACCTTTTGGCCAGTGCTCTGTCCACTACGCCATGCTGCCGATATCTGCTCCCCCCTCCTGGCGTCCATCAATAAATCCTGTTTATTTATGGATCGGGTGTAGGTGCGCTCATAAGCATAAACGGTCATCTTTTTCAGAAGGGAGGGTCCTTGGAAGATCTTAGCCGACACTTGGGAGGTTAGCCGGAGAAATGACAGAATCCCCACTCGATTACGCAGTTGAGAGAGCCCAACACCGCCCTGCCTGCGATTGGATCGGCAGATGTGTTCCAAGAGATTTCGCCGTCTACCGAACCGTTTTCAAAATAAAAGGGCTCGTTAGTTAACGCCTCGTGGGCGTGTTCGTGGTCTTGTATTCGAAGCGAGAAATGTTGTTTAAGACAAGATGTGGGAAATGCTCGGTAGCGTAACACCTGGTTTTTGTCAGTACGTTTGAAACGGTCGTGGGGATGGGACTGGCAAATGGCTGCGGAGGCGGGCATTTTCTGCGCATCTGTGGGTCAACAAGGCGGCGGTGACGGTGACGGGTGGCTAGTTTTCTGCTGTTTGCCTCGGGGTTGCTATATCCAGGTGTCACATGGGAACTGGTAATGAATTTTTTTTCCCATCACGGAGCACAGAACGGAAACTGTGCTGAGAGGGCTGTGTTAGGAAGGTCCTCTGTTGCCAGGTTTCCTACGAGTCCAGGAAACGTGGACTCGAGGGCCAGATTTAGAAAACCCGCCTACTTGATCTCATCAGTAGCCAATCCCAGCGGTCACGGCGGCGATGACCTGCACTGGTGCCTTCTGAATGCTAAGTGCTACGCGAAGTGCTGTGCTTGATCGGAGAAACTGTAATTTGTACCGAAACTGTAAGGCTGAGAAGCGGCGTGGCTCAGTGGAAAGAGCCCGGACTTGGGAGTCGCAGGTCATGGGTTCAAATCCCGGCTCAGCCGCTTGTCAGCTGTGTAACTTTGGGCAAGTCACTTACCTTCCCTGTGCCTCAGTTACCTCATCTGTAAAATGGGGATGAAGACTGTGAGCCCCACGTGGGACAACCTGATCACCTTGTATCCTCCCCAGCGCTTAGAACAGTGCTTTGCACATAGTAAGGGCTTAGCAAATGCCATTATTATTATTATTATTAATTTGCTAGCCTGCTTGGAACGTTTCAAAAGGGGAAGTATAGCTCGGATAATAGGATGGAACTGTCCGCGACTCATAAAATAGCTTCTAATATATTTGCCAGCTTGTAGCCCAGAACCTCGATTTCTTAACTCTTCCATTTCACAGCATTTGGATGGGGGTGAGGCACAGATGTATTCGTATTCATCACTTCTTAGGAGTTGGTGGTGAGTACATTTTAAGACCAGCATAAATCAAGATAGCTCCGGTTTCCTCCTCTAGGCTGTATGTTCGTTTATGGACAGGGAAGGTGTCTGCTAATTGGGTTGAATTGTCCTCTCCCAAGTGCTTAGTATGGTGCTCTGCAAAGAGCAAGCACTCGGTAAATATGATTGATCGATAGATTGATCTAGTTGAAGTGTTTTAGCACCCGAGGTACGGTCCTGTTGAGCGATGACAGTTTGTGGACTATCTATACTTCTATTTCTATAATTCTCTTTATTTTGATGTTAACCATGCCTGTCTCCTTGTTTGGTTTGGTTGTCCGTCTCCCCATTGTCGACTGGGAGCCCACTGTTGGGCAGGAATCGTCTCTATCTGTTGCCAAATTGTACATTTCAAGCACTCAGTAGAGTGTTCTGCACAGTAAGCGCTCAATAAGCACGATCGAATGAATCGTGGACCTGCAAGCGTTTTTGTGTAGCGTCTCTGCCAGTAGTATTCTCAGAGCGCCCACCATGCCAAGAGCCCTGTACTAAGAAACACTTGGGAAAGTCCAACGGTAGAATTAACCCCTGCTCTCAAAGGGGTGACCGTCTAGCACGTATTAGCTGTCCGCCTAGAGGCTGACCCCTGGAACGAAAGAGAGGTTGGTCCTTCCCCTGACACATCAGGAATATTTCTCGCAGCAAGCGCCGGACGTGCGGCCAGTCCCGGGCGGTTATTTCTCTCGATGCTCGGTGAATGGCTGGCGAGCGGGGCAGGACCGGGATGCCGGAGAGGCAGAACAAGGAAGGTTCAGTGCCACGTCGATCAATCGACCCAGCGGTCGTATTTTTTGATTGCTTTCCGTATACAGAGCACTGAACAAATGACTTGAAGCAGCACGGCCTCTTGGAGAGTAGACCGTCCCCGGCTGGTAAGGGCTCACGATCTGAGTGAATGAGGAGGGCACTCGGTTGTCTTCCCTCGGGGAGGTTCTTGGGATCTGCCGAACCCATGGATTTCAGCCAGGGTTGCTTGTCCCCCCACCGTGACGCTAATGCAGACAGAGCGAAAGCGTGATTGGATTATTTTTATCGCTGGTACCTGGATTTCAATTGTGTAACTTGGCTGCTAGCTTTTAGAAGGTGATCGAACTACATGAAGTTGTGTAAAAATTACGCACAAGGAATCTAACTCGTATGACGTGTACATCAGGAAGGATTCCTTAAAATGACTCGTAAACCTGAAGGTCTGTAGAATTTTAATACCTGCCTCTAGTTGTGTTGCAAAATTTGTTTTGTCTTTGGCTTGAGACTGATTCATGAGCGTTGGAAACTCCTGAATCCAAAAGTTGCGGGCCTGTAGATTGGCCAGGCTGTAAAACCTCTCTAGTTGCGACCAAAGAAGAGTCCGAACTGAATTATTGTGGATCTAAACTGTTATTTTAAAAGTATATTCACTTCACCGTCGGGGAATAGATGGTGTCTGTGTGTGTATGTGCGTGCGCACACGTGTGAATGAGGGTTATGTTTAGCTTAATCTTCCAATCGCAAATGGTGTTTTGTTGGATTTTGAAGCAGCGTTCCCTAGTGGATAGAGCACGGGCCTGAACGTCAGAAGGAGCCGAGTTCTAATCCCAGCTCTGCCACTTGTCCGCTGTGTGATCTTAGGCAAGTCACTTCACTTCTCTGTGCTTCAGTTACCTCATCTGTAAAGCGAATATTAAGACTGTGAGCCCCATGAGGGACATGGGCAGTGTCCAACCCAATTAGCTTGTATCTACCTCAGTGGTTATTATAGTGCCAGGATTTATTGAGTGTCCACTGTGTGAGGAGCACTGTACTACACCTTTGGGGGCGTAGAGTTGAAAATGAGTCTGGGCAGATGAAACGGTCTGCGTAACCCGGGCATTACCAGCTTACCTAGCCATCGACTCTCAGAATATCGATGAGTTGCTAAACTTTCCGATTTACTACCTGCTCCTGTTTCTTCAAAGGTTTCAAGAGAAAATTGCAGCTTTTGAACGGCCAGAACTTCCGTGTAAAAATCATTATTACAGGAACATTTGACAGATTTGGAAAATGGCTGTGATTATTTTCATCTCAGCGATCCCATAGGACAAAGACTTAGAAAAAGTCTGCTCCTATTTTTCTTTCCTATTAAAAAGCTCACCTGATGAAGAGGTCCAAAGGAAGTCGATATTTGCGGTAGGGGAGACCCGTACTCGCCACTTTCCCGGTCGCTTGGATGCAAAGCAAAGAGGTGTAATGTAGATGGGTTGTACCTATTCGTATTTCTAAAACCCCTCTTTTGCTTCTCTTCTACCCGTTTCACTTTCGATCGCAAGGGTCAATCAGTCGATCAGTGGAACTTACTGAGCACTTACCGTGTGCAGAGCATTGAATTAAGGCAGTGCGGTATTGATCTCAGGCATATTTCATCGGTAGACCTAGTCAGCCGCTTCTCTTGGATAGTGAATGTCTGAGTCAGTGAAAGAAACCTTCACACTCCATGATTCACCTGTACCGTGTACGGAAGGAGGCGAGCATCTCTTTGTGATTTCTTGGAATTCTGTTTGAAAACACAAGGCTCTTACCTCCTGGGCAAGTCAGTGCCTCGTACAGTCTCGATTCGTCTTTCAAGGTATCTTCTTCTAAGTCAGCTCTTCCGTCCCTGAAGCTTCTGAAAATGGTGGCCATTTTTAGACGGGCCACGGCTCTCCCCCGCTTCAGAGTCTTGTTTAAATCACATCTCCTCCAAGATCCCTTCCCCAACTAAACCCTCATATCCCCGACTTCCTCTCCCTTGTGGGTCACCCTGGCACTTGGAATTTTACCCTTTAATCACCCCACCCTCCACCGCACAGCACCTATGTCCGTGACCAAAATTTATTTTGATGTCCGTCTCCCCCTCTAGAATGTGAGCTCCCTCCTTGTGGGAGGAAACATGCCTGACCGGCTCTGTTGGGTTGTACTCTCCCAAGAGCTGAGTTCAGTGCTTTACACACAGTAAGTCCTCAACAGATACAATTGATTGATTGATTGATTTTTGCACTTAGGCTTGATAAATCACATTTTGTGGTTGGTAATGTCAGGGATTAAGTGGTGCCACCCACCGGTAACAGTGCCTCCTGGTCAACAACTTGTGAAGCGGCATGGCCTAGCGGATAAAACCCAGGCGTGGACGTCAGAAGGGCCTGGGTTCTAATCCCAGCTCTGCCACTTGTCTGCTGTGTGAACTTGAGCGAGTCACCGGTTCTCTAGGCTTCAGCTATCTCATCTGTAAAATGGGGATTAAGACTGTGAGCCCCATGTGGGACGGGGATTGCAACCAACCTGATTAGCTTGTATCTACACCTTTGCTTAGTATAGTGCCTGGCACATAGGAAGCACTTAACAAATACCATTGTTATTATTATTAATATACCGCCTCCAGTTGCCTCCAGTTTGGTAAGTTCCTGGCATTTAACAAATACCATTTAAAAAGAACAGAACCTTGTTTCGATTATTTTCCTGGTGGGATGAGCAACCCGGAAGGATTGGATTCAGGGAAGACACGTGGCCTAGTGGATATAGCATGGTCCTGGGAGTCAGAAGGACCTGGGTTCTAATTCCAGCTCCGCCACTTGTCTGCTGTGTGACCTTGGGCAAGTCACTTCACTTGTGTGCCTCAGGTACCTCATCTGTAAAATGAGGATTAAGACTGTGAGCCCCACGTGGGACAGGGACTGTGTCCAACCCGATTTTCTTTGTATCCGCCCCAGAGTTTAATATGTTGCCTGACACATAGGGAGCACTTAACAAATGCCATCATTATTATTATTATTATTATTATTGAACTCTCTCCACTTCTCCATCTCGGCCCCACTCCTCTATTGGGTTGCCATCTTCTATGTGCTTGGGCAAGAATTGTATTTCCTCCTGGGACAGTTTGTCTCCTGGCTCCCCTTTCTGTGTCCCAGTAACAGAGTGGGATTCTAGCTACAGACCGATAACAGCTCAGGTTTTTAGAGACCTAAGTCCCATCGCATCCTCTGTGGCCTTGTGCAGTGAAGTCGCATGACCTTACACCCAGCACTCCCGCGTTCTTTCACTGCCACACTAACAAACACCTCCGCACCCCCATCGTTCTCAGCGTGCCCGGTGTTGCAAGCTGGGGCCCCACGGCTTCCCCTGGCGAGGCATCGCACTGTGCCCCAACGGGCCGGCGTCGTCGGGGGGACGTTCTCCGATTCCCTGGCGAGTTTCCATCCAAAATCGGTAGCGAAAAACCCACATTATGGTAGAACTGATTGTTCTTAAAAGGCAGCACTATTATATTTATGGAAGCTTTTGCCTTTTGAAGTGGTCCTCGGAAGATCTGGAAGTCCAGAGACTTGCTTTTGAGTCTTAGCTCTCGCATGGGCCTGCTCTAAGAGCCCGGGTGCAAGTGAAGCTCCGATTTGTAGCTTTTTGTATTTGTATTTTATTGTATTGGATTGTATTTGTATTGAAGCAAGTACCGATTTGTTCATTCCAAGCACTTAGTACAGTGCTCTGCACATAGTAAGCGCTCAATAAATGCTATTGAATGAATGAAGGAAGGAAGGAAGCAGTGTGGCCTAGTGGAAAGAACATGGGCCTGGGAGTCGCAGGACATGGGTTCTAATTCTGCCTCTGCCACTTGCCTGCTGTGGGATCTTGGTCAAGTCACTGAACTTCTCTGTCCACGGTCCTTCTAGACCGTGAGCCCGTTGTCGGGTAGGGATTGTCTCCATTGCTGAATTGTACTTTCCAAGTATTTAGTACAGTGCTCTGCACACAGTCAGCGCTCAGTAAATACGATCGAGTGAGTGAATTTTCTGTACCTCAGTTCCCTCATCTGCAAAATGGGGACTCAAAACATGTTCCTTCTCCTACTTACATGTTAGCCCCGAGCTGGACCCGGTGATCTCATGTCTACCCCAGCACTTAGAACAGTGCTTAGAACATTGTAAGTGCTTAACAGATATCGCTATTATTATTAATTATTATTATTATCAGTCTCTTTCTGGGTCTCGGTCTCCTCGCTGTAAAAGAAGAATAACAATACCTGCCTCTACCTACGCCTTGGATGGTGAGCCCTGAGTGGGATAGGGTCTGGGTCCGTTCTAACTATTCTATCCATCCCAGCCTTTAGCACACTGTAAGTGCCCGATGAACATTTTTGTAGATATTATTATTATTACATAAAAATGTCCAACAGGTAGTGAACAGTTTGACAGTTGGCTCCCACCCACTAATATTTGAAAGCTTACCCATGGGCTATATCTTTACACGTCTGTCCGTTTCAGACTTGGGGCAGATTTTGTGCACTAGTGGTTACGGGCCAGGGAAGCTAGCCAATTTCTCCTGGCTAGTGGTAAAGAAACCACGGCAAATTCTCTTGCTGCTCTGGGCTCCGGCAGGAGCCTAAGTTATTGCTCAGCTGGGCTCTCTTTCAAAGCAATAGGAAGTTAGACCCTAGAGCTAAGGGGACCTCTCAAGAGAGAAGGCGAGAAGGCAGAGGAAAGGAAAAGCGTATTTGACCGGTGGGTAAAATTCAATTAAAATGGATCAGAAACAATGCCGGCAATTCCTGGTCATGATTTATTGCAGCCCTGGGAAGAGATGGATTGTCAGCAAACGAGCCTTGCGGTGGGGGAAAAGAAATCAACAAATAATCCAACCCTTTCCTGGGTTTCCTACACCATCAAAGCCGGGTGATCCCATGGGATGAGGGAGTTAGTTTGAGAGCCCTCTCAGTGCGGAGATCTTGGTCACGGTCTTGTCGTGGGCAGGAAATGTGTCTGCTTATTGTCATATTGTACTCTCCCAAGTGTTTAGTACAGTGCTTTGCGCATACTAAGCCCTCAATAAGGACCACTGAATGAATGTACGAGCCATGGATACAGAAGGATCGGAGACTTTATTAGCTCTTGACTTGAAAGCAGAGCCGGGACCCCAAGCATAGCGAGGTCCAGCGCCGGTGGTCTCCTCAGCCTCCAAATCTCAGTGACGGTCACTCGGCCCGCCTGTCATTCGGCTTTTATTAACGATCAGTTGGTTCTAATCACCATGTAATGAAGAAATGACACGCCACCAGGAGCATATTATCTTGGGATGCAGCAGAGAGATCACTTTTGGGAAATAAAAATGTACGTAGCTTTGCTGGGAAAGGCTCTTCCAGGAAAACGATATATGGTTTTATATTGTATAAAATCAAATTAAAGATGAAGAAAAAGGGGGAAAAAAGTGAAGCCATTTTATCTCTGGGTGAAATAATGTTTCTTTAATGTGAAACAATCAGTCCCTAATAGTATTTATTGAATTTTTATGCTTTGAATTGAGTCTGCGGGGGAGTTTCACTAGAGTTAGTAGACATGACCTTTGCCCTCAGGGAGCTAATGATCTCGTAGGGGAGAATAACATTAAATATATTCCCGACCGGAAGAAGTAAAAGTGTGCGGAGACAAGTTAATGAGGACACTGCAAGGGGGAGATGAGAGTATTCAGATGTTTTGGTAATGAGAAAGTGCAGAAGTGGGGAGAGGAGAGGTTTATTGGTAGTGTTAATAGTGATAATATTGACGTTAATTATTATTCTCAGTAATAATAATTTTGGATTTTGTCCCAAGAACTAAATTAAGCATTCTAGATACAAGCTCATCGGGTCCCTCTTGGGATTCACAGTCTAAGTAGGAGGGAAAGCAGGTATTGAATCCCCATTTTACCTATGAGGTAATTGAGGCACAAAGAAGTTAAAGAACTTGTACAAGGTCACAAAGCTGGGAAATGGCAGAGCCAGGATTAGAACTCAGGTCCCCGACTCCCCTGCCTGTTCTCTTTCCACAAGGCATTGCTGCTCCGGATATGTACCCGTCTCAGAGGATGTCTGATTTATTGGGAGGAGCTGTGATTTCGGAAAGGCTTTGAAGATGGGGAGAGCAGCGGTCTGCCAGGCGGGAAAGGGGAGAGCGTTCCAGCAGAAGGAAAAGTGTGAGCAAGAAGTCAGTGCTGAGGGAGTTGAGAACGAGGCATAGTGGGTTGGCTGAAGATGAATGAAGTGTGTGGATTTAGGAAGTAGTGGGGAGAGAGCTAAAAGAGTATCTTTAAGCCAAAATGGTGGCAGAAATAGACTGAGGGCAGAAAGGGGTTTTATGGAGCACTTAGTCTCGGTGTGCGTGCTGCTCGTCAAAACCCAAAACTTTACTTCGGTCTCTGGAAATCTGTAGGGCTTTTTTTTTTTTTAATTTTGTCTGTGACGTGCAAACCCTAAAAAGGTGAACTGGTTCAGCCAACCATCCCCATCCAGCCTGGATCTTGGACGGAGACACCCATCCTGGGCCTGCGGAAGAGATAATAATAATAATTATGGTATTTGTTAAGCTCTTACTATGTGCTGAGCACTGTTCTAAGCACTGGGGTAGATATAGGGTAATCAGATTGTCCCACGTGGGGCTCACGTTTTTTAAACCCCGTTTTTACAGATGAGGTAAATGAAGCCCAGAGAAGCGAAGTGACTTGTCCGAGGTCACACAGCAGACAAGTGGCGGAGCCAGGATTAGAACCCATGACCTCTGACTCCCAAGCCCGGGCTCTTTCCATTAAGCCACACTGCTTCCTAATGGGAAGGAGAGTCTATGAGAGCCGCAGGCCGATTGGACAAGAGAGTGGAAAAAATCTGGGAAACCGGAAAGCCAGGGATAGATTCGTCCAGCCTTACCTCGGAACCTGAGTTTGAGACAGAATTTGAGAACTGGGTGAGTTTTGTAGTGTAGATAGGGAAAGGTGAATTCAAAAACTCTACCTGAATTGTCATCGAATACTGAAGTCACGCAGCCAGGACCCAGAATTCTCTATCTCCAGTTCTTGTGAACCTCCATGTTCTGAAAGGTGTTTTAAAATACTTGCATGTATCGAGGCTAATACTCATATGGGGCTAGATGATCCCCAGGTCTATTAGTCCTGGGTTTAAAATGAGACCCAATTATATCCTCTCCATTGGCATTAGTGAAGCTACTGCTGTATTATCACAAACGCACTTTCTAAGGATGTTACTAGGTCATCTTTTTTGGGCCCCAGAAGTAATCTAGGCGGTAGGTGTGGCTCTCTAGCAGAAGGCGTGACTTCAGTGGCCCATGGACGGGACTTGACGCATCAGCTGTGGCGTCTTTGGACCTCAACGAAAGCCCAGTCTGGATTCCCAGTGCGCTTGGTCATCGGGCCCGAAATGAACTTTCTCCAGCAGCAGAGTCATCAAATTACTGCCGTAGGTCCATTTCAAATTGCACTGTGATCTTACAAAGGTGTTGAGTATCATCATCACCGTACAAACTCCCTCTTGAGCGAATCAGGGCAGTTGTTTATCAGGCTGCAGTCTCGGCGTTTAGTCGGTTTTCGCGTTCAAGGCGCCCCGAATGCAATCAATCGATTAATCATTTTTATCGAACTCTTATTGTGTGCACAGCATTGTACTAAAGTGGTTGTCTCGTCTTATGCCGTCGAGTCGTTTCCGACCCGTAGCGACACCACTGACACATCTCTCCCAGAAATCCCCGCTCCCCACCTGCAAGCATCCGGGTAGCGTATCCATAGAGTTTTCTTAATAAAAATCCTGAAGTGGTTTACCATCGCCGCCTTCCGCGCGGTAAACTCGAGTCTCCGCCCCCGACTCTCTCCCGCGCCGCTGCTGCTGGGTCAGTTTTGACTTGTAGCAGATCGCCTGCCACTCGCTAGCCACTGCCCAAGCTAGGAATGGAATGAAATGGGCAGGCCTCTGCTGGACACCCCTTCCCGAGGCCGAGACTGGTAGAGTCCTGCAGACTCTCCAGGTGCGACCCTGAAGGGACTAAGCGTTTGGAGGATTGCGATATAACATTATAACAGAGTCATTCCCCGCCCACAATGAGCTTACAGTCTAGAGGGGGAGACAGGCATTAATGTAAATAAGGTATGGATATGTGCATGAGTGGTTTGGCGCTGGAAGGAGGGATGAAAAAAGGGAGCGAGTCGGGGTGACACAGGGTCGGGAGAAAAGGAAAAGAGGGCTCAGGGAAGGTCACTTGGAGAAGATGAGCCTTCATTAAGGCTTTGAAGAGAGAGAGAGTCGTGGTCGGATAAGAAGAGGGAGAAGGTTGCACGCCCGGAGCAGGATGTGGGCGAGAGTTCGGCGGCGAGATGGATAAGATAGACGAGAGAACGCAGAGAGGATTAAGCAAAAGGAAATGATCTTTCCTCTCCTTTTTCCTTCCTGTGCCTAATGATTCATTCAGCAGGATGAATCGAGGGCTGTCTGTTTGCAGCACCCTGTGTGTACCTCTTCGGAGAGTTAGAAGGCCTGCTCTCTGCCAACCAGGGGCTTACAGTCTAACGGAGGCTTTGAATCCACATAACGGATGTCAGACGACAGTGGCATCTACGGAGCGTTATATTTGCCTTAGAGGGCTGGTCCGGAAGATTTCTCAGATGACCGAGGGGTCGACTCATCACCACCAAAGTCGGAAGAGTGGATTTGCCAGGGTAATTTGAACCCCATTCTGACCCGATGGCATAATAGAGCTCGTGTCAGTCTAAAGAGCCCAAAAAGATAACTTACATGCGTGTTATCGTATTATTCTCTCATGAAAGTTTCATAGACCTCTTAAAGAACTACCATTTGCTTCTCAACTTTCATGCTGCAGGAAGAACAGTCAGGGTGTACGATGATGATGATGATGATGATGATGATTTTTGTTCAATACGTACTATGAGCCATGTACTGTACTTAGTCTTGGGGTAGAAAGAAGATGGGACAGATACAGTCCCTGTCTCCTATGGGGCTCACAGTGTAAGAGTGAGGGAGAACAAATATCTAATCTCCATTTTACTGGTAAAAGAACTGAGGCATAGAGAAGTAAAGTGACTTACCCAAGGTCATGCCGCAAGCCGGTGGCAGAGCCGGATTAGAACTCAGGGTCGCCGACTCTCAGCCCGTGCTCTTTCCACTAGGCCTTGCTGTTCCTCTCTTAGAACAAACATTACTTAAATGTTTGGGATAACCGATATCTAGAATTTCTCCCCCTTCCTAAAATAATTACTCTCAGACCGAGAAGCCTTGGGAAAGATACCTGTCCTGATGTTGTATTCTGAGGGTTCCATCACTGAGGGGGTCTCCTCCGGACCCCAGCCCTGGGCCTTAGCGAACCCCACGTGGCACAGACTTCTTTGATTTTAAGCTTGGGGAGAAGCGAAGGAGTAGTCATACTCTGAAAAACTTAGCAGTGCCTTCCGTAAGTTAGAGTCGTGGCCTTTTTGTATGTGAGTACTATATTGTCAAAACGTTCTCCAAAGAGCAGTAAATGGATCCGAGTTCGGTTTCTGTTACCGATTCAGAATGATGAACCTCACAGGGATATTTAATCACAATATGCTACCACTGAATTAAAAATCCATTTTGTGTAAAGCCTCCGAGGAGCAACGAAAACGCGCTTGTTTACAAAAGTCAATTGAAACTTTCTAGCACACCAACAGAAGCGTCCAGAAGCAGATGCTCTCCAGCTTTCAATTACGCCCAGTCGTGTTCCTGAGGAGAAGAAACGGAACTAGCGAATAATTAAAATACACAATCACCGAGGCGAAAGCCCAAGCTATTATTTTCAGGAATATTCAAGGACAGCTTAAGATGAATCAAAATCTTGAAGTGTTGGGTTAAGATGATTCTGTTAATTGTCACTGACGAATGGCATCGAAGAAAGCCACTGATCCCGAAACTAGTGAGTTAGAGGCCTTCCGTGCGTGACAAGGAAGGAAATCAAGCATTCAATCAATCCGATTTATAGAGCGCTTACTGTGTGCAGAGTACTGTGCTAAGTGCTTGGAAGAGTACATCCTAACGGAGTCTTAGACGTGCCCGTCACGAGAAAAGCCACCGTGCCGATGTTGCTCTGCCGTGATTAGACCTCATCATCCACTGTTCATTTCTCTCCCAGATTTGGAGAATCCGTGTTACCTGTAATGGTCATTCATGATCTTGTCCATTGCTTGATCAGTCGATCATACTTATTGAGCGATTACTGGATGTAGAGAACTGTACTGAGTGCTTGGGAAAGTAGAGTGTAACTGAGTTGGTAGACGTGTTTCCTGCCCACAAGGAGCTTACAACCTAGAGGAGGAAAGAGACATTAAAATCAATTATAGATAAGTATGTAAGTGCTATGGGGCTGTAGGCGGGGGTCAATAAAGGCTCCAGATTCAAGGGCAGGGGGAGAGGGAGCAGAGGAAATGCGAGCTTGGTCAAGGAAATGCTTAGGACAGTGCTCCGCACACAGTAAGCGCTCGGTAAAAAAGATCGAATAAATGAATGGAAGGCCGCTTAGAGAAGATGCTCCTTTGATAAGACTTTGAAGGTGGGGAGAGTGATCACCTGTCAGTTACGAAGAGAGAGGGTGCTCGGGACAAGAGGTCGTCGGCGAGACAGAGGAGCTAGAGGTACAATGAGTAGATCAGCGTCGGAGGAGTGAAATGTGCAGGCTGGGTTTTGTAGGCGCTCCCACCTGCATTACAGAGTGGTGTGAGTCAGAGCCATTTTAGCTTCCCCCCTCCCCGCCCCCGTGAGAGTTCGACCGTGGCCCCTTGGGCATCTGCCCGAGCAGCAGTGTGGCCTAGTGGATAGAACACAGGCCTGGGAGTCACAAAGACCTGGGTCCTAATCCCGACTCCGCCACCTGTCCGCTGTGTGACCTGGGGCAACTCGCTTCACTTCTCTGGGCCACTGTTACCGCCTATGCAAGATGGGGATTAAGACTGAGCCCCCGTGGGACAGGGACTGTCTCCGACCTGAGTGGGTTGTATCTACTCCAGTGTTTAGTACAGTGCTTGGCACTACCTGTAATGATCTGCCTAACAAATGCCATTTAAAAAAAACTCAGTGAGGTAGGATATGGGGGGATAAGGTGATTGAATTATTTAAAGCTGACGATAAGTGTCTGTAGGACGTGAAGGCCTCTAGACTGTCAGGTCATTATGGGCGGTGACGGCGACTGCTAATTCTGTGGCGTTTAGTACTCCTTCTTCGGGAGATATAATAGAGAAACAGTATATGTCTACATATACTGTTTACCGATATTAGACATCATCCTGCCCTCAAGAATCTTCCAGTCTAGTTGGGGAGACGTTAAGCTACCCTATAGATTTAAGGAAGGAGGAGAAATGGATTTGTTTATGTTTTAATCAGTCAGTCAATCAGTGGGAGCTATTGAACTCTTATTGGGTACAGAGAATTGGACTAGGCACTCAGTGCTTAATAATAGGGTTTGCAAATAATCCATCTAATCAGCTGAGGGAATGATATGTCCGAGGCCAAGTCCGCTCTAGACTGTAAGCTTGCGGGGCGGGAAATATGTCTGCTAATTCTATTGTACTCTACTTTCCCAAGCAATCTGTACAGTGCTTTGCAGATAGGACTCCCAGCCACCTAAATGGAAACATGCCTTCCTGTCCTCCCGCCCCATCTCTTTTAAATCCCATTTTCATGGGACACTGACAGGGTCTTCCTTCTCAGGACAAAAAAATACCTCCCTCCCCCTCAAAAAAAAACCAACCAAATAAAAAACCAACCCAGAGCTGGGATGTCACGTTTTGTTTTCCAGCCCCCACCCCCAAAAAACCAACCCAGAGCTGGGATGTCACGTTTTGTTTTCCAGCCTCGATACTGTGTAATCCGTTCAATCACCAAGCTTATAATTTGAATTAAAACGGGTTCATTATCTGTAAGTGCATTATCTTCTATTCCCAATACATTTTCCCACTCTGTTGGCAGCAGTAAATATATTCCGCTGTGTCGCTCCCCATCTTCTTTTAGCTTCACCTTCAAAACGTTAACCTAATAGAAGATCATAAAACTCTATGTAGCTTTGTTCACCCCTGAAGCCTGAGAGAGCTGGGCAATAGAAAGAATTAAAGAACCCTTGCAAGTGCTGAATGTGCATCTGATTAAATGAGAACTGTGCTCTCCTCTCCGCTCCCCCTTTTCAATGGGGACTTCTCAAACCCAGCAGAAGGTGATTCGGGAAATGTGTTACTCTCGAAGAAATTCCTTGGCACTAAAGAGCTGCAATTGATTGTAGTGCAAAACCCAACACCCATTTATTGGGAACGAGAGCTGTATTCCAAGTAGGAAATTCCTAGGGAAGAGAAAATATCTGAATGAGAGCCCAAACACTTTCCATAATATAAGATAGCATTTCTCCTTGGTGTTTGAGTGAGAACATGCGCGTGCCAGAGAGGACGCGCCTTGTCTCTGGTAAGGCCCCGGTCTTCTCTTACCTTGCCTGGCGGTTGTCCCGGGTGGCCCGATCTAATAATAATAATAATAATGATGTTGGTATTTGTTAAGCGCTTCCTATGTGTAGAGCGCTGTTCTAAGCGCTGGGGTAGGTACGGCGCTTAGGTTGTCCCACGTGAGCCTCACAGTCTTAATCCTCATTTTCCAGATGAGGTAATGGAGGCACAGAGAAGTGAAGTGACTTGCCCACACTCACACAGCTGCCAAGTGGCAGAGCGGGGATTCGAACCCCTGACGTCCGACTCCCCAGCCCGTGCTCTGTCCGCTGAGGCACGCTGATCTGGCACGACTGAATCGTTCCCCGTCGGCGCACACCGCCGGCACTCATTTGTCGTCGTTCCTCGGCACTCTTGGATACGTGTTTATCCACTTGTCCTTTCAAATATTTATACTGACTACTCTATTTGTAAATATTTTTATATCTGTCTCCCCCTTGTGGGCTTCGAACCTATCCCTTATTTGTTTTGTCCTTAGCAAGCGTACAGTAGAGCACAGCCCATCGAGTGGGCACTCCATAAATACTCCAACCACCAGTACTCTTTCCGCTGCTATTACTGTTATTGCAACTTCTCCTCCTCTTCAAGTGGAGTGGATGCCGATCAGCTCATCGCGCTTTTAAAAAAATCCCGCCGACGGGCTCAAGCTGCTTCCCTATCTGCTCGGGGGAACGGCCAGTGAGCCGTGGAGAGAAACTGCGGGGCTGAAAGAGTCGTTTCTTCCTAGAAACGGAGTCTCCTTTTATTTATTTATTTTTTTAGCTTCTAAACGTTTGCACTCAGTTTACACTGATGGATCCTCATTAGAACGCATTTAGGATCAATTTATAATTCTCACTCGCATCCTCAGATCCTATATTTAAAACTCGGAAATCTGGAAGGCTTATTAAGGAAGAGTGTCGTGATCTCTGGTGCAATTAAGGTATTCGTTTTACAAAACAAAGCGTCTTCGCTAGCGTACTTTGAAGCATAAATAATTAAAAATAATCCCCCTGAGAATTCTAACTACGACCGAGTAATCCTGATTGATTTCACTTTCTGCTTCCCGTGGAGTGAGAGCGGTAAGGAAGCGTCTCGCCCGCCGGAGAAGCCGTTCGGCTCTGGCTAACCCTCTGAACTGATCGATCAATCGGTCAGTCGATCGCTGGTATTTATCGGATCCCGACCGTGTGCAGAGCACTGAACTGAGCACTTGGGACAGTAAAGAGGTAAAGTCCCCGTCCTCGAGGACCTCACCTCCTAGCACTGTCCGATATGAGAAGCACTGTGGCTTACTGGATCGATCACGGGTCTTGGAGTCGGAAGGACCTGGGTTCTAATCCCGGCTCCGCCAATTGCGTGCTGGCTGACCTCGGACCGGTCGCCGAACTTTTCTGAGTCACGGTTACCTCATCCGTAAAATGGGGACTTGACCGTGAGCCCCTCGCGGGACGTAGACTGTGGCCAACCTGACGAGTCTTAATACAGTGTCCGGCGCCTAGTGAGCGCTTTACAAATACCATAACAAGACCAAAATGAATACAAAACCTTGCGTTTTGCAGTGGCCGGAACCCCTTGAAAACGAAAGTCTTAGGTCACCTTTGCGATCTTCCGATTCCATCGCCAAGAAATCGGTCTGCATGTGACACTTATCCCAAAGTGGCCATCACTGTGGAGGGATTTAGGCTGGAGCGTGGTGGTTGGCTGCTACGAGGGAGAAGTAGCTCCCTCCGTTCCGCTAGCCCCATCTTTCCCACGACACCCCCCCCCCCCCACCCTCCCGGTCAGGGACCACTGACCAGGGCCCGGCCCCTTCCTCAACTCGCCGCATTACTCATTTGAGAAATTAGACGTCGGTGCTCTGTCAGGGTTTCCTGTTCTCATCCCGATTCAAATATCACCTCCATTTGAGGATTCATTTTCTTAATTAAGTTGTGTTCTATTTTAGGGAATAAAATCCTTTGCTGCGAGATTAAGAGGAACCTGATTTTCCTTTTTTAATTAACCGTTTTGATGGAGGAATATGGAGCTGCAGAAACAGAGAGGATGTATTTCACAGTTTAAATATAGCCACTGTCGTTGATCATGCTAGAATTACTGAAGAACCGGATTAATGAATGAATAAATCAGGGAAAGACCCCATCATCAAAATGAATTTTTCAGAAGCAAACGCATTGTGATCAAATGTCACTTTAAATTGAACTTCCAGTTTGTACAAATAGAACCGTTCTGCCCGTTGCTCACCCTGGGCAAGGAGTCCTTGAATTGACTCCCTAGATCTCTTCGCTGCTCCCAAGCCGACCGCGCTTTCACCTCTCTCGCCTCCGTCCCCTCACCCGACAGTTCCCCCGGCCCGGAACCCCCTCGCTCCCTCCCTCAGTCCCGTAGAGCCAGCGCTCCTCCTGTCCATAGCCCTCCTAAATTCCCTAAATTCCCACCTCCTCCAGCAAATCTTCCCACCCCAGTGCTCGGTACCGTACTCGACACGTAATAAGCACTGGAAAATACCAAGAAAGAAATAAGGACACCAAAATAAAGAGAAGAGAGTCGCTGTGGGAGAGACGATGATGCCAGCGAGGGAGGAGGGAAGGGCAAGAGAAATGTCCTTCTACATAGGAGCTCCAAGTTGGTGGCTCGGGTATGCCGAAGGGAGGAACGTCTCTGAGTTTCCTGGAAATGAAATGCGGCAGGTAAAGGTGGGGAAGCAGACAAGTTGTGTCTCGAGGTCATTAACTGTGATGGATGACGGCCGGCGTTTTGAGAACGAGGGAGACGCGGGAAACGGGCAGGGGACATGACCGCCTCGGGATTTGATGAGGGAAGGATCATGACGGGGTCATCTCGTGGGCCGCCCCGAGAATCTTGCGGATTCCGGATCGATCCGGAAGCGGGACGGTTGAAGACGCTGCAGATTCCAGATTGTTCTGAAATCTCCCCCGGGAGTTGGGTCATTCCACACGGCGGAGCCGCGAAGCGTGGGGGCTTCCAGGATAGCTGCCGCCTTTCCTTCTGTCAGTGAGGGTCCCCGCTCCCGGCACGCTCCCTGCCCGCTGGGGTGGGGAGAAAAGACGCCCTCGTGTTCACCCACATCAGAAGGCTCCTCGACGCCTCGGGATGACTGGTGGCTGCGGGGGTGTCCTGAACTCACACCACCGTACTGGTCTTTTTTATTTTTCATACTTGTCTATGTTATGATTTAATGTTTCCTCATTCCTCATGTATCTGTATCTTGGTCCTTTCTCCCTGCTTTTATATTCTTATACTTTTGAGCTCCCCGGGGGACCTTGGTTTAATTCCCACCTGCGTATTCTGTCCTCGGGTCTAGTGCAGACGTATCCTACGTACTCTTGCTTAAGGCCCCGGCTTTATGCCGACGCGAAGCGTAGGATCCCGTAATAGTGAGAACGGTGAGAAAACCCAGCCCCAATATTCTTTTTTTATGCTATTTGTTAAGCGTTTACTAGGTGTCAAAAACTTTTCTGTGCACCGGGGTAGGTACAAGTTAATTTGGTTAGGCACAGTCCTTGTCCCGCCCGGGGCTCCCAATCTAAGTAGGAGGGAGAACGGGAGAACTGAGGCACAGAGAAGTGAAGCGACTGGCCCAAAGTCACACAGCCAATTTTTGGCAGAGCTGGGTTTTCAACCCCTGTCCTCTCACTCCCAGGCTCGTGCTCTTTCCACTAGGCGATGCTGCTTCTTTAAAGTTATTAGTGAATTGCAAAAACTTCCCACACCCAGCACGCCGGTCGTGACTCCCCTATCGCAGAGTGATAGCAAAGTGAAGCAGCGTGGCTTAGTGGAAAGAGCACGGGTTTGGGAGTCAGAGGTCACGGGTTCGACCCCCCGGATCTGCCACTTGTCAGCTGTGTGACTTGGGGCAAGTCACTTCGCTTCTCTGTGCCTCGGTTCCCTCATCTCTAAAATGAGGATGAAGACTATGAACCCCACGCGGGACAACCTGATTCCCTCGTATCTACCCCAGCGCTTAGAACAGTGCTCGGCACATAGTAAGTGCTTAACAAATACCATCATTATCATTATTATTAAAGTGACATTTTCTTAGGCATCGACTCTGATACACTGTTGCTTTAAATATAATGTTGGTGTTTGTTAAGCGCTTACTAGGTGCCGAGCACTGTTCTGAGCGCTGGGGTAGACACGGGGGAATCAGGTTGTCCCAAATGGGGCTCACAGTCTTAATCCTCATTTTACAGATGAGGTAACTGAGGCACCGAGAAGTTAAGTGACTCGCCCACAGTCACACAGCGGACAGGCGGCCGATCCGGGAGTCGAACCCGTGACCTCTGACTCTGAAGCCCAGGCTCTTTCCACTGAGCCACGCTGCTCAGAACCAAAATATCACTGTATTTTTACCGGTCGAACCCTGGAGAGTAACCAGCTCACTAATGAGTGGGTGGCTTTTTTTTTTTTTGCCTTTTTCTGGTTTCAGTCTTTTCATTACCTCGTTAAGTCCGGAAGGTAGTTTTCAGTATATTACAAATTTTTTTTTTTATTAAACTCAGTCCAAAGAGAAATGGCGGAGAGATGGACGAGCCGTTCGAGCATTCCAGTTAGTTTTCGTGAGCTTCTCATAGGAGCGTGTTTCACTGCTGATAAGACTCTGACTATATTAAAAAGACAGAGGCAGAACATAAGTAGAATTTATTGTTTTTCGTTTGGGTCACCGGAGGACGATCCTCTGCATGTATCAGCCAAAAAAAAAAGGATCGATTTCATCTCCTCTAAACATATTAAAGTTCAAATTTGCGAGCCATAGATCTTATATTGTTCATTTTCAAACCTTAAAACAGCGCATCTAAGGAAAGGCCACTTGTATCGCTGTCTGTAAATTCGTTAGGCTCTGGCTGCTTCCATGCTGTGGTTTTGCATCAGGTCAAACCAAGTCCAAAGCCAGTTCCATTTGTTCGCGTGGTCGGAGGGGATAATCAAACGGAGGTTTTACTCTTTCGGAGGATGACATGCCTTGTGTAGATCTTAGCCAGGGGGTGGGAAGGAGCTGAAGAGCCCAAGTTGTATCGTTTCTGCTCTGCTTACTCCTTTTTCTGCTCTAAAATTCTTCAGAAGGTGACATGGTCCTCCCAGGCAATTGCTGGGGGGATGTGGTCAATGTGTAATTTGGATTGTGTTTGTTGGATTCAAAAACCTATTACTTCTATATGATATAGCTTTGGGGAGCCCTCCTGGGGGGTTCCAGTGAACAGTGCCAGGCCCTGGGTTTTAGGATCTAATCCCGACTCAGCCTAGAGCTGTCTAAGGTGGGCAAGGACTACGCGGGCACTCGTCGTGCCCCAGGCCCCGGGGGGGAACACGTCAGACAGAGAAGAGAGAAATCCATAATTGCTAGAAGAGAAATTCCGTGACTTGGCTGGCGAAAGACGCTTAAGATGATGAAGTCAAAGCCGACAGCCAATACGCTACATAAGGACTGCTATTGTATTTCAGCCAAATAAATATTCCATGAATGCCTTTAGATATTTTTAAATATTAAAAAGGAAAAAAACAAGACTGAGTAAAAGAACACGTTAGAAAATTGCATGGTTATAAGACAAAGCCATTAAGAATTATACATCTATATTAGATGTGTGCATGTCTATATAGATACAAGCACTTCTTAAGTGCTTATTATGTGCCAGGCACCGTACTAAGCACAGGGGTACAGTCAAGCTCATCAGGTAGGGCAAAGTCCGTGTCCCACATGGGGCTCGCAGTCTTAATCTCCACTTTATAGATGGGGTACCTGAGGCCCAGAGAAGTGAAGTGACTCGCCTAAAGTCATACAGCAGACAAATGGCGGAGTCAGGGTTAGAACCTAGGTCCTTCTGACTCCCTGGCCCATGCTCTATTCCCCTGGCCTCCTATTGGTCAAATTACGGGTGACGTTGAGGGGACGTGTGTCTGTGTGCCTGGCCGGCTCACGGGGAGCCAGGGCAGTGCTGCAGAGGGGTGGGTGGTATGTGGGGAGGGGGACGGGTGACTCAGTGGGTCATTAACCTAGCAGGAAGGAAATAAGCCACCTGCTGAACCCATTCCTCCAAATTTCTGGATAGGGAAACGGGTGGGACTGTGTGTCTGTGCTACTCTGTGGGTTAGTCAAGGGCCTGGCGCACAATAAGGGCTTAACAAGCACCACAATTATTATTATTGCTATTTTAATGAGATTGTGTTTGTGGCTCTGCTGCTGTGTGCGCGTTTACCTCTCGTCTATGACTGTGTATCCGTGCTGCTGGATGTCTGTGACTCTTTGTGTCTGTGATTTTGTATTCATTCATTCGTTCATGTACTGAACCCTATTTATCCAAGCTTACTGTGTGCAGAGCATTGGGAGAATACAATAGAACAATAAATAGTCCTATTCCCCACCTAGGCTTACAGCCTAGAGTGGGGAACATCAATACAATTAAGTAAAATTACCGATAAATACATAAGGGCTGTGGGGCTGGGTGGCGGGCAACATCAAAGGGAGCGAGTCAGGGCTATGCAGAAGGGAGAGGGAGATGAGGAGAAGTGGGGCTTAGTCTGGGAAGATCTCTTGGAGGAGATGTGCCTTCAATAAAGGTCTGAGGGAGGGAGTAAAATATCTCTGGGATTTGAGGAGGGTGGGCGTTCCAGGCCCGAGGCGGGATGTGGGCTAGGGTTCGGCGGCGTGACAGGCGAAATGGAGGCGCAGGGGTAAGGTTAGCACTGTAAGAGCGAAGTGTGTGGGCTGGGTTGTAGAAGGAGTGAAGCGAGGTGGGGTCGGAGAAGGCAAGTGGTGAAGTGCTTTAAAGCAAGTGGGGATGCAGGGGTGGATGGGAAACTCCTGGAGTTTTTCGAGGAGCGGGTTGACCTGTTCTGAATGTTTCTGTAGAAAAATGATCGAGCGGCAGAGTGAACTGCAGTCTGCAGAGCGGACTGGAGTCGGGAGGGACAGGAGGCCGGGAGGTCGGTAAAGAGGCTGATGCGGTAATCCGGGCAGGATACGATGAGTGACGGTATTAACCCTACTGAGAGCTCACCTCCTCCAAGAGGCCTTCCCGGATCGAGCTTCCCCATTTCCCTCTGCTCCCTCTGCTCCCCCCCCGCCCTCTGCTCCGTCCCCCTTCCCCTTTTCACCCCCTCTCAGCTAAGCCCCCTTTCCCTCTGCTCCTCCCCCTCTCCTCTCCCCTCCCCTCAGCACTGTGCTCATTTGTATAGATTTTTATTACCCTATTTATTTCCTTAATAAGGTGTACATCCCCTTGATTCTACTTATCGTGATTACGTGGTCTCGTTTTTGTCCGTCCCTCTCCCCCGATGAGACTGTAAGCCCGTCACCGGGTAGGGATTGTCTCTCTCTGTTGCCGAATTGTACATCCCAAGCGCTTAGTAGAGTGCTCTGCACCCAGTAAATACTATTGAATGAATGAATGAATGAATGAATGAACATGATACCAGTTTGTACGGAGGGGAAAGGGCAGGTTTTAACCATGTTGGGAAAGTGGGACCGATGGGACTGATGGGAATACGTGGGTTGAATGACGGAGAAGAGTCAAAAGATGATGCTAAGGTTACGGGCCCGTGAGACCGGAAGGATGGTGGTGCTGTCTACAGTGATGGGAAAGTCGGGGGGAGGACAGAGCCGGGTGGGAAGGTAAGGAGCTCTGTTTTGGACATGTTAAGTTTGAGGTGACGGGAGGACATTCATTCATTCAGTCGTATTTACTGAGCGCTTACTGTGTGCAGTGCACTGTACTAAATGCTCGATGGCAGGAGATTGGCGACTGGAGAGAGGGAGAGGGATCAGAGCCGGAGATGCAGATTTGGCTATCGGATTTATCTGTGCCGCTGTGCGTATCACTGTCTGTGTGGGGCCGTGCAACCGTGTGGAATTCCATTTGGCCGGGACCGTGTGTGTCCGTGCAGCCGTGTGCCTTACTGCTTGCGTGTGGCGGTCGGGGCAGCTGAGTGGGTTACTCTTCGGGTGGCATTGTCTTGTACAGCTGTGAGGGTCACTGTTTGGCCGGGATCGTGTGTTCGTGTGTTTATATGTGCCGCTGTTTGTCTTTGTCCGTATCGCCGTGCGGGCCTGCTCGTCTCTGCACGTGTAACTGTGTGTGTAACTTGCCGTCAGTGTGCGTGAGAGTATCCGGGTACCCGAGCGGGCGGAAAAGCGAGCCCACGTCCCCGGGGATGAGGGTTTTTCAGGCTGCTGTACGTGGTACTGTTCATCTGTGCCTCTACTGCAGTGTGGGTCTGCTCGTCTCTGCATGTGTAACTCCATCCGTGTGTGCGTAACTCGCCGTTTAGGGTGTGGGAGAGTATCTGGGCATCCGGGCGGGCAGAAAAGCAGCCGACGTCCCCGGGGACGAGGGTCTTTCAGGCTGCCGAATGTGGTACCGTTCATCTGTGTCTGTATTGCTGTGCGGGTCTGCTCGTCTCTGCGTGTGTAACCGTGTGTGTAACCTGTTAGCCTGCGAGAGAGCGTCTGGGCACCCGGGCGGGCAGAAGAGCAGCCGACGTCCCCAAGGATGAGGATCTTTCAGGCTGCCGAATGTGGTACTGTTCATCGGTGTCTGTGTGGCTGTGTGGGCCTGTTCGTCTCTGCATGGGTAACTGTGTGTGTAACTTGCCTTTAGTGTGCGTGACAGCGTCTGGACGTCCGGCTGGGCGGAAGAGCAGCCGACTTGCCCAGGGCTGAGGCTTCTTCAGGCTGCTGTATGTTGTACTGTTCATCTGTGTCTGTACTGCTGTGCGGGTCTGCTCGTCTCTGCGTGTGCAACCGTGTGTTCAAGTTGCCGTTAGGGTGCGTGACAGTGTCCGGTCGTCCGGGTGGGCAGAAAAGCAGCCGACCTCCCCGGGGATGAGGGTTTTTCAGGCTGCCGGATGTGGTACTGTCGGTCTGGGTCTATATTTCTTGGGGGGGGGGGGGGGTGGCTGGGGCCGGCCCCAATCCGCGCAGGGTGGGGGGATCCAGGCCGGGTTTTCCCTCGATCCGCCGCTGCAGCCCAGTTGGCGGCGGAGCCAATCGGCGGCCTCCTCCTCCTGTATCCTTCTCCTCCATCCTCCATCCTCCTCCATCCTTCTCCTCCTCCTCCATCCTCCTCCTCCTCCTCCCTCTCCCTCTCCCCCCGCATCACCCCCCTCCTCCCGGCAATGGCCGAGCCGGGCGCAGGGCCGGGGCGCTGCCGGGTGCGGGCGCACTCCGAGAAACGCTGAGCAGGGAGACCCATCTACCCGAAATTGGAGGTAAAGACGGGTGGGAGGGTGGGCGGGGGTCCTGCTGGGGTCCCCGGGGTCGTCGCCCTCCGGGAAGGAGGTCGTGGCCAGGACCGGCCGAACGCGCCTTCCCGAGGGTCTCCGAAACCGGGTTCCCCCCGTCCCCTCCATCCTCCTCCACCCCCTCCCCGAACCTTCCAAAACAGCAAAGTGACCCCTCACCCCCGGAATCCTGCGACCCCCACCCTCACTCAGCAACGTGCAGCCCTACCTGACCGACCCAGCCCCCGAGCCTGGACGTGCCGCTTCTCGTATCGTGGGGGGCGGTCGGGTGCTTTTGTGGCTCTGTGTGGCTCTGTGTGTGTTTTGGGGGGGAGGGGGGGAGTTATTCGGGTGGCCTCCGGGCCCCCCCGAGGGGCCTTCCTGGCCCTCCTTCGTGGGGGGCGGGTGTCAGAAGGTCTGTGGACAAGACGCCCCCCCAAAAAGCACTTCTGGGCTGGGGCTCCAAGGGGGACGAGTCGCTCTGAGCAGCAGAACTTTAAAGCCCCCTTGCCTTTCACCATTATCGACCTCAAATTCGACGTGGACGGGGCAGACCCCGTGAAAAATCGACTTTGCTCAAACCGTCTTGACTTTGTCGGAAGTTACCCTGCCTTCCTCTGGGCCGTTCGCCCCCTCTTAGCTGGATGTCGCTTGAAAAAAAAAAAAAATAATCGGTGATGCCTGACATTTTTGGATCCTGAATTATATTTGTCAGAGTTATACATTGTGCTTGAATTCTGAAAATGCTGCAAACCTTTCATTATTCAATTTAGGGTTCAGAATTTAAAGTCTCTCAAATTAATGCACATGATTTCATCAGAAATGGTTCTTATTTTCACATTGCTCTACAGCTAAAGGGTATAATTACGAGGATGGGAGTGAGGTTTGGTGTTTCTCCAGGCGGACTGCCCGCCCATATCTTGTAAATGGCTTATGGGGAAGAATCGCATAGAATGCCCAACTGTATAACGTGGGCACCTTCACAGTTTTGTTTTGGCGTGTATCCCCCCGGCTTGCGGTTTAGCCCCGGATCGTCGACTTCGGCCCTTAGCCACACCGAAGCCCGTTATTTATGTTAACATGTCGTTTATATTCTGCCTCACGTTTATTAGGGGAAATACATTTCCAGTTTCTCGTCTTGAATTCCTGCTCCTGTATTGGGTTCACACACTTCCCTCTTCCCGTGAGCGGTTGAGGACTTACCTTGGAGGGGAAGGTGACTCTGGGATGCACATTTTATTTTTTAACCCGGCCCAAAGCGTCATGCCAGGGAAGTGTGGAAAGAGCTATTAAATTTTATTATTCGGGTGCCTGGTAGAAGTGCAGATGGATATTTTCGATGCGTTTTCATTACCTTCATTGCCTTCAGCAAGATGGAGTGGTGTAATTACCAGGTGCACATGCTCATTAAGCCTCCCCGGCTGGAAATGCTTCAGGTTCTTCTCCATTCGCGAAAAAAAGAATTCTAAAATCGGGTCCACTCAGAAGCCCCCTGCACCGCCGCTCGGAGGGAGAACTTTGGGGTTCTGTCTCCGAGCACCCGTCTGCTTCCTGGGCAAGTACTGAGGCCTTACCGCCGGTTAGAGATTAGTTTAAAACAAAAACAGGATCCTTGCATGTTGACCCGGCCACCCTACCTGCTACCTGCGTCCACACGTCCCCACTCGAGAAACTCCAGCGGTTGCCCTTGGATGTTCGCGTGTAACAGAAATTCTTCACCGTCGGCTTTGAGGCCCCCACCTCCTACCTTACCTTGCCGGTCTTCTACTACAGCCCAACCCACACGCTCTGCTCCTTTAATGCCAACCTCCTCACGGTATCTCGTTCTCACTCATCTCGCCTCCGACTCCTCGTCCTCCTCCTCCTCCCTCCTACCTGGGGCTCCCTCCCTCTCCATATACGACAGGCCACGGCCCTCCCCACCTTCAAAGCCTTACTGAAATCGCATCTCCTCCAAGAGGCCTTCCCCAAATAAGCCCACTCTGCCTCTACTCCCTCTCCCTTCTGCATTTCGTTTGGATCTGTACCCGATGAGCACCTGATATTCAGCTCATCCTCAGCTCCATGGCACTTAGGGACCTCGCTGTAATTTATTTATTTTAATGTCCGCCTCCCCCTCTGTCCTCTGTGCCCCACGCGGTCGGGGAACATGCCTACCAACTCTTCTGTGTTGTACTTCCCCGAGCCTTCGGTACAATGGCCCGCACACGGTAAATACTCAATAAATATCATGGATTTATTGACAGATTGTGATGTACGGTGTTCTGTCTGCCTTACTGAACATGTATCAACCAGGTCTTGGGATTTCTCTTTGGGCTTGTTTTATGGCACTCTTCTAAGCGGTGGGGTCGATAGAGGGTCATCAGGTTGGATAGAGTCCATGCAGTCCATGGCCCACGTGGGGCTCACAGTCTTAATCCCCATCTTGAAAACGAGGCGACTGAGGCCCAGGGAAGTGAAGAGCAGACAGGTGGCAGAGCAGAGACTAGAACCCAGGTCCTTCTGACTCCCAGGCCACACTGCTTCTCCCAAGGTTTTATTAGTTGACGATGCTGTGAGCTGGACACTCACTGAGTGTGATTGGAAAAGAACAGGAGAGGCACAAGACTCCTTTCCTGCACCCACAAGGAATTTAAACTTGGGTTTGTCCAAGGAGAGCAAGACTGAAGTCTTCAGTTTCGGTTGATTTTAAATCTGTTCTGTAACCACTTTTGCCCCGAATCAAGTGAATTATGGGCAAAGATGGGTCTGATGATTACACGATCTAATGCTGGTAAATGTAAGGTTTGGTCTTGGTTGTAAATTAGGTGTCTTTAATTTGTCCCTCTCAGAAAATCTGCACTTGATAATTAGTTCATCTAGCTCCCTGGTAAATGCATCATAGTTTTTTGCAGGTTCAATTTCTATTCACAAATCTTTGAAATATTAGAGAACTTGAGGGAGGTGCAAAATCCCTTAGCATTTGGCTTTATCTCCTAAACATTCTCCTCTTCGGCTCCATTTCTATCTTCTTTGGTGTCTGTGTGCTCTCATTCAAGTGGCCCCTGTTACAAACAGACACTTGCGGGAGTTGCCCCGTCCTCCTTGAGTGAGGAGGCCGGGGCCCCACGGCAGGGGTTTGTCCGAGGACCCAAACCCACCTCCAGTTGATGCCGCTTGACTGGGAATTTCAGTGCGTTCCTTGTAATTAAGATCGATTCTTTTGTTAGATTTCTGACCCTTGAAATGATTCTGTCTTTGAGGATTTTGTTTTTACAGCGCCTTAAGGCCATTTGGAAAAAAAAAACGGGGACTGAAATTCCCTTCCCCCGAGTCTGAAAGCCCCTCCTGATAGACCAGAAACTCCTTGGGGGCAGGGCCCGTGTCTACCAGCTCTATTGTATAGTACTTAGAGAAGCAGCGTGGCTCAGTGGAAAGGACCCGGGCTTGGGAGCCAGAGGTCATGGGTTCGAATGCCGGCTCTGCCACCTGTCAGCTGTGTGACTGTGGGTGAGTCACTTGACTTCTCTGTCCCTCAGTTACCTCATCTGGAAAATGGGGATGGAGACCGTGAGCCTCACGTGGGACAAACTGGTGACCCTGTATCTCCCACAGCCCTTAGAACAGTGCTCTGCACGTAGTAAGCGCTTAACACATACCAACATTATTATTATTATTACTTTCCCGAGCACATAGTGTAATTCTCTGCATAAAGTCAGAGCTCAATAAATACCATCGATTTATTTAGAGTTAAGGAAAAAGGATATTTCAGAGAAAAATGAAATAAGCTAAGAATTCCCCCTCCCCACCCCTCCCACCCCCGCCCCGACCTCCTCCTTCTACTTCCCCCTCCTCATCCTCCTTCTCCCTCCTGGATACTCTTCCTTCTGCTCTTCCTTTGACACTCCTTCCCCTGCCGCCCCAGCTCTGTAGATCATCAGTCGGCACTGCTCAGGGGTTATAGGTTCCACAACGGGAACCCGATCCAAAGAGCGGGAGGTAACCGAGAAAAGACCCGTTCTTTCCCGGTGGCCTTAACTCCTCTTCAGGACTCCTCACAAGTTTGCCCTCCGAGCACTGAACAACACCCACCGAAACCAGGGAGCAACAGTGTTTTCCGACGCTTTAAGACTTCTCTTCCCCAGTGAATTTTAGTAATCGCTCAGTGGTATTTATCGAGCACTTATTCTGTGCAGAACGCCAAGTGCTTGGAAGGATACGGCAATAGAAGAGGTAGACACAATCAGCCCGTTATGGGTAGGGAGTGTGTCCACCAAGCTCGTTGTGGGGTGGGGATGTATCCGTTTATTGTCGTTTGAACTCACCCGAGCGTCTAGTACAGTGCTCGGCACACGGGTGCTCAGTAAGTACGATTGACTCTACTGTATTCCCCATAGTACAGTCCTCTGCGCACATTGAGGCTCAATGAATAGATAATGATCGATTTCAGGTAGAACCTTAGGTTTGAGAGCTCCCTCTCCACTGTGAACCTGTAACGGGCAGGGAGCGTGTTTGTCAGTTCTGTTGTACTCTCCCAAACTCATAGTACAGTGTTCTACACATAGTGAGCGCCCACTAAATACCATTGATTGATTGATTGATTTGATTGAGAGGGCTAAGGTTGATACTACAGAATGTTTCCTTCCTTGTTCCTCCCTGTCTGCAGGGACTGTGTCTCCCAACTACCGTATTATACTTTCCCAGGTTCACAGTGCCTGGCACGCTGTGAGCACTCAATCAGTAGCACTGATGGATCGATTGGTTTAGAGCGTTCAGCACACAGTGAGCACCGAGTACATTCCATCAACGGTTTGGTCGGCGGATGCTGCAGTCCAGGAGTCCTTGGGAAACGTGGCCGCCGGGAGACATCCCACCGTCATGTCCCCAGGTCTTAGTTGGGCTTTGAGAGATTATGCGCCACCGAGGTTTGTCATCTGAGTGACCCAGGTCCTCAAGTCCAGAGGTGACAGATTAAGACATCTCGGCCTCTGAGCTGCTCATATAATGGAGCCACTTGTCTGCTGTGTGACCTTGGGCAAGGCGGTTAACTTCTCTGGGCCTCATGTGTAAAATGGGGACTAAAACTGTGAGCCCCATGTGGGACCTGGACTGTGTCCAACCTGAGAACCTTGAATTCATTCATTCATTCATTCAATAGTATTGATTGAGCGCTTACTATGTGCAGAGCACTGCCCTAAGCGCTTGGAACGTACAGTTCGGCATCTACCTTAGAGCTTAGCACAGTACCCAGCACGTAATAAGCACTTAACAGCGTAAAACGATTGCGTTGGGGGTCGGTGGCCGTCGGGATCAAGGCGACTTTTCAAAACGTGAATAAGCGTGGTTCTCGTTAGCACTTCTGTGATTGCTGTAGGGAAGTTGAGTGTCTGAAGACGCAGCCCGTGATCAAAACATACAGATATTAATTTCAGCACTGAGACTTGAACTATGAGAAATAACACCCGGTGTCTTTGGCTGAATGTCTGGAGATCTTTGTAGTCTTGGCTCATCAAGAGAAAACTACTAAGGCATTTGCGCTCAGCTCAGCAAATACCTTTAATGAAGATTAATGGCATTTTGTTTGAAATGTACTCAGCCGTGCCTCTGATAGCTAATTTCTGAGTTTGTAGCTCTTTGCGAGAGACTGCGGAAACTCGAGCAAGTCCGTCTAAAGTTCAGGTGCTGCCTCTTGGCCGATTCATTAGCGCTTTTGGCCAGCTCCCCAGATCACTTCAAATAGCTCTGAAGACAGGCCCAAACTGAGGGTGGAGTGATATGGTGGCTTGGGGGACACCACACAGAATTAAGAAATGGTCATTCGGTTATAAGTACCGAGGGCCTGCTGGGTCCAGAGCCCTGTTCCTCAGAACAGCTGAATAGAGTAGCGTAAAAGAAGGCCCGCATATTGAGATTTCACATCCAGGAATCTGATTCTGTCCGTGGCGGAAGAGTTGCCCTGGGATGGGATGATGGATTCCTCCTCCTTAAACAGCCAAAGTGCTTCAGGGCTGGGGCAGGAAGTCCGAATTCTTTCACCTCTCCATCACCGTAAGGTGAAAAATTCTGGGTTTGCCGCTTATTTCTGTATTCGAATCAAATCCTTCTCATTTTTTCTTTAAATGCAAAACCACGCTCAATTCATTGTAATTACTTAATGTGCCTAGACTGAGAAAATTGTAGTTAGAGAAGTCCCTGTAGAGTGGCATCAATTATAAATGCATTCCACATATTTTAAAAATGGGCTCTTAATCTCTTCTGGACCACTCTCAGTCAGTGTGTTCACTAGCCAGGCCTCAAGCTCCAAGAAAACCCACCACACCTGAGGATCCCGGGAAAGGGATCGAGGGTCATATTCGGTGATCGCTACAGACCGGTCAGGAAGGGGCAGGGCCAGATGGCCCGAGACTTATTAGGCCCACATGAAAGACCCTCACCCCCCAATTCCACGGGATCCCGGCAGGCTGGATGCAGAGAGCAAGGGACGTCGACGCTTCCAGGGCTTCCGCTGCACGGCTAAACAAGTCACGCCGCAGCGTGACACCAGACCCTTGGGATGGCCACCTTTCTGGGCAGCTGGACCATAGTGCTCTGCAAATCCCAGCACCAGCGTGTCTGATGCGGGGCGTCGGTGAGCACTGACCGCCCTGTGACATTGTGAGAACGGACAGTCGTGGATCGCCGTGGTTGCTGACGGGTGAAACCCTTGGTTTTTCATCTTCAAGGTCCTGAATTTCAAGCGGGGGTTTTTTTTCTAATTCCTCTAGTCAGCCACTCAGTCATTAATGTAGTCGAGTGCTTACTTTGTGCAGAGCACCGTACTGGTCTCTTGGGAGACTACCACATAACAGACACATTCCCTGCCCACGGCGAGCTTCCACTCAAGACGGGGAAAGGCTCTATTGGCAGCCGTGCAATTCCCTCACCTATAATATGGAGTGAAAATACCCCTGCTCCGTCGTCCTTAGAGGGTGAGCCCTGCGTGGTTCTGGTGCTGGGTCCGACCTGATTAACTTCTATCTGTCCCAGTGCTCTGCACAGTCCGTGGCCCTTTGTAAGCACTGAACAGATACCTCCATCAGCGGCAGGCTTTATCGGTATTTATGGTCTCAGGGGGCGGGAGCGGCTGCCGCATAGGAATTGGCCTTTCAATCAATAGAAGAAGTCAGCCCGTTTGACTCTGGGGGGAAAAAGAGATCTCCAAATGGTAATTTATATCAAGTACACAGACCGGGATTTGATTTCCTTTCATTTGAATGAGATTTTTCACCGATGATAGTATGAGAAATCGGTAAGAGAAGTGGCATTAGAGGTTTTTTTATTCACCCACGCTTGCCTCTGGTTTGATCTCCATCCTTAAGAATCGATCACTCCGGAGGCTGTCTCTTGCCAGGACCGACGGAAAGGTCGCCGTGGGCTTTTAACGGAGACCGTACGGCAAGAGTATAGAAGCCAAGCATGTTCCGGGCTCACTGTCTGGAAACCCAGCCGGGCCTCGACCCCAGAGCCCTCCCGACTCCTGATGGAAGCAGCGTGGCCTAGCGGGAAGAGCTGGGGCCGGGGAGTCAGAGGACCTGGGTTCTAATAACGGCCCCGCCGCTTCTCTGCCGTCAGATCTTGGGCAAGTCATTGAACTTCTCTGGGCCTCAGTTCCCACATCTGCAAAATGGGGTTCAGTACTTGTCCTCTCTTCTACTTAGGTTGTGAGCCCCACGTGGAATCTCATTAGCTTGTATCTACACCAGCATTCAGTACAGTCCTTGGCACAGAGTAAGCACTTAACAAATGCCACGTTTGTTATAATTATTGTTGTTATTTTCTTTTACAAGCACGCGCCTGGGTTGGCTGCTCTTGTCGCTAAATCCCACCCGCCACGGTGTGTCGGCGTGATATTTAAGTGCTCTGTGTGTGCCAAGCATTCTCCTATGGACTGGGATAGATACAAGAGACTCAGGTAGGACACAGTCCCCGTCCCACGGGGCCTCACAGTCTAGGCTCGCAGGCTGCTTCCCAGAGCCATGCTGGGAAGAGCACGGGCCCAGGAGTCAGAGATCTGGGTACAAATTCTGGCTCTGCCAGTTGCCTGCTGTATGATCTTTGACAAGTCACTTAACTTCTCTGTACCTCAGGTCCCTCATCTGCCAGATGGGGATTCGGTACCCGTTCTCCCTCCTTCTTAGACTGTGAGGTCCAAGTGGCATCCGATGATCCCGGCTCTGCCACTTGGCAGCTGTGTGACTGGGGGCAAGTCACTTAACTTCTCTGTGCCTCAGTTACCTCATCTGTAAAATGGGGATTGAGACTGGGAGCCTCATGTGGGGCAACCTGATTATCCCGTATACCCCAGCGCTTAGAACAGTGCTCGGCCCATAGCGCTTAACAAATACCAACATTATCATTATTACTATTATGTATCTATCCCAGCGCTTAGAACAATGCTTGTAATAAGCATTTACAAATACCTTTATTATTCTTATCATTTTGATGAGGATAACGATGATGATGTGGGAGGGAATAGGATTTTACCTCATTTTACAGATGAGGAAACCGAGGCCCAGAGAAGTTAGGTGAGTTGCCCAGAGTCACACAGCCATTAGTTGCCGGAGCTGGGATTAGAACCCAGGTCCCCTGACTACCAGGCCCGGGCTCTTTCCATTAGGCCACGCTGCTTCCTGAGAAAACATTGCTCTTCTTTCACTAGCCTTCCACCTCACTTCTTTCTTTGACTCCAATTTCTCAGATTTGTTAGGTCCTCGCAGATCACGGTTGGTTTGGGCCAGCTGCCTCTGGACTGGCTTTGATGATAGATGGCTTTGGCTTGGAATTTTTCTCCCGAATGCCAATATAAACTTGTCTGTAGTGACCCAGAACAAAATCTTTTGGATTTTGTCCTGTTTATGCCACAGTTTCTCTCCTCTCCCTTGTTCCAAGCCTCTAAAAATAAGCAGCACAATATACCGTCGTGTGACTCCCGGGCGTTAAGCATCGGAAGCCTGGCTCCATCCTTCGGCCCGAGTCACCTCCTCAGTCTGCCCCCACCCAACCTGAGCTTCGTCGTCTGGACTCTGGGCTGGAAGAGGGCGAGCCCCAACCCTCTGAGGTCCGGGGAGCCCCAAAAATGGACCGATAAAGCAAGACAGCAGTCTGGGGGGCGGCTGGAACTGGATGGTCCCCCAGAACGTAACCTCTCTGGACCCGAAACTTTGTCCTCAAAAGGAAAATTAAACTCCTGATGGCAGTGGGAAAGAAAGACACCAGTTGTAAAGGCCGTGATTACTGGTCTCTGCTAAATAATGAACACGAGGTAGAGGAATTATGCTCTCTGTTCTCATTGAAAATCTTAACTTTTGTTCATCGGAGGACCTTAAAGAGAGTCCTGACGTGTTGGGTGTTGAGGGATGGGGTGGTTATTATTATTATTGTTAATCATAATAATATATTAAGCACTTAATATGTGACAAGTACTTTACCTAAGCACTGGGGTGGATACAAGCAACTCAGGTTGGAGACAGTCCCTGTCCCACATGGGGCTCACGGTCTTAATCCCCATTTTACAGATGAGGTCACTGAGGCCCAGAGAAATGAAGTGCCTTGCCCAAGGTCACCCAACAGACCAGTGGCGGAGCTGGGATGAGAACCCATGAGCTTCTGGCTCCTAGACCCGGCTCTATCCGCTACACCAGGCAGTCTGCGTGGAACCTTGAATCGTGGCCAATGAAAAGAGGGTTCCGCTGGTCAGCCGCCTGCTTCTGCAGAGCTGCTGGGAAAGTGTGACCCTGGTTTGCGTTTTCCACTGGATTAAGGGCTCCAACTGAGGCACTGGGGCACTCGGTCATTGGCTCCAGTCTCCTGGGCAGTGTTTGCCGATGATAAAAGACCCGTGAAGCTTGGTTCAAGGGAGACCGGGGTGCCAGGGGTTCTTGCCACCCTGGGGCCGTGAAGGACAGGCTCAGGAGAGATCTTTGCTCCTGGATTTGCTGGTGAAATAATTTTGACCAGAACTGTAAATTCAGCGAGTAACCCCTGGACAGAGAATATGGCTACCAAGTATACGATAGAGTCGGTAGATGTGTTCCCTTCCCATAGGTTACTACACAGCTTAACGCTCGGCAAACAGAAGGGCCCAGTAAATGCCATCGACGGTTTGATTGACCTCATAAAAATCCGTGTTCTGTTTAAACTGCATCTGGTGATCCGCTTGGATTGAAAGGCAAAGAACAGAAGTTTCACCTACCCGTATATCGCTTGATGGATTTGTAAGGAGTTTGTTTTCCAGCCTGGGGTGATCACAACGGCGCTCCCTTCTCCCGTTGAGCACAAGGTGTGTTCAAGTCTATCGCACCTTGATTCCCAACTCCTGTTCGGAGGCTCCCATCTTGGCAGGTTTACAGATTTTGCCGGCAACAACAGATGAGAAGCCGCCATGGTGATGGCTGGTCCCACGGTGGGCAAAGACGCCTCTCGTTCACCCCGTTCTATCCTGGCGTCGCGTGGGAAACAGATGGGCAGGGTGGTGGTCCCTCAGTGGGTACCGTGAAGCCCACGTGGCTCCACTTCCAGAAGAAAGATGGAGCTGCTGGTGTGTCCCCTGCTTTGCTCACCCAGCGGGTAGTCGTGGCCCACAGCTGTCATACCAGCCTACCCAGGAGTCTGATCCTCCCCCTCCCCGAAGGAGACTTAGAGTCAGGTGGCGGACACAAGCTCCTTCACAGTCCATGTAAGTCGGTTCCCACAGGAGAAGACTCCGTAGAGATCGCTTAGGAGGAGCCGTTGGGTGTGTGCACCTTTTTTTTTCTACTGTCTTTTGCTTTGTAAATGGTATTGAGGAGGAGAGTGGCCTTGTGGATAGGGCATGGGCCTGGGAGTCAGAAGGACCTGGGTTCCAATCCTGGCTCCGACACTCGTCTGCTGTGTGACCGTAAGTCGAACAAGATTGAAACCATGAGCCCTATGGGCTCCGGGGACTGCGCCCAACCCCATTAGCTCGTATCTCCCCCGGCCCTTAGAATAGTGCTTGGCACGTAGTAAGCACTTAACAGTCGTTGCGATTATTATAATGGTTTCTTAAGCGTTTACCGTGTCTCAAGCACTGTACTTAGCACTGGGGTAGATAGACCATAATCAGGTGGGACACAGTACCCGTCCCACATGGGGCTGGTAGTCTTCATCCCCATTTTGGGGATGAATGAACTGAGGCTGAGGTCACATAGCAGGGAAGCGGCGGCGACGGGATTAGGACCCAGGTCCTCTGACTCCCAGGCCCGGGCACCTTCCACTAGGCCCACGGGGCTTCCCACAGTGCTGGTTGGGGAAGGACAGGTTAATCGGGCACGCTGTTGGGGGCAGAAAGGAGGAGAGGGGACCCACTGGGTGAGCGTAGCAAGGAGATTAGGGTTTGGACCAACTCTCAGCACCGGGGAAAGGCCAACCGGATTGGGCCCTGGGGACCTCGGTGCGGGGTAAGCGGGCAGACTCGCTCTGAACGGAACTCTAATTGGAGAGTGCAAGACGTGGGAGCTGATGCCAAAGACGTGGTGCCGGGAATGCCAGAGGGTGTTCGGAAGCGTCTCGTTCCCCCCCGGGGAATGGTGCGGAGTCATGCCGGGACGCGGCCGAAGCAGCAGCCGGGGGGAGTAGTTCTCACTGCCCGGGATGGTATGGAGGACCGGAGCAGTAGTCTCGGGAAGGCAGGAAGATGGAGACCGTAGAGCGCCCTGGGGGAGGGCCGTCCAGCTTTAGCACGAAGGAGGAGTGCTCGTTGGCTCAGAAAGTCAGGAGGACCTTTGTCACGTGCAGGGTTGCCGATCATTCTGATCGGCCACCTGCGCTCTGACCCGTTTCTACACTATTCTAGGAGAGCCGCCCTTTGGAAAATATCTGTTTATCGGGCGAGGCGGGGTCAGTCTTTTAGAAGGAGGACCTTGTGCTTCCATTCTCTTCCTCCTTCTCCTATCCCCGTTTGAGTTGTAACTCTCCTATGGGTAAAGTGAGCCATCTCACATAAATGGCAGGTGAATCAGTCGATCAGTGATATTTGTTGAGTACTTACTGTACGCAGAGCACCGTACTAAACCCTTGGGAGATTACTAGATAACAGTAGACGCATTCGCGAAGAGAGGCAAGTTGATCAGGGAGAGCTTCCTGGAGGAAATGCGATCTCAAGAGGATTTTGTAATTGTCTTTGGGCTTCAGTCGTTCAGACTTTGAGGAGGTATTTTGGTGTCTTTTGGTTGTTCCACCCGCAGGAGACGGTGAGTGAGAACCGCCGATATGTATCAATTTACCCTTTGTGTAAACTGGAAAACGAGTTAGACGTTTGAGAAAGCGTCTTTTATCAGGTTTGACAAGTTCCAACGTGTTTTCCCGGTATTGGTCTATAATAGCTCTTAAAAAATATCCATCTAAGTAGAAACAGACAATGCCTTTGATTGAATAACTATTATTCGTATTCCTAAAACACGAATTTTTGAATCACATAATTGTGGAAGGAAATGATTTCCTGATCTTTCCATGTTAATCATCCTACGCCCGAGTTTAAATGTAGACAGGTCTTGTGATACTCTTAGAAATGATTGAATTGAGAGACCGTCACCAAGTTGTGTACGAGAAGGGAAACAGAAATCAAAATCGACCGTCTTAAATTATTCAACCAGGGTTTGGTATTTCTTAGAAGCAGATGGAAAGAATCTTGTAATTACAGGTAACTTGTAATATCTCTGGTTTTGGATAGTCACATCTTCCCCCAAACGGAGAAACAGACCGAGCTGTTGAAAAGATTTATGTAAATCACCTTCCCTCCGTAAAGTGTAAATTAGAAAATTACAACAGCTTGCTTCAAATTACTTGCTTCTTGTGAAGAGGAGTACTCTCAGGAATTGTAATTTTATAAATAAATATCATGCTCATTACTCCCCCTCCCTGAAGGCCGGGGCAGCTCTGTGGCGCCCAAGTCCACCCTGGGGCCCTTTGCCCCCGTTAGGACAAACCGGCCCAAAAAACCGAAGGGAACCTGCGATTGTGAGGGAATCCCGGAAAAGAAGAAACCCTCCGGCCCCGTATAAGGGAATTCTGGAAGAGAAAAAAGCCCTCCAACCCTTTGACTAAGGTTTTTGGGAGGAAATGTTCAAGGGTTTGGTTTGGAACCTCGTCAAAGGCCTTTGGACAGCTGGGCCCCGGCTCTCTGGTTAATCGTTCCGTAGGTTCCACGACCGACTGGCGCGTTTTTGCTCTACGAAAGGTTATCAGGTGAAATCGTTGGGGATGATATAAATTGGCGGTTTACGACGGTTCCCGGTGGATCGGCTCAGAGTTTAAATTTCTGGATGGACGACAGACCTTTCCGTGATGCTCGGTAGGAGGAAGGCACTCACACGGGGAACAGACTGGCCTCCGGGAATGCGTGTGGTTTCCTCCGAAAGCAGAGTGTGTTTAGGTGAACTCGGGGGTGACCCCCGTGGCAGGAGGGACCCCAGTCTGCGTCGCCGCAGCCGGGGCTCTCCCGGCTCCTTGGGAGGATTCGTGCTGCCCGAGGTCCGTCTCTCCGCCGGTCCCTCCAGGAGCAGGAAAGCGCCAGGGTTTCCTCGCCAGACTCCGGACTCTCTGGCTCCAGCCTCGGGCCGGGGGGAGGAGTTGAAACGAGAAGCCTCATATTCCATTTCTTTGGATTAAAAGACCGAAAAAATAAATAATAATCATAATAATGGTGGTATTCCTTAAGCGCTCACTATCTTTCAAGCGCTGCTCTTAGGACAGCACTGGGGTGGATAAAAGCGAATTAGGTCGGACACAGTCCCTGTCCCAAATGGAACCGAGGCCCAGAGAAGTGAAGCGACTTGCCCGAGGTCACCCAGCAGACCGGTGGCGGAGCCGGAATTAGATCGCAGTTCCTTCTGACTCCCAGGCCCAGGCTCCATCCACTCGGCCACGCTCCTTCTCTAAGAGTGAGTGCTTAATAAGTGCCATAACCAAGTAGGTCCGTCAGACCTCGGTTGGACTTTGGAGGGGGCCACCACAGGCCTTTCCCAGCCCGGGGGCTCAGCCTTTGGTGACGGACTGGCCCGACCTTCCCAGGATTCCAAGGTTATTAGACTTGGGCGGGATAGTGGCCCGGAGGTCTTCGACTGGCAGACGCTTTTGGAAATTTGACCCATCGGGACAGATCCAGAATATTTAGAGCTTGGGATGACTCTTGTTTTCTCCCGTCGATCCTGTTTTGCTATTCATCGGATGACTCAAGTTGTAAATTAATTAATTAATAAAAGTATTTTTTAGGCACCTACTATGTGCCAAGCACCTTCCTAAGCACTGGGGTGGAGATAAGCAATTCGGGTTGGACGCACTCTCCGTCCCACAAGGGGTTCACAGTCTCCACCCCCATTTTACAGGTGAGGGAACTGAGGCCCAGAGAAGTGAAGTGACTTGACCAAAGTCACACGGCAGACGAGTGGAGGAGCTGGGGTCGTGGCTTAGTGGAAAGAGCACGGGAGTCAGAGGTTGTGGGTTCTAATCCGGGCTCTGCCACTTAGCTGTGTGACTTGGGGCAGGTCACTTAACTTCTCTGAGCCTCAGTTTCCTCATCTGTAAAATGGGGATTAAGACTGTGAGCCCTACATGGGACAACCTGATTACCTTATATCTACTCAGGAGCTTAGAACAGTGCTTGGCACATAGTAAGTGCTTAACAAATATCATCGTTATTATTATAATTATTGTTGTTATTAGTCCTTCGGACTCGGAGGCCCAGGCTCTATCCACAAGGCCGTGCCGCTTGCCTGGAAAGGGCAGGGTTGCGAGAGGAGATGGGCCGGTGATCTCTAAGGCGTCCAGATGGCAACCCACTCATCTTAAAAAATGAGGGTCAAAATCTGCTTAATAACTTAAAATATGAGCTCCAGTTCACAGTAGGGGATGAAATTAAAGTTCTTTGGTGAACTCAGGTCAGAGCTGAAACTTTCACTATGTTTTGCCTGATTATTTCGTCAGTTGTTTGCGGCACGGTGTAATGTGAAATTAAATTAGTACTTAACGATATTGTTTTGCTTTAGGCATTTAGGAAACAGCTCTAAATTAGTGTTTGTAATTTCAATTTGTTGCCACTCAGCTAAGATGCAGATCTTGGTAAACATTTGTCAGAGACCATTGCAGAACCGAATTCTTCTGCCTTCCCTTTGTCCAAGGCCATTTATCTGAAATAAAATAGATGGAATTCTTCTGTGAGCCATTAGAGCTCTCCTGAAGTTCCTTGTTTAGCTTGTTCAAATAAATTCCTGGAGTCTGTCATGAAAATACTTTATTTTTAACCCAGCCAGTCTGGAGAGTACAGTTTACTCTTTTCTTTACGTGCTCGCGTGTGCGGGCACACACACCACTAAACGCGCACACTTATTTTCTTCATTCTCCGTTCTCTGGGAGTGGAATTATCCTCTCCCCCACCTCATCATGAATTCAAGTGGCAGTCTTTGGCACTGTGTGATGGAAATAAACAATTTTATGCAGCTACGTTTGAATTTATGCTGCTTTAGAGAAAGCCCTTGCGAGTTCCCGAAACAAAAGGTGTAAAACTTGAGTACGTTACGGTCCCGAGAGCTAACTTGGATTTTGATGGGAGAAGTCTTTCCTGTGGCTCTGCCCGCTCGTTGCTAGATTATTAGACTCGTGCATTTGAATGATTTGGGTTATGGAAGGGTTCTTCCATCCGAGAAAGGAAGTGGCATCGGAGTGTAAGCTCACCGCGTCGGAGACGGACGTGTCCTTTCCTTTTGACTTCAGCCCAGTACTCTGAACGCTGCCGGTAAATCCTGAACCCGAGGCATCGTCAGAATGGAATCTGGGGAAGGGATGTCGAGATCCACTTGTTCCGCTGTATCTTGGCGAAGGAAACCCAGAGGGCACGGAGCCGGCGGATTTGCATCTGTGAGATGATGGTATTGAGCTCAGGCCGGAGAGCTGGCCGCCCTGCCGTTTTGAAGGGTATGTCAGTTTTACCGTTCGGGAGGAGTGTTGTGGACTTGTGCACGTCCCCGTCGGCGCTTCCAGCAAAAACGTTTCGCTCCGCACACCTCCGCATCCCTGAAGCTGACTGAGGTGGGGATGAGCGTGGAGATGCTGCCTTGGGGGAGGCTCAGCAGAAGAGAAGGGGAGCAAGGGAGAGGCCCGGAGGATTTGTCCTCTTCAAAGGAAAGCCTCTGCCGGACTTCTCGATTGGGCCTCCTTCCCGGCGTCTTCTGGGAAACACAGTCCCCAGGTAGCAGGTGCTGCCAGGCTAAGCTTCCTCCCTCCCCTCCAGCCCCTTCTATCTTATTTCACTTCTAACACTGGGGTCTGAATTTTTAGCAGCAGACCTTTCTGCCCCCCCAGGACATGGGATGCTGTGAGGCCCCTTTCTTAGTGGGGTTGGGGGAGCGACCTCTCTGTGGTGAACAGACCTAGTCTCTTGTCTCCTCTCTCACCCTACCACCAGCTTACGCAGGTCCTGAGACTTTGGGTGGTTTTGAATGCTTACCCGTTTCAAAAATGGGAAAATGCATCGTAAACACACTCAGGTCACCCTAAGTGGGAGTGACGCCATTGGTGAATCCCATGTTAAGGAAAATTCATGGTGTGGTTCACACCAGAATACCGATAAATTGAATCGTGGGGTAGATACAGGGGCCATGGGGCTTATAGTCGAAGAAGGAGGGTAGCTCATTCCCATTTTACAGATGAAGAAACTGAGGCTCAGAGAGGTTGAGTGACCTGCCCAAGGCCACACAGCAAGTCCGGGACAGAATTGGGGCTAGGACTCGGATCTCTTGACTCCCAACCCCATGGTCCTTCCATTAGCCCCGTTTACCAATAGGGATGGTCCAAAACATGCAGTGGAAACACACGTTATAGCACGAACTGAGTCTTCTTGTAGTATCCATTTTTGAACATTTTATGCATTCCCTAAATTGTCAGCAGAACCCTGGGCATTTAAATAGTGATCGTTACCTGATAACAATATATGGTCAAATTTAGGGGGCACGCTATAATGGTGAATTCCTTCAATATGGGTAGAATCTCATATCTAGGTTCTTCCTCTTCTCATTAATCATAATAATTTGTCGAATGTTTGTCATGTGCCTAGTCCTGTCCTAAGCACTGGAATAAATACAAGATAACCAGGCAGACACAGTCCCTGTCTCACATGGGGCTGACCGTCTGAGGGAGGGAGAACTCATAAATTATCCCCGTTTTACCAGTGAGGTGACTTGCTCAAGGTCACACAGCGGGCAAGTGGCTGGGCCAGGATTAGAACGAAAATCCACCGTGAAAGCTCCCCTTATGGAAGAACCGGGTCCACTTAGAGTATCTTTTTGCATCATTTCATGCTTTCCTTTAATAACAATAATAATCATCCCCACCTCATTCACTTAAATAGTAACTGTTTCCTGATGAGCAGCTAGTATATGATCAAATTTCTGAGGGACACCGTGATATTAAAGCTCTTCAGTGTTGTGAGA
This sequence comes from Ornithorhynchus anatinus, assembly GCF_004115215.2. Classification (NCBI taxonomy): domain Eukaryota; kingdom Metazoa; phylum Chordata; class Mammalia; order Monotremata; family Ornithorhynchidae; genus Ornithorhynchus; species Ornithorhynchus anatinus. The sequence goes on along the minus strand of NC_041742.1, from coordinate 13,104,424 downwards.
ATTTCATATCTAGGTTCCTGAGTGACTTTTCCCAGTCGTTTAGCAAATTTTCGAGATGTGTCGAGGAGTCATTTCTGCCAGCAAGAATATCAGAGTTCCAAGTTCTAAAGCGGCATGATGAATGCAATTCTGGCATTCGGTGGGAAAAGCAAATTCAGAAGTCCTCTGAAGTTTCTGTAACGTAAAATGTGTCCGGGTCCGTTGGAACGTGTGTAATTGTCTTTGTCCCATGGATTTTTTGTAGCGGTTCCTGGCACTGGCGTGCCGGAGACGGGTCAGCTTCTCTGGAGGTAAAATGGGTATCCTTCCACCCACTGGAGACGTGCGGTTTCGTGACTCAGTGTAGATTGCGGCATTTTAAAAGAAAAAGGAAGCAATTTACTGTCTCATTGAACTGCATCAGCACTTTAAATGTATATGCACGTATACGTTTAAAGTGCCGATGCCTTCTAGAAAGAGTGAAGCTCTTCTCTGGCTAATATTGAAAAGCGGTGAGGCTCCCCTCCTAGAGAAGGCTGAAAGGAGAATGGCATCTCTGCTCTGGTGGCGAAAGGTCGGTCCGATCCGTGACGCTACGGAGTGGGCAACTTTCCATTCGAGTGCCTTTTTAATAGGCTTTATTATTTAATGGACAGTTGAACCGACCTCAAGGGTGTTCATCTAATTGTGTCGGCCACCCTGCCTCGCTGAGGCATCGCAAGGGTCTTGAGTCTGGTAGACGATTTCAGTGGCAAGACCACGTTCGGAAGAAAGAGAAAAGGAAAAAAAAAAAAAGGTAGAGAGCCTTTCTGGGGACAGAGTCTCAGATCAGGTATAAGACCATCAGAGGATGGATTTTTCCGGACCGGCTTGAATTCAGCCGGCCGAGGGCCGGAGTTGGAGGGCTGTAAGACGGTATGATGGCTCTTGGACCCGTGTGCCTCAGCACGGCGGCCGCATTAGGAGATCACGACAGTTTCCGGACTAGACCTTGGGGGATCTGGGGCGTCGCATTGCCGTGACTCGTAGTGGGCAGGGAACGTGTCTGGGTGGTGTTGTATTGTAGTCTCCCAAGCGCTCAGTACAGTCCATTGCACACAGGAAGGGCTCAATAAATACGACTGAATGAATGCGTAAATGAATTGAGTCCGGTGGAATACATCACTTGGCAGGGGTTGAAATCTTTAATTGCCAAACCGCAAGCATTCTCGCTAAAGCGTCAGTGCCGTAGGACGTGTTCCATTTACGCAGAACACATTGCTGTAAATGTATAATCGCAAACTGATCATAAACGAGTTCTGAATGATGTTAAAGGGCACCCCTGCATCTTTTTGGGTAAGCGAGCCCTTATTTGCAATAGACTCTCAATATCTTCCTTTTATGTGCTTGTGAATGGTTGAGCAGAGAACCACCTGAGCCACGCCGAGAAGCAGGATGGCTTAGTGGATTGAGCACGGGCCTGGGAGTCAGAAGGACTTGGGTTCCTTTCCTGGCTCAGCCACTTGTCTGCTGTGTGACCTTGAGCAAGTCACTTTGCCTCTCTGTGCCTCCGTTACCTCGTCTGTAAGATGGGGCTTAAGAGTGTTAGCCCCACGTGGGTCAGGGACTGTGTCCATCCTGGTTAACTTGTGTCTACCCCGGTAGTCAGAACAGTGCTTGGCACATAGTAAGCGCTTAACAAGTACCCTAATTATTATTGTTGCCATCATCGTTATTATTGGTGGAACACGAACCCAGAGCTTGAGCCGGATGCTGACAGCTGTGAGAACGCTTGCCAAAACCGTCGACGTTCGCTTTGCCCGTACTTGCCCTCTTGTGTTCTCTGTGCAATTTGGTGCCTCTCCTTTGGATCCGTATCTGCTGTGATTGGTTTCTGCTCTCTCCCCAGCGCTTCCTCCAGTTTACCTCTTCTTCCCCAGCTTCCCTTCCCTCCCAAGAAAAGAAAGAGCAGTGAGCAGTAAAATGGATTTGGGGGAGGAGGAAATGTGAAAAGGGTTTGATTGGTTGATAGGGGGATCCTTAAGAGTAGTCATCTTTTAAGGGAAGGGAATCATTGTTCTGAACAGACTGTGGTTTTCTGCTAAGGTCGATCAGTTGTGTTTATTGAGCGCTTACGTTGTGCGGAGCACTGTACTAAGCACTTGGGAGGGTGCGCTATAACAGTCAGATTCCATGCCCTCAGTGAGCGTACAGTCTAGAGGTTGAGTGATGCTGTATTTTACATGACGGTATGAGTATTATCCAAAAGAATTGTTGTCCTTGCCTCAGAATGACTGAGTAAAGATGATCAGAAATTTGACTCATCTTTGTGGTTCGAAATGGACGATGCACAGCCCAGATCGTGGGTCGCCACAGATGTGTGCGGTTGGTCATCAGTGGCCTTTGATCAAGTAGGCAAAAGTGGCTTTCCCCTTGGCTTCCTTCAAGTCTCATCTCCCTCTGATTCTGGACCAAGATTCCCTCCTTCCATCCCTTTTGGACCTTTTCTCAGCCCATCTCAGGCTGACTGATCCCTCCCATCCCGCCCTCCCCCTCCAACCCCCGTCCCCAGCCAGTTGTTCTCTATTCATTCATTCATTCAATAGTATTTATGGAGCGCTCACTCTGTGCAGAGCATTGTACGAAGCACTTGGGATGTACAAACCGGTAACAGATAGAGACGGTCCCTGCCCTTTGACGGGCTTACAGTCTAATCGGGGGAGACGGACAGACAAGAACAGTGGCGATAAATAGAGTCAAAGGGAAGAACATCTCATAAAAACAATGGCAACTAAATAGAATCAGGGTGATGTACGTCTCATTAAACAAAATAAATAGGCTGATGAAGATACATACAGTCGAGCGGACGAGTACAGTGCCGAGGGGGTGGGACGGGAGGGGGGAGGAGGGGAGGGAAAGGGGGGAGAAGAGGGTTTTAGCTGCGGAGAGGTGAAGGGGGGGTAGAGGGAGCAGAGGGAAAAGGGGAGCTCAGTCTGGGAAGGCCTCTTGGAGGAGTGAACTTCAAGTAGGGTTTTGAAGAGGGGAAGAGAATGAGTTTGGCGGAGGTGAGGAGGGAGGGCGTTCCGGGACCGCGGGAGGACGCGGCCAGGAGGTCGACGGCGGGATAGGCGAGAACGGGGGACGGCGAGGAGGTGGGCGGCAGAAGAGCGGAGCGTGCGGGCTGGGCGGTAGAAAGAGAGAAGGGAGGAGAGGTAGGAAGGGGCAAGATGATGGACGGCCTCGAAACCTAGAGTGAGGAGTTTTTGTTTGGTGCGGAGGTCGGTAGGCAACCACTGGAGGTTTTTAAGAAGGGGAGTGACCAGAACGTTTCTGCAGGAAGATGAGCCGGGCAGCGGAGTGAAGAATAGACTGGAGCGGGGAGAGAGAGGAGGAAGGGAGATCGGAGAGAAGGCTGACACAGTAGTCTAGCCGGGATATTACGAGATATTACGGGATATTAGGGGATATTCTCTAGGCTCGTTGGAGGAGAGCGTGCTCACTCTGATCTTCATTTGACCTCGCCGCTCCCATCTCCCCGTTCTCTCTACGCACCCTGGAGCATGACCAATGGTTGAAAATAAAGCAGCTAGATCAACTCATCTCAAAAATCAAATCTCCTAATTGTCCAGCGAGGCCATCTGCCGTGCTCTCCTGGACCCCGAACAGCATCTGAATTTCTTAGTCTGGTTTTGATTTACGGATTCTTCAAGGATTTCAGGTTTGAGGTAGTGTGACTTGAGTGATTTTTGACTTCAGTAATTTGTCATCAGCTGCCAAATGGGGGCATCACCCGAGGATGGACCAGGAAGAGAAAAGTGTAGCCATCGCAATCGGGAGCTCCAGCTTGGGGTGCGGGCTGAGCACCTTAAAGAATGAAGGAAAGAAAGAAAGAATCAGAATTCAGTGAGAACCAGATCTGTGAGCAAGGGGGGGCCGAGAGAGCAACCCTCGAACGTGGCCCCCCCAGAGAGTGTTCCATTATCTATCATTTTCCCCAAGTTCATTTGAGAATTTCTAAGTATCTCCCCCCCCCCCCCACCATGATTCAGATTTTCCATATTCGTTACCGTGTGTACATTTTCATTGGAAATCATTCCAGAACCCACTGACCCCTGATTTTCTGACTTCCACGGCACCAGGAAGTATTGACTTCCTCCCACACCCTCCACCCAAACGTTCTACGCCAGAGATGGTCCGGGTAGTTTCGATTTTTTTTTTTCAATTCGGGTACGTAGAAGGTTGAAACTTTTCTAAGAGGTTATTCTAGAAGGACATAAGTGGTTAATGGCTTAACAGGCTCATCTTGATAATTCAAGGTATTCATCTCTGAATTTGTATTTCCAAGATTGGGGGGATCGGTGAAAGCAGTTTTGCAATTGGGATACTTACGGCAATTGAAGATGGAATTACCCCGAGTAGACTGTTGTATCAGATGAACGGCCTAGCTGAAATCCATATACGTTTACTGTTTGCCGTAGACAAGCCTGTGAGGCGGAAGCGTGGTGGGGAGTGTGGGTGCAGTTGGAATCCTCAGTGAAAGAGATCTGGAGATTGGAGCAGGGAGTATCTGTACTGTTGTTTGGAGAGGCGGGAGCCTGTCTGCCCCTGGAATGGACTAGGCAGAATGGCGGCAGAGAGTTCTGTCCTAATCCCTTCCTTCCAAGACCCCTTTCAGCTGGGGGACTCTATGTTCTAGATCCCTACCGGGTGTGTGTATGTGTCTGTGTTTTAATAGTATTTGTTAAGGGCTTGCTATGTGCCGAACTCTGTTTTAAGCACCGGGGTAGATACAGGTTCATTAGGTTGGACACGGTCCCTGCCCGTGTGGAGTTCCCAGTCTAAGTAGAAGGGAAAACAGGAGAACTGAGACCCAGAGGAGTTAAGTGACTTGCCCAAGATCACGAAAGCATTTGACAGAGCCGGGATTAGAACGATGTGTAATTTCCACCTGTGTTCATTTCCGACAGTAATAATAATAATGTTGGTATTTGTAAAGCGCTTAACCTGTGCAGAGCACTGGGTCTAAGCGCTGGGGGAGATACAGGGTGATCAGGTCGTCCCACGTGGGGCTCCAAGTTTTAATCCCCATTTTACAGATGAGGGAACTGAGGCACAGAGAAGTGAAGTGACTTGCCCACAGCCGCACAGCTGACAAGTGGCAGAGCCGGGATTCGAACCCATGGCCTCCGATTCCAAAGCCTGTGCTCTTTCCACCGAGCCACGCTGCTTCTCTACACTACAGAGAACAGTACAGAGCTCCACGCTCAGTAAGCACCTAATAAGTACGATTGCTACTAGAACCTGGCATGGAGCTGAAAGACGTGGTCGGGCTCCCAGTACTGGGCCCAGCCCCCCGGTCTGTGGTGCAAGTCTTCCCACTTATGGGGCCCTGAGCAGATCTGGAGATTTGGGGCAGGGAAGGGCTGTTCTCCTTGCTTACTAGGCAGGGAGGGGCCCTCACGATCTGCCGGTTCTTCCCGTTCCAGAAAAGCTAAGATTCCTTACGATTGTGTCTGTGTTCTCAAGTAAACAGAGCAAACCTCTCAGGGCTTCTACTTAGATAGGTAACAAACCAATCAACGGTATTTATTGAGTGCTTACTACGTGCGGAGCACTGTACTAGGCACTTGTGAGAGGCAATACACAGAATTAAGACACGTTCCTTGCCCGTAATGAATTTGCCACCCGAAGACTTGGTAAAGTACTCTGGACACAGTAAGTGCGTAGAAAATAGTATTACTATGATTACTGGGACCGCATTAAGGGAGATGAAGCAATAGTTTAATGACGTTTAGCAATATGATCTGTAATATGTAAAGAAAATTCACATAGATTTTTCAGAGGTTTGGAACGGATCCTCATTTGTGGCATGCCCGTCTCTGGGGATGCATACTCATGATGAAAGCACTGATGACGTGACTTCATTTTCAAGGAACATTTTCAGGTGCCCCTTTTTTTTTATTAATGGTATTTGTTAATCCCTCAGAAAGCGCCCAGGTACAGTAACAACCTTGGAGATAGAAGATAATCAGGTTGGGTACGGTCCATGTCCCACGTGGGGCTCACATCTTTAATCCACATTTAACAGATGAGGTAACAGAAGCACTGAAAATTTGAGCACCTTGCCCAGGGTCACAGAGCCGACAGCTAGTGGAGTCCTTCTGACTCCCCTGCCTTGGCTTTATCCACTAGGCCAATGCTTCTTTTCATGTGGTGTTACCACGTCAATCCAATCTCTTAGCCTAACCCACCTTGATTATTGTATCAGCCTCCTTGCTGACCTCCCAGCCTCCTGTCTCTCCCCCCTCCAGGCCAAACTTGGGTCTGTTGTCCGCATCCTTTTTCTACAGAAACATTCACGTCATGTTTCCCCTCTCCTCAAAACCTCCAGTGGTTGCCCATCCGGCCCCGCATCGAACAAAAGCTCCTCACCGTCGGCTTTAAAGCTCTCCTTCCCCTTGCCTTCTCCTACCCGACCTGTCCTACTACACAACCCGGCCCTCACACTTGGCTCCTCTAATGCTGACCTTCTCACTGTACCCGATCTCATCTACTTCACCGCCAACCTCTCACCTGCGTCACGCTTCTGGCCTGGAACACCCTCCCTCCTCAAATCCGACAGACGCTGACTCCCCCCTCCCGGCTTCAGAGACTTATTTTACTGAAGGCACGTCTCCTCCAAGAGGCCATCCCTGACTCCAATAGTACTGATAATAATAATGATGGTATTTGTTAAGCGTTTACTGTGTGCCGAGCACTGTCCTAAGCGATGGGGTCGATACAGGGTAAACAGATTGTCCCACGTGGGGTTCACATTTTTTAATCCCCAGATGAGATAACTGAGGCACAGAGAAGTTAAGTGACTCGCCCAAGGTCGCGACAGCAGACTAGCGGCGGAGCCGGGATTAGAACCCGTGACCTCTGACTCCCGAACCTGGGTTCTTTCCAGTTTCCCTTCTGCTTCACCGTGATGTGCTCCCTTAATTCAACCCCCTGCTCAGCCCCACAGCTCTTATCTACGAATATGTAGTTAATTTATATTATCTGGCTCCTCCTCTGGACCGTAAGCTCGTGATGGGTAGGGAACATGTCTGTTGTTATGTCGTACTCTCCCAAGCGCTCAGGACAGTCCTCCGCAGACAGTAAGTGCCCAATGAATACGGTTAACTGGCTGATGGTGTCGTGCCTGGGCAAGACACCAGAGCAAAGCCATTCTAAGAGACACAATGCTGTCTTACCAAGCTTTAGCCTCCAGACTGAAAATTTGTCCTCTAGACTGTAAGGTCACTGTGGGCAGGGAACGTGTCTACCAGCTCAGTTATAGTGTATTCTCCCAAGCTCTTAGTACGGCGTGCTGCACCAAGCGAGCCCTCAGTAAATACCATCGATTGACTAGCAGATGCGTCTGTCTGGTGGAACTCGTGAATTTTGCATAGTACACTACCATTCTGGTGCCCCAAGAGAATATACTGCGACTCAAAGAAGGAGATTATAAGAAAAAAGAATTGAAGTTCTTTTTTATTCTCTAAACCGTATAGTATGCATACCTAAGTGCATCTCATTTTCTACCACAAATCGATAGCTGAAGAGAGATCGTGTGGCTGTGTCACTGTATTTTGTCGTGCAATTTTTCTTATATGACAAAGTAGTATTTTTAAAAGCAGATGCGTTTTGACTTTACCTCACATTTTCCCATTACTTTCTTCTCTAGCTTATTGCCTTCAAATACATCAAAAATCACCTCCTAGCCAAGAGTAGTATGAGAAGAATCTGAGAGTTGCTCATGTAGTCTGAGTATATAAAATAAATTCCTGCCTTCAAAAGCTGCTTTGGGCTTAGAATACAATTAACTATGAATCATATTACTTTGAAGGGTAATTAAAGATAGGTTTTTAAATTAAAACCATGTACATCTGTCTCTTTCTGAACTGGTTTTCCAGTTGATTAGCCCATGGAAGCGTATGTGTATGTTGAGAGTTTATGCGTTCCTTAATTTATCGAGTTTATACGTGATTAAGTGGGTACGGATGACAGAAAATGAGCGTGTTTTTCTCTCTCGCTTGTATATCAGTGTACCCCGTTTGTTTGTCTCCCTATGCAGTGGAGTGGCTCATTTTGAAACACCCTCCTCGTTGGCCTTTTGTCTCCGTTTCTTGTACATTTTCGTTTAAAAAGGTTGTCTTCAGTCCTTAGGGCACAGTTTTCATCAGTCACTGGTATTTATTGACCTTTGCAGGGTCACAGAGCAAACGAGTGGTAGATCCAGGATTAGAACCCAGGGTTTCCGACTCCCATCCCATGCTCTTTTCACAAGGCCGACCTGCTTAATGGTCTAGAAGGCTCTGCTTTGACTTTGAGGCGTGGAGGGAGCTAACGTCCTTTTTGAACAGTCCAAATGGGGTGATTTTTGGGGTGCGGGACCATTTTGCCGCGTGCCGGAATGTGGGGCGGAAGCCTTCGCCCTCCGGAATGGGGGCCTGTCTCATCTTTTGAAGTGGAGATTGTGCAGTGGAAGTGGTAGTCTTGGGGGATAGACCGTAAGCTCATTCTGGGCAGGGAATGTGTGTGTCTTTCATCATATTGTATTCTCCCAAGCATTTGATAATTATAATAATGGTGGTATTTGTTAAGCGCCTACTGTGTGCAAAGCACTGTTCTAGGCGCTGGGAGATACAAGGTGATCAGGTTGTCCCACGTGGGGCTCACAGTCTTAAATCCCCATTTTACAGATGAGGTCACTGAGGCACAGAGAAGTTAAGTGACTCGCCCACAGCCACACAGCTGACCAGTGGCAGAGCCGGGATTCAAACCCGTGACCTCTGACTCCCAAGCCCGTGCTCTCTCCACTGAGCCACGCTGTTTAGTGTGGTGCTCTGCACGCGGTAAGTGCTCCGTAAATCCGATTGAATGGACGAGTGGCATATGAGGAGGGTGGGCCTTCCAGGACAGAGGTAGGACGTGGGTGAGAAGTTGGTGGCGAGACAGACGAGATTGAAGTGAGGAGATTTTGTTTGATGAGGTGGTGGATGGGCATCCACTGGAGTTCTTTGAGGAGTGGGGAAACGTGGTCTGATCATTTCTGTAGAAAAAGATGTGGGCAACAGAGGGAAGTTTGGATTGGAGTGGGGAGAGACAGGAGACAGGGAGGTCAGCAAGGAGGCTGATAGAGTGACCAAGGGATCATTCATTCATTCATTCAATAGTATTTAATCAGAGCCAGGTCCTTCCGACTCCCAGGGCCGTGCTCCGTCCACTAGGCCGCACTGCTTCTCGCCATTAAAAGATGCTGCCAGACTCGGAAAGTCACGTCTCTGGCTGACCGTCAAGGTAAAAGTTGCATTTGCAGTGTAAGTCGTTCCATCGCACCGTTCACGAGCGGCTTCCGCCTCGTGCGGGGAATTATCACTTCGGAGGCTCCGCGATAGCTGTTGTGGTATGATGCTAGTTGGCTATTTCTTTAAAGCTGTGGCACTTCTATGAAAAATTGAAAGCTTTAACTATAAATCCATGGGAAATGTCAGACTTGAAAGATATTAACGCAGGCTTTTGCGATTTATGTGGACTGCCTCACGTGGAAACAGAAGGGACAGACCTTGAGAAAGTAATTTAAGCATCTCTAACGGTAATTAGAAATTCATTTGTAAATATACCTGAGACCGAATTTCCAACAGAACGGTGGCTCCGATGAAGAAATGTGATTTCTTCCCGTTGAATTCGCCCGCTACGTATCGCCACGGCTGTTTTGTCTTTCAGGGACTGTCAGGGAGGTTTGGTTGTGAGTAGATATGGCTGACGATAGGTAATCAATTCCTCGGTCAGTTACCGGTTGCTTACTGCGTGCAGAGGACCGTACTGAGCGTCTGGGAGAGTACAGTATAAGAAAGTCGGTAGACACTTGCCCTGCCCACCGGCAGTTTACGGTCTGGACGGCAAGACGGACACTAATATAAATTAATACGTTACGGAGATGTATGTAAGTGTGGGGCTGAGGGAGGGTTAAATAAAGGATGCTGATCTAAGAAGCCGGGGCCTCTGAGTCTCACGCCTGTGCTCTTTCCACTGAGCCACACTGCTTCTCTATTCCCATCCCGGAGTAAGCGTCGGTGTGATTGGTTGGAAGGATACAGTGCCTGGCACATGGGAAGCGCTTAACAAATGCCAGTACTATCATTATTATTATCAATTAGTTATCCCCTGCTCCCAGCAATGGAATTCACAATCAATCAATCCGTGGTATTTATTGAGTACTCTCTGTAGAGCACTGAGGAAAGCACTCGGGAGAGTTCACTGCAACAGAATTAAGAGACGTTTATTCATACATTCAGTTGTATTTATTGAATGCTTACTCTGCACCCGGAGCACTGTACCGAACGCTCGGGAGAGTACGGTGTGGCAATGAGCAGACACATTCCCCTGCCCACGACAGGCTTACAGTCTCCAGGGGGAGACAGACATGAATAGAAATCAATCAGTGACAGATAGGTACGTAAGTGCCGTGGGCCCCGGGAGGGGGGAAGAATGAAGGGAGCAAGTCAGGGTGACACAGAAGGGAGTGGGAGAAGAGGAAAGGAGGGCTTAGTCAGGGAAGGCCTCTTGGAGGAGCTGGGCCTTCGCTAAGGCTTTGGAGGAGGGGAGAGCGACCGTCGGTCGGACGTGAGGAGGGAGGGCGTTCCAGGCCAGGGGCGGGAGGTGGGCTAGGGATCGGCGACGAGGTAGATGAGAGAGCGAGGAACGGTGAGAAGGTTGGCGTTAGAGAAGCAGCGTGGCTCAGTGGAAAGAGCCCGGGCTTGGGAGTCAGAGGTCATGAGTTCGAATCCCGGCTCTGCCGCTTGTCAGCTCTGTGACTGTGGGCAAGCCACTTCACTTCTCTGGGCCTCAGTGACCTCATCTGTAAAATGGGGATTGACCGTGAGCCTCACGTGGGACGACCTGATTACCCTGTATCTACCCCCCAGCGCTTAGAACGGTGCTCGGCACATAGTAGGCGCTTAACAAATAGCAACATTATTATTAAAGAGCCCGGGCTTGGGAGTCAGAGGTCGTGGGTTCTAATCCCCGCTCCGCCACTAGTCTGCTGTGTGACCTTGGACAAGTCACTTAACTTCTCTGGGCCTCAGTGATCTCATCTCTACAAATGGGGATTTAATAATGTTGGTATTTGTTAAGCGCTTACTATGTGCAGAGCAATGTTCTAAGCGCTGGGGTAAACACAGGGGAATCAGGTTGTCCCACGTGGGGCTCACAGTCTTAATCCCCATTTTACAGATGAGGGAACTGAGGCACAGAGAAGTTAAGTGACTCGCCCACAGTCACACAGCTGACAAGTGGCAGAGCTGGGATTTGAACTCATGAGCCCTGACTCCAAAGCCCGTGCTCTTTCCACTGCGCCACGCCGCTTCTGCTTTACATTTAAAACACACATTTAAAAGTGTGAGCCCCACGTGGGACAATCTCATTGCCCTTTATCTCCCCCAGCGCTTAGTGCTCAGCACATAGCACTTAAATACCATTATTATTATTATTATTATTATTTCTTAGAGGAGCCAAGTGTGCAGGGTGGGTGGTAGGAGGAGAGTAGGGAGGTGAGGTAGGAACGGGCAAGGAGGCTGAGGGCCACTTTCCCCGCCGGTAACGAGTTAACAGTCTTGAAGGGCTCACTCTCTGGAGGAGTTCACAGTCTAGAGGAGCTCCTGGGCTCTTTGGCAGTTGAAGCCTCGGAGTCTTCCTCACAGATGCTCATAGAAAGTGCGCATTCCTGCTCACGGTCCCAGTCATAATATAATTATGGTATTTATTAAGCACTTACTGTGAGCCAAGCACTGTTTCTGAATACTGGTGTAGTTAGAAGGTAATCAGGATGTCCCATGTGGGACAGCACAGTCGTAATCCCCCTTTTACAGATGAGGTAACTGAGGCCCAGAGAAGTTAAGCAACTTGCCCCAAGGTCACACAGCGGACATGTGTGGGGGGAGATAGGATTAGAACCACCTCTTCCAACTCCTAAGCCCGGGCGGTTTCCACTAAGCCACGCTGCTTCCCAGCGCGTGGGCTTTTCTTCTTGTGCGCGTACCCTGGCACCTCTTTGGCTCCAAGGCGCAGCTGTGCCCGCCGGCTCTGGATCCAGCCTGTGCTGCTGCCAGCATCCCCGCAGCCGGAGAGTGATCCTTTTCCATTTCTCTTCACCTGGCCTTGTTCACTGGGAAATAAAACCGAAACAAAGAAGCGGGCGAAGTGTGTGCCCTTGGGGCTGCTCTGGCAGCGGGGGAACTCCAGAAGGGACGTAGTCTGAGGCGGACAGAACCAAATGGGGTCCGGTCTGTCCCGGCTCCTCCTTGCCGCCACCCGGCTCTCCCCCTGAGTCAGCCCTGCTGGTTTGCGCTATGCTTGTCTCCAGGTGAGCCCCTTTCGGGGAAGACGGCGGATCTTTTTTTTTCCAATCCCGTGTGCTCCGCCACTCCACGTGAATGGTAAAGTGTGAGTGCAGAAGACGAAACGGTGAGAAAAAATAAATCAGCGAGACAGAACCGGGAGCTTCAGGCCTGGAGGGTATCTTCCCCTCCCTGAGGGCAGATGGTTTATTCAGAATAATAATGATGATGCTGATAATTGTGGTGTTGGTTAAATGCTTACTAAGTGCTGGGGTGGATAAAGGGAAATGGGGCTGGACACAGTCCCCCTCCCACATGAGGTGCGCGGACTTAATCCCCATTTTACAGATGAGGAAACTGATGCACAGAGTAGGTAAGGGACTGGCCCAAGGTCACACAGCAGACAAGTGGCACAGCTGGGATTAGAACCCAGGACCTTCTGTCTCCCAGTCACGTGCTGGATCCACTAGGGCACCCTGCTTGATAACTGCAGGCTGGTGGAGGGAGATCTGTCCTGCAACAGTGGCTCTTAGAGAGATGACATCCCAGAGCGGTGAGATTGAAGCCAAGATCTTCCATCCTGTCCTTGAAACAAACACACACACACACACACACACCCCTCTCCCCCACCCCCCAACCTGGGATCAGAATGAATTTAAACCCCTCACTGGAGGGAAACCATCTAAGAAATACAGAAACCAGATATTTCTAAAGTTGGTAAAGTCAGGGAAAGCCATGGTGATCACAGACCCCGTATTGAGTATTCTAATCTCCATGCCAAAGGCAATCCCCCTCTAATTAGAAAGCTGCATAAAATGGAACACTGCATTTATGTCCATTTTCAGTCCGTGAGGGCACTGTATCTTCTTTTCTCTTGAAAGGGAAAGTTTTTCTCACGTGGAAACAATCCCAGTCATTTCCCCTTCTCGGCAAAAATTCCAAAATGAGGTTTCCGGATCGGGTAAGGCATATCCGCAGCCCTGGTCTTTGAGGAAGTCAGGTCCACCCGGTCACCCTGTGCCCTACTCTCAGCCTCTGCCCCTCCCTCCAAAAAAGATGGTATTGGTTAAGCACTTACCATGTGTCAATCATTGTTGTAAGCGCTGGAGCAGGTACAAGTTAATCAGGTTGGACACGGTCCCCGTCCCGCATGGTGCTCACAGTCTAAATCCCCAATTTACAGATGAGGGAACTGAGGCCCAGAGAAATGAAGTGACTTGTCCAAGGTCACACAGCGGACAAGTGGCAGAGCAAGGATTAGAACCCAGGTCCTTCTGACTCCCAGGCCCGGGCTCTGTGCACTAAGCCACATTGTTCCTCAGGCTCACACCCGAACGCTCCGTCGTGGGAGGATGCCCTCCACAGGGTCGGGTCTGGGAGAAGGGGACTATTCCACCGTCTCCTGCCCCCCATCACTGACATCATCATCGTGATGGTTGTTTTCTCCTCCAAGAGGCCTTCCCCAATAAAGTCCTCCTTTCCCAAGCTCCCTTTCCCTTCTGTGACATCGATACACTTGAATCTTTGACCTTGAGGTATGTGATAGTTGGCCCACCCTAAACTCCGCAGCATTTATGTAAATATTTTTCAATTGCACATTATAAATTTATATTAATGTCTGCCTCTTCCTCTAGTCTGTGAATTCTTTGTGGAAAGGGAAAGTGTCTACCAACTCTCCTGTACTCTCCCAAACAGTGCACATAATAAGCACTTGATAAATACCATTGATAATGATCGTTATGATATTTTCTCAGCACTCTGGGGTGGATACAAGTTAATCGGATTGAGCACAGTGCCTGTCCCACGTGGGGCTCCCAAACTAGATAGGAGGATGGACAGGTATCCGATGCCCGGAAGCTGAGGTGGAGAAAAGTAAAGTGACTTGCCCGAGGTCCCACAGCAGGCGTGACGAAGTCAGGATTAGAATCCGGTCCCCTGCTCTCTGCTCCCGTGTCGTACCCATTTGATAAGAATAGAAAATAGGTCAGCGGCTCTAAGAACATCTATCACCGGTGAATGTAGTGACCTACCTAACTCAACACCGCCACGTTTTTATGGAGTTCGCTGGGAGCTTACGTGTTGCTCAACAGCCTTGGAAAATTTGGATGTCATGTAGGAAAAAGCCCCTGTTGGTAGGCCTTCCTGAGAAAGCAACATGACGTTGACCTGAAAATGAAGCCGGAAGTGTGGCTTAATCACTCAGTGGTATTTATTGAGTGCTTGCTCTGTGCACAGCCCTGTGGATGAGACAAAACCCTTTAAAATGCCATCTCAGAGAGAAATGTATGTTAAGTCTTGGGATTCGGTTAATAGTATAGCATCTTTAAGTGAACGTTTCCTAAAAGGAGAGGACTGTCTTTTTGTCCGCAGAATAATTCGGTTGTGTTTCTCGAACTGGGCCCGATTAATGAGATAAATTTGTTTGGGCGAAGGTTTGATCGCATTCCAGGAGCCGTGAAGATCTTTATCCCATGAAATCTTACACTTAATCTCCAAGAGCTGCCATAAAGACTGATGGATATGAGAATCTTGGTAAATAAAAGCTAGGAGAGGTTTCCTGCCGCTGAGACAATAAATCAAACCCCAGTGGTCTTGGCTGGTTTACTCGTTGGCAGAACGTATTTGTAGAAATGAAATAATGTGGAATTTATAGCGATGAGTTATTCGTCATCCTGCGGTTGCCAAGGTGATCAATTAGGGTATCGGATAGTTGGCCGGTCCCTGGTTTGAGACGCTTCATTGCTTTCCAGCAAAGGTAAGAAGTGGGGGTCTCCATCTGGGGGTCTGAAGGGTTAAGGTGAGAGACGGTAGCCTCTTGGGTCCCGGAGGCGGGACGGCAGTGGTCCCCTCGAGCCCCGGGGCGCGCTGTCCCTTCTGCGACATTTATACGCTTGGATCTGTGTCCTTTGGACGTTTGGTATCGGCCCCACCCCTCCGGGACTTCATTCATTCGGTCGTGTTTATTGAGTGCTTACTGTGTGCCGAGCTCTGTGCTAAGCGTTTGAGAGAGTACAATGTGACAATAAACAGGCACACTCCCTGCCCATACCACTTCCCCTATCTGCAGATCACGACTGACTGGTTATGTGTGACGGCAGCTGGAGCGGGCTGGCCCTTCCTCCTTGTCCCACGGATGGGGGAGAGGTCCGCCTCTCCAGGCTCCTCTCGAGACTCGACTTGGAAGGTCCGTGAAACAAACAGTCGGGGTCGGACGGAAATCGCACCAGCTGGGCCCCAGGGAACCGGCCCAAAGGATCCGTCATTTTCACGTGAAATCGGAGCATCTGCTCGAGAGGATTTCCCCAAGGTGGTGTGGTTAGAGGAACTGGGGGGTGGTTCTTACCCGACAGAGAAATGAACACCTACGCAAATGCAAATATTGAGGGTTTTCCTGGATTGACTGATTTACTCCTTAATGGGGGACGACTGTCCCGTCATGAAAGCTATCGTCCTGTCCTCTTCTTTTTGATGGCATTTGTTAATTGCTTACTATGAGCCAGGCACTCTCCTAAATGCCGAGGATGAGGCGAGGTAATCAGGTTGGACACAATCCCTGCCCCACATGGGGTTCACGGTCTTAATCCCCATTTTACAGAGGAGGTAACTGAGGCACAGAAAAGTTAAGTGATTTGCCCAAGGTCACACAGCAATTAAGCGGCAGAACTGGGATTAGAACCTAGGTCCTTCTGACTGCCAGTCCTGCGCTTTATCCCTTAGGCCACACTGCTTCTCAGTCAGGTCCTACCTGATTCCCAAAAGTGGTTTGTCTAGGTCTCGGGGCCCTCCTTGAAGGCAGAGAAAGTTCTTGGAGGCAGAAGAAGGCATATGTGCACCTCCTCTGAAAAGGCAAAATATTTTCCAGAGGAATACTTTAATAATGGTATTTATTGAACGTCCATCGGGTGCAGTGACTGAACTAAGTACTCGGAAAGGACAGAACAGAGAAGTGACACATTCCCTGCCCTCGAGAAGCTTACGCTCTAACGTGGGAGACAGATGTGACGACATTTATTAGACCGTATGCTCACTGGGGGCAGGGAACCTGTCTACCCCCTTGGTTCTTGTACTCTCCCAAGCGCTTAGTACAGTGCTCTGCACAGTAAGCGCTCAATAAAGACCACCTATTGATTGTTGTACACAGAAAAAAGACAAGTCTGTCCATGGAATTGTCTGATGAGGGCCTACGTGGATGCAGGGGCCAGTGCGGAACCTACAGCCCCAGTGCTCGCAAAAAGGCCGTCCCTTGTATCTACAGGTTCTTTGGGAGCAGGGAATATGTCTGGTATATTGTTCTACTGAACTCTCCCAAGTGTTTAGTACAGCACCCTGCCCACAGTAAGCGCTCAGTACGTACGATTGACTGAGTTTTTGCAGTGCCGGGACCTGTTTTCTCATTGGCTTTTTTGTCTCTCATTGGTCACGAAGATTTCTGTCAAGGAGAGCGCCTTATTCCTTGATGGCGATCAATCAGTGGTATTTTTTGAGCATGTGCTGTATTATGATTATTAGTATATTTGTTAAACGTGCTTTTTCATTGTCAAGCACTATTCTTAGCACTAGGGTAGAGACAAGATAATCAAGCTGGGCACACTGTTGTATTAAGGGCTTGGGAAAGTACATACAACAGAGTTGGTGGATGAAATCCCTGTTCGCAAGGAACTTAGTTTACTTGGAGCAATAATAATAATTGTGTTATTTGATAAGCGCTTACAATGTGCCAGGCACCGTATTAAGCCCTGGGATGGACACAGGCAAATCAGATTGGACGCAGTCCCTGTTCCACGGGGGGCTCACGGTCTCAATGCCCATTTAGCGGACCAGGTCACCGAGGCCCAGAGAAGCAAAGAGGCTTGTCCGGAAAAAAACCTGTTTGCATGGCCACCCTTAACAGAGTAGAGGCTAGGATTGAAATCTTTTATTTTTATGGTATTTGTTAAGCACTTCCCATTTGTCAGGGACTGTGCTAAGCACTGGGGTAGATAAAAAGTAATCGTTTTGGACACAGTCCATGTCCCACGTTGAGCTCAGAGGCCTAATCCCCGTTTTACAGATGAGGTAATTGAAACACAGAGAAGTTAAATGGCTGCCCAAGGTCACATAGCGGATGAGTGGTGGAGCCAGGATTAGAGCCCAGCTGCTTCTGACTCCCAGGCCCGTGCTCTTTCCACTCGGCCAAGCAGCTTCTGCTCGGGGCTCGGAGGTTAGCGGTCACCACGCGCTAGAGGTGCATGGCTACAGCTCAGCCCTCCCCTGGGACTTTTCTGGGGCCCATCTCACGGGGAGCAGAGCGGCTGGTGATAGTTGTCTTAAAAATGCACGTGTCCCTGTTTTACAAAATATGGGTGTATGGGTGTGTGTGTATTTTTATGTGCTGGTGCTCCTCTTGATTCCCCTTAACGACAGAGGGTCAGATGGTACTGGGGAGGGCGGGGTGTTAGGGCAGAAGGGGAGTAGTAAAGTCCCAAAGGGTTAAAAAGGAAGAAACACAAAAAAAGTATCGCCTTGATCGGTAGCGTTCAGAAAACAAACTGGGAAATGTAGCGACCAGGTGGTTGTTTCCAAATCTGTGACCCTTAGAAAGCAATCATAAGACTGAAATGAAGGTGGAGAGTCGAGCCGAGACGGGAACAAATCTGAAAATCATATATGCTCTCCGCAAAGAGATGATTTTAACCTTTCAAAAATAGTGTGATATTACATGGGAGGAATAAGAAGTACATCTCTAGCTTGAAAAGATGCGGTGCTTCGCGACCGAAATGAAGGTTGATGTGGCTTTCCACCTCTGCTTAATAGAAACATCAGTTCCTTGGGACGGCACTGACTTTTAATTGTTTCCTGGAGGCCTTGAAAGGAAGTCTCTTTGAGGACTTTGCAGTCTCTCGATTCAAATTGACTTTTCATTTAGATGATGAGACCTTGCCGCTCACTATCACGTCAGTGGTTTTACTTTAGATCGTCTTAACTCTCCTTTCGAATGAAAGATTTAAAGCAGAATAATTCCACTGCTGGCCCTGTCAGAATTTACCGTGAGATGACAGTAGGGACTCTGTGTGTGTGTTAGTTTGATGTGTGTGTGTGTGTGTGTATGATTGCAGAAACTTGTTGATGTGTGTCAATAGGTGCAGGGAGACTGACATGTACCAAGTCACCGGTCACCAGAGCTGCGGGCAGGGAATGTGTCGGTTTCTTCTCATACTGTCCTCTCCCGAGCGTTTAGTACAGGGCTCTGCACACAATAAGCGCTCACTAAATATGATCGACTGCATTTACTGTCTCAGTGAGCTGGACTCCAGAATTCCTCGCAGTCGGGAGTCATTTTTCCCGAGAGTCTTCCCCAACAAGCCTATAATTGGAAATTCCCATCCAGGGACATCCAGGCTTAGTCGATCGATCGATAGTATGTATTGAGTGCTTACCGTGGGCAGAGCACCGTACCGAGCACCTGGGAGATCACAGTACTGCAGAGTTGGCAGACACGTTCCCTGTCCGCGAGGAACTGAGTTTCTCGAAGCTCCCATGAATCCTGCCTTGTCGAGCCTTCTGTGGACAAGGTGCAGGACGAGGAGGGGCTGGCAGGAAGGGGGTGCCGGGAATCTCCCTTTAATAATAATCTTATGGAAGCGCACGCTACGTGCCAAGCTGGAGGCGATACCCGATCGCCACATTCTCCGGAGGCGGGTGTCGAATCCCCATTTAACAAATGAGAAAGCTGAGGCACGGAGAAGTTAAGTGACTCGCTCAAGGTCACACCGCAGGCCGGTGGCAAAGCCAGACTTAGAACCCCCGTCCTCCACCTCCCAAGGCCGTGCTCTTTCCGTTAGGCCACGCTGCTTCTCCTCCTCTCTCCTTTCTACCCTCCCTCTTCGCGGCCCCCCGATATTTCCTCCGCCTCACGCTCCTCTCCCCAGACCTCAAAAAGGAAGTTCATTCAATAGTGCTCTTACTATGTGCAGAGCACTGTACTAAGCACCTGGAATGTACAATTCGGCAACAGGGGCGGCCTTAGCGACATCTGTCCCCGCACCCGCCAGGGCGTTACCCTGTGGACTTGCGATGTTGGAAAACCCGCCCTCGGCAAAGGTCACCTTGCAGAAAACTCACCTCTCCTCTTCTCCCACTCCCTTCCGTGTCACCCTTTGCACCCTTGATACGCCTCACCCGTCTCCCCGTATCACTCGGGTCCATATCCACAATTTATCCATTTGTATTTATGTCTGTCTCCCCCCCTAGATGGTAAGCTCACTGTGGGCCTGAAATCTCTCTACCACCTCGGTTGGGCCGTACTCTCCCAAGCGGTTTGTTCAGTGTTCTGCGCACAGTAAGCACTCAGTAAATGCGATTGATTGCAGTACAGATGACTCTCAGCTGTGAGCCCCCTTTGAGAGGAAGAACGGTTTCTAATCCCGTTGCATCACATTCGTCCCGGCGTTCCGCATAGTTGCTCAGCCCACACTAGGTGCCCAGACGAAGCTCTTTGTCAGGGAATTTCCCAGTGGTGTTGTATCCAAGAACGTAGTCCAACTGGGGGAGCTGAGTGGCTTTGATCCCCTATTGTCATCCGTACTGAAACTTTAGACTTCAAGCTCACTGTGGGTCGGGAATGTTTCACTTACTGCGTGCTCTGCTCGATAGATACGCGTTCAACAAATACGATCGCCTCACAAGTCTTTACTTATTTTGGTTTAGAAACTTTTTTCTCCCCCACAAAGTCATGAAATAAATTCATTCACAGTACAGAGTTTCAAATGTATAGATTTCAGAAGCAATTCACCGAGACGGCCTTCCAGATTTTGGCATTCTACTGGATGCATTATTTTTTTCTCATGGAGATCGTAAAGTAGCCTTTCCATTTTCAGTTGGCATAAGCTAATGGCAAATCCGCTCTCTGCTCGTAGGTCCTTGCAGATCTGGGAATTCTGAAAGCCGGGGAACCAGGCGATGATAGGAGAAGAGTCCCCAGGGGGCTTCAAGCGATTCCGATTTCCACTTCTCCGTATCCCTACTCCCACGTTATCACCTGCGAGTGCGTGATTGCCACTTAATTGAAATAAGTCGCTTCAAACTCCTCACTTGTTTTAGCTGGGAGATGGAGGCTTCGTCCATTGTGGTACTTACTGTTTACTTGACGCTGTGATTACCGCAGGGAACTGCAGGCTGTGACAACAAATAGCAATTAGCTAACAGCTTGCTGGGAGAAGATGTGGTGCTTGCTTTGCATAAATGGAGCTCATAATCCAAGGTCAGGTGTTCACCCACTCTCCTTTGAACTCGATCATCCCTATCTTTCCATCGGTCGCTAACTCCGTCACCTCGGGTTACGTGTTCACGTGTCTTTGGGGTGCGCGTGGATTGGGCGCGTATAGCCCAGTCACATCGATGGATCCTCTGTCAGTTGTCTACGGAACAAGGTCTGGAACGAGAGACAGAGATGAAACAGTGCTTAATACAGCCCCACCCCGGGGGACAACTCTTCTGTGTCCCCTCTGCGTCCGGAACCGTGGATCCTGCCCTGATCTTTTCGGTTACGCCGGCACTCGTAGGTGGATTTGACCGTCAGTGGCGTCCCCTTTGATTATGAAGGACCCCCCCCCCCCCGCCCCCCAGTGCTCTGCTCACAGCAAGTAAGCGCTGAATAAATTTGACAAACTCACCCTCTAGATGTATCAAGCCAGGAGAAGAAAAGTCACTGTATCGCTGTCAGGTTTTTAAATATCGAACCCACTGTACTCCCGGATTCTGCATTTGATTTTTCACTGTAGCACGAGGATGAAAATTTCTGTTGTATAATTCTTAAGTTCAAATTCTTTCCGCCGCCTGGCTCCTGCGAGTCTCTGGGCGGGTCACTTCAATTCTCGGTGCCTCATTTACCTCATCTGTAAAATGGGGATTGAGATCGTGAGCCCCACATGGGACGGGGATTGGGTCCAACCTGATTTGCTTGTATCCATTCATTCATTCGATTGCATTTATTGTGCGCCTACTGTGTGCAGAGCACTGTACTAAGATTTGGAAAGTACAGTTCGACAACAGATAGAATCCCTACCCAACAACAGGTTCACAGTCTAGAAGGGGGAGACAGACAACAAAGCAGAACAAGTAGACAGGCATTCCAGCGCTTAATACAGTGCCTGACACATAGTAAACACCTAAAACGTAGTAGGTGCTTTAAAAATGCCACAACTATTATTATTATTGTTATCGTTATTACCTTCAGGGTGGGAATTGATTGACTTTTGTACAAGACATTTTGTCCAGGGAGCCAGTGATGGAGTTAGTTTTCCGTGGATTGCTCACATGGCGAAAGACGGGAGACAGTGGGACTTGCGCTTCATTCATTCATTCATTCATTCAGCTGTCTTTACTGAGCGCTTACTGTGTGCAGAGCGCTGTGCTAAGAGCTTGGAAAGTACAATTCAGCAATGGAGAGCCATAATCCTTGCCCACAACAGACTGACAGTCTAGAAGGGGGGAAACAGACATCAAAACAAGGACGCAACTGTATACATAAATAAATATTCCCTTTCTTCTTGCACCACCCCGTCCCCATTCAAACTCACTTCTCCCTTTTTTTTTTGTCGTTTTGATGGTATTAAGAACTTACCATGTGCCGGGTACTTTACTAATTGCTGGAGTAGATACAGGCTAATTAGGTTGGACGCAGTCCATGTCGCACATGGGGCTCGCAGTATCAAAACCCATTTTACAGATGAGGTAACTGAGGCTCAGTGAAATGGCTTGCCCAAGGACATGCCTTAGACCAGTGGTGGTGTCAGGATTAGAACCCAGGTCCTCCTGACTGCCAAACCGGGGCTCTATCCACTGGGCCATGCTGGTGACGCCAAAGCCCCCCGGAGCTTCTGCGTAAGGCCAAAATGGGGCCCCTCCATCTTAGGATCAATCAATCAATCAATCAGTGGTGTTTATTGAGCATTTACTGTGTGCAGAGCACTATACTAAGCACGGGGGAGAATACAGTATACGAATATGAGACAGGCTGCTTTCCCACAACAAGCTTACAGTCTAGAGGATCCTTGCTTGTGTTTCCTGTTTGTCCCATGTCAGAGATGACACTTCTTCCTGCTTGGCTCCACTCCTCCTCTTTCTTCCTCCTCCACTCCTCCTCCTCCTCCCCGCCAGTATCCGACACCCTTATCGTGTGTGAGAGGCGGGATACTGTCTCTCACAGGAGGCTCAGGGCCAGAAAGGCCCGTCTTCCAAGAAAGAGAGAGGGGTTGGAAGCAGCAGCAGCTTCGACAACCTTAAAAGGATCGGGGGACTCTCCCAAGTACTCAGTACAGTGCTCCTCACTCAAGAAGTCCTTCATGAATTCCTTTTTAGGGTATTTCAGACACTGTACTGAGCACTGGTGTAGCTACAAGTTCATCGGGTCGGACACAGTCCCTGTCGGATATGAGGCTCACAGTCTTAATCCCCATTTTCCAGATAGGGTAACTGAGGCACAGAGGAAGTGAAGTGACTTGCCCAAGGTCCCACAACAGACAAGTGGCAGAGCCCTGATTGGTACCCGGTTCCTTCTACTCCCAGGCCCGTGCTCCATCCACTGCGCCACCCTGCTTTTCCTTGATTAAAATGCACAGATATAAACAAGCGGATTCTTCATCCGAAAATCCAAGGGGGCGGCTCAGCTCCGATCCGAGATGCCGAGGATTTTGTCCGTTCCTCTCGGACGAGAGCAGAAGATGGTCTCTCTCACCCTGCCCTAGTCTGTTTTCTTCTTTTCAACTTCCCAGCTCAGACCTGTCCCCCTGGCTAGAAATAGAGTTCCATCATGGGATGAAATTAGATTATCACTTTGCAGAGATCGTTTCAGTTCTTGGTAAACTTAAATCGAGTAAGCCAGCTAATAAAGCATTAAATTAGCATGGCATGGAAACCTCTTCCAATTTGCATCCGCATTTGAGTGCCAGCTCTGGGGTTTTGTTTCTGAGAGCCGAAGCCGGCATTAAAGGCCCCGAGTTGGCAGTTGATTAAGAGGCAGAGCTGTCAACCTGATGTCACCGATGAAACGTTTTCCTCTCTGAAAGGCCGGGATGGTTTTTTTTAGCCTATACCGTTCGGGGGTCTGGCCCGTTCTCTAAAAAGCACAGAGAAGTGAGGTGACTTGCCCACGGCCACCTAGCAGGCGGGTGGCAGAGCTGGATTTAGAACCCGGGATCGCTGCCCCCAGGTCCACGTCCCCTTCCCCCATCTTCCCACCATTTTTCTGGACCGTGAACTCTCTGGGTCGGGATCGTGTCTGCCGTTTCCGTTGCGTCGTACTCTCGCAACGCTTAGAACGGTGTCCTGCCCTCGGTGTGCACCCAATAAATAAAACTGATCGATTCCCCTCTTCTGCCTCTCTCCGCCACTCTTGGTCTTCCCCCCTCCTTCCTCTCACTCTCTTCTCTGCACGGGTGATTTTAGAGTTTCGGAAACCTAGTATTGTTTCCACACGCATCTTGATTAGGCAGCAATACTTACTGAACATCTTTTTGATGATGAGAATAATAAACAGCCATCTTGGCTGAAGGTCAAACTAGTCTCTCCTCATCTTTGCCCCCGAAAAGTTATGGATTATGTCATTGGAGAGACATTAATTTTAGTTGCAGATTAAATTTTGTTGATGAAAAATGAAATTGAGAAAACTTCAAGGTCCTAGCGCTTTTTCCCTCTGCTTAGTTTAAAATCAATTTTATCATCTGCCTAGTCAAGAAAAGAACTTTGATTGATTTAGTCTACTTTTGTAGTGCAGATGAGTTTTTCATCTGGGGCAAACCACGGTGTGGCCTCTGACTGGATTTTCAAAAGTAATCACTTTTTACTGCACCCAAACAAATTAAACTCGAGGACACGTTTAAACAGGGCTGCGTGAGTATGGTCCGTCCATCTTTTATAGCGGCTGTGTCAAAAAGGTAGATAAACATTAAGTCAGTCTCTTCATACCTCACCAGAATACTTTATTGATGTGATACAGATCGATTTTTAGTTATTTCTCTGAGGTTTCGGGAGTGAGTTTGCTCAAATGCAGTTCAGCTTGACATATAGCTGTGTGTGGGATCTATACGTCTATAGATCCTTAGATAGAGATGTATCGATCTATGCATTTATAGATCACCCGACCCGTCATTGGTATTTATTCAGTGCTTACTCTGCAGAGCCCTGTCCTGAACGCTCAGGAGAACGCGCTGCAACTGTAGTTAGCTGCCGTCCTTCCCCGCGAGGAGCTTACAGTCTCCAGGGGGAGGCAGGCATTAAAATAAAGTGCGGCTGAGGCAACCAGCTGAGTTTAAGGGTGGATAAATAAGTGCCGGGGGGGGTTGGGGTGAGTATCAGGGGGCTTGAGGTACACAGCCACCAAGGGCAGAGGCATAGAGGGGAATGTAGGGAGGAGAAATGGTGTAGAAATGGGGATCCCCAGGAAGATGCACGCTAAATGCTTCCTTTTCTCATGGCAGAATCACAGTAATCTACGGGATTTCGTCCACCCGGAATTCCTTGCAGCCAGCCAGCACTTAGAACAGTGCTTGACACGTAGTAAGCTCTTAACGGGTACCAGTATAACGGTAATAATAATAATAATAGTAATAAGGTCTGTAGGGTCTTTGTGCTCAACTGCGATAGAACGATTTAGCAATGCTTGTTGATGGTTGACGGTTATTGACTCTGGAACCAACAGCAAAACCCTGGCAGCCTTAGGTGTGTGGGTTTTAGTATTCTACTGATGCCTCCTGTAGTTTCAAGAAGAATGAGGCCAATTCCCCCAGAGTTAGAGGTTCCCATGCAGCCTGCAGAAAAGGCAGTCACGAAAGGGGATATTAGCCAGGCTGAATTTTCTCTTGAGGCTATAAATGCTTTATTTTCTTTCAACTTGGGAGTGTTTTTTTCCTGAGATGGAACGATCAAGGAATCCGCAGTGTCGCGGCTCCAAGAGATTTTTGCCCATCTCCGCTCTGCGCCGGAGGCCGTGAGGGCCATGTTAGCTGGAGCTGTCCCCTGCTGCTGGGACCGACCCGCTCCGCTTTGCCTTCGATAATAATTGAAGGCAACAATAATAATAATAATCATTGTCATGTTTTTTAAGTACTTATGTGCCGGGCACTAGACCGTGCGACAGGGTGGACCCAAGAAAATCGGTTCGCACCCAGTCCCGGTCCCAAATGGGGCTCGCGGTCTGAATCCCCATTTTACAGATGAGGAACCTGAGGAGAAGTGACTTGTCCAAGGTCACACGGCGGACGCGTGGCGAACCCGGAATTAGAACCCACGACCTTCGGACTTTCAGGCCCTTGCTCCATCCACTATGCCGTGCTGCTATTTCTTGAGCGCTTACTCTTTAAATAGCATGGAACGGAGCACTTTGGAGAGTACAATACAACCAGATTAGAGGCCGCGTTCCCTTTCCGTAATAATAATAATGATGATGTTGAGAGTCGTTAAGCGCTACTCTGTGTCAAGCACAGTTTTAAGTGCTGAGATAGATACACGGTTATCAGGTTGTCCCACGTGGGGCTCTCAGTGTTGATCCCCATTTTACAGATGAGGTCACCGAGGCACAGAGAAGTTAAGTGACTTGCCCAAAGTCACACAGCTGACAAGTGGCAGAGCCGGGATTAGAACCCACGACATTTACATTCTAGAGGGGAAGGTGGAGATTAATATTAATAAATAATTTAATTGAGAGCGACCCCGTCGGGCCCGGACGCCCACGGGCGTCCTGCATCGAGGAGGCCAGTGTCTTGAACGCCAGCTGCCGTGTGAGCCGCTAGAGAGTGGAAGGACGTCCTCGAACAGGTTTGTCGTCGTGGCAGGGTTAATGTCTTTCAGGCGTGCAGAACGTGGCCCGGAGAGCTTCCTCAACAGTACGCGTGGCTTTTAAAAACGTAACGGGGCGGAAGGATTGGTAAGTAGAACCTTAGAATATCGGAAAGAGCTAAGAGATGGAGAATTGATTTGTAGAAATGGAACAAGCCTCCATCTCCCATGCGTCAAGCGGGGGCCCGGCGACAGTCCTTAATAGGGATATTTAATGGAAAGGTTGGCGTACAAAAGCGTTCTTATAAATAGCCGCCTTGCTAATTCAGAACAATCGCACGATCCCGGAAAGTAAACTACTAAATCTCGGGGGATGATAAGAAGCCAAAGAGGATGCAGAATGATTTCATTGTTCTTAAGATGCAGGACGTATTTTGGAATGCAGTGATCGATGATTTGTACTGCTCTGAACGTTAGTCTGATAAATGCCCCGAACTATATTTTGTCCAAGGAATCTCATTGGTACGGAAATGGACTCCAAATGAATTTTAACATAAGAAAGGAATCTCTTGCATCATGCTACTTTCAAGAGAAGTCAGACGCCTGCCCAAAGCAATATATCAAGGAATGGTTTTTTTTCCCTCTAAGGAAAAATAAATCAGCCTTGGTTGATATGAGAAGCAGCGTGGCTTAGCGGGTAGAGGACGGGCCTAGGAAACGGAAGGACCTGGGTTCTAATCCTGTTTCCCCCACTTGTCAGCTGTGTGACCTTGGGCGTGCCACTTAACTTCTCTGGGCCTTAGTCATCTCATCTGTAAAATGGGGATTAAGACCGTGAGTCCCATGTGGGACAAGGACTGTGTCCAACCTGATTAACTTGGACCCACCCGATCTCTTAGCACACAGTAAGCGCTTCACGAGTACCATGATTCTTCTTCTTCTTCTTTTCTTTTGACAGAAAGGAGAATTTTCTTTAACCTGGAATTTCAAATGCAAAATAAGAAATCTCTCATCCGATTGGCAACTCGGTGCAAAAGTCAAGATTGCGTGTTACTTTGGAAAACTTAGCTCTAAAGAGCTCTAAATGCTTGATCCGATGGAAATAGTTGAATATTTTTAAAAACAGAAAAAAAAATCTTTGTCACATCATTCAAATTTAACCTGCGTACGTTGTGGTGAGAGCTAGCTGCCGGGCTGGCTCCGAGGAGGACCTAGGGGCCGGCTGGCAGCCGGTAATGTGCCAGGCGGCTGATGCCAGCTCACTAAATCAGAGGGAGTTGTCACCTGGCATGAGGGAAAGCTTGGATGTCAGCAGTAATGGCGTTTACTGAGCACCACCTCGGGCCAGTGTACCGTACCAAGCGTTGGGGAAGGCCGAACAGAAACCAAGGGCACCTCCGTGGCCCACACGGAGCTTAAGCTATACCGTCGTTTCCCTCTTAAAAGCCAACGTTTGTCCTTTTTGTAACTGTGGTATTTGTTAAGCTTTACCAAGTGCCGGGCGGTGTATTAAGCGCTGGGGTTCCCACATCAGCGAGGACCTGTGTCAATGTGGCCAAGTCCCCCGATGGGTACCAGGAGCCGGTAACCGATCAGTCAGCCGGTGGTATTTATTGAGGGTTGCACAGTGGGCAGACCACTATACTGAGTGTTTGGGAGAGCTGTTTAACGTATTTTACAAATGAACTGAACGGAAGGCGTAGAGAAGTGAAGAAACTTGACCAAGGGTACAAGTCAGGCAAGCGGCAGAGCAGAGATTAGAACTCTTGACTCCCAGGCCTGTGCTCTAACCACTAGGCCACGCTGCTTCTAGTATCGACTGAGTTCCCGTTGGGTGCCTTGGGCTTCCGGAACAAAGGACGGCCACGTTCCCGGCCCCCTTAAGATAATGATGGTTGGGAGACTCGGCGGAAGCAGATGTTACCGTGTAGTGACGTATAGTTAGTACATATATAACGTATATAGTAGGCGCACGATAAAAGACTGAGAAGCGGCGTGCGGCCTGGTGGATGGAGAATGGGCCAAGGAATCAGAAGGACTTGGGTTCCAATCCCGTCTCTACCCTTGGTCTGCCGTGTGACCTGGGTCAAGTTACTTCACTGCTCTGTGCCTCAGTTACCTCATCTGTAATATGGGGATTAGGACTGTCGACCGCATGTAGGACGTGGACTGTGTCCACCCGGATTAGCTGGTACGTGCCCCGTCACTCAGTACAGTGCTTGACACTTAGTAAGTGCTCAGCAAATACCGTTAAGAAGAAAAAATCGTCGTCCAAGCTTCTGCTCAGGCTTCCGAGGAAAACGCCGAAAGTCTGCAGTGCTGAGCTCCCGACCACCATTTTGTCGGCGGGAAGGCCAAGTTGTTTGCTCTGGAAAGGCCTCTCGGTGTGCAGCACGGAGGTGTGCTAGACGCCGGTGTGACGGCTGTCGGGACCTCTGGCCGGGGAGCTTTACCCCACGCGACATGCGTCCTCATCCCGGACAAATGAGGCTCTCTCCGGACGCCACCAAATCGCCTCCCGTTCTGCAGTATCGCTAGGCAGAAAGAGACAAGTCCTGGGCGCTCCCGTGCTCGATTCGGACCTCCCGGTGTATAAAGTCTTCTGCACCTTCCCAAGATAACAAGAGTAATAGTTGGGTTTTTTGTTAAGTGCTTACTATGTGCAAAGCAGTGTACTAAGGCTGGGGTAGATGCAAGTCCCACATGGGGCTTGAAGTCTAAGGAGGAGGGAGCACAGGTCGCAGGAGCCCAGATTTTTGGCCCACGCCTTCTCAGTGAGGACCTGTGTCAATGTGGCCAAATCCCCCAGTGGATACACAAGGTGGTAATCGATCAGTCAGCCGGTGGTATTTGTGGAGCGTGCTCAGTGGCCAGACCACTATACTAAGTGATTGGGAAAGCTATTCAATAATAATAATAATGTGTGGAATTTAAGTGTGTACCATGTGCCAGGCTCCTTTCTAAGCGCTGGGGAAGATATTCTGTATCCAGTACGAGAGGAGTTGGATACAGTCCCCGTCCCACATAGGGCTCACGGTCTTAATCCCCATTTCCCAGATGAGGTAACCAAGGTAGAGAGAAGTGAAGCGACTTGCCGGAGTCGACACAGCAGACAAGTGGCTGCCGAATGGCTCAAGAGTGAGGGAACCACTTGGTGTTTCCAACTGGATCGGGTAGTTTATCGAGCAACATGTTAGATCCTTAAAATGGAGGAGGAGAACAGACTCTAGGCTAAACTCATTAGGGGCAGGGAACATTGCCGCTGATACCGATGTATTGTACTCTCCCAAACCCCCAGTACAGTGCTCTGTACGTAGAAAGTGCTGAGTAAATACCATTGATGGATTGATTTAGATGGAACACTGTGGGATCGAGGAGAGGCTTGGCAAGTGAATAGGGTGACAGAGAAGGCCGTGATTCTCACCGTGCCGGAAGTTCCCGGGAAAATGTCTGAGGCTGCAGTTTGGCTCTTACCTCTGTTTTTTGAAGGGTTTATATTATTTAAATACTGGTTATGTTTTAAATCCTATGGCTTCCTTTTGGTCGATATCGGTCAATCGTATTTATTGATCGCTTACTGCGTTAAGAGCACTATACTGAGCACTCGGGAGAGTATAATATAACGGCTTCGATAGACACGTTCCCTGCCCGCAACGAGCTTCCGCTTAAGAGGGTTCCCTACCCGAAACTGTTAGCTTTACCGTTCTCTCGTCTTCCGACGGGTTGTCTAGTTCTGCTAAAATGAATCATCTACTCTTGCTCGAGGCAGGAAATGTTTGGGAGAAACTGTGTGTTTCTCTGGACTTTTCTCCAGATGTGGCCCATTATGGCTACTTTAAACAGTTTATTTCATCGTTGCCGCTCCGAGAGGTGAGGAAACTAACATGGAAATCAGGGACCACTGCTGCTTGACAGGCGTTAATGAGATTTTCGCTACTGGCCGTGAATGCCAATTCCTCCCCTCCGATAGTAGAAGCCCAGAAGGCCCTGCCGAATCCAGTTCCCCTTATCTCTGGGCCGCAGGTGATTGTCTCTATCCGTTTCCATCCCCTCCAGATCCCAGCGCAGCTTGCTCGTCGCCCAGAAGTCGGTTCTCCCGGCGCTTGACGTGAGCGCATTAAACAGGTCGGAGATTGGCAGGCTACACCGTTGGTTCCTCCCGGGGTGGGAATCCAGCCCAAAGGCCCGGTCCGGCACCAGCCGGTCAAAGCCGCTCCCCAGAAAGGCGGGAAAGTGAGGGATGAGCCGACGGGAATTTCCTGAAACCCTCCCCTCCCCCTTTTATGACAGATTTTATTGGCGCTCCTCCGTCTTTTGCCTTTTCCATTGGCGTATTTTCTGGCGACCCATTTCCATTTCCTCGGCTCTTCCCGCACGCCAACTCCGCACCTCCGGGACCCGCTTTGTTGTCTGGGTGGAAGGCCTCGAGCGGCTACTGTGTTCAATGAAAACCTAATTTTCAATCAGATCAGCAGGTTGAAGAAGAAAGTCTTCTTAATCCGTGCTGCCGCTGCTCTGATATAAATGCAAATCTCTTCTTCACATTTTTGATGGAATTGGATTTGAGAAGCATTATAATATCGATTCCCCGCGCAAATCAAGAGTAATTAGGTTTTCCTCAACCCTTCCCAAGTCTCCGTGGCCGCATCACAGCCCCGCTTGTTTTTGTCGCCCAGTAAGTTGTGAAGTAATGAAAACCCAACTTTTATTCTTGGATTCTCGTGGAATGTTAGTAAACGGTGTGTGCATTTCAATACGTTAAGTTTCTAATCACAACTAAGCCTTTGATGTAAATGAAAGGAATCTAAGTCACCTTGGAAATCTGGGCAACTATCCTCTGTTAGGCACTATACATTTCAGGGATGAAAGAGGCCATGTCGTTGGATGGACGGCATCTAGCTGATCATGATGCATTTATCGCAGAGGTGAAATGATACCCGTTGAGGTTCTCGAGAGTGATCAGATCGGACAAATGGGGAATTGTTAAATCATAGAGGAATCGTTTGGAGGCCCTCACCATTTTGAAGGATTTGGGCTTGGGTGGGATTTGTCGATGGCCAGAAGTTAGCAAGTTCCAACCATGATAATAATGATAACAACAATAACAATCGTTGAGGTGTTTGTTAAGCCCTTACCGTGTGCCAGTCAAAGCAAATCTAGTTGGACACAGTCCCTGTCCCACATGGGGTTCACAATCTTATTCCTCATTTTACAGATGAGGGAGTGGAGGCTCAGAGAATTGAGGTGACTTGCCCAAGGTCACACAGCAGACCCGTGCCGGAGGCCTTATTCAAACCCGGCTCCTTCTGACTCCCAACCCGGGCTCTTTCCATGTAGGCCACTCCTCAGATGCCCTTTGCCAACTGGCAAGAGGCAATCGCAGCAGCTGGACGTCGGCCGACTTCGGCGTGGACGCCCTCTGAGAGGCTCTGTTTGGCCACTCCGCTCGGACCTCCTCTCCATTCCTCTGATTTCAAATAATTTTTTTACTTCAGTGATTGACCTCTGTCTTGGTGAAGTAGAGAGAAAAGTGTTAAATCGGCCGTAGGGTCATTCGTGATTCCTAATTTATGGGCACCGGGCTCGACATCACTATCACAGAAATTTTTATTAGTTAATTCACAGAGCTCAGCACAGTGTTTGAAACAGAGTAGTATTAAATACTCCTACCTTAGACTAAGAATAAAAGAGAGACTAGAATTCTCTTATCTCCATCCGGCCAGAAGTGTTTTTGCTATTCTCCTCACGTACCGAAACAGTCCCCATCAGGAAAAAACAGAAATCTCTGGTACGCTCATTTCTGCAAGATCTCACTGGTTTTCACTCCACAGTTTGGCGAGAACACGGTGACGTTAGGCGATGCTCTTCAGGCGGCGTGTGTCGGCCTGGACGCAGCGTGACCCCGTGTTGGTAAAAGCAGTTGCACTCGCTCGTCGCACCGGTCACGGGGAGAATGCTTCGCGACAAAGTTTCCTCAATGCGGCGCTCGGTCAGGACGTGACCTCCGAGCAGGAGGAGCGCTGGATCGAGATTCCCCAGGCTCTTTCTCCCAAAACAATACCCGAGAATATATATTCTGCCCACAACCGCGGACTTGGCGATGTGAAGGTTCAGTTTGGTTTAAAACTTGAAACGCGGCATGAATGGTAAATGCGACCATTGCCACAATTTTTGAAAACGAATCGGTTTTCCAGTCTATTAGGTTTTTTCCAGCTGCCCCGTGGATGGGGGGCGGTTGCTCTGCAAGCTTTATCCACCCTTCTCCTAGCCCCACAGCAATTATGCGCATCTCCGTATCTCGTTAGACTGTGAGCCCGTCATCGGGCAGGGATCGTCTCTATCTGTTGCCGAATTGTACGTTCCAAGTGCTTAGTACAGTGCTCTGCCCACAGTAAGCGCTCAATAAATACTATTGAATGAATGAATGATTTGCATTAACCAATGTCGTCTTCCTCTCTAGACTGCTAGCTCACTGTGGGCGGCGAACGTGTCTAACCAACTCTGTTAGATTTTCCTCTCTCGAGTGCTTAGTACAGAGATCTGCAGAAAGTAAGCACTCGGTAAATACCACTGATTGATCAAGAAAATGTTTTTGCTCTTCTTTCCTCTGAGGCTCAACTCACTGCTCATCTTAAAAGTGAAGCTCCATCTCCAAGGCAGTGACAAAATAAATGACCACTGCAATATGATAATAGGACTAACCACTCCCTTCATGTCAATTCCAAGCACATAGACGACGTGACGTATCGATCGCATTCCGGGTGACCCTGGGAGTTGACACGGCCCGGCGATGGGGAAATATCAGGAATCGACGAGAAGCGGAAATGTCTATCAGAGGGTCACTCTAAGCGCTGACGGAGTAACCTCAGTCAGAGCTGAGGTGATGATGACTGAGGTATTGGTTAAGGGCTTACTTTGTGCCAGGCACCGTACTAAGTGCCGGGGTGGATTCAAACAAATTGGTTTAGACGCAGCCCCTGCCCCACATCGGGCTCACCCTCTTAACCCCCGTTTTGCACATGAGGTAACTGAGGCACAGAGATGTGAAGAAGTGACTTGCTCAGGGTCACACGGCACACGAGTGGCAGAGCCAGAGTTGGAAGCCGAGGTCTGACGACGGGGTGTTTGTTAAGCCGTCAGGCTCTGCCAAGCAGCGGGCGAGCACCTCAGGGGTAGATATAAGATAATGAGGACAGACAGAAGCGCTGCTTCACATAGAACTCACAGTCGAAGAGGGAGGGAGAATGATGATTTCATCCCCTTTTCACCGATGAGGAAATCGAGGCCCAGAGAAATCAAGACTTAGCCCAGGTCACCCCGCAGGCCAGGGGCAGAGCCGGGTCCAGATCCTGGATCTCTTGACTCCCGGGCCCGGGCCGTTTTCGATGGGACAAGGGAAGAGCCTGGAGATCAGGACCCAGTAACTCATGAGGGCCCTCAGTGACTCACCAATGACTGATAAGCAGCAGGTGTAATAATGTTGGTATTTGTTAAGCGCTTACTATGTGCCGAGCACCGTTCTAAGCGCTGGGGTAGACACAGGGGAATCAGGTTATCCCACGTGGGGCTCACAGTCTTAATCCCCATTTTACAGATGAGGGAACCGAGGCCCAGAGAAGCGAAGTGACTTGCCCACAGTCACACAGCCGACGAGTGGCAGAGCTGGGATTCGAACCCGTGAGCCCTGACTCCAAAACCCGTGCTCTTTCCACTGAGCCACACCCCCACACAACAGACCCCAGTCCAGCAGCAGAAGCGGTATTTGCTGAGCCCCGTTGGGTGCAGAACACTGTGCTGAGTGCTAGTCAAAGTCCCAAGGAGCACAAGACCCATCCCCTTCTCTCCGAGAGCTGCCGCTATTAGAGAGAGCACACGATGGCAGTTGCCAGGGGATAAACCGAGCGCTCACTGGGGGCCCAGCGCCCACCTGAGTACTTGGGAATGTCCCCCGGAAGCCCGAGACCCGTTCTCCCGCGGGGAGGGCCCCCGGCAGGCATCCCCTCCCCTGGTACTAGATGTCCGGCTGACTGGGAAATACAGGCTTCTAAAATTAGCCGGTCAGAATGTGGCAGGCATGAAGGAACACTAATTGATAGCTTCTGCCCTCCAAACTCTTAAGCCCGAAAAACCACTCGTTGGCCGCTTCACCACAGAATCAATTTGAGTGGCCTGTGTGGGGATAATCGTCTCCGTTCTCAGTCTCTGGTGCCCGAGCGGCTGGTCTGAGGTCGGGGGGGGGGGGCTACCGTCTAAGGAACGGGACGTCTGTCATATTGTTGGCACAGCGAGGTCAGGCCACCTTCTGAGCTCAGTCTCGCCGCAGGCTTCTTTTCGGAATGGGATCGAAGGTGAGAGTCGGCTAGTCGGGCAGCCCCTACTTTGGTTTTCCACGGCTGCTTTTTTTTATGGTCTCCGAGGCCCGTGCTCTCCCCCCCGGGCGCCGCTGCTTCTCAAACACCTGCCCCCCCGCCCGCCAGCCGTGGATGAAGATGAGGAGACCAGAGAGCTCCGCCTCTCCCAGATGTGGGAATATCTGTCCCCGGATTCTCCCAGCACACCTGCTGCGGCTCCCTGGTACCGAGAGCTGTTTCGGAGGTGGAAGGGCGGACGTTATCCGTAGAAATAGCGTGGCTTAGTGGAAAGAGCGTAGAATCGGGAGTCAGAGGTCGAGGGTTCTAATCCCGGCTCTGCCACTTGTCAGCTGTGTGACTTTGAGCAAGTCACTTCGCTTCTCTGTGCCTCAGTTACCTCGTCTTTAAAATGGGGATAAAAACCGAGAGCCCCACGTGGGACAACCCGATTACGTCGTTTCTCCCCAGCACTTCGAACGGGGATTGGCACGTAGCAAGAGCGTAACAAACTCCATCGTTATCATTATCATCTTGCCTCCTCCCGACCCCCGGCCCGCGACCATCACCCCCTTCTACCCACAGTTGTCTCCGCTACTCAAACCTATCCCTTGCGCGGGCTCTAATCACTCTTCCGGCCGCCAATACCTGGACCCTCTGGTCCCAGAGAGGGCTGGGGTTCCCAAAGGAGGAGGAGGAGAGGGATGGGGTTGGAGGAGAGGGCGACTTTGGATAAGTTTAAACCTGCACGGGAGATAATCGCTCTCAGCTATTGATAAGTCGCCGAAGATATCCTCGGTGTAAACGTCTCTCCGATGATTGCCTCTTTTTTAACGACAGAAAGCGTGGGGACCGGTGACAGGCGCGGCAGCTTGGGAGGAAGGCACTGAGATGGAGCAGTTTGCTGTTGGTTAGAAAACACAACTAACCGCGAGGCAGCCTGGCTTAGCGGAGAGAGCCCGGGCCTGGGAGTCAGAAGGACCTGGGTTCTAATCCTGCCTTTGCCACATGTCTGCTGCATGTCCTCGGACAGGTCCCTTCTCTTCTCTGGGTCTCAGTTGCCTCAACTGTAAAATGGGGTTAAGACTGTGAGCCCCAGATTATCTTGTATCGACCCCAGAACCTAGAACGGCGCTTGGCAGACGGTGAGAGCTTAACAAGTACCATAATAGTTATTATTGAAAACTGGGTGTTTCCTCCAGAAGCTTGTCATGAGAGAGAGAGAGAGAGAGAGAGAGCCAAGTTGCCCCTGTAACCCCTGGGTCGGGGGTCGGATTTGGGAAATCTGATTGCAGCTGAGGAAGTGCATGATGATTGTTTCCCTAGAATTTCCCTGCGCTAAACTGGCTCCTAATATGAATCTGTTTCCATTCACGTTAATAGCAATATCATAACGTTATAATTTGTTTCTGATATGGAGGAGATGAGCGCTTCCAAAGGAGTTTTATTGCACTTTGATTTTATGGAAATGTCCCTTAAAAATAAGAAGTAAAATGGAACTTCACATAATTCTTCTTTAATAGTCTTATTTTGTTTTGATAGGTACTTTCGCTATTTGATAGGAATGTTAATTGAAAACTGTGAAAAATGAATGGGATCATTTTCTTCTCTCCTCTCTGCAACAATCACCGGTCTCCCTATCTTTTCTCAGTGAGCCCGACACAGTTTCCGGTCACATCTTCACTCTTAGGCTTCTCTCCTCGCAAACTCACTTAGTGGTTGTACTCGGACAATTGGGTGATGAAAAATGCATGGTGGGGAAGAGCATGGGCCTGGGAGTCAGAGGACTTGGGTTCTGATCCCGGCTTGCCAACTGCTTCCCGTTTGACCTTGGGCAACTCACTTCCCTTGTCTGTGCCTCACTTGCTCAACTGTAAAATGGGGATGAAATGCCCGTCCTCCCTCCTAGTTAGACCGTGACCCCACATGTGATAGGAACCGTTTCCGACCTAATTGAATTGTGCCTACCCCCGAGCTTGGAACAGTGTTTGACAGAGAGTAAGCACTTGACAAATACCGTCAAAAAAATTACAGAAGAAACACCCGTGAGGTAGTGGGTGACTCCCTGCTCAGGGCAGAAGGGTCGGTGGTCTCACGGTGTGTTGGATGGCCTCAGTGGCTACTGCAGAGAATAGGAGTCTGAATGCTGTCTGCCCAACCTCCAGTTCTAACCTGGGCGCTTGATAAATACCGCTGCGAGGAAAAGCCTCTCTCGGTTGTCTGCGGAAGAGGATCGTGGGAGAAGCAGGAAAGCTTTGCTTTTGGAGGTTATTTTTCCACTGGGTTTCTTTGGAGGAACTCTTGAGGAACGGAAATAATGTTTCAGAGCAAAGTGAAATCGTGGCCCTTAGTCCTGGGCTTAGGGAAGGTGCTGCTTGAAATGGTGATAGTAACTGTCCATGATGTTCCGAGTCGATTTAAATTATTTTACGGTATCCGTTAAGCGCTTACTATTGTGCCGGGTGCTGAGGTAGAAACAAGATATCCAGGTCAGACACGGTCCCTGGCCCGCAGAGGGCTCACAGTCCCAATCCCCATTTTACAGATGAGGTAAATGAGGCCCAGAGAAGTGAAGTGACCCGCCCAAGGTCACACAGCAGACAGGTGGAGGATAATAATAATAATAATAATGTTGGTATTTGTTAAGCGCTTACTATGTGCAGAGCACTGTTCTAAGCGCCGGGGTAGACACGGGGGAATCACGTTGTCCCACGTGGGGCTCACAGTCTTTATCCCCATTTTACAGATGAGGTAACTGAGGCACAGAGAAGTGAAGTGGCTTGCCCACAGTCACCCAGCTGACAAGTGGCCGAGCCGGGATTCGAACCCGTGACCTCTGACTCCAAAGCCCGGGCTCTTTGCACTGAGCCACCCAGGTCCTTCAGACTCCCAGGCCTGGGCACTATCCGCTAGACCAAAGCTGTTGGTGGGCTCTATGCTGGATCTCCCCCGATAGGGCCAGGCCATTTGGAAGTGTGAAACGATAAGGAAAAGAAGCCGAAGGATTTTGTTTCCGTAGCGTTTGTTTCTAATGGTTCTTTCTTTGCTTTTAATCATGCAAGAGAGCTGAAAGGCGCAAATTAGATTAGTTAGGGACTTTAACTACAAAACGTTTTATAGCTAAATGGAATTTTAGCAATAAGGCTGCATACCTCAAAACAGTTAGTCGGCCAACAACGGTTTGTTGTGTTTTAATGTGCTTCCATTTACCTTTTTGAAACTTTTTACTTTTTTCCTCTAATGACCGAATAGGGAATTTCATATATACTTCCTTCCTTGATAAGGGTTTATTCTACGGCTAGGTGTTGGAAATACATCGTCCGTGTTCAGTTTTTAGAGCGCATTTGAAAATGTTTCAGCGGGGTGGCACAACTTGCTTGGAGTTTCCCCCTGAACGATCCGGAGCAGGTTAAAGATCATTTTAAAATGAGCGTGAGCAGAACTCCAGAGGTGCCTGCCGAATGGGAATGCAGATGGCGTCTTTTGAACTGGGCCCCGTGGGTGTGGTTATTTGGGACCGTCACACGTTGCTCCTCGAATGCCAGCCTATTCGCCGGACCTCCATCTCCTCTATCTCGGTCGCTGACCCTTCGCCCACACCCCCTCTCTGACGGGGAACTCCCTCCCTGTTTATATCCGCCAGGCAATCACTCCTTCCACCTTCAAAGACTTATTGAAGGCTCATCCCCCCCAAGAGGCCTTCCCCGATTAAGCCCTAATTCCCTCTTCTCCCCACTTCCGTCGGGATTGTCCTTGCGTCTGGATTGACCCCCTTCGTTCACCCCTCCTTCAGCCCCACAGCACTTACCTCCGTATCCGGAATTCAGTTATTAATATTAATGTCCGTCTCCCCCGCTGGAGCGTGAGTTCGTGGTGAGCAGAGAACGTCTACCAACTCTTTTCTACTGGACTCTCCCAAGCAGTTAGTACAGTGCTCCGCACACAGTAAACCCCCAATAAATACCATCGATTGGGAATCCCCACAGGATTTTCACCTAAAGCCCTCCCGCGGACACCCCACCCCACACGACCCGGTCGGCGGTCGTCAGTCTGTGCCCGGTTCCAGGGACGTGGCTCTTGATTCTGGCTCTTGGCGTCTTCTAGGAGCTCCAGGATGGCGTCGGGAGGCAGACGACGGTCATCCGGGCGCTGAACGCGACCGGGGAGGAGATCACCGCCCAGGCCTCGGTGACCGACGCGGATCTTCTCAAGGACAAACTGGAAACCCTGAATGTCCGCTGGCAGAAGGTCTGCAGGCAGTTGGCCGAGAGGAACAAGAGGTAGAGTCAGTACTCGGAGACACTCGCCTCGGGGAACGTGGGTGCCAGGGGAGGGGAGAGAGTCGCCAGACGTGGATTCTAGTCCTGGCTCTGCCACTGGCCCTCGGTGTGACCTGGGACAATCGATCAATCATTCGTATTTATTGAGGTCTTACTATATGCAGAGCACCGTCCTTAGCGTTCGGGAGAGTCCAGTACAAAAGAATTAGCAGATTCGTTCCCTGCCTGAAAAGAGATTGGGTAGGGATCGTCTCTATCGGTTGCCGAAATGTACTTCCCAAGCGTTTGGCACAGTGCTCCGCACAAGGTAAGCGCTCAATAAATGCGACTGAATGAATAGAGAGGGAGACAGACATTAAAATGAATGTCATTTATGATATATAACCTAAAGATGTATACGGAAGTGCCGTGGGGTTGGGGGTGGGGTGGCATCAAGTGTCCAAAGGTCACAGAAGGGACCCAGCGCAGAAGGGAGAGTGAGCTAAGATAAAAAAAAGGGTTTAATTGGGGAAGACCTTTTCAGGGATAAGTCGCTCAACCTCCCTGGGCCTTGGTTGTGTCATCTGGGAAATGGAGTTCATTCGTTCAGTAGTATTTATTGAGCGCTCACTATGTGCAGAGCACTGTACTGAGCGCTTGGAATGTACAATTCGGCAACAGAGAGAGACAATCCCTGCCCAGTGACGGGCTCACGGTCTAAACGGGGAAGGCAGACGGCAAAGCAAAACAGAACAAAACGAAACAAGACAGCGTCATCAAGATAAATAGAATCTTGGAGATATACCTCATTCACAAAATAAATAGGGTAATAAATAATATATACAAATATGCATAGTGCTGAGGGGAAGGGGAAGGGGGAAGAGCAGAGGGCGGGGAGGGGGGAGTTAAGATCCCCTCTTCCCCCCAGCCCACCAGTAGAGGAAACCTATATAATTGACAGATATTGTTTTTCCAATTTAGATAGGATTTATTATGCACTCGGTCTAGACTAGCACACAATAAGAAATAAGATGCAAAGGGTAAAAGGAAATGGAATCAGATGCTCTAAAAATATACTCCGTGAGTTCTTGACCCTCCAGATGGGAGCAGAGATGATGCTTTAGAACCGAATGAATGTGAATCAGATGTTTTGTTCTAGTATTTGATTCCTTCGGAAGAACCGAACCGCTAAGCAGCTGTCCTGCACGCCCTTACTCTGAGTGGGCCCTTATCTGAGCTCCTAGGGCACGAAAACCCTCAGAATGGCCACAAGGAGACGACGGCATTTCATTTCCCCTTCTCTCCAATTTGCGAGGAGATCATTCATATTGTCCGCTTTAAGGATTGTGCAAATGGGAAGTTAATGATTCTCAGGTGCTTCTCTTCTGTCTATCCATGCCTTTCAGTTATTGTAGGGTTTTTGTCACCTTAAAAAGCCAGGTCGACCTTGAAGTACAAACATTCCTCCCCGTGGGGCAGAGGAGTATCTAATGACTCATTTTCAATCCCGAAGGGCATCAGTTGCTTGCTCCGTCAAGGCCTCTCTTGGCAGGCGCCAAGACGGGTTGCCTACCGGCGGATTCTCACTTTCCGAAGAGAATCCGCTGAGCAGAAATCTTGGTGCAGCTCCCTCAGACATGCTCAAGAAACTAATTCCCCCGGGAAAATTGTGCACACAGCGATGATGTGCAAATGATCCATTAGCCTAACAACTTCTGGGAGAGCTAGCATCTCTCTGGTTAATAACAACTCCGGTGTTTATCAAGTTCTTATCGTGTTGAGCTCCGAGATCGATACAGGGTGATCGATTCAGACACTGTTAATCCGTGAAATTTTTTGTTGTCATCTGGGCAAAAAAATGGAGTGAAATAAGGGCTGTTTGTTCTGTAATCGAACCTCAGTAATTGTGAGAAGCAGCGTGGCATGGTGGATACAGCCTGGGCGTCGGAAGATCACTGTTTCTAATCCCGGCTCTCCCTCCTGTCTGCTGTGTGACCTTGGGTGATCACTTCACTTCTCTGTGCCTCAGTTACCTCATCTGCAAAATAGGGATTGAGACTGGGAACTCCTCTTGGGACGGAGACTGTGTCCAACCCAATTTGCACGTTCCCACCCCGGCACTTAATATAGTGCTTGGCACTTTAGAGAGTACTTAAGAAATACCACAATTATTATTATCCACGAGAATAACAATAATGCGATAATAATTACAT
The DNA here is from genome assembly GCF_004115215.2 of Ornithorhynchus anatinus. Taxonomy (NCBI): domain Eukaryota; kingdom Metazoa; phylum Chordata; class Mammalia; order Monotremata; family Ornithorhynchidae; genus Ornithorhynchus; species Ornithorhynchus anatinus. The sequence continues at coordinate 13,063,526 of NC_041742.1, read as the reverse complement.
TAATAATAACCTTCGAGGAAGGGATGTTGGATCGAGTCTTCCTTTCAATAAGGTATTAGTAAACAGTTCCCATTTTAGATGGAGAATTCTTACCGCCGAGCAAGTGTTCATGTCAGTATTTGTTATGTTGTGGTTAAAGTGTATTTTAAGTGGGAAACAAGAAGGATCTTTGGGGTTCTGTTTAATTAGCCAGAGCCCATAGAAAAGGTCTCCTGCAAACTGAAAAACATGCCGGTCCAATCGACTGATGGACTGAGCCAATGGAAAATATCCTTCCTAAAGTCATGGACAGAGGCAGAGCTGAGTCTTGAATCCGGAGAATAATAACGATGGCATTTAAGCGCGTCTTATGTGCGAAGCAGAGGTCTGTGAGCAGTCTGTAAGCAACATCAGCAAGGAATATAATAATAATAATTATTATTATAATAATAGCGGTCATCTTGATTGCGGTATTTAAGTGCTTACTCTGTGTCAAGCGCTGTACTAAGCATTGGGGTAGAAACAAGATCATCAGGTCCCACATGGAGCTCACTGTCTAAGTAGGTGGGAGAACAGGTAGCTAATCTCCCTTTTACAGGTGAGGGAACCGAGGCACCGAGAAGAACCCACTCCCTCCTTCACAGAAGTTGCAAACATGAGGATTTCATGCTTGATTTTGACCTGCAAGGCAGCCGGTCCTTATTACCACTGCTACTTACGCATCACAGTGTTGTGCTTAAAAACCGACCTTTAGCAGAGGGGCTCGCGAAGGGGCGGAGGGCTTAGGGTCTTTGGCCGCTTAGAAAGACAGCGCCTTTCCCCAAGCACACAGATTGGAAAAGCTTCCTATCTTTTGCCTTGTGACTAGGTGAATGAGCCGGAACACTTATTACGCTTTAACACTCACTTGGGAAAGTCCAAAACAGAACGATGACATGATCCCCACTTACATAACGAGAGTCATAATGATGGTCATATTTGTTAAGTGTTTATGCGTGCCAGGCACCGTTTTAAATGTCTGGGTCAATACACGGTTGTCAGGTTGGACACAGTCCCCGTCCTGCGTGGGGCTCACAGTCCAGGTGGGAGGGAGTAGGATTTCATCGCCATTTTACAGATGAGGAAACCGAGGCACCGAGAAGTTGTGAGTTGCCCAAGGTCACCCTGCCGACAAGTGGCGGAGCAGGGATTGGAACCCGGGTCGTCCGACTCTCGGTCCCGTGCTCTTTCCAGTGAGCCACATTCATACGCACCAGGGGCTTAAGCTTCAGTAGGGATGTCAAACAGAAAAATCTTCACAATTTGAGGGGACGAAACAAATTGACCGCAGGGGACGTCTAGACCTGAGTGGACGGGAGGGTGGAAATCATTTTTAAATTGCTAGAGTTTGCTGGCGCATTCATATGACTGGGGACTCTGTGATTCCCCAGAGAAGCAGCGCGGCTCAGTGGAATGAGCACGGGCTTTGGAGTCAGAGGTCATGGGTTCGAATGCCATCTCTGCCACTTGTCAGCTGTGTGACTGTGGGCCAGTCACTTCACTTCTCTGTGCCTCGGTTCCCTCATCTGTAAAATGGGGATTAAGACTGTGAGCCTCACGTGGGATAACCTGATTCCCCTATGTCTACCCCAGCGCTTGGAACAGTGCTCTGCACATAGTAAGCGCTTAACAAATACCAACATTTTTTTTTTTTTTTGATTCAGTCAGGGAAGGCTAATTGGAGGAGGTGCAGATTTTAAAAGGGTTTCGATTATGGGGATTGTTGTGATCTACCTGATGTTGGGAGGGAGGGAGGGAGTTCCGGTCTGAAGCGAGGGGATTGGAGACCCTTGACGAGTGAGTGAGATAGAGCAAAGGAGGTTAAGTGTTGGGAATTTCCGGCTGACTGTCTCCTTCTCCGGGGGAGGACCAGCTGGAGTTGACCCTCCCTCACCCTCCCACCCCCCAATTACTCAAATTCAAGACCACAGGATCCCTAAGTTGAGGAGGAGGAAAACTGCAAGGGCAGCTGAAGACAGGAAGCTCACCGGGGCCAGGGATTCTATCTACTAACTGTGTCGAACCCTCCCGGGGGCTCTGCACACACGAGTGCTCATTAAGTAGCGTGTGATGGATTCGATTTGATTGGTTCCACCTCCGGGCCCCAAGCCAGAAGGAGAGGCTCACTGTCCGGAGGAAGGGCTTGGGGACCGGCCTTGCCCGGGCCACTGAGCTTCGAGAGGAAATGGCAAATCACATACACTGACAGACAGCTGCCAATATTTTTCCAGTTCAGGTACACTCTGATAGGAATCATTTGTAGTTCTCCCACAGGTACAAATTTTTTTTTTACCCCAGTGCTGCTCCATTTCCTAAAACAAATTTAAATTACCTATGATGAAAATTACAACGGAAGCGCTATTGCGCAGAGGAGCCGTTTCTTAAAAAAAATGTATCAGAGTGACTCTAAAATATTTAGTTTTTAATTGCACATGGGCACTAAGTGATCCATTCGTTATTATTATCACCACCGGCGCTCACCTGAATTAGTCCTACGAGGTACATTAAAGCTAGCAGGTAAACAAAGAAATAACCCTTCCTGTGGCAAATGTCGACAGAAAGAAGCTTTCAGGTATCTGTCGAGAAACGACCTCAAAAATGCTTGCTGAAAGTTAGGGCGGTTGCCCTAACGCCCCAGGTTCAAATTCTATCCTCCAGTTGTTGTTTTTTATACTTCCAAACCACACTTGTTTGTAGAAACAAACGGGAAGGTGATGATGATAATGGTATTTAAGCGCTTACTGTGTGCCAAGCACTGTTCGAAGCGCCGGGGTAGATACTAGGTAATCAGGTTGTCCCTCGTGGGGCTCACAGTCGTAATCCCCATTTTACAGATGAGGTAACTGAGGCACGGAGAAGTTAAGTGACTCACCCAAGGTCACACAACAGACATGTGGCGGAGCCAGGCTTAGAACCCACGACCTCTGACCCCCAAGGCCGGATCTTTGGGCGATAGTTGTTCGTAGGGTGGGAGTTTTGTCTGTTTACTTTTTACAGGCACTGTACTAACCGCTGAGGTAAATAGAAGATATTCACGTTGGGCCTAGTCCATGTTCCTCATGGAGACTCACAGTCTTAATCCACATTTTACCGACGAGGTCGCTGAGGCACAGGATAGTTAAATGGCTTGCCCAGGCTCACGTGGCGGACGTGTGGCAGAGCCGGAATTCGAACCCAGGTCCTCCTGACCCCCAGGCTCGTGCTGTCTATCCGCTAGTCTATGCCGCTTCTCAGCGTGTGAACACTGTTTGTGTTCCTCATACAAGGAAAGCATTGAGTCCTGGTGGAATGAGCACAGGCTTGGGAATCACAGGACCCTCTAGACTGTTAGCTTATTGCGGGCAGGGAGCATATCTGCTAATTCTGTTGTATTATATTCTCCAAAGTGCTTAATACAGTACACATAAGCCCTCAATACATTTGACTGACCGGGATGCTAGTCCCTGCTTTGCCATGTTCCTGCTGTGTGACCTTGAAGAGTCATCTCTCTCCTCTGCACCTCGTTTTCCTCATCTGTAAAATGGGGATTAAATACCTATTCTCCCTCCTACTTAGACCGTGATCCCCATGTGGGTCATGGATTGCATCTGACCCGATCATCCCGCCGCTCAGAACTGTACTTGACACATATTAAGCGCTTAACAAACACCACAGTTATGATTGTTGTAATCATCGTTATTATTATTATTATTATGTAGACCGAGCAGGTTTTCAAAACACCAATTTCAACTTTTATTCCTTGAAATGTTTGCTCCATTTCTCCCGGGAGGGGGAGAAAACAACTCTCACAAGTATCCATCGACAAGCACCGCGGCAGAAAGTCATCGATCTGACACTTCTCCATTTTAAAGGCGTCTTTCACTATAGAGACTTGAATATGAGCCGGTTTCTGGCAAAGTAAATCAGAATTAATGGGAAAGCACTGCAGTTACTATGTGACGTTCGATAAATTCTCTGTGGAGCACCCTTTACGTTTCTGCAGGAGGCTAATTATACAGTGTTGAATTCTAGAGTGTCTATAGTCAAGTCCCGGCTGCATTCCGGGTCCTACTGGGCTACAAAAGAGAGCGATTGAGATCGATGAGGGAAGCCGCCCTTTGTGCCATTTTTGAGCTCCTGCCAGGTGACGATGTCCCATTCTGGGGAGGAGGCTGAATGAATTGACGCTGAGGCTGGAGGACAAGATGACGATAATGATAATAGTGATAGGATCTATTGAGGCCTTACTGTTTGCCAAGCACTGTTCCAAGTGCTGGGGTAGATACAAGGTAATCAGGTTGTCCCACATGGGGCTCACAGTCTTAATCCCCATTTTACAGGTGCAGGAACTGAGGCACAGAGAAGTGAAGTGACTTGCCCCAGGTCACACAGCAGACAGGCGGCAGAGCCGGAATTAGAACCCATGACCTCTGACTCCCAAACCCGGGCTCTTTCCAGTAAGCCGAACTGCTTCTCGTAATACACGATTCCTTCGTGTTTCTCCATCTCTGATTCCCACCATCTCAAATGGTCGTTCCGCCCTGTGAGATAGTTGTTAGTTGTATTTACTGAGCGTTTTTGTGCCCAGAGCGCTGTCCCGAGCGCTTGAGCGAGTACAACAGAGTTGGTAGACAGATTCCCCGTCCACAACGAGTTTGCAGTCTAGAGAAGAGCAGTGGAAATGCCTTCCCCTTGCTAGTGATGTCCATTCGCTCTAGAGGAATAGAGAACCCCAGACCTCTTGGATTCATTAATTCATTCAGTCACATTTACTGAGTGCTTATTGGACGCAAAGCACTGTACTAAGCACTTGGGAGAGTACTGTATGACAGTAAGTAGACACATTCCCTGTCCACAGAAGACGAGTTTGGAGTCTAGAGGATCAGCTTAGTTCCTGGCTAGCGGTGTCTCTGGCTTCACTGGGGATTTCGGTTTCAATTTCCAAAACTCAATCCCTGTACCTGTATCTAATATAGTTTCCCCAGTGGTTTGATCTGCCTTGCTCCCCTTAGAGACACCCCCGATTCATTTAGGTGGGTTTACTTGGACTGTTTCTCTCTCAATCTCTTCTCTTCTTTTAATCCATTTGAGAACCCGGGCTTCCTCGGAGGAAATGAAAATCGGTGGTTGTTTATTTCCTTTAATGAGCTGGCTGTCCCTCTCCTCTCTGTTGAAAATCTGAGATGAGATGAGACACTGACAATGTGACTGAGCAATTTAGATCAGACCCTAAAGATCATGTGTTGGAATTCTCTTTGTTGTATTTCAAGAGGCCCTCTATCGTGTTGAAAACTTCTGGAGACAGAGTCATTTGTTTTTCTTTCCCCTTCCGCCGTCTCCTCTCCTCCCTTCTTTCTCTTTTCTTCCCTTTGCTTCCTCTTCCACTCCCTCTCTGTCCTTTCTCTTCACATCCTTCCCTTCCTTTTCTCTATCCCTCCTCTTTCTCTTCTTTTTCTCTTGCCCTCTTCCCTCTTCCCCTCTTCCCAGCTTCCTCTCTCATTCTTTGCTTTTCTCTTCTCCTTATGACCCTCCGTCACTTACCCTCCCTTCTCCCCATTTCATACTCCTACTTCCATCCCCCCCACCTCTTCCCTCTCCCTCCTTCCTCTTTTCACCCTCCCCCTTGATTGTAGGTAGCTACCAGCCAGACTGTTTTCAGGCAAGGATTTTTGTTGTCGTTTAAGATTTAGGGTGCCCCTACGATTCTTGGATCAACGAACGTGTCCCCACTCAACCCTCCTGGTCCTAGCACACTTCAAGTGGGGTCGGAACACGGTTGGGAATAAGAAGGAATGAAGTGGTATTTCCTGGCTGCTGACTCCGGGCAGAGCACCACACTGAGCCCTTGGGACAGTCCAAGAGAATTAGTAGACAGACATAATCCCTGTCCTCAGGAGGTTTACCCTCTAATGTGTGCAGAGCGTTACGTGGCCTAGTGGGAAGAGCACGGTCCCGCGAGTCAGAAGGACCTGCGTTCTAATTCTAGCTCCCCCGTTTGTCTGCCGTGTCACTTCCCTTCTCTGGTCCTCGGTTACCTCACCTGTAAAATGAGGATTAGGACTGTGAAGCCCCACGTGAGACGGGGACTGTGGCCACCCTGATGATTTTATACCTACTACGGCGCTTCGAACAACGCTTGACACAGAGCAAGTGCTTAACAAATACTATCATCATCATCACCTTAACTGCTTAGCCCTTTGGAGAGTCCAATATAGTAGACGTGATCCCTGCCCTCCGGGAATTTGCTGTCTACGGTTTGCGGAGCACCGAATGAGCCCTTGGGAGTGTCCAGTCGAGTCAGTGGACGTGATCCCTGCCTTCAGGAAACTTCCGGTCCACTGTGTGTAATGATAATCATGATGGTATTTGTTAAGCGCTCACTATGTGTCGAGCACTCTTCTAAGCACTGGGGTAGATAAAAGGTAATAAGGTTGGCCCTCGTGGGGCTCACCGTCTCAATCCCCATTTAACAGGCGAGGTACCTGAGGCACAGAGAAGTTAAGTGACCTGCCCAAAGTCACCCGGCTGGCAAGTGGCGGAGCTGTGCACGCAGTCAGCGCTCAGTAAATACGATTGAGTGAAGTGTACGATACCACAGTATAGTCGACCCTTTCTCGGTCAGGGAGTAACCTTATAAGAACATTGTTAAATAATCAGAAATGCATTTCAACCTTTTCAACAGCCTTCGAAATTGTTCTGTCACCAGGGGACGTTTGTAGCACTCATTGTGAATATTTGACATGTGGCCTTCATTCATTATTTATTTTAATGAATTGATTTAGCACCCGGTGAAAGAAGTCGGTTAAGAAATTGAGAGTATTCAGATTTTTAACCTTAGTGTGTGCTTAAGCAACTTTTACAGAAATGTTATACTCCCTACCCTGATTTTTATTTCACATCATTTTAAAAGTTTGCAAACCTCAAAATTTATTTCCTCTCGAGATTTTTAATGTGGCTGCCTTAAAGGTCCTAACCAAAATGGGTAACCATTTTCCATAAATCATCAATTCCTTACCAATATAATGTTTAAAAAGTGTAATATTCCTAACTATTTCTTTATTATAATAGTAATAATAACAGCTGTATTTATAATGTGAAGCACCTTGGCTTAGTGGAAAGAGCATGGGCTTGGGAGTCAGAGATTGTGGGTTTGAATCCCGGCTCTGCCGCCTGCCAGCTGTGTGACTTTAGGCAAGTCACTTAACTTCTCTGTGCGTCCGTTACCTCACCTGTAAAATGGGGGCTAATAATAACAGTAATAATATCAATAATGTTGGTAGTTGTTCAGCACTTACTATGTGCCGAGCACCGTCCCAAGCGCTGGGGTAGATACGGGGTAGTCGGGTTGTCCCACGTGAGGCTCACAGTCTTAATCCCCATTTTACAGATGAGGTAATTGAGGCACCGAGAAATTAAGTGACTTGCCCAAAGTCACACAGCTGACATGGGGTGGAGCCGGAATTAGAACCCAAGACCCCTGACTCCTAAGCCTGTGCCATTTCCACTGAGCCACGTTGCTTCTAAGACTAAGACTGTGAGCCCCACTTGGGACAACCTGATAACCTCGCATCTACCCCAGTGCTTAGAAGAGTGCTTGGCACATAGTAAGCGCTTAACAAATACCACTATTATTATCATTTATTATATTATTAAAGCACTATGTGTTAAGACCCGGATAGAGTCAAGATACTCAGAATGGACCCAAGCCCCCATCCCACACGGCAAAGGAGACAGATTTCATGGCTTTTCCCCACTAGATAGTAAGCCCCTTGAAGGCAGAGATCATATCTACATACTTTATCGTACTCTCCAAAGCTACAGTCCTTTGCGCACAGTAAGCGCTCAATAAATAACACCGATTGACTGAGGAAACCGAGGCTCAAAGTAAACGACTTGCCTAAGGCCACACAGCCAGGGTTAGAACCCAGGTCTCCCGAATCTCGGCCCCGCGCCTCCGCCACCAAACCCTGTGCTCTGTTTCCTTTTAAGTGTCCCGGGCCCCTAATCGGGACTTGCTTCTCCTTTCCTCCAGACTAGAGGAAGAAAAGAATATCTTGTCGGAATTTGGAGACGACTTAAAGGAATTTGTTTCGTGGCTGGAGGAGTCCGAGAGTATTGTTGCTCTTCCCCTGGAACCCGGCAATGAAGAGCAGCTCGCCGAAGCCCTTGGGAAAGTGAAGGTATCTGCTTGCCTCTTTCCCCAGAGTCCTGCCTAGTTCAGGTCCATCCAGCTGGACCTCTGGGCTGGGTTGTTCCCTGCATTTCTGCCCCGAGACACCCTTCCCTCGTCCTCGCCCGTCCCGCCGTCGACCCCCGGCCCACGTCCTACCTCTGCCCTGGAACGCGCCTCCCTCCTCACATCTGCCAAACTATCACACGTCCCCCCCGCCCCCCCTTCAGAGCCCTACCGAAAGCCGACCGCCTCCAGGAGGCCTTTCCAGACTGAGCCCCTTTTCCTCTGCCCCTCCTCCCATCCCGGCCCACAGCACTTGAATATATATGTACGTACTTATTATCCCGTTTATTTTATAAATGCTGGGTATATATGCATAATTCTATTTATTTATATTGAGGTTATTGACGCCTGTTTACTTGCTTTGTTTTGGTTTGCTGTCTGTCTCCCCCCTTCTAGACCGTGAGCCACTTGGGGCTCCAATCTTAATCCCCATTTTACAGCTGACGTGAATGAGGCCCAGAAAAGTTAAGTGATTTGCCCAAGGTCTTTCTGCAGGCCAGGGGCAGAACTGGGATTAGAACCCAGATCCTCCTGACCCCCAGGCCCAATCGCTACCCAATAAACCACACCGCTTCTCATGTCGCGGTATTCTTTCGTTTCAGTCACGTGTGGAGGAGCTGCCTCCACGGCAGGAAATCCTGAAAAAGTTAAACGTAACAGGAAAGGGTGCCCTCACCAGTGTGGCCACCCCTCCGGGAGAGCAAGACCAGCTGGACAGTCAGCTCCAAGCCGCCAACCTCCGTTGGACTCAGGTCAGCCCGCTGTGGCAGCTCTTGGCCCCCGACGGGGTGCCGTCGCTGCTGTTTTGGGGACCTTGGGAGGGCTGGCTCGGACACGGTGTGGTTCACGCAGAGGGGGGCGGATGGACGCGGGAGCGTGAGACGATGTATCCTGCGACGGCCCCCGTCGTGACTTTGGAAGGAAGAGCCGGAGGGGCGACTGGGGCCAACCGTCGGCTGTTGAGCTACTGGCTGTTATGTGCCAGGCACCGTGCTAAGTGCTGGGGTAGGTACCCAGACCCTGTCCCACATAAGGCTCACAGTCTCAGTCCCCATTTTACAGATGAGGAAACGGAGACACAGAAAAGTGAAATGACTCGCCTGAGTTCACACAGCAAGCAAGTGGCGGTGGAGCTGGGTTTAGAGCTCAGCTCCTTCTGACTCCCAGGTCCGGGCTGTAGTCACTAGGTCACGCCGCTGGGTCAGAGGTCTTTCTTACTGCCCCATGTTTGTCTTCAGAACAGATGCTTCTCTACCAGCAGGAGATTGCATGATTTAGAGTGGAGTTCAATTAATGGTGGCCATTTAATATTTTAACCAAATATTTAACCAAACGTAGGACCGGTAAATTCGCATCATCTGTAACCTGTAAGCGTATTATGGGCAGGGATCATCTCTACCTCATGGTGCCTCAAGTAAGCACCCAATACCTATTTTCGATTGACTGAAGAGTGGAGTGACGGCAGGCCCTTCTGGATACGGTCTCACCGCCAATCGTCGGTATTTACTGAGTGCTTAATGTGTGCGGGGCACGGAATTGGGCTCTTGGGAAAATACAGTAAAATGGAGTTGGTGGACAAGTGTATTGGATGGCAGGTTTAGGAAGAATGATGATAATTGTGAATTTTAAGTACTTGAGATGTTCCAAGCACTCCTTTAAGCATTAGGGTAGATACGGCATAATTCACTCAGACACAGTCTCTGTCCCACGTGGATCTCGCAGAATTAATAAGAAGAGAAATAGATATTTAGTGCCCATTTTGCCGATGAGAAAAGAATAATAACGATGGCGTCTGTTAAGCGCTTACTATGTGCAAAACACCGTTCTAAGTCTGTTTCCTACCCACATGGAGACCTGAGCGCTCAGTAGGGTGTCACCGCTGGTCAGCACTCCAAACCGGCCGAGGCGTAGGCCGGGACATTCATTCATTCGATCATGCACATTGAGCGCTTACTGTGTGCAGAGCACTGTCCTAAACACTTGGGCGGAAGCACAATACAACGATAAACAGACACATTCCCTGCCCCCAATAAGCTCACGTTGCCTGGCAGAGAGGGTCAGCCTTTTAGGGGACGATACGCCCAAAAGCCGGGTCCCTGTCCACCTGGAGTCAGTGGGCAGGGATTGTCTCTATCTGTTGCCGAACTGTCCATTCCAAGCGCTTGGTACAGTGCTCTGCACATAGTAAGCGCTCAATGAATGCTATTGAATGAATCAAAGCAAGTGACCCGTCTGGAGCAGTGGGTCCCCACGGCAGGGCTCACCTGTTCGGGAAACCTCTCCAAAATACCACAGAACATCAGTCTCCTCACCTGCAGGGATGGGGGCGGGGGGGGGTGGTCACTTTGCACCGGCTCTCGACCCAGCCCGCGTCTCCAACCGACTCTGGGCACTCAATAAATTGCCGCTGCTACGACTCTGCAACCAATAGGCTCCCCGCTACACTGGTGGACACAGAGTAGATACTGAGCACAGTATCTGGCCAAGGTAGATACTTCAGGTGACGCTTTACCCAAGACGGAGTCTAGAACAGAATTTTTCCCAAGTAGGGCCCCAGTAGAGCAGTCCACGCGTATTCGTTTCTTGACAGATGCCGTTGTTGATGGTGAAGGAAGTGGGATAGCAATGAAAGAGGTCTGCTCTTCCGTAACATTAAGCTTCTTCCGTTTCCAAATGAACATCTGAATGTTTCAGCTTGATCGTTATATTTTATCAATTCACCGATCCCAGTCCTGAGCTTGTACATCAGCTGGCTGTGGTGAAATCCATACCTTAGATTTGTTAGATGACTTACGCTAACTCCTAGGGAGTATTTCCCAAGGAAAAAAAGATGCAGCCTTGTCTGCTCAATGTTGTGTTTTCTAATAGGAAAAAATACTATGTATGGAAATAAGTCTTTCAAAACAGTAAAAGAAGAAGAAGAGCTTGTTTTCACAGAACTCCATTGTCCTTTAGAGCAGAAAATTCTGTTCGGGCTCTTGAAACTAGGCACTGCTTTGGAAATCTGCATTGATTTGGAAATTTGCTTTTCTCCAAAAGAGAGTTTCCATTCCATTGGCTGAACTCATATTGCTTTTTTTGTCAGAGTTATATCTTGAGAGTTCTATGAGCACCTCAGAAAAGGTGTATAACAATTCTGAATATTTATAACAATTCTGAATATTCTTCAAGTAATTATCTGGAATATATTTTGCTAACTTCTTTTATTTTCCCTCTATAATATTGCTTTGACTTAATTTGACAGGGTGCTTCATAAATATTCATTCTTTAAAATAAATTAAGCAGGCTTTGTGCTAAAGTCAATATTGAGTTTGCTAATGAAAATAGTTAAGTTAATTAACTAACTGGCAACCCTAACTGAACCTCTCCGAAGTTATTTCCCATAGTGATGGTTTGTCATGAAGAAATGATGCATGAAAATCCAATACTTTTTATACTCTCTTGTTCTCACCCTTTAAATTGGCACTTAACGTGTTACAACCTGTTGGAGGAAATGTAATTACGGGATCACCACGCTTTGTGGCTAGGTAAAAGATAAAGACCTATGGAATTAAGTCAGTGTATCGACTCTCATTTGGAAAGAGGAAAGGGAGGCTGCTGGAAGAGGACGGTGCAGATGTCGCAGTTTGCCGAGCGACAGAAAAGCAAGAAATAGTCTGCAAGGACTGGGACACCCGACTGTATCTTAAGTGCTGTGCGAACAGCTGAGGGAAGCCAATAAAGGAATCTGAGAACTGATCTCTGCTCCAGGGTTTACAATCTACTGGTGAATCTCGCTCCCTCTCCCTTACTCTCTTTCTCTCCCTCCCTTTATCCCCCTTTATCCCCCGTCTCTTACTCTCTCCCTCTCCCTTTCTCCCTATCTCTCTCACTCTTTCACCCCCAACCCCAGTGTAAGAAATACCTGGGCAGAAGCCATCGGCAAATGAAGAGAGGGAGAGCCGGGGATCTCTGAAGACAATATTCCACGACTGACTAGTGATAAACAGGAGGAAGAGGTTTGATCGGTGGAAGCCGAGAAAACATCGCCCGAGTTGGCCAGAGAGGGTCACTGGTAACCTCAGTGAGAGGGCTGTAAGTGGAGGAGTCAGGACAGACTGTTGGTCGCTAAGAATGCCGATGGTTGGGATTTGTGGAGAGAGGAGAGGAAGAGGTAGAGAACCAGAGTTAAGCAGTACACTCAAGGTGCAGAGGTATGAATGGTAGAGGGTGAGAGAGAAAGAGAGATCGAGGCAGAAAGCTAAGTAGATCGTGTTGTTTCCCCTTTTCCAAAAAAACAGGCTTATTCTCCTCTGTAGACTGTAAGCTCCCTGTGGCCGGGGATCACGTTTACCAACATTGTTGGATGGTACTTGGCCAAATGCTTTATACGGTGTTCTGCACAAATTAAGCGCTCAATAATGCCGTTGAATGACAGGCCAATCCCTAACCGTTGAGCCCTCTCCCACCTTCTGTGCTGAACGGTAGACTGCGATTAACTTCCACTCAACAGACCTAGTGGAAAGAACACGGGCCCGGGAGTTGGGGTTCCGCATCCTGAATCCGGCTCTGCACCAGCCTGCTTGGTCTGGGCCTCCATTTCTCATCTGTAAAATGGGAATTCGGTGTCTGTTCCCCTCCTGTTTAGACTGTGAGTCCCCATGGGACCGGGACTTTGCCCAACCTCATTACCTTCTATCTATCCCAGCGCTTGGTAGGGTGCTTAACAAATCCCATAGTTATACAGAAAGAACTTTCTTTGCCGATCCCTAACTGTACCCTCATGTGGTGTCCTGAATAATGATAATAGTAATGATTGAGGGCATCTGTTATGTGCTTACTATGCGATAAGCAGTGTTTTAAGCACTGGGGTAGGTACAAGCTAATCAGGCTAGATACCCTCCCTGTCCCGCATGGGGCCCACCATCTTAACCCCCCATTTTACAGATGAGGGAACTGAGGTGCAGAAAGGTGCCGTGACTTACCCAGGGTCACTCAACAGGAAAATGGCAGAGCTGGGATTAGAACCCAGGTTATTCTAATGGGCTGGATTCTCTGGGCTCGTTCTGAATCACAGTTTTCTATGAGGCATGGGGATAGAATACTTCAAATTCAGCCAGGACATAACCTGGCTCAGCAATGGGTTTGTTGGATGGTCAGGAGTCATGCAAGGGACATCTGCCACCCGCCCCCCCCCCCACTCAATGTGAACTACAGAAAATGACCAAAAGCATGTGGAAGGCCCATTTGTAGTATATTTGGTTCCTTTCGTCTATAACGAAGAATAACATTTGCCATGATAAAGTTATTCTCATAGGTGAAGGCCAGAGAAATGGGATTTCTGAGTGATTTTTTGCTCCTGGTTTCAATTTAAGAATAATAATTATGGGGGTTTTTTAAGCGTGTACTCCGTGCCAACTATTGTTCTAAACTCTGAGGTAGATACGAGTTAATCATGTTGGACATAGTCTCTATCCCTCGTGGGTCTCACACTTTTAATCCCCATTTTACAGATGAAGTAACTGAGGGCGGAGAAGTAAAGTGACTTGTCCAAGGGTAAACAGCAGACAAGCGGTGGAGCTGGGATTAGAGCCCAGTTCCTTCTGACTTCCAGGCCCATGGTCTATCTGCCAGGCCGTGCGGCCTCTCATTATTTGGGAGAACAATTCGCCCTAAATCCAAATCTGAGTACCGGCGGGCGAATCGATGGTGACCATCCACTGTCCAAAGAGTTCTGATCTTCTTTACAATCTAATCTCTCACCAGTTTGCAAATTTAGTCTTTCAAATACTCACCGTAGAGCGTCAGCTCCTCCAGGGCAGGTATCGAGTCTGTTTAGTCAGTTGGACCCTCCCAACCACCTATTCTCTGTACACAGTCAGCGCTTAAAATCGATCAGCGATATTTATTTGGTCATTTTTCTTCAAGAACTTTTAAGTATGCCAGGGTTAAATAGGAAGTACCGTTAAGGTTGAGACACCTTACCTCCCTCTTTCATCCACCCACTACTCTCTGTATTTGATTCCAGGTAAACACTTTATTGTCCCCCAAACAAAATCATTTTGAACAAGGTCGGAAAATTGCCAATTCTCAAGCAACTTTTCATTTAGACGTATCCTGCCTCATTTGGTTCTATTATGTCAAATACTGACTGTTCTTTTTCTCTTCTCTGAAGTAGTTTCGGTGAGTACAGCAATTTGGGTTGCAATTAGTGAGGAGGAGCTGAAGTTTGAAGATGTCTGGGATTGGGATGGCCGTGAAGTATTTGTGGGGCTCAGCCCGATCCCTGGGGTCTCGGCCTACTCCCGGCTCTGGGACCGGCCCGTTTGCTGGGCGGTGGTCCTGCTCCTCAAATACCACCCCCTGAAACCACCCCTAGTCCCCATCAGAGCTAGAAGACCTCCCTAAACCCCTGAAATTGCACACTGGGCTCAAAACCGACTTTCCAAGTATGACAACACCCTAAAACTGGATGTTAGGGGTGGGAGGGTTGTGTCTTCCTCCCTCCGTCTCTGCCCCCTTGAACCAGCTCTAACCACAAGTCACTCTGGCACCAGTGCAAAAATCTCACCGTATCAAAGACCTTCAAGCACTCTGGCTTTATGATAGACCCTCTCGGGGAGTCTTAATTCGTAGACACTCTCCCCGCCAAGAAGGTGAGAAGGTGGAAGAGCTTGATCACTTAGTCTGTTAATGATTTTAAGGGCCCTAATGCCACTTTGCTGGGAATGTTTTTCAACCGATCGATAGTATTTATTGAATGCCTACTGTGTGAAGAGTCCAGTAATGACAAGTTGGGAGATAATAATTGTGGTATCTGTTAAGCACTTACTATGTGCCAAGCCCTGTTCTAAGCGTTGAGGTAGATACAGATTAATCAGATCGGGGCTTACAAATTTAATCCCCATTTTACAGATGAGGGAACTGAGGCACTGAGAGGTAAAGTGACTTGCCCAAGGTCACGCAGCAGAAATGTGGCAGATCTGGGCTTAGAACGCACATCCTTTGCCCTCCAGGCCTGCACTCTTTCGGTACAGTCGGAAGACACGATCCCTGTCCTCGAGAAGCGGACAGTTGACCTGGAGGTAACGCCTAAGATCCCTCTCAGGATCCCATCTGGAGAGTTGCCAGTACTCTACCGGTCTCATCTTTGTGTGAGAGAGTCAAGCAGGGGCATACCCCTTCCATTTCTAGCTTGGGCAGCAGCTAGCAATGGAAGACAAAAAGCTACAAGTGAAAACTAACCTGTGCCGGGCAGCAGCGGCACGGGAGAGAGTCGAGGGCGGAGACCCAAGATCAGTGCGCGGGAGGCGTCAGCGGTAAACCACTTCCTTATTTTTACCAAGAAAACTCTGTGGATACGCCATCGAAACAATCGCGGATGGAGGTGGGGAGTTCTGGGAGACGTGTGTCCGTGGAGCGTTACGGGTTGGAGACGTCTTGACAGCATTAGACGATATAAGAACTTGTGAGACTGCTAGAGAAGCCGAAGATGACGGCCTCTGGACTGCTCGGATACCATTCGAACAGCCGGTAGAGCAATGGGAATAGAGGCTTGAGACTCATTTGCTTCGTGGCTATATGAGGGTCTATTCACTCATTCATTCAGTCATATTTATTGAGCGCTTACTGTGTGCGGAGTACGGTACGAAGAGCCCGGCGGGTACAGTTTGGCAACAAATAGAGACAATCCCTACCCAACGACGAGCTCACAGTCTAGAAGAGGGGAAACAGATGACAAAACAAAGTAAAACACCTAGACAGGCTTCAATGGCATCAGGAGAAATAGATAGAATTATAGATATAGACACATCATTAATAAAATAAATAGAATAATAAATTCGTCCCTAGCGGAGCCCCGTCTCAACGGCGGACAGACTGGGCGGGCTGAAGGGTGGAGCAGGAAGGGAGGGAGGCAGCAGGGGCCAGCGGTGTGGCTCGAGGTGGGGGAGACCCGTCGGTGCGACGGGGAGCCGGCCTCGGCCGCCGGCACTGTGGGAGGGGGTCGCTCCCGGCCACTCGCTGGTCACTGGAAGCAGCGTGGCCTAGTGCCTAGAGCACGGGCCTGGGAGTCAGAAGGTCATGGGTTCTAATCCCGGCTCCGCCCCTTGTCTGCTCTGTGACCCGGGGCGAGTCACTTCACTTTCCTGAGCCTCAGTTACCTCATCTTTAAAATGGGGATTGAGACTGTGAGCCCCAGGTGGGAGAGGAACTGTGGCCAACCTGATTTGCTTGTATCCACCCAACTGTTTAGTAGCGGGCATATAGTAAGCGCTAACAAATGCTATAGTAATAATAATTCTGCTCCCCCCGACCCGCCTGCTCTGGAATAGCCGGAGGGCAGAGAGTTTTGGAGTCTCTGGACTGCGAGCTTATTGTAGACAGCAGTGTGTCTATTGTTATGTGGTACTCTCCCAAGCGCTTAATACAGTACCCGGCACTCTAAAAGTGCTCAATAAATACAATTGAATGAATGAATGAATGAATGAAAGAATGCATCTCTCTCTGCCCGTGTCTGTGTACCTATGATACTTTAGGTTAATAGAAATGGGTGCTGAAAGTGCCGTGGTTTACGTGATCATCCATTAATTTACTCAATTTATCAAATATTATTTGCCCCCTTTTCAAGCAACTTTTGAAGCTTCGGAGAAGCGGTGAGGCTTGGCGGATAGAGCACGGGCCTGGGAGTCATAAGGAATTTCTACTGTGTACCTGGAACGTAGGGAGCACGTGACAGTTACCGTTAAAAAAAATAGTTCTACCTTTTCCGATCAAAGTCTAATTTTTATTTTGGTGGCAGCTTAACCCTTCTATTTAGCCTAGTAATGGGATTTTAAGGATTGCATATTTGAGAGTATAGGGTTATTTTCACTGGTCTCTTCATTCAAGTGAGCAAAATTCATTTTTTTCTCATTAATATTGCCCCGGACAATTTTGGTAGCTCTGAAGTGGGTCTGGTGGGAGTGGTCGTCTCAAGTCCAGCAGGATGAACAGGAAGCAGAGACTGCGTTTTCCTTTTCCGGACTGGTCCCCTCCATTCTTGGACTTCAGGGAAAAGCTGGAGCATCCATGCCAAGAGCCGCTGAGCAGAGTAATCCAAGCAGAGGCCCCCGTGATCCGGCCAGTATGCTACCTGCACACTCCCGTTAGCTCCGTGGAGCAGGTTATCCATTTCTGGAAGCTCACGATGTGCTAGGGAAAGAGGCAGGTTCACGGTCGCAAGTCTCCATTTTCCCCTTTTAATTCATCGGTGTTGTCATGGAAACCATCGGTGCATTTCTGTCTCCCGTGGATTTAGATTTATTGTCTTCTGTAAATGATTCATCATTAGGGACTCGTAGGGTGGAATCCATCTCTGGTACTGCGTAATCGGAAAGCCGCAGGAGCAGCCAACTCAGTGATGCGGCGGGAGAAGCAGCGTGGCCTAGTAGAAGGAGCACAGATGTGGGAGTCGGAGGACCTGGGTGCTAATCCCAGCTCCGCGACTTATCTGCTGTGTGACCTTGGGGGAGTCATTCACTTTTCTTTGGGCCGCAGTTACTTCATCTGTAAAATGAGGATTAAGATGGGGACAGGGACGGGGCCAGGGACTGTGTCCAACATGATTTTCATCTGTCTACCCCAGCACATAGTCCAGAGCCTGGCAAATAGTAGATGCTTGATAAGCGGCATTAAAAATAAAAAAATGGTGTGTAACCCAAAGGGGAATTCATCGTTTTACATCTCTCAGCGACCTGCCATATTGCCCCATCAGAAATGGAAGCTGGGGGCCAGGGGAGAGGTCTGAGGAGCCCCCAGAGCCTCATAGTGAAATGCCCAGGTGGATTTAGGCACCCTGGCCTATCAGGCAGCCCGTGGAGGGAAGCAGAAGGACACCAAAATTCAGACCTGCAGATCACCTTTCCCTTCATCTCGTTGGACTGATAGTCGGGAGACCCTAAATTCAGACCTGCAGATCACCTTGGCCTTCATCTCGTTGGACCCGTAACCGGAAGACAAGGTTGTAATCCTTGCCCGACACTGACCTACTCTGGGAGACCTTGAGCAAATCTCTTAACCTCTCGAGGCCGCGGTTTCGTTTGTAAATTAGGGATAAGATTCCCGGGTTCCTTCTCTCTTTGACCGTGAGCCTCACGTGTCACAGGGACTGGGTGTGATACTTTTATCTTGTATCTATATACCCTAGTGCCTAGCACAGCGCTTGACCTGTAGTTAACGCTTAAACACCATCATTATTACTCAGAAAATATTTTAATCATATTTTTTCCCTTCCAGGTTTCCCAAGATTTGCCTGAGAAACAGAAAGAAATTGAGCTTCTGCTGAAAAGCTTTGGGCAATTCGAAGACCAGTTAAATCAGCTGACAGAGTGGCTCTCCCCTTTAAAGAGCCGATTGGAGTTTTATCACCAAACCGGCCAAGCCGAAGCCCCGGACATTAAGGTGACTTTGTTTATCTTTTCATGATGTTGCAATGTTTCATTCATTCAGCTGTAGCTGTTACCTCAGGCCGGACAGTAAAAATTCTTAAAAGTTACAATTCTTTTATTCTGAAATTCTCTATTCTAAAAGTTAAAAAGTAAAAAGTTAAAATTCTTGCCGGGTCCCGATTTTTCCAGTTCCTTAGAGTATCACCTTCCCCTCCCACCATCTTTCTTTCCTCCGCTCTTTTCCTCTTTGTGCCTAGAGGCCTCATCTTTTCTTAGTCACACACGGTCAGATCCTCACTCCCGTGCCTATATCCCTGTTGTTGATTATTGGGTGATGTACCGAGTCTGTTGATTTGGAAGACCTTCCCGGTGGAGTGGAAGCATCTTTTCAATCTCCTGATCTATACTCCAGCATGAATACCTAGAAAAAAATTGGCTAGACAATACCCCCAACCGTGCATCCCTTCCTTACTGCCTAGACAATGGGATATGGATCAGAAGAAGCACCCTTGGCTTGACTCCAGTTTAAGCGGTCACCTCTCAATATTCTATGTTTTGTTTTCTCTTCTAACAGTCAATCATTCAGTGCTATTTATTGAGCATTTACTGGGCAGATTACTGTACTAAATGCCTGGGAAAGTATAGTTCGACAGATTGGTAGACCCCATCCCTGCCCACAAGGAGTCAGACAGTCAGTGGTATTTACTGAGTGTTTACTGTGTGCAGAACACTGTACTAAGCACATGAGAGAGTTACAATATAACAATAATAATAATAATAATGTTGGTATTTGTTAGGCACTTACTATGTGCAGAGCACTGTTCTAAGCACCGGCGTAGATACAGGGTAATCAGGTTGTCCCACGTGAGGCTCACGGTTAATCCCCATTTTACAGACGAGGTAACTGAGGCACAGAGAAGTTAAGTGACTCGCCCACAGTCACACAGCTGACAAGCGGCAGAGCCGGGAGTCGAACCCATGACCTCTGACTCCGAAGCCCAGGCTCTCTTCACTGCGCCCCGCTGCTTCCCCGATGCACTGTAACAATGTAACAGACATTCCCGCAACACAACAGACTTACAGTCGAGAGGATGACCTTACGATTTAGAGGAGCTTACAGACATTAAAATTGACCAGGCATAGGGGAAATGCTTGAGTATGAGGATATTTCATTTGTTCTGTGGAACTGGGGTGAGTATCAAAGTGCTTAAAGGGGCCACAGCCGGGTTCATAGTCTGTGCAGAGGGGAGGGCGGATAGGGAAAATGAAGGACTTAGTCTGGGAAGACCTCTTGGAAGAGATGGGATTTTAGCAGGGTTTTGAAGGTGGGGAGAGTGGCCGACTCTGAAAGGAGAGGGAACCCCACGCCGCTGGGAGAAGATGGTCAAGGGGTCGATGGTGGGGTAGATGAGATTGAGGTACTGGTTGGTATTGGAGGAGCGGAGTGTGTGAGTTGGTTTGAGGTAGGAAATGTGCGAAGCAAAATTCATTCATTCAGTAGTATTTATTGAGCGCTTACTGTGTGCAGAGCACTGTACTAAGCGCTTGGAATGTGAGCAGATTCTGGCAAATGAAGTTCTTGGGCAGCAGATGTTGTACGCTGTACTTCCCGTCGGTGCCACCGGCCCTCGATTCTCCTGTGCCAGGGCCAGGACGGT
Organism: Ornithorhynchus anatinus; assembly: GCF_004115215.2. Taxonomy (NCBI): domain Eukaryota; kingdom Metazoa; phylum Chordata; class Mammalia; order Monotremata; family Ornithorhynchidae; genus Ornithorhynchus; species Ornithorhynchus anatinus. The sequence goes on along the minus strand of NC_041742.1, from coordinate 13,043,229 downwards.
TCCATCTAGGTCGGCTTCCGCAGTTTCCCTTCGTCGGGAATGACTAACTTAGTTTGAAGTCTGGTGTCCTTTTGCACTTGTTTTTCCCATGGCTGGTTTCCCTAAATCCTGTATTTTCCTTTTGTTTAATATTCTACTTGTCATGGCTGTAGGTGACTGAGAATGAGAGACAGAGACAGAGAAATTGAGTTGTAGAATTTCACTTAAGAATGACTCCTTGTAGAGACTAGATGAGGAATTTAGAGCCTCAGCTAATTTAACTGGACCTCAGTATGTTAAGAAAAGCACACTAATTTTTCTAAACACAGTTATCCACATGACTGACATTTCTTTAAAATAACATATTCACCCATCACATCACTGTGGCGCGGTGCTTCGTAGAAGTTTTCGGATGGAGAAATGATTGGACGAAGGGAAGGAGTTCTCCAAAAGGCAGCCTATGAAAGACAGCAATGGGGAATCTTTTTTCCTCCAGGAAGCTCACTCACTCCCAGCATCTCGACAGCTGGTGGTTAAATGACACAACGGGGTGAATAGAAATGTCTGCAGTGGGGTAGAATGGAACGGGAGAACCGAGAAGCATTTTGGACGAGTAAAGTAGTGGAATGAAGGAATAGAGGGGAGCCAGAGAATCGTCCCGTCTCTTCAGCCGCCGCCTGTAAGGTGACACTGGGGGGGGGGGGGAACGTGTCACCGCTGTCACCGCCCAGGTGTTGAAAAAGGCATCGAAGTGGTGAATATCTGCAGGATGGAGCGTTTCCTTTAGAGCGGAAGCTCCTCGAAGGCAGGGAACGTGGCTGCTGCTTCTGTGGTATTTTTCCAACGCTGAGTATAGAACACTGCATTAAGCGCTCAATACATGGCATTGCTACAACTTCTGTGGTTTCCTCGGACAGCGAGGATCTCTGGAAAATCACCCATTCCTCTCAGACTTCTTTTCCGGGCCCAACGACGTAGATCCATTTCACCTTTCCTCTGGGCCTGATTTAATCTTAACTCATTAGCGGTTCGTAGTCCGGGCTGTTTTTCTTAAAAATGGCCTTTTCCTTTTAAGAGAAAATGAATAATAACGATAACTTGAGAAGTTATTTGGCTATTTATTATTAGCTGCCTTCCCTCTAAATCATTATTGACCCAAAAAGCCAGGTAAGAGAATTTTGAGAGTTTAAGTTTATAGAGTTTGTCAAGTGGGATGACGGGGTCAAAATAAATGAGATGGTTTTCGCTAATAATATACCCAAGAGAATCCAATACAGGCCTGTGGATGAATTATCCTTCACATCATCCCATTGGCGACTTGTCAGAAATAAAAGTGTTAGCTTATCGGCTGGGGGAAGCGAGCAGTAATGCAGAGATATTCGCATTCCATTTCGCAGCTCTCTGGCTCAGTGAGAAGCCGAGACGCGGTGTCATTTCCGAGAAGACCCCGTTTATCATTTGCGGCGGAGGAGGGAGGCTGTGGTGGCATTGGGCCGGGGGGGTGTTGGGGGAGAAGGGCGGTTTCTCTTGAATTTTCAGTGACCGTTCTCTCTCGGATCCTCCAGCGACGTTCCCCCAAACCCTTTTTCCTCCTCTCTGCAAAAAGAAGTGAATCCGTGACGTTATGTGAAGTCTCTAAGGAAATGTTTTAATTTAGCGCTTTAATTGCGGTTGTACAATGAATGCATCGCCTCTTGTGACGGTGCGTTTTTTTCCTTCCCCATTGCCCCCACGGTCCCCAGGACACCGAAGCAGCGGTTCGAGCCAAGCGGCCGGATGTGGAGGGGATCTTGTCCAAGGGGCAGCAGTTATACAAGGACAAACCAGCCAGTCAGCCGGTGAAGGTAACGAAGCCGCCGCAACAGCCCTCCCTGCGCAATGGGCCGCTCTTCCCCGGGTGTGGACGCTCGTCCCTGACGGGGCCCGTTTATGAGATAAAGTCGGGGACTGTCTCGGTGGCGGCAGCCACGGTGTCGCCTGCTATTCAGCTCCCTTCGGAAAGATCCATCAATCCATCGTATTTATTAAGTGCCTACCCTGTGCTGAGCATTGTACCGAGCAGTAGATCTTGGTCTCTTTCTCCATGCTGCGGCATTACGTTGCCACAGATACTCGTTTCTGTCTCGGTGCTCCTCCGCCCCCATGAAATAGTTGTCCATCAACATAGGCGACGATCTTCTTGGCAGCCCTTTGTTCGTCCAGCAGCACCTCCGATGGGGTTTAATGAGTTCAACAACCTGGTATCCGGGGATATGGAAGCAAGCCTGTCTCCCCTCAGAGATGTTCTCTATCCCAGGGGATTCCAACAGGCAAGGAATGCGTTTGGAAGTGGCAGCTAACTGCCGCTTCTCTTCTGAGGGGAAGTTGGCTAGGCAGAGGATAATAATGATAATAATGATAGTATTGGTTAAGCGTTTACCTGGTGCCGAGCACTGTTCTAAGCGCTGGGGGAGATAGGAGATTATCAGGTTGTCCCACTTGGGGCTCGCAGTCTTAATCCCCATTTTACAGATGAGGTGACCGAGGCACAAGACAACATAAGCGACTTGCCCAGAGTCACGCAGCTGACAAGTGGCGGAGCCGGGATTAGAACCCACAACCTCTGACTCCCAAGCCCGGACTCTTTCCACCGAGCCACGCAGCTTCTCTAAGGATATTCGGCCCTCACCCCCTCCGCCAATCCCTCCTCAATCAATCGGTCAATGGTACTTATTGAGCACCTGCTGTGAGCAGAACACTGTACTGAGTGGTTGGGACAGTTCAGTCCAACAGAATACTCCTGCCGGTGTGAAGGGTTGTCGGGGCCAGAACTGGTCAGGGAGAAAGGACAGAGAAGCAGCACCACCCGCGAAGGCATCACTGAGATGGTCTTTTGGAGAAGCAACGTGGTCTAGTGGTTAGAGCACTGGCCTTGGCGTGACAAGAGCCTGCCTTTTAATCCCGGCTTGACCACTGGTCTGCTGCGTGACTTTGGGTAGGTCACTTTGTTTCTCTGTGCCTCAGTTATCTCATCTGGAAAATGGGAAATGAGACCGAACGCCCCACGCGGGGCATGGACGGTGTCCTATCTGATTTGCCTATATCCCAGCGCTTAGTACAGTACCTGGCACGTAGTAAGTGATTAACAAATGGCCACAAGAAAAAAAGACAGAACCTTGTGATCAAGGAAGGACTGGCGCCCCATCGAGCGTTGGGACCCGATAGGACCGGGGCCCTTTCCCGGGAGTCCCGAGCAGCCTCTTTTTAAATAACATAAGCCTCGGGGAGTGTTGTAATAGAAAGGCCAACTCCTCCAACCTCATCTCTGGATCAGAAATGTTTCCTCTCCGGTTTATGGCTAGAATTCCCGAACTACCCAGGGAGAGTTAAACGTTTCTCCCCAGTTCCACCTGTCCCGCTCCTCATATATGCCACACGGTCAGTCGGTCGATCGAATTTATTGAGCGATGACGGGGTGCGGAGGACTGTACTGAGTGCTTCGGAGAGTACGACCTAACAATATAACAGACACATTCCCTGCCCACGAAGCGCTTACGGACTAGAGGCGGGGACAGGGCAGAGGGCGAGCAGACCGGAGGGCGGCCGACTCGGGTGGACCAGCCGAAGCTCGCTCCCATGAGAGCTACGGAACGGCAGCGTCGCGAGTCATCGTAATTACAGTCAATCACAATCTGGGATGTTTCATTTTCCCAACTGTTTTGTTGTTAATTAGCTAAATTAACAAGCCCGCATGTTTTCTAACCAGAACGCTCCAGAGCGCCGAGAGCTCAGGGGAACGGCCCGGAGGCCTGGTGGACCGGCTTGGAAAAATTTCTCCGGAAAAGAGACCACCGATCCTCTCCCGGGAGGCCTGGGCAGGACCGGAAATGGGGAGGGAGAGCGGGCCTGATGCCCGGAGTCTGGTCCCCACGATCGGGAAGCTGGGGGAGACCGTGAGGGACCAGACCTGCAGAGCGGATGGAGCGGGGTGGATGAGATGAGAAAGGGACCTCCCTCCCCCCATGTGGCCCTGGCCCCGGAGGGGACATACAGTGGCCACCCCCAAACTGAAGGGGCACAGACTGTTTACGGGATGAGGACGAAGCGGGGAGTGGGCAGAAATTGCAGAGGGGACCCCGGAGCCCAAGAGGGTGGAGTGGAGTGTTCCGGGCAGCCACCCTTAAGCCCCAGTGTGGGGAAAGGCAGAACAAGCCATGTTCTGTGGTCTCCCCACTTAGGCCTAAATTCCTCATGAGTAGGGAAGGCGTCACTGCTTTATTCTGTATTTCCCAAGTGGATATTAGAGTGCACCGCCCCCAGGGAGTGCTCAGTAAGTGCTTGCACTGCTCCTTATGATAATTACTGGCGTGGCCCCAGATATCCGTGCTCTTTTCCCAAGAGCTTATGAGCGTTCGGGGGACTCTTGTAGTCCAGGTCATCCAGATAGCAAGAGGCAGAGCTGCTCTTCCAACCCGAGTCTTTCAATCCCTGCTCCCCTTTCCCCCTTGGGTGCATGACACATTTTCAAACCCCGAAGAATCTCGGTACCCCTTAGATGCTTTCCTCTCTCACTTGAATTTACAAAGAACCCCGGTACTGAAAGCAACCATTAACTATTTGTAATTATCTTCAAGACAATAGCAGTTTTGAGTTGATTAGCATCCTCTTCTTCATTAATATTTTTCACCCCTTTCTCTACCCTGTGTATTGGTGCTCCGTGTGAGGAGCTACTAACTCAAGGACTGTGACTCCTTAGTTTTCCTCCCTAAGTGTCTGTGTGTCATATGAGCAGTGTCAAGTACATCAGCTCTGTCCCGGAAAGCTGTTAAGCTGTTCGCTGTTGAACTGTTCACTTCCCTGCTGGACCGGAAGCTTCTTGAGGGCAGGAGGTTGTGTCTGCTAATTCTGGGCTACTATCCCGAGGCCTCGCTTCAGTATTCTGTGCACAGCAGATGCTCAGGAAATAGTGTTGGTTTGTTTAGTTTAGGAAAGAGGCAAATCACCTAACAGGGACATCATCAGGCAAGATGAGGCCATCAGGAAGCTGATGGGCGAAGCCAAAAGACGCCAATCACTTGAAACCTGAAATCCTCAGAAAGTCTTAAAACTCCCCTAAACAGACTGAAGTCTCAGTCTGCAAGAAAACTCTCCATTCACTTTGGTTAAGGTGTGGGTTTGGTTAAGGTTGTTAACACATGCCATCATCGTTATCATTATTATGGGAATTTTCCTCTGATAAATTAAGCCATATGACTTTAAGAATGATCTGACCTTTTAATAGTATTTGTTAAATGCTTACTACATGTCCGGCACTTTACTAAGCGCTAGGGTACAGTCAAGGGAATCCATTTGGACACAGCCCAAGTCCCACATGGGGCTCACAGTCTTAATCCCCATATTACTGATGAGCTGAGCCACAGAGAATTGCCCAAGGTCACACAGCAGATGAGTGGTGAAGCTGAGACTAGAACCCAGGTCCTTCTGATTCCCAGGCCTAGTGGTCTGTTCACTAGGTCACACTGCTTCCCTGCTCTGCTCTCCAAAAACCATCCCCTATCCAGATGTCAACAACCGAAATGGCTCTCGGGGCAGATTTCAACACCAAAAGGCAGGGCAGGACACGAAGAAAAAAGTTTTGGACTGTAGTCAATGTGGTAAGATTTAAGCTACACTTTCCTCAACACAGTTACCCTGAGTGGAGCATGGGAGGAGAATGAGTGGCAGAGGAGACCTAAATGGCTGCTCTGCAGAGAGCGGAAATTAGAAAACTCAAAGCGAGGAGGGCAGAGGAGGCATCCTAAGGAATCAGTCAGCCAGGCGGGCAGTCCTACTGATTGAAGGCTTACTGTGTGCAGAGCACTGTATTAAGCGCGTGGGAGAGGACACCAGAACAATTAACGGACACATTTCCTGCCCACAACGAGCTTACGGTACAGAGAGGGAGACAGATGTTAATAGAAATAAATTACAGGTATGTTCATAAGTGATGTGGGGCTAGGACGCGGTCGGGGGGATGAATAAGGGGAGCAAGTCGGAGTGACGCAGAAGGGAGTGGGAGGAGAGGAGGACTTAAGGAAGATCTCTGGGAGGAGAAGTGCTTTCAGTAAGGCTTTGGAGGAGGGGGGAATCAAAGCAATCCTCATGAAGGGCCGCCTCTCAGCTCAACACTGGAAATCAGTTGCCTTGGATAGACCTGTTTGGCGCGCTGCCATCAGGAAGGGAGTAGCTCTCTTCAGGCAAAAGCTGTGGACAGATTAACAGGCGAGGAAGATAAGAAAGTGCCAGATGCTGTGCACATCAAGCGAGATAATACAAGGGATGGAATTTTAGGGTTCCAGATTGATCTTCGCAGTCAAGCACACACCCCTAGGTGAATTTTCCCATCGACGGTATCTTTGAGTCTGAGGGACCACTTGATGTACTGGAGATACTGTGAGCTCCGCGACTCAAGTACCAGGGACTTGTCCACTGGTTTTAGGCCCCGGACCAAATCTGGTTTGTCGTACAGGCCGCCGCCTCGCTCTGGGCTGGGCACCGTTAAGGCCCAGAAAACGGTGACGGGGGCTGTCGGTTGTGGCCCAGAGAGGTGGTTGAGCGAGTGAAGGGACGACGTGAATGAGCCACTCTCATATTTAGATTGGCTCTGATTGGTCGCCAGAGCCAATAATGATTGTAATAATAATGAGTGTAGTCTTGCCAGTGCTCGCTCTCCACTGGCCCCCCCCCCCGTTTCCCGGAAGAACAGAGCATGTGAATGACGCCCAGGTAAACCGTGAGCTAAACGGATTGTTGAAATGTAAAAAATGCATCAAAACAGCCAAACGGCTTTTTGGGTGACGGTCTTGCGTAACCAAGAGCGCTATAATTGTTTATCATTTTCTGTTAAAGAGAAAGTTGGAGCAGCTGAGCTCTGATTGGACGACGGTGGACCGTTGGCTCCAAGAGCTGAGGAGAAAGCCGACGGCGACAACCCTGGGAGTGGTCCCCCCTGGCATCGGTAGGTACAGAGCTTAGCAGCGGCTCTTTCCTTTGCCGACGGGCATCATTCGGCACTTACCGTGTGCCCAGAACGGTGCCCGCCCCCGTCCCAAAATGAGTGAGTCAGAGTGAGTATTTTATCCTCTGTTTCCGCATGAGGATACTGAGTCCCTGAGGAGTCCAAGTGACTTGCCCAAGACCTCCAAGCAAGCTAGTGGCAGTTCTGGGATTCCTAACCAGGGCTCCTGACTTCCAGTCCCGGGCTCTCTCCAATAGGCCACACTGCAGTATCTTAGACAACAGAAAGGATGGGTGCAGACTGGAAAGGGAAGAGGAACGGAGAAGACATCCTGAAGCCAAGTCAGGCAGAGGTTCCATCTCTTTAGCCAGGGACTGTTTGAAACCATTCCCGACTTGGAAGAGAGCCCCTCACGGAATCTTTGCATTTTACAAAACATCGTTGGAGAAGTAGAGTTTTGTCGTTTTTAAAAAGAACAGAAAACCGTGTCGGGGTGAGTAGTTTGGGAGAGACTGTTTCCTTTTGGGTCCTACGGTGGAGGGACCCAGGGGATTCTGGGAAATGTACGAGACTCCCATAAGTGCCGTACAGAGAGGGACGATGTCCCAGAATTTGCATCCGGGAGCATGCTTTTGACAAGAGAATTTTTATCAAGGGGGTGTTCAATGGCTGGTGATGTTATCACTGGATTGTGCACAATTTGTTGGATTTTTTTTTTTAATTCTGTCTTTGGGTGGATGAGACACGGGAAGAGGATCAGGAAGAGAATCCTTTTCACATCGACCAAAGTAACTTCCCTTATCATTGAAGCGCAACTAAAAATCTCCCCTTGATTTTCCCCCCCACTCGGAGCCTACAAAGATCAAAAGATTAAGCCATCCAGGTGGGAACATTGATTCCTAAAGACCTTTTTTTATCTTTCATGCCAACAGAGCATACTAAATAGAAAGCGGTACTAAATTTATCTCTACCGGCGTAGCGAACCATGATTTCTATACTGAGGAAAGGGCCGCGTGGGCACCAGGGTGCCAAAACGGGCCTCTCAGCCTACCTACCCTAAGGTTTTGGCACCCAACACAGCCTTCCCACTGATGTGGTAGAGCGCTAAAGATGTGTGGGTTTTATACTTTGGTCAGTACTTCTACTAATAATAATAATTGTGGTGCTCATTAAACACTTAACGCGTTCCAAGCCCTGTACTGTTCCCTGTGGTATCAAATCACTGGACACAATCCCTGTCCCCCACTGAGTTCCCCATCTAAAGGGGAGGGAGAGTAGGGATCTCTGGGAACCCCAGTATTCCCTTGATTGTGGCGGCCTCACTTCTCTCGAAGAGGAGCAGAGATGCGGTGTGAAAGGAGTGAGGGAATTAAAGGGGAAGTGGGTCATTGGAAAGACGACGACGCTTAAGCTTTCTTGGTTTCGTTTCATTTTTTGATAGTATTTGTTATGCGCTTTCTACATGCCGGGCACCGTTGAAAACATCGGAGTAGATACAAGCCAACCAGGTTTCACACAGTCCCTGTCCCGCGTGGGGCTCACAGCCTTAATCCCCATTTTACAGGTGAGGTAAGGGAGGTACAGAGAAGTGAAGTGATTTGCCCAAGGTTCCGCAGCAGACTAGTGGCAGATCTGGGACTCGAGAGCCGGTCCTTCTGACTCCCAGGCCTGTGCTCTGTCATTCGTTCATTCAAATCATTCATTCATTTATTGAGCGCTTACTGTGTGCAGAGCTCTGTACTGAACGCTTGGAAAGTACAATTCAGCAACAGAGAGAGGCAATCCCTGCCCACACTGGTTGCGTCCTCTAGGCCAGGCTGTTTTCTCCCTCCTCTCCTGTGGAGCGTGCCCAACGGATCTGCTCGTCTGTCGACGGGCTAAGACCTGCCTTACTCGAGTAAAAGATAGGTAAGCTCCTTGTGGGCAGGAACTATATCCACCAAATCGATTGGATCGTACTTTCCCAAGCACTTAATAAAGTGCTCTGTCCATAATAAGCCCTCAGTAAATACCATTAATTGATTGATTGAACGTCAGTGCTATTGCGCTCTACGGAATCGCCCTGAGTAATGGATTGATTTTCCTTGGCAAGGCCAGTTGCCTTTAAAACTTAACGTGTACCTGGGACATGGTTTTGGAGAGCGCGCGAGAGAGTGTGGGGGGGGTGTGTGTACACCTCACAGACAGCCATTTTGGAAGCTGGACCCCTTCCGGCGGTCAGATCCTGCATACGTATGTAATTGTGGCTGAATAGACAGGGATGGGTTTGTCCCATCTGCCCACCTGCGCCTTGGTGCCTCAGCCGTGATAAAGCCTAGGCTGCCAGACATTAACCTCTCACTTGAGTCTTGCCCACGAGGCCTGTCAGGATGCCGCAGCAGTCTCCCCATACTCCTTTGCCCCAAAGAGAAGCCCATCTTCCATTCCCTATCCACCAGGCTGGTCTGCCCACTCCTCTGCTCAAGGAGAACCGCCCCTCTCTTAAAAGCTGCCCACCAGGCGTGTCTGTCCACTGTGGAGATCTCCCACCTCCCTCTGCTCCAGAAGAGCCCAGGCCCCCTCCCCGGTTGGCTACCCTCCAGGCTGGCCCGGCTGCCGCGGTGGCTGCCGGCTGTCCGTTCTGTGTCGCGATGCCTGAGCCTGGACTTCTCGGGGTCTTTATATAAGTGAAGATAAACTCAAAACAATGTGGGGAAATCATGCCGTTCGCGTTTCCAGGTTGGTATTCAGCTTCCGTCCGTGCCGTTTTGGCAGACCTAGCGAAAGGTAATTATCTCAGCATCCTGTAGCTTTAATTTTCCCAAACAATCAGGCCTCCACCGTGAACGATGGAAGCAATTTAAGAGCGCCTCCGCTCTTGGGGTTTGGGGCCGGTGGCCCTGCCGTAAGACGGTTCTTCGGCAGCTGTTTAGCCGAAGGCCCGGCGTTCCATCTCAGGCTCCAGCCCAGCGCCCCTCCGGCCCGTTGCCCAGGTCCTGTGGTCCTGGGTGTCCGTGGCCTTCCTCCCTGCCTCTGGGACATAACCAGCGCCGGGACAGGCCAGAATCCCTCGGGGAGCTGTAACTGTTCCCGGTCCTTGGCTGAGGGGACGCTCTGGCACGGGAACTAAAAGTCGGTGATGGTCCTGGACCCGAAACAAATGCATTGAGAGGAGCCTGCTTCTGAACCGCCCGCGGCCTTTGTCCGACCCGACGGATCTCTCGGGGGACGGGGACCACCCGCTCACAAGTCCGTCCCCCGAAGGATGGGCTGCCCGGGGCACCGCTGCCCACCCTGCTGCTGCCCGCCGCCCTGGGCACGCTACAAACGGTTGCCCTCAGGCTTGTCCCGTCATCGGTTTTAAAGCCTTCAGTCGCCTCGCGCCCTCCTACCTCGCCTCCCGGCTCTCCTACTACAACCCAACCTGCACATTTTTCTCCTCTGATGCCGACCCGCTCGCTTTACCTCCGTCCTTGTCTTTCTCACCGCTGACCTCTCACCCATGTCCTGCCACTGGCCTGTAAACGCCCTCCCTCTTTGATTCTGATTGACACTTATTTTTCCCCCTTTTGAAGCCTTATTGAAGGCCCATTTCCTCCAAGGGATCTTCCCTAACCAAGACCTCCTGTCCTGTTGTTCCGTTCCTTTCTGCGACACCATGACTTGCTCCCTTCATTCATCTCCACCCACGGCACTTACGGACATAGCTGTAATTTTATTTATTTATCTAAATGTCCGTCTCCCCTTCTAGAATGCAAGTTCACTGTGGGCAAGGGCCGTGTCTGTTATATCGATATATTGTTCTCTCCCAAGTTGTTAGTACAGCGCTCTGCACACAGTCAGTGCTAATTAAATACGATCGATCGACTGACCGCCTACTGCATCCGTTCTTCACTTGGTTTTTCAGTGGCCGGCCGGACTCCTCCCGTTGAAGCCCAGACGTTGGTTACTAAGGGAACGACCGTCTCCAAAGGAGAAATGCCATCTTCCCTGCCCCCAGAGATGCCCGCTCTAGCCGACTTCAACCGGGCGTGGGCCGAGCTCACCGACTGGCTGACCTTGCTGGACCAGGTCATCAAAGCCCAGAGGGCGATGGTGGGGGATCCGGAGGACATCGGCGGCCTGATGGTCAAACTGAAGGTACGTGTAGGCCACGCATCCCCTCCCAAGGCTGACCTCTTCCAGAGGACAAGAGAAAGGAGGTCAAGTAGGTCATTTGAAGACTTGAAACAGTGTAGCTTCCCGGATTCTGCCGGCAAAGTGGCGGACCGCCGCTCCAAGTTGGATTTCTCAGCACCCGGGGCCCGGTTTCAGGTGCGTGAAATAAAAAGGGCACGAAGGACGAAAGCGGACAGTTGGGTGCTTTGAACCGGGCCCCTCTTGTTCTCGAGTGTTGAAGTCAGGGCTCCCCGAGGGAGTTTGACGACTGTTGAAATCCCGGCAGCGAGGGTCGAGGGGAACGGTATTCGGACCCCTCCATTGGCGCGCCTGTGGGAATGCCAAAATGCTTGCGTGTCGCCGTCATCTCGACAGCAGAACCAAAGGCCCACCCCGAGATCGTAGAGGAGGAACGGGGAATAACATCTATAGCCCACGTTACAAATGTGACCGATTTCAAAATAAAAGGTGCAGATTTACGGGCTCTCAACCTGAGTCATAAAATCCCCTGAATTTAGTAGAACCTAACATAGCCCCTCTCGATGATTTGCTGCTCGCTTTCCGGTTGTCAAAACTCGTGGTAGCACTGAGCACGAGAAATGTCATGCTCTTTTCCTCAGAGGGTCTCAGGAGTCTTTTATGCCTTTTTAGGAGTCTGTTCCCTGTTCTTGAGTTCTTTGGATGTGACATTTCCATCTTGTCACTCCCGTGGACAGTAGCGCAGGCTCCGTGTTCGTCGGGGTGGTTGAGTTTGTATTCCAAACACTTGTGACTGGTGCTCACATCCATCTCGTGTGCACTTGAGGATGGACCCCCGGAGTTGGTTGGGGGGTGTGTGTGTGTGTGTGTGTGTGAGAGAGAGAGAGAGAGAAAGAGAGAGAGAGAGAGAGGGAAATCTTCCTTTTCCTGATGACGTCTATCCGTCAGCCCCACTCATTCCTCCCTATCCCCCATCCTCACTGGTCCTGCCCCAACTCCTTGAATCTTTCATTACTACAGTTCCCCCATTCCCTGGTACCCCAATCTGCTCTCATGCTCCCCCCCGACTCCTCCTCCCGTGCCCTTTTCCCCTCTCTCCTCTCTCCAGGACGGGCCCATCCTGAGTGTCTTGGAGGTAAAAGCTAGTCTGCAGGTCCCTCCCTGGTCTTCCCACTTGGCTAGGGCTCGTAGCACCTTTTCAGCCACAGAGCTGGATGCGAATCCCAAGGCTCTCTGCTTACTAGGACGGGGCCTCCTCGTTGGTATGGCCTACAGGGGGAGTTGAGGGACGATTGATGTCACCTCCGTGCCTCCCTCTGGGTTTCCGGTCCGACAGACTGACCAGCGCTCCTCGGCACGCGGACGAAAGTTTGAGAGGAGCTGGGGCAGCCTCCGAAGGTGAGTCTGGGACACCCAGCCGTAGAGGAGGCTGGAAAGTGCCCAGCACTGTGGACATTCACCCGCCCTCGGTGCTCATCGTGGCTGACTGCCTGCCCCTTCCCCAAAATGCTGTGGGGTTGAGAGAGGGGTCAATATCAAACGGCACTGATCCGGATGCATGCTGATGCAGAAGGGTGAGGGGCCTGGGAAAAGAAGGCTTAAATGGGGAAGGACGTTCGGATGAGATTTGCCTTTAATAAGACCTTGAAGATGAAGAGAGTGGCGGTCTGGCATAGATGGAGTAGGACGGAGTGCCAGGCCAGAGGGAGGATGTGGGAAAGGGGACGGCGGCAAGATAGACGAGATTGGGGCACAGTGAGTAAGCTGGTCCTAGAGGAGCAGAGTGTGTGGGCCGGGCTGTAGTAGGAGATCAGTGAGGTCAGGTAAGAGTGGGTGAGCTGATTGAGTGCTTTAAATTCAGTTGTTCTTATTGAGTGCTTACTGTGTGCAGAGCGCTTACTAAGCACTTGAAGAGTACAGTATGACAATAAGCAGACAGGTTTCCTGCCCACAACAAGTTTACAGTCTAGAGGGGGAGACGGACATTAATGTAAATAAAGAAATTACTGATACACTCACAAGTGCTTTGGGGCTGGGAGTGCGGATGAATAAAGGGAGCAAGCCAGGATGCTGCTGAAGAAAGTGGGAGAAGAAAAGAGGAGGGCTTGGACACGGAAGGCCTCTCGGAAGAGATGGGCCTTGAATAAGGGTCTGAAGAGGTGGAGAGGAATGGCCGGATTTGAAGAGGGAGGACGTTCAAGGCCAAAGGCAGGACACGGGCGAGGGGGTCAGCGTCGAGATAGAAGCGATCGAGGACCGGTGAGTAGTTTGGCATTAGAGGAGCCAAGTGTGCAGGCTAGGTAGTATATAGGAGAGTAACAAGGTGAGGTAGGAACAGGCAAGGTGATTGAGTGCCATGAAGTCCAGTGGTGAGGAGTTTTTGCTTGTCATAGAGGTGGAGAGGCGACCGCCGGAGGTTCTTGAGGAGTGGGAAAAAAGGTCTTGGGCAGCAGAGTGAAGTGGTCAGAGTTAAAGCCAGTGATGAAGAGTTTCCGTGCAGTGCCGAGGTGGATAGACAACCACTGGAAGTTCTTGAGGAGTAGGGAGACATGGACTGAGAGGTTTTTGTTGTGTTTTCTTTCGATTGTGGTTTTTTGGGTTTTGTTTTGTGTTTTGAAAAATGATTCGGGCAGCAGAGCCAGGTATGGGCTGGAGTTGGGAGGCACAGAATGCATGGAGATCCACAAGTGAGGCAGATGCGCTAGTCCAGGCAGGATGGGATGTATGTTTGGGTCAAAATAATAGCAGTTTGAATGGAAAGGAGAGGTGGTGGAGCGGGTGGAGTTTAGCAATCTTGTGAAGGTAGACCTGACAGGATTTGGTGACAGATGGAAAGTAGGGGTTGAATTTTGTGTTTCTGATGTGTTATGGTAGCTGGCCTAAAAGGAGGAATCCCTCCAGCCTCATGGTCAGTTTTAAACTGGCCAAAGGCCTGAGGTGGAATCCCTTTTGCTTGGAACATTTTGTGGTGGTTACCAGTTCACGTCTTAATGTTGTGTGAGGATACTGGAAACTTAGTTTGGTCACTGATTTTTATGTCGGGAGAATGGCCTTTGTTTAATGGTAAGAATTCAGTCGATCATATTTATTGACTGTTTTTTTTAATGGTATTTCTTAAGCAATTACTATGTGTCAGTCACTGTACTAAGCCCGGGTTGTGTGCAAGCTAATGAGATTGGACACAGTCCCACATGGGGCTTTCAGTCTCAATCCTCATTTAACAGATGAGGTAATAGGCACAGAGACGTGAAGTGGCTTTCCCATGGTCACCCAGCAGAAATATGGCCAAGTCAGAATTAGAAACCAGGGCCTTCTTACTCCCAGGCCCGTGCTCTGTCTCTTAGGCCATGCTGCTTCTCAAGAGCAGAGCACTGTACTGAGCTCCCGGGAAGTAGAGTACACAGGGTTGGCAAACATGTTCCCTGCTCCCAAGGAACTCAAAGCCAGGCAGCCACTAGGAAATGATTGAACAAACTGTATTTTTAGAGAGCCCGCTGATGGATAATGATGTTATTTTCTGTGTGCCTGGTACTTTGATAAGCCCTGGGGTAGTATAAATATGATCGGATCAGACACGGTCCCTGTACCACCCAGGGATCACAAATCAAAAAAGGAGGGAGAGAAGATATCTTATTCACATTTTACAAATGAGGAGGCTTAGGCCCAGATAAAGTGATTTGCCCCAGGTCATGGAGCTGAACAGTAGCAGAGCAGAGCCTAGAAGGCAATTTTCTGACCCCCTGATCTTTCCTCTAGGCTTTGTTGCCCGTCCCTAAACAGTTTAGTTTTGGGACTAGTATATTCTGGATTTAGAAGTTCACTTCAGGACAGTTTAGCTTGATTCTTTTCCCCTAAAGGATAATCAAGCCATGAAGGTTAGTTCAGTTTAGCCTGTTATTCAGTGGTGGGAGTTGCCATCCTGACCAGGAGGAATTTTCACCGTGACTGGTTGTTCTGAGTGATCTCC
Organism: Ornithorhynchus anatinus; assembly: GCF_004115215.2. Lineage (NCBI taxonomy): Eukaryota > Metazoa > Chordata > Mammalia > Monotremata > Ornithorhynchidae > Ornithorhynchus > Ornithorhynchus anatinus. The sequence continues at coordinate 13,028,191 of NC_041742.1, read as the reverse complement.
TTTTATCCAGGTTGAATCCTGGTATTAAAAGACGTTAGGACCTCCCTGGAGCTCCTCCTCTCATACCTGATGACCTGGGTGTTGCCTTATTATAATAATAATATTGATGGTGTTTGTTAAGCACTATGTGCCAAGCATTGTTCTAAGCACTGGAGTAGATATAAGGTTAGCAAGTTGTCCCATGTGGGGCTCACAGTCTTAATTCCCATTTTACAGATGAGGTAACGCAGGCACCGAGAAGTTAAGTGACTTGCCCAAAGTCACACAGGAGACAAATGGCAGAGCCGAGATTAGCACCACGCCCTCTGACTCCCAAGCCCGAGCTCTTTCCACTTAGCCACGCTGCTTTCTTATGCCTTATTCTTTCAGAGAATTGCTAGATTGATTGGCAGGGCAAAGAAATAATTCAAAAAACAAATTCATTCTGTGGCCCCTATACAGAAGTGAAAGATGGACCCTAGAAAAGAATGAATGTGAATTAATGTCAATTGAAATAATAATCTTTCACAAGACGGCAATTACAGAGATCAGACAAAATTAAGGGATGAAAGAGAAGATGATGTTCAATCATTCCATTCATTAAATTTGCTGGAAAAATCACAATTGGAGGTGGAGAGAAGGACAAACCAGGAGGTCAGAGAATGAGTTGAAGGCTGAGATTGATGTTCAAAATTAGACAGAGAACAGTTCAAAAAGTCTGAAATGTTTAATGATGTACAAACACACACACACAGACCCCTACAGTTAAACTAGAATTCAATGTGTCTTCAGGCGATTGTAAAATGTTTTACTGAGAGTTAAGGATGGAGGAATTTTCAGAGTTTCACTTAGGAAACGGATATCACGTAGCATTTCCATTGGCTCTGATTGTTGCCGGAGGTAGAGATAGTTTCGGACTAGGTTTGAGGGGTAAAACCTGTGAGGGCAGAGACATTTAAATCCAAGTCTACTCCCACCCTCATGGGTTTTCCTGTTCCTGTTCTCAAGAGGCATTTTGAAAGTCTCCCGGAGTTAAATTTTGATTGGAAGCAAAACGATTGATTGTGGCATTTATTAATCACTTACGATGTGGGGTAGATACAAGACAGTGAAATCCACCGTCCCGGGGGTTCGCGGGCTCCTTTAGACTGTGTAGCTCTGGAGTCCCGTGCTCTTGTACCTTTTTCTTCTGCTGATTCATCCTTCATCACCAGGTGTTGGGAAAATAGTAATTCGATTCTTTTTAACTACTTCCGTGGAAACTAAGAAATAGTTCATTGCATATCCTGATTAAGAAGAACTAGAAACATTTTGTTAATGGTAATATGGAACAATAGAAACCAACCAACCACAAAGCAGTGCTGCACTTCTTTTTAATTATAGTATTTGTTAAGGACTTATATGTGCCAGGCACTGTACGAAGCACTGGTGTAGATCCAAGCTAATCAGTCCATGTCACACGTCAGGATCACAGTCTTAATCCCCATTTTACAGGTGAGGTAGTTGAAGCACAGAGAAGTGAACTGACTAACCCAAGGTCACACAGCAGACGAGTAGCAGAACTGGGATTAGAACCCAGGTCCTTCTGACTGCCAGGTAGGGAACGTATCTACCAACTCTACTGTAGTGTACTCTCCCAAGTGCCTAGCACAGTGTTCCGCAGAGAGTAAGCCTTCAAGAAGTATTATGGATTGATTGATTTTGACTCAGAAGGAAAGTGCTGTACCTTGCGGACGTCCTAGAGAGGAAGGAACCTCTTTGGTTGTCACTGCTATTTACTGCTCGTGTTTTGATTTGTGGGGGTGGGTGGGCGGACCGTGTTTACTATGTACTCGCCTCCTACACCGTGGCCCAATTCAGATCCTTGTTCTCAGCCTGCTACCTGTCACTCTAGCATTTGGGACGTACCCCAGAGGAGAAACAGCGTGGCTTAGTGGATGGAGCCTTACCTGGAAGTTGGAAGAAGCTGGATTCTAATTCCAGCTCTCCCACTTGTCTGCTCTGTGACCTAAGGTGTGTCACTTCACTTCTCGGTGCCTCGGTTTCCTCGTCTGTAAAATGAGGATTAAGATCATGAGCCCTATGTGAGACTTGGACTGTGTCCATCCAAATGACCTTGTCTCCACCCCAGCGCCTAATACAGTGCCTGGCACATAGAAAATGCTTAACAAGCACCGTAAAAAAAAACTGGGCCACTGTGGAGGAAAAGGGGAGGCTTGTTTTGTTTCCTTCGGTGGCATTTTATGCATTTCCCTTGGAAGGGTACGGCCCCATACCAGTGCCAGATGGTGCCACACTTTCTGCACGGCACTGGGGAGGCCACAGGTACAGTGTATGAGAAGATAAGCGAAGCCTTTGGGAGGATGCCAGGGGGTGCCCGAGCCTTGGAGCCAAGGAGCCCAGGAAAGTCAGTCAGAGCAGGTTGGAGCAGGTGAAGGCAGTGTCACGGCGTGTGAAAGCTGTGTTGGAGTGAGCATGACCCCTAACCTCCCCATACGGCTCTTCGAGGGGCAGATAGGGCTGTGGCCACAGACACGGAGTTGCCTTTTTGGGGTCCCTAGTAATAATAATAATAATTAAGCACTGGGGTAGATATGAGCAAATCGGGTTGGACACAGTCCCTGTCTCATATAAGGCTCACGGTTTTAATCCCCATTTTACAGACGAGGGAACTGAGGCCCAACGAAGCTAAAACATCGTCTCTTTGCGTGAGGTCGGGCTTTGGTCGAGCACCAAGGTATTGGCGAGGCAGCGCCTGGTTCTGTTGGTCTTCCACGGAGTCCTGGAGCAGCCCCCGAAGAGAAGGTTGAGTTTCAGAGTTGTTTTCTTTATCTTATGTAGCTGCGGGGATTAAACAAGGCCCAGTTAGACTCACTCCCGGCCCAGTATTCCAAAGGACCCGGTTACCATTGTGATTCTACCCAAATCCCTGAAGCCTTATATAAGCTTGTCCTCCGAGAGTACTCGCAATGCCCGGACCGCTCACCCAGGCACATTTTCTTGACATTTAGGAAACGCGTACCTTCTCTTCCCTAGGCATCTGGCCTTCATCAGCCCATATGGCCATTTGAACTGGGCCCCAGAATAGACGGCTTTGCAGCGTATCCTCATTTAAGCCATAATCAAAGTGTTTAATTTTGATTGCAAAAGATTGGTCTCGCCTTTTGGAGAAGAGTTGGTCCACTCTTGCCGACTCTGATGAGATGTCTCCCCCTCTCCTTTCCTCCCTCCATTCTACGTTCATTCCCTCTCTCCCTTTTTTCTTTCCGGTGTTTAAGTACTTACTATGTGCCAAGCACTGTACTAAGCACTGAGGTAGATACAAGTTGATCAGGTTGGACACGGTCCGGGTACCACATGGGGCTCACAGTATTAATCTCCATTTTACGGAATAGGGACTGAGGCATAGAAAAGCCAAGTGACTCGTCCAAGATAACGCAACAGACCAAGCGGCAGAACGGGGATCAGAACCCAGGTCCTTCTGACTGAGGCCACGCTGCTTTCCTTCCCAAGCAATCACACAAACTCCCACGTGTTTCACATTCTGTTGTGGTTCTCTGAAAAGACGTGTCCTGTGACCGTTTCCATAACCTACCAATCACTCTCTTCTTAGTGGAGAGAGGTTTTTTTGCCACAGAACTCATTTTTGACAGAAAAACAGAATCCCTGTTTTATTATAGAAACTTTCTATGACAACAGCCGAAATAAGCCGCTCATCTCTCAGGGTTCTGATCACCGTCTGACACCTCCTACAGCAAGCAGCACTTGGCGGAAATCCATTAACACCCCATAATAGCAACTCGAGTCACCTCGGAGTGAAACAGTCTCCCAGATGATTTACAGTCGAGTCGGTGCCTAAACATGACACCCAGTCAAAGACAGGTTTGATCTTTTACGTGGTTGCAAGCAGAAGAGAGTGGATCCTACTCTCTGAGAAACAAACTGATGACATCTTCCATCTCTGAGAGATTATTTTGTCCATTTTAAAGAGTAAGGGCCAAAATGATTGCAGGGAAGCATTGTGGCCTACCAGAAAGAGCGCGGGTCTGGGAGTCAGAAGACCTGAGTTCTAAACCGGGTACTGCCACTTTTCATCTGTGTGACTTTGGGAAAGTGACTTCATTTCTCTATGCCTCAGTTCCCTCATTTGTAAATGTGGGATATGGACTGTGTCCAATCGGCTGATCTCCTCTCTACCCAAAGCTTAGTAGAAATACCAAGTACACATAGTACTTAGTACACGTACCTGGCACTGAGCAAGCATTTAACAAATACCATTAAAAAAAAAATTGTGTGTGTGTGATTCCAGAATGGACACTGTAAAACTGTGCGTCCAAAGTCTGGGATATTACAATAGTAATAATCATAATATTAATACTGATGATGATAATAGTAATAACGGTAATAATAACTACAGTATTTGCTATGCACCTCATGCCAAGCATCAGATTGGACTCGGTCCCCACCCCATGTGAGGCTCACAAGTTGAGGGAGAAAGATAGAGAAGCAGCGTGGCTCGGTGGAAAGAGCCCGGCCTTGGGAGTCAGAGGTCATGGCTTCTAATCCCGGCTCCACCACTTCTCAGCTGGGTGACTTTGGGCAAGTCAGTTGACTTCTCTGGGCCTCAGTTACCTCATCTGCAAAATGGAGAATAAGACTGGGAGCCTTATGTGGGACAACCTGATTACCTTGTATCCCCCCCCCCCCAGTGCTTAGAACAGTGCTTGGCACATAATAAACGCTTAACAAATATCATCATCATTATTATTATTATTATTATAATGGTTAGTGAATCTCCTTTTTACAGATGAGGAAACTGAGGCATGGAGAGGGTAAGTGACTGGCCCGAAGTCACAGAGCAGAAAAATGGCAGAGCCAGGATTAGGACCTCTAGACTGTAAGCTTGTTGTGGGCAGGGAATGTGTTTTTTATATTGCTGTGTTGTATTATACCAAGCACTTAGTAGAGTGCTCGCCACACAGTAAGCACTCAATAAATACAATTGACTGATTGATGGACTAAAACCCAGGTCTCCAGGCATCCTTGTCGTCGCTGGGCCCTAGTTGTCTGCGGTAGGAGACGTCAACTGCGATCTGGGGTTTGTTCTACTCCCTGTCTGTGGGGATGAGCCATGGCCCACAGTGAGATACCCTCCCCCCTCCCCCTCCGCCTCCCCCGTACCCCATCCGCCACACTTTTACACACATCAGTTCTTTGGGTCTTGCCTGAAAAATTAAGCCATTTCCCTTTCATTGTTCTTTTTAGTATCTTTCTATGATACTCCGTGAATTATGAGGTCATTCACGAGGCTCACAATTAAAGACGGTCATCCTGACATTCACTTAATAGCATTAGAGCATGTCGAACTTTAGAATGTTGGTATTTGTTGGTATTTGTTAAGCGCTTACTATGTGCCGAGCACTGTTCTAAGCGCTGGGGTAGACATAGGGGAATCAGGTCGTCCCACGTGGGGCTCACAGTCTTCATCCCCATTTTACAGATGAGGGAACTGAGGCACAGAGAAGTTAAGTGACTTGCCCACAGTCACACAGCCGACAAATGGCAGAGCTGGGATTCGAACTCATGAGCCCTGACTCCAAAGCCCGTGCTCTTTCCACTGAGCCACGCTGCTTCTCCAAGAAAACTTCAGGTTGGAAGTCTGAATCCACCTTTTTCTTTCTTGGTAAAATGTGGTCAGTTCTGCTCTCCAGATGACCATGTTTTTCAACTCACTGATTACCTTCATTGCAAATGCCTAATGAGTGAGGTCTTTAGGGGAGGGAGGGAGACAAGGACTGAGGCAATAAAGAAATGAGGAGATCCTTTATCTCCTGCCCCGTAGCGTTGCCTTGGGTTGGGCCGGCCAAGATGTGATGCAATCTGAGGTGGCCACTTTCTCTCCCAAGCTCACCTGCAAAGGATCCACGGAGGTGGTCTTGATGGATGCCCCCCTCAGACATCCCAGAGGTTTGTCCACCTGTCGTGACGGTGCATCAAGGACCACTGAACGGACATCTTTGGCACAGCGGTGGTTGGTGGGGCGGGAAGGCCCCTGGGCAGTACTCTTATAGTGGGCACCGTGTGGGCAACCAGCGTGGCTAGTACATTGGAACCAGACTCAGGTGGCCCACACTAGCCAGCCAAACTCCGGAAGGGACCAGTGACCTAGGACATGGGAAAGCGACCAGAGTGATCGAAAAGGCTGGGGAATGAAATGTCAAAACCTCGGTCACTAATCACCAGGAGCATAATGTTCAGTCTCCGCCCCAGGGGGCGACTCGGTCCTGGAATCTTCCAGGCCCCCCAGCTTGGCCGCCCACCCCCAGCGCCCTGCTTACGGCAGAAACGTTACTTTGCCCTCGGTAGCCGGGCCCGCCCACGATCCCCTCGTGACCACAGCTCCCCTGGCCCAGTCAGCCGATGTTCATAGAGCACCCCCTTGGGGATCGTCGAGAATAATAATAACGGTATTTGTTAAGTGCTTACTACGCATCCAGCACTCTTCCAAACACTGGGGTGGATAGAGGCAAATCAGGTTAGACACAGACCCTGTCCCACGTGGGGCTCACAGTCTCAATCCCCATTTTACAGATGAGGCACAGAGAAGTGAAGTGACTTCCCTAGGTTCACACAGCAGACGTGCGGCAGAGGCGGGATTGGAACCCATGATCTGACTCCCAGACCCGTGCTGTAACCGCTAGGCCACACTGCTGCTCTCTGATGATTATAGATTCTCCGAGATTGGACCGAATCCAAGCTTGTACCCCCGTGGGGCCATCTAGATTGGAAGGCAGGAATTCAGAACCAGCGCAGGGTGCCAGAATCTGGGACCGAACCATTTCACTGGGGGTCTTGAGTGAATCAGAGGAAGGGTTGGCAGTGGAAAGGGAATCTGTTGTAATCTGTAGCAAACCTGAAAAGACTAGACTCTCTCCTCGTGTTTTTTGGGGTGGGATTAATTTTTCGAAAGTGACCGGTTTTCCTTTCCTTCCCATTGACTTAGGATGACGATTGATCTCTGCAGTCATTTCGTTCCTCTCGTTTCTTCTGCTCTTGGGCAGGGAGGGGCGGTGGGGATAGTAGGAGACCGGCGCCGCCCCTCAGAACACATTAGGTGGGACGGGGGGTAGTTTAATTCACTTTATGACTTGCAGATGTCTTCTGATGCTCTTGTTTCTCTGGATTCTTCTGGCAGCATACAGAAGCCTTTATGAGTTGTGAGGTCCCAGGGGTAAGCCGTGTGACGACGCCCCGTAGTCTTCCCTCGCCCCACCTAGGGAGGGGCATTTAGCGTAGGCTTCTTCCCGCCGTCTAGCTTGGTCGTTTGTTGTCCGTGTGGTAGCCGTGTAGATGTGTTGTCCTGCCTCCTGACCTCAGTGTGAAAAGATGGGTTGCGAGGAACCCCGGAGCTCCAAAAGACTTGGGGGAGTCAGAGGAGCGGCCGGCCTCTGACGCACCGGCAGGGAAGCCAGCGTGGCCTAGTGGAAAAAGCGAGGCCTGGGAGTCGGAGGACCCGAGTTCTGATCCTGCCTCCACCACCTATCTGCTGTGTGATCTTGGGCGAGTCATTTCACTTCTCTACGCCTCAGTTACCTCATCGGTAAAATGGAGACTGAAACCGTGACCCCCGGGTGGAACGGGGACTGTGTCTTATCTGATTAGCCTGTATCAATCTGGAAGCTCAGCTCAGTCCCTGGGCGCTGGTAAGCACCTAAGAACTGCCATAAAAAATAAAATCAACATGGTGGTAAGACCAATCTTGATGTAACAGATCTTTTGTCTCCGTAATAATAACGGTGGGTTTTTTGAAGTACTTATTATGTGCCAGGCACCGTTCTAAGTGCTGGGGTAGATACAAGGTAATCAGCTTGTCCTACATGGGGTTCACAATCTCAGTCTCCCCCTTTTACAGATGAGGTAACTGAGGAACAGAGAAGTTAAGTGACTTGCCCAAGGTCACACAGCAGACAAGTGACGGAGCCGGGATTAGAAACCACGACCTCGAACTCCCAAGCCCGGGCTCTTTCCACTAAGCCACGCTGCTTGCCGCTTGCCACTGGGCCAAACTGCTTCTCCGTCTCAAGGCATTCGCCGACCATTTAGTGTGTTATATCCATTCACATTCACTCAATCACTCATACACACTAACGCCCTCAGTAGGATTTCCTGGGGTATGGACTGGTTATAATCTAAATAATTCTCAAGCATAATTTCCATTTCCTTCAGACGTACTCTCACGTTATCCCGTGGCTTTATATGCAAAGTCATTCCAAGAACGTATATAAAAGAATTGTAGCGTTCGCACCCTTTATTCACCCCTCCTGCAACCCCACAGCACTTATGTGCGTGTCAGTGATTCATTTATTTATATTAATGCCTGCCTCCCCCCCTAAACTGTATGCTTGTTATAGGCCGGGAATGCGTCTATCAGTTCTGTTAAACTGTACTCTCCCAAGCACTTAGTACACTCTTCTGCACACAGTAAGCGCTCAATAAACATGATTAATGGATATACATTTTTAATGTTTATATGGAGGTCCGCATATACTCCAATCAAATAATATCAGTTCATTTCTTTGGTAGAACTCCCTTTTCCCAAACAAGCCAAAGTGAATGCCCTTGGTCACCCAGTAACTGAGTAGCGACGAGGAGGAGATAATGATGGTATTGGTTAAGCGCTTACCGTGCGCCAAGCACTGTTCTAAGCACTGGGGTAGATACAAGGTAATCAGCTTGTCCCGCATGGGGCTCACGGTCTCGATCGCCATTTTACAGATGACGTCACGGAGGCCCAGAGAAGTGAAGTGACTTACCCAAAGTCACACGGATGACAAGTAGCGATGCCGGAATTAGAACCCACGACCTCTGACTCCCAAGCCCGTGCGCTTTCCACTAAGCCACGCTGCTTCCTCCTGGTTCTGACAGTGCATGTTTGAAAACTCTTCCGTTTACTTTGGCAAAGAGATCGCAAGAGGAACCTTCTTTCAAAGGACCTCTTGAAACTAGATTGCAGTTCAAAGGAATTCTCTGCAAAAATGTTAGTGTGTGATCCAGATGGTGAATTTTCATTCTGAAATTTACTTTCATATGTATTGAGAAATGAAAAACGGTGGCCCGTGTTTAATCTAGTAAAGGCGTTTCATTTGAGGTAAAAAAAGGCCCATTTCTGAGTGTTACGGGGTCTGTTTCCCGGGCTCCTCGTTGACTGAGGTAGATCAAGAAGCCCCCTGGGAGAACGTCTTCCACGCTTCCCCGGCGGGGGTCTGCCGCAGAATAGGGAATAGCTCGGATAACGATCGGGCCCCACGTTCACCCAAGACGGATCTCGTTCATTAGAGGGGAAGCGGCCTGCTTTATTAAGTCTCCGCCGCTACGCCGGCTGGCTGGGTTCTGCAGTGAAGCCGTCAGTTCTGCCCCCATTTGACTTCTGAGGCTTTTCTGGAGGTTCAGATGGATGTTGTTCCAAGCTGTTTCTACAAAACCCTTCTCCGTGAAAGTTTGAAATCCTAAAGAAAAGGCATTGAAAAGAGTCTATTTTTGGACAAATTGGAGTTTATCTAAGAGTGGAAAGCTTCCTAAGCAGTACAGTTTCTCTAGGGCGTGGCGTTAGCGAATCAGAGGAAAACAAACTTCATACTTGCATGGTCTTAAAATTCACAGAATTATAAGAACGTCTCTCGAAATTCAGAGAAACCGTCTGATCTCGGGTGCACTCCTGGGCACTTTTGTACGATAAAATTCGGAAGCAATTACCTACCTAAGGTGTCTGGCTCCGTCACACATCTCGTGACAAAGAGGCTCTTAAAGTTTACTGAAAATATCAGATTTCTGCACCGAGAACGGCCAAGTCCAGTCACGACCACCTTGGAAAAGAAAATGTCTTTTCCCCCCTGAAACTTGGGCGTGCCGCCTAAGCATCTCCTCCTTTCAAAAAAGGTCCCATTTTCCCCTTAATTCTGATCCCCTTCACTCACTGCCTCTGGAACTCTGTTCCACAGTCGGGGCACCATTCTGGATCAAGAAACCATTAAAGTTAGAAAGCCGAAAATTGGATTTTTCTTTCCCGCAATCACTGTCTACAGAGGTGGAACGTTGCTTCGGTGTCAGTACCTCTAATTTTTCAATTCAGAAGAAAGGACGCTTTCAAAATTATGCTCTTATTACTATTTTAGCGTTAAAGCCATTAGCTTAATTCTCAAATATGCTTTCACCATCCCTTTTTATAGAGAACACCTCAACGGTTATCCGGAATAACCCCTTCTTCACCCAGCACACCAAAGTCTGTCTTTGAGAGCCGAAAGTATTGGGTCCAAATGGAAAGGATTTTGAATTATCGTGGGAAAGAAATCTATTGATCAGAGCAGCAGCAGTGGTCGGCTGTGGAAGGGGGAGAGGGAGGGAGTTTGTATTAAAAAAAAAAAAAAATTAGCAATCTCAGCCTAAGAGATAGTGCTTCCCAACCCTGTTACATCGTACTCTCCTAAGCGCTTAGGACAATGCTCTACACACAGTAGGCGCTCAATAAATACGATTGATCGATCCATCTAAATGAGCATCAAGGCAGTATTTAATGAGCCAACCAACGGTATACAAAGGTGTACAAAGCCCCCGAACTGCCCAAAACGCCTACTTGGCTCAAATCCCTAAACGACCGTGACACCAAGTTCCTGTCAGCCTTTTCCACCGAAACCGGAATCCCATTTCGGGAAGCAATACATCTGTTCCCGCGGTTTTATTTCTTAGCAGTGACCTGGTTCATCGTCTTTTCTATCGCTTGAGCCGGGCCGTAAAAAGTTCGGCTTTTATTTGAAAATAACCTCGCCCTTCACGGCCTTTACCCGAACGGCGCTCGGGGTTGCCGGCCCCCGCCTCTCTCAGGATCGGGTGGCAGACGGCGTTGCGCCTTTGAAATTCCTTGACCTTTCCGCTTGTGTTTTGTGGCCCTAGACGGGGCTCCAGGATTTGGAGCAGCGACGCCCCAAGCTGGAGGAATTAATCACTGCGGCCCAGAATCTGAAAAACAAGACCGGCAACCAGGAGGCCAGAGCCGTCATCACCGACCACAGTAAGTGGCCTTTGCCCAGCCAGGACGGGTGCGGGGCAGGGCCGGGGCAAGCTGTAATGAGGCCGGAACGTGCCATTCCCCAACTCCCCAGTTCTCTGCTCCGCCAGCCACACGTGGTGGACGGAGCTGCGGAGGGGATGTGTGAACTCTGGGCCCAGTGCAACCGCTTCCTCCTCCTCTTTCTCTTCTTTCTCCTCCTCTTCTTCCTCTTCCAATCTGGAGGGCGGTGAGGTTCTGCTGTTTGTCGATGGGGTAGGTTTTCCCTTCCGGTGGTGATGCCTGTCTTTCGTAGGGGGCGTCGGCCTCTCTGCCTCGGCATCGGGCCCGGGGAGGTGATCCGGACGCAGGGTCTGCCGCCCACTCGTTGGATTCTCTGTCGGTATTTGGGTGTGGTGGTTGCGCTTTCCTGTAACAGCTGTAGGAGGAGCAGGAGCAGCAGAAGGATCGGTATTGGCAGCGGCGGGAACGTTAGTAGTCGGATTATTCGTCACCCGCTTGGTGCAGCTCACCGAACGTGGCGCTTGGGACGTATAGAGTTGCAAAGGGATACGTTACCTGCCTGGAGGGGGCTTCCACTCATATAGTCTGCGGGTGTGTGAGTGTGACTCTGAAGGAAGCCCTGTGGATGGCTTAGAGCCACAGGAAGCTGCTGATCCTCAGGGCAGGAAGGCCAGGGTCCACGATGAGCCTGGCGTGGTGCTCACTAGTACGGTCGGAGCCAGCGCTCCTTCCTGCCCCGGACGTCTGACCCGACACGACCGTGCTCCCAAGCCACGCCCGCCTTCTCCACCGGGTCGGCCGGAGCCGGAGGCCCACGACCCTGCCCCGGTCAGACGGAGGCTGCGACCCGGAACGCCGCCGAAATCTGCGTGTCGGCATGGAAATCCAGTAGCCGTAGAGCTCCGGCTGCCTTTCGGATCGTATTTTCTCAGTAGAGATTCAGTACCGCGCATGAAAAGGACGGAAATAAAATAGCTCATAAAGATGGATTCCTTTATTTGAAGATTTCCCCCAATTTCATTTCCTCTATGAAATTTCTAGAACTAAATACTTAGACTCAGCCAGATAAATTAAAAATCGGTTTAATAAGTGCACGAGGCAATATGGAAATCCCTTCTCCTTCCAGGTGAATCACTGTTTATGACTTGGAGCAGTGGGGAAGATATGTGTTGGGTAATTCAGTTTTATCAAGAGAAAATCCAGTAAAAACAATCCTCCTGGTCTTCTAATCCCTCGGGCAGGGATTTATGAAATGGAAGCGCCTCCACAGACAAGTTGTCTGCACTGCCCTGCCTCCGTAAAATCCGTTTGCTTGGTGAGGGAGCTTGGGTTGCGAAATGGGGAAGGGCGGTCCGGGAAGCAGCGGGGGTCTGGGAGGAGGGGGAGGAGGTGTCCTCCCCATCCCTTTCCCACCCACCTCCCGCTCCTCAGCTCTCATTCCCTTTTGTTTGCTGCTGATGGGGGCTGCTGCTGTTGAGGGGGGTGAGGAGGAGATGTTCAGCTCCTCTTCTCCTACGGAAGGGAGAGGGAAGGGACCCAGGAGCGCAAGAGTGCCGCCCCCTCTGACCCCCAGCGGGATCAGGGCCGATGAGGAGGCGAGTCCCCGGAGAGGGGAACCAACCTGAGCATTGTGCGCGGGAGCAAAGAAGAGGGAAGATGTGGTAGGGGGAGGCAGAGGACTCGGACAGGCAGGGGACGGACTGCAAGCCGAGGAAGAGACCGAAAGGCCCCGACCTCGGGATCGGTGAGGCGTCTGCAGCTCCCGATCTTCAAAGGTTTACCGGATGGATTGAGGAAATGGACTCCCTGTCTTCGTGGGGCTGAATTGTCGCACGGGGGCAATTTGATTTTCTCTTCCACCGATTGAGCCTATCGCGCGCCGTGCGTTGCCTCGCACGCCGTGCCCCTGCCTGCCACCGATGAAAGGAATGGAGTGAGAGCGTGGGAGAGAAAAAACTGCCCACTCCCGTTCTCCTTCACCATCGGGTTCTAGCAAGCGGTCGGCCGGGACGCTGTAGGCTCTGGCTGGCTGGGTTGGAAGCTAGTCGATTCCGTCCTCGTGAAAAGAAGATGAAAAGGCCAAAGCTTATCGTCTCGCAGACCTTTGTTTCGACTTCAGGAACAGAAGAATTTTGAGAAGAGGGTCACGGTTCGCTGTGGAATTCTCATTTTCTCCCGCTCCGAAAATTAATCTCCTTTTTTCCGGTGCCCGGCGTGCTGATCCGTACGTCCACGATCAAGAAGAGCAATCTTCGAAGCGGAGACGGGGGGAATCATGTCTGCCTGCGGCAGGCTCGGCCTCCGAACGAGAAGGAATCCCTGGTTTGCCCGTACAGAAAGGTCATGATTTCACCGGGGAACCTGTGATCTCTTGAGATGGAGGATGTGGGCCAGGGGTCCAGCCTTACTTGGTGAAATCCTGGTTTCCCTAGAGATTTGCGCCATTGAGAAAAGGACTCCCAGCCCGGGGGTGGGCTGACCACTGAAAATGGGCCGTGGCCTAAAGTCTGCACCGGTTGACCGTCGAATGATACCGAGGGGCGTATGTTTCCACCGCAACTGGCTCTCCCTCGATCATTATTATTATTACTGTTGTTGTCGAGTGTCTACTGTACGCATCCCAGCTGCCTGGAAACATTACAGTGGAAATAAAAACAATCAGTTCCTGCCCTCTGGAGTGCCCGGTCCAAGTGGCTAGGGTTATTTGTTTGGACACATAGGGAACTCTACGGACTTCCAGGGAGAAAGGGTCTTGGACCAGAATCGTGGTTCCCTGACCCAGGTGTTGAAATCCAGAGTATAGATGGGGAAGTCTATAGAAGAAAACACTAAGAACAAATGGAGTCGAACTGGGAGTCAGGAGACCCGAGTTCGATCGCCAGCTCTGCCCTTAGTCTATTATGTGGCCAAAAAAAATAGTAGTAATAATAATAGTTTTTGTTAAGTGCTTACTGTGTGCCTAACACTGTTCTAAGCCCCGGGGTAGATACAAGGTAGTCAGGTTGTCCCACGTGGAGCTCACTGTCGCGATCCCCTTCTTACGGATGAGGGAACTGAGGCACAGTGAAGTTAAGTGACTGGCCCCAAGTCACACAGCTGATAAGCGGCGGAGCTGGGATTAGAACCCACAACCTCTGCCTCCCAAGCCTGTGCTCTTTCCACTAAGCCACCTGATCCTCTCTGGTCCTCAGTCTCCTCATCTATAAAATGGGGATAAAATGCCTTCTCTCCCTCCCCCTTAGACCGTGAGTCCTTAAGGAGTGAAGAACTGTGCCCTACCTGATTATCTTGCATCTACCCAGCGTTTAGCACTTGGCAGCGGCATCGCTTAGTGGAAGGAGCGCGGGCCTGGGCCCTGAGTTCTAATCCCAGCTCCCCCACTTGCATACCGCTTGACCTTGGGCAAGTCACTTAACTTCTCTGGGCCTCAGCTCCCTCATCCGCAAAATGGAGAGTCAGTACCTGTTCTCCCTCCTTAGACCGTGAGCCCCGTGTGGACACTTGATTATCCTGTATCTACCCCAACGCTTAGGGTGGAGCTTGGCATATAATAGGAGTGGAGGTGGAGCGGAATTCTTTCCCCCTGGCACTGACGTCTTTCCCGACCACCCCATCTCACGTGCCCGACGGCATCCTGAGGAGCCAGTGACTGCACGGGAGAGCCAGAAGTGCAATGAAACAGCTCGGGGGAGAGGCCGAGGGCCCGTGGAGTGGCTGAGGGTGGGTGGAGTGTCTGTCTGGCTCCCGGTGGGCACAGTCAATCGGTCGGTTGTATTTATCGAGCACTTCCTGAGCGCTTGGGAGATCACGGTCCCGGCCCTCGAGGGGCAGCCGACTAACGTCGTCTTCTCTTCCCCCAGTTGAGAAAATCCAGAGCCAGTGGGAGGAGGTGCAGGAGCATCTGCAGGGCCGGAAGCAACAGCTGAGCGAGATGCTGAAGGATTCCACACGCTGGCTGGGGGCGCGGCAGGAGGCCGAGCAGCTCCTCGACAAGACCCGGGCCGGGCTCGAGGCGTGGGCCGACGTCCCCAGCTCCGCGGAGGCCGTCCAGGGCCGGATCGCCGAAGCCAAGGTCATTAGCCCCGGCGCCAACCGTCTCACGGGCCGGGCGGGGGTTCGGGCAGGGGGACGCGTGTCCCATCCGACTGGCCGCGCGGGACGGGAGAGCGGCCCAGCTGGGCCCTCTGGCCCACAGATCCTGTCAGGTATTCCGGGACGGTCCTGCTGCCTAGATTGTAAGCTCCTCCAAGGCGAGCATGGCATCTTCCGCTCCTAGTCTACTCTCCCGAGGGCTTAGTTCTGTGTTGTGCGCATGGTGGGGGCACCGTAAACGCTACCGATTGGCAGGTTGACGAACCTTCTCCTGGGTGGTCCGACAGGTGTTGAAGAAAGGAAAGGGAGAGGGTCTTGAGCGGGGAGCTGCTTGGCCCATGTCAAGTGTGAGGTTGGGGCGATCCCTGGTTCAGCCGGTTCTGAAGACACTAAACCTAGGCTAACCAATCGATCCATCAGTCATACCGACTGAGCGCTTACTCTGTGGCGGCCCTGTACTGAGTTTTTGGGAGAGTACAATAAACCAGAGTTGTTAGGATCCCTCCCCACGACCGACTTGGAGTCTAGAGGACCCTTCCTGTGGGTTTCTGGAAACAGATGATCCAACTTGACAAATGCCCTGGGCTCCTGCCCCAACTGGCCCAAAGCTGTGCGGACCGAACTGACCGGAGCCAGTCGAGCACCCCGTGCACCTGCCCACACCGCTCCAGAGCTGCGCAGACTGATCCGACCAGAATCGATCGAGTATCCCGGGCAGCGGCCCGAACCGCCTCGGAGAGATCCACTCAGACTGTGAGCCCCGTACAAGACGGGGACGTGTCCGACCTAATTAAATCGTACCTTCCTCGGCACTTAGAACGGTGTTCGGCACATAGAAAGCTCTTCACATACACCATAAAAAATATATTTTTATCGGTGAATATGCAGCTTGGAGATTGTTCCAGTAGGTGGCACAAATTACATACACTACTTACCTACCTACTACAGTTATTTAGGACAACGTGAACTTCTCTCTCGCACTTACTGCGGATGCTGAACGCGCAGTAAATGCTCAGTTGATATAATTGATTGATAAATGATGTAGCGATTTAATCAAGAGGGCAAAAATGGAATGGAGGATGTTTGCCCAAATCCAAGGACGTGCCATGTTTTGAAAAATTAAGATGAACAGGATGTTTTTCCGGTCTATTTTAAGTGCTCAACTATGTGTCAGACGGAGTTCTAAGTGCTGGGGTAGGTACAGGTTAATTCGGTTTGACTCGGTCCTTATCCAGCACGGGGCTCACGGTCCAAGTAGGAGGAAGGACGGGAGAACTGAGGCACAGAGAAGTGAAGCGACTTGCCCAAGGTCACACAGCAAGCGTTTGGCAGAGTCACGATGAGAACACAGGTCCTCCGATTCCCAGGCCTGTGAATGTTTTTAATAGATCTTTCTCTTCCTCGGCGTGAGTTACCAGAATTCACAAATAAGGGGTTTGCACCGCTGACTACCGGCTTAATTTTTAAATAACAAACATTGTTATGATGGCTGGCTCACCGCCCGCCTCCCTCCGAAGTGAGAGGTTTTGTTTTATGGTATTTGTTAAGCGCTTACTATGCGCCAGGCACCGGGCTAAGCACTGAGGTAGATGCAAGGTAGTCAGGTGGGACACAGTCCACGTCCCACATGGGACTCATCGTCCTAATCCCCGTTTATGGATGAGGTAACTGAGGCCCAGAGAAGTGAAGTGACTCGCCCAAGGTCACGCAGAAGACAAGTGGCGGATCCGAGATTAGAACTCAGGTCCTTCCGACTCCCGGGCCCCGTCACTAGTTCGTGCCGGGAGTTGTATTGACTACTCCGATGGCGGTTCCATCTGAGGGGTCTCGGGTCCCCAGAGGGAAAGCCCGACTCGCTTCTCCGTTGAACCCTGGGACGTTCCTGGACCGTTTCTGGCCAGCGAGTCCGGTTCCCAGGGATGGCTGGCGTGCGGCGGCTTTCGGGAATTGGATGCGAATTGTGTTTGTCTCTCTCCCCAGCGACTGGCCGGAGAGCTCCACCGGGGCCAGGCCGGCATGGATGGGGCCAACGATTTAGCCCTCAAACTCCTCCGGGACTATTCCGCTGACGACACGAGGAAAGTGCAGATGATGACGGACACCCTGAACGCCACGTGGACGAGCGTCAGCAAGAGGTATTACTTCATTTCGAATGAGGCAGTAGGTGCCGGGGAGCCGTCCAACGCCATTATCTCTCCTCACCCATGTCCCACTAAGTGCCTCCCAGGTCTCTGTGAAAATTATAACTCACTCATCCCCCAAGCGCCACATTTCACACGAGAGAGTTATTGTCAGATGTCACGGGTAGGATACGGCCTCGCCGCGGAAGCATTCCTGCTCCTTGCAGTCACCTCGTATTGAATGCTTTGGTTTATAATAATAATACTAATTATAATGGCATTTCTTAAGCCCTTACTATGTGCCAAGCACTGGTCTAAGCGCTGGCGTAGAGACAGGGTAATCAGGTCGGACCTAGTCCCCGGCCCACGTGGAGCTCTCAGGCTTATTCCCATTTTACAGATGAGGTACCTGAGGCACAAAGCAGTGAAGCGACTTGCCCAAGGTCACACAGCAGACGAGTGGTAGATCTGGAATCAGAGCCCGTGACCTTCTGACTCCCAGGCCCGGGCTCCATCCACTACGCCGTGCCGCTTTATCCGGATCCAGAAAATGTTGGGATCCACCGCTCGTCCCAGGCCCGGATCTTCTCCTCCTGCCCCGTCCTGGGGGTCCCGGGGTGTCTCATCAGGTCTTGGCCGATGCAGAGAGCCACAGGACCAATAGCCGCAAGATCCGCCGGGCCTCCTCCTCCTTTTCCTGGGGACGGACGCAGCAGCGGCCTCCCCCATCCCTCTCAGCCCCTCCCTGTGGTACTTCCCGGCATTCCCCTTTCGGATTCAGTCGCCGGAAGCAGGGAGCCACACAGGTCACTGCCCTGCCCCTTCTCCATGCCCCGATGAGTTTCCAGAAGGGCCTGTAAAGCTCCTTGATGCCCGGGATCATGTCTACCAACTCTGTTGCGTTGCCCTCTTCCGTGCGCTCGGTTCAGTGCCGGAGCACACAGGAAGCACTCAGTGAATACCGTGGACAGACCGGTAGATGGGCTGATACTAGCTGCCGTCTCTTTCCGTCGGCGCCCCCGAGGCCTCGGAGTCCACGTGACTCCCGGCATATCCGCATCGGCAGCTCGACGGAAGGTCTCATGGGTCACTGAGTGGTATTTATTGCGCACGGCACCCTACAGACCACCTCGATTCCTCTGATCCCTCATGAAAGTTCACGAATCCCGGTCCGAAATGCAGAACTGTGGATTTCGGAGGCGGCCCTGAGCGTGGGCGAGTCGGTGCACAGATTTTTCTCCAGAAAGGGACCGTGCAGCTATTGACTAGAGATCCAAGTCTGCTTGTGAAAGCGGGTAGGAGGGAGGTTAAGATTCCTCAGTGAGGTTGGAATCCGCAGCGTCGACAGTGACGGCAGTGTTTGCCGGACGCCTACTGGACGCCGGCCCTATTCTAGGCCCCGGGGCAACGGGCGCCGGGGTGGGAGACGGCGATCCTTGCTCTCCAGGGGGTCTCCCTCCCCTCGGGGTGGATGGGGGACGGGGATGGCAAACGCTCTGGCCGAGACCCCCCCGTTACAGAACGACAGGGTGGATTTAATAGTGGGTCTCAGTGAATCGAAACCTACTAATGGGTAGATGCGTGAGGCCTGAGGTGGCCGATGGGATGGCCCCGCCAGAAAGGTGGGGAGATGAATTCGGGAGGCCTCCCTGGGGGAGGTGAGTTTTTAGGGTGACTTTGTAACTGTCCTCGAGGGTGGCCGGGGGGCAACAATTTTTACTCTGGAGCCCGCCTCCGTGTCGAGGAACATGGGTGGGAGAGAGGCACCTCCTGGGGGTCTCGGTGGCTTTGGCACGGGCGCATCAACGCCGGGGACCCGGAGTGGGGGCGTGGGGCCGGGAGAGTGGGTTCTGGCTGAGGTAGTGGGAAGAGCGAGCGGGCAGGCGGGCAGATGCCGCCTTGACATGGGGGAAACATTAAGGAGAGCTCCGGTTGCAAACTGTGTGGAAACTTATGATCCAGAGCGTCGCCCCATGAGCTCCCTTATCTTGAAATCATTCCCGTAGAAAAGATTCTGGTGGACAACTCTCGGTGAGAAGGTGACAACAGTTGTAGGTTTGTTTCTCCGCTCTCCTCTCGAGGCGGTGGACGTGCTGTGGGTCTGTGTGCCCTGAGCGGCAATGCCACGGGTGTGTGAGCCGTGGAGTGGGCAAGCGTATGTGTTTGAGTGCTTCCGCTAGCAGTCTATCAATCCCCTGACCAATCTACAAAGCAGTAATCTGTGGATTATCTTTTATGGTATTTGTTAATAAAGGTATTGGTTAAGCGCTTGCTATGTGCCAGGCACCGTAGTAAGCGCTGGGGTAGATAAAAGCCGATCGGGTTGGCCATCGACCCTATCCCCTATGGGGCTGACAGTCTTAATCCCCATTTTGCAGATGAGGTAACTGAGGCACCCAGAAGTTAAATGACTTGCTCAGGGTCACCCAGCATTCAAGAGGCAGAGCAGGGATGAGAATCCAGGTCCTTCTGACTCCCACGCCTGGGCTCTGTCCACTAGGCCACACTATTTCCCTAAGGATGGGATTTAAGAGACAGCGGCCGTTTGGGTGGAGAAACGGAACCACCGCCCCCTTCCCGTCCCTGGTCCGCATCTGGACGGTGTCCGTGGGAGAGAGTTTCCGGTGAGGAGCAGGCCGCAGCCTCCGGCGAATTGGAGCCGGTCGTGCTGTGAGCGGAGCCTTGACGCTTACGACGCTGGCTGTGTCGGGGCAGTCGGGCCTGGGGCCCCACCAGGTACAGGACTGGTGTTGGGACCTCCAGCCGGGGGTGGGCCCAGCTCTCCAGGGCTCGGGCCGGGCTGTGCTCGGGCCTTCCGGGCCCCAGACGGCCAAGGCGGCCACCTGTGGGGGGGGGGACATAATCGTGGGATATCAGATATTAATCAGGGAAGACCTTCACGGCCTGCAACATAGGAAACGTGTCACAGATATTATTTTAAAAAGCCCAAAAAGACCTCCTGAAGGAAGGGTTCTGAGAAGGCCCTTGAAAATAGGGACGGCCAAGGATGTGAAAGGGGCGAGAGCTTCTCGGCAGGTGGCCGGGGATCAGCAAGAGATTGAGGGCGGGAGAGATGACTTGCTCTCTTTATCCCCCCTCCAAACCCTGGGTTGGTCAAAGTTCCCGTCCCACAACTTTAAGCCTCCTTTTACAAAGGAGGTAACTAAGGCACAGAGAAGTGAAGCGAATTGCCCAAGGTCACACAGCAGACATGGGGCCGAGCGGGGGTTAGAATGCAGGTCCTTCCGACTCCCAGGCCCATGCTCTCTCCACTAGGCTGTCCTGCTTTGAACTCCTTTTCGGACCGACGGTTCCTTTTACCTTTTGAACAAAATCTCCTCATATTGTCCACGGGGACGAAATGAGGGAAGAAATTTCCGGGGAAGCAATCAGTAATAGATGGGGAACGTTTAGATCACGATTTCCAATTAACTCTGGCAAGCTAAGTACCAAAACCTCAGGAGAGAAGGGATGAGGAATCTCGTTCGTCTGCTCTGGGGAAAAACGAACCTGCGGATTAGCCTTGAAAATGGCTTCTTGTGTTGTCGCTGGAGCGAGCGCTACCCTGATGTGGGTGCGAATGTGCGCGTGAGTGTCCGTGTGTGTTGGTGTGCGTGTGCACTAGTGTTGTTAGGGCGTCCAGAGGGTAAGGGGCGGGAATTTAACGACGCTCTGGGGTGAGAGAGAGAACAAGGGACCCGATTTAAGGAAGGGCACGGGAAGGAGGAGAAAGTGATGCCTCGTTCGCAGCGGCACTTCGTAGGAGTCAGTGGCCAGGGAAAGGGGTTGTGTCCGGCAGCACTGGTTTCTGCCCTCCCCTGGCCCTCAGCCCAAACAGAGAGAAAGAAGAAAGGAGCCCATTATCATTCTCCCTCTCTGCCGTAGCTCTCTTTCCCCTCTTTATTTCTCTCAGCAGCCCAACATTCGTCATATTTTCCCCACTGTGATTCTGAGACACCCCAAAGGCAGATTTGGCTTAGCTAGTTGTGGTATTTACTTCAAGCTCACTGCATATTAAGCACTTAGCTGAGGGCTGAGCTAGATACGAGCTGAGAGAAGCAGCGTGACCCAGTGGGAAGGACTTAGGCCTGGGAGTCAGAGAACCTGGGTTCTGATTCCGGCTCCACCACTCTACTCTGTGACCTTAATCACTTGGTTTCTCTGTGCCTCATCTGTAAAATGGGGATTAAAGCCGTGAGCCCCATGTGGCTCATGGACTCTGTCCAACCTAAGGATGTTGGATCCCGCCCAGCGCTCTATGCAGTGTCTGGCATGTAGTAAGTGCTTATCAAATACCATCTGAAAAAAGAACAACCCAAAACTCGGGCCCCACAGAGCTGAAAAGAAGGGAATCGTTTCTAGGGGTCATGGAACACTTTGGTCAGAGATTTTTCTGCTTCTTGGTGAAAATCAGACGCCTCGTCCTAGGATATCCTGTGTTTGGGCCGGGCGGGGGGGAGGACCTGTTTGTTGGGCACCCTATGAAGACTCCGTGTGTGCATGTATGTACGTGTGTGCGTGCCCGTGTGCTGCAAGCCAGAGCACTCCCCTTCCCCTGCCTGTGTTGGATATACCCTGTGGTCCTCTTCCTTTCTGGCCCTCCTCCCCACGGTTCCCCCCGTCTCCTTTCCAGAGAAAGAGAGAGAGAGAGAGAAAACCAGAGAGTCTCTGTGTACTCTCTCCCTTCCCCCAGCTTAGCTTATGTCTCCCATCTGCCCACCAGCCATCACCATTTTGATGAAGTGAATGCCTGACTACTTGTTTTG
Source organism: Ornithorhynchus anatinus (assembly GCF_004115215.2). Classification (NCBI taxonomy): domain Eukaryota; kingdom Metazoa; phylum Chordata; class Mammalia; order Monotremata; family Ornithorhynchidae; genus Ornithorhynchus; species Ornithorhynchus anatinus. Next base: position 13,006,169 of record NC_041742.1, on the reverse strand, counting down.
TTTTGCTGTCCGTCTTCCCCTTTTAGGCTGTGAGCCTGTTGTTGGGCAGGGATTGTCTCTATCTGTTGCCGAACTGTACACTCCAAGCGCTTAGCAGAGGGCTCTGCGCACATCAAGCGCTCAATAAATGCGATCGAATGAATGAATCCTGATCCTGCAGGGTGGCGGCAGTGTTCCCTCTCACAGCAGTACCGCTGTGGCGCTACTCATTCAATCCCTGGCGTTCACTTAGCCCTTACTGTGTGCGGAGCACTCTGCTAAGCGCTTGGGAAAGTCCATTGCAACAGAGTGGGTAGACGATATCCCTGTCCCAGGGTAGCGCTCCCGGCCTGCCTCTCGCCCTCTCGGCAAGCAGCTGGCACATTGTGAGGAACGTGGAGCCGTGCGCGGAGTGGGGAGTGGGGACTGCAGGTGGGAGAGGCAGGGCACCGTCCGGGAGGCGGGGGTAGCGGGTCTGGCTGCGGAGGGACGAGGGTGGCCGTTGGAGGTCACGTCCAAAGTCATCCCGGGGCCTGAGGATCTTCTACCTACCCCAGCGCTCAGTACAGGGCTCGGCACGGGATAAGCACTCAACGAATAGCACGGTCATCACTTTAATTACATCCGGGACCCTTCGCGGCCCTGGCCCCGATGATCTTCTGCCTATCCCAGTGCTTAGTACGGGGCTCGGGGCCCCTTCGCAGCCCTGGCCCCGATGATCTTCTGCCCATCCCAGTGCTTAGCACGGGGCTCGGCACGTGATAAGCGCTCCACAGATAGCACGGTCATTACTCGGACCCCGCCTCCGGCCCGGGCTTGTCGTGGCGGGTGTCCGAGGCGCGTGTCGCCTCCATTGAGCGACACGTGGCGTGGGTTGTGAAGGCCTATTGCCCCCCTCTGATTCCGGTCTCCCCAACCACCCCGGGTCCTGCAAAGCCCCTCACCAGGCTTCCCATTCATCACAGCCAAGCGGGAGCCTCCATGGCCGGTCTTTCCCTTCAACCAATAATAATAGTCACCGTTATTATCATTATGGTTTTAGTTGAGCGGTTAGTACGTGCCAAGCACTGTACTAAGCATTGGAGTAGATAGGAGATAAAGGGGTCCCACAAGGGGCTCACAGGCTAAGTAAGAGGGAGCTAGGATATTGACTCTCCATTTTGCAGATGAGGGAACTGAGGCAGAGAAGTTGTGACAGGGCCAAGGCCACACAGCGAACAACTGAAGTTGTGACACGCCCAAGACCACACAGGGAACAACTGACAGAGTCAGAATTAGAATCCGGGTCCTCTGACTCCCGGGTCCATGTGCTTTCCAGGAGGCCACTCCTGCTTCTCAGCGTGTGGAATTTAAAAATGAAAACGACATAGGTACCCTCGGGGGAGAAAGCAGGAAGTTTGGCTCACCTTTTCATGGTGATGTTAGATCAGAAGGCAGGGATTGTGGGGGAGGAAGGGGCAGGAACAGCCCCTGACAACGGGGAATTTCCCAACCATTATATTCCCGGGATCACCCGGGCAACGCTCCCTCGGGCCACCGTGGGCGGAGTTCCAAGCTTCCATGGGTTTACGTGGAATAACCCATGAGAACATCAACCCTCTGCTTGTTCACGGTAATCGTTTTTACTCTGTGCCGAGCGCAGAACACGATCATCAGGTCATATGCAGTTCCTGTCCCACCTGGATCTCACGGTCTGAGGACGAGGGAGAACAGGTATCAAATCCCCATTTTGCAGATGAGGAGGCCGAGGCCCAGAGAAGGGAAACGACTCAACCAAGGTCACCCAGCAGGCAGGTGGCGGGACCTGGGATTAGGGTCCCTGAGTAAGCGCCGGGGTAGGCACAAGATAAACCGGTTTGGGCACGGTCCCTGCCCTAACTGGGACTCAAGGTCAAAGTAAGAGGTGAAACAGGCCTTGAATCTCTATTTTATAGTGTCAGAAACTGAGGCCCAGAGACCTTCGGTAATTTACTTCAGGTCACACGGCAGACGAGTGCCGGAGCCGGGATTAGAATACAAGTCCTTTGACTCCTAGGTCTGGGCTCTGTGCACTTGTACTCTCTAAGGCATCTAGGAGGTGCCCAGTAAACACTCGTGACGGTGATGACATTTAGTACGGCCCTCTGTACCCATCGACCGCTGGACTTGAAGCATTTCATTTTATCCCCTTCTGGGAGGGGATAATCCTAATCCTTCCCCTTGGCAGTGGAGCACTGGCACATTGCCCCTTCTTGAAATAGCTAGGGCCACCCTTGAGCTAGGCCAAGGTCCAGACAGGCTACTGGGCGGCTGGCTGCCGGGGGGCGAGCAGTGAGCCGAAACACCCTAGCCCTGAGCCATAGGGTTCTCCGGAGCGGAGATCGTGGCTCTCGGTCGATCTCCCTCCCAACGATCCCGTACGGTGGTCTGCCTTTTGTAAACGCCGTCCATGGATCTATCAGTCGGTTTTGAAAATGGCCTCTTCGTCGGGCAACTTGTTACAGCCGCATTTTCGAGTGGTGCATTCAGTTTGATGCCAGAAGTGCGTGTGTCCTAACAGTGGGGGCAAAAGACCATTGCTTAGGACGCTAGTTTCCCCCTGGGGATGGGGTTTTTCTCCCCCTTGGGTCTTCTACCTGTGGAGTTAATTCACACTTTGCTTTAGATCCAAGATGTTGCTGTTCTTAGGAAGATGCAGAGAAATGTTTGAGAAGGGCTGTTTGTATTTACGGTGAACGAAAATCCTCCGAGAAACCGAGGCGCTTCTTTTTCCCTGGAAACTGTGTTGACTCGAGTAGACCCCGTATAATTCTGGCTTTAGCCCTATGACCCCAAAGCCGTGTAGTCTCATCATCAGTCACTTCTATCTCTTGAGCGCTTACTTTGTGCAGAGCGCCATTCAAACCGCTCGTGAGAGTGCAGTATAACGATGTAACAGATACATTCCCTGCCCACAGCGAGCTCATTAGGGCTCCCTGACCCTAAACCTATGTAGATTCAGCGTCTCCAGCGGAACCGTAGTGCCCGCCCTCTGACCCCGTGATCCCTGTGAGTTAGTTTCTGAGAACTGGATAGAAAGTCACCAATCCAAGACCATCGAACCCAGGCCGCAGCAAATCCTGAAGGGGCAGCGGACAGAATTGAAGTGGCGGAAAAGCAGCGCGGCCTAGTGGGGAGAGCCCAGGCTTGGGAGTCAGAAGGACCTGAGTTCTAATGCCCGTTCCGCCACTCCACTGCTGCGTGACCATGGACAAGTCGCTTCACGTCTCTGTACCTCAGTTACCTCATCTATAAAATGGGGATTAAGACCGTGCGCCCTACGTGGGGCAGGGAATGTCCCCAGAACGATCAATTTATATCTACCCTGTGGTTAGTAGAGTGCCTGGAGCACAGTAAGTGTTACCAAATACCAATTAAAAAAAAAAAAGGAAGAAACGTGTCCGACATGGGCACGTGAAAGATTTTCAGAAGAAATGTCCAAGTTCATTTTAGTTTTGTAGGGGAAATGGAGTCTTTGTATCCCAGCACGGGTAATCGACTCCTGCTGACGAGGGGACAACTGGGCCTGCAACCTGGCCCGGGCCAAGGGGACGGAGCACCCGTTCGCGTGGCCACTATTGTCTGTGGTCTCGGAATCTGTGCATCATCTCCCCGCACGGGCCCTTGGCCCTGCCCTCCCACGCCCTCCCCGGGCCCTCGCCCCCGGCCCATCTCAGACAGGCCCAGCGTCTGAGTCTCTGTTCTTGCCCAGGCTGAGCGAGCGGGAGGCCGATCTGGAAGCAGCCCAACGGCTGCTGCAGCGGTTTCCCCTGGACCTGGAAGCCTTCCTGGCCTGCCTGGCGGAAGCGGAGACCACGGCCAACATCCTGCAGGATGCCTCCCACGAGGATCGGACGCTGGAGGACCCCCAGGCCGCGGCGCAGCTCCGGAGACAGTGGCAGGTGAGCGGCTGGGTGGGCGGGATTGCGGTCGGCCTCGCCCCCGGGGGGAAGACTTGGGTTCGGATGCGAACGGATGTCGGCCCCGGAAACACGGTCGGCTCACGGAAACGCGCCCGCGTGTCTGGGTCCACGCCTCGGTCCGTCCGAGAGCGCCGGTGCAGACAAGAGGGGCATGGTGCAAACCGGAGGCCTTCCGCAAAGGGAAACGTTACATAAGTGAATAGATGGCAGCCTGGACCGTTGAAAGGAAGAGCTTCACGTTCTCCGGAGCCCTTAGCGCTTGGCTTTAGATTGCAAACGTGTTGGTCACCTGCGTCCGTGTCGCTGCCAGCTTGATTGGGCAGATGTTGTTTCTTTCAGAATTTATAGTGATTCTCTGGCCTCTTGGGCTTCATTTGCCTAATATCTGGGTGATCGAAGGAAAGCGAGAGAGCTCAGTCGGACAGCGACAGACCGTACGCTCGATTCCGTTCGTTCCCGGCACAGTGGATGGAGCACGGATCGAGAGTCAGAAGTTCATGGGTTCTAATCCTGGCCCTGCCACTTGTCTACCTTGTGGCTTTGGGCAAGTCACTTAACTTCTCTGGGCCTCGATTACCTTACCCGTAAAATGGGGATTGAGACTGAGAGCCCCATGCGGGACAGGGGCTGGGTCCGAACCAAATGACTCGTATCCACCCCAGTGCTTAATACAGTCCATATTAAGTACCGTATGTAGTAAGTGCTTAACGAATACCAAAATCATTATTATTTTTATTTATCTTGTTATTTATTGAGCACTTACTGTGTGCAGAGCGCTGTAATAAGCGACTGGAAAAGAACAGAATAACCGAGTTGGCGGACACATTCCCACAGTGAACTTCCAGTCTCAATCCAACGGTAGTTTTTCTGGAGCGTGTAGGAAGAGGAAGTGTACTCAGCGTTTGGGAGAGTACAGTGCTACAGAACTGATAAACACGTTCCCCGTCCACAGTTAGTTTACAGTGTAGAGGACCAGCTTACGGTCTAGAGATTTCCCACGTGACGACCAACCCTCCCCCCCCCCCCCGTCCCAGCTCTCGAAGGGGGAGCTGACGGCTCGGGGCCGATCACCTCGTCGTCGATCCCGCCTGCCAAAGGCTCCCACTCCCCCCCTTTCTCCCAGATGGCTCTCGGCTTGCCACCGGGGGTGTCGGAGCCTGTATCCGCTGCTCTCCGGACGGCAGGAGCCCTTTGTGGTTTTCTCTCCCCCTTTGATTTTCTGTCCCGTCGGTCCGCTTTCTTAAAGCGACTCCGTCAAGGGTGAGACCCAGGGAATTATGGGAAAGGGAGGGAGAAAAGCAGGGTTTGATTAAAAGGAAAAACCTCCGTCCCCCACTTTGTTCTCCTGCCTCCGCTCTTTGTTGTCCCCCTCTTCTTCAGACCTATAGTGTCTATTAAGCACTTCTTCCGTGCCACCTAGTGTGCTGAGTGCCACGATGGGAACAAGAAACAGAGATCGACTAGGGTCTCTGCCCCTCATGTGGCTTCCTGTCTGAGTTGTCTTCCCTCTGTCCCCTGCCCCGTCGTTCTGTTTCTCTCCGTCCCCGCCCCCTGCCTTTTTCTCCACTCGTCTCTTTTCCCCTGCCCTTTCTGCTCTGTTTTCCCACCTCCTGGAGTTCCCCCCTCTCCCCTCCCCGGCCCTTCTCTGTTGCCCCGTATCCGGTCATTTTGGTGGCCTCCACTCCATTCTACCCTGGCCTCTCCATCCCACGGAACCAGCAATGAATTGTCCTCCCTGATGGAGGGAAACCGCTTATCAGCAGCTTATTATTGCACAAGAGCCCCCATCAAGATAGCACAAAGGCACTATTGTCGACCCCCCCCCGCCCCCCAGCCCCCACGCCCGCATCTCTGCCGGCTCTAACCCACCCTTCTTCTACCGATTATTTTCTGACATTTCATGAACCCTCGTTCTGTCGTTCGGGGGGGAGTGGGGGCTGAGGTCGCGGTGGCCCGATCCCAGCTCCTCGTTCAGCGGCCTTGCCCGAAATCCAAAAGTGAGCCGAGCCCTAGCGGGCCTCGGGACCCGCTGCCTCGGGGATTATCAGAAAGACTTTATAAGGAAATCAACGCTTCGGCCCGTTCTCTCTCATCTCCACGCGATTTTGACCGGCAAAAATCACCGGCCCTTGTGACCTCAAGGGCCGAGCGTAGCCGGGTGTCCGTTCCTGGCTGGAATGGGCCGACGGCGGCCCGCTACTCTGGTCTGGGGCGGGACCAGTGACACGTGTGTCGTAGAGACGTTGATCGGGGGCAACCCACCCACCCCGCACCGCTGCCGTGTCATCTCCTCAAACCCGGCAGATTAAGACCTACGCGTTGACCCATTAATAAAGCCTCAACCCTTCCGTGTTGCCCACGGCCGGCTCGTGTAGCGGGGCCGCCTAACGGAGTATGTCCCTAGGCCTACCCGTCTGTCCGTCTGTCTCGATGAGGCCAGGCTCTGAGTCTCGCTTACTCATATTCATTCATTCGATCGTATTTACTGAGCGTTTCCCGTGTGCAGAGCGCTTAAAGTGGGTTGGTTCTCGGGGAAAACGTCTGTTCGTTTCTGGAGAATAGAAGATGTTCTCTTTTTCTTTCGGTAGAGTGGCTCGATCATTTCCAGATGGCCAGCCTGACGCCTGGGTACTATTTGGCTCGGTGGAAAGAGCTCGGGCTTGGGAGTCAGAGGTCATGGGTTCGGATTCCGACGCTGCCACTCGTCAGCTGTGTGACTGTGGGCAAGTCACTTAACCTCTCTGGGCCTCAGTTCCCTCATCTGTAAAATGGGGATTAAGACTGTGAGCCTCACGTGGGACGACCTGATGACCCTGTATCTACCCCAGCGCTTAGAACAGTGCTCTGCACGTAGTAAGCACTTAACAAATGCCAACATTATTATTACTGTTATTATTATTTGCCAAAAGGATATGATCAGAATGAGTTTGTAAGTAATATGGGGAGGGAGGGCGGTGCTTCTGACCCCACACTGAAGAGCAACGTACCCTCAGGATGAAAGATCTCAGGGAGGGAGGGAAGATCTCATGAGGAGCGGCATGGCGTCGTGGATAGAGCACAGGGCTGGGAGTCAGAAGGTCATGGGATCTAATCCTGATATGCCACTTGTCTGCTGTGTGACCTTAGGAAAGTTTTGTTGCATCTCTGGGCCTCAGTCCCCTCATCTGGAAAATGGGGATTGAGATTGGGAGCCTCAGATGGGACAGGGGACTGTGCCCAACTCAATTTGCTTGCGTCCACCCCAGTGCATAGTACGGCGCCTGGCACATAGTAAGCGGTTAACAAATACCCTAATGATTATTCTTTCTGTTATGGAGGGTGATTCTTGGCTCTTAAGTGCATTCAGCGGGGCCCTCGCTCCTGGTGGAATAACGTTGCTATTTGTTAAGCACTTAGTATGTGCAGAGCGCTGTTCCAAGCGCTGGGGTAGATACAGGTAATCAGGTTGTCCCACCTGAGGCTCACAGTCTTAATCCCCATTTTACAGATGAGGGAACCGAGGCCCAGAGAAGTGAAGTGACTTGCCCAAGATCACACAGCTGACGAGTGGCAGAGCCGGGATTCGAACCCATGACCTCTGGCTCCCAAGCCCGGGCTCTTTCCACTAAGCCAGGATGCTTCTCAATGGAATGTGTGCCTTGTGGATGTGACTGTCTCACGGTGTCTTGAGGTCTGAGCGGAGGATAATGGGAAAATGTCCCCCAGGAAACTACCAGCAGAGAAGAAAAATGGAGAGAATTAACATTACATAGGCCAGAAAAGGGACGGTGATGTGAAGAGCCTTTTTTAATTATATATAGTTGTCCTTAGTCCTCAAAAAAATACACCGATCGATCAGTCGTACTTATCGAGCAGTTACTGGGTGCAGAGCACCATACCGAGCGTTTGGGAGAGGCGAATCCAACAGGATTAGTGGACGCGTTCCCTGCCCGGAACCAGCTTATAGTCTAGCGGAAACACCGGCGGCCGGGTTCTCCTCTGAGTACCTGTGTGGCCGGAAAGGCCGACGGCTCCCGCTGGCACATGTAAGCAGGTGGTCAACGCGTCGCTAGGCACACGCACCCCCGGCCCCCGGTTGCCGGGATCCGGCCGGCCGCCTAGGAGGGAGGGGTGTTTTCACGTGATCCAGGAGATGCCCTTGTTTGGCGAGGGTTATGTCAACTTGGGAGCAATTCCCCCTCACACGAAGCTCAAGATCCTCATGGCGAAATGACGGCCCGGTATATAAAAGATCCTGCAAACTGTTGTTGGCCTTCCGGCGGCCAGTTGAAAGGAGGAATTACATCACGTAATGACAAACGTTACAGACTTTAACGATTCCAACGATTCTGGGTCCGAAAGAATGATGAAACACCCTCATTGTGTTACCAAGTCACTGCCGTGCACACACAGACTTTACCGTGAATGATATGTTCTAATTTTCCGGTGATGTAATTACATTACACCTTGGCCTTACAATGCATGGTTTGTTTTTGAGAGTGAGCGTTGGCTAGTTTGCTAGCGGCCGTGATGGCTGACAGCCCGATCTCTCTCCAAATGACTTGGGTTGGTACATTTCATTCTTGAAAATCCCATAAAATGTCGAACCCATACTCTGAGGGATTTTATAACTCTCTGTGTGTTTTAGTGTTCTCTTTAAATACATTTCGGGTTCCCACGAGGACCAGAAAGATGTATGGTTATGTTTGGGAGATGAAAATAATGAACTTTATTTTCCGGTTTAGCACTTGCGACCGGAAGCCTCTGCAGTCGACTGCCCTCGTGGGTGTCTTTTTAGTGGTGGTTCTTGGCCACGCTGTTTTGCAATTTATGAGGTCCTCGGAAAAATTCTAAGACGGGCACGGAATTTATCCTGTTGTCGTTAGGGCTGGATCGTCGACACGAGTTAACTCCCTAGGTCATTCTCGTCAAGCTGTAGCTGTATTCTTTCGGAAGAATGAGTCGGTCTTAAGGCCGTCGATTAGCTAGAAAGACTAGAATTCTTCAGAATTCTTTAAAGATATCTCCTTTAAAGTAGGGAGCAACGTAGTGAAGTAGACAAGTAAGTGGGCACGGCAGAGATTGTCCAATTCTCTGAGTTCCTGGCAGGGAGATTTTCATTTTTGAATAGTACTTGTAGTTGAAGTCATAGGAGGAGTATCCATGGAGAAGCTCAGGAAGTACAGAATGAAGGAGTAGTAGAAACTCTCTTCCCCCAGAGAGCTTCCACTCCGACGGGAGAGAATAGTAGCCCAGGAGACCGAGCACTGCCGAAATGAAAAGCCGTGTTGGATGCGTGGCCGGGTTGCCCAGAGTTTGGGGACGATGCCTTCTGCCGGTGCAATTCTGGTCTCCTGCCGACAGTGGCCGAGACCGCGCCTGGAACGACGCCGTTTCCGTAGATCGATACGTTTGGACCGGGACCGGCACTCGTCCAGCGTTGCCCCATGTCAGCGGGTGCACTCTGGATACAGACCCCTTTCCTGAGGTCCCGGAGGTCGGTCGTGGCATCCTGCCTTGGAGAGCCCCCCCGGCCTCATCTCCAAGGGTGAGCGGATGGGGTCAGGGTGGCCCCCTTGCGTGTAGGGATACGGATGCCTTTTCGGTTGCTTTCAGAAGCTTTTCGCTCAGTTCCAACCACTGCGGTTTGACAGTCAATACGTTTTTCCGTGCGTGTGGGTGGCTCAGGTCATGCTCAACAGATATCGTGGTATAATTCTAAAGGGCAGTTGGCAATTGGGCCATTTCTACATAGAGTGAAAATGTACCACCAGTAAACTGAGAGTTCAAAGAATCAGAACAAGTCGTGGCAGATGGAATTTGACGGAATCACTGGAGGGTTTTAATTTGGGACTGGAGGTTTTTTTTTAAGTCCTTGAAACTCTGACACGCTCCCTCTTTAGTAGATTTTTGCTTTTTGCTGACGGTTTCTCAATTTTTACTACGGCTCGTAGCGCTGTAGTTGAATTGAACGCGAAAGGATACAAAGTTGCTTTGGAAATGTTTCTCGTTAAATTACGGACAGATACATTTATAAATAGAAGACAGAAATGCCTCCGCTGACAACCTCTGTGTGTTCCCTGCCGAAGCAAAAGTGAATGGTTGCGTAGACAGAGAAAAGTTTGAGGCAGTGCAGTCGCTGGGGTGGGGGTGAGCAGAAGAATTGAGAAGCCCAGAATCGTTCTGCCAAAGTGAGATCACTTTCCAGCTGTTGTGAAAGTCATGTGGAGCCCAGTGTCCGAAAACCGTGGCCCCTCCTCCCCGGTTACACGCCATCACGCGCAAACACCCACCCGCACCCCCTCTCCCCACCGCCCCCCCCCCCCCCCCAGCACCAAGTTGAGTTCCGAGGTGATTCTGTGTGTGTCCGTTAGGCGGGGAGGACCGTTGGAAAGGCGAGGGCCCCAGGCTAAGCTGCGAGCGACGCAGAATAGCCATCGTCACCGCCGTTGGTTTCTATCTGGCGACGTGGCCGCCGGTGGAGCGATGGGATGGCGTTGGGATATTGAAGGGCTGGGAGGGAACGCCTCCGGGCTTTGATTCAGACCCCTTCTTCCAGGTGGAAAGCTCTCATAAATCCTTGTGCGTTCCTGCCGCCTCCCCAGAGGCTTCCTCGAGAGTGAGCCAGTGAACCGGGTGTAATGGGAAAAATGGATTCTGGGCAGGAGTTGTCGCTGAACAGATTTCTGCAGCGAAGAGGCCCGGTAGCTCAGGGAAAGGACTCTCCCCAGCTGTTGGTCATCTTGTTAGTCTGGAGAATAAGCTCCCCTCACCCCTAGCCTGGTTACCGCCCACTCTACTAGAGAAGCAGCGTGGCCTAGCGGAAAGAGCCCGGGTTTGGGAATCAGAGGTTGTGGATTCTAATCCCGGCTCCTCCACTTGTCAGCTGTTTGACTCTGGGCAAGTCACCTCACTTCTCCGGGCCTCAGTTAGCTCATCTGTAAATTGGGGATGAAGACTGTGAGCCCAGTGTGGGGCAACCTGATTACCTTGTCTCTACCCTAGTGCTTGGAACGGCGCTTGGCACATGGTAAGCGCTTAACAGAAGCTATTATTATTATTATTATTATTACTGCACTCTTCCAAGCTCTCAGTGCAGTGCTTTGCACCGAGGAGGACCTAAGTAAAGGCTGTTGATTGATGGGTTGATTGATTGTCCAGAATCTAAGAACATTAGTCTGGATCGATCAGTGGTTACTACAGAATTGGACCACCAAGACGGGAATTACAGTGCTCTGCACGTAGCGAGCGCTCAATAAATACAATTGATTGGTTGACTGGCCGTACCCTTCACCACCCCTAACTTTTCTCTCTTCACTCCAGGCCTTCCGCCAGTAGGTGATTATAGACACCTTCTTTAAAACTGTATCCAAAACTGCCTGAAGCTGCTGCCTTTTGGAGCCAGATAACTTCTTGAGGTTTTTTGGTATGTTTATCATGGTGTGAAGCGCCTACTGTGTTTCGAACACTATTTTAAGCTCTGGGGTAGGTACAAGTTAATTTGGTCGGACGCAGTCCTTGTCCCGTGGAGCTCACCGTCTAAGCAGGAGGGAGAACACATAGATGAATCCCCATTTTCCCGGTGAGGTAAGTGAAGCACCGAGATATTACAGACCAGAAAATAAATTTCAGGGAGGAGGAAGCTGTAGAATATAAAGGTCCATACCCAAAGACTATATGGGGTGTGATTCTCAAGTGCTCGGGTAGCGAGGAAGGCCCAAGGCGACAATTGGGGATGACGAGAAATTAATCCGATCCCGGAAATCTGACCAAGATGTGGTATTCTTCTTGGTTTATCACCTATAAATGAACGTAAAAGCGATCGGCACCGGTTAATAGAGCTGTGTATTCATTAAAGCAGCAGGGATTAGGAGGCTTTCTACTCGGGCAGACAGAGCTGTTGATGCCTTTTCGTTAATCCAAACAATCCATCTCGTAGTCTTCAGCACACATTGGAATTAAGTAACGTCCCGTTCTAGACACGGCCTGTGGGGTCTATTCGTCCCTATGATATGTGGGGAGGGGGTGCCGGGTGGAATTTTTCTCTTTATATTTCACCGAATAGTGGACCTACACTGCATTTAATGTCCAGCAGTTTGAAATTCAGTTCTTTTCTTCATTTTGCATGAAAACCCCATAGCCCCTTGCTGATTAATTCTATCACCCTTTTAAAGAAAGTAGTCTGCGCGGCGGGTGAAAATGGAGGCAGAACCCCATCAGCATGCGAAGCTCCTTAAATGATCAGCCGTGGCAATCTGACCTCAAAAACCCAGGGGCGCGTGATTTTCCCAAAAGCCCAGGTGCGAGACTCCAGCGCGTGTGTAACGTTGTCGAAATGAAATTCGGCCTGACACTGGGGATCCACCTCTTTTTCCAGCAGGAGTCAGGGAATGTGTGGTTGTCAAGATCCCTCTGAGGATTAGGTGTGGTGGTTTAACGGTAAAGTAACGAGCAGAACGACTGTGGAAAGATTGGACTTTTTTTCGCATTCAGTGTGTGTGTGTAGGTATTTAAAAGAGGGGAGATATAAGAGAAGCAATGTGGCCCGGTGGATACTCGCTCAGTCACTTGTATTTATTAAGTGCTTACTGTGTGCAGAGCACTGTACTAAGCCCTGGGGAGAGTACAAGATAACGGTAAACAGACACATACCCTTCCCACAACGAGCTTACAGTCGAGAGCGAGCACGTTCCTAGGAGTCAGAAGGATCTGGGTTCTAATCCCAGCCCCTCCACTTGGCTGCCCTGTGACCTTGGGCAAATCACTTAACTTCTCTAGGCCTGTGCTGCTTTCATTCATTCATTCAATCATATTTGTTGAATGCTTACCGTGTGCAAGCGCTTGAGAGAGTACAGTGTGACAATAAATAGTCACGTTCCTTGCCCACGGCGAGCTTACAGTCTCGGGGGGAGCCAGGCATTAGAACAGTGCTTTGCCCATCGTAAGCGCTTAACAAATGCCATCGTTATTAATAGAAATAAACAAATTACAGACGTGTACTCAAGTGCCGTGAGGGCGGAAGGGGGGATGAATGAAGGAAGCAAGTCAGGGCAACATAGAAGGGAATGGGAGAAGAGGAAAGGAGAGCTTAGTCAGGGAAGGCCTCCTGGAGGACATGTGCCTTCAGTGAGGCTTTGAAGGGAAGGGAGAGTGATTGTCTGACCGATACATATGTTACTTCACCTGGAAAATGAGGATTATGATCTGAACCTCAGATGGGACATGGACTGTGTCCAACCTGATTAACTTGTATCTTCCCCAGCATTTAGTACAGTTCCTGGCTCATACTAATCGCATAACAAATACCATTAAAAAAAAAAATCAGTGGTTCCGCCGAACGAGCGACACCGTATTTTCGTCGACTCTTGGGACGACGAGCTGCCAGACCAGCCCCGCCCGGCTTTACTTGCCAGCTGGGACCGTTTTCATTGTGGGAACCCAGACTTTGGCAATCCTTGACAAATTCCGTATTAAAATGGGATTTGCAGTTAATTTCCAAGACCTTTAAAATCATGTAACAAATCAAGCTAATGAGAACCCAGCTCGTTTATGGCATGAGTTCCGTAGTTGAAGGCATCCGGAGAATGAAGAATCCTATCTGTCGTAGTGCACGCTTCAGAGAGGTCAGCACAAGAGAAAAGTGCTCAGTAAACAGCCTTGATCGGTTAATGGTTTTGCCCTTTGGGAGCCTCGGTCCGGCTCGGCGGGAGATGGACCCATCCCAGCGATGGGTCATTCTGGGTGTGCCTCAGTTGCCGCTCATCAGCAGACGTCACCCTCAGGCCCCCATGACGGTCACAGCGAAGCCGAGCGAGGCTTTGAGCCCCCTTCGTTCACAGGGTCTCCCGGGGGCCGGAGGCGGATTCCGACTCCCACTCCCTCGGGTATCCGCTCCCTGAACCTGGTAGCCGGCACACAGCAGTGCCTAGGACTCCTGACTCTAATTGAGTTTTAGTGAAAATGACGATAAATCACTGGGACAGGGAAGCGCTCAAGGGCAGGTGTCCTCTACTCCGGGAGAGGCGATCCATAAACTGTACAAATCCGCACGTTTGTAAGAGCCGCAGAGAACACGGTGTGAGAGAAGCAGCACGACCCTGTGAAGGAAGCACAGGCCTGGAAATCAGGAGACGGGAGTTCTTAACCTCCGGCGCCATTTGCGTATTCTGTGTGCCCTGGGGCAGTTCACTTGACTTCTCCGGGCTTCTGTTTCCTCATCTGTCAAATGGGGATTCAATACCTGTTCTTCCGCCCTGCTAGGTGCTGAGACCTCTACGGGACAGGGACTGTGACTCATCTGACCGCATTGTATTTACCCCGGAACGTAGTGTAGTTTTGGCACATAGTGAGTGCCTGACAAAAACCAAAATTATCATCATGATTACTATTCTTGTTAGCATAGTAGGAATAGTGCTAATTAGTAGATATTATTGTGTATGAGGTCCGGCTGAAGCTGACATGATGGGAAATGTCTAAGTAGCTGATAGTAGAAACTGTGAAGTTTCAGAGGAAGAGGCCAGCTTGACTGAACGATATTTGTAGATCACTGTACTGAGCGCTTGGGAGTATACAGCATAACAGAGGATACGGTCCCCTGTAATGACTTATTACCGCCGATTTAGTGGAAATTTCCCCCCTTTGGGCTTGACAGTTCTTTATAATTACCCACTTACAGTATAACCAGTGTGTAAAACTAATGAATTATTTAGCTCAGTAGCTAAAATACAGATGGTCCGGTTTGGGGAATATATGGAGGATGAGCAGAACTATTTTTAACCACACTGATGTGAACCAAGCCCTTGAAACTGAGAAGTTATGTAGATGTGTGATGGGAGTCTGAACCGTGGATTACATTTAAGGAAACTGCACGGGGACTTAAACTCCTCATTCTGCCAACGTTTTTTGAAGGGTTTATAACTTCGAAGCCTGAAGGATGAATGCGCTCTGCATACAAAACTATTCCATATGAAAAGTCATCTGGGGAAATTTTTATGCCTGAGAAAACGGCTATGGGATTGGGTCAGATGAGTTTTTTTTGACGGAGAAAACCGTCCAATTGGAAGAATGTTGTTCTCTGTGAATCAAGCTCATTAAGACCCAGATTTCGCAGTTCAACAAATGAAAGCGCAGGAAATGGAGATCATCCGTGGTTCTTCAAACACGGCCGATCGCGAAGGGAAACGTGACAGGCGTCGTACCTGTACTGCACGTTGAAGCGAAGCCTCGGAGACTCGGGCTCCTTTGTCACTGTCATTTCCAAGCCACCTGAAGTCCCCGGCACTTCACGGCCGATTCACCCTCTCCGTCCTCCAGTTTCTGCCTGTGCTGACGGGACAGGCGGGCCTACCCACCGGTGAGATAAGCCTCGGGTTACTACCGGGATCTTGAAAAAGAAAAAAATGATGGTATTTGTTAAGTGGTTACTATGTGCTAAGCACTGCGGTAGATGCAAGGTTGGACGGCCCGTGTCCCACATGGGGCTCCCCGTTTTCATCCTCATTTTAGAGATGAGGGAAATGGCACAGAGAAGTCAGGTGACTTGCCACAGACAAGTGGCAGAGCCAGAATTGGAACCCAGGTCCTTCTGATTCCCAGGTCCGTGCTCTATCCACTAGGCCAAGCCGCTTCCCGCGTCGCACCCTCCCTCTGCTCCGTTCCCAGTCCCCCTCCGCCTAGTGACCCCCGATTCACCCTGGGCTCTGACCCCTCTCCACCCGTCCCCCCTACCTGGGTCGACGGCCCGGCCGGAGATCGACCCGATTGCGTCTCCGGTGCCGCGTGATTTGCTAATTGCGGACCGGAGCCCCTTCTGAAGTGGTATTGCCGGTGCCCGCCCGCCACGAAGAACACCAGGGGAGGGGTGCCTGGGCGTGGGGCCCCTGTCTTGTTCTGCCCTGGCCTGCTCGTTTGGGCGGGATTGCAGCATTCCACTAGAAACCGCTCTCGTTTTTATTAGCCTGCCCGTGGGGCGCCCCGGAGACTTCTGCCTCGTCGGGAAGTGGCATCAGTGAGTCTAGTGGGATTTTCTTTTCGTGGCTTTCGTTAAGCGCTTACTGAGCGTCAGACGCTGTTCTAAGTCCCTGTCTCACAAAGGGTTCATATCTAAACCGAGCACTCAGTCGAATTTATTGAGCACTTACTGAGTGCTGAGCGCTATACCGAGCACTTGGGAGAGTACGTTATAACAGTGAACAGATTCCCCGCCCACAATGACCTTAGAGTTTAGAACTCTGTACTGAGTGCTTGGGAGAGTACGGTGCAATCGAGTGGTTAGACATGATCCCTGCCCACCAGGAGCTTACAGTCTACAGGGGAGCGATAAATCCCATGGTTCCTGGGTCGTCATAATCGGATTATAACTTTCTCCTTTTGGGCTGTAAACTTCCAAATCCCCCTCTATCTTTGGTTGCACTGATGTCTTTCCTCTTTATTTACAGCAGATAAATTCAGATCCCCCTCCCTCTAGCCAGGAAGCTCGCGGTGGGCAGGAAATATGTCTGTTTACTGTTGTACTGTGCTCGGGAGCACTCCCGAGCACTCAATACATACAAATGAATGAATAGAGAAAATGGTGCCCCAGAAATGGAGAATCCCAGAAATGTAGTATTCCCCATTAAGGTGTGAGCTTAACGTTGTGCTTTATGGAGTTGCCTCTCACAAGCTGTAATTCCAGTGCAGTGTGCTCTCACCGGGGGCTCACTCGGCGAGGGGTGGCCGTTGGGCCTGTGTTAGCCCAGGGGGCCGGGCCCAGGGAGAGAGAGCGGCAATCTCGGGCAAGGTCCGCTGGGGGAAATCCAAAGGCAAGAGGTTCGTGATGGGCAGCGTCGGGGAAAGGGAGCCACCTTAATGTTTGGTCTGGACGGATGGCTAAGAGGAGGCTTCCCCGCTGCCTTTTCCGGCTCCCTAGTGCCGCTGTCCGAGGCCGGATCTGGGCCCGGCCGGACCTCTGCCCTGCCCCTGTCTTGGTCGGAGGCGCCGGGCCACGGTCCGCGAGCCCGGGGCCACCGGTGGGAAAGAGGGAGATGCTCGTCACCCCCACAGCCCAACCCGGCGTGGTGGGCCGTCTCTCCATCCTTGGGTCCATTGTGAAGATGGTTAAGTATCCCCCTCCGCTCCCCGGCCCGGTGCCAGCCCGGAACCCTACTGGATGCCGGCTTCCTGAAGCTTTGGGCTGATTGTGGAGCCGGCCTCGACTTCCTTTTTTTAAAATGGTACTGAGGTGCCTACTGTGTGTCAAGCACTGTTCTGAGCACTGGGCAAGCAGGTTGGAAGTAGTCCATGTCCCACATGGGCCTCACAGTCTCAGTCCGATTTTAAAGAGGAGATAATCGAGGCTCAGAGAAGTAAAGTGACGTGCCCACAGTCACACAGCACATAGATGTGCTCCAGACTGTGAGCCCGTTTAGGGGTAGGGATTGTCTCTATCTACTTTCAAATTGTACTTCCCAAGCGCTTAGTACACAGTAAGCGCTCAGTAAATACGATTGAATGAATTGGCGGAGCCGGGCTTAGAACCCAGGTCCCTCTGAGTCCCAGACCAGCGTCCTATCCACTAGGCCACGCTGGCCAGAAGCCGGCATTGGGTCGGACACGGTGCAGCTAAGGTCGCAGAGCAGGGCACGGCGTAGGGCGCGCCGAGCTGTGGCGGAGGCGGCGGTCCTCGGGGCCTGAGCCGCCTCGGAGTTTTTGCTGAAGTTAGCTCCTTTGAGGTTATCACCATGCCACAGAATTTGGAGTTCCGTGCGCTCTCGCCTTCTAAAAAAAAAATACTTTAAAGAAGAGAATCGAGGAGCTCGTTAGCAGATTTTTTTATCTATCGGTTGCAGCCTGGATTCCCTCCCTGGCCCACATAAATGCTTGAAAGAGACTGACCCGGAGCGGGTGCCTCCTGTGATCTTTCCGCCCCGTGGCTCCAGCCCCTAGCTCGTGGGGGTTTCAGGGCCGGCCCAGGGTGGAAGACCACCGAGGAGGGATTTCTGGGACGTAGGGCCCAGGGCGAGAGCTGCCAGCAGCCTTCCCGTGGGCCGTGGGCTGGCCCAGGCCCTGAGGGTTTAGAACGGCATTGGTCCTGAACCCTGGTCCTGGGGCACGATTGCTGCCATGATAATAATAATAGCAATAAAAATCGTGGTATTTGTTGAGCACTTAGTCGGTGCCAGTCACTCCATTAAGCTCGGGGGGAGATGCAAGCTAATCAGGTTGGACACAGTCCCTGTCTCACATGGGCCTCGAAGTCTAAATCTCCATTTTACAGGTGAGGGAACTGAGGCGCAGAGAATAACGTTAATAATGTTGGCATTTGTTAAGTGCTTACTATGTGCCGAGCACTGTTCTAAGCACTGGGGTAGATACAGGGTCATCAGGTTGTCCCACATGGGGCTCACAGTCTTAATCTCCGCTTTACAGATGAGGTAACTGAAGCCCGGAGAAGTTAAGCGACTTGCCCAAAGTCACACAGCTGACAAGCGGCAGAGCCGGGATTAGAACCCGCGACCTGACTCCCCAGCCCGTGTTCTTGCCACTGAGCCGCGCTGCTTCATCATCCGTAATGATGATGGTATCTGTTAAGTGCTGACTATGTGCTAGACATTGTACTAAGCCCTGGTGCAAACAGATTGAGTTGGACACAGATCACGTCCCTGTGGGGCTCACAGCCTCAACCCCCATTTGACAGATGTGGGAACTGAGGCACAGAGAAATGAAGTGACTTGCCCAGGGCCCGGGCAGTCAGAAGGACCTGGCTTCTAATCGCTGCTCCGCCGCTCGTCTGTTGCGTGACCTCGGGCAAGTCATTTCACTTCTCCGTGCCTCAGTTACTTCATGTGCCAAATGGAGACTGATATTGTGAGCCCCCTTGTGGGATCGGGACTGTGTCCATCCCAATTTGCTTGTAACCGCCGCCGCCCTCAGTACGGCGCCTGGCACATAATAATAATAATAATGTTGGTATTTGTTAAGCGCTTACTATGTGCCGAGCACTGTTCTAAGCGCTGGGGTAGACATAGGGGAATCAGGTTGTCCCACGTGGGGCTCCCAGTCTTAATCCCCATTTTACAGATGAGGGAACCGAGGCCCAGAGAAGTGAAGTGACTCGCCCACAGTCACACAGCCGCCAAGTGGCAGAGCTGGGATTCGAACTCATGAGCCCTGACTCCAAAGCCCGTGCTCTTTCCACTGAGCCACGCTGCTCACATAGTGAGCGCTTACCAAATACCGTTGTTATCGTGATTATTATCATCGTTAGCAGTAGGCTTCAGCGGGGACACCCTTAGGACCTCATCCTTACAAATCTACCATTTCCCCATCCGCAAGGCGGTTTAATGCCTATCTCCCCTTGTAAGGTCCTTCCGGGCGGGGTTCGCCACTGACGCCTCTGTTGTGTTGTACTTTGCTAAGTGTTTGGTACGGTGCTCGGCACGCGCTAAACACTCAGTAAACACCATCGATGGATTCGGTTTTCAGGGAATAAGAGGGATCGTATTTAGCGAGAGTCGACTGAGTGCAAGACCCTGAACAAGATATTTGGGAAAGTTCCGCAGAGGCACCCGTGACCTGTCCTCAAGGAGTTTACTGCCTGGCAAGGGAGGTGACCATTAAAAGATTCACAGTAGAGGAATCCGAATAAAGAACCAACTGTTTCAAGTTCATTTGAGTTCATTTACCTCTGCAGTGCGGAGTCCCTTCCTTTATATTTTGCCGTGCCACCATTTCCGCCTCTATAAAATCCCCATGTTTCTTAGCGTCGGGTTAGCTCTTCTGTGACCGGCTTTCTTTGGAATTCACTTGGAAACCATAACTGATAGTATATGCTGATCTTTTGACTTCAAACCCTAAAAATAATTTTGAAGCCAAGAAGCGAATCTGTAATTTGAACCGCCTAAGGGGCAACATGACTTCCCTGCTCCGAAATGACGTCGGTCGAATCTATAATTGATTTTGCGTCGGGTCGAGTACATGATCTGTCCACGATGATTTTTTGTGTTGAGAATTCACTTCTGCCAATAAATCAGTAAACCTTAGCAGAAATTGTTCTCAGCTTGGAGAAAAAACAGGTAAGATCTCCATTGGAAGATCTAAAACTCTGGCAAAGTGGTTTGGGGTGGGAGGTGGTGCTTCTGGGGACGGCGTTGGTTGGAGACGGTTCCATCTGTGGTATTTATTGAGTGTTTCCTGTGTGCAGAGCACTTTACTAAGCACATGGGAGAGGGCAGTGCGAGAGAGTTGACACACGTGATCCCTGCCCTCAAGGACTTTCCAGTCGAGAGGGGCAGCTAGGGGAAGCAATGGAGACGGTGTCGCGTAGGGAGAGGGAGGGCGAGGGAAGAGGTGTCGGACTGACCTGAAGAGGTGACTGACCCTGTGTCAGTCAGTGGTATTTATTGAGCGCTTACTATGTGCCGAGCACCATACTGAGCACCTGGGAGAGTACAGTACAATAGAATTAGCAGATAGTTCCCTGCCCAGAACATGCATGAGAAAGATATGCAGAGTCGGGAGTAAAGTCTTCCCGAACACTTAGAAGAGCTGTTACACTGGTCAAAACCTCAATGGTAAATTTTTAATGAGCGATCTTTTTCAGTTTCTTCGGAAAGGCGAACGATAATACCGTATGCGTAACGCGCCTGGTCATTTCGGCGTTGAACTGGGTGTGAAACAACCCCTTTTTTCTAATCCTCCCAAATTTGGCGTATTTACCAAGTGTCTCTGAAAATGCCCTCAGCTTTGAATTGATTTGGCCCCAGGCTACACCAGGCCGTCCTTCCTAAGAATGCCACCCACCCACGCACCCACTCACACCTACTCCTCGCCCCGGCCTCCTTTTCTACCGACCGTCCTGGGGCCCCCGGGCTGCGAGGCTAGTAGTCAGGTCTCCCTTTCCCGCGTCCCGGGGGTCGGCGGCCGACAAAGGATCCTGACCGTCTTGGGCCCCTGGGCCGCGTGGACAGTATCCAGCCTCTCTTTATGACATCCTGAGGGCGGATGCCCGATATCAATTCCCGATCTCTCCCAGCTTTCCCTCTCTGCTCCCGACATTCTCAAACAATCGATAAATCGTATTTATTCGTTCTATCATATTTATTGAACACTTCCTGTGGGCAGAGCGCTGTACTTAACACTTGGGAGAGTACAATAATAAACAGACATATTCCCTGCCCACAACGAGTTTATAGTTTGAGGGGGGAGAGACAGACATTAATATCAAAAAAATTACAGGTATGTACACAAGTGCTGTGGGGCTGGGAGGGGGGAAGAACAGAGGGAGCAAGTCAGGGTGATGCAGAAGGGAATGGAAGAAGCGGAAGGGAGAGGGGGGCTTAATCAGGGAAGGCCTCCTGGAGGAGATGTGCCTTCAGTAAGGCTTCGAACTGGGCGGGAGTAATCGTCTGACAGATTTGAAGAGGGAGGGCATTCCAGGTCAGAGGCGTGGTGTAGGAAAGAGGTCGGGGGTGAGATGGACGAGATGGAGGTACAGTGAGCAGGTTAGCATCTCGAGGAGCAAAGAATGCGGGCTGGGTTGTAGTGGGAGAATAATAAGGTGAGGTAGGATTGAGTGGTGTAAAGCCGACGGTGAGGAGTTTCGGTTGGATACGGAGGTGGATCGGCCATCACCGGAGTTTCTTGAGGAGTGGGGAGACGTGATCGGAATACGTTGGCGGGAAAATGATCCGAGGAGCGGAGTGAGGTATGCACTGGACTTGGGGGAGACAGCAGCCAGGGAGCTCAGCAAGGAGGCTGACGCAGTAATCAAGACGGATAGGATGAGTGCTTGGATTCGCCCGTCCTGCCGGCCCCAGGGCTGAAAAGAGGTCAGCGTCTCTCGCCTCTCGGGTTTGCCGACTGCTCCTCTGCCCGCCTGGGCCACCTCGAGCTCACATTCGCTTGCCTGACTTAGCGGGGAGGATTGAAAATTCCCTCTGCCGTTTCTTGATTTCAGGGGGTCGGGGAGAGGGTGCCCCCTTGCCTAAGCCATTTCAATCCGTGTCAGGCAGCCTTTCCAGAGGTTTATGCTTCTCACGTAAAATCGGTAAAATAGGCCTCAGGTGGGGCTGGGGACAGGAGACTGTTGTGGTCCACACGAGCCTCTAGGCGATCGCCCTGTGCGTGTGATCGAACAGCTCACGCGTCATGAGAGAAATCAAACGTATCGGAAGCCCGGCCCCGTCCAAGATGGGGCCCGCCATTCTCCGCCGGTCCACTTGTTCTACTCGTTCGATTTCCGTATTTCCATCCTCCGTCTTCCGGCCAGAGAGTAGGAGGGCGAAGCCTTTGGAGGATCCGTCCGCACTGGTCAGGCTGCCGGGGGGAGCGGCAGAAGCGTTAGTTCCCCGCCCGTCCACCCCGCCCCCCGGGACCGGGACCGGAGGGCCGGGTGTTACGGAGGGAGAACCTGGGTCTCGGCGGTCCCGGCGTCGGGGGCTTCGCCACGTCGAGCCGCCCCCTCTCGACAGGGGTCCGACCGTGACGGACCCAGGGGTGACGGGGGCGGCTGGAGAGACCCAGCCCTTCCGGCTCCGGTCCACGGGAACTCCGGAGGGAATCGTGCAGAGGGAGTGGCGCGGCCAGGGGGCACAATGCCCCATTGATGGCGTGGGCGGGGAGGAATGCCCCTGGCCGCGGGCCCCCCGCGGGGGATGGGGAGTTGGCCGGGCCGCCCGGCTCCGAGACCAGGAGGCGGCCACACACAGGGGATGAATTGAAAAGGCTTTTCGGGCCCGGCCTGGCCGGACGATGAGAGGGGGCCGCTGCTCCGTCCGGACGGCCGGCGGCGTGTTCCCGGCCTCGCTTTCCCCGCCCCTCCCCCGCCCCCTCGCTCGAGGGCCGTCGGGCGGGAGGGCAGTGTGACCGTTGAGGGTCGTCGCGGGCCCGGGCCGGGTCCGTCCGCGGAACCGAAGCGGGGCCCGGCCGGCGGCCGCCCGGCGGACGGGGCCGTGGCCATGCAGCGAGGTCAGGGCTGCAGTCCTCGCCTCCAGCTGAGCATGCCACACAGGAAGACCTACCACGTGCAGGTCGGGTACCGGGGGCCGGGGGCCGCGAAGCGACCGTGGTCCCCGGCAGGAGTCTCCGCTCCTCGGGCTGGTTGCCTGTGGGTCAGTGTGCGCGTGAGTGATTGAGTGAGCGAGTGTGTGTTTGCGTGTGCGGGTACACCGTCCGAAAGCCTCCTGGCCGGGGCGGCTTTGTAAATGACGGGGCTTCTTTAGGCGGTGGTGTCGAACGGGTGATGCCTTTGGATGTCAGGGGACATCTCCGCCCGCGCTTGGAGGAAAGTTGAAAATCGGAAAGTAAACGCCTCCGGGCATGTGTGCGGGTCCCCCCGGGGAAGCCCGTCGCCTGGCCGGCCGGGATCAGTCGTTCCCCGGGCCCCGCGATTCGGGGTTCGAGAGTGCCGCTGTCTAGCCGCCCTCCTTTGCTCATGCTGCGCGTCCCCGCCCCTCTCCTCAGGACCTCCAGGAAGAAATCGAGGCCCACACGGACGCCTTCCACAGCCTGGACGAGAACGGCCAGAAGATCCTGCGCTCGCTCGACGGCTCCGAGGACGCCGTTCTGCTGCGGCGGCGCTTGGATCAGATGAACCTCAAGTGGAGCGAGCTGAGGAAGCGGTCCCTCAATATCAGGTGGGGAGACAGGGAGGGGAAACCCGGGAAAAGGCCGAAATGGGGCAGAATCGGCCCTAAAGCCCCCAGGGGTCTGATTTCCTAAGTGTTTAAATCAGTCGCCCGATTGCGGGGTTCGTTCCTTTCAGAGTGAATACAACATTCATTGAGTCAGGAGGGAGATGAGAGTGGGTGATGATAATCATACAGAGAAGCAGCGTGGCTCAGTGGAAAGAGCCCAGGCTCGGGAGTCGGAGGTCGTGGGTTCTAATCCCGGCTCCACCACTAGTCGGATGTGTGATTTCGGGCAAGTCACTCAACCTCTCTGGGCCTCGGTTCCCTCATCAGGGAAGTGAGGATTAAGACTGTGAACCCCACGTGGGACAACCTGATGACTTTGTATCTACCCCAGCGCTTAGAACAGTGCTTGGCACGTAGCAAACGCTTAAGAGATATACCATCATTATTGTTAGATTTTGGAATCCTCCCTGTGGAGGGGGTAGTTGAAGCCGCAGGAACGAATGAATTATCAAAGAGGGTGCGTGTCGATGGGGCGTAGAAGGAAGTTTGGGAAGGTGGAGAGTCAGGTCCGTAGCTTGGCTGTCCGCTCCCGCCAGCCTTCCGTAAGCCCGCTCCCGATGCAGAATCGCAAGGACCTGGGTTCTCATCCTGGCTCCACCGCTTGTCTACTGTGTGACCCTGGGCGAGTCGCGTCACTTCTCTGTGCCTCAGTTCCTTCATCTATAAAATGGGGATTAAGACTGTGAGAACTCTGTGGGACAGGGACTGTATCTGACCCGGTTTTCACTTATCCACCTCAGTGCTTAGCCTGGCTCAGATAACTGCTTACAAAATGCCCTGATTATTATTTATCACTATTATTATTATTATCATTATTATTAGTGTTGATACTATTCATGGCTTAGTGGAAAGAGCACGGGGTTGGGAGTCACAACACGTAGGTTCTAATCCTGGCTCTGCCACTTGTCTGCTGTGTGACCTTGGGCAAGCCCTTTAACTTCTTTGTGCCTCGCTTCCCTCAACTGTAAAATGAGGGACAACCTGATCACCTTGTATCTATCCAGCACTTAGGACGGTGCTTGGCATATAGTAAGCCTTTAACAAATATTATTATTAGTATCATTATTATAAACCCACAGAGAGCAGAGACAGCCTCCCAGGGGCTGCAGCTCCGACTGTTCCCCGTCCACTGTGCCGCTCCCTCCCGAGCCGCTGGACGCTTGGGGAGAAGGTCGACTGGAAGGAGGGGGAGCCGGAGTGGCCTGGGGAGGCCGTCGGGGGCAACCGCCCTGCCTTTCTGCCCTTCCGCCTCTCCTCTCCTTAACTCCCAAGGAATATTCTCCAGCCTCTTCCTCTCCTGCCTCTGCCTCCCTTTCTTGCGCATTCTTGTGCCCTTTCCCTCCAACCTTCAGGATCTCTGGAAAAGTAGCTCCCTGAGAGGTGGGAGGAACATGTCTTGTGGGGGCAAATTTCGAACGGCGGAGGGGAGGTTGAAGGGAGGCCAACGGGAGCCCTACGATTGGTGCCCCCAGGCTCCCAGTGGGCCGGGCTCGGACCTAAGACCGGAGTCGGAACCGGGAATGAGGGTGGCCTTGTGGCTGCCTTCCTTCATTCATTCACCCCTATTTATTAAGCATTTACTGTGTCCAAAGGCACTCTACTAAGCACTTGGGAGAGTACAACAATAAGCAGACTTATTCCCTGCCCGCTGAGCAGGGCGATCCTGTGCATCACGGTCGGCCCTTCCCTCCCACAAAACCTGGCAGCCTCTTTCTGGGAGCCCCAGCTCTGGCCGGGGAGGGCGAGGTCCGAGTGGGAGCCGGAGAGGGATGGACCTGGAGGTGCCCAAGGGATGTGCCTTTCAAGGGTTGTCCGAGAGTTTAGCTTCTTGTTTGGGCCCCGCACATCCCCCCTCAAGAGCATCGGCGTTCCCCTCCACCACCCTTACTCCACCAAGCTCCCGGAGAGCACCGCCGCCCCCCCCCCCCCCGAGAGCCCTGGCATCCCCCCCGCCAGAGAGCATTCACATCTCCCCCGAGAGCATCGGCATCCCCCCGAGAGAATCGGCATCCCCCCGAGAGAGCATCGCCACCCCCCCGGCCCCCGAGATTGCCCTCTAGACTCATTGTGCTCAGGGGATATATCTGTTTCTTGTTGTATTGTGCTCTTCCAAGTGCTTAGTACAGTGCTCTGCACACAGTAAGTGCTCACTAAATCCGATTGACTGACCGACCGCCAGCCTCCCCGGTCTGCCTCCACCCACCGTTTGGGGTGAGCTTGGCAGTTGTGGGCTACGAGAGGCAGCTGAGTTTCCCAAGGGAGGTGGGCAGCATTAGCCGCCATCCCCGGGCAAGATCTCGGCAGTGACACAAGGCTCTTCCTCACATCTGCCCTAGGAAACAGATAAAAGAGGAGAGGTTTAAAGAACGCTGGGAGAAAAGCAAAGCTTAGAAATAGTCGTCCCTTTTGTCATGCGAGCAAAAGCAAAGGGAAGGAGGCCTTCAGATCACTGCCTCAGAGAAACAGCGGGGCCTAGTGGATCGAGCACGGGCCTGGGAGTCAGAGGACCTGGGTTCTAAACCTGACTCTGCCGCTTATCTGCTGTGTGACTTGGGCAAGTCACTTTGCTTCTCTCTGCCTCAGTTCCCTCCTCTGTAAAATGGGGATGAAGACTGCGAGCCCCATGTGGGACTGGGACTGTGTCCAACCTGATAATCTTGTATCTATCCCAACGCATAGTGCATACTAGGCGCATAACAAATACCATTAAAAAAATACCAAGAGAGCTTTCTGTCCCAATGCCTTTTTCCCCTTCCCTTTAAACTTGCTGAAATAAAGAGGGGATTGAAAGAGACCGAAGAGCACGTGACCCAGCAAGCCAGCCCTGGAATCCCGACCCGCCCCCCCCGCACCCCCCCCCCCGGGTGTCCGCCGCCCCCTCTCCTTCCCGGCTGACCCTGATCAAGTCAGGACCCCAGTGCTGTGGCCTCGGAGTTTCTCCCCTTTCGTGAATTGAAGCTCCGGGCAGATGGATCGTCGAGCAGCCGGGATTTTGCCATAAGCAGCCTGCTGGTTGGGAAGATCCGAACAGTTGGGCCCCAGGCTTTGCCAGAGCATCTGTTCCATTATGTCGGGATGGAGCATTCCCAGAGCCCGGGATTGGTAGATTGGCACCGCTCCCCCCGGCACGACGGGGAAGGCTCAGAGCAGCCCAGCGCTGGCGGGGCTGGAAGTGTCCAGGCCCAGGACGAGGCGGGTGGATGGCTGGGTCCGGCGCAGTAGGCCCGCCTTGCCAGTCGGCTGCTCCGGCCCAGCCGACCGGCGAGTTGTTCGTTCGTGTCGGTGTTAGCCTGGGCGCAGGAATCTTCAGCTTCCCAAACGTTCACTTCCAGCTCCTATGGGACGAAGAGCGGGGGATCTGTCCGTGCCTGTAGGGCCACCGATTTGGAGGGGACGGCCTCAAAGAGTAAGAGAAAGAGGGGACGTGCCCACCTGGGAGGGTGGAGGCTGCCCCTACATATTAATTGTTAAAACAGATTTCCCCTCGAAATGCATAAATTTGTCATCAAACCATGTCTAAATTTGAGAAGTGGCCAAATGAAATATAGCCTTTCTGAAACTTTGGGAACTCTCTTGCTTGTGGTATCTAATCCGCAGGCTTTCTGTGAGTTTCTTAATGAGGGCCAAGATAGCTTACAACTCTCACCCTACCCCTGACCTTGATTAGGACTCATTAAATTCACAGCTAATGCTTGCAGCTGGGGTTTTTCCTTTTAAAAATAGGGCATGAATTCTCTCAGTATTCTCCCCCAGGGATGGCCGATTTAGACAAATAAGCAAAGGACCTGCCCTTGAGTCAACAACTTGGACCTCTTCTCCTGCCAGACTTTTTAATAAAGGTGGTGACAAGTCACAAGGTTGATTTTTCTCCCTCCGGGGCCCACTGTTAGCTGGTGGGAGTGCTAATAAATAGCTAAAGAGGACCGCCCTCCCTCTTCATCTCCAACGGACAATTACTCTCCCCCCTTCAAAGCCTTATTGAAGGCCTATCTCCTCCAAGAGGCCTTCCCTGACTAAACCCTCATTTCCTCTTTTCCCACACCCTTCTGCGTCACCTTGATTTGCTCCCTTTACTCCCCCCCCTCCACCAGGCCCACAGCACTCGTGTACGTATCTGCGATTTATAATATCTGCATTTCTCCCCTAGACTGTGAGCTCCTTGTTGGCAGGCACTTTGTCTACCGACTCTATTGTACTTTTGCAAGTGCTTAGTACAGTTTCATGCACACATTAAGTGTTTGGTAAATACAATTGATTGATTGATTAGTTGATCAAAAGGAGAGAGGTGAGGGAGAAAGAATTAGTGGAGGGTGAGAAAGAGAAAGCAAGAAGAAAGAGGAGGGAGATTAGGGACCTGGAAGAATCTACAAGATGAAAGATCCATCTTAGAGTAATCAAGAATTGAACAATATGGGGAATGTGGTCAGGGTGGAAAAGAGGGGAGATGAGAAAAAGTAGCCAGAAATAAAGCTAGAGGGTGGAGAGAGAGCTTATCAATCATTTCTCGATCTGAATTTTGTTTTGGCTGAAACGTGAAAACGGAGTCATTTTCCTCGTCAGTGGCCCCGTTACTTCAGCGTGCGAACCCCAGCCCCTCAAAGACACGTAGACTGAGATCGAAAGGGTCCCGCCAGGGCAGACTGAGATCTGAGTAGTTAAGTGCCTGCCCCTTGCAGCCTTCTCCCTGCTGCTGTCGCAGGAGGGAGACTCATTCGTTCATTCATTAAATGGCATATATATTCAGTGCTTATGGTGTTCAGAGCACTGCGCTAAGTGCTTGGAAAGTACAGTTCAGCGATAAACTGAGACAATCCCCGTTCACACCGAGCCGACCGTCTGGGTTCTTGTCAGAGAGGTAATCCAGGCAAAACTGTCGGAACTCAGTTCCCTTCCACCCGTAGACCATAGGAATTGCATCAGGCTGTTGAGGAGCAGCATGGCCTACGGGGTAGAGCCTGGGACCGGGAGTCACAAGAATCTGGGTTCTAATCGTGCCTCAGCCACTTGTCCACTTGGGCGAGACACTTCACGTCTCTCTGCCTCGGTTACCTCATCTGTAAAATGTGGATTAAGACCGTGAGCCCCAGGTGGGACATGGACTGGGTCTAACTCCCCCGATCAGACTGTAAGCCCGTCACTGGGCAGGGATTGTCGCTATCTATTGCCGAATTGTATGTTCCAAGCGCTTAGTACAGTGCTCTGCACATAGTAAGTGCTCCATAAATACTATTGAATGAAAGAATAAATTAGCTTGTATTCTAGAGATACTGATTATAATAGTAATGATACTTGTGATCTTTGTTAAGCACTTAGTATTTGCCAGGCACTGTTCTAAGCACATCAGAAATGAATTGACTTGCCCAAGTTCACACAGCACACTGGCGGCGGAGCCGGGATTATAACCCAGGACCTTCCGACTCCCCTGCCCGTGCTCTCCGCGCTAGGCACTTAGTTCAGTGTCTGGCCCATAGTAATAACATAAAAACCCCAAAGCAGGGCAGCCAGTTGGCCCGCCTGGACGGTTAGCCCATCCTGCTCGCTGGCCTTGACATCTTCTCACGTACGCTCCGCAGGTCTCACCTGGAAGCCGGTTCGGACCAGTGGAAGCGGCTCCACGTCTCGCTTCAGGAGCTCCTGGCCTGGCTGCAGCTGAAGGAAGATGAACTGAGTCAGCAGCCGCCCGTCGGCGGGGACAGCCCCACGGTGCAGAAGCAGAATGACACGCACAGGGTAAGGATCCTTCTGACCTCCTGGCCGGTGGTCAGGAAATGTAATTGATTCAGTCTCTCTGTGTAGTCTCTCTGTAACCTGTCCGTTTCCTCTATACCTGTTTATTTCCTCTCTGAAATGTCATCTCTCTGGCTTCTCTCCCTACTTCATAGCCCATGTTTCCCGCCGAGGGATGGGGGTGGGCGGGTGCGGTGTCCGGGAATCATCTGCTTTTCCCCCATGTTTCCCACTGAATTAATCGGACATCTCAGCCAGACCTTAGCTTGGAATTTCAACAGAGATAGAAGCCTTTCCCCCAAGGAAGCATTTGAGTTTTGTCGTTTTTTAAAGTACTAAAATAACTCTGGAATTCGGGAGAACGTGACAGCGTAAATGGATTCTCTTTGGGGGATTCGCTTCCCTTCTGGTTGATTTAACAGTGGGGGCCTCTGCTTGAAGTGTCTGAAGAGGAATCAGGACTGGGGCCCAACTTCCATCAGCCCGGCACGGGCCGTTCTTCACCGACACCCTCAGGCTGACACAACAGCTTCGTCTTCAACGTTGTCCTTGCTTCCCAGAGCTGTGCCGCGGTCCCGTGGCTGTTGTTTTGCTTTGAACTGGGACGTGTATCGAGACTTCCCATCTCAAAGAAAAGCTAAGACAAGCAGAGTCTTCTCCCTCCCAAAATCTAGGAACCCAGAAAGCGTCACAGGGCTTTCTCTCGACCAACCTCGTGGAAGACCTCAATCGATCGATTGTATTCATTGAGCGCTTACTGTATGCAGAGCACTGTCCAAAGCATTTGGGAGAGTACAATATAACAGTATGACAGAAACATCCCCTGCCCACAACGAGGTTACAGTCTCGAGCGTGGCCTAGTAGAAGAGCACAGGCCTCGGAGTCGGACGGCTGGATTCTGACCCAGGTTCTGCCACTCGTCCGCTGGGTGACCCTTGGGCAGGTCGCTTAACTTCTCTGTGCTTCACTCGCCTTGTCTGTAAAATGGGAATTAAATCCTTGTCATTCCTACCTCAAATGTGAGCTACATGAGGGACAAGGACTGTGTCTAAGCTGATGACCTTGTATCTTCCCCCGTGCTTAGAACAGTGTTTGGCACATCGTAAGGCAAAAAGACCATAATTATGAAGGGAGACAGACATCAATATAAATAAATTATGCACATGGACATAGTGCTGTGGGGCTGACGGGACGGTGAATAAAGGGAGCGAGTCAGGGTGATGCGGAAAGGAGTGAGAAAATAGGTAAGGCCTCTCGGTTGAGATGCGCCTCCGATGAGGTCTAGAAGATGGGGAGAGCGATCGTCTCTTGGACATGAAGAAGGAAGGTGTTCCAGGCCGGAGCCAGGATGTGGTCGAGAGGTCGGCGGCGAGATAGATGAGATTGAGGTACAGTGAGTAGGTTGGCACTAGAGGAGCAAAGAGTGCAGGTGGGTTGTAGTTGGAAAGCAGCGAAGGGAGATTGTCCGAGCGGCTTTAAGTGCTTGAAAGCCCCTGGTGAGGAGTTTCTGTTGGATACGGAGGTGGATGGGCAACCACTGGAAGTTCTTGAGACGGGGAGAAGCACACACTGAACGTTGCTGTAAAAGAATGACCTGGGCAGCAGCAGAGTGAAGTACGTACTGGACCATATGGACAGGAGCGTCTCCTTTTATAGACTGGAAGCTCACCGTGGGCTGGAAACGTGTCTCCCAGCTCAGTTGTATTGTCCTCTACCGATTGCTTAGTACAGTGCCCTCCACTCAGAAGCTCAATAAATACCTTGGATTGATTTTTTCTTAATGGTATTTGCTAAGTGCTTACTATTTATCAAGTGCCGTGTGCTGAAGCACCGGGCTAGATACAGGTTAACTAGATTGGATACAGGCCCTGTCCCGCATGGGGCTCACAGTCTAAGAATTCATTCAGTCGTATTTATTGAGCGCTTACGTGTGCAGAGTACTGTACTGAGCACGTGGGAGAGTTCAGTACAGCCATAATAAACAGACACATTCCCTGCCACAGCAAACCTACAGTCTAGAAGAGTTGACAATCTAAGTAGAAGGGAGAAGAGAACTGAGGCACAGAAGAATCAAGCCACTTGCCTAGGGTCACACAGCAAGCGTTCGGCAGAGCCTTGATTAGAATCCAGGTCCTCCGCCTCCCAGGCCCGTGCTCTTTCCATTAGGCCACGACGCTTCTCGTGCTTCTCCATCGATCGATTGGCGGCTGGGGCTGGCGAGGGTCCCCTCGTTCCCCGTCCTGGTGGTGACGGTGCTGTCGCTCCGGGCGGCTGACGCTGCCCGCCATAGAGCCGGATCGAACCAGATCTGGTCGCCAGATCCCCTCCTGGGAGATGGGAATAGAATCTCCTCCATAACAACAGCCGGGGGTTCCTGGGGGAGTCACCCGGGACTCTGGGGTGGTCCCGGAGGAGCTTCCAGGCTCCCAAGGTGCCCGTTTCCGTGTCGTCTCCCAGGCCTTCAAGAGAGAGTTAAAAACCAAAGAGCCGGTGATCACCAGCGCCCTCGAGTCGGTGCGGACGTTACTGAGCGAGCAGCCTGCGGGAGGACCAGAGAGACCCTTCCTGGAATCCAGAGGTAACTGGGCGGTGGCCGTGGGCGGAGGAGGTGGGTGGGGGTGGGGGAACCGTCGGGGTTGGGGGGGGACGGCGGATCTGGGGAGACACCGGTCACGCAATCCGTAGTCTGGCTGCCACAGTCGGATCAGCTCTTCCGCTTCCCGGTCGGGTCTAACTCTGACTTTTGAAAGCTAAAGGAAAGGGAGCTCCTAATCCACGGTGGGCACCGAGTGATCGCTAATAATAAGAACTGTGGTACTCGTTCAGTATTGAAGCACTGTATTAGGCGTCGGGGCAAATCCAAGGTAATCAGGTCGGGCACAGTCCCTGTCCCAAAAGGGTCTCTCGGTGTAGGTAGGAGGGAGAACGGGCATCGAATCCCCATCTTCCAGATGAGGAAACCGAAACCCAGAGAGTCCAAGTGTCTCGCCCAAGGTCATGGGCCGAGGAAGTGACAGAGCTGGGTTTGGAACCCAGGCCTTCCGACTCCCAGGCCCAAGGTCTATCTACAAGGCCACACTGCTTCTCATTAAACATGCGGCGGAAGTAGTCGAACCTTTCTCTGGGGTTATTATACCCGGATTTATTTTATTGTTCTTCATAAATAAAGAGAGGAACAGACACTCTCAGTGAGGGGACTTGAAGAATTAAGCCTGGCCAACTGTTCCACGGTACGTGCCGGACCCGGGAACGTTGGCCAGCCGGCGGCCTCACCGATTCCCAGACGGAGCAGTTTGTGTTAACCCAGGTGAGGGAAAGTGTAGTCAATCCTACCCCACCTGTTTCACCGGACACGCGGTTTGGTTAGGGGGCGGCTCTGGCAGAGCCACTGCCCTTCCCTCTACCGCTTCCATCATCACACTCCTGCCAGGCTGGGACCCTGTGTTGGAAGAAACGATCGCGTGCGGGCACATGACGTCGATCGAGATGAGATCGCTACGGCCCAGGTTTCGGGGACCACAGCGTTCTTTGGGGCCACAATCCCCGTGTTCAGGAAACCTGACTGTTGGTTCCGTGTGTTTGTTTTGTTAAGAGCTTACTTTGTGTCAAGCACCGTTCTAGCGCCGGCGTAGATACTAGTTTATCAGATCGGGCACCGTCCTTGTTCCAGAGGGGGCTGGCGGTCCGAGTTCAAGGAAGCGTCATTTCATCCCCATTTTACAGTTGAGGAAAAAGAGGCATAGAGAAGTGAAGCCTGCCCAAGGTCACATCGCAAGCGGTTGGCAGAACCGGGACTCCCAAGCGCCTGCTCCTTGACTAAGCTAGGCCCCTTAACATCAGTAAGAGTAACGGTGGTATTTCTTAAGCACTCGCTATGTGTCGAGCGCCGTTCTAAGCCCTGGAGTAGATACGAGCTAATCAGGTTGGACACAGCCCTGGTCCCGTATGGGGCTCCCAGGCTTAATGCCCATTTTACAGATGAGGTAACTGAGGCACAGAGATGTGAAATTACTTCCCCGAGGTCGTCCAGCAGACGAGTGGCAGAATGGGGATCGGACCCCAGGTCCTTCCGACTCCCAGGCCCCAACGCTCTGTCCCTTAGGCCACGCTCCCTCTGGGTTTATCTCGGAGAGACCCGTGCTCTCCTCAGCCGGGAGGCCATTCTGGGGTGGAGCGATTTCGGAGTGAGGGGGATCCCTCTAGAGGTGTTCCGTTTAGCCCGCTCCGACGGTTAACGGCCAAGACCCCGTGCCCTGAAGCTTCTGCCCCGGAAATGTAGATCCAGCGCAGAAGGCCGGCCCGCTGCTGCGGAAACAGGCCGACGACGTGGCGGCGCAGTGGGAGGCGCTGAGCCTGCGTGCCGCCGCCTGGCAGCGGCAGATCGACGAGGCCCTGGCCGGGCTGCGGGGGCTCCAGGAGGCCGCGGACGAGCTGGACGGGAAGCTGCGGCGGGCGGAGGTCACCGCCCAGGCCTGGCAGCCCGTGGGAGACCTGCTCGTCGACTCGCTGCAGGATCACCTGGAAAAAGTCAAGGTACCGTCCGCCAACCCCGCCACGCTGCTGCTGCTCTGCCGCCGCTTCTCGCTAGCCTCCTCCGAGAGCGCGAGGGGGGGTGCTCTCTACCTTGAACCCGGTTCCTTCTCCCCCAAGATGAGAGGATATTTTAGCCACGGAGTTCTGTTCTCTCGTCTAGCGCTCTTGTAGTTGGTGTTTGGCTTTGGTTTTTTTAATGGTATCTGTTAAACGCTTACTGGGTGTCAGGCACTCTGCGAAGCACTGGAGAAGAGATAGAAGCTGATCGGGTCCGGCACGGTTCGTGTCCCACGTGGGGCTCACGCTCTTAATCCACATGGTCCAGATAAGGGAACTGAGGCCCGGAGAAATTCGGCGACTTGCCCAAGGTCACACAGGTCAAGTGGTGGAGCTGGGATTGGAACTCAGATCCTTCCGACTCCCGGGCCAGTGGTCTAGCCACTAGGCCCCACTGCTTCCATGGTGTATCTTGGGCAAGCGGGAGGCTAGGGGGTCTAGTTTATGCTCTCTCACAACAGGTGAGGTGGTAGAAACCACAGGTCATGCACGTCGAGACTAGTCCAAGTCAAGTTCGGATGAGAGATGCACCTTGGCATAGTAAAAAGAGTCCGGGCCTGAGAGTCAGCAGGCCGTGGGTTCTAATCCCAGGTCCTCCACTTGTTTGATGCGTGACCTTGGGCAAGTCACTTCACTTCGCCATCATCTGTAAAATGGGGATTGAGAATGCGAGCCCCAGGTGGGACAGGGACTGTGTCCAACCCGGCGCCTGGCGCACAGTATGCGCTTCAATACCATAATTATTAGTATTATTATTATGAGTGGACAAAATCGGTCCAGCTCCTTTTTCCAGAGAATCCCAGCCAGATTCCGTTCCCTCGTGTGAGTGTTTGACTCCCTGACCGAGCCTCCGTTCTGGCGAGTTTGAAAAATTAGCAGTGTATTCTTTCGCCTCCGGCAATGAAGAGCTGCCTCTTGAACTGAGACTTCGCCTTTAACTTTTCTTTTTTATGGATGGTACCGTTTAAGCACGTACTACGTGCCAGGCGGGAATGGTAATAATTATAAATGTGGTATTTGTTAAGCGCTTACTATGTGCCAGGCAGTGTTCTCAGCGTGGGGGTGGATCAAGTTGAATCCGGTCCTTGCCCGACATGGGGCTCGCATTCTTAATCCCCATTTTATAGATGAGGTAATCGAGGCACAGAGAAGGGAGGTCACCCAGCAGAAAAATGGTGGGCTTAGTATTAGAAGCCAGGTCCTTCTGACTCCCAGCCCCACCCCCGATCCATTAGGCCAAGCTGGCTTCTCGACATAAGTTGTATCTACCCCACTGCCAGGAACAGTGCTTGGCAGATAATCAGCCCTTATTAGATATCGTAATTATAACGCTAATGGCTTGGTACAAAGAAACCGAATGTGAAATGGGACTTCGCGAAGCGAGGTCTGACCCTTCCACCAGAGCAGATATTTGCAGTGACTTGCGTTGCGTTTCCCCGAGTTTCTGGGTACAGATCGATGCCCTCTGCTCCTCTTGGGTTGATTTCTGCCGCTGTAGCCGTCAACTGGAGCGAAAATCAGAGCAGCCGAGATCCGTGTCCTGTGACCCGGCTGGAGTGGCCCCTCTGCTGCCCTCGGCTCGCCGGGTGGCTCGGGTCCGGGGCGTTTTCAGGTGTTCTTCTGCCAGTCCGGCCGTGATCTCCCGCTGTGTCCACCAGGCCCAAGGGAGCAGAAGAGAAGCAACGTAGCCTGGTGGATAGAGCTCGGGCTTAGGAGTCAGAGGACCTGGCGTCTAATCCCCGTTCTGCCGCCTTGCTGTGTGATCTCGGACAAGAGAAGGGCAAGGTACCTTCTCTTGCCAGCAGTTCAGTTGATAATAATAATAATGATGATGACATCTGTCAAGGGCGCACTATGTGCCAAGCCCTGTTGTAAGCACTGGGGTAGATACGAGGTGATCAGGTTGTCCCATGTGGTGCTCACAGTGTTAATCCCCATTTTACAGATGAGGTCGCTGAGGCACAGAGAAGTTCGGTGACTTGCCCACAGTCACACAGCCGTCAAGTGGCAGAGCCTCTAACTCCCAAGCACCTGTTCTTTTCACTAAGCCACGCTAAGCGCTCAACTAATACCGTTTAAAAAAAAAGGAAAGGAAAACGTCCGCGGCTCTCAGCAGCCGGCTGGGACGGGGATTATCCCATCCTGGGACTCAAACGGTACATTTCACGAGCTGTTCACGCAGGCCCAAGTTCTGGCCCACAGAAAGGATCGTGGTGGCCCCGGGATCCCGTATAGCCTAGCAAAGATCCGTGAGGGACACCTTGGGGGAACTTGCTGTGATCCATGTTAATGCCTTCCAGCCTCCTCAGAGAGCAAGCAGCATGACTCAGTGGCAGGAGCCTGGGCTTGGGAGTCAGAGGTCGTGGGTTCTAATCCCGACCCTGCCACTTGGCAGCTCTGTGACTTTAGGCAAGTCACTTCACTTCTCTGTGCCCCAGTTACCTCATCTGTAAAAAGGGGATGAAGTCTGCGAGCCCCACGTGGGACGACCTGCTTACCTTGTATCTACCCCAGCGCTTAGAACAGTGCTTGGCACACAGGAAGCATTTAACAAATGCCATCATCATCATTATTATTATTCCACAGATGACGCTGGAATTTTGTATCAGTGAACCAGGCTTTGGGTCGTAGGGACCCGTCGACGGGCTCGGGGCAAAAATCAATCAGTGGCGTCTACTGAACGCTTGCGGCGGGCAGAGCTCTGCACTCGGCCCTTGAGAGAGTTCGTCCCGTCAGACACGATCCCTGCCCACCGGGAGCCGCAATCTCGATGGGGGAGGCAGACACTGAAATCAATTCCGGGCAGGGGAAATGGCGGGGTGAAAGGCTATTGTACAAAAGTGCCGTGGGGCTGCGAGTGCAATGAATATCAAGTACTTAAAGGGCACAGATGCAAGTGTTTAGGGGATGCCAAAGCCTTCCTTTTTTTGTGGTATTTATTACGGGCTCACTACGTGCCAGGGGCTGTTGGAAGCGCTGGGGTAGATCCAAGATCATCGCGTTGGACGCGGTCCCACTCTCTCCTGGGGCTCACAGTCTTCATCCTCATTTTACAGATGAGGGTGCTGAGGCACGCACAAGCGAAACAACATGCCCGAGGTCATCCAGCAGGCGACCGGCGGAGCCGGGATTAGAACCCAGGTCCTTTTAACTTCCAGATCCTTGCTCTGTCCACTAGGCCACGCCGCTTCTCAGATTCTGCCGGACAGAAATTTGATGAAATTAGGATTTGAGAAAAATTTCATTCCGACTCTCCCCCTGAGCCGATGCCGTGGGTCTCCTGGGCTGGACGTATTCACATTTTAACGGTCGGCTTCCATGGCTTCTCGTAGGCCCTCGGAGCGGAAGTCGAAGCTCTGAAGGAGAACGTGAATCACGTGAACGATCTTGGCCACCAGCTGGCCGCGTCGGACATCCCGCTCTCTCCGTGCAACCTGAACCGCCTCGAGGACCTCAACTCCCGGTGGAGACTCCTGCAGGTAAGTGCATCTCAGTCGGCCCGGCAGGCGCAGATTGAGCGGAACGTGCGTGTCTGCCGGGATTTCCGAGGTCACGTATGGTAGTTCTGAGGGCCACGGGCCCGGAAGGACCGATCCTCATGCTTCGGGTGACCACTGGGCTCCCGTAAGGGAAGCGAAGGGAACTGAAATCGGCCGCTGCTGGGCAGTCGATCTTGTGTGGGTATTTCTGGAGTTCTTGTTCACAGATGGTCCCGGTTAACCTACGCAGGGCACCCTGGGTGGTCACTAAATGATTGGTGTGCTAATGATGGAGAAGCAACGTGTCCTAGTGGATAGAGCCTGGGTCTAGGAGTCAGGGGGACCTGGGTTCTAAGCACAGCTTCGCCTCTTGTCTGCTGTGCGACCTTGGGCTTTTCTGGTGGGAAAAGGGTCCTTGTCCAATCTGATTCGTTTAAACCTTCCCTAATGTTCAGTGCAGTGGCACATAGCGGCACACAGTAAGCATGTAACAAATACCATTTTAAAAAAGGGAGAGATTCTGTTAATTTTTTTCACACGCCCTGTGCTTCTGGCCTTGAGAAATTGAAGCAGCTGGACGCTCGTCAAGGCCGTTCCATCAAATCGGGCCGAAATGCTGGCTATTTCTTGATCACCTGAAGGTGCTGCCATGAAGAATTCAGATCAGCATATCACCGAGTCTCCATTCATTAGCGTGTTTGAGCCCTGGGCACCAAGGTGACTGTTGGTTTTGGTTTGTGGATCTTTACCTCCACTTACTTCAATTTTTCAACTGGACACGTATTTTTATTTAGATTCTCCATTTACGATGTTGAACTGTTTCTGCTTGATGTAAAGCAGAGTCAATCAGTTGTATATATTGAGTGCTAACTTTGAACAGAGCGCTGTACTGAGCACTTGTGAGAGTACAATACAACAGAGGCGGTAGACACATTCCCCGCCCACGGTGAGCTCGCATTCTAGTCGGGGAAGAGGTCATTAATATAAATAAATTATGGATATGTACATAAGTGCTGTGGGGCTGGGGGAGGGGTGAATAAAGGGAGCACAGCGGGGCGATGCAGAAGGGAGTGGAAGAAAAGGGAAAGAGGACTTAGTCAGGGAAAGGCTCTTGGAGGAGCTATGCCCTTAAATAAGGCTTCAAAAGGTGCGGAGCATAATCATCTGTTGAATGTGAACAGAGAGGGCGTTCCAGGCCAGAGGTTGGTCGTGGGTGAGAGATCAGAGATAGATGAGATCGCGGTACTATGAGTCTGTTGATATTAGAGGAGCCAAGTTATACCCGCTGGGTAGCAAGATGATATAGCGCTTTGAAGCCCGAGGTAAACCACCGGAGGTTCTTGCGGAATGAGGAGACATGGACTGAACAAGAATCCCCAGGAACCACCGTTGTCTTATTCACCCAGGAGCAGAATCCACTGTGGGGAATTTCTCCAGCTTTATGCAGATTTTGGTTCTGGAGAGTACTGACTGTTTTCCCACCCTCTTGTAGCATCTCCCCGTTCTACATTGGTACCATGTCATTAGCGTTGAGTGGAAGGGTGCTTTGCAAGCCAGGTGTCCCTCCCTAAGCCAAAGGGAGAAGGACCAACCTGGGAAATGGAATTTTAAAGATGGAGGGTTGGAAATGGGAACACAGCGAAAGGTGGGATGTGTTTGAGGTCGTCGGTTGTTGTTGTTCTTCGTAGTGCGAAAGGAGAGGGTAGATGGGTGGGGTCAATGCCCCTACCCTTCTGGAAGCGTCAACGCCCGCAAGTTCTAGGAATCCTTGGAGCTCAAGCACTCGTTCGTTCATTCAATCGTATTTATTGGGCGCTTACTGTGTGCAGAGCACTGTACTAAGTGCTTGGAAAGTACAATTTGACAACAAATAGAGACACTCCCTACCCAACAACGGGCTCACAGTCTAGAAGGAGGGAAACAGACAACAAAACAAACCAAGTAGACAGGCATCACTCACATCCACATACGCTCCAGGCTGGTTGTCGGTGGGTTCTCATCACTTGAAACGAGCGAGAGTGGCGGGACTCCAGGCAAGCAGGGGGAGCAGGTCCCATTCCCCTGTGTTTGAATGGTCTTCCAGAGTCTCCCGGTTCAGCCCACAGATGTCCAGGACTGAAATCCATGACTGTCCCAGCTAAACCGGACCATTTGAGCAATCCCATCCTCTTATCCCTTGGCCCACGAACTAGCCGTCTGAGCGTCAGACATGTTATTGAAATGGAAAACGACCGGGCCTTCATTATCCCAACATTCCACCCGGAGATCTTCTTCCAAATCCCTGGATGCTCAACCTCCAGAATGAGATCTGAACCCTCCCCTTTAAGCCTTGTTCGTGGTGGGCAACAGACCGTACAATTGACTGAGAAGCAACGTGGTGTAGCGGAGGGACCTTGGGCCTGGGAGACAGGAGAAACTTAGTTCTCATCCTGGCTCCCACACTGGTCTGCGGTGGGACCTCGGACAAGTCGCTTCACTTCTCTGTGCCCCATTTCCATCATCAGTAAAATGGGAATTGAGACTCTGAGCCCCAGGTGGGAGTTGGACTGTGTCCAACCTGATTAGCTTGTCTACCCTGGGCTCAGTAGTGTCTGGCACATAGTAATTGATTAACAAAAACCATAAAAAAGGCACAAGTGGAATGAAGTAATCTCAATTCTTGTTGGACATACACCTTTCATTGCCATACTAAGACTTTGTCAGGACTGGCTGCAATATACTCCATTTGAAATGATGCCTGGCCTAGGGGAAACATTCTGGGACTGAGAGTCGGGAGACTTGAGTTTAAATTCCATCTCCGCCACTTGCTTTTTTGGTGAACCGGGGAAAGTCACTAAACTACTCTGCAGCCCAGTTGCCTCATTTGTAAAATGGGGTGAGATACCTGTCCCTTTTAGACTGTGAGCTTTAGGAGGGACAGGGATTGCGTCTAATCTTATCGCTTCATATCTACTCCGATGCTCGGCGCGTAATAGGTGCTTATTCAGTCCTATCATTATTTGAAGCTTAAATCCGGAAAGTATCTAATGTTCAAGTCAGTCCATCAGCCACAGGTATCTCTTTCACTCATGAACACATGCACCATATTTTGGAGTTGGACTCACACCGGAAAGAGCTGTATTTATTTGCAGAACAAGGTGGGGAATTTGTGGAAGCCCCTGGAGATGGACAAGTGAGGCAGAGGACTGATGAGAGGGCCCCCCCCAATCAGCCCGGGGTGTATTGAACACTTACTATGGGCAGAGACTAAGCACGTAAGAGAGTTCAGTGCAGTAGATTTGGTAGTCACAGTCCCTGTCCACAAGGAGTTTACAGTCTACAAAAGGAGACAAACATGAAAATAAATTACAAATAGGGGGAATAGTAGAGTGTCAGGAGAGGTCATAAGTTCCGTAGGACCGGGTTGAGTACCAAAATGCTTAAAGAGAATTCCTAAACGTGGGGGTAGGTCAAGATTCACTTCTGGGTCCCTGTCTATTCTCCAGCTGCACCCACCCCCTTGGAGAACTCATTCGCTCCCCCGGCTTCAACTACCATCTCTAACTATCACATCCACCTCTCCAGTCCTGATCTCTCTCCTCCTTTGCTGTCTTGTATTAAATCTTCTGTTACAGGAAATTTCTACCAGGATGTGCCGTTGACACTGCCAACTTAACCTGCCCAAAACAGAACTCCTCATCTTCCCACCCACACCCTGTCTTCCTCCTTACTTTCCCTTCTCTGTAGACAGCACCACCATCTTCCCTGTCTCATAAGCCCGTACCCTTGGCATTGCGTTGGACTCATCTCTCTCAATTCAACCCACATACTCAAACTGGCACTAAATCCTATCAGTTCAACCTTTGCAACATCACTAAAATCCTCCCTTTCCTCTCCATCCAGAATGCTACCACATTAATAATAATAATAATAATAACGTTGGTTCACAGTCTTAATCCCCATTTTACAGATGAGGTAACTGAGGCACCGAGAAGTTAAGTGACTTGCCCAAAGTCACACAGCTGACAAGTGGCGGAGCCGGGATTCGAACCCGTGACGTCTGACTCCAGAGCCCGTGCTCTCTCCACTGAGCCACGCTGCTTCTCGAAACACTTATCCCGTCTCACTTTAATTACAGCGTCGGCCTCCTTGCTGACCCCCTTGCCTCCTGTCTCTCCCCATTTCACGCTGCGGCCCAGATCGTCTTTGTACGGAAACGTTCAGTTCACGTTTCCCCGCTCCTCAGAGACCTATGGTGGTTCCCCATCCACCTCCCCATCAGATGGAAGCTCCTTACCTTCGGCTTTAGAGTGCCCGATCGCCTTCCCCCCTCCTACCTCACCTCCCCGACTTCCTACTACAACCCAGCCCACGCACCTTCCTCCTCTAGTGCCAGATTCCTCACTCTACCTCAATCTCATCTATCTCGGCACCGACCCCTCGCCTACGGCCTGACTCTGGCCTCAAATGCCCTCCCCCTTCTTATCCGACAGACGATCGCTCTCACTACCCTGAAAGCCTAATTGAGACAACGTCTCCTCCAAGAGCCCTTTCCAACAGAGACCTCATTTCCTGTTCTCCAACTCCTTCTGCAACTCGGATTTGCACCCTTTATTCGCCTCTCCCTCGGCCCCACGCACTCGTAGACGTATCCGTAATTTATTTCTATTAATGTCTGTGTCCCCCTCTGGACCGTAGTTTCCTTGTGGATAGGGAACATATCAGCTCTGTTATATTGTATTCTCCCGAGTTCTTAGCACGGTGCTCCGCACCTAGTAAGTGCTCAATAAATATGATAGATTGATCGATTAAAGGTTGCATACTCAAGTGTTTAGGCAGTGCGGAGTGGAGGGCAGATGGGCAGATGAGGGTTTAGTCAGGGAAGGCCTTTTGGAGAAGATGTGATTTTTAGGAGAAATTTGAAGGCAGGGAGAGCGATGGACTGTCGGGGATGAAGGGAGGGGGAGTGCCAGGTCCTAGAGAGGATATGGGCAAAAGGTTGGTGGCCCAGATGCGCTCTAGATACA
Organism: Ornithorhynchus anatinus; assembly: GCF_004115215.2. Taxonomy (NCBI): domain Eukaryota; kingdom Metazoa; phylum Chordata; class Mammalia; order Monotremata; family Ornithorhynchidae; genus Ornithorhynchus; species Ornithorhynchus anatinus. The sequence continues at coordinate 12,963,795 of NC_041742.1, read as the reverse complement.
GGATGGCTTTAAAAGAACAGGTTGTAGTAGGAGGGGCCGAGCTGATTGAGTGTCTATAAGTCGATGGTAAGGGGTTTCGGTTTGATGCGGAAGTGGACGTGCGACCACTGGAGATCCTCGAGGAGTGGGGTGACATGGGCTGAGCGTTTTATTTTTTAGAAAAAAGATCCAGCCGGAAGAGTGAGCAGGGAGAAGCCGGAGGCAGGGAGGTCATTGAGAAGGCTGATGGAGTAGTCAAGGTAGACTAGGATAAGTTCTTGGGTCAGTGTACTAACGGTTTGGCTGGAGAGGGAGGAGGCCGGAAACCAGAGATGTCGCGAAGGTAGAGCCGATGAGATCTGGCGAACGAGAAAACGTGCGGGCGGTACGAGTCGGGAAGCTGTGAGTGGAAACGGACGCCGAGGCAGATCGCGATATGGACCGTGATTTTCTCTGGTGTCGGAAGGACAGCAGTCTCTGCGACAGTCCTCGCCTCCCCACCGCCCCCCACCAGCCCCACCGTGCCTCCCAGTCAGCCAATGACCCCTGGAGCTCATGGTGGACGGCGGGCTTCTGTAGCCAGTCAAGCTCAGTGATGGCGGTCGGCAGGCCTCAGCAGGCCCCTGCTTCTTCCCTGGCAGCCTGCCTGGGCTTTTGGGAGCGGCCCTAGAACCATCACCGTCAATGTCCTGAGCTCTAGGGTGCCCTGAAACTATCGCTCTCCATTGCCAGATCTCTGGGTGGGCGGATGAAACCATCTGGCCCCAACTTCCTGGGCTCCGGGAACCCCCGCGACCATTAACCCAATCATCGGCAAGGTCGACAAGGATCGAGCGATGGATGGATTGATCGGCAGGGTGGGACAGAGCCAAGGGGGATCGGAGACTGGAGGCAGGTCGGGGCCGCCTCCCTCCCTCCCTCCCTCCCCATCTCGTGTTCCATCCACACACCCCAGAGCCGCAGACCCCATCCCGGACCTCTCCGTGGCCATGTTCTGGATGCCCACCGGTCCCCACACAGGTTGCCCCTCAAAGCCGCAAGTGCCGAGGGCTACCTGGATCCCTCTCAGTCCATCAACGACAGCTATTCGGTCGGTCTTGTTTATTGAGCGCTTAGCGCAGGGTACTGTACTACGTGCTTGGGAGAGTAAAACAGAGTTGGTAGACTTGTTCCCTGCCCCCAGTGAGCTTACAGTGTAGAGTCTTGAGCACGGTCCCGAGGGCTTGGCATAGAAAAGCAATGTGTTTGCCCTGCCATCCCCTATCCCGACCCAGGATTGCGCCCCACCTCGGTGCACGGCTCCTCCATTCGCACTGCAGAGTCACAGCCCACCCACACTTGCCTGGCGTTCCCAGCTCCAAACAGGCCCAGTCTTGCTGGCAAATTGGAGGTTTGGCGTCTGACTCTCTCCCTTCCTCCCTCCCTCCCTCCCTCCGAGCCAGATGTTGATCTTTGGCTCCGGGTGGACATTCTCTGAAAGCCGGAGAATCAGATGGCCGATGTTCAGAGAACGCTAAATCCTCCATCCGGGAGGCCTGAACGTCCATCCCCGGAGGCCCCGATTCCCAGCGTTCCTGGGATCCGACACCGTGGCGGCGCCACAGCGTGGAACGAGGGCCCTGGGCTCCGGGCTTCAGGATCCCTGGGCCTAAACAGCTGCGTCATTACTGCAGTGATTCATCTCCAAGCTGAACACAGCTGTGTTTCCAGTTTCAATTAACAGCCCCTTAATTGCATATCCATCTCATGTTACTAATTTAGTTAATGTATTCATAATTAAGAGTATTCTGTTTCCTACCAAGGTTGGTTGAGCGCAGAACATTGTCAAGAGGAATATATTTTAAGGCAGCATCTCTGGGGGATTTTGTTTGTTCCCATCACGTCAGAGGGAAGTTGCCGTGGCCGGACCAGAGGAAGATGAATTTGGGGGAGATTTTTTGGAAGGGAAAGTGAGAGGTCTCTGGGAGTCGTGAAGGCTCCAGTTTTTCAACACCAGCTACTTGTCTTGTTCCTTTCATTCATTCATCTGATGGTTTTTATCGAGTGCTTACTATGTGCAGAGCTCCGTACTAAGCGCTTGGGAGAGTACCCTATAACAATAAAACAGACACATTCCCCCCCTCCCCCCCCCCACAGTGACCTTACAGTCTAGAGGAGGAGACAGAATACAGAAATATAAATAAATAAATTACGGGCATGTACGTCAATGTTGTGGGGACACTTATGACCTCCATTTCCAAAATGTTCAAAATTCTGCTTTCGATAGTTTTGATAATAATAAACCTGGGATTTGTTAAAGCGCTCATTATGTGTCACCCGCTGCACTAAGCACTGGGATAGATAGGACGTAAACCAAGTAGACATAGTCCCTGACCCAGAAAGGGCTCACAGTCTAAGGGGGAAGGAGAATGGGTATTTCACCTCCATTTTACGGAGTGGATAACTGAAGCACATTGAGGTTAAGTGTCTCCTCTAAAATGTGAGCTCACTGTTCACCAACTCGTATGTTGTACTCTCCCAAATGCTTCGTACTCTGTTCGCAGTAAGTGCTCAGTAAATGCAGTGGATCGATTGTCAAGATCACAAAAGCGGGTAAATGGCGGAGCTGGGACCTCTGCCTCCCGGGCCCTGCTATTTCTGCATGGACATGCAGATTTCCAAATGCATGTTTGGATTTGGATTCTTGCCTAGGGCCCCAGAGCACCACAGCAGGGTTTCCAGGTAGGGTTGGGACTCCCTTGAGCAATGAGAGGCCTCTTCTGCCGGCACCCAGGTTGTGCAGCATGACAACACTTCGGGAGCTCAGTACGGTTCCCGTCACCAAGTGGTTGTCCGGGAAATGCTGGGCCGTTATCCGCGGATAGTTCCGGGAAGCGGACCCGGGGGTCAGAAGAGCCCGGGTTCCAGTTCCAACTCTGTCATTTGTCTGCTGTGTGACCTTGGGAAAGTCACTTAACTTCTCTGTGCCTCAGTTACCTCCTCTGTAAAAAAATGGGGATTAAGACTGAGAGACCCATGTGGGGCAGGGACTGTGTCTAATCTGCTCTGCTTGTATCCACCCCAGCACTTAGTAGAGTGCTTGGCACATAGTAAGTGCTTAACAAATGCAATAATTATCACTTAGCGTTGTATTATTATTATTATTATTATTGCTGTTGTGTTGGACTCCCTTGCGTGCTCAGTACAGCGCTTGGCCTCAAGTGGGTGCTCAGGAGATTCTTATCGATTGAGCCCGTTTCGGACGGGGTTTGTAACTCTTTATTGCTGTATTGTACTATCCGAGGGCTTAGCACAGTGCTCTGCACACAGTGAGCGCTCAATAAATACGATTGAATGAGTGAATGATTTCCAGGGCTAATGGGCTAGAAAGACATAGTCTGTAGGTCCATGAAGATGTAGAGTGTATGGATTCGCTTTCTGTATGCCTGCTAAAGGGGAATCACGAAATATTTTGCTCACGTAATTGGTTTGTATCTCTGAGGGGCAGTGAAAGTGTGGGAAAAGCGGACTCCGGAAAGCCCTCAGTATAGTCTCGTTACTGGGTCCACATCGTTAACAACAAGAGCAGCGTTTTACTGCAGATTGGAGCCCCATCTACCTATCGCAGAGCTCACCGGTTTCTAATCTCGGGAGAGACCCTCCGAGAGGACAACGTGGATGCGGTGGGTAGGGGCACTGTGAAATCGTGGGAGGAGGAAGTTTGGCTTTCCGACTCCGTGGCGTTGGTACTTTGGTCGAAAAGTGCCCGTGCTGTACCATTTGTTCCTCGGCCCGTGATTGTGTTTGGAATGTGAAAATCAACAGTTCTGACCGGCAAATCCGAAGAAGGGCTTTAAAAAGACAGGTAAGGCCTCCCCCCCAGCCAGGAATCAGTCAGTCATTTGCACAAAAGATGTTTGGTCTGTTTGTCTTTATGGTGTTTGTTAAGGGCTCACTGTGAACCAGGCCTAAGCACTGGGGTAGATACAAGGTAATCGGGTTGGACGTAGTCACTGTCCCGCATAGGGCTCACAGTCTTAATCCCCATTTTACAGACGTTGCAACTCAGGCACAGAGCAGTTAAGTGACTTGCCCAAAGTCACCCAAAAGACAGGTGCCGGAGCTGGGATGAGAACCCAGGTCCTTCAGACTCCCAAAACTGTCCTCTATCCACTGGGCCCCGCTGCTCATGGTGTCTCAAATGAGGGCGGAGCCCCATGCCCGGAGCTTCGGAGAGTCCACCGGCAGCAAAACACCCATTCCCTGCCCCCAAGAAGCCGACACTCCGATGTCCTGAAGGTTCCTTCCAGCCATTGGGATTTTTCCAGAAACCCTTCCCGAGGGAGCCGCGCGGCCTGCGTTAGCCACCTGTGTCAATCGGCCTCTGGTGGAGGAGGGGAGGTCGGGGGTTGGCAGGCTGGAGGTTCCTGGAGAGTCTGGCCACCCCAGTATCTACTGGTAGACGGGAATGAGTTCCCTTCACAGGGCAGTGTCCGGCGGGTGACGGGAAGTGGTGAGACTGTGAAGCAAATTCCCATCCCCACCCAGCTTCCCAGCTCCCCTCCCTCCGCGCCCCCCCCCCCCCCGGGTGGCCCCAACAACTGCTCACCAGCTGTGGAAAGGCATCAGCATCATCCTCCTCATCCTCCTCTTCCTCCTCGAGGAATGCCACCGGGCTGGGGACCGCGGTGGCGGACTGGCATCCGGACAAAGATGAGGTCTTGGTCTTCCCCTGCTGAAGTTAGCCGGCCCTGGCCACCACCGGTCTTGGGCATCGGGGTGGGGAGGGGCGCCCCGACCCCGGCCTCGCCGTCGTGCCCTCGGACCCGTGGATGGGGCGGGCCCCGGCGAGAGGTCGGCCCCGGTCCCCGTGGTTGGAGAGGGTCTCCAGCGAGGGGCTCGAAACCCAGGGCGCCCCGGGATGATGAGATGTGGTCAGGCTTCTGTGCTTCTCTGCCTCCAAAGTGGGAGGGAAGCCCAAGTGGCCCGAAACGAGGGGGAAGGGACGAAGGGCCGGCTCAACGATGAGCACCGGTTTCCGTGGCCTCGGCCAGCCACCGTGGAGTCCTGAAATATTAGGCCTCGATGACGCCCGGGCGAGGTCCGTGCGGACCAAACGTGGTCCAGCCGCTAACGGAAGGCCCCCTGCTTTCGCGCTAAAGCGACGGGCTGAGGGGCGATGGAGTCGTCGGGCCGCGGTGCGGACCCGACGATGCGCCCAGGGTGGCAGCCTGGGGACTGGGAGGCTGGGTCCGTGACGGTGGTCGGGGGGTGAACGAGCGGGAAATGGGGGAAACAGGGCCCCCGGGAGGCCACAGGCTCAGGGGCAGCGGGAAGCAGGCGTCCCGGGGCATAATAATAATAATAATAATAATAATGTCGGTATTTGTTAAGCGCTTACTACGTGCCGAGCACTGTTCTAAGCGCTGGGGTAGGCACAGGGGAATCAGGTCGTCCCACGTGGGGTTCACAGTCTTAATCCCCATTTTACAGATGAGGTAACTGAGGCACCGAGAAGTTAAGTGACTTGCCCAAAGTCACACAGCTGACAAGTGGCCGAGCCGGGATTCGAACCCATGACCTCCGACTCCAAAGCCTGTGCTCTTTCCACCGAGCCACGCTGCTTCTCTTCTGCTGCTGCTTCAGAAGCATGGGACATGCTTCTGGCCCTGATGTGGGCGGGAGGAACCGGCACCTACTCGGCAGCCTCGAGCTCACTGGGGGAGAATTTGGCTGGATGCTCAAATGGGCAGAGGGCACAAATCGCTCGTCCACAGAGGGTCCCGAGGGATGCCCTCACTATCTCATCCTCCTATCGGGTTTTAATCGCCCCGGGGTAGGGAGACAGGAAAAGAGAGAAAACAGAAAAGAAGAGAGAGAGAGAGAAACAGACAACTTAAAATTCCAAGTGGGCCTGGGGAATGGAGCAGAACAGATAAGAAAGCTATGGTGTGTCCACATCCTGAGTGTGTAAGAGTATATATGCGTGTGTCTGTACACGAGGCACGAGCCATCATTCTTCTTCCAGGATGGCACAGATCCCACGAAAACATCAGCCCCTTCGAATGCTGCGGAATCTCCGTTCGTTGGGGGCGACTTGCTTCGGACGGTATATCGGATGCATCGAGGTGGCCGGGTGGCACTCGTGTTACATACCGCCATCCGATGAGCCGAAGAATCGGGAAGGGGGACTTGGGGAAGATTTAATTTTAGATAGCAGCTCAATTAGCAGCATTTGGCAAAACTAGTGGAGCCTTAATTAAATGTCCCTCCATTAATTTAGTCCTTTAATTGAAAATGTATCGGAGCAGCCGTTGTCATCAGCCTCCCTCTTGCGGTAACAGAATTTTAGTTACCAAAGCGTAACGGAAATGTACATTCTTATGATTTCGCTGATGACTGCCATTCGGCACTAGGCTTAATATTTTCCTACACAACCATTTCTTGTATATTGATACGACAGATCCTCGATGAAAGAGTTATACCTCTCGAGACACTTGGATTTTGAGCTTTTGGGCCTTTCTCTTCTAAAATCATAATAATGGTATTTATAAAGCGCTACCATGTGCCAAGTAAATGACAGCAATGGGAAATGTTCCGACGGCACGGTCCTCCGCACGGAGCAGATGGCCAATCCAGAGCACTGAGTGATAGCCTGATGGAGAGGCCCACTGTATCCCTCCCCTCCCCACGTCCCTCCGCCCCCACCAGGGCTCCCATTGAATTCCCCAGGCTGCCGCCCAGTCAGCTCTGCCTCTCTGGTTCTCTTACCCTTTTTCCCCATATGTGTGCCCCTGTTGAGTTGGAAAGAGACCTTTTACCCAAACCCGGGATGAAATAATATGGAAAACAGTCAGGCGGGACTGAAACCCTGAGAGCTATGGAACTGGAGAAGATATCGTTTAAAAAAATTCAAGTAAACTGTAGCGGACAGAGTCTCCACTGCCGTCCAGCAGAGAGTGGGTTCCTGTGGGTTCCTGCGGGTTCCTCTGGGCTGCTCTGTCTCTCTCCAACAAGAGCAGAAGCCCCGGTTTCTATCACGTTAGGCTGTATTTCAAGAACGAAGTCCAGAACCAAGAGAACATCTGATAATGTTGGTACCTGTTAAGCGCTTACTGTGTGCAGAGCACCGTTCTAAGCGCTGGGGTAGATACAGGGTCATCAGGTTGTCCCACGGGAGGCTCAGAGTTAATCCCCATTTTCCAGATGAGGTTACTGGGGTACAGAGGAAGTGAAGTGACTTGCCCAAGGTCACGCAGCTGATCGGCGGCAGGGCCGGGATTCGAACCCATGACCTCCGACTCCCCAGCCCGGGCTCCTTCCACTGAGCCACGCCGCTTCTCTGATCGGTGAAGCAGTCAGTGGTATTTATTGAGTGCTTACTGTGTGCTTCGCTAGGCACTTGGGCGAGTTTAATATAGTAGAGCCGAGAGGCCCGTTCCCTGCCCGCAAGGAACTGACAGTGTAAAGGAGGGAGAGGCCCTGACGTAGCAACTGCCCGAGGCAGGGAACTGGACCAGTACCATCACCTTGAGCTGGAGGCTTGGGACCGAAATCCCTACCTTTTGAGGATTTTCATGTTTTATTCCTAAGACCACGACGAGGCTCCGGGAAAATGCGTTCCCACTGCCCGGTCATGACGGAGAGAAGGGAGGGGAGTTCACAGGTGTGCCGCTCCGTGGCGTTCTTGTCTCAGCGTCGTTTGAGTAGAGTTTCCCTTTGGGGATGGACAGAGGCCTCCATTCAGGACACACGCGCGATTCTTCCGGGGGGGGGGGTCGATTTGGGGAACAAGGCTTCCTGCCAACGAGCCGCAAGGAGTAGCTGTTCGCCACTGATGTATTTTAAATCCCCCGAGCCTCGTGGCTCCAACATCATTTGGGTCGCGTTTACTCGAACCGCCGAAGCAGAGACAGCGGGCGTCTTCCGCCGGAACCTTCTCATTAAATCCACGCCGGTTTTCTCTGAGGGCCGAGGGGCAGAGGCAGGATCGGGATCGCCCCGCACCCCCGTCTACTACACCAGCGTGAGCCAAGGCTCGGACCTTTTCCCTCGGTCCCACCCCAGCCCTGGGATGGTGGCTCGGAGATGAGCGAAGCTTTAGCCGAGGGATCCAAGGGGCTGCCAGCCGAGTCTATTCTATTTGTTTGGTTTTGCTTTTTTGGTGGGTGGTATTTGTTAAGTGCCAGGCCCTGTTCTAAGCGCCGGAGTAGATAGGAGGTGATCGGGTAGGGCACAGTCCATGTCCCACGTGGGCCTCAAAGTGTTCATCCCCATTTTACAGATGAGGGGAACTGAGGCACAGAGAAGCGAACTGACTCGCCCAAGGTCACACAGCAGACGGAGGGTGGAGCTGGGACTGCAGTCCAGGTCCTTCTGACTCCTAGGCCCGGGCTCTATCCACCAGGCCCCCCTGCTCCTCACGGTCCTCCGATCCTCCTCTGGTTTTCCACGAGGACCTCCGATCTATCCCCAGAATGTTTACCCAGGTTGCCGCCTTCCTATCCGTTAAGCACTCTGATACTCACCACAGCCCCGCAGTACTTAATTAATTAATTAACGGTATTTATCGAGCACTTACTGTGTGCAGAGCACTGTACTAAGCACTTGAGCGGGTAGAGAAGCAGCGTGCCCTAGGCGAAAGAGCACGGGCTTGGGAGTCAGACGTCGTGGGTTCTAATCCCGACTCCGCCTCTTACCAGCTGTGTGACTTTGGGCAAGTCACTTAACTTCTCTGTACCTCGTTACCTCATCTGTAAAATGGGGACTAAGACTGTGAGCCCCACGTGGGACAACCTGATTACCTTGTATGTACCCCAGTGCCTGGAACAGTGCTTGGCACATAGTAAACATTTAACAGATATCATTATTATTATTATTACAATCCAACTTGGTAGGCACGTTCCCTGCCCCCAGCGAGCTTCCAATCTACAGTCCGCTTATGTAATGCGTCTTATTCTTTACCGTTTCCTCTATCCCTAATCTACTTAAATATCTGCCTCTCCCTGTAGAGTGGAAGCTCCTGGTGGGCAGGGATCAAGTCTACCAACTTGTATTGTACAGAGTGCTCTGTACACGTTAATCACTCGATAAATTCCACCGAGTGATTGATTCCGCACCGAGGGGCCTCTTTGCATCCGGAACCTTCGGTGAGCTGTCGTCCATGATCTCCTCCAAGCGAGAGAATGCTTAACCCGTTATATTGCAGGGGAGGTTTCTGCTGGATTCGTGGGAACACTTGGCTTTTGCTTCTCGGCTGGTGGAGGGAAAATCCATCTGTGTTTTCTGTGGCTGATGTCACTGTGGGGAGGTGGGGTTAAGTGAACCCCGGTGAGCATGAAGACCGTGAAATGGATTCTCAGATTGTATTCATTCATTCATTCAATAGTATTTATTGAGCGCTTACTATTTGCAGAGCACTGTACTAAGCGCTTGGGATGAACAAGTCGGCCACAGATAGAGACGGTCCCTGCCGTCTGACGGGGTTACGGTCCGATCGGGGGAGACGGACGGACGAGAACGATGGCGATAAATAGAGTCGAGGGGAAGAACATCTCGTAAAAACCGATGGCGACTAAATAGAATCGAGGCGATGTACAATTCGTTAACAAAATAAATAGGGCAATGGAAATATATACGGTCGAGCGGACGAGTACGGTGCCGTGGGGAAGGGAAGGGAGAGGTGGAGGAGCAGAGGGAAAAGGGGAAAAAGAGGGTTTAGCTGCGGAGAGGTAAAGCGGGGGTGGCAGAGGGAGTAGAGGGAGAAGAGGAGCTCGGTCTGGGAAGGCCTCTCGGAGGAGGTGAGTTTTAAGTAGGGTTTCGAAGAGGGGAAGAGAATCAGTTTGGCGGAGATGAGGAGGGAGGGCGTCCCGGGACCGCGGGAGGACGCGGCCCGGGGGTCGACGGCGGGACGGGCGAGACCGGGGGACGGCGAGGAGGCGGGCGGCGGAGGAGCGGAGCGTGCGGGGTGGGCGGTGGAAAGAGAGAAGGGAGGAGAGGTGGGAAGGGGCGAGGTGACGTAGAGCCTCGAAGCCTAGAGTGAGGAGTTTTTGTTTGGAGCGGAGGTCGACGGGCAACCACCGGAGTTGTTTAAGAAGGGGAGTGACAGGCCCGGATCGTTCCTGCGGGAAGACGAGCCGGGCGGCGGAGTGAAGAATAGACCGGAGCGGGGCGAGAGAGGAGGAAGGGAGGTCACAGAGAAGGCCGACACGGTAGTCTAGCCGGGATATGACGAGAGCCCGTAGCGGTAAGGTAGCCGTCTGGGTGGAGAGGAAAGGGCGGATCTTGGCGATATTGTAGAGGTGAAACCGGCAGGTCTCACCTGTAGTGGGCTCTGACCTCTGTTCCCATCCACTTCATAGCAGCTTTTCTTCAGAACCTGCACTTCAACTTCATTTTTTTTTAAATGTATGGTATTTGTTAATACAGTTGATCTAGTTAATAGAGTTGCACGAACCATCCCAACAGAACACATCTCCACCAACAGGCTTTCCCTGACTAAGTGCTTATTTCCTCTTTTCCCGCTCCCTTCTGCTCCCTTTATTCACCGCCCTCGCCCCCAGACCCACAGCACTTATGCCCATATCCGTAACATTTATTTATATTAATGTCTGTCTCCCCGTCAGGACTGCAAGCTCTGACTAGGCACCAAGAGCTGTGCTGAGGACTCTCAGATTGTCAGTCCCCGACCCCACACTGGGCTCACAGTCTAATTAAGAGGGAGAATGGGTGTTTAATCCCCATTTTCCTGTTGAGGGACCTTAGTCACCATGAAGTTAAACGACTTCCCTAAGGTCACAGCCAGCGAATGGGGGGCCAGGATAAGAAGCCAGGTTCTATTATTCCCAGGCCCTTCCTCTTTCCACTAGACCACGCTCCTTTGTAATAATGGTTTTTGCTACAGGCTTACTGTGTGCGTCAAAACACTGTGTGCGTCAAAACAGTGTCTGCTCGTAATAATTATAACTGTAGAAATAATAACTGTGGTATGTGTTAAGTGCTGACTATGTGCCAAAAAGGTACTAAGCGCTGGGGTAGACACGTGATAAGTGGATGGTACACAGTCCCTGATTTTCCCGTCACTGTAGACCGCATCGTCTCACAGGCTCGTAACCTTGGTCTCATCCTCTCCTTCAACCACACATTCCATCTATCACAGAATCCGGTCGGTTCAGCTTTGGCAACGTGGCTAAAATCCACCCTTTCCTCTCCAGCCAAACTGCTACCAGGTTAATCCAAGCATTTATCCCGTCCCGCCTTGATTACCACCCCGGCTTCTTCGCTGCCCTCCCCGCCTCCTGTCTCTCCCACTCCACTTCATACTTCACTCTGCTGCTACCTCGGTTATTTTTCTACGAAAGAGTTCAGGACGTGTTTCCCCACTCCTCAAGACCCTCCGGTGGTCGCTCCTCCACCTCAGCGTCTGATAACAACCCCTTACCGACAGCTTCTGAAATACTCAATTTCCTTGCCCCCTCCTACCTGACCTCCCTACTCTCCCACAACAATCCAGTGCGCACACTTCATTCCTCTAATGCCAACTTACTCGCTGTACCTCGATCTCGTTTTCTCGCCGCCGACCTCTCATACATGGTCCCGTCTCTGGCCTGGAATGCTTTCCCCCTTCGAATCCGACCAACGATCACTCTCCCCACCTTCAGAGCCGTACTGAAGGCATTTTTCGTTTATTCATTCATCCGTTCGATCGTATTTATTGAACGTTTACCGTGTGCAAAGCTTTATGCACGGTACTAAGCACTCGGGAAAGTACGATATAACAATAAACAGCCACGTTTCCTGTCCACAGTGAGCTTACATTCTAGAGGGGGAGAAAGTCATTAACATAAATTAATAAATTACCGATCTGGACATATGTGTCTCCTCCAAGAGCCCTTCCCTGACAAAGCCCTCATTTCATCTCCCCCTCCCTTCTGCGTCACCCTCGTCTTTGGCTTTGCTCCCTTTTCTCACCCCTCCCTCAGCCCTACAGCACTCATGTCCCTATCCATAATTTATTTATATTAATGTCTGTATTCCCCTCCCGACTGTAAGCTTGTCGTGGGTGGGGAACATAGCTCCCATCTCTGTTACGTTGTACTCTCTCGAAGCGCTTAATAAAGTGCTCTGCATACAATAAGCGCTCAGCGGATACAACGGACGAATCGAAGGGGCTCACGGTCTAAGTAGGAAGACCAGGTAATACCCTTTTTATAGAAGAGGGAACTGAGGCCCAGAGAAGGTAAGTGATTGGCCCAAGGTGAGCCAGCAGCTCAAAATCCCCACCAGTGGCCTTCCCTAGGCTTCCTGTAATGCCTCTCTCTGTGTGCCAGTGATCCTGCCAGACCTAAGGTTCGCATCGTCCTCTGGGCCCGTCGGAAAGCAGAAGGTTAAATCAGATGTCGAAGATGAGGAGGACGAGGAGGAAGGTGTCTACGTGGGCCGAGCCGGGTGTTTCCCTGAAATCCTAGGGTCTGCAGGTCTTCGGCCTCTCCGTCGCTCTTGCCGGAAACCTCCCCGACCGCACGTGTCCTTCTGATTAGCCTCAGTGCTGCCGGGGAACATTTTTGTTACTCCTTCTCGTTTGGGTTGTTTCCTCCTGAGCCGCCACACAGAGAAACACCTAATGCACACAGCGGTTGCACAAATGACTCGTCAGAACAATGTGAGCCCAGCTGGACTTTTCACCGCCTCCTTCCACATGGAGGTGGATTCCCACCAGGGTCCCTTTTCTTGCTCTCTGCACCCGCAGTTTCCCGAACCCCCTTCTGCCCCTGCCGTGGCCGCGGTCTGCGTCCTCTAAGCGCCACGCAGAGATGCGGACGGCTCGAGCCCTGGGGTCCCTGAGTGGTAACGGAGAAGCAGCGTGGCTTAGTAAAGTGCTCTCCGAACCCAGAAAGGGCTTAATAAAGGTGATTGAGGATAGAGCACAGACCTGGGAGTCAGAAGGATCTGGGTTCTAATTCCAAATACACCCCAGTGCTTAGAACGGTGCTTGGAACAAAGCAAGTGCAAAATAGCACAATTTTTATTAGTATTATGAGCGAAAGGGAAAAGCGTTTACACAGGGAAAGCGTTCGCCCATTTATTGTTAGATTGTAATAATGTGTACTTGTTAAGCGCTTACTATGTGCCAAGCACTGTTCTCTCCCAAGTGCTCAGTTCAGTGCTCTGCTCACAGGAAGAGCTCAATAAATAGGATGGAATGAGTGAATGGATCATCTTCTTCGGTAGTATTTATTTAGCGCTTACTTTATTCAGAACACTCTACTTAGCGGTTAACACGGTACTAAGCGTCGAGCAACTGTATTAAGGACTTCTTGGGAGCCATCTGAATGTGGCGGGTGTCTCCATGCATGCTGGAACTAGGTGGCTAACAGAACTGTCCAGGCATTGCTGCCCAGTGGCCTTTTCCCACCCGACACCCACCTGCCCTCGGGTCTGCCCGCGACCCGTTCGGTAGAACAGAATCGTCCCGGTGGGAATTTGGCCTGTGTCGAAGTCGGGGGTCTGCTCCCAGGGTCATCGCTTCCATGATTCTCACTCTCCCGGGCTTTTTCTTCCTTCCCCGCCTCCACCCTCCCCACCCCCCCCCACCCCCAACCCCAGGATTTGATAAGAAGAATGCAGGGAGACCAGCAAGGATTTTTGTGTGAAGCCAAAGCTCATTCGGTTGATCAGTCGATGGTATTGAGTACTTACTGTGTGCAAATGGGGATTAAGACTGTGAGTCCCACATGGGACAACCTGATTACCTAGTATCTACTCCAGCGCTCAGTACATTGTTTGGCACATAGCAAACGCTTAACAGATACCATTATGATTATCACCGGCTCTTTCCAGGAACCGTGGGCTCGGCCTGGGCCCGGTGGGGCAGGAGGGGGGCCTTGTGGACCCCGAATAGTGGAATCGGGGGAAGAAAGTAGTGGGAGAAGGGGAGAGGGAGCTCAGCCCCTCCGACCTGACCCAGGACCGCAAGGGGGCTGGGCTCGAGCGTTCCACCTCTGTTGTCTTCTTCACGTCCTCAGCACAGCACTCTGTACCCAGTAAGCGCTCACTCAGCCTGACGCTTTGTACCCAGTAAGCCTTCGGCTCAGGGCTTTGTACCCAGTAAGCGCTCAGTAAATATTATCGAGGGATTGATCGAGGCTCGAAGGAGCGGTGCTCAACATGTGAAAATCATTCTGCTTCAAAGCCTTCCGGGGCTTCTGTAACTTGCCAATTTGGCGGGCGAGAGGAATTGTTTCATTCCAGCCCTCTTTTGAGAAGCAACTTATTTTTGTTTCCCACGCCGCCGTGAACTTTGTGCTGACTTTAACCGCAGGGTGCTGGCCAGTTCATCGGGAGGTGGGGGGATGGGGAAGGGGATGAGAACGTCCCCCGTGGACCATCTTGTTGGATCAAAGGGTTGTCTCGGGCCGGAGACTCTTCTAGCGTTTTGGCAGTTCTGTCGCATTTCCGTCTTTCTCTTCAGCCTTATTATGAATTAAGAGTCTGTGTTTCCGCGAAGTCACGTTCCGACTCTGGGAGATTCGACACATCTGGCTCTGTCGCGGGGAGGGATTCCAGGGGCACTTAAGAGACGTGAAAGGAAATGACATTATAAATCTGAAATCCCAAAAAGGCCATTAGATGATACAACACGGTTCCCGGGGCGAACCGGTTCTGCCCACGGGTTCTTCGACTGCCACCGACCCTAAATTAAAAGTTCCAGCCGCTGGTATACCAAGTTGGTTAACTTGTTGAGCCCCACTCCCCAGGGCCCGAGGCTTGGGGAGACCGTGACTTTTTCTTATGCCGTACACCTCCGAGCACTTAGTAGAATGCTCTGCGCACAGTAAGCACTCAACGGATACCACTGCTCATTGATTGATGGCTCTGTGTGACTTTGGGCAAGCCACTTGACTTCTTTAGGCCTCAGTTCCCTCATCTGTAAAATGGGGATTAAAAAGTGTGAGCCCCACATGGGACAACCTGATTACCCTGTATCTACCCCAGCTCTTAGAACAGGGCTTGGCACATAGTAAGCGCTTAACAAATACCATAACTATTAATTATTGTTATTACCCTCCCTCGCTCCCATCTCCGTTCTCTCTGCCATCGGGTGATCTCGTAGCGGGGAAGTCCTGGCACGGCCCCAGTTCTCTAAACCCCACGATCCTTATCTGAGGGCAAGAGATTCCCCCCCCCGTGGTTGAAAAGAGTCACCTGATTCCAGCCTCACAGACCCCCGGTCCCGGTGCCCTCGGCAATTCTGGTTCCGGGTGCCAGTCCCAGGGGGCAGTCGGTGTGACTGAGCTCCGGCCTGCGGGCAGCGGGCTGCGTCTGTCTCCCGGAATCTGCCAGCTTGTGAAGCCAGGGTCACCTCAGGGAGTGTGAGCCCAAACCAGCCTCCCCAGAGGTGTGGTGGCACCCACCCACCCCTCGTGCGTCACTTTAGGGTGCATCGACTCGAAGCAGGGGCTGGGGGCGGGTAGGGTCGGGGCAGCCTCAGGGCGTCTCGCCTGGCTCCGAGCCGGCAGCTGGGGAGCGCCACGACGGCTTCCTCCCACCCGACCCCGCCCTCCTAGTGAGGCGAGGTGCCAAGCCTTGGCCTCTCCCACCCTGAGCATCCTCGGGAGGGCTCTGAGGCTCAGGAAGGAGGCTTGGGCAATTATTCCCCACAGGAGAAAAGGAGACCCTCCTCCCTACCCCTGAAGTAAACGCTGGGCAGAGGACAGTAGAGTTGCCAGGCAGAAATGCTCGTATTTCAGTGCTCAATCCTCCCTGATTCCATTTTCCATTCTTTTCTTTTTACTACCATTTAGAAAAGTGGCGAGGCAGGAGGAGGATGGGTGCCTGCGTGCGTGCGTGCGTGCGTGTGTGTGTGTGTGTGTTTGTGAGGAACTGAAAACTCTTTGAGAGTAGGGATCCTGTGTACCTACTCAACTGTACTGTGGATCTGTATCTTCTGGGCCTCTGTTATTCCCCTCAGCTTCACAGCACTTACATACATATCGATAAATTATTTGTGTTCATTTCGGTCTCCCCTTCTGGCTGTGGAATGTCTCCACCACCTCTGTTGTATTGGCCTCTCCCAAGCACTTAGTAGAGGGCTCTGAACACAGTAAGCGTGAAGCAAATACCATTGAGTGCTTAATTACTCTCCCAAATGTTTTATACAGTGCCCTGCACACAGTAGATCAGCACAGGCGTAGATCAGCACAGACTCTCCTTTCCCTCTCTTCCTCCTTTATCCCTCTACCCTTCCTTCTCTCTCTCCCTTCATCCCTTCACTTCTCCCTCCCTTCCTCCCTCTTTCTATCTCTCAGGTCCTGGTGGAACAAGCGGAGCCTTTCACTCTTTTGGGTAAGGATGAGGTAACTGAGGCACAGAGAAGTTAAGTGACTTGCCCAAATACACACAGCAGATAATTGGCGCAGCTAGGATTAGAACCCACGACCCGATTCCCAAGTCTGTGCTCTTGCCTCTAGGCCACAATTGAAGGGAGAAACGTAAGGGTGTGTCTGTGTTTGTCAATGAAAGCTGTTTCCTTCTCCTCCTCCAGCCCTGCAGATTAGCTCTTCCCTCCAATCGCCCACCCCCTGGGCACTCCTCCCCTTCCACAAACCAGCCCCACAGGGCAGGTCTGGGGAGGAGCCCTTCGGAGGTTGTCTTAGCCATTCATTCATTCATTGTATTTACTGAGCACTTACCGTGTGCAGAGCACTGTACTGAGCACTTGGGAGAGTACAATACGAGAATAAGACTCATTCCCTCCCCACAACAAGCTTATGGTCTAGAAGGGGAGACAGACACTAATATAGATTACAGAAGTGTCCATAAGTGCTGTGGGAATGGGATGGGGAATGAATAAAGGGAGCAAGTCAGGGCGATGCAGAAGGGAGTGGGAGAAGGGGAAAGGAGGGCTTAGTTAGGGAAGGCCTCTTGGAGGAGGTGTGCCTTCACTAAGGCTGTGAAGTCGGGGGAGAGAAATTGTCAGATTTGCGGAGGGAGGGTGGTACAGGCCAGAGGCAGGATGTGTCCCTGGGCCTTCCTCTCTCAACCCCCCTCTGAGCTAGCTGTAAGGTCACCTTTGGGCCCGTTCCCCGGTGTCCCTCCTTGGTCCCAGAGTGCAACCTCTGACCTGTTACGGGGGCTCTTGCTAGGACCAAGGGTGGTTTCCCGGGTGTGGTCACTCTACCTCTAACTCTGGCAGCGTCCACTGCCATGGTTAGAGAAATAGCGTGGCCTAGTAGCTCGATCCCGGCCCCGGGAGTCAGTAGGCCCAGGATTCTAATCTCGGCTTCGCCGCTTGGCTGCTCTGAGGCCTTGGGCCCATCAGTTCGCTCCCCTGCGCCTCAGTTACCTCATCTATAAAGTGGGGATGAAGGCCGTGAGCCCCCCTGTGGAACGTGGGCTGTGTCCAGCCTTAGATAGTATTTACCCCAGTGCTTAGTAGAGTGCCTGGCATGTAGTAAGCACGTTACAGATCCCATATAAAAATGGTTTGGGACTGAGACAGGGAGCCCCTTTCTCCCTCCGTCTACAAGTCACAACTCACCTGTACTGGGCAGCGGCGGCCTGGGAAAGAGTCGAGGGCGGAGATTCAAGTTGACTGTAGAATGTGCTCATATACATCTCCCTCCGAGGTTTGCTAAATAATTATTTTGCCCTTTGGCTCAGGGCCTTCCAGCACGTAGTGGGGACTGTGCTTTAGTTACGCTCATGTGAATATGTGGAAAAGCTTCATGTTCTGATCAGTTTAGCAACCAGGTTTGCCACGAGACATGAAAAATGCACTCAACCTGAGGGTCCGCCCCGATGTTTGATGCCGATAGCCCAACCTTTACTTGGCCTTAGTTTCAAGGCAGGCTCTCGCACCCAAGAGCGCGCACGTCCACCCAGAGCCCCGCGTGCCCACTCGCTTGCCGGTCCAAAACACACAGTTGTGGTCCTACTGTAATAGAATTAAAAGAACATTAGCGGTAATTCCGCCCTTAGCCATCCATATCCGAATGGCCATCTAAAAGCCATCAAGTCTCAGTGGGAAAGAGGCAGGGAGTAGATTGCTTTGTGCACAAGCTCCCCGGCTCTCATCTCTTCCTTTTGCTCTCTCCCTGGCAGCACTGGCTACCGGGGTCACGGAGCTGATTTTCAGAAAGATGGTGGGGTGGGTAGACGGGGGGATTCGGGCTCCAGGAGGGAACCCGTTCCGAGAGACAGTCCGGCCAGCACCATCATCTCCAGCCCTTCGGTGAGTCGCCGTTGCCCGTGAGACCGCAGCCGCGCCTCCTCTTGGGCCCCAGCCCCGGGGTCAGCCGGAGGGGATCAGCTGGGGTGGGGCCAGCTTGCACCTTTCTTCCTCGTTCTCCTCAAGTCAGGGGACGCCGCCACCGAGCCCGAAAGGTGACCCCCCCTAGTGCTGCCGGAAGAAGAGCCCAAGAGTCGGGGGGCCGTGAGTCATGGGAGAGTCCTCTGGGCCTCTGCCTCTGAGGGCCAGCAAGCCCCCCTGGTTAAGTCGGGGGTCTCTACCCGCAAGGGTCAGCGAGCCTCCCTGCTGAGCTGTGGGCATAGGAGGGGCCACAGGGCTACTGTCTGCATGGGCCAGTGAGCCTCCCTGTAGATGTAGAGTAGAGAAGCAGCCTGGCTCAGTGGAAAGAACCCATCACCTCGCCCCTTCCCTCCTCTCCTCCCTTCTCTCTTTCTACCGCCCACCCCGCACGCTCCGCTCCTCCGCCGCCCGCCTCCTCGCCGTCCCTCGGTCTCGCCCGTCCCGCCGTCGACCCCCGACCCCGGAACGCCCTCCCTCCTCACCTCCGCCCAACTCATTCTCTTCCCCTCTCCAAAACCCTACTTAAAGCTCACCTCCTCCGAGAGGCCTTCCCACACTGAGCTCCCCTTTTCCCTCTGCTCCCTCTACCCCCCCCTTCACCTCTCCGCAGCTAGACCCTCTTCTCCCCCCTTTCCCTCCGATCCTCCCCCTCTCCCGTCCCATCCCCTCGGCACCGTGCTCGTCGGCTCGACCGTATATATCTTCATCACCCTATTTATTTTGTTAATGAGATGTACATCACCTTGATTCTATTTATTTGCTATTGTTTTAGTGAGATGTTCTTCCCCTCGATTCTATTTATCGCCAGTGTTCTCGTCTGTCCGTCTCCCCCCCCGATTAGACCGCGAGCCCGTCAGAGGGCAGGGACCGTCTCTATCTGTTACCGATTTGTACATTCCAAGCGCTTAGTACAGTGCTCTGCACATAGTAAGCGCTCAATAAATACTATTTAATGAATGAATGAACCCGGGCTTGGGAGTCAGAGGTCATGGGTTCTAATCCCGGCTCCGCCACTTGTCAGCTGTGTGGCTTTGGGCAAGTCACTTAACTTCTCTGTGCCTTAGTTACCTCAACTGTAAAATGGGGATTAAGACTGAGCCCCACGTGGGACAACCTGATCACCCTGTATCCCGATCAGTCCTTCGTACATGATAGGCGTTTAACAGATACCATCGTCTTCATCCTTATTATTACGTGTGGGTCGTAGGAGGAAATCCCAGGCCTCCTCCGGTGAGAGTCAGCGAACCTCCCCGTTGAGCCGTGGGACGTGGGAGGAAACCCGAGGCCTCATCCTGCAAGGGTCTCTCAGCCTCCCTGGTGAGCTGAAGGTACTGGGAAGAAATGCCGGGTCTCCGTTGAGCCTCCCTGCTGAGCCGTGGGTCATGGGAGGAAACCCCAGGCCTCCGCCTTCACAGGTCAGCCAGCCTCCCTGCTGAGCATGGGTTACTTGAGGGACTCCCCAAGCCTCAACCAGCACAAATCGGAGAGCCTCCCTGCCGAGCCACGGGTCGTGGGAGGAAACCCCAAGCCTCAGCCCGCACGGGTCGAGAAGCCCCCCGGCCCCGTCGAGGCACACCCAGTGTCCGGTCCTCACAGCGGCCCAGGACCCGGGCCCGACTCGGGGAAGGTGGGTCTCCACTCCTACGAGAGGCAGGTCCGGGGGTCGAACCGCCCCCTCCCCGAGAATCCGGCACGGCACGGCAGAGAGCCCGTCTTCCTAAACTGTATTAGCGATCCTACGGGGTTCAACGGAGAATTGATATGCCGAGCTGGTAGACTTGTGAAACCCAGCCAACAAAGTAGCACTGTGGTAAATTGTTTTCAGTGGCAGGACAGGAATACTAATTGCAGTGGAATTAAAGATGCCTCTGTCCCTCAGAAGCTCTGCAAAGATCCCCTCAGGACAAGAGAAAGCCAAACGACCCAGTGCGGTCTTCTAGTCCCTGGGCTCCAAGAGCCAGGGTGACCTTTGCTGGAATCTCCGTCTAATAGTAATAATGGCACTTGTTAAACGCTTACTCTGTGCCAAACGCTGTTCTAAGCACTGGAGTCGATACAGATTATTCAGGTTGGATACATTCTCTTATTCTCCATTTAACAGATGAAGTTACTGAGGCCCAGAGAAGTCAACTGACTCTCCAAGGGTCACACAGCTGACATGTGGCCCGGGACTGGGGGCGGGGGAGATTGAGGGGGGGATTAGAGCTCAGGTCCTTCTGACTTCCAGACCTGTTCTCTAGCCACTAAATCACGCTGCTTCCCTCAGGATGTCTCCCTGTCCTGTTCCTCGCCCCACCGTGGTATCCGATGAATTCAGCCTCGGTCAAGTCGTTCGCCCTCTCCTCGCCTCAGTTTACTCATTTGGAAACTGGGGATTCAAACCTACTCCCTCCTACTTTGACTGTGAGCTCCATATGGGTGTGGATTTGGGGTATCTTGAAAATACCCCAGCCTTTAGTACAGTGTTGGGCACGTAGCAAGCACTCAAAAAGTACCATAGTAATAGTGCCCAGAGCACTGTATATTCCATAACTAAGTAAACAGATGGGGGTATCAGTGCCGAGAGGCAGATGTGCTTATGCTGAGACGCGGTTGTTGGTGTGCTGATAAGCCTAATTAGTGACATCAGGGGGCTCTGATTCTGGGCCACATGTTGTAAAGGCCGAGCCAGGGAAAGACCCCTGGTGTGGTTTTCAAAATTGGAAAGTGTGTGTGTTTTTTTTTTTTTGAAATCGAAACGTCCACCTCCCTTTAAGGAAATAATCGGAAGCTTTTCTTACATCTCTCTCACCTCCACAACCTGAAATTCAATGCCGTATACCAGGATTTTTAGACAAAATCCTCCAAAGCAATCGATGATTGGGGATTTAGAGCAGGCGTATTAAACCAAGAAGCTTATTTTCTGTGGGGGACCATTTCCTAAGGCACAAACCCAGCGGCCGGCCGCATTTCCGTCAGCCACACTTTACCGTCTCGGTGTCCCTGCGAGGTTCAACCTACAGTGCGAGACTCCTGATGGATTTTAGGATTTCCCTCTCCGGAGAAAAAAGGAGGAAAACGAAGTCACAGAGATCATCATCTGGAAGAGGGTGCCTCGTTTTGTGTCGCTGTGGTGACCTGGAAATCTAGGCCCTTGTTTTTGTCCCTTCTTTTGGCAGGCCTCTCTACTGTACGGCTATATAGATGAAATGCATTTCTGCCCCGGCTTCGGTTTAGTAGCCTCAAAATGGCCAAGCTAGATGTACAGACCGCCTTCCCAAATTAGCGTTTTGGAGGGAAACTGTCAAACCCAGACTGCGCCAGTGGAGCTGGAGAAAGGAAGAGGGGTGGAGGGGGAGAGAAAGCAAGGGAATATATGTGCCGCCCACACTTTCAAGGTGAGGCAGGTGGGAACAAGTGGGCGGGGGGGATGGACAGATGGAGACCACCGCACACCATAGCCAGCGACGGGGTTCTCCACCTCTGAGAGGGAGACAGAGACCGTGTGAGTTCAGTCCAGCTCCCTGCCCTGGTCAGCAGGAACCTTAGAGGAGGTGGCATTCGGCAAGAATCTTGAATGCAGGGGAGGGAAGCTGAGGGTTTACTGGGTAATGATTTGCAAAAAAACAACCTCAAACCGGTCTGGCAACTCTGAGTCGCCGAGAGAAAAGAAAGAGGCTTTTCAGGGAATGGGAGGAGGAGGAGGAGGAGGAGGAGGAGATCTGGGAACAATACAGGGGCCAGAACTCTTTGAGATGCAATCACTCTGGAAGGGGTTTAGAGGAGTAAGGAGGGTTCAGGCTCTCCCGAAATGCTGGGAATTTGGGTGCGATTAAAAGAGGGTATTTGTCCCTTGTGGAAGCATCGTGGGCCTCCTGGAAAGAGCCCAGGGAGTGTAGAGGCCCGAGTTCTAATCTCCTCCAACCACACGCCTGCCGCGTGACCTTGAACAAATCCCTTGACTCGTGTGGGCCTCAGTTTCACCATCTGTAAAATAATAGTAATAATGATGATAATGTTGGTATTTGTTAAGCGCTCACTATGTGCAGAGCACTGTTCTCAGCGCTGGGGTAGACCCAGGGGAATCAGGTTGTCCCACGTGGGGCTCACAGTCTTAATCCCCATTTTACAGATGAGGAAACTGAGGCACAGAGAAGTTAAGTGACTTGCCCACGGTCACACAGCTGACAAGTGGCACAGCCGGGATTCGAACCCATGACCTCTGACTCCACAGCCCGTGCTTAGAGAAGCAGCGTGGCGCAATGGAAAGAGCACGGGCTTTGGAGTCAGGGCTCATGAGTTCGAATCCCAGCTCTGCCACTTGTCGGCTGTGTGACCGTGGGCGAGTCACTTAACTTCTCTGTGCCTCAGTTCCCTCATCTGTAAAATGGGGATTAAGACTGTGAGCCCCACGTGGGACAACCTGATTCCCCTGTGTCTACCCCAGCGCTTAGAACAGTGCTCTGCACATAGTAAGCGCTTAACAAATACCAACATTATTATTATTATTATTATTCTTTCCACCGAGCCACACTGCTTCTCTGGGGATCAAATGGGGATTAAATACCCGTTTTCCCTCCCACTTGGACCGATAGTCCCATGGATGGACTGGGACTTGTTTGAGCTGAATGTGTTTTACCTACCTCAGTGCCCAGTACAGTGCTTGGCACATTAATAAGTGTCTAATACCAGGATAATGTTATTATCAGTATTATTATTAACATCATCATCATCATCATGAACATTTAGAAGCACCTTGTAAACGCACATGTAGGTACGTGTTCCAGCTTCCACCTTTCTTTAGAAGGGTGTCTAGTGGAGCAAAATGTAATCTCGAATCTCCCCTAAGACCGTGAGTCCCACGTGGGACAACCCGATAAACTTGTATCTGCCCCAGTGGTCAGAACAGTGCTTAGCACATAGTAAGCACGTAACAGATGCCGTCGTTATTATCGTTATTATCGATTTTAGTGCTGCTTTCCTTTCTTGAGAAGCAGCGTGGCTTAGGGGAAAGAGCACGGGCTTGGGAGTCGGAGGTCGTGGCTTCTGATCCCTGCTCCGCCACTTATCTTCGCTACCCGCTTTCCCTCCCCACAGAGGAGGCAAAGAGAAGGGAAGTGACTTGCCCAGGGACAGATAGTTTACAAGTGGCAGAGCCAGGATTAGAACCCGGGTCCTTCTGACTCCCAGACCTGTGCCGTATCCACTAGGCGATGCTGCCTCGCTGTTAGTTGCATAATCTAGCCAACAGCAAACTCCTCCATCTCAGTGCCTTCCTCCAAAGCTGCGGCGAGTGGGAGAGTCAGAATTAGAACCCAGGTCCCCTGACTCCCAGACCCGTGCTCTATCCACTAGGCCATACTGCTTCGTGGTAAGTTGTGCAAACTAGCCAACTCCTCCGTCAGAATGCTTTTCCCCAGACCTCCGATGAGTGGGAGGGTCATAATTGGAAACCGGCCCTCCTGACTCTCAGGCCCTTGTTCTTTCCTCGCTGATCACCTGTTGATCCCGTGTCCCGTCGGTCCCCCGACCCGTCGGTCCGTGTCCCCGTTGGTTTCGAGGACAGTGGGGGGCACCGGCCAGTGGGACCAGTAGGGACCCCAGGCCAGAGCGGGGCTCGGGAGGTCCCCCGTGACCTACCCCGCCACCCCCCCCCCCCCCCCCCCGGGGTCGGGGCCGTCGATCAGGTCGGGGCGTGGTGCGGCTCGGCTCTGATTGCCAGGACGCCGTCCCCTTCCCCGGTTAAGCCAAAATTTCCTCTTCTCCCACTCCCTTCTGTGTCGCCCTTGCACTTGAATCGGCACCCTTTATTCACCCCTCCCTCAGCCTCAAGCCACTTAGGTCTGCATCCAGCATTTTTGGGTTTATTATTGATGCCCATCTTCCCCTCTGGCCTGTGAGCTCGTTGCGGGCAGGGAATGTGTCTACCAACTCGGTTGGATTGTGTTCTCCCGATCACTTAGTACCCTGCTCTGCACACCTTAAGTGCTCCGTAAATATGATTGATCGATCGATATTTGTTTATTGCTGATTTTGTGCCAGGCACTGTACCGGGCCCTCGGGTAGATACAAGACAGTCGGGTCGGACGCGGTCCTTGTCCCACAGGGGGCTCACGGTCTTAATCCTTATTCTACAGATGAGGGAACTGAGACCCAGGGAAGTGAAGGGACTTGCCCAGGATCACCCAGCAGACCTCTGTTTCCACAGCGATAATAATAATGATAATAATAAAGGTATTTGTTAAGCGCTTACTGTGTGCTAATAATAACAGTGGCATTCAAGTGCTTACTGTGTGCCAAGCGCCGTTCTAAGCACCGGGGGAGGTGCAAGGTAATCAGGTTGTCCCACGTGGGGGCCCGCACTCTAAATCTCCATTTTACAGATGAGGTAACTGAGGCCCAGAGAAGTGACCGTCTCTGTTACCGATTTGTACATTCCAAGAGCTTAGTACAGTGTTCTGCACATAGTGAGCGCTCAATAAATACTATTGAATGAAAAATGAAGTGACTTCCCCAAAGTCACACAGCTGACCAGAGATGGAGCACGGGATTAGAACCCACGACCTCTGACTCCCGGGCTCTTTCCACTGAGGCACGCTGCTTCTCTGGCGATGTCGTCCAGAGGGCGGCAGCCTCTCGTTCAGGCCTCGGGGTGAGCCGAGACCCGGCCCGGGCCTCGGCGGGTTTGGGTCCCGGTGGAAGAAGTGGTCGGGACGCGCTCCGGGTCACCGGCTCGAGGTTGGGGAGGCGGGGGGCCGGAGGAGGCCCGCGGTCAGCGGCGGCGGCCCGAGGGTGGTGACCCTGTCTCCTTCTTTCCCCCCAGGTGACGATCGCCGAGCGCATCAGGCAGTTGCAGGACGCCCACAGAGACTTTGGCCCCACCTCCCAGCATTTCCTCTCCAGTAAGTCTTTGCGCCCTTTCGCCGCCCCGACCCTCCGTCATCCATTGTATTTATCGAGCACATACATACTGTGCGCACAGCCCTGCACCAAGCGCTTGGTAGAGTACAGCACAACAATATAGCAAACGCACGTGTGACCCCGATGCCGCGTCGGGCCCCGGAGTGGCCGCCCGCCTCTCTGTCTGTCCCATCCATCCAGGAGGACCCTTGGTAGACGAGTTCAAGACCTTCTGGACAGAATCCCCATGCGCACTCGCTGGGAATCAATCAGTGGTATTTATCGAGCGCTTACCGTGTGCAAAGCACCGTACTGAGCATTTGGGAGAGTACCGTTTGACAGAACTGATAGACACGTTCCCTGCCCAAAAGGAACTTGCAGTCCGGAGTGGGAGACAGACATTAAGATCAACTGAGGCGATGGACGTAAGTGCTGGGTGGCTGCGTGGACTAGTGGAAAGAGCAAAAGCCTGGGAGTCAGAGGTCGTGGGTTTTAATCCCGGCTCTGCCACATCTCCTGTGTGATCTTGGGTGAGTCACTTGCCTTCTCTGGGCCTCAGTTACCTTGTCTGTAAAAGGGGGATAAACACTGTGAGCTCCGTGTGGGATAGGGACTGTTTCCATCCTGATTATTTTGGACCTACTCCAAGTGTTTAGAACAGTGCTTGTCACATTCTAAGTTCCTCACAGATGCCACAATTACTATAATTTTTGATTGTTATTAATAATAACAATAGTAACGAGTTCCCATCCAAGGGCAAAGGCAGCAACCGCTTTGCTTCCTTGACTCGGATTCAGAGGACAAACGGCGATCTTCTTTTTGGGAGTGGATTTCCCAGCAGCTCCATGCCACCCCGGGTGCCCAGCGGGCTTCTCCGGAAACCCACCCCTAAAGCCGCTCTGCCCTTGTAGTCGGATCCGTGGGCTCTTCCTCCTGTCGATCAGCCTCCGGGCAGGATCTGGAAGTCTTGGCTCTTGGGTTTCAGTCTGTGGACACTGGGCTGTTTCTTTTCTTTTGTTTAATGGTGTTTGTTAAGCACTACGTGTCAGACACTGATCTAAGCGCTGGGGTACATAAATGCTAATTAGGTTGGAACCAGGTCCTGTCCCACCTGGGACTCACAGTCTAAGTAGGAGGGAGAGGAGGTGTTTAATCCCCATTTTGAAAGTGGCAGAGCCGGGTTTAGAACCCAGGCCTGTGCTCTTTCCACCTGGCCGCGCTGCTTTTTCTTTGGAGCAAGAAGACTAATTTCCATTCATTCATTCATTGTGTCATATTTATTAAGCACTTACTGTGTGCAGAGCACTGTACCAAGCACTTGGGAAAGTACAATACAACAATAAACAGTGACAGTCCCTGCCCGCAATGAGCTCACAGTCTAGAAGGGGACAGAACGCTTTCCAAGACAGAAGAGGGTTGCTGTAGCTAAAATTCTCTAAAATAGTTGGTTTTTTCCCCCCCAGGGAGGAATTGGAAAGTACAGAATAGCGAAGCCACATGTTCCCAGCCCACACAGATTTTGCACTCTGAGGAAATCCAACATAAAAATATTTACCACTAGAGAGGTCAAATATAAAAATAAAACGGAACAGACACATATACAAAAGTACTGAGGCAGTGTAAATAGGTTTACAAGTGCTAGAGTTGGCGCAAGGGAAGATATGACTCAGAAATCTCCATCGGTTGTCTATCCACCTCCTTATGGGCTTCAGAGCTGTCCGTCACCTCGCCCCCTCCCACCTCACCTC
Organism: Ornithorhynchus anatinus; assembly: GCF_004115215.2. Taxonomy (NCBI): domain Eukaryota; kingdom Metazoa; phylum Chordata; class Mammalia; order Monotremata; family Ornithorhynchidae; genus Ornithorhynchus; species Ornithorhynchus anatinus. The sequence continues at coordinate 12,936,900 of NC_041742.1, read as the reverse complement.
CCATCTCTCCTTCTCCAGCCCAGCCCGCACACTCCGCTCCTCTGAGGCCGCTCACCTCCTCACCGGGCCTCGTTCTCGCCCGTCCCGCCGTCGCCCCCCGGCCCACGTCCCCCCTCTGGCCTGCAACGCCCTCCCTCCTCAAATCCGCCCAACGATCCCATTTCCCCCCCTTCAGAGCCCTGCTGAAGGCTCACCTCCTCCAAGAGGCCTTCCCTGACAAAGCCCCCTCTTTTCCTCAGCTCCCCCTCCTCTCCCCGTCGCTCCAACCCACCCCCTTTGCTCCACCCACCCTCCCAGCACTTGCGTATATATGTACCTATCTACAATTGTATTTATTTATACTAATGCCTGTCTACTCGTCTCGATGTGTCTATAGCTATGATTCTATTCATTTGTATCGATGCTACTGATGCTCGTTTACTTGTTTTGATGTCTGTCTCCCCCCTTCTAGACTGTAAACCCACTGTGGGCAGGGATTGTCTCTCTTTATTGCTGAACTGTACTTTCCGAGCACTTAGTACAGTGCTCTGCACAGAGTCAGCGCTCCCTGAATTCATTTGAATGAATGGCTTAGGGTACTAGGAAGTCATTCATTCATTCAGTTGTACTTATTGAGCGCTTACTGTGTGCAGAGCACCGTACTAAGCGCTTAAGAGAGTGCAATGTAACAGTAAACAGGCACATTCCCTGCCCGCAGTGAGCTTACAGCCTAGTCACCTGGGGAGAGCTTGTGGGATTTGACCTCGGAGAGAGCTGAGGTGGGTCTGACGATGGGGAGGGAGGAAGGGACGGAGGAAGGGAGGAGGTACTTCCCCAGGATCAGGTGGCTTTGGCCCGTGTACCCCAGTGGCCCCGGGGGCCGAAATTCGGGTGGCTTTGGAAATGGGCACATCCCGTCCAAGAGTCCTACTTCCTGGTTCGATCCATCGGTAGAATCGATTGAGCACTTACCGTGTGCCTTTCTATTTCTAGAATTTCTAGACTGTGAGCCCGTTGTTGGGTAGGGATTGTCTCTGGCTGTGGCCGAATTGTACCTTCCAAGCGCTTAGTAGGGTGCTCTGCACGCGGTAAGCCCTCAATAAATACCATCGAATGAACGAGATGGGTAAATGTGCAGAGCTCTCTCCTAAATGCCTGGGCAAAGACAAAGGCGGATTCCTCTTCGCTGGAGGCTGTGGGTGGCGTGAGGCCCGGCACCCTCCCCCAAGGCAGGGCAGTCACCCCCTCCCGGCTCACGAGGGGTTACCGGCCAAGGTAGGGACAGGGACAGTGGGCACGTGGGGGCAAACCAGCCCCTGAGCAAAACTGTGAAGCTCCTCCTGCCTCTGCCCTTTCCACGGTGCTAATAGTTATAATTAGTAATTACGATATTTCTAAAGGGCTTTACTCTGTTTGCCCAGCACCGTACTAAGCGCCGGGATAGATTTAAGGTCATCAGATCAGATACGGTCCGATCCCACATGACGCTCCCAGTCTAAATGGGGAAGACTGAGTATTTAATCGCCATTGTACAGTTGAGGAAACTGAGGTCCAGAGGCGTCGTGATTCGACCAAGGTCACGCAGTAGGCTAGAGGTGGAGCCGCGCGATTGCCTGGCTCGGTGGACTCCGTGGCCCACCCCCTGGCTCCTGCCAACCGTGAGGCTGGAGGGGGAGGGACAGTGTCCCCGGTCACCCTGGGGGTGACCTTCCCAACTGAATTCATAAGGCGACCCGTTTCTAAGGCGGTATGTCAGGAGAAAAGATGCCAGGGTGAAGCCGGTCCATTTCAGGCTGTCTCGTGTGTTTGTTTTTTGATTTTTTTTTTTCAGAGGTAAGTGCTTACTCTGTGGCAGGCACCGTACTAAGCGAGCTAATCGGGTTGGACACGGTCCATTCCCACACGGGGCTTAATCACGGTCTTCATCCCCATTTCACAGATGAGGTAACTGAGGCACAGAGAAGTAAAGTGACTCGCCCAGGGTCACGCAGCAGACAGGTGGTGGGGCTGGGACTGGAACCCAGGTCCAAGCTTTATCCGCTAGACCGTGGACACCCTCAAGACTTAATCGCCAAAACGATTTCGTGATTCAGAAAATGTTACGGGTACCTCCGCTTTAAGAAAAAGCAATCACAGAGGATAAAGGAGTCTTGGAGATTAAAATCTCAAGACAGACCACAAACGAAATAGGGCTGTAAGAGTAGCGATCCAGCCTTAGCCCAGCGGGCCTGTCGGACCAAATGTGACCACTGGAACGCGTCTCGTAGAGAACGTGGTGCAGGTCAGAGGTGCTCTCCAGAAATGACATAACTATTTCCCCTATTCCTAATTTAATCTAATATCGGTCTTCCCCTGTAGATGTGTAAACTCCCTGTGGGCAGGAATCTTATCTACCCATTCTGTTGAACTGTACTTTTCCAGAGGGCTTAGCCTAGTGCCGCACACACACTCGATCAATACCAGTGATAGACAGATTAAGGTCACTGCACGCGTGATGCCAACGCAGAAAACTGCTGCGTTTTGCCATTTTCCGTTGGTTTCAAGCCCCTCGCCAATACCATGCTGGAGAAGCGGCGTGACTCAGTGGAAAGAGCACGGGCTTTGGAGTCAGGGCTCATGAGTTCGAATCCCAGCTCTGCCACTTGTCGGCTGTGTGACCGTGGGCGAGTCACTTCACTTCTCTGCGCCTCGGTTCCCTCATCTGTAAAATGGGGATGAAGACTGTGAGCCCCACGTGGGACAACCTGATTCCCCTCTGTCTACCCCAGCGCTGAGAACAGTGCTCGGCACATAGTAAGCGCTTAACAAATACCAACGTTATTATTATCATTATTATTATTACCATCGTGCCGATCTGGCCCCCGCTGCCTCCCGTTTTGGAATCGGTGAAAGAACTGTCCGTTTGGTAATGGAGAAAGTAAAACTGGAAAGAGGCTCTTGCTAAAGCAAAAGAAATAAAATAAACAGCCGTCAGGGTGATAAGGCTTTTAGTTAAACTCCACTCATCCCAAAACCCACATCCAAACCGAGTGGTGATTTTGTTTCTCGAATCTTGAAATGAGCCAGTGGGGTGAGCGGTAGGAAGTGAGGGCGGGGGTCACTGGCCACGGGTGGGAGCGTCTCCGGAGAAAGACAGAATTCCCCTGGTCTTTTCTAATCAGTGCCGCAGGTTTGTGGGGGAAGACGGCTCTTCATCTCTGCAGCCGAACCAGTTCCCTTTCCTTCAGATGAAGAGCAAAATTTCACGGAGCGGGGCGAGTTTGTCTTTCCTACCTTCATGGGCATCTGAGCAAATAGGCCGTTCTCGGTCCGGCCAGGGGTAAAATTGTAATTCCAGCGATTAATGTTGTCTCTCCTGTCGGCTTTGAATTTGACCTCCTTGTATTTTTCTCCTTTTCATTCCTCCTCAGCGTCTGTGCAGGGCCCCTGGGAAAGAGCAATCTCACCCAACAAAGTGCCGTACTACATCAAGTAAGTCTGAAAAATGAAATCTAGAGGAAGTCTTTATTGGGTTCCCCTACGAGTTGGTTTGTGTCCCTAAGACCTTAAGTGTTCTTGGGTTTTTCCCTCCCTGTGGCGGCCCCCGGGAATGATCTTGGAGCCCCTAGCCTAGCCACAACAAGTGGGGGCCTCCCTTTGACCGTCCCCAGACGAGGGACGCCATCTCAGACGGTCAGGAAATGTATTCTCCCGGTGACTTTTCAGGCCTCGATCTCAGCTGGTCCCTGCGTCCGCTGTGCTCCCGGGGCCAGAGAATCACTCCACTTTGCTAGTGGCATTTTGGCCCCAGGGGATCGTGATGACCCCAGACGCACTCAGAGATGGTCCTTCGGGTCGGTAGACCTGGTCCGTCTTTGCAGCGGGTCACTGATTCTCGCTGCCTCGGGTGCATGGCGGGGCGGGGCGGGTGGTGATCCTGCTCTGCGCCGGGGGCGGGGCCTGCCGTGTCGCTTCGGCTGCTTTTTTTTGAGCCTTCCTCCCGCTGACCCGTTCTTGCCGCCAAACCCGTTCCGAGAGGACGGCCTCCCTCTTGCGGGCCGTACGCCGGGCCGTCCGGTCTGCTGCCGTCCCTCAGTCCCCCGTTGCCCGATCGCGTTGTTTGAGACGGTGCTTCACCACGTCTGGCTAACAGTTGTCCCTCCCCGCGAGACGGAGCTGTGGCCTCCAGCTACTGCTGAGGGAGCCCACCGGCACCGCTCCCCTCTAGGGACCTCTGGGCCCCGTTAGCCGTGATTCCGCGTTCTCATTTGAGGTTGTGTTGTTGCGTGTAGCTCACGGAGTCGGTCGGTCGGTCGTACTTACAGAGCACTTGATGGGTGCAGAGTAATGTACTAAACACTTGTCAGAGTGCAATATAACAATAAACAGGCACATTCCCTGCCCACGGCAATTCCGATGAAGCCGTTCGAGGAGTCGATGGGCCGCCTGTGGGATGTCCCCTCCGCCCGAGCCGAGGTTGTGCCGGACCGACTTTCGTAGAGCGTCGGTATCGAGCTCTATAGATGCGTCCTCGTGGGCGTACTGTGTCGGCCTCTTGCTGACTGTGGGGGGTCTTCGCGATTCAATCTTCTAGCTCCTCGTTGATCGCGTTTCCGGATGGTTTGCCGCCTGGGTAGCTTAATAGCGATGACCGGGTCAAGCTCGGTGTCGAAGGTGAATATCTTGGCTGTGGGTGGCTCCGATTTCTCCGGGCCTATTGCCAGTTCACAGTGCCGAAGACAAATAATAATAATAATAATAATAATGTTGGTATCTGTTAAGCGCTTACTATGTGTAGAGCACTGTGCTAAGCACTGGGGTACATACAGGGTAATCAGGTTGTCCTACTTGAGGCTCACGGTCTTAATCCCCATTTTACAGATGAGGGAACTGGGGCACAGAGAAGTTAAGTGCCGTGGCCCAGAGGGAAGTGCCCGAGGCTGGGATCTAGAGACCCTGGGTTCTAATCCCACCCCTTCCACTTGCCTCTGGTGTGACCTCGGTCAAGTCTTTGAACTTCTTTCGGCCTCCTCATCCGTAAAATGGAGAATCAATACCGTTTCCCCTCTCCTTTAGACCGAGAACACCAAGTGGGGCAAGAACTGTGCCAGACCTGATTATCTTGTGTCCACCCCAGCACTTAGCACAGTGCTTGGTACGTGGTAAGCACTTAAGAAATAGCAGAGTTATTTTTGGCAGAGTAATGTACAGTACACAGAGTGGGTTGAAAACGTGTACGTTTCTCCAAGTATCTGCCTGCAGGCCCTTTAACCTAGAAGAGGACATGGAATGTTCCTGCTCCTCCTGACTCTCTTTCCCCTCTTCCTCCTTCTCCTCTTGCCCTTCTTTCTCCCATTCCTTTTCTTTCCCCACGGGTCTCCCAAGTCAGAGTTCCCTTGCCGAGCCCTGTGGGTGGGGGGTTTCCACTTGTTCTAACTCATGACGGGGTCCCGACGACACTCTGACCCGGTCTCGGCCTCCTCCACCCACAGTTAGGCCTCACCTGGGCTGAAAATCTCTCAGTCTTGATCTGTGCTTCCCCCATGCTGCAAGTGTATGGTCCAAGAAAGTTCTTAAACATTCTTGAGAATGCCTTTTACCCCTGTGATTGCCCTGGTCCCGCGCCTCACCCCATCCTCCCGCCCCCCAGGAAGCAGCATCCTGTTTTCTCTGTCGGGATCTCCGGGATCCCAAGCCGAAACATGTCCTTTCCTCAAATCCTAAGGGGGGAACCAGCCGGGGCCGCCGAGTGTAACACCGGCAGACTCAGAGGGGCTCCGAGATGGAGGGTCCACCCCCAAGACCCTTCTTCATAGAGTTAACTGGGAGCCGTGCTGGTGGGTCCATTGGAAAGACTGGGAGCAGTTGCCCAGAACAGGCTAACGCGGGGGAAGCGCTTCACCCTATGCCATCCCACCTGCCCACCTACTTGCTCGTGGAGCTCCGTCTCCCAGGGGGAACCCGAAGGGCGGGGACGAGAGCGCGATTGGCACCACGCACGCCAGAGGCCCCGGGTTCTCGGCCCCAGAGCCTCAGGACGGAGCCTCGACGGTCGTTCCTGCTGGCGGACTCCATCGGGAGCCTCTCTGTGCAAACGGCACTGTTCTGGGAGCTCGCGTGACAACGGGAAAACAGAACGGTCCGTAGATCCAGTCCCGGGCATCGAGGTGACTATTATCCTTGGGGTCAGGCAGACAGTAAAGTGAATTCCAAATCTGGACCGTCACCTGGCCCCCATTGAGCGAACTAAAGCTTTGGACAAGCTCCGGAACGTTAAATCGTGTTAGGGCGCTAATTAAGGAAATTTATCAGTCTTTCTTTTCCTGACTCAAGGCAAGTTTTACACTTCTATTCATTCTGACGGCAAACCTATTGAGTTAGAGGGTGAAGTAATAAAATATGTATTATGTTCTTTCATTCCATTCCTTCGTTATTAAAAGTGGCTCAGGGTCCAGGTGGGAAGAAAGACCGGTCAGGTCATTAGTTTGCCTTGTGTTCAAGTCGGAGAGCAGGAAGAACCCCGTGGACTCCAGTTTTATTAAAAGTTCCATCAAAAAATGTTTGATTTTTCAGTTGAAGCTGCTTCCTCCAGTGCAGATGGGGATAGCACAGGTCCAGGAGTCAGAAGGACACCTGGATTCTAACCCCAGCCCCGCCACTTGACTGTTTCGTGACCTTGGGCAAGCCATCGCTTAACTTCCCTATGCTTCAATTTCCTCATCCGCAAAATGGGGATGAGGACTGTGAGCCCCCGGTGAGACATGGACCGTGTCCAACCCGATTAGCCTCCATCTACCCCGGTGCTTAGAACAGCGCCTGGCACGTAGTGAGGACTTAACAAATACCATAAGAAAGCCTATTTATCCCCGTGGGCGGGAAGAGGAGGAGAAATTCGGCTGAGAGGCAGCGCGGCCTAGCGGAAAGAGCACGGGGCTGGGAAGGAGGGGACCCGAGTTGGAGTCCCGGCTCCGCCACCGGCCTCCCGTGTGACCTCGGCCCAGTCTTTGGGCCTCTCTGGACCTCGGTTTCTCCGTCTGTAAAACAGGGATGAGATATGTGTTCTTCTCTCTTGGATTGCGAGCCTCAAGTTGGATTGGGATTGGGTCTTATCTGATATCCCTGTATTGACTTCGGAGTTTAACAGGGTGCTTGGCACACAGTAAACACTTAAAACCATGTGGAGGCTGTCGTCTTGAGCATCTTCCTCCCCTTCCCTCTCAGCCCCCGGCCCTTCCGCTTTGAGCGAGTGCACGCCATCTCCTCCTCCCTGGCATTCGTGGAGGTACGATACCGCTCCTAACTCTGCGACGGTCTGTTGGATAAGGGGGCGTGCCTGGGCGGCACTCTCAGCTGTGCCGTTGCGACGTCGCCGCCGTTTCCATACTCTGCGCGTGGGTTTCCCACGTACCCTGTTTTTCTCTTTCCGGGAACCCTTACCCAGGGAATTACCGCCTCCGAAGGAGAGAGATGTGTCCCAACGTCATTCCAAATTAGGGAAATCAGAGCTTTCCCGGGCTGATTGTAGACTACCGTTTCCAGAAAGACTCAGTGCTCTCGGTGCAGTCCACCGTCCTTAACAGAGGGGAACTAGGCAAGCTCCCTAGCCAAAGAGTGGGCAGAAAATCTACGCTAACTTTTACCCGGGATCTTGTATCCCACCTTGCAGACAAGCGCAGAGAAAGCGGCCTGCCGCCTGCGCCCGGCCCAGCCTCTCCCAGAGGTGCTCAGGCGGTAGAAAACCTGACTTGGAGATTCTTTCCCCTTGGCCCAGCTTTAAGATTTATTAAAGCGTTAGTGACTCTGGGAGAGCGGTTCATCTATAAGATGATCGAAGCAGCTTCCCTGCTGGTCTGTGGGGAAAATGATTCGGTCCTAGTGGTTCTAGCAGCTGCTGTATCTGGGTGCCTAAAATGATTAAAGTCCATACCTCGCAGCACTCAAAACACGGGATGTGTGTCCACAGGTCCCCCCTGCTCTTTTAATGATAACGTTGGTATTTGTTAAGCGCTTACTATGTGCCGAGCACTGTTCTAAGCGCTGGGGTAGACACAGGGGAATCAGGTCGTCCCACGTGGGGCTCACCGTCTTCATCCCCATTTTACAGATGAGGGAACCGAGGCACCGAGAAGTGAAGTGACTCGCCCACGGTCACACGGCCGACGAGTGGCCGAGCCGGGATTCGAACCCATGACCTCTGACTCCAAAGCCCTTGCTCTTTCCACTGAGCCACGCTGCTTTTCTCCCCGCACGCTCGGTCCCTACTGTTGGCAAGGTCCGTGTCAGAAATAATGATTACGATATCGGTTAAGCACTTACTGTGTGCCAGGAACTGTACTAAACGCCGGGGTAGATGCAGGATAGTTATTTGGACTTTGTCCCCGTTCTCTCTGGGGCTCACAGTCTGAGTAGGAGGGAGTAGGATATAATCTCCATTTTCCAGATGAGGAAAATGAGGCACGGAGAAGTGAAGTGGCTTGCCCAGAGTCACAAAGCCCAAAACCGGCAGTGCTGGGATTAGAACCCAAGCCCCCTGACTCTGGGAACCATGTTTTCTCCATTAGGCCACAAAGCTTCTCTTTTAGAAAAAAATACAATTAAAAAGGGATTAAAAGTACCTCCACCTGAGGGGAAATACATCAATCTAGGCAGGAGCCGGAGTGTCGGTTTTAGGTTAGAAGCTCTGGCAAGACAGACTTACGATTGGAAGCTTTTCCATTTGATTAGAAGCTTCTGGAGGGCCTGGGAGTTTTGCGCTTAGCACAGTGTCCCGCACTCAGTAGGAACTCACCCTGTACCCACTGGCGGATGAATGGATTGAGGGCCGGGATCATTTCAGTCACAAACAAAATTCACCAAGCCTCGACGGAGAATCCCCCAGCCCCGTGTGATCACCGAATGTCCCTCGCCTCCCTCCGAATCGTCATTTCACGGGAGTAACCTGGCAGGAGGTTTTCTTGCTTAGAAAAGCAGCGTGACCTGGTGGAGAGAGCACGGGTCTGGGACCCAGAAGGACCTGAGTTCTAATTCTGAATTCTCCACCCATCATCTGCCGGGTGACCTTGGGCAAGGCACTTCAACCTATCTTTGCCTCAGTTACCTCATCTGTAAAATGGCGATTAAGATCGTGAGCCCCACTTGAGACAGGGACTCTGTCCAACTTGATTACCTGGTATCCACTCCAGCGCTTAATCCAGTGCCTGGCACATAGTAAACGCTTCACCAGTACCACAGTTATTCTTATTGACCTCTGACCCGGACCTAGATGGAGGGAACTATGAGGCCGCTTTCTGTTGGCATTGTCCATTCCAAGCGCTTAGTACAGTGCTCTGCACATAGTAAGCGCTCAGTAAATACTATTGAAGAATTTCCAGGTTCCCCTGCACCTTAGGTGAGCAGGTCTTTCCAATCATCCCACCTTCTCTGGGGACCCCAGTAGCCTCCCCGGGGCTCACTGAGTGGATGCAAGCTGCCTGAGGACAGGGGTTGAGGCCTATGTACTCTTTTGTATTCACCCAAGCGAGCGCTCAGTACAGTGCTCTGCACCGACTAGACAATAAGCTCCGTGAGGGCGGTGCTCATGTCTACTAATGCTCCCAAGCAGTTAATATGATGATCTGCGCATAGTAAGTACTCAAGAAATGCCATAGATTATACCCCAAACCCAAAGGGGCAAGTCCCAGAGAAAAGTGATGAAAACCGGGGGGGTCTTTCAGCGTAGCCAAATGGTTCAGGCTTTCTCCGGTCTAGGAGGCGCAGCATTTTGTCGGTTGGCGGCTGTCTTGGCCCCATGAATCTATCTCTTGGTCGGTGATCGGACCGCGGTCACGAGTGAAATTCCCCCGGGGGCGGTCTTGATTGGAAAGCATTCTAAAATAGTCAAACCCCACTCCCCATCCCTGGCCCAAAGGTACAGGTGAAAACTGCCTCCTGGAAGCAATGAAAAGTGAAGAAGGAAAAAAAAACACCCATCGTGGACATTCCCTCCCTCTTGCTGTGGGATAATCAAATCAAGCTAGTTTCCGAATTAGCTCTCCACAGTCTTCCTTTACCTGCCGCAGTCGTCGTCTGGCTATTTCTGGTTTGGATCTTTCAGTGTGTTTACTCTTTCGGGAAGACTGACCGTGCCCCTCCCCCGCAGTCTGGGGGTCCAGCCGTCTTAAATCTCCCCGCCGGTCCTGTCCCCCGACGTTCTTCTCCCTCCCCGTCCCCCACGCTGAAGTTCTGTTTCAAAAACATTTCTTAGAAAAGCGAGACCTTTTTTCATCATAAATCTATCTCTTTCAAGGCAAGCTACGGCAGTTCCCTTCCGAAAGCTCCTTCAGAGAAAAAGACCAAAATCCTCGTCGGTGTTAATTCATTTCGACAGGGGGGACTCTGTAGCCATTCACAGACCTTTACTTGGAGCTTCTGCCTTCCCCTGATTATTCGAATTAAACTGGAACGCCGTACCCTTGCCAGTCACTAATGGGTTTTCATTTTATAGATGACATTTGCAAAAGTTAAAATGGGGGGTGTCGAGGGGGGTGGCGGTTCACGTGCAGGCCTTGGGCAGCCGTGTTAAAATAAGCATTTCCATGGCAACGGCCTCCCGTCATAGGCATTCCACATCCAGGGCCACAGGGCGGGTTGACTGTGTTTTCATTCTCCCCCCACTCCCACCCCCCCCCCCAAAAAAAAACCCCCAACAAAACCCTGAGTCCGAGAGGAAGCGGCCTGCTCAGGCGCACGTTCCACGAACCCGTTTCTTGGTCGCCGGTCCCGGCCCACGGTCGGACTGGGGCTACCGGTGGGATCTCAGCCCCGTTTTCCCCGGGGGGTCTCGGTACCCCCAGGGAACGGCCCTGTTTTATGCCAGCTCGCTCCTCGCCTGGACAACCTCCGGCCGGCTCCCGGCGGGGTAGTCGGCGGGAGACCGGACGGATCCGATCCGGGGCTTGGGTCGGGGTCAGCCGTGCCTGGTGCGGGAGGTAGGCCTTTCTTGGAAGATTTTGTCTGTAACCCCATCCCCCGGGGTTGTCAGCCTCCCTCTCCCTCCTCCTCACCCTCTTCCTCCTCCCTCCCCGGTCTCTTTCTCCACATTCGTTCATCCAGTCCATCTGAATCCAGGGTGGTGGTGGGGGCCCGCTCACGGGGCCACAGGATACCCACAGGTGGGAGGCCCGGGGGAGGGGGGGGGTCCGTCCAGGAAGTAATAATAATAATAATGATAGTATCTGTGAAGCGCTTACTGTGTGCCAAGCACTGTTCTAAGCACTGGGGTAGATACCGGGTATTCGGGCTGTCCCACCTGGGGCTCACCCTTTTCACCCCCATTGTACAGACGAGGGACCCGAGGCACAGAGAAGTGAAGTGGCTTGCCCGTGGTCACACGGCAGGCAAGTGGCAGAGTCTGGATTAGAACCCAGGACCTCTAACCCTCAAGCCCGTGCTCTTGCCACGGAGCCCCACGGTAGCGGGTCCCCTCCCCCGGGCCGGGCCAGGGGAGACGGTGTGGCCGGGCCTCCCTCCCTCTCCCCCACAGGAGGACTTGGAAGCTCCGGACCGCGAAGGGTACCGCCTCCCCCACACCCTGTGATTTCTGCCTCCTGCCCAGATTTTTATAACGTAAAAGGTTTTCAGGGTAGCAAGGGAGACGGAAACCGCGGGAGCGGCAAACGGGTGGGAAAATTTCCCCGTTTCGGCTCCGGCTCCCAAAGGGCGATGTTCGCGGCGCGGGCTTTCCGTTCAGACTCGGGAGACCGAGTCCGGGTGCCGTTTGAAAAGGACGGCGGTGAGGTCTCGGCGCGGGCGGCCCGCGGCCTCACCGCCCAGATCCCAGTGCAGAGGCCACGCAGATGGGCGCGGGCCTTGGGAAAAAGGAGACTCTGTGGCGGTGGGCCTCGGGGAGGAGATGTGATTTTAATAATGCTGCGAAGGCGGGGGGAGTGGCGTTCGGGCATGTTCGGAGGGGGGAGGGAGTTCCGGGCCAACGACAAGATGTGGGAAAGGGGTCAGTGGCGAGATGGAAGAGACCCGAGGACGGTGAGTAAACTGGACCTAGAAGCGGGTGGGCTGGGCTCTAGTAGGAAGTGAGCGAAGCTCACTGTGGATAGGGAATGTGTCTGTTTACTGCTATATTGTGCTCTCGCAAGCGCTCAGTACAGTGCTCTGCACACGGAAAGTGCTCAGTAAATACGATGGAATGAATGAAGGGGTAGAGCTGATCGAATGTTTCAGAGCCAGCGGAAGGAGCCTGTTTGTTGTGGAGGCGGATGGGCAAGCCCTGGAAGTTACCGAGGAGAGGGGAGAAGCGGACCGAAGGTTTATTTAGAAAGATGATCCGGACAGCAGGGTGAAGTGTGGACCGCTGTGGGGAGAGGCGGGGAGGTGGGTGAGAAGGGAGATGACGGTAGAAGGTGGCCAAGGAGGATAAGCGCTTGGATCGGCCTAGTAGCAGTTTGGATGGACAGGAGAGTGTGGCTTTTAGTGACGCTACGAAGGTAGAACCCATAGAATTTGACGACAGGATGAATATTTGGGTCATATGGTCGAGATTTGGGTTATACGATCGAGACAGGAGAAGGACAGCGTTTGGGTGTCCCCTTTGGGACATATCTAGTTTTTGACATAGGTGTGGTTTTAGTGGAAAACTGAAGTCCCGGTCCCATGTGGGGCTCACGGTTTCAATCCCCACAGGGGACCGGGACTTTGTCCAACCCCATATGCTTATATCCACCCCAGTGCTTAGCACAGTGTAAGTGCTTAACAGATACCATTCGTATTATTATTACCGTTATCCCGGTTAGAGGTGCCCTGAAGGCAGGAAAAAACACGCAAGGACGCTAGAGAAGGAGAGAGAGGTCAGGACTGGAGATGTAGCTTTGGAAATCAGCTGCATAGAGATGGTAGTTGAAACGAATGGGAATGAGTGAGTTCTCATTCACACTTACTTGGCACGTAGTGTTTATAAATGTCATCATCCGATTATATCAGTATTAGATCCGAGTCTTCTCTCCGGACCCAAAGAAAACCATGATTGTTGGGGAGCTCGAAAGTCCTGAAGCGTTTTTATGGATCTGGGAGAATAGAACCCCCCCCCAGAAATCAAAAAGGAAAAAAAAAAAAAAACAGACAAGGAAATTATGAGATTCGATCTTTCCACATTTTAGGGGCTTTCAGGAAAACGATTTTTGTAATGGCCGACAGTCGGAGGTCATAAGATCACGGGGCTAATTTGCCTCTGAATTGAGAAACGACTCTCAGTTCCCCCTTAAGGTTAAAAAACAAAAACAAAAAAAGGTGACGCGTGGGTGTCTGGAGGAGAAAAACCCCAAGAATGGATTCCCTAATTGGGGTTTTCACCTGCCGTGAGTCTAATTGAATACAATGCTGTATTGGTAGCTGAAGAAGAAAGGAGATTATGCGGAGTGTCAGCATTTCCGACTGTTTTTGAAAATCCCAATGGCTGGTCCTATTGACTGGGAAGGGGAAGAAGGAATGTGATGGATTTAGTGTCAGCCCCCGTTAAGGTGGACCAGGTCGAGGAAGTCCACCGGAAAGAAAAAAATGAACCGTTTTCTCCAACACCGTTCACTCTCAACATCCAGACGGGCAGTCAGCAAGCGGCCTTTACCAGGGCCCGCTGTGGGGGTAGAGGAGAATCCAGAGAGTTAGAGGACAGGATTAAGTCACCGGTGGTATTACCGTGTGCAGACCCCCGTCCTGAGCGGTGGGGCGGGTACAGCGCGACGTGGAGGAGGCAGGCACTGACATGAATCGCCACTGGGCCGAGGGTATATGTGCATTTTGACCCTCAGGGAACGATAAGGAGGAGGATGATGGTGTCGGTTAAGCGCTTACTATATGCAGAGCACCGTTCTACGCGCTGGGGGAGATACGGGGTAGTCAGGTCGTCCCACCCGAGGCTCACAGTCTTCACCCCCATTTTACAGATGGGGTCACCGAGGCACCGAGAAGCGAAGCCACTTGCCCCAAGGCACCCAGCCAAGCGGCAGAGCGGGGATTTGAACCCACGATCTGTTAGTCCCAAGGCCGGGCTCTTTCCGCTGAGCCCCGCCGCTTCCCCGTCGGCTAATTCGGTTCTGTGCTACTCTCCCCAGTTACTGAGGTAACTCCCCTACAGAGCCTAACCCTAACCCTAAGCCCCGCCGCGACTACTGAACCTAGAGAGGCAGCGCGGCTCAGTGGAAAGAGCCCGGGCTTTGGAGTCAGAGGTCGTGGGTTCGAATCCCAGCTCTGCCCCTTGTCAGCTGGGCGACCGTGGGCGAGTCACTTCACTGCTCTGGGCCTCAGGGACCTCATCTGTAAAATGGGGATGAAGACCGTGAGCCCCCACGTGGGACAGCCTGATTCCCTTTAGAAGCAGCGCGGCTCAGTGGAAAGAGCCCGGGCTTTGGAGTCAGAGGTCGTGGGTTCGAATCCCAGCTCTGCCGCCTGTCAGCTGGGCGACCGTGGGCAAGTCACTTCACTGCTCTGGGCCTCAGGGACCTCATCTGTAAAATGGGGATGAAGACCGTGAGCCCCTATGTGGGACAGCCTGATTCCCCTGTGTCCACCCCAGCGCTTCGAACAGTGCTCTGCACCTAGTAAGCGCTTAACAGATACCAACATCATCATTATTACCCCAGCGCTTAGAACAGTGGTCTGCACAGAGTAAGCGCTGGACGAATGCCGACATTACTAAGCCCCTAAGCCCCGCCCCCACCGAGCCCCTCCTACCCTATTGAGCCCCTCCCCACGGCTCGGCCCCTCCCTAAGCCCCGCCCACCGCCCCAAGCCCCGCCCATCACCCTACTAAGCCCCTCCCCTCCCCCGTTAAGCCCCGCCCACCGCCCCAAGCCCCGCCCTCCCCTTCTCAGCCCCGCCCATTAACCTCCTAAGCCCCTCCCCTACTCAGCCCCTCCCTTAAGCCCCTCCCCGATCAGTAAGCCCCACCCTAAGCCCCTCCCCTATTAAGCCCCGCCCACTCCCCAAGCCCCGCCCCTCCCTTCTAAGCCCCGCCCATTCCCCCCCTCCTAAACCCCTCCCCTCCTCAACCCCTCCCTTAAGCCCCTCCCCGCTCAGTAAGCCCCCCACCCTAAGCCCCTCCCCTCCCCTATTAATGTTGGTATTTGTTAAGCGCTCACTATGTGCCGAGCACTGTTCTAAGCGCTGGGGGAGACACAGGGGAATCGGGTCGTCCCACGTGGGGCTCACCGTCTTCATCCCCATTTTCCAGATGAGGGAACCGAGGCCCCGAGAAGTGAAGTGACTTGCCCAAAGTCACAGGGCTGACGAGCGGCCGAGCCGGGATTCGAACCCATGACCTCTGACTCCAAAGCCCGTGCTCTTTCCACTGAGGCACACTGCTTCTATTAAGCCCCGCCCGCTTCCCCAAGCCCCGCCCCTCCCTTCTAAGCCCCGCCCATTCCCCCCCTCCTAAACCCCTCCCCTACTCATCCCCTCCCTTAAGCCCCTCCCCGCTCAGTAAGCCCCCCACCCTAAGCCCCTCCCCTCCCCTATTAAGCCCCTCCCTTCCCTATTAAGCCCCGCCCACTTCCCCCAAGCCCCTCCCCTCCCTTCTAAGCCCCGCCCATTCCCCCTCCTACGCCCCTCCCCTACTCAGCCCCTCCCTTAAGCCCCTCCCCTATTAAGCCCCGCCCCCTGCCCCAAGCCCCGCCCCCTACTAAAGCCCCTCCCCTCCTCCAGCCCCTCCCCCACCCCAAACCCCGCCCCTGACTTGATTAAGCCCCACCGCCTCCCCACTAAGCCCCGCCCCCTTAAACAACCCCCTCCCTCCCTCGAAGCCCCGCCCAGACTCTCCTAACCCCGCCCCGCCGTGTGGCTCCGCCGCAGTGCCCCCGCCGCCGCGCTCCCGCCGCCGCGCTCCCGCCGCCGCGCTCCCGCTCCCGCCGCGCTCGCCCCCGCGATGAAGGAGCAGCTGGGAGGGTGAGCGGGGGGGGGGGGGTGCGCGTGCACGCCTCGGGGGGAGCGGGGGGGCGGGGCCGGGCCGGGCTCCTCGCCCCCCCGAGAAGCACGGCGTTGGTGACAGCTCCCACCCTGTGCGACGCCCTGTGCTCAGCGCGGCCCGGGGGGGGGGGGGCACGGGGACTCCCCCCCTCTCCCTCCCCCCCCTCCCTCCCCCCCCCCTCCCCCCCATCCCGCCCCCCGCCCCCCGTGGGGCGGGGACCGGCGCCCGATCCCCCATTCGCAGCGCTTAGTGCAGTGCCGTGCGCCCGGGGAGCGCTCCGTCGATACGATCGAACGAATGGCTGGAAGGTCGGACCCCCCCTTCCCCTTCCGCTTCCCCTTCCCCTTCCCCTTCCCCTGCCTCACTTTACCCGCCAGGCAGAAGGGAGGGGACCCGCCCGAGGTCACGCACCAGACGGGTGACGGGAGGGGGACGAGGACCCTCTCCCTCCCCCAGCGCGGGGCGATTACAACGTCGGTATTCGTTAAGCGCCCACTACGTGCCGAGCGCCGTTCTGAGCGCCGGGGTAGGCGCGGGGGAGTCGGGTCGTCCCACGTGGGGCTCAGCGTCCTCGTCCCCGTTTTCCGGATGAGGGGACCGAGGCGCCGAGAAGCGAAGTGACCCCCCCCCCCAGAGTCGCGCGGCCGACGGGCGGCCGAGCCGGCCTTCGAACCCGGGGCCTCCGACCCCCGGGCCCGGGCCCTTTCGGTCGAGCGGCGTCGGGCGCGTCGGAGGCGGCCCGCGAGGACCGGACGGAGGACGGCGCGGTGGCGATGACCGTTCCAGACCGGAGCCGTGGCGACG
This sequence comes from Ornithorhynchus anatinus, assembly GCF_004115215.2. Classification (NCBI taxonomy): domain Eukaryota; kingdom Metazoa; phylum Chordata; class Mammalia; order Monotremata; family Ornithorhynchidae; genus Ornithorhynchus; species Ornithorhynchus anatinus. The sequence continues at coordinate 12,920,189 of NC_041742.1, read as the reverse complement.
ACGAGAAGAACGATGGGGCTGTTGGTCGAGCGCTTCCTGTCTTAAGCGCCTGGTCCCGAAGACCCGTTGGGCGATAACGATCATCGTCTCCGTTCGGCGCTCGCCACGTGCCGAGCGGCGCGCTGAGCGCCGGGCGAGATGGAAGCGGCGTGGCCGGGCGGAGAGAGCCCGGGCTGGGGAGTCGGAGGTCCTGGGTTCCGCCGCCGCTTCCGCCGCTCGCCCGCCGCGCGAGACGTCGGGCCCCGTCGCTCCACCTCTCCGGCCCTCCGCCGCCTCACCCGTCGGATGCGGGCGAAGACCGTGAGCCCCACGGGGATCGCCCCGATCCGCCCCGGCGCTCGGGATAGCGCCGGGCACGTCGCGAGCGCCCGCGGGGACCGCCGTTACCGTCATTAAACGGGTCTCGGGTGCTAGGCGTCGAGAACCGTAGTCGAGCGCCGAGGTGGATACGGGACGGACGGGTCGGACGGCGTCCCCGTCCCGCGGGGCGCCCGTGGTCTAAGGGGGAGGGGAGGCGGGTGTCGGATCCCCCCCCTTTTATAGCCGTCGAAATCGAGGCCCAGGGTTTGGCGACTTGTCCCGGGTCTCGAGGAGTCGAGGTGGCGGGCGGGGATCCGGACTCGGATCCTCCGCTCCTCGGGCCCACTCTCCGTCGGTTGTATCGATTCATCCGGTCGGTCGGTCGGGTGGACCGAGCGCTTCCCGGGGAGCGGCGCGACTCGGTGGGAAGAGCCCGGGCCGGGGAGTCGGAGGTCGTGGGTGCCGATCCCGGCCCGGCCGCTCGTCCGCCGGGTCACCTCGGGCGAGGCGCTTCGCCTCTCCGGGCCTCAGCGGCCTCATCCGTAAAATGGGGATGAAGGCCGTGAGCCCCGCGTGGGACAACCCGACGGCCCCGCGTCGACCCCGGCGCGCGGGACGGTTCTCGGCGCGCGGGGTGGGCGCTCAACAGATACCGCCGTTGTTATCGTTGCTGTGCGCGGTGCGCTCTACTAAACGCTCGACTGACCGCTTACTTGGCGCGGGGCACCGTACCGAGCGCCTCGGGCGAGTACGACGCGACCGTATCGTACGGCGCGATGGAGACCTTCCCTTCCGGCCCGGAGGTCAAGACTGACGCGCGTGTCGATAATTCCGCAAGATGGGTTCAGGGTTCGACGCCCCTCCGGGCGTATCCGAAATCCGGCCTGTCATACATAGTGGATTTAGAATCTCATCTAATCGATTCCATACTCTACACGCGTGTGACTCCCGTTGCCGTTCACGAGCCCGGCGTCGGGGGCGGGGGGGGATCGTCTGTCTGTTGCCGAGTTGTGTTTTCCGAGCGCCGATCCCAGTGAGCGCTCGATAAGTACCATCGACTGCATGGATGAATGAATGGATTCAGGGGCTGACGCGTGCAGGGGCTTCAACTCGCCTTCCTTCTTCCCTCCCCACTCTCCCCTCGCCCCCGCTCCTCCCTCTGTCCCCTTCCCCTTCGGCCGGCTCCTCATCCCGCGTCCCGGGAGAGGGTAAAACGGAGGCGGAAGACGGGCCCCCCTGCCCTCGGGAGGTATAGTTAGAGGACGGTTCTCTGACCTTCAGCACTTTGGGGTGGGTTGGGATCCACACCGTTGAATGTCCAGCCCGCCCGGACTGTGGTGAAATTCAACGGTGGAGCGGGGTGCCCGTGGCGGCGGTCCCCAGGCCGCCACCCGAGATTATCCCCGTCCCTCCCGGGGCCGAGTAAAAGGCCGAAAATCCGAAGCAAGAATTCTCCCCTGCGGGGGCGGGGTAGACCTCTTAACCTCGCGCTTCCCTGGGTCGCCGTTTGCAGGCGTGTGGGTCCGTTCTTCCGAGTGTTTGGTCTCTGCCCGTCGGAGCCAGGGGAAGCCTGCTCCAGGCCAGGTTTTCTCCCCCAGAGGGTCCGATCTCCACACGGAGGGGTCAGCATTTCTTTGCGGGGATCGCCGGGACCCTCGACGAGGAGAAACCGGAGATCCCCGGAGAAAATCACCCGGGCCTCTCCCCGCCCGTTCTCGCCCCCGTGATCTGCTCTGTCCCCGGAAAAGCCGCTGTAAGGTAGGAAGGCGCCCGTCGACGGGAGATGCGTCTCCCGAGCCGAGTCGAAGAGGAGGCAGAGGCAGCGGATGGTATCCGGGCGGTCGCCGTTTCTCGGAATGGGAAGAAAAACGTGTGGCTCTTCGGATGGCCTGTTGCCGCCTGGGCCTTCCAGACCGTCTCGCGTGACCGTTTTGCAGGTCACCCAGCGAGCGCGTACATCGCGGCTCCGAGGCCGCACGATAATCCCGTGCGCCGTTTGAGCCCGGTGGCGAGGGAACGTTCCGTCGTGGGGTTGCAAGTGCGGGCGACCCAGCGCGCCTGGGAGGAGGACTTTAATTTCCGCTTGTCAGCGAGGGAGGAGGAGGCGGCCTTCATCCTCCCCGCGTCGGGCTTTTTTTTTTTTTCTTTTTTTTTCCTGAGAGAGAGAGAGGAAGAGCGAGAATTGGCCGAAATCAGTAGGTGACAGGGAAGGCGGCGTCGGATGCGTGAATCCCGACCTGGGAGTCTGAATCCAGGCCGGCGGCTCTCTCGGCACCAACCCGGCGCTCCCGGAAGATGCTTAACGCGGGGAGAGGTGGGCCTCGGACCGACGGCTCCGGAAGGGAGAATTCGAAATGGTTAGGGGCCGGCCGGTTGGCGAGAGGCCGGAGGACATGTTTGCCCCGTGTCCTTTGCCTCGATAAAAGCTGATGGTGTCGGGTTTTCAAAATCCCGGAAGCGGATGTACAGTGCCTAACAACCGAGAGACTTTTCTTTCGCTGCCGTGTGGACGAGAGCTGTGTCAGGTTAAGGCCCGGTTTAGCCAGTTGCGGCTCTGTCGCCTCCCTAGGGCGTCTTTATTCCTCGTACCCTGGCTGTTCCGAGGAAGAAGCCACCCCCAAACGAGGCCTGCGACGGCAAGATCTCCTCGCCGCTGGAAAAGAGGAATGTGCGGCTCTGGTGAGGCCGCGACCCGCCCTTAACTGATTTCCCCTGCAAGCTGCCGCGTCTTACCCTGGCATGCAGATTACCCCGGCTGTTTGGCTCCTCTCCCTCCTGCTTCGAACCTTTGACCCTCTCGGCTCTTTAGCGCTTCCCCGGAGGGGGTGGGGGAAGGGAAAGAGCCAAATTCTAAAATCCGCTCCGGCCGCCGCGCGCGGCTCGGGCGACGGTAGGTCTGAGCGTTGCGGGAACGCGAGGACCTACCCACCTCTGTGGGCTAAGAGGCCAAATGCCCAGACAGAGCCCCCAATAAAGGTGCCACGACTAGGGGGCATTTAGGCTTAGGGGAAGGACGGCGCCCTCGCCGCTCGTGACCCGTCTCCGGAGCCAACGCGTTGGCGAAGGCTCACCGTCTGTGGGTCGTGTCTCCCCGACGAGGCCCGGGCCCGAAAGCCGACGGTCGACAAAGCTCTCCGGGGCGGAGAGAGCGCAGACGTCGCTGGTGAAAATTCTCGGGCCAGACGGAGCGTCGGGGTTAATGGCGGCATCTCATTTTCTAGGGCGGTTCAGGCAGTTTCCCGATCCCCCAGTTGGCACGCTTCGACTCCTCGCGGACCAACCTACCTCACTGTGCCCGTTTTGCGTCTCCCCACCGATCTCTTGCTCACGCTCTTTCTCCCCTCTCATCCGGCAGACTGCCGCTCTCCCCTTCTTCCGAGCCTTTCTGAGATCACCCCTCCTCCGGGAGGCCTTCCCGGAGGGATGTCTCCCTACCCCGCGGCTCGCCCGCGACTCCCACTTGGGCACTTCTCTCCGCTAGACCCCCCCCGCTTCGGGAGGTCAGGGACTCCCGACTCGGGTGTCCTCCCCCAAGGGGCCGGCGCGGTGCCGGGCGAGCGGGAGCCCCCCCGTCCATCCTGTCGGCGGATCGCTTACCCGCGAGCCGAATCCGAAAGGTGAGATCGTGGACTTGAGGGTAGTCGTGAATGAAGCCGAGCAATATCTCTTTCAGCCAGCGAGGCGTCAGTTGAAGAAAGTCGGTTCCTTCGCTCGTTTACTTTAACAGATCTTGATCACGCCGTAGGGCTCCTGAGAACTCCTGCCCCGCAGACGTCCGCGCCACCGTTGGCAGTGGAACCTAGGGGAGATCCCAGGGATCCTTCGCGGATTTCGCCGCCTTGGGCGTCTTGCCCCTCGGCTTTCGGTCTCACGGGCCTCTGTCCGTCCCCCGCGCGCGCCCTTGGCTCTGCTCCCTCGATTCGCCCCTCCCTCGGCCCCACGGCGCTTACGCCCCATCTCCGTCGTTTATTCGTTTAGCGGGCTCCCTCCCCCTCTCGTCGTAATGTCGGTATCTGTTAGGCGCTTACTCTGCGCAAGGCACCGTTCTAAGCGCCGGGGTGATACGAGGCAATCAGGGTGTCCCGCGTAGGGCTCGGCGACCTCATCCCCATTTTACAGATGAGGGAACTGAGGCCCAGAGGAGTGAAGTGACTTGCCCAGAGTCACGCAGATGACGAGTGGCGGAGCCGGGATTAGAACCCGTGACCTCCGACTCCCAAGCCCGGGCGACGCGATAGGCTGTGAGCTCGTTGTGGCCGGCAGGGAACCTATCTCCCCACCCCGTCGTGATGTACCCGGCCAAGGCTCGGCGGAGCGTTCCGCGCACGGCGAGCCCTCCGTAAATACGGCCGACGGATCGATCGATCGATCGATCGATCGACGGGCCCGGCCTCCCTCTTTGGGACGTCCCAGGTTGACCGCTCCGAGTGCTCCGGGGAGAGATTCACCGGTCGACCGGTGGCCTTTCCGGAGCGCTCGACGGCGCGCGGGGCACTGGGCTGAGCGGTCGGACGGGTCCAGCGCGGCAGAGTCGGTAGCTACGTCGCCCGCCCACGGGGCGCTTCCCAGTCAGCCCGACCCACGGCCGCCTCTCGCCGTTTCCCGTCCCTCTCCCGTCTGGATGCCGAGGCACCACGTGCCCCGGCGATCGGACCGAAGGGCCGAAACCACTCCGGCGTCGCTGGGGCGTCCCCCCGGCGAGCTCCCGTCTGCGGGCGGGTACTGTCGCCCGCCCCCGAGTGCCCGCGACCTCTCTCCGTCCGGCTTCCCCCCAGCCCGCCCTCGGTTCACAGCCGGCCTCTGAAAGCAGCGGACGGGTACGGCGAAGGCTCTGACCCTCCCTGAGCCGCGTCTGTGGGCAGTTATTCCTGCCCGTTCCCGTGCGGGACCGGTCCCGAACCGGCGGGGCTCTTTAGCTCAGGTGAAAGAGGCGCGGCCCGTCCGTAGTCCGCGCGTCGCGTCGAGGAACTCCTTCCCGTCGGCCGTGGGGCATTCGATCACCTCGCCCCCTCCTACCTCACCTCCCCGATCTCGCCCCTCCGACTCGGGCCCGCTCCCTCTACCGCCATCTCGCGTGTCTTCCCACCGACCTCCGGCCCGAAACGGCCCCCCCCCCGCCCTTCGTGTCCAACGGGTAATAATGATAACTGTGGAATTGGTTCGGCGTTTACCCGCGTGCCAAGCGCCGTCCTGCGCTCTGTAGATACGGGATAATGGGGCCGGACGCGATCCCCGCCCCACGAGGCGCTCACAGTCTCATTCTCCGTTTTACGGATGAGGGGATCGAGGCCCAGAGAAGGGAAGTGATTTGCCCGAGGTGGCACGGCGGACCCACGGCGGAGCCGGGATCAGAGAACCCGTCTCCCCCGACTCCTGGGCCCGTGTCGTTTCCGTCGGGCCACGCTGCGCTCTCCTCGTATTCAAAGCCTTCTCGAAGGCACGGCTCCCCCGAGGAGCCTTTTAATAATGCCGGCATTGGTTAAGCGCTTCCTGTGCGCGGAGCACCGTTCCAAGCCCTGGGGTAGCTCCGGGGCAGTCGGGTCGCCCCGTACGAGGCTCGCGGTTAATCCCCATTTTACAGATGAGCTAAGTGAGGCACGGAGAAGTGAAGCGCCTCGCCCACGGCCCCACGGCCGACAGGCGGCCGAGCCGGGATTCGAATCCGTGACCTCGGACGCCCAAAGCCGGGCTCCTTCCGCTGAGCCGCGCCGCTTCCCCTTTTCCGACCGAGCCGCAATCTGCTCTTCTCTTGGAGAAGCAGCGTGGCTCAGTGGAAAGAGCACGGGCTTTGGAGTCAGGGCTCATGAGTTCGAATCCCAGCTCTGCCACTTGTCGGCTGGGTGACTGTGGGCGAGTCACTTAACTTCTCTGGGCCTCGGTTCCCTCATCTGTAAAATGGGGATTAAGACTGTGAGCCCCACGTGGGACGACCTGATTCCCCTATGTCTACCCCAGCGCTTAGAACAGTGCTCGGCACATAGTAAGCGCTTAACGAATACCAACATTATTATTATTGTTATTCTCCCACTCCCTTCTGTGTCACCCTGGCTCTTGGATTTTCGCTTTCCGTTCACTCCTCCCTCGGCCCCACGGCGCTCAGGCCCGTATCCGTAATCGATTGGTATTGATGTCCGTCTCCCCCACTGGACCCTAGGTTCCTTCTGTACCGTACTCTCTGACGCTGTAGTCTCCCAAGCGCTTAGTACGGTGCTCTGAACGCGGTAAGTACTCGGCAAATACGATCCGTCGATGGATCGCCTGGTCGGGGGCCGCCCAACCCGTCCGAACGCCTCCCGGGAGAGCCCGTCTCCCGTCCTCAGTCCCCCGGTGCGGGGGGGGGGGGGAAGGGATCGGTGTCCGGGGGGCGTGTGCGGGGTGGGAGGGCGTCCGCGTTGCGTGGGGTGTGCGGGGCGCGGGAACCCTCGTGGCTCACTTGGCGCGTGAGAGGTAGTGGGATCGATGCCCGCGTTCTCCGTATTGTACCCTCTTCTCCCGTACCTCGCCAGTGCCTTTCTTTATTGAAGCGCTTAGTACGGTGCTCCGCGCGTAGTAGGCGCTCAGTAAATGCTACCGAACGGACCGCCTCCCGCCTCCCGCCGCGGTGGCCCGCCGCGGGGGAGGGCTCGGCCGCGGGACGACCCGCGGTCCCCCGCCGCGGGTGGAACGCGGGCCCGGACATCCCGGGCCCCCACCGCGTCGTCCTAACCGCCGCGTCCCGGGCCCGGCCCGAGTCGCGCAGGCCGGGGGCCGGGTCCTCCCCGTCCCCGGAGGGAGTCCTCGCCGTGGGGGTCGGGGCCCCGGCCGTGCGCACGCCCCCCTCCCCTCCCTCGGCGTGACGCCGTCCGCCGGCGGCGGCTCGTCCGTTCCCCGCCTCCGGGACCCGGGATACGGGTCCGCGAGAAGAGGGAGATGAACGTCGACCCCGGCCGCGTCTCCTCCGCGAGCCGGAATGCAGAGGGGAGAGGCCCGGCGCTCTGCAGGCAGCGCGACGGACCCTTCTCCGGCAGCCCCGAGCCCCGGCGCGCGCGCGCGCGCGCGCGCTGCCGTTTCCTCTCGTGAAGCGTCCTCTCCCCGCCCCCCGCTTCATCTCCCCCCTCGCTCGGGCCCCTTCCGCGTGAAGCCCCCCAACCCCGAGGGTGCCCCCGACCCTGGCCGCGCCCTCCCCCTCCGGCACGGCCCCGGTCTTCCGAGACGCGCCTGCCGATTGGCCCCGCGGTTCCGCCGGACCGGCCGCCGCCGCTCGCGACTGCCCGAGCAGAATCGGTCGGTCGATCGAGGGTGTTTATCGAGCGCTTACCGTGTGCGTAGCACTTTACTAAGCGCTCGGGAGAGGACGGTGGAACAATCTAAAAGATGGCTCCTTTGGCCAAGGTGAGCTTCGAGCGACTGTGCTTCGGCTCGCTTCGGTCTCCTGCCGGATGGTCAGCCCTTTGCCCCTTCTTCTTTCGCGTCTCCTCCCCGGCGCCTAGAAGACCGCTCTGCTCCTGTCCTAGCGGTGATGCCCGTGGCCAGGTCCGCCGACCGGTTCTTTCAGAAAGTCGGCGTCGCCTAGGAGCTCGACGGAGCGATGTTTAAGCGCTACGACCCTTTTTGTCAGCATTTGAAAAATGAGCCGCGAGCGGGTTGCTTTGCGGGGGGGAGAAGCAGTGCTCCTTTTAGATGGATTTCAGCCTCTAGGGTCGGTGGGTCGATCCAGAGTACAGGGTGATTGGAGAAGAACCGAACACTTTGAAAAATGTATTACTCAGTAAGCGAGTTAAACTATCTATGAACATATATAACCCAGTTATTGAGCGGTGCATTTTGGAAAGCACTCGGTTCTCGTCGAATGACCCCGTATTCATCGAGCGCCTACCCGGGACCGGGCCGTCTACTCGGCACACTGTAAGGTCACTGATTTTTGCCCCGCGAGAACCCTCCTCCCCACCCACGGGAACCCTTCTCCCCGCCCCCCCCCCCCCCCCCCCCACTGCGCTTTCTCTCGAGGAAGGTCGGCAAAAGATTTTCACCCAGCAGTTCTTGTTGCCACTGCACGACCCGAATGCTGAAAGCAGTTCCCTTCTTGCTTTGTGTTCTAGCCACGAGAGTCAGACGACGTGCTGGGACCACCCCAAGATGACCGAGCTCTACCAGTCCCTAGGTAAGGCGGGCGGGAGACCCTTTCTGGTCAGTGCTGTCGCCGGGGGAATCCAGGCACCGGGCTCATCCGGACCAACCCGTTGGCCACCGGCCAGGGGGAAGATCTGGGCTCGACGACCGCAGCCAAAAAGCCAGATGGCCGCGGCCGGGCCGCTCGACCCGGCGATGATCCCGTTTGCCTTCAGGGAACCCGCGGATCGGGACTATGCCAGATGCGGTTTGGTCCGTGGGGTTTTTTTTGTTGTTTCGGTTCCCGGAGGCTCTGGGCGTCGTGCGGGCCGGCTGACCCGGGTTTTCTTTAAAGGAAAGGGCGAAGCCGCGGGGTGCTCTTCCGAGTGGATTACCAAGGATAGGAATACCTCCGCGTACCTCTGGCGACATCTCCAGGGTTTAACGAACCCCGCGGCCAACTCTGGACCGGGGCGGCCGCTCCAGCGGGGCCGGGGAGGGTGCGTGAGGCGTGTGTCTGTGTCCGTTTTCTCCCGCCACGTGTCGTCTGCCTCCCGGTAGGAGGGAAGGACCGCCCTTCTCCCCTTCTCCTTCCTCCCCGTGGGGCAGGCCGGTGCCCTCCGTTGGCACTCCGTCTTCCGGGCCGGCGCCGGAGCCCCCGGGCCCGACAGAGCCGCCAAGTCCACCGGGGTCGCCGTCGGGAGGGGCGGGCGGCGAACCGGCCGGCGGGCTGCGGCCGCGCGGTCGACGGCGGCGCGGGGCGCGGGAGCCCGGAGGCGTTTCCGAACGGGTCCGGCCAGTGAGAACGAGGAGAGGCGTGAGGTCTCCGGGGTCTCTGTTGGTGGAGGTTGAGCCGCGCGGAAGCCCGTGTCCGGAAAGATCGATCCTCCGGATCTTTCCCCTGCCGAGCACCCGTCAACGCCGGGCGACTTCCCGTCCCCCTATCCCGGCCTAGCCGAGGACCGGCCCGGAATCCCCCCCGCGTGTCGGGTCGGCTCGGGGAAAGCCGGCGGGACCGACGAAGCCTTCGATCCCGCTAAGGTCAGGCAGAGCCGCTGAACCTGACCTCCGGCCCGGGTCCTCCTCCTCTTAATAATAACAGTGACGATAATAATATCAGTGACGGTGGTACTCGGTAAGTGCCCGCTCTGTGTCGGGTGCCGTACCGAGCGCCGGGATGGATACAAGAAAATGGGATTGGACGCAGTCCCTGTCCCCCGTGGGACTCCCGGTCTCGATCCCCATTTCGCAGATGAGGGAACCGAAGCCCAGAGAAGCGAAGGGACCGCTCTCGGGTCACGCGGCAGACGCCCGGCGGAGCCGGATTAGAATCCAGGTCCTCGTGACTCCCGGTCCCGTGCTCTGCCCACCGGGGCCGTGCCCGGGCGGGGCGGTCGGGCGGTGCCCCGCCGTCCCCTCGGGGCCCTTGGGGGAGAAGCCGTAGGCCTTCGTTTTGGTCCAGTCCGCACGGCGCCCGATCATGCGAGACCGACCGCTTCGGCAGTTGCCGAGTCAGGGGTCGCTCAGAAATCCTTCGAGAGATGAACTTCTCTCAAAGGTCCGGGCAGGGAACTGCTCTCTAGGCCGGCTTCCCGCCACCACTGTCTGCGCTACGGGTCTGAGCTCTGACGCGAGGTCCTCCGCCCGCGTCGGAGCTTCCTTCGGGCCTCCCGCTCCCACGTTTCCAGTTAATGAGGGGATGGGGCCGCCCCCCCCCCCCTCCCCCCCCAGGAGAGCGATCGCCACCATGACGGGGGTGCGGGAGTGTCCTCCCTCGGGAATGCTGTCGGGCACACCTGCTTTCTCTTCTAGAGAAGCAGCGTGGCTCAGTGGAAAGAGCAAGGGCTTCGGAGTCGGGGCTCACGAGTTCGAATCCCGGCTCTGCCACTTGTCGGCCGTGTGACCGTGGGCGGGTCGCTTCACTTCCCTGCGCCTCAGTTCCCTCATCTGTAAAATGGGGATGAAGACTGTGAGCCCCACGTGGGACGACCCGATTCCCCTACGTCTACCCCGGCGCTCAGAACGGTGCTCGGCACATGGTAAGCGCTTAACAAACGCCAACATTATTATCTCTCCCAAAGGGCTTCACGAGCCTCCTCCCACCTCCTCTCCCCGAGGTCGTCGTTGCCTGGCCAAAAAAAAAAAAAAAAAAAAAAAGCCCCCGGAAATTTTCGTGTTTCGTTAAGGGCCGCGCGGTTCGTGGAGACACATCCGGGGCCTCACACGTCCTCTCGTTGGTTCCGTGGCGACCTCGTTAGAAAATCAACTTCTTTAAGGTTAGCTGAAACCGGGAATCGCCCGCATCGCGCACGCGCTTTCCTGTCCTCAGGAGCCAGACCGAGTGTTATCTTAGCGGAGCCCCGCCGTGTCAATGGTCCCGGGAGTTGTTGGCTCTTCTCGGAGAGGTGCCCAAATGCATTTCTGTCCAGACCTCGTACGCGTACGGCCCCTTGGGGGAACTTTTTACCATCGGCAGTCGGCGAGGTCCTCCCGATTCAGTCCCGTTCCCCCCTGTTTAACTCCGTTAGCTTTAGGTGCGGTTATGAGAAAAATGCAAGGCATTTTAAGAAGTCGATCTACGGAGGGAAGCTTCGCGGGTCAAGAGCAGGTATCCAAATCCTTGACCTTGTGCCCATTCACACGTTCCTCCTGATTTTCTCCTGCTGTTTGTAATTCCCATCTCCTCTGAGAATTTCCCCAGAGCAGCTGTTTCTCCGCAAAGATATCCAAAATAGTCCAAACACCCCGCCGCCCCTCGAGTGGCCCTCGGTCGACCCACGGAGTTTTTTCTTCCCGTTCCCCGGCGACGGCGCCGGGATCGGGACCCTGAAGAGGTCCAGGAGGGTTTGACGTGAGAATGTCATTGAACTTGGCTTATCGAGGTTCGATTCCTCCGGGAAACCGGGCAGCTGCTGTTCGGTCTCGCACGGGTGGTGGTCAGCAACATCTTCCGAACCTAAGGGGCCCGATGGGATTTTCCCCGGGCTGGGGGTGGGGAGGGGGTGCTAACGGCCCACCCCGAGGATGTCGGCCTAAGGGTCTCCGTTTGCCGAGATCCCTGGGCTAGAGGCCCCTGGCTGTACTCTCTCAAATCCTAAACTTCTCGAGACACCCCACCTCTCAGTCGTAGCTGCCTGCAATCACCTTCACCCCTCCTGATTCTAAACATTTCCGGGCCCATCAGGGAGAATCTCCCCTGAAGAGATGGATGATTTTTCTTAGCCGGCCGGACGACTTCGAAATCGTCTGTCCAAGTGCTCGATTGCACCCCCTCTCTGTATCGATCGGGCGAGCTGAGTTTTGGTCAAAAAAAAAAAAAAAAAGAAAACGGGCTACGTCTTCCCCGCCTGGGGGCATTCCCCAACCGGTCCGGCAGCGGCCCGGCCAACTCTGCCGCGGAAGCGATCCCGTAGATCGCCATCCTCGGCCCTCTGACCCCGAAACGTCCATCGGGTCCTCCGCTGCTTGTTCCGATGAGGAATAGATATAGAAAAGGAGAAAAAAACCACCCCGCTAAGGCGACGGCTAAGGGGTAATCCACATTTTCCTTTCCTCCGGGGCGATGTCGGAAGCTCACCCCAAACGCCCACAACGCAGGCGGTCCAGCAGATCGGTGGACCCGGGGGGGTGGGGGGTGGGGGGGGCGCCGGGTGGAGGGGGCTCAGCCCGGTCGTCGGGGCCGGACCGGGCTCCTGGGCGCCCGGCGGCCCGGGACGGAGCCCTCGGTCCGGCCCGAGCGGGTTCCCGTGAGCTGGGTCCGACGCGGTCGAGGCAACGGGGGCGCCCTTCCGACCGCCCGGCCCCGCTGGGGGACGGAGCCCGAGGCTTTCGGATAGACATCCGGTGTGTCGTCGGGAGGCGGTACCGGCGAAGGCCGCGGGAGAGCGCGGGCCAGGCAGCGTGGCCTCCGCCTTCCGTCAGAGCCGGGCACGCCGGCCAAAGCGGAGCCCGAAGTGAGGCGGCTTCCGCCCCCTTCTCCCGGTCGCCTGCTCCGGCTCCGGCCCCGGGAGCGTCGTGGCGTCGGGATCGCCACCGAGGGGACCCGTGTTCCAGACGGACGAGACGGCCGAGAGGGGGAGGGTCGGCGTGTCACCCTGGGCCCCGGTCTCAAACGATCCCGGTTCGGGTCGAGGAGCGCCCGGCGCCGACCGGCTGCCGGGCGCCCGCGCCCTCCGGGGAGGCTCGGCCGGCGCCGGGGGGGGGTCTTCGCCGCGCACCGGGCGCGGCCGCTCAGGGAGCGGCCTGCAGGTGATGCGGGAAGTGCCGGCTCGTCGTGGAGCGGAGCGAAGGACGTGGGGGATCGAGCCCCCCTTCCCGCGGTCGTTTCGGCAGCGCTCCGTGCCCCTCTCCTCGGCCCGCCGTCCTCCTCCCGGTCACCCTGGAAAAATTGCGAGGTGCCCCTTTGGTCGGCCGTCCCGCGCGGGTGCGGGTGGTGCGCGTCACCCGCCGCCGGCCCGGTGGGCCGCGTCGGGGGTCCGGCTGCGGCGAGGACCCCCGCCGCCCACCCCGGGCTTACTCAGCGGGGGCGGGATTCCCTCCGTCCGAGGGCCCCCCGGTCGTCCCGGTGACGGGGGTGGGTGGATCGGTCGCGGCCGCCGGCGGGAGGGAGTGGCCGACCGACTTCCCCACAGCCGTACGGCGGTTGGACGACGGGGGAGGATCGGGGGTCGGCGGGGGAGCACCCTGGGGCCGGACCGCCCGACCCGGAGGGAGCAAAGACGGTCGCGGTCGGTGACCGGGCGGTGATCCGCGGGGTGTCGACAGCCGGCCCGGGGAATCGGCCCCTCGTCCCACCCCGCCCTTTGCTTCCTGACCCCGGGGGGGGGGGGGACCCGGGAGACGACGAGGCGGCCGTGGGAGGGGCAGAGCGGAGGGGAGAGTCCAGCAGGCACGCCCTGGGGCCCGACGCCCCAGGCGTCGAGGCCCGGGGGTTGACCGCAGGGGCGGGCCGGGCCGGGTCCGCTAACTCTGTAATGGTGGTGATAATCTCGGTATTTGTTAGGTGCTTACTGTGTGCCGAGCCCTCTTCTAAGCACTGAGTACAATCGGGGTAATTTGGTTGTCCCACCTGGGGCTCGCAGTCTTAATCCCCATTTTACAGATGAGGTGACTGAGGCACGGAGAGGTTCGGCGACTCGCCCGAGGTCACGCGGCTGATAAGCGGCAGAGCCGGGCTCAGAACCCACGACCTCCGACTCCCAAGCCCGGTCTCTTTCCGCTGAGCCGGGCTGCTTCTCTGTGCCCCCGAGTGCCGGGGACAGTGCTCTGCACCTCGGAGGTGCTCAGGAGATGCCGTCGAGTACTCACTGCTTCAGGGCGGGGAACCGCGCCGGCTCCCACCCGACGGATGGAACGCGACCTGGGACCGTGCTTCCTTCAGATCCTTGGGCCACCAGAAACCCGGCAGCGAGGTTTTGGCCTGGCACCGGCCCGGACCCCCAGAAATTGTCGTAAGGGGGCCTCGTGCACGTGTGCTCATGAATCTCTCTCTCCTGTGCGCATTGGTGCGCGTGTGTGTCGAGGGGTGGTGATCTCCGGCCGGGTCACCCTCCTCGCCTCCAGCAGAGAGCTCGGGTCCCCCCCCCCCCCCCCCGTCCTAAATCTGCCCTGGCTTCGCGCACGTCGGCGAGGTCGGGCCCCGTCCCCGCCGGCCGTGCCGCCGGAGCCCGCCGGGGGCTCCCGTCTCCTCCCGGCCCGGCCCGGGCCTCGGGGAAGGCGGCCCCCCGAGCGGCCGGCCGGCCGCTCCCCACCCGTCGAGGACCCCCGGGGCCCAAGCGCTCCTTGGCGCTGGTCGACGGAGCGTTTCCGAGGTGACGTCTCAGAGCCCGGCTCCGGCGGAAGCCGATCGCTCCCCCCGCCGGGCGCGCCTCCCGTCCCGGTACGGGATGCGCCACCGTCTTCCCCGGAAAGCTCCGCCTCGGCAGAATTTGGGAAGGCTCCGGTGAGGCGGTGGGTCGGTAGGCTCCCTCTCCGGCACCATCCCTCCCCTCGTTGGCCGGTCCCGAGGCGGCGGGCCCGCCCTGGCCTTCCCGGGTCCCGCCGGCCAGCCGCCCGGCCTCGAATCTGGCCGGGAAGCTCCATCTGGGGCGTAAGGAGTAGACCTCCCCCGACTGACTCCTCGCTTCCTCTTCTCCCACTTCCTTTTACGTCGTCTTTGCGCTTGGATTCGCGCCGTCCGTTCACCCCTCCCTCAGCCCCGCAGCGCTATTTTGCTCTTTTAAAGCGGTGTCCGCTAAGCGCCCGGTATGTGCCGGGCGCCGTTTTAAGCGCCAGGGTAGACAGGAGGCGATCAGGTTGGAAGCAGCGTGGCTCGACGGAAGGAGCGCGGGCTTGAGGGTCAGAGGTCAAGGGTTCGGATCCCGGCTCCCCCGCCTGTCGGCCGTGCGAGCGCGGGCGGGTCATTTCGCTTCTCTGTGCCTCGCCCCCCTCGTCTGGAAAACGGGGGTCGAGGCGGCGAGCCTCACGTGGGACGCCCCGATTCCCCCGTGTCTACCCCGGTGCTTAGAACGGCGCTCTGCCCATGGTGAGCGCTTAACGAATGCCAGCGGTGTCATTGCCCCGCTCGGTGCTCCGTCTTCATCCCCGTTGTACGGATGATGTAACTGAGGCCCAGAGAGGTGAAGCGACTTGCCCGGGGTCGCCCGGGTGGGTCCTCCTAACTCCCAGAACTGTGTCGTATCCACCGGGTCACGCCGCTTCCCTCTGCGCGTACGTGCGCTCGGGCACCCGAGGGGACTTCCCCGGTACTGATGCCGCCCTCCCCCGGTAGAACGTCAGCTCGTCGTGGGCCGGGACCGTGTCTGCCGGGGCCGTCGGATCGCGCTCTCTCGACCGCTGAACGCCGCCAGCGAGCGCTCAGTAGATACAGGAGGTTGACTGACGGATTGATCTCCCCACAGCTGACCTGAACAATGTCCGGTTCTCGGCTTACAGGACCGCCATGAAGCTGCGGAGATTGCAGAAAGCCCTCTGCCGTGAGTACCGCCGCCCTCTGGGCGCCTCCTCCCTTTCCCCGACGTCCACCGCGGGCGGCCGTGTCTGCGTTCCCCGCCCGGGCCACCCACCCCCGCGCCGGCGGTTGGCATTCCTCGCCTCCTGCCTCGGCTTCTGTTCCCGGACCCCCCGGGCGGTTCCGGAACTACCGGGAACCACTTAACGGGGCCTCAGTCTTAGCCCGCGGTGGCGTCGTCCGGCTGAAGATGCCCGTCCTGGAAATGCCGGGCAGGCGGCGCGGCTCGGCGGAAAGAGCGCGGGCTTGGGCGTCGGAGGTCGTGAGTTCGAATCCCAGCTCTGCCACTTGTGTCAGCTGTGGGCGAGTCACTTCGCTTCCCTGGGCCTCGGTGACCTCATCTGGAAGACGGGGATTAGGACCGCGAGCCGCCCCCCCGTGGGACCACCCGATTCCCCCGCGTCTGCCCCGGCGCTTAGAACAGCGCTCCGCACGTCGTAAGCGCTTGACGGATCCCAACGTTATCATTCTTCCCGGCCCAATGCCTCCCTCTCTTCTAGTCCGGCACGTCGTGAGTGCTGACCCCGCGTCACGGCTACCGTTGGCGTTCTTACGGAGTGGTTTCGTTGCTTCCCCCTGGGCATCCCACGTGGCGTGTTCAATACCGACCCGGAGCGGGAAATGTTGCCGACTGGAACCCCGGGTGGGCGGTCTGCCGCCCCGAGGCCTAGCCCCTTTTCGGCAGTGACTTGTTCCGGGGAAAGATCCGACTCCAGAGGGGGAATAGTAACGACGGGGATAAGAACATCAAGTGCTTCCCGTGGGCTGGGCACCGGAACGGATTTAAGGTCATCGGGCCGGGCACCGTCTCTCCCAGATGAGTTCGCGGCCCGAGCCGTGAGGGACCCGGATCCCTGTTTTCCGGATGACGGGAGTGAGGGCTAGAGAGGACAGGTGAGGTGGCCAGGGTCACGGAACGGAGAAGTGGCACGACGGGGAGTAGAACCCAGGTCCCTTACCTCTCAGGCCTCCGCTCTTTCCACCAGGCCACGCTGTTCCCCTAGACCGCACGGTCGTGGCGGATGGGGAGTGTGTCTGTCTGTCGTCACATCGTCCTCTCTCGAGCGCTTTAGTGCAGTGCTCCGCGCCCAGCAGGCGCTCGGTGAATGCCGCTGGATGCATGGATTCTCATCGTGAACGGTGAAGATGTCTCCCGTTTGTCCCCTTCCTCCGTTCTGAGAGAGGGAAGGCGAGGAGGGAGGTCGTAAGGCGGGGGGGGGGGGGGGCGGGGGCGGGGGGTCCGAGACGGATCATCGCTTTCCCTTGTTCGTTGGTTCAGGCGTACTTATCGAGCACTTACTGTGAGCCGAATACCGTACCCGGCGCTTGGAACGTACAATTGGGCAACAGCTAGGGAGGATCCCTGCCCAACCGCGGGCTCGGGGGTCTAGACGGGGGAGTCAGACAACAGAACAGAACGGGCGGTCAGGCGTCTACACCGCCAAGATAAATACGCTTCTGGATAGACACGCGTCACGAGTGAAATAGAGAAATAACATAGGCGATTACGCGCGGGTGCCGTGGGGCGGGGGAGGGGGCAAAGCGGAGGGAGGGAGGAGGGCGAACGGGGAGGGCTCCGTCCGGGAAGGCCTCCTGGAGGAGGTGAGCTCTCAGCAGGGCTTTGAAGAGAAGAGAAGCAGTCTGGCGGATGTGAGGAGGGAGGACGCGGCGGCCCGGCGGTCGGACGTGGGCCAGGGCTCGACGGCGGGACGGGCCCGAGGGGGGGACCGTGAGGAGGCGAGCGGCGGAGGAGCGGAGCGTACGGGGCGGGCGGTGGAAAGAGAGGAGGGAGGTGAGGTAGGAGGGGGGCCGGCTGGACGGAGAGCTCCGAAGCCAAGAGGGAAGAGTTTCTGTTCCGTGCGAAGGTTGGTCGGCAACCCCTGGAGGTTTCGGAGGAGGGGAGTGACGGGTCCAGAGCGCTTCCCCAGGAAGGTGATCCGGGCGGCGGAACCAACTATAGACCGGAGCGGGGAGAGACGGTAGGACGGGAGATCGGAGAGGGGGCCGACGCAATAATCCGGCCGGGATACGACGGGAGCCTGTACCGGCCGGGTAGCGGTCCGGATGGAGAGGAAAGGGCGGATCTTGGCGACGTTGCGAAGGTGAGACCGGCGGGGCGTCGGCGACGGGCTGGACGTGCGGGCCCAACGGGAGAGCCGAGTCGAGGATGACACCGAGGTCGCGGGCCTCCGGGACGGGAAGGGTGTTCGTGCCGTCCACGGCGACGGGGAGGTCAGGGCGAGGACGGGGCCCGGGCGAAGATAGGGAGCGAGCTCCGTCTCGGACACGTTGAGGCGTAGAGGAGACCCTTTCCGAGACGGGTCTCTTAAAATACTTCTCGTAGCCGCGGTCGTCTTGGGGCTTCGAAGAGAGAGTGAGGGAGAGGGAGGCACCGCGTATCCCTGGGAGCCGTGTCGCCCTTGACGACGGAATCCCGAAGAACAGCGGCGGGGTCCCTTTCATTCCTTCCGTCTGGCCCCGGTCTTCCCTCCGGGCCGGATATCAGCAGGGGAGCACAGCTCCTACCATGATTCTCCTTCTCAGCCCGTCTTGATTTTGGGTTCCGTCTTCCGTCGAGGCCGTCACGGAGTAGGCGCTCAGTGAAGACCATCCATCGATCGATCGATCGATCGGACCTGCCTTAGCGGACTTCTACGGGGAGTTGTTGATCGCGCGGGCGTGGGTGGCGCGTGCGCGTGTACAGTGATCACGATGACTTTTTATTTCCGACGGGCCTCGTGTGCCAACCACTGGGACGGATTCGAGACCGTCCAACCGGACACGGTCCTCGACCGCCTCGGGGCCCGCCGTCTGAGGGAGGGTGGGCATCCTGTCCCCATTTGCCAGAAAGGCGACCGGGCTCGGAGAGGTTCGGCCACTCGCTTGGGGTCAGACAGCGGGGCGTGGGCGGAACCGGGCCCGAAACCCGGGTCTCCCGTCTCCCGGTCCCCCGGGGTCTTCCCACCCGGCCGTGCTGCCTCCTTGCCACGTGTTCGGGCGTGTGTGTGTGTGTGTGCGCGCGCGTGCTTGTGATGGTGTGTGAGAGGAGTTGAGAATTGCAGCGATGCAGTGGCAGGAGCAGATGGCCCCAGAGGACAGATTCCACGCCGCCTCACTCAGTGGTTTGGCCCTCTTTGGAGGGCCTCTCGTTCAGTTGCGGGCCCGAGCTCTGCCCGGGCACGCGGAGCGAGTGTAACGAAGCGGGCGTCCTCGTGCCCGGGCGTTGACGGACGGAGGAGAGCTCATCCCGATGGGGCTCGTCAGAGACCGGAGCGGGCGAGCCCGGACGTTTTCCTTTCACCTCGGTTGCCATTCTACTCTTCGGGGATCCCTTCCTTTGGGGGAAACGGCCCGAAAACAGAGCTTTCGCAACTCCGACGGGCCTCGTCTCCCAAGCGCTCTCCGCCCGGAATTAGAGCCGAGGCCCGCGGCCACGGGGCCCGGGAAGAAGCGCTCTTCGCGCACGGAGTCTGCGAGTTGATTGGCGAGCGGGGCGGAGGGCGGAGAGGCCGTCGGCCAGGGGACGGGCGCCCTGCCGTTCATCGACGGCCGGGTCCGTCCCCCCGAGGAGCATCCGCCGCGAAATGATCAGGGCGTCTATTAAGCGCGCATCATCATCATAATCATAATAATCATAATAATGTTGGTATTCGTTCTAAGCGCTCACTATGTGCCGAGCACCGTTCTAAGCGCTGGGGTGGACACAGGGGAATCAGGTCGTCCCGCGTGGGGCTCGCAGTCTTAATCCCCGTTTTACAGATGAGGGGACTGAGGCGCAGAGAGGTTAAGTGACTCGCCCACGGTCACACGGCCGACGAGTGGCAGAGCCGGGATTCGAACCGGTGGGCCCCGACTCCGAAGCCCGTGCTCTTTCCGCTGAGCCCCGCTGCTTCTCCTGCGCATCCTGGGCCGAGCCACCGGTCGACTCCCGTTCAGACGTTGCGTCTCGGAGACGGGAGCCCCTGTGGCTCAGCGATGCCCGGGTACGGCTCCTGGCCCCCCGCAGCGGCATTAACGGCCCCCACCGGATGGGCGCAGGGAGGGACCCGCCTCTCCGCTCTCGTGTCCTTCCCCTCGGTCACCCCCCCTCTGGGAGCCCCGAACCCCTCGCCTGGAGCGGGGCCGCCTTTCGGCTACCGCCGTTCCGGGGCAGGTTTGGGACGGCAGCAGGCGCGGAGACACCGGACCCCTCTCGGGGCAGAGACGAGGGCAGACCCGGGGGGGGGGGCGGGCTGCGCCCGAAGCGGAGAGGAGGCTCGTCTCCTCCGCCCACATTCCGCGGGCTGGGTCGGCGAGAGGGCCGTCGGGGCATCGACGGCCTCCTCCCGAGCCCAGCCGGCCCGGGGCGGGTGCGCGGGGCGCGTTTGGCCCGCTGCCGACCGCAGGTCTCGGTTTTCTCCCCCGGGGCCATTCTTGTGGTGAGAGGAGTCTCGTCCCCGGTGGTCCTCTCTCCCCGGCCCCGGGCACGGCGGGGCGGCCGGGGCCTCCCGGCTCCCCCGCGGCCCGGCTTCAGGCCGGGACCGGGCGGCCCGGGCGGGGCGGCGGGGCGGGGCGGGGCGCGGTCCGTCAGCTCGGGGATAGGGTGGGGAGGTGGCGGTGGGCCGCACGCGGGGGCGCGGTGGGGCGAAGGGAGCTCCCGGCTCCGCCCTCGGCCCGACGCGTGGCCTCCAGCTAGCCGCCGCACCTCTCTGTGCCTTGATTCCCTCCTCCGTCGCGAGGGGACCGTCCTACCCGCCTATCCGTCCGGGAGCCACCCGGGCTGGGGGCCCTCTGGAGAGTGGGAACGCGGCACCCGGATCCCAAGGGTTTGGAAATGGGGAGGAGGGGGCGGGAGGGGAAGCCCGACCTCAGTGGACCGCGCCTCCGGCGTCCGTGAACTCCCCGCACGGGGAGGGCCCGTCCGGGCTCCCCGTCCCCTCCCGCCGCGGCCCGGGGGCCCGAAGGGGACCGGACGGTCGGGGCCCGCTATCCCGGCGAGGGCAGGGGGCCGGCGGGCCGGAGGGGCGCCGGGGCCCGCCCTCTCCCCCGCCCCAGTTTCCGGATCGGGAAATAACTCGGAACGGAGCCGGGTCCCCCCCCCCCCCCCGGGGCCGGGACGGCCCCGAGAGCGCCCCTCCGGCCGGCCCCGGCCCGCCTCCGGCCCGTCCCCCGGCAGGTCCCGGTCAGGGCGGGAGCGGGATTTCCCCGAGGGAGGGACCCGCCGGGGCGGATCGGGCCGGGGGGGGGGGGGGCGCCCGGGCCGTTCCGGATCGGCTCAGGCCGCCTCCCCTGCCCGGGTGCCCGCCTTCCCGCCGACCACCGACGTCCGGCCCGTGCCAGGCCCTCGCGGCCCAGGGCAGAGAGAGCCAGTCGACCCTCGGGCCGTCGGCCGGCGTCGGCGGTCCCCCTTCTCCCTCCTTCGCGTCGCGTCGCGCCGGTCAAGCAGGCATTCACGGAGCCCCTCGCCTCCCTCCCCGCCCGGCTTCCCGGGGGCTACCCCGGCCACCCCCGCCGCCCGTCCCCCGTGGGGCGGGTTTCGGGACGGCTTCTCTCCGACACCCCCGTAGGCGGACCCGCCCGGGAGGCCGGCGGTGTGCCGGGCCCGGGCGGGGCCGAGCCGGACCTGGACCGGGTCGGTGTGTGTCAGCGTTCCGTTAGCCGTGGGGTCTCGTCGACCGATCGACGGGTCCTGTCCGTCGAGCGTTCTCCGCGTGCGGAACGCGGTCCCGAGCCTTTGGGCGGGCGCAGTCCAACAGGGCAGCTTGACGTGTCCCCTGCCCACGGTGAGCTTTCAGTCCAGGTTCTCGTTCCGGGACCGCTCCCGGTCTCCGGATGCGAGGCGTCACGGACGGTTCAGCTGGTCCTTCCCGTCGGCCTCCTCCTCTCTCCCCCAGCCCGCCCGTCCGTCCGCCTGCCCTCCGCCCCCGTCCTTACGGGCCCGGTGGGCGGGGTTAGGAGCCCGGAGCGCGGCGGCGGATCAGGTGCACGCTCGTCCGGTCGGGTGTCGCCTCTGTCCCGCGTGGGGCTCCCGAGCTCCCGTGTAAAATGAGAGGTGGTATCCGCTAAGCGCTTACGAGGTGCGGGGCACTGTCGTAAGCGCCGGGGGACGCGAGGTGATGGGGTCGTCCGCCGCGGGGCTCGCGGTTTCAGTCCCCGTTTTCGGATGAGGTCACTGAGGCACCGAGGGGTGAAGTGACTCGCCCAAAGTCACACGGGGCAAGCGGCGGAGCCGGGATTAGAACCCGCCACCTCCGACTGCCGAGCCCGGGCTCTTGCCGCCGGGCCGCGCTCCCCCTCCGGGAGACCGAGCCCCGGGGGGGGGGGGGGGGGCCACAGCGACGGGCTCGCGGCCTAGGAGGGAGGAGACAGACGGCGTCGCTGGCGTCGGAATAGATGAATAGAGTGGTAGATATATACGCGTCGTTGCTAGGACGAATAGAATCGCACACGCGTATGTGCACAGGCCCGGGCGGAACGGGGACCGTGGGGTCGCGGGTGAGGATCCCGCGCCCGGCGGAGCGCCCGGCCCCGAGTCGGCGCCCGCCAAACCGGAGGATCCCAACGGCGCGATGTCGGCGTCGGCCCGGCCCGGGCGTCCCCTGAGGGTGAGTGACGGTTGCCTCTGCCGTTGGCCGCAGTGGACCTCCTGAGCCTGTCGGCCGCCTGCGGGGCCCTGGACCGGCACGACCTGAGACAGAACGAGCGGCCCCTGGACATCCTGCAGGTTATCAACTGCCTGACCGCCATCTACGACGGGCTGGAGCGGGAGCACGACGACCTGGTCGACGTTCCCCTCTGCGTGGACATGTGCCTCAACTGGCTGCTCAACGTCTACGACACGTACGGGCGCCCCCCCCCCCCCCCCCCCCCCCCCCGGCTTCCCCCGGGCGGCGGACGCGCGGGTAGGGGCGGCGGGGCCGGGGACCCCGGGGGCGGGAGGGGCCGAGCGGGGATTCCCGGCCGGGGCGGCGCCCGGGGGCCGACGTCGGCGGCCTTCCCCGCCCGGAGGCCGGACGACGGAACGGTCTCCCCTCGGGCGGGAAGCCGCCCGAGGTGACCTTTCGGACCCCGTTCCGCCCGGTCAGATCTTCTCGGCCCGCGCCGGGCTCGATTCCCCTCACGTCTCCCCGCCGGCATCCCCCCGGCGCGACGGCGATCCGGGGACGGGGCGCTTTCGTCTTCTCGGGCCGGAAACCCGGCGGGGGGCGGGGGGGGGGGGGGTCGTTGCTTCGGGGGGCTGCAAGATGGGCCGTCGGTATTTCGAAGACGCTTTTCGAGAGGCCCGAGACCATTCTGTGGGGGAGAGCGGTGGCCTCTAATGGAGACCGAGGGTCCGCCCGTCGCGGGTCGTCAGCCGTCTCGGCGACCACCCGCGGCGGCCGAGGGAGAAGGTCCCCCGCCGAACGGGGCCCCGAGGCTTCCCGGGGTCTCCCGCGGCTCCGGCCGGGTCTCCGGAGCGGCAGCCGGAGCCCGGGCGGCGCGGGCGGCGGCGCCCGCCGCTCGGTCCCCTCGGCGCCGCCCTGGGCGGCCGCTCGGATCGTCCCGTCCCCTCGGCGTCCCCCGGGCCGCGGCGGGCGGCCTTCACCGTTCCGCCTTCTCGTCCCCGCCAGGAGTCGAACCGGGAGGATCCGCGTCCTGTCTTTCAAGACCGGTGTCGTCTCCCTGTGTAAAGCGCACCTGGAAGACAAGTACCGCTGTGAGTCACGCCCCCGTCGCTGACGCCGACGGTGGTGTTCGTTAAACGCTCGCTATTCGCCGAGCGCCGTGGCGAGTGCCGCGATGGGTGTGAGATGGTCGGTTCCCGCCCCGGGCTCACGGCCTGAGTGGAAGGAGGGCGGATGCCGCCTCCCCAGGGGACCGAAGCACGGAGAAGCGAAGCGACGCGCCCGAGGCCGCGTGGCGGGCACGTGGGGATGCCGGGATCGGGACCCCGGCCCCTCCGCCCTCCCGATACGCGGACGGGTCACGTCGCTTCCGGCGTGGCTCAGCGGAAGGATCCCGGGCCCGGGAGCCGGAGGCCGTGGGTCCGAATCCCGGCCCCGCCGCCCGTCGGCCGCGTGACCGTGGGCGAGGCCCTTCGCTTCCCCGTGCCTCGTTTACCTCGTCTGTGAAACGGGGATTAACCGCGAGCCTCGCGTGGGACGACCCGACGACCCCGTGTCCACCCGGCGCTTGGGACGGTGCTCTTCCCGTAGCCGTCGCTTGACGGACACCGGCCTCATCGGGACCGTTACCTCTCCGGGCCTCGGTTCCCTCGAATGTCAAACGGGGATCGAGAGAGGGAGCCCCACGTAGACCGCGGACCGCGTCCGACCCGATTCCCTCCCCTCTGCCCCGGCGCTTAGCGGCGTGGCCGAGACCTGGTAAATGCTTAAGAAATACCGCGGGAACAAAACGAGACGCAGTTCGGGGACTCGCCCCCGGGTCGCCCAGCGGATCGGCGGCGGAGCTGGGCCGAGACCCCAGGTGCCCCGGTGCCCGGGCCCGGGAGCCCGCCGCCCCTCCAGCCGTAGACCCGAACGCGGGGGCGGCCCCGACCCCTCCCCGGCCCGCCCCGCCCACGGGTCTCCATCCGTAGGGACGGGGAGGTCCCGGGGCGCCGCCTCCGTCTCTCCGCCCGGCGGGCCCTGCGCCGCTTGGGAGCCGGGATCGCTCCGGCGGCGCCTCGTTCCGAACCTACGTGCGGGGCACGCCCGGGGGAGTCCTCCCCGCGGGGCCCGCGCCTTCGCCCCAGGCCGTTCCCCCGAACCCCCGAGACGGTCGCGGGGCGTCCGTCGGCCGCCCCGCGGCCCCCGGCCCTCTGACCGCTCCTCTCCCCCCCCCCCGCCCCGCCCCGATCGTCCCCAGACCTGTTCAAGCAGGTGGCGAGTTCGAGCACGGGGCTCTGCGACCAGCGGCGCCTGGGCCTGCTCCTTCATGACTCCATCCAGATCCCGCGCCAGCTCGGCGAGGTCGCGGCCTTCGGCGGCAGCAACATCGAGCCCAGCGTCCGCAGCTGCTTCCAGTTTGTACGTGGGCGCGGGGCCCCGGGGGCGGAGGGCGGACGCGCGGGCGAGCCCGCCGCCGGGGGCCGGGGGGGCGTTGGGGCGGTCGCTCCGGCCGCGGCGGGCGTGAGCCCCGTCTCCCCGGTGGGGGGGTCCCCCCGGAGCCCGCGCGTGCGGGCCGGCGCGGTCCCTCGGGGGTCTGCGGGCCCGTGGGCGGGGCCGGAATTCACCTCAGGTGGTTCGGCCGCCGGGCGATCGCAGCCGTTGGTAGACAGGCCCGTCCCAGCCCCGCGGGATCCGGGCCGGGGGCTCGGAGGGCGGGCGCTGCCTTCCCCGGGTCATCTCCCCCGCGGCTGGCCCGGTCCCCCCCCCCCAAGCAGTTGGCCACGTTCACCCAGGAGCCGGCCCGTCCCCCCAGGATCTACCCGTACGCCCCGGGAGCTAGCCGCCTCTTTGCTGCCGCAGCCTCCCAACGCTCTCGGACCGCGGCGTGACGATGACCGTCATGATAATAATAATCCCCCCCTCTGGATGGCGAGTCGGCCGTGGGTAGGAAACGTGTATGTTTCTCGCTCCGCTCTCTCAAGCGCTCAGCACGGCGCTCCGCACGCCGGGCCGGCTGAAGGCGATCCGACGGATGAGCCGACGTTAAACTTAATAAACGCAAACGGACGGACGTGAGTCCGTCGGACGGCGTCGCCCCGGGGGCCCGGAGCGGAGGACGGCGTGGGGGAGTGGAGCCGGGACGGGGCGGAGCCCGCCCGGCCCGGGGCCCCGCGGGCCCCCCCCCCCGGCCCGCCGTGGTCCCCCCCCCCGGCCGGCCTGCCCTGTCCCGCCTCCGCCCCGCCGTGCCCACGTGCACGGGGTGCTGCGCCGAGCGCCCGGGTGAGTCCCGCGGAGTCGGTGGATACGATCCCCGCCCCCCCCCCCCGCAGCCCGCGGTCCGGCGGACCGAGGAGTCCGACGGCGAGATGGCGGCGTGTCCCGCGGGGCGTTCGCTTCTCCGGGCGGCCCTTGGCTTCTCGAGCGCGGGTTCCGCAGGCGGGTGACCGTCGCCTCCCGCCCGGGGAGCCGGGCGGATCCCCCCCCCCCCCCCGCCCCCTTCCCGCCGGGGCGCGCTCGGCTCTGCCGACGCCCCCGCTCGCCCGCGATCCCCTTTCGGTCCGCAGACCGAGTCGGAGAGGCCCATCCCGGGGAGGG
Organism: Ornithorhynchus anatinus; assembly: GCF_004115215.2. Classification (NCBI taxonomy): domain Eukaryota; kingdom Metazoa; phylum Chordata; class Mammalia; order Monotremata; family Ornithorhynchidae; genus Ornithorhynchus; species Ornithorhynchus anatinus. The sequence continues at coordinate 12,894,629 of NC_041742.1, read as the reverse complement.
GTGGGGGGCGGGCCCGGTCGGTCCGTCACGCGCTCGCCCTGTGCGGAGCACCGTCTCAGGCGGGTCGGGAGACCGCCGCAGACCGGGATCGGCGGACCCGGTCCCCGTCCGCGGCGAGTCTGGAAGGGAAGACAGACGTAAATATGAATAGATGAGCGATTCGTCTCGATACGTGGTTAAAAGATGGGCGTGCGCGCGCCGCGGGGTCGGGGGTGAGGAGGAGACCGGATGTCCGGAGGCCGCGGCCCTAGGCCCGGCGGGGTCCGGCCCCCTCACGGCCGCGGCCCGAGGGACGCGGGGGAACGCGGGCCGGTATCCTCGACCGGGGCTTCTCCGCGAAAGCGGCCTCCCCCGGGCCGTCGGCCCCTCGCGGACGGCCGTCGGGACTGCCGGCCCTCCTGTCCCGCGCCGCCCCGAGGGCTCGGAGCCGCGTCCCGCGCGCGGGCGTAGGCGGGGGGGGGTGCCGCCGACGGATCCGTTCCGGCCGTAACGCGCCCTTCCGGAAAGTGGACGCGTCGGGCGCGGCCGGGTCGTCGCGGTACGTTTCTCCCCCGGACCTGTGAAGAGCGGGGATCGAGCCTCCGGACCGATATCGTGAAACCCCCGGGCGCGGAGTGTTTCGATACACCGGATCACCGTCGGTTCTCTGTCAGTGTAATTTCAGGGACACGGTTCCCGCCGGGTGAGGGGTCGCGATACGATGGGTCGTCTTGGCCGGGGGGCTGCGGAAGGAGATGTCCGCTCGGCTTCACCGTGTTAGTCGCTTTTCTACCTGAGGGACATAATCCATCCAGTTTGGGTTGACCGTGTCTTTCTTTTCGAGCGGTACCGGTTAAGTGCCTACCGCGCAGCGGGCACCGTACTAAGCGCTAGGGTAGATGTAAACTCATCCCCTCGGTCACCGTCCATCATATGGGGCTCACAGTCCTTGATCCCCGTTCATCCCCATTAATCGGATGCAGTAACCGAGTCGGGGGAGTGAAGCGGCTTGCCCGGAGGCCCGCTCGGTCGACGAGCGGCGGGGCAGGGTCCGGACCCCGGGTCGGTCGATGGATCGCTCTTGTTTCTCGAGCGCCTGCTGCGTGCAGAGCACTTCACCGAGCGCTCGGCAGACGGTGACGGACACGTTCCCTTCCCACACCCGGTCTACGGCCCAGGTCCTTCCGACCGCCGGACCCGCGTCCCGTCTACTGCCTCGCGCCGCCCCTCGTAAAGCGGCGGCGCGGCGGGCGGCGTGAGTACAGCGCGGGCCCGGGACTCGGGAGGTCCCGTCGCTCGAGTGCCGTGACCTTGAGCAAGTCGCTTGACCTCTCTGGGCCTCGGCCGCCTCGTCTGTAAGATGGGGGTTAACCCGGTGAGCCCTGGGTGGAACGGGGACCGCGGCCAGCCGGATTTGCTCGTGATAATAATGGTAACGACGTCGGCATCAGTTAAGCGCTTACTGTGCGCGGAGCGCCGGGGGCGATGCAGGGTCGTCAGGTCGTCCCTCGTGAGGCTCGCGGTCTCAGGCCCCATTTGACAGGTGAGGGAACCGAGGCCCCGAGGAGTGAAGTGACTTGCCCCCGGTCGCACAGCTGACAGGCGGCGGAGCCGGGGTTCGAACCCGTCACCTCTGACTCCCGGGCCCGGGCTCTCTCCACCGAGCGCCGCTGCTTCTGGATTCACCCCGGCACCCGGTACGGTGCCTGGCGCGTCGAAGGTGCTTTGCAGATAGCGTCGTCGGTATGATCATTCCAACGGCGGTATTCGGTACGCACTTACCGTGAGCTGAGCAGCAGCGTTCCAAGCCCCGGGGCAGACGGGTGATCGGCAGGTGGGACGCAATCCACGTCCCCAGTGGGGCTCGTGCTCCCGATCACCGTTTTCCAGACGCGACGACTGAATCGCGGAGAAGCCACGCGAGTCGCTCGTGGTCCCGCGGCGGACAGGCGGCGGAGCAGGAATTAGAACCCGGGCCCGGGCCCCGTCCGCCTTGCCGTGCCGTTTCTCACGGAGGCCTTCTCCTGATGGGCCGGATCCCCCGAACGTTTCCTCACGTTCCTGACCCCCCTCGCTCCGTGAAGCGCCCGGATCGTTTAAAACGTCCATCGGCTTCTTCGGAGATCGACGCGGAGACTTTGCGACGCGGATAGTGACGCCGATGCCGCTCCGTTCGTTCATCCAGTCGTACTTACGGAGCGCTTGCCGCGTTGGGAGCGCCGCGCCGAGCGCTCGGAGAGTGCGCCTCGGCACCGGAGACTGGTCGTTGCGCGACGGGCTCCGGGTCTCGAAGGCGGAAGACGACAGACGACAAAGCCGAACAAGTCGACAGGCATCGGCAGCGTCGCTATCAGTGAAGATGGAATTACGGCCGACGACGATGGCGTTGGTTACGCGCTCGCTATGTGCAGGGCACCGTTCCGGGCGCCGGGGAGGATACGAGGCGATGAGGTGGTCCCCCGTGGGGCTCGCGGTCCCAATCCCCGTTTTGCAGGCGAGCTCGCCGAGGCCCGCAGAAGCGACCCGCCCGGAGTCACGCGGCCGACGCACCGGGTCGGGATTAGAACCCGTGACCCCTGACTCCCGAGGCCGGGCTCCTCGCGCCGTCATACGCGGTGTTGTCCGTTAAGCGCCTACCGCGTGCCGGGCACCGTACCGGGCGTCGTCGGACGGACGCGGAGAAGAGAGGCGGCCCGGCTCCGTGGCCGGAGCGGGGGCTCGGGGGGGGGGGGGGGGCGGCGGTCACGGGTTCGAATCCCGGCTCTGCCGCGTGCTAGCCGTCGGACTGTGGGCGAGTCACTCGGCTTCTCTGCGCCTCAGTTTCCACGTCTGTGAAGGGGGGGGGGGGGCGCGAGGCCCGCGAGCCTCACGTGGGACGACCCGACTCCCCCGCATCCACCCCGGCGCTTGGAACGGTGCTCCGCACCCTTAGCGCGCCGGGGGAAAGAGCCCGGGCTTGGGAGCCGGGGGTCATGGGTTCGAATCCCGGCTCCGCCACCTGTCGGCTGCGCGAGCGTGGGCAGGTCACTTCACCTCTCTGGGCCTCGGTTCCCTCGTCACCCGTAAAATGGGGATGGAGACCGCGAGCCCCACGTGGGCCAACCCGATGACCCTGTAGCGCCCCCGGCGCTTACGACGGCGCTCTGCGCGTCGTAAGCGCTCGGTGAATACCACCGGATGGATAGTAAGCGCTTCGCGGATAACGTTATCCTCATCATTAAGCGCTTGACAGAGACCAACTTTTTTTTCCCCCGCCCCCATTTAGGGTCTCGGGGCGGTGTCGGCGTTCACCCCCGCCCCCTAGTGGCTCCACCCTGACCGCCCCCCCCCCCTCTCCGAAGCGAAGCCCCCCGACCCGATGGGGCACTTGCTGGGCGAGGGGCCCCCGACCGAGCCCTCGGGAGGGGTCACGGCGGGCCGGTGGACGGGCACGGCCCCCGGCCCTCGAGGAGCCGGCGGCGTCGAGGGGCTCGGCTCAGCCGGCGGCGTGACGCGGCCGAGGCGTTCCCGGGGCCGGCCCGAGCTTGCCCTCGGGATGCCTGGCACGCTCGCCCGGGCGCGTGGCTCTCCGGCACGCAGCGGACCCAGGTCCTCACCCCGTGGGGCCGCCGCGAGAGGACGCGGGAGACGGAACCTACGCTCCCCTCCCCGCCGTCGCGGGGCGGCCCGGCCGGGGGCCGAGACGGACGGGCGGCGGCGCCTTACGGGTATCCGGCCGGCGGGGGTGTCGCCCGAGCACCTCCCCGGTGCGGAGAAGCGTCCCGAGCGCCCGCCGCCGCGGGATGGGATTCGAGGCCACGGCCCCTTGCCCTCGAGGGGCTCTCTGGACCCGCCGGAGGCGGGAACGCGTCCGACGGGTAGGGGCGAGAGTTGGGTCGGGCGAGGAGGAAGGACGGTGGCGGTCGTCAGTGACGGCAGCGGTGTCCGTTAAATGCTCGCTCTGCGCCGGGTCCCGCGTCGGGAGCCGGACCGGTGGCGGACCCGTCGGGTCGGCTCACGCTCTCCATCCCCGTTTTCAGACGAGGCGACCGAGGCGCGGAGAAGTGAGGCGACCCCGCCCGGGCAGCGGGACCCGGGTCTTTCCGCCTCCCGGGCCCGTGTCGTCTGCCCGGGTCGGCGGCCCGGCGGCGAGGGCCCGGGCCGGGGGATCGGAGCTCGTGGGTTCGGATCCCGGCCCTGCCGCCCGGCGGCGGCGGGACCGGGGGCGGGTCGCTCGCATTCCTCCGTGCCTCAGTTCCCTCGTCCGTAAAATGGGGATTGAGACCGTGAGCCTCACGCGGGACGCAACCCGAGCGCCCCGTGTCTCCCCCGGCGCTTGGAACGGTGGTCCGCGCGCTAGCGAGCGCTTAACCGATGCCGGCGTCGTTATCGTCCTCGTCTCTGGACGTCAAGCTCTTTCCACTCCCCGCGGCGCTAAGTACGGCGGCCGGGGCACGTATTTGGCACCCGGCGAGTATCGCCGATGACAGCGAGGGATCGCCTAGCCCCTCGGCGCACGTGACGACGGAGACGCGGACGTGCCCGCATCCGCGTACCGACGGGTAGTCGGGTCGGCGCCTCGGAGGGGAGGGCGCTCCCGGGGGGGGGGGCGGCCCAGGGCGGGGGTCCCGGGTCGCCCCGGAGAGGACGGTCGCCGCGTGGCGATTCCCGGCGCCGCCCCCCGGGCCCTCGGCACGGCGGGGGGGCGGCCTCCGTGGCGAGGGCGGACCCGGCGTCGAGCCGGCCCGGGCGTCGGCGGGCGGCCCGGAAGCGGCCCGGGACCCCGGAGGGCGGGCCGGCCCTCTCGGCGCGGCCGGGGACGTTCCCACGTGGCGGTCTCCGTCGGGCCTCTCTCCGTTCCGGGGAGGCGGACGGTCCCGACGGACCCGTTCCCGGAGCTCTCGCGTACGGTGCGCGGGCCACGTCTTCGGCGGTCGGTAGAACGTCGTGAGGGCTCCCTGCGCTTGAGGCGGCTTCTCCCCTCCTCCCCCGACCCCCCCTCCGCTCCTCTCCTCCTCCTCTCCCAGGCGAACAACAGCCGGAAATCGAAGCCGCGCTGTTCTGGACTGGATGAGGCTGGAGCCCAGTCCATGGTGTGGCTGCCCGTGTTGCACCGCGTGGCGGCCGCCGAGACGGCCAAGCACCAGGCCAAGTGTAACATCTGCAAGGAGTGTCCCATCATCGGGTTCAGGTAGGCCCGGGCCCCGGCGCGTGTCCCTCTCCTCGGCCCCGCCCGGTCCACGGCCCGGCCCGTCGGCCCGCCCGCTCACGTACGTAGCGGGAACCGTGCCGGGCGCCGGCGGGACCCCTTCCCCCGGAGGGCCCCGATGGGATCGTTCTCCGAGAGGGTCGGGAGCGTGCCGCCGGTCGAGCGACGGGTATCCCGGGGGGAGATGGCCCCCGGCCCCGGGCTGCCCGGCGCCCTCCTTTCGGAGATGCCGTAGGCGGGTTCGGCCGTCACGGACCGCCGCCGCGGTTCCCGTGGAGACGGGAGACGGGCCGTCCGGCGAGACGACCTCACGTCGGTCCGTCGGTCTGAAATCCCCCCGACGGCCGGACCGGGCCAGTCTGTCCATCATCCCCGTCGAGCGCTCGACCGCGCGCGGAGCCCCGTCCCCGGGGCTTCGGAGAGGACGGCGCGGCGCGACGGTCCGGGGTGGGGGGGGGGGGGGGAGCGGCCGTGAGTGCGGACGCGTAGATCGCAGCGTCGCGTTTCTCCCTCGACGGCCACTTGGTAGCGTCAGCGGAGCGGCGGAGGCGGCGGACCGGTGCCCGCGGACCGGCGGCGGTCGGGGGCCGGGGGCGGGGGGGCGGGGGGGGCCGTCCTCGGGACGCCTTTCCGTCGGCGCTCCGGGCCGTCTCTGCCCTGCCGGGAGGTCGTCGTCCCGGGAGCCCGGGGTCGCCGCCTCGCACCTCGGTCGCCCCGGCGCCGGCGTCCTTCCCTCCCGGGGTCCGGCCCCAGTTTCTCTGCCTCTTCGCGCCCGCCAGGTACCGAAGCTTAAAGCACTTCAACTACGACATCTGCCAAAGCTGCTTCTTCTCCGGACGGGTGGCCAAAGGCCACAAGGTGCACTACCCGATGGTGGAATACTGCACCCCGGTAAGTGGTGGCCGCGGGCGCCGGGGCCGTGCGTCGGCGGGGGGGGGGGGGGGCCGCGGGCGGGAGGCCGCCGGTGGGAGATGCGGCGGCCGGGCCGGGCGCCCCCCGGGGCCGAGACGGGCTCCCCAGCGCTCGCCTCCCCGGCGCCGGCGGGGAGGGGGCCCGGGTCCCGCCCCGCCCCGGCCCCGGGTGCCCGCGTCCCTCCCCCGGTGCCGGAAGGGTCTCGGGCTCCCCGGGCTCATCGTCACCGTAGAGCCGGCTTCGGGCCCGAGGGTGCCGGCGCTGCCCGGGCACGGACGTGAAGGCGCGCGGACGGGAAGGAGGCGGTCCCTCGGGCGCTCGGGCGGGAGGGCGGAGCCGAGGAAGGGGGGCCGGCCGGAGAGCCGGGGGCCGCCGCTCGGCGGGAAAGGGGCAAGGGTCGGCCCGTCGGGGGCCGTAGCCCCGGCCGGCGGCCGGACTCCCCCCGGTCGTCCGGCGCCCTCGGCGCCGCCGGCCGCGAGATCCGCAGAGGTCGCCGGGAGCGCCGCCTTCGGTCGGTCAGAACCCGCGGCCCCCCGGTCCCCGGAACGACCGTGATGATAATCGGGGCGTCCGCCCGGCGGGCGCCCGGGTGGGACTCGGGTACCGCGGCCCCGTTTCGCAGACGAGGCCCGGAGAGGTTAAGCGACTCGCCCGTGGTCACGGACCCGGCAGAGCGGGGGGGGGGGGGGGCCGGAATTAGAACCCGGGTCCCCCGACGCCGGGCCGAGGTCTCCCCGCTGGGCCGCGCCGTCGGCCGTGCGTCCCGTCCGCCGTCCCGGTCCGGAGCCGCGAGGGGTCGGGTGGAGCGCGTCTCCGGGTGGGCTCTGAATCAAGAGCGCCCGATGAACGCGGGACGGGAAGCCGGGCCGCCCGGTGGGTAGGGCCCGGGCCCGGGAGCCGGGGGGACCCGGGTCCTAATCCCAGCTCCGCCGCTCGCGTGCCGCGTGAGCTGGGCTGAGTCACTTCCCTGCCTTGGGTCTCAGTTTCCTCTTCTGTAGCAGGGCGATGAGGACCGTAAGCCCCACGTAGGGTATAGGACCGTGGCCGGTCTGATCGTTTTCCGTCTGTCCCAGCGCCCGGTATAACGCCTGGCCAACGGTAGGCGCTTAGACTCCGCCGCTCGTCTGCCGCGTGACCTCGGGGAGCCCGTTCGGCTTCTCCGCGTCTCCGTCGCCTCGTCCGTAAAATGGGGATTCGGACCCTAGCCCGCGCTTAGAACAGCCCTCGGCGGCGCGGCGAGCGCGTGACGGGCCACGCGCGATCCTCGTTACGAGACGCCGTTTCTTTTGAAGACGAGAACGACCGCCCAGCCCGAGGGCGCGGGTCCGACCCCGGACCGCCGCCGTCGGCCGGAGCCGGCGGGGCCCGGCTCTCGTCCGGGGGGCCCGCCGGTCCCGCCCTGACTCTCCTGTGGCTTTCAGACCACCTCGGGAGAAGACGTCCGCGATTTCGCCAAGGTTCTGAAAAACAAGTTCCGAACGAAACGGTACTTCGCCAAGCACCCGCGGATGGGCTACCTGCCCGTGCAGACGGTCCTGGAGGGGGACAACCTGGAGACGTGAGTAGGCGCGCCGGCCGCGGGCCCGGGGGTCTCCGGGCGTTACCCTCCCCGCCCCCCGCTCCAGCCCGAGCCCCCTCCGGCTCTCCCCCCAGGGTCCGTCGGGGCCGGAGGGGAGCCCGGACCGACGTCTCCTCCGCCGCCTCCGTCGCCGCCTCCCTTCCTCGTCCGCTTCCCGGGGGCTCGGGGGCCTTCCCCGGAAGCCGCTCGCCCCGACCGATCCGCCGGGATCCGCGGCCGACCGGGTCGGCCCGGGCTTCTTCCCTCCTCGGCCGGTCCTCCTCTCCGGCTGTTTTCTCCCGAGGAGGAGGAAGGGTTGGGGATGGAGAAGGGGCCGGAGGGCCCGGAGAGAGGGCGGCGACGACCGCCCGGGTGACCCCGGGAGCGGCCCCCCCCCGCCGGAGACCCGTCGGCCGGCGAACGGCGACGGCACCTTGGCTCGTTTCGTCTCGGTCTCTCCCCGTTCCTCCTTCGGTTTGCCGCCGCTCAGAGCCGCCCTCCCCGGTCGGAGGGTTTTTTTCATTTCTTTGGACCTTCCCGTGGTTTTTTTTGCCGCTGAGCTGCTCTGCATTTCTCTTCACCTCCTCATATTTTGTCTTGCAGTCCCGTTACTCTGATCAACTTCTGGCCAGTAGACTCGGCGTGAGTACTCTTGCTGACGGGTGGTCGCCGCCCCCGCTCTCCCCGCCTCCCGCTCCCCCGCCTCCCCCCCCCCCAGCTTCCGCCGACCGCCCTCCCCCCTCCCTCCCGGCCGCCGCTTCGTCCCTTCACTTTTCCGTTCGCCACGTGCCCGTCTCCCCATCTCCCCCCCCCCCCCCCGTGTAGCGACGTTTCTCGACAAGGTGCGGGGAGGGTCCGGTCGGGGTGACCCCCGGGACCCTCCCGGCCGCGGGCCGGGCGCCCCCGGATAGGGTCTGAGCGGGCCGGGCGGAGCCGGCCCTCCGCCCGCGCGCCCGGGAGGGGCCGAGCGGGAGTAGGCTCCGGCCCCCTCCGTCCGTCCCGACTCTCTGTGGGTGTCGGCGCGCGACCGGAGACGAGGCTCCGTCTGTCGGGGGGGGGGGGACGTGACCCGGGGCTAGCGACGGAAATCCGGGAGGTTGTCGCGTCGCGGTCCGGTCGTTTCGGGGCGTTCGGGTGGAATGACCGTCGCGGGGGCGGGGGGGGGCGGGGGGGGGGGCGGCCGCGGGCTCCCCGGCCCGATGCTCAGACCGTTGGGTCTTTGGCCTCGGCCCACCTCTGCTCACCCCGTACGCCTGCCGGACGCGCCACCCCCCGGGCCGAGGGAATCCCGAGGCGGGGCAGATGCCAGCGGCGGAAGTCAACCTCCGCCCGTAAGGCAGACCCTTTCTCCGCTCGGTCGTCCTTCCGGCTCCGGCCGTCCTCCTGCCTCCGCGGTCTTCCCTTTCGTGTTTCTCAACGGCACCCGTCAGGCGCTCACTACGTGCCGGGCGCCGTACCGAGACCCGGGGTAGATGCGAGCTGATCGGCTCGGATGCGGTCCGTGTCCCCCGCGGGGATCGCGGTATCGATCCCCGTTCTACAGACGGGGGAGGCGAGGCGCGGAGCGGGGAAGCGACCGGCCCGAGGTCACGCGGCGGACGACGCCCGGCGGAGCCCGCTCGGGGCCCGGGTCCTCTCCGACCCCCGGGCCCGCGCTCTGTCCGTCAGGCCGCGCCGCCTCTCCTGCCTCCCGGGTTCTCCTTCCCCGGCGGCCCCCCTGCCCCGTCGGTCTCCCCGTCTCGGCGGTCTTCCCGCCTGCACGTTGGACCGCGCGCTGATTTGCCACCCTGTCGTCGTCGGACTGACATCTGAACCTCCCTCGGGATGCCCGGGCTGCCGTCCGTTGTGTACGGAGAGACGACGCGCTCTCTCGGTCAGAGGGGTGGAATGTTGGGGCTCGACTCATTTTAAATCACCTCCCGCCCTCCTGCGTGTTTCCGTCATTCAGTCCGGAGGAACGGATCCTCAGTTTTCCGTTCCGAAAACGAGAACCGTTCTCCTTCGGCCGTGAATTCGTCAAGGGCGGCGGTCCGTCGGCCCGTCGAGCCCTTGTTCGTTCGTTCATTCAATAGTATTTATTGAGCGCTTACTATGTGCAGAGCACTGTACTAAGCGCTTGGGACGAACAGGTCGGCAACAGATAGAGACGGTCCCTGCCGGCTGACGGGCTTACGGTCCGATCGGGGGAGGGAGACGGGCGGACGAGAACGATGGCGCTAAACAGCGTCGAGGCGAAGAACGTCTCGTAAAAACCGATGGCGACTAAATAGAATCGAGGCGATGTACAATTCGTTAACAAAATAAATAGGGTAACGAAAATATATACAGTCGAGCGGACGAGTACGGCGCCGTGGGGATGGGAAGGGAGAGGTGGAGGAGCAGAGGGAAAAGGGGAAAATGAGGCTTTAGCTGCGGAGAGGTAAAGGGGGGATGGCGGAGGGAGTAGAGGGGGAAGAGGAGCTCGGTCCGGGAACGCCTCTCGGAGGAGGTGATTCTTAAGTAGGGTTTCGAAGAGGGGAAGAGGATCGGTTCGGCGGAGGCGAGGAGGGAGGGCGTCCCGGGACCGCGGGAGGACGCGACCCGGGGGTCGACGGCGGGACGGGCGAGACCGGGGGACGGCGAGGAGGCGGGCGGCGGAGGAGCGGAGCGTGCGGGGTGGGCGGTGGAAAGAGAGAAGGGAGGAGAGGTGGGAAGGGGCGAGGCGACGGAGAGCCTCGAAGCCTAGAGTGAGGAGTTTTCGTCTGGAGCGGAGGTCGACGGGCAACCACCGGAGTTGTTTAAGAAGGGGAGTGACAGGCCCGGATCGTCTCCGCGGGAAGACGAGCCGGGCGGCGGAGTGAAGAATAGACCGGAGCGGGGCGAGAGAGGAGGAAGGGAGGTCGGAGAGAAGGCCGACACGGTAGTCCAGCCGGGATATGACGAGAGCCCGTAACGGTGAGGTAGCCGTCCGGGTGGAGAGGAGAGGGCGGATCTCGGCGATAGCGTAGAGGTGAGACCGGCGGGTCTCGGCGACGGATAGGACGCGTGGGGTGAACGAGAGGGACGAGTCGAGGACGACGCCGAGATCGCGGGCCCGAGAGACGGGAGGGACGGTCGCGCCATCCACGGTGATGGAGAAGTCCGGGAGAGGACCGGGTTCGGGAGGGAAGATGAGGAGCTCGGTCTCGCTCACGTCGAGTTTTAGGCGTGGCGGGCCGACATCCGGGCGGAGACGTCCCGGAGGCGGGAGGAGACGCGAGCCCGAAGGGAGGGGGAGAGGACGGGGGCGGAGATGTAGATCTGCGTGTCATCCGCGTAGAGATGGTAGTCAAAGCCGTGAGGGCGGATGAGTCCACCGAGGGAGTGAGTGTAAATGGAGAACGGAAGAGGGCCGAGAACTGACCCTCGAGGAACTCCGACAGTTAAAGGATGGGAGGGGGAGGAGGCTCCGGCGTAGGAGACCGAGAATGACCGGCCGGAGAGGTGAGAGGAGAACCGGGAGAGGACGGAGTCCGTGAAGCCGAAGTGAGATGAGGCGTGGAGGAGGAGGGGACGGTCGACGGCGTCAAAGGCAGCAGAGAGGTCAAGGAGGATCAGAATGGAGTAGGAGCCGTCGGATCTGGCAAGAAGGAGGTCACGGGTGACCTTAGAGAGAGCGGTCTCGGTAGAGCGGAGGGGACGGAAGCCAGATCGGAGGGGGTCTGGGAGAGAATGGGAGTTAAGGAATTCTAGGCATCGATTGTAGACGACTCGTTCTAGGATTTTGGAAAGGAAGGGTAGTAGGGAGATAGGACCTTGTGTCTCTGCCGCCGTCAGACCCCGCGGGCTTGAAGCCTTTCCGTGAAGATCGTCCGGGTGTCCACTGTATGGGAGCGTCCCACTCGAAAAAGTCGTGGACTGGGGGCGGGGCGGGCGGGGCGGGCGGGGGATTTCGCCTCCCCCGGGGCACCGCGCGCCCGGTCCCGGAGTCTCCTCCGGTCCGGGTCCCCGGAATCCCGCTCGCACGTGGTCGTTCTCCCCGTTCCCTGTCTGTATCCCGAGCCGGAGTCCGGCGTGGCCCCGGTTAGGGCCGGTGGGCGCCGGACCCGGAGGCGGGCCGGGAGGCCGAGCGCCGGCGGGCGGGCCTCCCGGGGGGGGGGGGCGAGGTCGTCCCATCGCACCGGGCCGCCGGTCGGCGCCAGAACGGGTCGCCCTCACCTGAGCGTCGGGGACGGACCGGAAAATTGAAATCCAACTCCCAGGTTTTCGGTGGCGACCGTGACCTTTACCCCAGTTGTCAATCAAGGCTGGAAAATCACCCCCACCCCCCGATCTGGAATTTTTTAATGCACCGTCGTCCCACGGAGGGGTTTCCGGCGCCACCGAAGGAGTCGCGGGTTCGGGGAGAAGGGCGGCCCTTCGGGTCGGGACCCGACGGGCGTCCGTGGCGGCCCTCCGGGAGATAGGCGGGCGCTTTGCGTTTCTAACGCGAGCGGGGACACCGGGGGTTTCCCTCACGGCTCTCGGGGGCCCGCGCCGGGCCGGAGCCGGGCGTGCCTGAAACGAGCGGAGAAGCGCGGGGCGTTCGCCGGCCTCGTCGACCGGAGCCCGTCGTCGGGGGCGGCGCCTCCTGAGTCGAGGAAGGCGCGCTAGGTACTTGGATTTTGAGCGGCAGACGGAGACCGGAGGAGACGGCGCGCGGGGAACGTCCTCTGACCGCACCGCCCCCCAGGTCCTTCCCCTCGCGGAGCCGAGGATTCTGGAGGCGGGCGGGCGGGCGGGCGGACGGAAGCCGGCCCCGAGCGGGTTCTCCCCGCCCGCCAACGCTCGGTCGGGGCTGGAGACGTGGCGGCGGCCACGGCGGACCTGGGGCGGCGCCTCGTCCTCCGGAGGCGCCGCGGCGCAGCGGCAGGGGACGCGGTCGCCCGCGTGCGCGATGGGGCGGTCCGGCCCGGGCCGGGGCAGGGGTCCGCGCCTCCCGTATTGCGTCTTCCGCACCGACGCCGACCACGTGCGGGGTGGAGTGGGAGTATTGAGCACAGTGGCTCCGCGCCCATGGAACCCTCGATCAGCGCGATGGATCGGGACAGCCGGGAGTCCCGTCGTCCCGGGCCGACGCTCCCGAGGCCCGGTGGCTCACCGGGACCCGTGAGATCCCACCGGGGGAGTTCTGGGATTTGGCCACGTGGCCGATCCCTCCCCCCCCCAAGAGGGTCCGGTTCTGGTCTCGTCTCCCGCCCTCTCTCCCCCGTCCCTCGGTGTCCGGAGCCGAGGGACCTACCCGGGTCCACACGGAGGAGACGTGCGGGTGCGCTCCTCGAATGGCACGATGGGCCGTTCTGCCCTAACCGTGGCGATGATGGAATCCGTCACCTCCTCAGTCCGTGCCACCGCTGTGCCGAGTGCCGGGGGAGATGGAAGATGATCCGACCGCCCACTGTCCTTGCCCGCCTAAGCGGGGAGAACTGGTATTTTATCCCTTTTTTTTTTTTACAGAAAAGAGTTATTATTACTGCGTTACTGGTTAAGTACTCACTATATGACAGGCGCTCCACCGAGCACCGGGATAGGTACGATTCAAATCGGTCTGGCACGGTCCCTTTCCGAGATGAGCTGTCCTTCCAAGTAGGCGGGATTCAAAATCTCGAATCCCCATTTAGCAGATGGGCAAACTGCGGCCCAGGCAAGTCCGAAAGCTCTCCCAAGCCCGCACGGCTGGCGAGCGATGGAACCGGGCCCGTGGTCCGGGTCCTCTGACTCCCAGGCTCGAGGGGTTTGCCGGAGGCCAAACCTTAGGGGGGACCGGGATCCGTGGGGGGAGGTTCCAGCTCTCGGCCGGGCCGGGCGGCCCGGCTCCGGGGGACCCTCTCGGAGGCCGGGGCGGCTCGCCGGGGCCTCCCGCAGAGACGCATCCGCCCTTCCGGCTCGAGTGCTAAATCCTTACGGACCCCTGCCTCGGCCCAACCCGTCGTTCCGACGGCTCGTCGGGGCCCCGGTGCGGACGGCCGGGGATCGGTCGATCGGTAGTATTTACCGAGCGCTCGCCGTGTACGGGGCCCCGAACCGAACACTCGGGAGAGTACGGTACGACGGTCGGTAGACAGTTCCCTGCCCACGAGGCATTTCGGTCTCAGAGGGAGGCTGGAGAGCGGTTGTCGCCGTACCGGAGGAGGGTTGGTGGTCCGATTGCCCGTCGAGACCGTTTGCGTCGTGTTTCCGTACCGGCAGCGCTCCGTCTCCTCACGAGCGTCGCGACCGCTCGAGGGTGGCCGTTTCCAGCGAACGTACGGCCCCGGCGACCTGCCGGCCCTCTCGTCTGGTTCCTCGGACCGTGCCGACGTCGCTCCCGCGACGTGGCCGATCCAGAAATCCGATGCGGTTCCGCCCGGCGGCCTCCCGGCACCGAGGCGCCTCGTGTTCCAGGCCCCCGGCAGCCGTGGCTTCTCCGGGCAGCTCCCAGAGAGCAGCATCCGTCAGAGGGGAAACGGCGGCGTCTGTCCCGGGTCCACGGCCAAGATGCCGCGCGGGGCGGCGGTCGGCGGGGCGCGGGATCCCGTATCGGCAAGCGCCTCGGCGTCTTCGGGGCTAACCGCCGTCATCTGAAGTCCCGCCGGATGCCGGACTCGCCGACGCGGGCCTCTGTCCGTCCACGGGGACGGGTGGCCCGAGCCCCCGGCGATAGACCGTGGTCCCGGGCCGCAGGTTGGCCGAGGCGTTCCCTTTGAGGAGATTTGGAACCAGGTCACGGTGCGGGTCCCTCCCGTCCCCCTGCTTGGGCGTGGTGCCGTGTCTTCTGGGCCCCAACCGTTCCCCCCCCCCCCCCCCCCGCCGAAGCGGCATCGGGGCTAAAACGGCCCTCTGCCGTGACGTCCTCCCGCTGGCCCGAGCGTGATAGGGCGCTGGACTGAAGTAGCTAGAGCAGTTTAGCCTCGGCAGTCTGGCGCGAGCGGCCGAGCGGCCGCCCCGTGGTTCGGTGCAGTCGGCCTGGCCGTCGCTGGGGTTGACTGAGGACCGACCGTGGGCGGAGGACTGTCCTGAGTGCTCGGGAGAGCACGTCGGAGATGGGAGACCCAGCGTCCCCCTGGAAATATCTACGGGGGCGGCACGTAGCGCCTTGGATCCTGAATACGAGGGACAGGGTCCGCTTTCGGTTCCTCTCTTTCTCTCTCTCTCTCTCTCTCTCTCTCACTCCTTTGCCGAATTCCCCTCCCATTCCACGAAAGAATATTGAGAACTGTCTTTGAGGCCCCAATCCCGGATTCGATCCCGTGAGTGGATCCCCCAGTCGCCGCGTCCCGGTTCCCCGTCGTGTCCGGCCGCCGGGACGCGGCCGAGCCCGAACGGCCGTCGTCGGCAGCCCGCGGCGATGGCCCGGGGGGGGGGGGGGGGGGGGGGGGGGGCCCGGTCCGACGGCCAGTGGGGGCTCCGGGGGAGTCCGCGTGCTGGCGCGCGGAGACCGACCCGATGAGGAGCGGGGGGGTGCGGTGACGTCCGGCTGTTGGAGCGTGCTCCGTTGGGTTTTCCACCGTAGGAGGGCAGCGGGCGGTATCGCGACTGGCTTCGGACGGTCAGGGGCGTCGCCAGGCGGGAGGGGGGCGTGGGCCGGGCTCTCTGTGACACTTGGGACCGGCGCGGCAGCCGCGTCCCGCGAGCGACGGAGACCGGAGGAACCCGAGCCGCCCGCCAAGTGCCGGACCAAATCTCCGCTCCGAAGAGAAGCCCGGCGGGGCCCGGGGCGAGCGAGGCGGGACGCGCGTCGCCCTGTCCCGTTTCCCGCGGCGGCGCGTGTGACCGACGGATGCTGTTCTCTGCTCGCAGGCCCGCCTCCTCCCCGCAGCTGTCCCACGACGACACGCACTCTCGCATCGAGCACTACGCCAGCAGGTAGGAGAGCCGACCGGGACGGGGTTTCCGTCGCGGCTCCCGGGGCCGACGGGGAAGCAGCCCGACCTGGCGGATAGCCCACGGGCCTGGCGGTCGGAAGGACCCGGACTCAGGTCGTGGCCCCGCCGGTTCTCTGCTGACTGCCCTTGGGCCATTGCCTTGACTCCTCTGTGCTTCGGTCTCCTCGCGTGTAAAATGGGGATATAGATGGTGAGCCGCCTTGGGGACGCCCAGCGGTCGATCGGTTGTATTTATCGAGGGCCTGCTACTTGCGGAGCACCGTACTAGATGCTTGGGAGAGTACGGTGACGCAGAATTGGTGGCCGCGTTCCCCGCCCGTAACGGTCTCACAGTCTAGAGAGGGAAACCTCCAGCCTGATCGACCTCTGTCGACCCCAGCGCTCAGTACAGCGCCTGGCTCCTGGTAAGCGTTTAACCGATACCGTAAAAAAAAAAAAAAAAAAAGAAACAAAAGCAGAGAGCAGGCATTCGTTCCCTCCCCTGCCCGGTGGGCACCGGGCCATCCCCCTCCTTCACCTTTCCCCCCTCCACACTGGCCTGGCACCCAAGTAGGAAGGGCACAATCCAAAGTGATGTTCATTCAATAGTATTTATTCAATAGTATCTATTGAGCGCTTACTACGTGCGGAGCGCCGTACCGAGCGCTCGGAACGAACAAGTCGGCAACAGATAGAGACGGTCCCCGCCGTCCGACGGGCTCACGGTCCGATCGGGGGAGACGGACGGACGAGAACGATGGCGACGGATAGAGTCGAGGGGAAGAACGTCTCGTAAAAGCGATGGCGACTGAATAGAATCGAGGCGACGTACGTCTCGTTAACAAAATAGATAGGGTGACGAAGATATATACGGTCGAGCGGACGAGTACGGCGCCGAGGGGACGGGAAGGGAGAGGGGGAGGAGCGGAGGGAGATGGCGGGAAAAGAGGGTCAAGCTGCGGAGAGGTGAAGGGGGGGCGGCAGAGGGAGTGGGGGGAGAAGGGGAGCTCGGTCCGGGAAGGCCTCTCGGAGGAGGTGAGTCTTAAGTAGGGTTTCGAAGAGGGGAAGAGGATCGGTTCGGCGGAGGCGAGGAGGGAGGGCGTCCCGGGACCGCGGGAGGACGCGGCCCCGGGGGGTCGACGGCGGGCCGGGCGAGACCGGGGGACGGCGAGGAGGCGGGCGGCGGAGGGGCGGAGCGGGCGGGGCGGCCGGTGGAGAGAGGAGGGAGGAGAGGTGGGAAGGGGCGAGGCGACGGAGAGCCTCGAAGCCTAGAGTGAGGAGTTTTCGTCTGGAGCGGAGGTCGACGGGCAACCACCGGAGGCTTTTAAGAAGGGGAGCGACACGCCCGGATCGTCTCCGCGGGGAGACGAGCCGGGCGGCCGAGCGAAGGATAGACCGGAGCGGGGAGAGAGAGGAGGAAGGGAGGTCGGAGAGAAGGCCGACACGGTAGTCCAGCCGGGATGTGACGGGAGCCCGTGGCGGTGAGGTAGCCGTCCGGGTGGAGAGGAGAGGGCGGATCTCGGCGATAGCGTAGAGGTGAGTCCGGCGGGTCTCGGCGACGGATAGGACGCGTGGGCCGAACGAGAGGGACGAGTCGAGGACGACGCCGAGATCGCGGGCCCGAGAGACGGGAGGGACGGTCGCGCCGTCCGCGGCGATAGGCAAGTCCGGGAGGGGACCGGGTTCGGGAGGGAAGATGAGGAGCTCGGTCTCGCTCACGTCGAGTTTTAGGCGTGGCGGGCCGACATCCGGGCGGAGACGTCCCGGAGGCGGGAGGAGACGCGGGCCCGAAGGGTAGGGGGAGAGGACGGGGGCGGAGATGGAGATGCGCGCGTCATCCGCGTAGAGGTGGTAGTCGAAGCCGTGAGAGCGGATGAGTTCACCGAGGGAGCGGGTGTAAATGGAGAACGGAAGAGGGCCGAGAACTGACCGAGTCGAGAGATGAAACCACCCTGGCCTTCCCAGAGCCAGCCGTGGACCTCTGTCGTTATCGCTGTCACTGTCGATGACGACTGTGGTTTTCGTGAAGCCCCTGCTCTGTGACGGGCACTCCGCCGAGGACTGGGGTAGATGCAGGCTAATCAGCTCGGACACAGTCCGTGTCCAACCCGGGTCTCGCCTCTCAACCCCCGCGATGATAACGGAAATAATAATGGTGGTATTTTTGAAGTGCTTGATGAGCGCCAGGCACCGTCGTACTAAGCGGAGGGGCGGATACGGAGAGATCGGGTCGGACGCGGTCCCCGTCCCGCGCGGGGCTCATAGTCCCCAGTTGACTGATGAGGTAACGGAGGCGCACGCGGACCGGGGTGACTTGCCCGGAGCGATACAGCGGACACACGTTGGGAGTTGGGATCAGAACCCAGGCCCGCGCCCTGTCCGTTAGGTCACACCGCTTCTAAACTGTGACACAACCGTACCGTCTCCGCTTTTGAAACGACGGGAATCCGGGTGGCTCTGTCTCGGGGCGGCAGCTAAGGGAGGTCCCGGGCTCGGGTCCGGGCCCTCGTATCCGTCGGACCTCCTCCAGCCCGCCGGGCGCCGGAATCTCATCCCTCCGATGCACGGCTCCCGCTAGAGGGGACCGCTGGAGGAGAGCTGGGCCCGTCTGAAGCATCCCGAGTTGGGAGACGGCCGAGATTCGGGGGATCTGGGTTCTGATCCTAGCGGTTTCTCGGGCCCTTTCTCGACGCCACGGACGAGCCCTTGGTTCTCTCTGGGCCTCGGTCTCCTCGTCCGTCGAGCGGGGGCGATGGGAACACCCGCCCCTCCGTACCTCACCAGGGTGCTGAGAGGAGATGATTCCATCGAATCACTTCTCATTACCGCCCTCTGAGGACGGAGGGGATCCAGACCTGAAAAAATTGGCCCCGTCTTGTCAGAGGAAGCCAGTCCGCGGCTCTCTTGGACCCGATCCGAGCCCGAGGTGGGTGTGTTGTGGGTCGGGGGCAGGCGGGGCCGTGTTTCGGCTGATGAGGGCCCCTCTTGGTCTTCGTCCTCCTGGGGTGACAGGTACGGGTCCCCGTTCCCCGAGAGGCGGTCCACCCCCACCCTCCCCCCACCCCTCGGGGCGGAGGACCCGCTGGAGGCGGCGGTCGGCGGCCTGGGAACCCGGCCCCGGCCAGAGCGGGCGGTCAGAGTTCCCCGGGGAGAACGGGCGCCCCCGCCCCCACGTCACCACGCGTCCACTCGAGGGTCCCGTCACCCGCTGGGACCGGGAGCATTTCCCCGGGGGCCTCCCCTTCTCCTCCACCCCAACCCGCCGGGTCTGAATGAGCATTTCCGCTCTTCCCCAGGTTAGCCGAGATGGAGAACAGCAACGGATCGTATCTCAACGACAGCATTTCTCCTAATGAGAGCATGTAAGCGTCCTCCCGCTATTTCCGCGGAGCGTCCCCGACGGAGCTGGGGCCACCGGGGCCGGGGTGGGCTAATGATAATAACGGTGATGATGATGGCGTTTGTTAAGCGCTTCCTGTGTGACGAGCTCTGTTCCGAGCGCTGGGGTAGATACAGGGTAATGAGGTGGTCCCACGTGGGGCTCGCGCTTTCGATCCCCATTTTAAAGACCAGGGAACTGGGGCCCAGAGAGGTTGATCACTCGCCCGAGGTCACACGGCGGACAAGTGACGGAGCCGGGACCGGGACCCTCGTCCCCCGACTCCCAAGCCCGGCCTCTTTCCACTGAGCCTCGCCGCTTCTTTATAGCCGGACTGGTTGCGGAAAGTCTCCCGAGTCGATCGCGGTTGTTGACTGAGCGTCTGCTGTGTGCCGAGCACCGTACCGAGTGGGAGAATAGACCGCCAAGAGCCCGTGGCCCCGAGAGATGACTTGGAGACTTCCCAACCCCGTCTGGGGCCACTGCCCCCCGGGGGCTACCGGTCTAGCTCTTCTCAGCCGCAGTTGCCCCAGACGGGGTTGGGAAGTCTCCAAGTCATCTCTCGGGGCCACGGGGCCGTGGTCCGCCGCAGATCAGCCCCTCGGGGTCACTGGGGCCGGTAGGGGAGGCGGATGGAGTCCCAGGGAGGGCGGCTCTTCCCGATCCCTGTCCCGTCGGGGCTTGGGCCTCTCGGCCCTCCTGCTGTGAGCGAGCGGTCCCAGACGGGGGGAGGCAGCGCACCGTCAGCACCCTCCCCTCCCCGCTCGGGGGCAGGGAGAGAGGGACAGCGCGGCTCGGGCCCCGCGGCCACCCGGCGCCGACCCCCCCCCCCCCCCCCCCCGCCGGCTCCGCCGCCAAGCGTCGCGGGCCAGGCCGATGCCTCTTTCGGATCGAGGGAGGCACCCCTGCCTCCGAGCCCTCTTGGAACGTGGAGGGCGTCTTCTCCGGAGGCATTTCACCAGTGTATCAGCTGGGGGACGTCCCGGGCCGAGCGGACCCAGGGCGGGCCTCGTCCCAACCGGTCCCGGGGACCGTCAGAGGCCTAGCTGACCTCCGGCCCTCCGGGGGTCGGGGGAACGTCCCGGGCCCCGTCCCGACCGGTCCCGAGGTCCGTCACAGACCTAGCTGCCCTCCGACCCTCTGGGGGTCGGGGGAACGTCCCGGGCCCCGTCCCGACCGGTCACCTCGTCCTCACCGGTCCCGAGGACCGTCACAGAGAAGCGGCGGGGCTCCGGTGGAAAGAGCTCGGGCTTGGGAGTCAAGAGATGCTGGGTTCTAATCCTGTCTGCCGTTCGTCAGCTGTGTGACTTGGGGCGTCTCACTTCACTTCTCTGTGCCCCAGTTCCCTCCTCTTTAAAATGGGAATTAAGATTGTGAACCCCACGAGGGACAGCCTGATCACCTTGTATCCCCCCCAGCGCTTAGAGAAGCGCTTTACACCTAGTAAGCGCTTAACAAACACCGTCGTCATTATTATCGTTATTATTACCCAGCTGCTCTCCAACCCACTGGGGCTCGGGGAAACCTCCCAGGCCTCGTCCCGACCGGTCCCGGGGACCGTCACGGACCTAGAGCTGTCCAGCCTGGGAAGAGCAGAGGGGTAGGGATGGATCGGGGCGGCGGTCACATCACAGGCCTCATCCCTTCCAATCTCGGGGACCATCCCAGGCCTAGCTGCTGTCCGACCCCGGGGGCGACCTCGCGGTCCCAGTCTCTTTGAGGACGCAGGAGTCTCTCTTCATCCGGGGGAGCCCGGGCCTCCCGAAACGCTCATCCAGGCGGGTCGGCCACCGCCCCCTCCCCCCCAACCCCAGAGAGACGGGCAGACCCCACGGCCCGGCCGTCCAAAGCGTCTACCGGTTTGGCGCGCGAGTGCGTGGAGGTGAGGGGGAGGAGGGCAGTATGCGATTCCACCTGCAGTTAGGTGGTTTGACTACTCCTTCAAGGTTTTTCTGTCCCTCTCCCCTAGTGGAGTGCAGGTTCCTCGTGGGCGGGGAAGATGTGGATACTATTTGTTGGGCATTTCCCCAGGATTTCGTTTGGACTGGGCACCCAGTGGGTACTCAGTCGAGCAGTGGTATCTACTGAGCCCTTACTGTGTGCGAAGCGCTGGCCTTAGTGCTCGGGAGAGTAGATGACAACCGTAAAACGGGTACATTCCCTCCTCACGCTTGCTACCCTTCCTCAGAGCCACCTGGGACGAAGCGGCCCCAGAGGGTGGCGGAAGGGGCCGTCTTCCCAGTCCCCCGGGGACAGGGACCGTGCCTAATCCCCCCCCCCCCCCCCGGGTATTCTCTCCCAGCGCTTAGTACAGCGCTGTGCACACAGTAAGCGCTCACTCGATGCCGCCACCCCTCCTCCCCGTGCGTTCCAGAGACGACGAGCACCTGTTAATCCAGCATTACTGCCAGAGCCTGAACCAGGAGTCGCCGCTGAGCCAGCCCCGCAGCCCGGCCCAGATCCTCATCTCCCTGGAGAGCGAGGAGCGGGGAGAGCTGGAGAGGGTCCTCGCCGACCTGGAGGAGGAAAACCGGTGAGTGGCCGCCGCCGCCCGAGGCCCCAGCGCCGCCTCCGGGCCCCCTCCGGCCGCCTCGCTCGCGGGCGCGCCGCGCATCCTCGGCCCGGGGCCCTCGGGAAAGGTCCGGTTACATCCCCCAGCGCGGTCCGGGCCCAGGGCGGCGCGGCCGGACGGTCCCGTCGCGGCGGCGGGTCCCGCGTGCGGGCGACCGCCCGGAATTTACCCGCCGTGGGCGACGCGCTCCCGCTCAGGGTGATGTGGGTCCGAGCCGCCCGTTCTTCCCCACCTCGCTCGGTCCGGTATCCCCCCCCGGCTAGGGACGGCGCCGGCTGACACGGCCGAGCCGGACGATTCTTTTCCTCGACTCACGGCCCCTTTTTCCCTGGGGAGAGGAAAGTGAGGGAGGGGCCCTTCTGAGCCGTTTCCAATCGCCGTAGGGCGGAGGGTGGGGGTAAATAGCAACCGTGGCTCCGGCGGGCGGAAGCGGGCACGATGTCAGCCCGCAGCACTCATCGCGACCGACCCGGCGCTTACCGGGCCCGGTCAAGAACGAGGCCGTCCGGCTCCCCGTTCCCTCGAGGGCTAGGGTGGGGTGGACGGGGAGGGGTGGCGGGGATGGAGCAGGCGGGGTAGCGGAGGTTGGGCGGCCGGCAGCCTGGCATAGCGCCCCTCGTGACGGTCAGAGGGTCACGAGGTGGGCCCACGCGGCCGGGGGCGACAGGCCCCGGCTGGGCCTCCCCCCAGATTCTTCCCGGGACGACAGAAAGCCCCTCTGAGGCAGGCCGTTGCCGGGGGTCCGGCCGCGGCCGACAGACCGGGCTCCGTTCCCCCCCCTTCTCCCTCCCTCCCCTCCTCCGTCACCACCCCCCCCCCCCACTCGGCAGAACTCCGGGCTAGGCCCTGAGGGAGGCGTCCAGAGGAGGGCTCTCTGATTCGGAGGTTTGACCCCGAGGGGGGAATCGGGTTCCCGGACTACCCACCCAGCCTCGCTCTTGCCCCCGGGGCCTCCGAGGCCCCTTCCTTCCTCCCGGCGCTATTTACCAGCCAGGGCCCGGATCGGGACGGATCGTCTCCGTGGGGGGACGGGTGGGCGGCGCGTGGGTCCGCGGGTCCATCCTGTCCCGGCGGACGTCAGCTTTGCCGGGAATCGTGGAAGGGAGTCTTAACCCTCACGGGCCGGCCGCTTCCAAAATGCGGGCGCTTCGCGTCTCGTTTCCTCGTGTCCCTCGCGGCTCTCGTGCCCCGGTATAGAGGTGGCGGAGTTGTTCGTATGCAGAGATACCTGGGCTTCGTTCAGCAGTATTGATTGAGCGCTTACTATGTGCAGAGCACTGTACTAGGCGCTTGGGACGAACAGGTCGGCAACAGATAGAGACGGTCCCTGTGCCGTCTGACGGGCTTACGGTCCGATCGGGGGAGACGGACGGACGAGAACAATGGAGGTGGCGATAAATAGAGTCGAGGGGAAGAACATCTCGAAAAACCGATGGCGACTAAATAGAATCGAGGCGATGTACGATTCGTTAACAAAATAAATAGGGTGACGAAAATATATACAGTCGAGCGGACGAGTACGGCGCCGTGGGGATGGGAAGGGAGAGGTGGAGGAGCAGAGGGAAAAGGGGAAAAAGAGGGTTAAGCTGCGGAGAGGTAAAGGGGGGATGGCGGAGGGAGTAGAGGGAGAAGAGGAGCTCGGTCCGGGAAGGCCTCTCGGAGGAGGTGAGTCTTAAGTAGGGTTTCGAAGAGGGGAAGAGGATCGGTTCGGCGGAGGCGAGGAGGGAGGGCGTCCCGGGACCGCGGGAGGACGCGACCCGGGGGTCGACGGCGGGACGGGCGAGACCGGGGGACGGCGAGGAGGCGGGCGGCGGAGGAGCGGAGCGTGCGGGGTGGGCGGTGGAAAGAGAGAAGGGAGGAGAGGTGGGAAGGGGCGAGGCGACGGAGAGCCTCGAAGCCTAGAGTGAGGAGTTTTCGTCTGGAGCGGAGGTCGACGGGCAACCACCGGAGTTGTTTAAGAAGGGGAGTGACAGGCCCGGATCGTCTCCGCGGGAGGACGAGCCGGGCGGCGGAGTGAAGAATAGACCGGAGCGGGGCGAGAGAGGAGGAAGGGAGGTCGGAGAGAAGGCCGACACGGTAGTCCAGCCGGGATATGACGAGAGCCCGTGGCGGTGAGGTAGCCGTCCGGGTGGAGAGGAGAGGGCGGATCTCGGCGATAGTGTAGAGGTGTGACCGGCGGGTCTCGGCGACGGATAGGACGCGTGGGGTGAACGAGAGGGACGAGTCGAGGACGACGCCGAGATCGCGGGCCCGAGAGACGGGAGGGACGGTCGCGCCATCCACGGTGATGGAGAAGTCCGGGAGAGGACCGGGTTCGGGAGGGAAGATGAGGAGCTCGGTCTCGCTCACGTCGAGTTTTAGGCGTGGCGGGCCGACATCCGGGCGGAGACGTCCCGGAGGCGGGAGGAGACGCGGGCCCGAAGGGAGGGGGAGAGGACGGGGGCGGAGATGTAGATCTGCGTGTCATCCGCGTAGAGATGGTAGTCAAAGCCGTGGGGGCGGATGAGTCCACCGAGGGAGTGAGTGTAAATGGAGAACGGAAGAGGGCCGAGAACTGACCCTCGAGGAACTCCGACGGTTAAAGGATGGGAGGGGGAGGAGGCTCCGGCGAAGGAGACCGAGAATGACCGGCCGGAGAGGTGAGAGGAGAACCGGGAGAGGACGGAGTCCGAGAAGCCGAGGTGAGATGAGGCGTGGAGGAGGAGGGGACGGTCGACGGCGTCAAAGGCAGCAGAGAGGTCAAGGAGGATCAGAATGGAGTAGGAGCCGTCGGATCTGGCAAGAAGGAGGTCACGGGTGACCTTAGAGAGAGCGTTCTCGGTAGAGCGGAGGGGACGGAAGCCAGATCGGAGGGGGTCTGGGAGAGAATGGGAGTTAAGGAATTCTTTGCTCTGGAAGCTGGGAGAAAGGGGAGAGTTGGAATTTGGGTGCACCCTCCCTTCCACAGGGAGCTGGGGTGGTGCGGGGCGGGGGGGGGGGGCTCCGGGATCAGCCAGCTCGCCAGAGGAGCGAGGACTCGAGGCTCCAGCACTGGTGTGCTGTTTTTCAGTCAGTCAATGGATTGTAGTCACTGAGCGCTTACGGTGTGCAGAGCGCTATCCTAAGTGTTCGGGAGAGTCCGGTATAACAGAGTTGGCAGACACCTGCTTGCTCACCACGACCTTACGGTTTACAGGGGGAGAGCGATGTTACTATAGATAAATAAGTAAATAAATAACAGATTTGGACATAAGTTCTGTGGGACTAAAGGGGGGTATACATAAAGATGCCGATCCGAGTCCAGGGGCGACCCTGATGGGAGAGGGAGAAGAGGAAACGAGAGCTTAGTCGGAGAAGTCTTAGTGGGGATGCGCTCCCGATAAGACTTTAGAAGCGGGCTGAGGGATCTGTCGGCTCCGAAGCGGAAGGACGTTCGAGGGAAGGGGCGGGATGTGGGCGAGGGGTCCGGGGTGAGAGGGCTGAGCTCGGGGTACCGTGAATAGGTTGGCAGTAGAGGAGCGAAGCGCGCGGGCTGGGTGGTGGTGGGAAATCAGGCGGGCGAGGTAGGGCGGGGCCAGGTCATCGAATGATTTAAAGCCGGTGTTGAGGAGTTTCCGTTGCATGCGGAGGTGGATGGGCAACCCCTGGAGTTTCTTGAGGAGTGGGGAAGCAAGGACTGAACGTTTTTGCCGAAAGAGAATCTGGGCAGTAGAGTAAAGCGTGGACCAGAGCGGGGAGACGGAGGAGGCGGGGAGGTCAGCGAGAAACCGGAAGCAGCAGTCAAGTCATCAAGTCTCCCGATCCTCACCTTGCCGGCGTCAGGCCCACCTCCACCCGGGGCCTCCTCGCCCCCCGGTCGCTCCTCCTTCCGCCTGTCCGTCCGTCGGTTGCGTCGGGCCCGGTCGCTGCTTTTTCCCCCCGGACTGTAGGCGTCTCAGGGCCTGGGTGTTTTCACGTGAGATAAGAGGCCCAGCCCCGGCCCGGAGGGACAGAGCGGGCAGCGCGCCCCGCGAGGTCGGGCCGGGCTTTCTCTTCCGCCACGAGCCCCGGGCCATCGGACGCACCTCGGTGCCCCGGGCCCCGGGTGCCCCGGGAGGACCTCGTGGCATTCTGGGAAGCGCGAGACCCCCCGCCCCCCCGCCGCCGGTGTGTGTTGCGGGGGGAGGCGGGGTCCCCACCTCGGGGCCGTGAGCATCTAGACGGTCCCTTCCCACCTCCCGCCGTTCTCTCCCTCCCGCCGCCCGGGAGCGCGGCGCGCGTAACGGACGGGCTCCGTCCGGTCTCGGCGCTAAGGGGTGCGACTTTGCT
This sequence comes from Ornithorhynchus anatinus, assembly GCF_004115215.2. Lineage (NCBI taxonomy): Eukaryota > Metazoa > Chordata > Mammalia > Monotremata > Ornithorhynchidae > Ornithorhynchus > Ornithorhynchus anatinus. The sequence goes on along the minus strand of NC_041742.1, from coordinate 12,868,913 downwards.
GTACCCACAGAAACCTGCAGGCAGAATACGATCGGCTGAAGCGGCAGCACGAGCACAAAGGCCTGTCCCCACTGCCACCCCCTCCTGAGATGCTGCCCGTCTCTCCCCAGAGCCCCCGCGACGCCGAGCTCATCGCCGAGGCGAAACTCCTGCGGCAACACAAGGGCCGCCTGGAGGCCAGGATGCAGATCCTGGAAGATCACAACAAGCAGCTCGAGTCCCAGCTGCAGCGGCTGAGGCGGCTGCTGGAGCAAGTGAGGGCCCCGGACCCGCCCTTCCCTCCGCCACCCCTCCCGCGCCCCCGGCCTCCCGCGCCCGGGGCGGATGCTCGGCCCTCCGGCCTCCCGAGCCGCGCCCCCCCGTCATCCGCCCCGCCCGCCGCCGGACCGTCCGCGCGCCCTCCGTGGAGGGCGAAGCCGGGATCGGTGTCTCGTTCCGGTGGGCCGTGCGCCCGGGTTAGGTTCCTCGGGCTTCCCGTCTCTCATCCGCCTGCTTACCGGTCCCGGCCGAGGGTCCACCCCTGGTTCCGCGAGTCCTGGCGGCCCACCCTCCTCGACCCGCGAGGGAGGGAGCGGGAAGAGGAGGAGGAGGAGGAGGTGTCCGTGGGTGCGCCGCACGGCCGTTCCTGGGGCCCCCGTCGTTCTCGGTCGAGTAGTGACCGACGGCCCGATTTCCACAGCCCTCCCCCCCCCCCCCATTCCGACGTCACCCCGTGGGGCCTCCGTTCCGCGTCTGCCGGGTAGTAATTCCGTGTCCTCCTGTCCCGCAGCCCCCGGCGGACGCCAAGGTGAACGGCACGACGGCCTCCTCCTCGCCGAGGTCGGAGGGCAGCCAGCCCGTGCCGCCCGGGGGCGTCGGCAGCCGGACGTCAGACGCCGCGGGTGAGTGTGCCCGGCCCATCCTGGACGGATCCGTCCCCGTCCCCTTAAGGAGTGTCTTCCGAGCGGAGACGGGGCTCTCTTTCCTCTTCGTTCTCTGGCCGGGGGTTACACGCCTGAGGAGGATTAAGGGACGATAGGAAAACCCATAGGAAGCTGGTATGCCTTTTTTTTTTTTTTCAAGGCTTCTGGTGGGAGAGGTAAAAGTGGAAGTGTCTGCGGTCAAGAGAGTAGTTCGGGGATAAGGGCCTAGGCTGCAGAGTTTAGTTCCCGGCTCCCATCCCAGGCCTGCCCAAAAGCCACGCGATAAAATGTACGTAGGTTAATAATGTTGGTATTTGTCAAGCGCTTACTATGTGCAGGGCACCGTCCTAAGCGCTGGGGTAGATGCAGCGTAATCGGGTCGTCCCACGTGAGGCTCACAGTTAATCCCCATTTTACAGATGAGGTCACTGAGGCACGGAGAAGTTAAGCGACTCGCCCACGGTCCCACAGCTGACAAGTGGCAGAGCCGGGAGTCGAACCCGTGACCTCTGACTCCGAAGCCCAGGCTCTTTCCGCTGAGCCACGCTGCTTCTCTGTGAGAGGAGAGCCCTCCTTTTCGTTCCCCCACTTTCTCCTCCCTTCTGTCAGTTGTGCGGGAGCAGAGAGGCCCCCTCTGTGGCCCCCTCCTCCTCCTCCTCCTCCTCCTCCTCCTCCTCCTCCTCCTCCTCCTGTCCCTCCTCTCTCTGGCATTGGGTAGGGCTGGCATGACAACAGCGGCCCTCAGTGTCTGCACATTCAACGGGTTTGCTTCTTTTTTATTTCAAAATCAACAGTGGGACCCTGTGCTTCCAGCCCAGGATCTTTTCCCCCCGGGAGAATGAAAAGGGTCATTTTCCCCGGGGGCGAGATCCTCAGGACTGTGGAACCTCAGTCCATCAGCGATATCTGTTGAGCGCTTACTATGTTCAGAACACTGGACTGAGCTCTTGAGAGAGTGCAAAAGAACAGAGTCGGGAGACACGCTCCACGCCCACCACGAGCCTGCGGTCCAGAGGGGGAACGGAAACCCCGGAGGGTCTGGGTGTAAACTCAGCCTGCCTTCTCGTCTCCCTCCTTGTTCAGGGGAGGAGGAGCCGGTCGGCTCGCCCCGCGACCCGAGCCCGGGGCTGGAAGAAGTCATGGAACAGCTGAATCACTCTTTCCCTGGGGGCAGAGGTGAGAGAAGCCGTGGGGAGGCCTCGGTAGCCACGGGGAGACTTTGAGGAGTCCCTGGCGGCCTCGGGGAGGCCGCGGGGAGTCCCAGAGGCCACGGGCCCGGCCCAGCGGGATCGCCGCACCCCTCGCCCGCGCGCCTCTCGCCCGCGCACCCCGCCGTTCGGACGGTCCTGCCCGGCTGATCGTTTTCCTCCTCGGAGGTCCCCTAGCGAGGGCCTTAGAGGAGAGGGACTAAAACCCGTTCCTTCCCCGGGTGAGAGAACACGGTTACCTTGGCCCTTCGACGCCGGGGTGAGACGTGGGGTTTCGATTATACCATTACCTGTGGACGTAGGCCGGCACGGTCGGATGCGTAGCGTCCGCCGCCACTCACGGGTGGACTCCGGAGCGGTGGCGGACCCGAACGGCCAAAGCCGCGCCTGCCGCTTCCCGCGCGGCTGACCCCGACCCCGTGAAGGGACACGGGTGCCGCTCCACCTCGGCTGCCTTTCCGGGGCCCCTCGCTCGCCGGCTCTTGGAGGGAGGTGGAGAGAGCCACCGACGGGACGGACTGACAGACGGACACTGACGGGGAGACGGATAGGCAGACTGGACCCTGATCCCCCTCCCCCGTCGGCAGGGATGTGGAAAGTATAAACTCGTTATTCTTGATCGGCAACTTTGCGCGGGGTACTCTCCCCCGCTTCGAGGCCTTTTTGCAGGCACATCTCCTCCGAGAGACTTTCCCTAAGCGCCCCCTTTCCTCCTCACCGATTCCCTTCCTCGTCGCCCCGATCTGCTCTCGTTGATCTTTTCCCTTCCCAGCCCAAAGCGCTCATGTACGTAACTGTAATTTATTTATATAATGTCTGTCTTCCCCCGGTCTAGAGTCTAAGCTCGTTGTGGGAGAGGAACGCGTCTGTGTAGTCTTGTATTTTCCCAATCGCTTAGTACAGCGCTCTGCACGCATTAAGCGGTCGATAAATGCTACTGAATGAATGCTCCGATATTTTATATACTTCACCAACCGGTCTGTTAGAGATATCAGTTGTGGGTCTAGTATGTGGACCTGGGAGCCCTGGACGAAGCACTTGGGAGGGTAGACTCCCAAAGCATCTGTTAGCGCTGTCAGTTGTGAGCTGGTAGGTGCAGAACTAAGCACTTGGGAGAATAAACTCAGAAAGCGTCCGTTAGCGATATCCGTTGTGGACCTGGTATCGGCACGGCGCCGTACTAAACACCTGGGAGAGTCGATTCAGAAAAGCACACGTTCCTTCCTCTCGAGGATCAGTCCGTCGGTGGTACGTATCGAGTGCTTACTGTTTTCAGAGCGGTGTACTGAGCACTTGGAAGAGCACAGTATAACAGAGTTGAGAGACGGGTCTCCTGCCCCCAAGGGACTTACCGTCTGGATGGATTGTTGTAGGCGGCACGTGGCCGTTAATCAATCAATCAGTCAGTGGTATCTGTTGAGCGCTTGCCACGTGCAGAGCAGTGTACTGAGCTCATGGGAGAGTCCAGTCTAACAGAGTAGGCAGACACAACCTCTGCCCATAGTGAGCTTACGGTCTCTGGGTGGGGGTGTAGGCGTTAATATAGATGCACTATTATTAATTATCAGTGAATTAAATTATTTACAGAGGAAGAGCAGGAGACCCGACAGAGCAGGGCGGGCTTCCCTTTTGTGCCTTTTATTGTCCTGCCAGAGCACCCCTAACTGAGTGCGAGCCCGCCCTTTCCCTCACCCTAAAGTCTTCCTCCTCCTCTTCCTCCACATAGCCGTCCCAGACATCAGGTCGGAGGTCGTCACCCCAGCCGGGCCTAATTTAAAAGAACGTCCTGTTAAGTTTCTCCGGCATCTTACGAAAGTGACCGAGCAGAGGGACAGAGCCCCGTCCCAGCGCCGAGCTCCGTTCGAGCCGCCGAACTGTCCGTGGGAGGCGCCCGTGGCGGGGGCGGGGGGGGGGTGTCTCTCTGCTGAACCCCTGCCCAGCCGAGCGCTGCCCCCACTCCCGGGGACCCGTTGATCGGACCCCCGATCCCCATCCGGTCTTCCGTCGCCTCCCGGGGCCGCCGCCATCCGCCCCCGGTCCCCATCCGGTGCCTCGGCACCGTGGCGTGATTCCCTGCGGGCCGCGGGAGCCCCGGGGAGGTCGGCACAGGCGATGACCATGACGGCATTTGTTAAGCGCTTACTGTGTGCCAGGCACTTTACTGAGCGCTGGGGTGGATACAAGCGGATCAAGTTGGACACAGAGTCCCCATCCCGTGTGGGGCTCGCCGTCTCGCTCCCCGTTTAACAGATGCGGTAACTGAGGCACAGAGAAGTGAAACGATCTGCCCAGGGTCATGCGGCAGACGAGTGGCAGAGCGGGGATTAGAACCCATGACCTTCTGACTCCCAGGCCCCCGGCTCTATCCACCGCACTACGCCAGGTGCTCCCCGTCAGCCCCGCCGATGGGGTCAGGGCACAGGTGCGGAGCGGGGAACTCTCCGGGCCGACGCTCCCCGGGCCCCGTCAGGGAGGGAGGCCTTTCACACCCGAGCGGAGATACAGAATGCAGCCGAGCAGAGGGTTGCTGTCTGCGAGGAAGGATTTAGGGTCCGGCGCCTCTCTGTAGCTGACAGACTCCCACCCCGTCCCCGCGTCGAAGCAAAGATCTGCCCGGGGTTCTTGGCCGGGGGCCCCTCGTTGACAGTGCCGGATTTAGTTCTTACCAAATTTTGTTTTAGCCTGGAGGGAAAAAAATGAGCCTTTTTAACCCGATCAAATGCCTCCCAAAGTTTATGGCGACTGTCAATTTTAGCTCCGGGGACAGGAGAATCGTATCCTTCTCCCCCCGGTCAAATGCTTCCCAAACCGACTCGACCAAGGGTGTTACCCGGAGGGCCGACTTAGGGTTTGCGAGGGGTCTGTTTCTCTCTTGTGACCCCTCTGCCTCTTCCTGTCTCTGTCACCGAAGGAAGGAATGTCCCCGGAAAGTCACCGAGAGAGGTTAGTGAGATGCTGCTCTCCGTCCAGGCTTGGGGTCCTGCTCTGCGGGCCAAGCGCACGCGCCTTAACCTGCGTGGCTTCCGCGGCGTGCCGAGCTGGCGGGCGGCGACGCGGGCGGGGCTGCGTGCGGCTTCTGCAGCGTTCCGAGTCTGTGTACGTTGAGCGTGGGGGTGGGTGCGCGCATTTCTTTGGCGTCACCGCCCTGTGCGCGTCAGCGTGTGTGGGGGGGGGGGGGTGTCTGTGCGTGAGTCGCTGCAAGTGGCTCGCGTAGTATGCCGAGCTCGCGTGTACTGTGCGGATGTGTTGCTGCGTGTGGCTTTTGCAGTGTGCCGAGCCTGTGTGCCTTAACACGTGTGTGTGTGTGTGCGCGCTTGGCTGTTTGCCGGGGGTGCGCCTGGCTTCTGCGGTGGCCTCTGACGCGAGAACATTCGGCCCCGCCAGATCTGTGATGGGGCCGGAATCGGCACGGAATCTGGGCCCGAAGGTCCGGGCGCTCGGGCAGGAAAGGGAGCGACACTGGTCGGACGCCGGCTCTCCTCCCGTGTGAAATAAGGGTTCTCCCTGGGTTTGAATTTGCCTATGTCAAACGTGGATTCTCCTTGGGGCTGAGTTTTCTTACCCCTCAGTGCTTTAAAACGAAAGGGTACTGACATCCAAACGGTCCCCGCCCCAGCCTCCCCAGGATGGATTTAGGGTGTGACCGGCGTGGAGGTGGCGAGGAGAGGAGAGGCGGGTAAGACCCGGCGTTGAGACGGTCCCGTTAACTCGAGCATCCGTCGGCGGATTCCCAGATCGGGACCGTCAGACCCGACCCCGAGGGTCGGGGTTGGGGGCCTGATCCCCCCTCCCCCCCGCCCCCCGTCCGCCCAAGGACGTCTCTGCAGATGCTTAAAGATTAAACGTCTCTGCCGGACCTCCGGAGAGCACGTGACCCGCGTGCCCTTTCCGTAACGTCGCCGTTGGAGGAAACGGCCGGCAGCGGGCCGAAACCTTCCTTCTCAGGTCGAGGAGGTCAAGGGATGCATCGTGGCCAGGTTGTGTGTCCTCTCCCCAGATGAAGAGGTTCCAAGGAGAGGGCTCATCATTTCACCTCGAATAGACAATATCCCTTTTCCCAGGCTGGGAACGGACTCAGGCACCGATGATGATTTTGTCCTCTGAATACGCCAAACGTCAGTGTACAGAATAATCATTATGATTATGGTATTTGTGTAAGCACCGGTGTTTGAAGCGCTCGGTAGGTACGAGGCAATCTGGGCAGATAAGAGTCCCTGTCGTCCATGGGGCTCACAGTCTACCGAAGGGATGCCTTGCCGTAGTTCCGTATTCGCACCGTCCGTTGCCCCTTCTAGACTCTAAGCTCATCCCGAGCAGGGGACGGGTGTGCCGAGTCTGTCGTACTCTCCCGGTCACATAGCCTGGTGATGTGTACGTCGTGACCCCTCAGATGCCATAGGTCGATTTTGTTTCGGACACATGAAATCGATCCAGCAGAATTATCGAATGCCTGAGGCGCGTAGAGCGCCGTACTATTATCGGCATTATTATCAATTGCATTCATCGAGCGCTAACTGCGTGAGAAGCACTGCACTAAGCATTCGGGAGAGCGCAGTCAAATCAGAAGAGATGAGGTGTGCCCTCGTGGAGCTCACGGTCCGGGGAGGCGGGAGGAGAGCGACCCGAGCTAGGGGGGAGAGAGCAAAGATGGAGACGCCGAAGTCCACATCCAGGTAGGAGCCCTCCGTGACCGATCCCCGGGACCCCGAGGCGGGGGCGCCCGTCGGCGAGGCCGCCTCCGGCCCGGCCCCCTGATCCGGGACGGGGAGCGGGGCACCCCGAGGCGACGGAGGCAGTGAATGAACCGTGGGGAGGGAGGCGTCGCCAGGGCCGGGGCTGAGCCTGGGAAGGTCCCCGGCCGGAGAAAGAGCGGCTGGAAGGCAGAGGCGGAGTCGGGGCTGAAGGAACACGCCATCCTCGGGAGCACCGGGGCCGCCGGCCGGGGTCCGACGCCACCCGTCCGCCTCGGGACGGCCGCAACCCCGGGTTTCCCGCCCGGGCCGCGTCTCCCGGGAGCCCGGCCACGGCGGGCTCCGGGAGCAGCAGCCGATTCCTTCTTCTCTGCGAGCGCCCCGGACTAAAAGCCGGTGGCGCGGGCTTCGGGCTCGTGGCCGAGAGGGGCAGGACGGGGCAGGGCGGGCGAGAGGGGCGGGAGAGAGTGGCCCAAACCAGGCCTGCGTTCCCAGTCCGTGAGCCGGGGCGGGGCCAGAGGCCAGATGATTTTTGTTTTTTCAATGGTATCGGTTAAATGCTTGCTAAGTTCTCGGTGCCGGGGTAGGTGCAAGATCACCAGGTCGGATACAGTCACTGTCCCACATGGGCCTCATCCCCTCCATTCATTCATCCATTCAGTCATTGATTCGTTCTTTCAGTCGTATTTCCTGAGCTCTCACTGTGTGCAGACCACTGTACCGAGCGCTTGGAAAGTACAGTTCGGCAACAGATAGAGTCGATCCGTACCCAACGACGGGCTCACGGGCTAGAAGGGGGGAGACGGACAACAAAACAAGTAGACGAGCATCAGCAGCGTCAATATCAATAAATAGAAGTATAGATACAGTCCCCGACTGAGCTCGTCGCGGCCGGCCAATGTCTCTCTCTGTTACCGTGTTGAACTTTCCGAAGCCCCGAGTAGGTGCTCTGCACACAGTAAGCGCTCAGTAAATATAATCGAATGATCGAGTCACCCTAATCCTCATCTTATTCATTAATTCCATCATATCTATTGCCCGCTTACTGTGTGCAGAGCACTGGACTAAGCACTTGGGAGACTCCAATATAACAGTAAGCATGCGGTAGCCGGGGCTCAGAGAAGCGAAGTGACTTGCCCCAGGTCACACGGCAGACAAGCGGCACGGGCCGGGTCCTCCCGACTCCCCGGCCCAGGCTCTATCCACCGGGCCGCGCCGCTCCCGGTCCGAGCCTTCCGGGTCGGATCCGAGCGGCGCGGTCGGCGGCGCGTGGGTCCCCCGCCCGCCCGCACCTGGACCCGCTGGGGCCGACCCGGCGGGATCGACCCTCCCCTCCCGGGCTTCGTCCGGTCGTTCGCGGCCCTTCCTCCTCGAGCGAGGGGGAGCTGGGGCCGCCGTGCCACGTTCTCGCTTCTGGGGTCGGGGGCGACCGGTCGTGTCCGCCGATCCAACGGCTTAGGAGAGGGGAGCTCTCCGGTGTCCCCTCCTACCGGTCCGGGCCCCGGGGGACGCCCCCCCGCCCCCCTCGGCCCGGAAATCCGCCCCGTCCCGCGCCTCGGCCCCGCGGCCCGAAGCCTCCCCGCGGCGCGGGTTCCGGGGGGGCCCGGCGGCCGAGGAGCTCACGGCGTCTCCCTCCTCTCTGTGTTTCAGGACCCGATGTAGGCGACCTCTCCCGACTGGGCCGAGCGCCGGAAACCGAGACGGCGGCGCGTCCGCCTCCCGCCGGAGGCTTAGAGTAGATGTGTTTTACGACTTCCGACGTCCCGCATGGTTTTTATAATATTCATACAGCAGAGAGGATTAGACCGTAAGAGTTTACAATAAAAAAAAAAAAATCTCTATTTTTGTGAAGGGTAGTGGTACTATTCTGTAGATTTCAGTAGTTTCCTAAGTCTGTTATTGTTTTGTTAACAATGGCAGGTTTTCCACGTCTATGCAATTGTACAAAAGAAGTTACAAGAAGACTACGTGTAAAATCTTGATAGCTAAATAACTTGCCATTTCTTTATATGGAACGCATTTCGGGTTGTTTAAAAAAAAATTTCTAACAGTTATAAAGAAAGATTGTAAACAAAGTGTGCTTTATAAGAAAAAGTTGTTTATAAAAATCCCTAAAAACAGACAAAAACACTTCGGCGGCAGAGCGTATATGCCTGTGTGCGTGCTTGTGTGCGTGCGTGCGTGCGTGAGCGAGAGAGAGAGATAGGGAGAAAGAGAGAGAGAGAGAGAGAGAGAGAGAGGGGTTCGCACTTGTGTTTTCCTGGCATCCGGCCGACTGCCCCTTCCCCGCTCTGGCATCACGGATACGGCCGCAAAAACTGTTTTCCAAACCGATCCCTCTTACCCATCCCGGGCCCGGGGACCTCGACCCTTCGCCCAACCGGAGATAAAAAAAAAAAAACTACGCCAGCCAGGCTGCCCCCGTCCAGCGTTCCGTGGACGGCCCGGAGGATCGAGGCCGGGTCCCGGGCTCTGGCCGGGGCCGAGGGAGAGCGGCCCCCTCTCCGACCGTCCGGATCCCCGGTGGATGTCGGCCGAGGGCCCGTGGCGTCGGCCGAAGCGGGATGCCCTCCCGGTCTCGGCGGCGGGGCCACGTGACGGCGGAAGAAGACGCGGGGCGGCGGCATCCGCCCCTCCCTCCGGGAAGAAGGTGGAGCGGTCCCGCCCCACCCCGCCCGGCGAACCTCGGCGGCGCGACTCCCCCGGCCTGCTCCGACACCGTGTCCGTTGCCCTTCGACGAGCCCGCTCGCTTCCGCCCGGAGGTCCCGTCCCCTTGCCTCTCGCCGCGGCCCAAGCGGCCTCCCTCCGCGCCCCCGGCCGTCCCCTTCCGGGAAGCGGCTCGGGATGGCCGCGTCGAGTCACGACGCTGTCATCGGCCTTCGGCCCCAGAGCCGGGATCGTCCGTCTTCCCCCCCGCCCCCGCCCCCCGGCCGCCTCCCCGCTCTCCCCGGCCGGCGGCCTCACCCCGGGACCGGCGGCCCACGGCAGGCGGGAGCCAGAGCCGCAGGGTGGAGCGGCGCCAGCCTCTCGCCGCGGCGGAAGGGTTCGAAGGCTCGGAGGCGAACCTCCGGCGTCTTCCGGCGCTGGCCTTCCTCTGAGTCTGTCGTAAAAGCGGTAGAGATGCACCGTGCGATCTGTTAGTCGGCAGATCCGTTACCTCTCACACGAAGCGTCACCGGACTCGGGAGGGCGGGGCCCGTCCATCCCTTTCATTCCCGACGACGAACGTCGAACGTGGCTCATCGTGCTGTTTCTACCTCACTTTGGTTTTGCGGTGTCCCCGACTGCCCCTTCCGGGCCATCGGCCGCCATCCTCGCCGCCGCCCCCGCCGCCGCCGCCGCCGCCTCCGCCTCCATCGCCGCCACTCGCCCGTCGCGGGAGCGGTCTCGCCCGCCGTCCCCGTTTTCCGAGAGGAAACCCGAAACGCCCCTCCCCGCCGAGGCGAAGACCCGGTCCCCGGCCTCCCCCGCGGGGGCGGACCCCTCCGTCTCGTTGCAGGAGAGCGGAGAGCGGAGGGAAGGGGGTTCTCGGTTCCTTTGCGGGCGGCTGGTCACCGAAAACTTTTTGGAAGAAACCATTCGGACGGATTGCACGGTTTGTTTTTCGCCAGATTCTTTGGGTTTTATTCGTAGACATTAGTTTTGGAGTGAGTCTGTCAAAATATTTAAATACGAGTCGAGAGCTTTACTGTTGCTTTTTAAGCATAATTTGGAAATCCTTTCGCCGTTCTAACCGCAGAGTATTAAACCGTAAGAGAGCGTAATCACTGTATCCGAAGCATCCGCATCGTACGGCACGTTACGTCGACGGGATTATCAAATATTGTGTTTTAACACCGACACTGTAACATTTACTGTTTTTTTTTTAAACTTTGGTTCGATTGCGTTTTTCGCAACATATCAGACTTCACCAAATATATGCCTTACTATTGTATTATATACTGCTTTACCGTGTATCTCAATAAAGCACGCAGTCACGTTATAAAATCGAGCGTCTGCGCCCGGGTCTCGTCGCCGTGGCCCCCGCCCGTCGGCGGCCGACGTCGTCTCCGGGGCGGAGACCCCGCGGTCGAGGCTTCGCGGGGACCGGGGAGGCGGAGAGCTGGACGCCGAAGGCGTCGCCTCACTGCTGCTCCTCCCGTCTCGGGGCACCCCAAGTCAGCCCCTCGCTGCCTTCCGGACAGTTTCTAGATCGCCCGTCCTCTTAAAAAGACGGGAGATCCCCATTACTCAATCGGGAGCCCCTCGTGTCTATCACCCCGTCGCGGCAGCCGAGCGTGGCGGTCGACCGGAAGGCCCGCGCGGGCCGAGGCGGGACTCCGGCGCGGCCGGGAATCGGCCCCGGGGGACTCGGCCGCGCGGCCGGTGTGGCCCCAGCGCCTTGCGAGCTAGTGAAGGGAGGAGGGATGAGGACCGTTGGCTAGACTGCGCGATGCGGTTCCCCTCCCCAGAGTGGCCGATGCAGCGGTGGTTTTTGTTGAGCATTTGGTGCTCACGGAGCCCTAACGAACAGGCCCTGCGCTCGTCACTCGCAGGAGGTTTGGCGCCATCGGGGCCCAAACGATGGTGCGCCCAGAGACGGCTTCCGGAGGCAGCCAGGATGGATGGGGCTGGCCCGTCGTGGCCGGGGAACGTGTCCGTCGTGTCATAAGTCTCAGTAAATGCGGCCGGTCGCTGGACCCGTCCACCTTCTGCGCGCCGCCCCGCCCCCCCCGCCGCCCCGGCTAATCCTCAGTGGATCGGCAGTATTCATTGAGCGCTGACTGGGTGCCGAGGACTACACTCAACATTTGGAAGAGTATGCTACAACGGACTTGGCAGCCGGGTTTCCTGCCTAAAAGGAGCTTCAGTAGGGAGAGAAACATTAAGATAAATTAGAGATGTGGGCATAAATGCCGTGAGGCCGAGGGTGGGGTAAATATCAAGTGCCTAAAGCCTACAGAGCCAAATATGTGGGAAACGAGGGCTTAGTCGGGGAAGGCTCCTTGGAGGAGATGTGATTTTAATAAGGCTGGAAGGTGGGGAGGGTGGCGGTCTGTCGGATCTGAAGGGGCAGGAAGCTGCAGGCCAGGGGCGGGATGCGGATGGGGGATCGGAGGAGAGGCCCCCGAGATGGAGTTGCGGGCAATAGCTTGGCCTTGGAGGACTGATGAACGAGGGCTGGATTGTGGTAGAAAATC